>NC_059331.1:150578726-151969559 GCF_018350155.1 Leopardus geoffroyi | reverse complement strand
TGTTTCATATAGAATCTGAGTGCTTCCAAATTATCCAGACTTTTAAGCACACCTTTTTCTTAACATAAAAATAAATTAGGCCACACTTCAATCTTGTGAACAGGAAAATAGTCATTTTTTAAATATTTCTGGGACTTCTCTGGGAGTGCTTACATGTCATAGTTGATGCCTTGTCTCCTCGGAATGCAACTGGCTATTCCTTTGTCTCCCTAATCACTCCTGGATGGAGCCCTCCTGCTTCTCCATGAGCTGTCCTCTCCATGAGCAGCCATCCACCTGGGAGCAGGGGTGGGGAGAACACAGTAGGCTTCCTGCGTTTTTCCAGGCAGCTTGCAAAGAAGACAGGCATTAGATTATAAAGGTGATCAGCTTTCCTGAAATCTGAGCGCACCTTAAGGGAATGAAATCATAGAAAAGGCAAACAAAACTCCAAAGCACTACCATTGCTTCTAAAGTTGGGGAGGTTTCAGCCTCACAAACCCTCTCATTTCCAGGTCCTTGGCCTTTTCCAACCAGAAGCTGAAAAATCAGTTAACTACATTTTGAGGTGCCTCAAACCAAGAAAACTACCTTTTTGCTTCATTATGATTCTGTCCGTCCTCACTTCTTCCCTCCAGGCCGTGCTTAGACTTTGCCTTCACATAATCTATTAATTATGTCCTCAAACAAAAGAATATTCCTTCTTCTAGGATAGGATAGGATAGGAAGCAACAGCTTGCTACAGTATCTGTTGTTTCCCTCTACTGTCTATATCTACCCTGTTCTACCATGATTTTGTTTAAACAAAAGATTTGTCATAGAAAAACACAAAAACAAACCAGCAAAAACCAAAATGGTTCAACAAGAGTCATCGAAGTTTTCGGAACAAAGGAAGTAGACCAGAACTGCGGAAGATTAACTTGCCGGAGGGGCCTTGCCCTGAAAAACAGTTTCTTTTTGAGACAACATAACATTTTCATTTCTGGATGCTTTTAAGTTCCCTCCTGCTAATACTTTTCATTGTTTCTAAAACACTAGCAGTGCAAACTCTTTCTTAGGTTTGTTCCAATACAGTGTTCCCTTGAGGACTGGTATACAATAAACACCTAACATGAAGCAAGGTCAACTCTATTTAGTTGCACTGCTCTGGCCTAAATTAAGGATTTATTTCTTCAACAGAATTCTATGAGACCGAGAATCTTTGTTTCTGTCCCTTCCCTAGAGATCTTCCTCCAGATGGCCACTTAGTCCTAATTAATAGGAAGAAAAGAAATGCGGGTGTTATTCGTATGCAAAGTTATTTCCCTTAAACTCCCCTCTTTATCACTCTACCTATAAAATGCCAAAGCACCTGAACAGAAAGCCAAAGCTACAATCACTTGGATATGTGGCCTATATACATTATATGTAAGTGGTGGACGACCGACTGCTTTTCACCTTTTGCCTGGATATTTTGAGATCTTGCTGGTATCAAACGAAATCTCAATTCATCCCATGAAATCGAAACGTAGCCATTCTTGTTAGGCCTGCCGAGCTGCCTTAATTTTCTCAGTGTGAGTGAAAACAGACCAAGGAACTAATATAAAAGCATTTAGTAATTTTGGATGCGATCCTTGTATTACATCCGTCAGTTCTCCCTCTCTCAGGGCTGGCTAGCCTTGTATTCCTGATATTTATTCTCTTTGACAATGAAGTTAATATTTTTGTGAATATGAAAAGTATGTATGCTAATTGTAGATAGAGTAGCAAATATAACAACATAAAAAGAAAATAAGAATCAGCCATGATCCCACAACCCCAGAGAGAGTCGGCATTATAGTTTAGTACATTTCCTTCCCATCTGCAAATGTGTGCGTGTATATGAACACGTATACTAGAGGGTAACATTGGTTGCACGTTGACGTTGTCTTTAAACTTCCTTAACTATCAGTCTTTTGTGATATTTGATTTTTTTTGAAGTTTATTTACTTATTTTGAGAGAGAGAGAGCATGAGTGGAGTAAGGGCAGAGAGAGAGGGAGAGAGAGAATCCCAAGCGGGTTCTGCACTGATGGGGGGGGCGGTGGTGGGGACTCAACCCCATGAACCATGAGATCATGACCTGAGCGGAGCTCAAGAGTCAGATGCTTAACCGACTGACCACCTAGGTGACCCCATGATATTTTAAAGCCTTGAATATTCCCCAACTCGCAACCATCAGTTGAGCAAGAAACTACTGAAGAGCTACTGAGTTTCATCAAGGTCCTCAAAGCTTAAGTCCAGCCTGAGCCCAGGTAGTCGTTTCCCCTGGACGTGGCTGGATGCTGCGGGAGGGCCCGTCAGAAGCCAGAGAAAAACTCATCCCAAGGCCGTTTTAAAGACAATGAAAACTTTGTCAGTGGTTTCCACTCACAGGCTGAATTAGGAGAGGGAGGAAATCACAGTCAGCGCAGAGTAGCTTATTAATTAGCAAATGTGAGATAAGCAGGGGATGGGTGTTAGGGAGTAATGGATAGAGACGGCCCTTCAGAAAGAAGTCCATTAACAAATAGAAATAAGAAACGTGAACTCTATCCATAAGAAGGCAACTCCCTTAGCCCAAAGAAGCCCTTTTCTGGAATTCACTCAGCTCATACCAGCTACACAAAATTTTACTCCTGACAACCCAGCAAATATTCTTTTCTGTCTTCAATAGGTAAAGAAATAAATGGTTACGGCCTCCTCCACGTATTTGTCGTGTTACTTAAAGACTATGAATGGTCTTTAATCTGTATGAAATAAATCCAACTATTTTTGCTTTTTCTAAAGCCAATCCCTAAGCCATTTCTTCTGGAATGCATTTAAACGTCCTTGGCTCTGAAGTCTAGCCACAGGAGAGGCACTAGACGAGAGTCAGAGTGAGGTTTCCTTCTGTCCCTCCCACGAGGGAGTTAATTGTTTTACCCTGTAGAGCCAGAAAGAGAACATAGCAGAATGTATCCAAAATAAACCCATTTGCCAATTCCTCTTTTTTAAAGACAAGTACCGCTTGCTCCAACCCTGAGCAAATAAGGAGGCAGAAGGACGAATGTTCCTTCAGTCATTTGAGTCATCTGTGAATTAAATGGTTGTGAAATAGTAAGTAAGGAGCACGCATTAAATGACGAACAGCATGAATTGAACATTTGTACGATGACTGTACCCACAGGCTATAGTTGTCTCATCACAGACAATGTTGGTTGGACTTCTGTGCAAGATAAACAATGCAAATTCACTCTTCATGGGCGAGAAAATGTCTGAGGCTGAGTCAGTCAACCTGCCAGGATATGACGATGATGTTGATGATGTTGATGAGAACGATGATGATGATGGTAACATACTCACAAAGGATATTCTGTGTCAGGCACTCTTCTAAATGCTTTGTTTAAGGACCTCATTCAATCTTCCTAACAACGCTGTGAAGTAAGTGATACTATTACCTCCATCTTACAGATAAGTGAAGTAAGGCGTGGAGAGGTTAAAGGAACTTGTCAAGGCAACGTAAGTGATGGTGCTGGACTTCAAACCCAGAAATCTGATGTTAAGGTTAGCCACGTGCCAACATCTAGATCAAAAGTGAGTTCAATCTGTTACCTTGGCATGGTTGATTTTTCACAACTCTGAAGTTGCTTCAGCGAACTGAATTGTTTTCTTTTCAGCTAAGCAACGGAATGAAAATGAATAAAGTCGTTACATCAAAGACAAACTACGAAAGTTAAATAGATTTTGCAAATTGGATCATTTTTCATTTCTCGATAACCAAAGTTTGGTTACATAACCATGTAAGAGTAGAAGATTCAGCCATCTGCGTTATGGATCACACGGCTCGGTGTTTACGGGAATGAGATTTATGTTGTGAACAGTTCCATTTTCCAAAACAAGGGAAAAAAGGGAGAGGCTCGAATTAGCCACATGTCAGGTCTTGGGAACAAAAATCCATTTTTGATTTCCTTGTTGAGAATTAAGTCTGCATCAGGCAAGGCCTACTTCTTCCCTTCCTTCTTATTTCCCATTAGTCCTTGGGGGCCCTTGGGGGAAGTGTCTGTGTTTTTAAGCAGCCAAGTGCCAAGTGCTTATGCGTACAAGCACCTTACCGTCCTGCTCCTTCCTTTCCACCTCTCCCATCCTCAAATCCTTCCAGACTTACTTTCCATGGCCAAGTCTCTATAACACAGTTGCCTTTCCTATGAGAAAGTAGCAATTGAAATATTCAGCCTTTTTCTCTTCCTAAACAAATTGTACTAACAACTGTCATCAATGACATTATTAAAAGTGAACTCAATTTATCCCACAATCCAAAGTCTACAAAGAAGTCACTCTACTTAGAAGACTTGGCCACAGGAATGGGCATGTTGTTCGTGCTTTGGGGGACAGAGGCCATGTTATTCCATGTATCTACACATCTGGAATTCTCAAAGATGTTGATTGGATGTAACTGACCTGAAACATGAAGACCAAAGCTCATAAACAGATAAGGTTTTCTGTGCTGCCAAACTTGAACCTAGTCACCAGATATGTCCTGTTACGATGGCAAGTTCTGCAGAAGCTTGATATTTACAACTAGAGAAAGAGAGGGAGAGAGAAAGAAAATTGGGGTAGATGGGGATGGGATGGGATGGTTGTGGAATCTCAGACAGGTGATAAACATGAAAAAGAGCTGAACCAGAGCAGAGGAAACTAAGAACATACGGAGGTTCAGGGACACTGGAGGAAGTGACACTAGAAATAAGCTCGTGCCAGATGTGACTCTTTTTCATTCTGTCTTGGTCCATTTGGGCTGTTATGACAAATATACCATAGACTGGCTGGCTTAAACGACAAACATTTATTTCTGTGGAGGCTGGGAGATCCAACATAAAGATGCTGACAGATTTGGAGTCTGATGTGGCCCCCTTCCTGGTTTGTAGATGGCCGTCTCCTCGCTAGGTCCTCCCATATGAATGGGTGAGGGAGCCTCTTTTTTGAGAGCACTAATCCCATTCACAAGAACTCCACTCTCACGACCTCATCACCTCCCAAAGTGTCCGCCGCCCAACGCTAGCATTTGGGGGATTCGGATTTCAGAGGTTGAACTTGGGGGATCAGAGACATTAGTCTACAACACATTCCCATTTGGGTTTAAAGCCTGGGCAAAAGCAGAAGACAGTCTGACCGGCTCTTTCCTCACTACTTCAGCCCTCTCCTTTACACGAGGCTTCCAGTTTGATATCTCGGTCAGATTATTATCAAGCGGGCCTTAAAAGTAGGGGCTTCAAACCTCCAGTTCAATCCGTTTTCGTTAAGAAAGACCTACGGGGCAGGTTTCTCAAGAAAGCATCTGTTCGTGACTTATGTAAGCAACACGGTAAGAGCACATCTTTTAAGAGAATGACAAAGCAGTTGGCAGCAAGGAGCCATGTTTGTTTGTGAGTGTGGATTTGACCCACAAGCGTAAAGCCCAATCGTCAGCAAAATGGTACATCTTAGTAGTGGAACCACTTTACTCTTTGATGTACTCCGAACCGCACCTCACCAGTGTTGGGTGGAAGCTCATTAGCTTCATCAACTGCAAAAATCAGCTGTATATAAACAGAATCTTAGAGCACGCTCCTACAGAATGATTCCCAGAATTCCACGTTCTCTATCGCTTCCTATCCTTTCCTCCTGATTGGACACTTAGCATAAAAACAAATAATGGACCTAAAGGAAGATGTGTAGAGTTATTGTAAAATATGGATTTTCTTTTCCTGTCAGTTCTTAAAGTGTTTCTGTGCTCAGATATTTCTCCTTCTTTCTCTCTATTTTGGTGTTTTTCTTATTGTGGAATATATCACGCATAAAGAAATACATGTAATATTCATATACATGTACGGTTTAAAGAATAAGACACCCATCTGCCTAAGTTAGCTTTCTTCCTCTCTTAATGGAATTTTAAAAAACCTTTATTGGATTATTTGGGAAATAAGAATGAAAGCATGAAGTCCAAAGTGGGGGGCGGGGGGGAATACATATATTTTAAGACTGGGGAAAGTTTCCTTTTTACGTTGAAAAAAGTTATAATGGTCTCCGGCTACCTGCTTTCACATCGCGCGCTTTGCTTTTTTATTTTCTCTCTTCTTTTCCTCCCTTCCTTTTTTTCCCTCTTATAGCTCCCTTTGCCCCAAAGCTTATGTGACAACAGACAGACAACGCACCGGGCAGATGGCTCGCTAAAGAACTGTTCCGACAGCTGCTAATGTAAGACTGGACTAAGTTTCCAGAAGGAGCTGCAAAGACGTGAATGGTTGCAACCATCTTAAAGCAGTTCAGCAAAAGCTGCAACCTGAGATAAGACCACAGTCACATACCCAACTCTCCCCTACCCCCATTCTATGAAAACTCCAATGCGGTTCCTGCTCAGGGAGTTGTTCTGTGAGGTGCTCTCCAATGCACATCAGCTAAATAACGGCCTTCACCCTCTGAGTTGTCCGACAATTCTTTCCTTATAAAGTTAACATCCGAACATCCCCATGTCACCACATCATCTTTCTTTCCACCCAGAAGGACCCTCGGCTTTCCCTCAAGGGTCAGATTGCCCTCGCAGACGGGCAGGACACCCAACGTGGAGATGTTTCTCACCAGTCACCAGGCGTTGCCAGCAGAGGGCAGTGGAATGTTTGCGACTGGTAACATTTCCTGAGCCCCCCAGACCGAGGTCCATTGTGTCTGGCATCACTGGAATCTTCCCAATGTCATGTTTAGAAATTTCCTACCCAAAATCCCTGCATTCACTCCTCCAACAGGCTTTTTTCCCTCCTATGTCTGCTGATCATCCAGAAAGAAAAGCAGCCATCTGCTGGGAACCCTGTTGGCCGGGACGGATTGCTAGCCCCCTCTCCTGCGGAGCACTGGACGGCCACCGATGGTGCCTCACCCCACCCCCCCAACCCCCATGGAAGAGCAGGGTCCAAGCATGTGGTTTCCCGCATTGACAGAGGGCTACACTTAAAGGAACTCTGGAGATTATCCAAATCCCTCCATTCTCCTGATAAACACTCCCGAAGCCCAAAAGAGCTGAACTGGCCCGCCCAAGGTCACAGAATTCGTTCATGTCAAGGCTGAAATTAGAATCTGTCCTCTGTCCCAGACACACTGAGTGCGGATTAGTAATGATAATTACGATGACAACCAGAACAGTAATAATAATGTTTCTTGAGTGCTCACTATGTGTGTGCCCAGCACGAATCTAAAAACTCTCCACGCGTTCGTTCCTTTAATCCTTACCAAAACCTTCCAAGACAGAGATCATTACTATTTCTATTTTATAGATGAGGAGACCGAAACTCAGAGTACTTAAGAGCTAGTGAGTGGTAAAGCCAGGATTGGATTCCAGGAAGTGTTATTTCAGACCTAGAACTTGTAAAACCACTGACATGTTCACCGCTCTGCAGTAAAATGAAAGAAATAAGAACAGGGCTGTGCATTTTTCTTAAAAGCTAGATTTATTCCATTTAAAACACCAACCTTTGTTATACTCTGTATTTATTTTAAATATTAAACGTTTTCTTTCTTTTAGGAGAAAATAGAGTATATGGCAGTTGTTGGTGTTCTAGGAACTTTGTTTTTGTTCTATTCTTAACATTTATTTATTTTTGACAGAGAGAGACAGAGCATGAGCAGGGGAGGGGCAGAGAGAGAGGGAGACACAGAATCCGAAGCAGGCTCCAGGCTCTGAGCTGCCAGCACCGAGCCCGACGTGGGGTTCGAACTCACAGACCGCGAGATCGTGACCTGAGCCAGTCGGACGCTCAACCGACTGAGCCACCCAGGCGCCCCGAATTTTGTTTTTTAATAAAACTATACTCTGGAAGCTGTTTATGTATATGAAATTGCAGAGCCCGGACGGCACTTTCTTGCATTCTCTGCCAGCTGTAAGAATTCTGGGAGAATCCTTAGTTGCGTTCATGTCTCCTTTGCCAGCTTCTGCTTCCTGGAATGGGAGGGCTTGCCAGGGTGGAGAATGACTAAAATTTATCATGTACTTTTTATCAGTCGGGACTCATTTGACTGCAGGTAAATAACAAGTAAAAGTGAGTGTGTATTGATAGATTTAGCTGAAACATTTGGGGATTAGTGACTTGAATTATGTGTTAAATTTTATGGCTTTGCTCTTTACCATATATTGGCTTAATTTCAAGGCTCCATGGGCACAACCGGCTGCCAATAGCTTCAGTCCTTTCCTGTGCTCCAGTTCAGAGGGGAAAAGAGTATCTCTCCCTGGTAGCTCCGGTGTAGGATTGTACTTTGGGCTATTACAGCGATCCCTGAAGGAGTCTCTACAGCTGGGGGCAGATTTATGCTACTGGGCTAGTTCCGAGTTACACATTATACTCCTGAAGCTGGTGGTGGGATCAGCTCCACCGGCAGCATTTGCTCTGATGGTAGGAGGGAGATGGTTCTCAAAGGGGGAAATGAGACACTGTCGCCAAAGGAACAGATGCTTCATCGTCAAACCAGCAAATGTTGATTATCACCTAATGTGTGTCTCTCACTAGGCTGGGTGCTACTCACTCACCACTTCATTTCATTCTCGTAACAATCCTACCAGGCAAATAATAACTCACCAATGAAGAAACTGAGGCGCAGAGACACTAAGAAACACACAAAAGGGGGCACCTGGGTGGCTCAGTCGGTTAAGCGTCCGACTTCGGCTCAGGTCACGATCTCGAGGTCCGTGAGTTCGAGCCCCGCGTCGGGCTCTGGGCTGATGGCTCAGAGCCTGGAGCCTGCTTCCGATTCTGTGTCTCCCTCTCTCTCTCTGCCCCTCCCCCGCTCATGCTTTGTCTCTCTCTGTCTCAAAAATAATAAAATAAAAAAAAACATTAAAAAAATTAAAAAAAAAAAAAAGAAAAGAAACACACAAAAGGTCAAACAGCTAGTAAGAGAAGATCCAGGAATCAAATTCTCTTCCAACCAACTTCAAGGGCCAAGTTCTGGATTTTGTTCATCTTATAAGTGACTTATCCTATGTAGTCAGACGCTCAACCGACTGAGCCACCCAGGCGCCCCGAATTTTGTTTTTTAATAAAAATAAATAAATAAATTTAATAATAAATAAATAAATAAATTCAATAAATAAATTTTGTTTTACTATTAAAACTGAAGATAAAAATAAGCCACCCTGTGTATTACAATGATGGCTTGATCGAGGGACTCAATGACCACCTTTCTTGGGCACATTATTTATTCATTTATTTTTATTTTATATTTGAAAGAGAGAGAGAGACAGAGTACAAGCAGGGGAGGGGCAGAGAGACGGAGACAGAATCTGAATCAGGCTCCCGGCTCTGAGCTGTCAGCACAGGGCCCAATGCAGGACTTGAACTCACGAACAGTGAGATCATGACCTGAGCTGAAGTCGGACGCTTAACCTACTGAGCCACCCAGGCGCCCCAAGAATTCTCAAAAATTTTTTAAGGTTTTTGTTTTGAGAGAGAGAGAGCATGAGCGTGCGAGGGGCAGAGAGAGAAGGCGATACAGAATCCAAAGCAGGCTTCAGGCTCTGAGCTGTCAGCATAGAGCCCGAGACGGGGCTCCAACCCACAAACCACGAGATTGGGCCCTGAGCTGAAGTCAGATACTTAACTGACTGAGCCACCCAAGTGCTCCAAGAATTCTCGGATTTTTAAAATTACTGTTCCATTCAACACTTCTCCAAGACTGAAAGATGGGTAAGTCTCATTCAGTGGGGAAGTTCTCTTTTACACTGAGCAGGTTTGAGTTGCTCAGTGGACCTCTCTCCTTTCCGGTGCTGGGCGATCTGTTTCCTTTCCTGGAAGTGACCTAAAAAAGCTGGGGCTGTAAGGCGCAAGGTGAGCTCTGGGAAAACCAGAGCGCCACAGCTTGCCTCACTCCCGGGGAATCACGCCTTCCTGACATCTCTGGTCTCTAAATGTTTCTTCTTTTTTACTGCATGTTTTCGAGAAGTGGTTTCCTTTTGTTTGATACTCAACATTTTTAAGTATGTGAACCCAGAAGGTTTTCTTGGGACATCTAGTCCACAGTGTGGCCTGAAAAAAAGTTTTGGAGGAAATTTTTAGAAATTTTTAAACAAGCATACTCCTAAAAAGAAGTTGAGTGCTGTATGATTTTTCCAGAATTACTTAAGATAAGTTACCCGCATGAGATATCATCTCACACCTGAGAGAACAGCTAATATGAACAACTCGGGAAACCACAGATACTCGGGATGTGGAGGAAGGGGACCCCTCTGACACCGTTGGTGGGAATGCAAACTGGTGCAGCCGCTCTGGAGAATAGTAAGGTGGTTCCTCAGAAAGTTAAAAATAGAACTACCCTAAAACCCAGCAATTACGCTACTAGGTATTTATTGAAAGGATACAAAAATACTGATTCGAAAGGGCACATACACCCTGATGTTTATAGCAACGCTATCAGCAATAGCCAAATTATGGAAAGAGCCCAAATGTCTATCGACTGATGAATGCATAAAGAAGACAGACAGAGAGGCATACATGCACACACACACACACACACACACACACACACTGGAATATTACTCAGCTAGCAAAAAGAACAAAATATTGCCATTTGCAACAATGTGGATGGAACTAAATGAAATAAGTCAGTCAGAGAAACACAAATAACATGATTTCACTCTCATGCAGAATTGAAGAAATAAAACAGATGAATATAGGGAAAAGAAAAAAAAGGGAGAGGGAAGTAAACCACAAAAGAGACTTTTAACTCTAGAAAACTGACGGAGGGTTGCTGGAGGGGAGGCAGGTGGGGATGGGCTCAACGGGTGATGGGCATTAAGGAGGGCACTTTTTGCGATGAGCACTGGGTGTTATACGTAAGTGATAAATCCCTAAATTCTATTCCCGAAACCAATATCACACTATATGTTAACTAAGATTTACATAAAAACTTGAAACATTAAAAAAAAAAGTTGCCAGGATGATGCATCTCCCCAAATGTTTTAGTTTAGTCTGTGTTTCCTCGGTGGAGAAAAGGGGATGATTCTCTTAGAAAACCTCATAGAACCATCAAAACCAAGAAATTAACGATGATACCCTAATCCGCAGACTCTGCTCAATTTTTTTCCATTTGTCCTGATAATGTCCTTCCTGGTAAAAGGATCCACCTCAGGGTCATTTGCTTTTTATGCTCTTTTATTAAATCTGAAACAGTTCCTCTTTCTCGCCTTGACAACTTCGATGATTAAAGGCTCGTTATTTTGTAAATTTCTCCTCAGTGTGGGTTTGTCCGATGATTATGCATCCTTGGCAGGAATATCCTAGAAGCAGGGCCGCGTTATTATTATTGCATTTTTCCAGATGGCGTACAATTTTAGTGTCTCAGTACTGACGATGTCCATTTTTGTTCACTTGACGAGACTATGTCTTCCAGGCCACTCTACTGTGAAGTACCTCTTTTTTTGTTTTATAATTAATAAGTATTTTGTGGGAATTTTAAAATTATGTAAATTTCCCATTGCTCATCAAAATTTCAATGTATTCATTTGGTAACGTCTGTTCACATACATGCATTGCGTAGTAGACTATTACTGTCATTACCTGAGGTGACAGTCACGCTCAATGGGATGCTCAGATTGTCCCCTATTTGGCTCCCGGGTCGGCTGAGTGTAGTGGGCTAAGAAATATATGTATGCATGAAACACACACATCTATTTGAACCTACTCTTATTCTGCTTACCTCTGCTGACAACCTCAGGTATTTATTTATTTTTAGGAAAATGCAAGCAGGGAAGGGGCAGAGAAAGGGGGACAGAGGATCCGAAGTGGGCTCTGTGCTGACAGCGGCGAGCCCGACATGGGGCTCGAACTCACGAACTGTGAGATCGTGACCTGAGCTAAAGTTGGATGCGCAACCGACTAAGCCACCCAGGCGCCCCTCTAGTGAGAACTTCGGTTCACACACATAACTCCAATTCTAATCCAACCACCACAGCATTCTTCAGAGTTTTGTCCCTTTCTACTTTGTCATTCTCCCCTTCTTTCTGAAGTGGGGGTGTCTGGTCTCAGATTTCCTTAATAGATTTATTTAAACGACACCCCTTTGTGTAACTTATTTCCAACCTCTACTCCCATGTGGATACCCTCCTCGCATCGGCACCATGCCAGGCTGCCATCCCCCACCCCAGGTAGACTCCCTCCTCCCCTGACCCGGCCCTGGCACTCCTTGTCAGGCAGCCCCTTATAAATGCCCTCCTCACACCCTCCTCCTGCCGCCTGGACACCCGCCTCACCCACCTCGCGCTTCCGCACCCTGCACCAAGCCACCCATGGTGAGGATGCTTGCCTTCTCCTGCTTGGGAGCTGTCACTCCACTCTGGGTCACCGTAATCAGCACCTGTCCACCCAAGCATGATGTCTATCTTTCCCTGATAGCTTTAAGCTGAATTATTCAGGAAGAAACGGGGAAGGAAAGGGGGCACCAGGGATTTTCAACGTGCACCCTTAATGTGTGTAAAGTTAGCCCAAGTTCCTACCTTCACCCTAATCAATTCAAGGACTTTAGAGAGTTGCCCTCTTGTCACCTCTATGCCTCCCACCCCTCCATCCTCCACGTTGTTATTGCCATAGCTTTTTTGCCTCCTTTTTGGTGTCTCCAAAATTCATAGCTGTCCTAATTATGACTTTGTAGAGTCAACGCTTATTTATATCAATCAATACTTTCCCTCACTTATTTGTCCCCCATTGTTTCTGATATCCCACTCTCTCTACCCGGATCCAGCTCTCTTTTTTGCTCTGCTCTGTCCCTCACGGTCTGTCCTTCAGTGACTCTAACACATTGTGTCAACAGTGGTCTGCAAGACGCGAGCTTTTTCAGTCTCGGTCATATGTCATTTTTTTACCCTCACTCGATGATGACAGTTTAATTGCATAGAGTGGTGTAGGACAACCAGCTGTCCCAGCTTGCTCTAGCCTGGGGGACTCCCACCACAGGGGGCTTTTAGCACTAAAACCTGGACAGTCCTGGACAAACTGGGATGGTTGCTTCTCTACTTCCATATTTTATTATTTTCCCATGCCAGTATTAAAAATATTATTCTGATGGGGCGCCTGGGTGGCTCAGTCGGTTGAGCATCCGACTTCGGCTCGGGTCATGATCTCACAGTCCATGAGTTCGAGCCCCACCTCGGGCTCCGTGCTGACAGCTCGGAGCCTGGAGCCTGTTTCAGATTCTGTGTCTCCCTCTTACTTCTCTCTGGCTTCTATGATTTTTCTCATTCCCTTGATATTCTATCAGAGTATTTGTTTCTGATTCATTTTGTCCAGGATCATTAAATATGAATGTTAGTATCTTATTATAAAATACGAATCTTAGCATCCTTCATCAATTCTAAAACGTGTTCAGCCATTATCTCTTCAAACATTTCCTCTCTATTTCTTCTTTTCTTTTAGGAAACCCTGCTAGGTATATCCTGTATTTTCTCATTATATACCATATGCTTCTTAACCATTCTTTCAGACATTTCCATCTCTGCATTTTCAGTGTTACATCTGGATAATTTCTCCAGCTCTGCCTTCCAGGTAAGTAGTCACCACGCCAGCAGTATTTAAATCAGGTGTTTTATCCATTCGCTGAGTTTATCTTCCTTGGATAGAATTTCATTTTTGGGAGTTCTGTTCGGTTCCTTTTCAAACATTGTTCTTATTTTTTCAGTGTAATGCGATTTCTTTAAATAGTTTTTAAAGTCTCTTTAATCCTGGGGTGCCCGGCTCAGTCGGTTAAACATCCAACGTTTGATTTGGGTTCAGGTCCTGATATCACAGGTTGTGGGTTCAAGCCCCAAGTCTAGTTCTGCACTGACAGAGTGCAGAGCCTGCTTGGGATTCTCTCTCTCTCTCCTTCTCTCTCTGCCCCTCCCCCGCTGGCACATGCTCATGTGTGCTTGCTCTCTCTCTCTCTCAAAATAAATAAGTTTTTTAAATTTTTTTTTTCAACATTTATTTATTTTTGGGACAGAGAGAGACAGAGCATGAACGGGGGAGGGGCAGAGAGAGAGGGAGACACAGAATCGGAAACAGGCTCCAGGCTCTGAGCCATCAGCCCAGAGCCCGACGCGGGGCTCGAACTCACGGACCGCGAGATCGTGACCTGGCTGAAGTCGGACGCTTAACTGACTGCGCCACCCAGGCGCCCCTAAATAAGTTTTTTAAAAAGCATTACAAAAATCTCTTTAATCCTTACAAATACTTACTGTATATTCTCATTTACATTATTTCATGGAGTTCAGGGACTCTGCCTTCTCTGTATATGTGTTTGCCTTCTCCCTCTCTTGACTATTTTCTCTCATAATTTATGACTTTGAACGTGAGATAAAAGGGTGCTTTGGTCTTTCACTGAGAAACATGTGGGCCTATTTATGGAGGTGTATTTTCAAAGTTGTTTTGCCTTTCCTGCTTCCAGTTGCCATGGGGGCTATCAATACACAGTGATGAACTTTATTTTTTTCAATTTAGGGATTTGGGGAATACCTACATCATTTTAAGGAATCCAAACTTGTGAGATACAAGCCCGAGTCAGAGGTTCTTCTGAGGAGAATTTGTTTCTTCTTTTAATCTAGAGTTCAAGCCAAGATAATTTCCTCTTTATCTCCCTACAATGGCGGACTGTTTCCCACCATTGGAGGATAGTTCTTTGGAGGCTTTTGCTTTATGCAAGGGTCTCATTGACAACACATCACTTCACTCAGGCTTAAGGTCACCAAGACAGAAATTCTCACCCCAATCTACACCCGTATCAAGGATACATCAGTATTCCTAACATTCTGATTTTAGTTCTTTCTTCATTTCTGGTACCTCATATTTCTTCCTTGTGACCAGAACTTTGGATTAAGATGATTTCATCTAGTATTTCTGCATATCTGTAGTGGGAGGTTTAGACATCCGCCTTGGTCCACCTCTTGCCAAGGGTGTCATTTCTCACTGTAGCGGGCACCTCTTATGCACCACTTAACATCGTCTCAACTGCACCTGCCTCTTCCGGTCTCTGCAGTATTTACAAGCTCCGCATGGATTCTGACCAACTTCGTCACACACGACTTGGCAGATTTTCTAAAATTCCTCCCATTTTCCTCTAAACAAGGAAAAGAGATCAGGCAGTGGCTCTCCAATAATGACAATAGCATTAATAACAATCTCTAGAGTTTTTTTGTACATTTCCACGTTCTTTCGCATGCACATCTTATTCAGCGACCCTCACAACACGGGCTCTGTTCTCTGGCTCTTGACGATGCCCTCCAGCCCAGATCGGAGCTCACGGCACCAACAGTCGTTCACACGTCCTTTGCACACAGCCTGATACCACCCCACTTTCCTGTTGGGATGTTTGGCTTTCTCATCGCTTCCAGTGTTAGTTTGTACCCCAGATTCTAACCTGACTTTCTTCTAAGTAATTATACTATACTCCCTTCCACCTGCACATCTTCCAAAGAAAGGTGTTTCCTATCTTTCAAGAAAACTAGGCAAAAGCCAGAGGGCCATTTGTACTAGTTGCAGAATCAATGGGAATTTTTTAGAAATGTATTCTTGATCAAAGCAAATTTAGCATTTTTTTAAAGGTTTATTTATTTCTGAAGGAGGTAGAGACAGAGCGTGAGCAGGGGAGGGGCAGAGAGAGAGGGAGACACAGAATCCGAAGCAGGCTCCAGGTTCCGAGCTGTCAGCACGGAGCCCGACGCGGGACTCAAACGCATGAGCTATGAGATCACAACCTGAGCCGAAGTCAGACGCTTAACCAAATGAGCCACCCAGGCTCCCCAAAACAAATTTAGAATTTTAAATCAGAACCCCCAAAACAACATCAAATAAAGGAGGGGGAAATTTTATTCGACCTTACGATGTGTCCCAATGCCAGCATGCAGCAGCTACAGTGACCAGAAACTCCAGCAGTAGCTGACTACTCATACATGTGCACTCCCCCCCACCCCCCGCCCCGCACACACACACACACAAGGTCCAAGAACTATTATCTGAACAGGTCCCATGACCTCCATGCTTCCTCCACCTCTAGTCACCTCCACCATCCACCTTTCTTTCACTTGTATTGAGAGACCGCAAATCATGGTTCCCAGCACAGCAGCAGGGCGAGGGTCTGGCTGTAGCATATTTTGTCCTGGATATGCGTACATCTTCAGAAATGCTCCGTAGAAAAAAGCAGAGTTAGGATTTCCGGGAGCAGTGCATACAAAGGGTGTAAGCTCTCATGTATAAACAGTTGCATGCATGCAAAAGAATTAAATACTGTCTCTTATGTAAAAAAAAAAAAAAAAAAAAAAAAGCTGGAAGAACGGGAAGATTCCAGTCAATTCCTACCAGACAATTAGAATTGGCACTGTAGATTCTGACCATGCAAACCACTCCAGGTCTAAATCAGAGAGAAAGAGTCATTTTTACTCAAAAAGATGCTGGGAATACTGCATGGAAATACTATTTAAAATTTCCTGAAATCAGAATGCCCAAAATGAACATTATAAAACTAAGAGTATTTCTAAGGAGATTAATTTTTTTAAAAAATTTTAATGTTTATTTATTTTATTTTATTTAAAAAAAATTTTTTTTTCAACGTTTATTTATTTTTGGGACAGAGAGAGACAGAGCATGAACGGGGGAGGGGCAGAGAGAGAGGGAGACACAGAATCGGAAACAGGCTCCAGGCTCTGAGCCATCAGCCCAGAGCCCGACGCGGGGCTCGAACTCACGGACCGCGAGATCGTGACCTGGCTGAAGTCGGACGCTTAACCGACTGTGCCACCCAGGCGCCCCAATGTTTATTTATTTTAGAGAGAGAGAGACAGAGTACAGAGTATGAGAGAGGGAGGGGCAGAGAGAGGGAATCCAAAGCAGGCTCCAGGCTCTGAGCTGTCAGCACAGAGCCTGATGCGGGGCTCAAATTCATGAACTGCAAGATCATGGCCTGAGCCAAAGTCAGATGTTCAACCGACCAAGCCAACCAGACGCCCCTTCAGAAGATTAATTACAAAAGACTTACACTTAGGCCTAACCTAGTGAAAGTTTTGAGTGTCAACGGAACAAAAAAATACTAGAAGCTTTTAGACAGAAAGATACAATTAAATACCAAGCTGACCTTAGACTACTTGGAAAAAAACTAAATACTAGTAAATAGTTAAATAATCCTTAATAGAATTCTGTGGGATTCTTGTTTCGACTCAAGAATACAAAATATATAGGGGCACCTGGGTGGCTCAGTCGGTTAAGCGTCTGACTTCGGCTCAGGTCATGATCTCGCGGTTCATGAGTTCAAGGCCCGCGTCAGGCTCTGTGCTGACAGCTCAGAGCCTGGAGCCTGTTTCAGATTCTGTGTCTCCCTCTCTCTCTGACCCTCCCCTGTTTATGCTCTGTCTCTCTCTGTCTCAAAAATAAATAAACGTTAAAAAAAAAAAAACTTAAAAAAAAAAAAAGAATGCAAAATATATAAAAACCTAACTGAGGTGTGAAAACAACAAAAAGACCTCCCTAGCTATACAAAGATTGTGGAAATAGAAGTAGCCTTCCAAAAAATTCACATATGTGAACAAGTGATCAAAACATGAATGTAAGAAAGCTATAACATAAATATACTAGTATAAGCACAAGTATTGATAAGCTGTACTTAAAACGTTGAAAACTTCAATTCAAAGTCCAAGATGCCCATAAGTTTTAAAAGATAATTTCCACGATTAAAACAATAACTGATACTTAGTAAATATATGACTCCTTTATATCAATTGAAATTAACAAACCTTCGAAGTGGAGAAAGGAAAAGGGTGGGGACTTAAAGGTATAGTCATACTGGTTCGACTGGTATTCCTTAGGAATTCCATAGAAAGGAGTCCAAAGTTCTCATTGTGTTCTTGATTTCAGTGAAGGGAGAAATATGAATTAATTAGGTATTCAGTCATCTGAAAGGCAATCACCAGTATGAATAAAGGCAAAATATTTAGTTTCAAAAGCACTGCGGAAGACAAAACAAAGACTCAGCATGTGTAGTCAAAGACAAAAAACAATGTAAAGCACGCAGTAAGAAAGACAGGAAAATAGAAAGCGTAAGAGACACAGCAAGGAAACCAAATACAGGCAGATGCTGAAAGTGTAAGAGGTATCTGCTCTTTTAGTAAAAGGGATTATTTTTTCAAGTTAGAATTTTTTTAATGTTTATTTATTTTTGAGAGAGAGAGAGAGAGAGAGAGAGCAGGGGAGGGCAGAGAGAGAAGGAGACACAGAATCCGAAGCGGGCTCCAGGCTCTGAGCTGTCACCACAGAGCCCGATGCAGGGCTCGAACTCACAAGCTGTGAGATCACGACCTGAGCCGAAGTCAGACACTTAACCCACTGAGCCGCCCACACACCCCTCAAGTGAGAATTTTTTGACAGAGAAAGAGACAGAGAGTGCGCCTGCGTGCACGTGAGCAAGGGAGGGGCAGAAGGAGAGGGAGAGAGCATCTCAAGCAGGCTCCATGCTCAATGCACAGCCCCACATGGGAATTGATCCCACTACCTGAAGATCATAACCTAAGTCAGAATCAAGAGTGGGAGGCTCAACCGACTGAGCCATCCAGGCACCCCCAAATTAGAATATTTTAAAATACAAATCTATGTTTACAAGCTAGAGTAAGCCACACACAACAAAGAAAAATTAAAAATGAAAGAAGCAACAGTGATAAATGCTTGATGTTGAATCAGACTTTTCCTATCATCTCGGAATTTTTAGAGCCCCTGAGCTGAGTATGTTGGAGGCCACGTATTGCCAAATTCTAAAGAGAGAACTAAGTAGTTCTCGTGCACCCTCCAGGGCTTCTAAGAGGCCCCCAACACCACGCTTACATGAAGGAAAATGGACAATTGAAAGGAAGTTTGATTGAATTGGGAGGGATGTTAGAATAGGTCTCACTAAGCAAGTGTGCTGAGATAGTCTCTCCTCTTGCACAGGAGGGGACAGAGCATGACCCTCCCCCACCCCCAACTCCATGAAAGCAATTTAGAGAGCTCAGGGTGCCTTTAAGAAAAGGACGTCTGCATCCCAGGCTCCTGCACTGACCTCCGGAAACTGGCAAACTAATCCTGGTGTTGCCCTCAGAGCAGAGGGGCATGTGCTAGGAAAGTTCGTTGAAGCTTACTATGTATCCCTGGGAGTTGGGGTCTTCTATGAACACAGACCCAAGTGTCCAGGGCTCCCCTGGAGAAGTCTGGAAGCTGGAGTCTGGCCAGAATAGCATGGAATGAGAAAGAGAAAGTGAGGCAACAGTGTGGTGGGATGCGGTGGGAGAGTTTTGTGTGGCTGAACAGGGTGCAGGGAAGGCGGGCAGGCTTGAGCATTCTTGAAGATGCCCCTCCACATCTTCAGGCTTGGTGGGGTGAGGAAACTCAGCAGAGAGAAGTGTACTCCTGGGGTAAGAGTTGGGGGCAGGGGTCACAAGATGACAGTAGAACTGTGCAGAAGGTCCGTGATGGTTAATCTTACGTGTCAGGTTGGATACCTGGATGGGGCATGGTACCCAGATACTCGGTCAGACACGATTCTACATGTTTCTGTAAAGATATTTTTAGACGTGATTAACATTTACATCAGCAGACTTTAGTAAAGCAGATCATCCTCCAGAATGTGGGTGAGCTTGTCCGATCAGTTGAAGGCCTTAAGAGGAAAAAGGAAGAAGGAATTCTGCCAGCAGACTGTCCGGAGACTCAAGCTGGGACATCAGCTCTTTCCTGGGTCTCCAGCCTGTTGGTCTACCCTGCAGACTTTGGGCTGCCAGCCTGCACAAATCACGCGAGCTGATTCTTTAAAATCAGTCTCTCATTTGCTCTCCATATATACATACACACACAGAAACATCCTATCGGCTCTGTTTCTGGAAAATCCTGACCGACACAGTGTCCTACCACACAGAAAGTATCTAAGGCCAGATGGTATTCACCAAGAGATGAGTACAACACAAGGTAAGTTATATTTGAAACAACAAAAAATTAAGATTGTTTTTCATTTTCTCTTATTCCTTCTCCTCTATATATCTCTGATACGCTCCAGAAAAGCCACTAAGAGGAAGAGGGAAGAGGGAGGAACAGTAGGGGGAAAAATTAGTCCCTGCCTATCCATCTGTCCCGAGCCTCAGGGAGTAAGGGCCCGGGGAAGCTGCAAACGGATGAGAAATTAGAGTTTTGCCTTAGACTGGAACAGACATTGTGGTCCAAGATTCCGAGGAGTGAGGAGGAGAAAGAAGGAGGGCACATTTGAAGACAGAAACCTAAGAGAACTACAGCTGTTCTTAACTGTGTCCCAAGCATTTCACCAATTTAAATAAGCCAGTTACTGCTATATCAGAAAGATCCCAAAAGGTAAGAGACAGAATAAGGAAGAAAACAAAGAAAAAAGGGAGAGAGAGAGAGGGAAGGAGAAAAGACACAAGTAAGCAGGGGAAGTGATGCAATCACCAAACTAGAAAGAAATCAAGGCGAAAGGTCATTAAATTGGACTCGGAATCATTTTACATCAATTAGACTGTAACTCACACTAACCCTTAACAGACATGAACCTAATCGATTAAAGAGAGTATCACAGATATGAGGAAAAAATGGAGGTGGAGGAAATATAATCTTCCAAAACTGATTCTAAAAATATTAGCCTGAAGAGGTCACTAACCACAGAAAAAAAAAAAAGTGGAAAAAGTGATCAAATAATCGTTTTCCATAACAGATCTAAGTTAAAATATTTTATGGCTACATATCCACATCCTTGAAGGAACAGATAACTCCCAAGCTACATTCTTTTCCAGGCATAGAAAAAGATTAAAAGTGACCCAATTCATTTTGTGAATCTAGCATAACCAGCTCTCACCTCACAACTGACAAAAATAATTTTAAACAAGAAAATTACATACCAGTCTCATTTTTAGGATACTAACTCTAAATAAACGCTAGCCAATTTAATTCAATCAAACTTTAAGAGAATAATCTGTCATGATCAAATAATGCAAATGCAAACATAGTTCAATATTAGAACAATAGAAAGTATCAAACCAATAAGCCAGTAGGAAATAAGACATGAGATCATGATAATATATGCAGAATAGGCATTTAATAAAATTCCAAGTTCGTCCCTAATGATCTACCCTTGGCCTGGAGCTAGTACACTTAACAATGAAATATCAGAACTATCCCCATTAAAATAAGAAGCAAAGTACATCATATTCAATATCATCACCATTAGTTGACATTCTGGAGGCTTTAACCAGTGTAACACATAGAACAGAATAGGAGGCATAAATCTTAGAAAAGAGGAGCCTCTCTCTGTAAACAGGAAATGGTAATATGCCTAAAAATTCCAAGAGGATCAAGGGAAAATCCACTGGAATGTAAACACATAAAAATCTATCACCTTTATGTATGGCAGTAACAACCAGTGAGAAATACAGTAATAGAACAGTTCCCTTTGCGTTGCAGCAACAAAAACAAAAACAAAGTAATACCAGGATAAACTTTAGAAATGTGGGCTTCCGTGAAAAGACTTGGTTGTATCCAAAGCACGTAAAAAATCAGAACTAAAGAGGCCCCCTCGACATATTAGCGAACCAAACACATGATCACTCCTTAAAGAAAGGAGGCAAACTCCTAAAACCGTATTTTTTAAAGTAAACTTTATTAGCAATCAAAGAAATGCAGATTAGAGTAAAAGTGATACCACTTTTCCCTTAGTAAATTAAAGGAGATTTTCTGTTTGATTAATTTGCTGTTTTAAATGGCACGGCTACTCGGTACTCGCAAAAGTGAGATAAAAATAGATTCTTTGTTCAAACAGCATTTATACCCTGCCGGGACTGGGGTAACCAAAACCCTCTTTCTGAAAAACAATGTGGATGGGTATAACATTAGTTTTAGTTATGATACTCATTTGTACCTGGTAATCCTTTTTTTAATTTTTTTAATTTTTTTTAACGTTTATTTATTTTTGAGACAGAGAGAGACAGAGCATGAATGGGGGAGGGACAGAGAGAGAGGGAGACAGAATCTGAAACAGGCTCCAGGCTCTGAGCCATCAGCCCAGAGCCCGACGCGGGGCTAGAACTCACGGACCGCGAGATCGTGACCTGAGCTGAAGTCGGACGCTTAACCGACTGAGACACCCAGGCACCCCGGTAATCCTTTTTTTTTAAAGTGGGTTTCATGCCCAGCATGGAGTCCCAAAGCAGGGCTCAAACTCACGACCCTGAGATCAAGACCTGAGCGAACATCAAGGGTCAGGAGTTTAGGCTGCTTAACTGACTGAGCCACCCAGACACCCCTGCCTGTAGTAATTTCTCTCTTAGAATGCCCTCGTAAATTTTTGGATCTATCAATGAAGGTTTTGTTCCAAGAGGTTCATAGCAACTTTATACCAAATAAAAGGGGAGAGGGAGAGTAGCTAAGTCCCCAACATTAGAAAAATGCTTAAGTACATTGTATTTGGGGACCTCATTCTTAGTGGTTGTGTAATATTATTTCAGTGCATATATTTACACATGTATGTACTTATTTACCATTATAAATGATGTATGTGGAGGTGCCTGGGTGGCTCAGTCGGTCAAGCGTCTTGATCTTGGCTCAGGTCATGATTTCACAGTTCGGTGAGGTCAAGCCCTGCATTGGGTTCTGTGTTGATGGTGCAGAGCTTGCTTGGGATTCTCTCTCTCCTCTCTGCCCTTCATCTGCTTGTGCCCTCTCTCTCTCAAAATAAATAAAGAAACTTAAGAAAAACGATGTGTATAGTTTTAAATTTCATTTGCAACTACTTACTATATACTGTTGAGCAAAAAAAAATCATGATATAAAATCATATCGATAATGTAAACTCAATACATTTTTAAAAATGAAAATATAAAAATCAAAAATAAATATGTCCAAATGTTATGAAAATAGCTGTCCCTTGGTGCTGGAGTTGAAGGTAATTTTTCTGCCTCTTTCTGCTTTTGTCAATTAAAAATTTAAGAACCTGTAGTATTACTTAAAAAGAAAAAATACTCAACAAGCATTCATAATCTGGGGTTGGTTGATGGATGGGCTTCAGCTTGTCCATGACTCCTCTAAGGTTACACATTATTTTTTGTGTCACTGAGTTTGTCTGCAGAGAGAATAAGTTTTCAAAGGGTTTCATCATCCCAGAATTACTAAAACCCATGGATTAAAAATGTTTAGAAAGTGGCTTAAAAGAGTCATAACAACATATCAATCACATCCCAGATCTGCCCCCCCCACGTTTATATTTAAAACTTTGATAGTTTTCATATCATTATTTTAAAAACTAGCCAGCAAAATTTTCCTTGTTTGACGTTCACATGGAGAAACTCCTAAGATACTCATGAATATCTTTCTCATTTAAATTATAACCGCCACTAAAATTGTTATTGTATAAATATGTATAGAGCAACTGTAGAAACAAGGTGCCAGGAAGCATGAAAACCTTTTTCAGATAAGAACTCCAGGTCCAAGGTACAGAGAAATAAGCAAGAGGTACTACACTTTCCCAGGACGATGTGTTTATTTATGTAGGTATGCAAGTATGCGTGTGCGCATCAAAGCGTTTTGAGTATCTTTATTTGTGCCTTCCCTTGCTCAAAAAAAAAAAAAAAAAAAAAAAAGAAAGAAAGAAAGAAATTGAGGAAGCTTAGCAAAATAAATATAACAACATAAAATAAAATTTAAAATAAGTAAGTGAGTCCATCGGAGCAAAGGCTAAAATGAGGTAGAAAAGGTAAGGCAAAGCCAAGAGCAAGGTCAGTACTCTTGGCTCATGCCGAAGTTTTGAGTTTCCTGGTAGCCTAAATAAAGACGTAAACATGATCTGTTACATGAGTCTTACTGCCTAGAAGACAAAAAGGAACTGGTTACTCAGGAGAAGCCCAACTATTGCTAGTTCTACCACCAAAGACAAAGTCCCCCCGTGGGTGCTCGCAAAGAAGACGCCGTGTAATATAAGGAACGTCATCTTCACGGGTGGCTGGGTAGGTTAAGCCTACAACTCTTGATCTCAGCTCAGGTCTTGCTGTCAGGGCTGTGAGTTTGAGCCCTGCTTTGGGCTCCACACTGGGCATGCAGCCTACTTTAAAAACATTTTAAAGTTAGTCATCATCATCATAACAATAAACAACATCCTGATATAAAATATCCGGCAGAATACGTGGGTCATCTTAGGCGTCACTGGAGACAGAAGCCCTCAAAGGCCACATACTTAAAGTCACCACTCCCAACCCCCTTGCCAAGCTCTGTTTGTTCCCAGAGCACCTGCCCACAACTTATATTCTGGTTTTTTAGTTTTTTATTTTTTTAACATGTATTTATTTTTGAGAGACAAGAGAGAGAGCACAAGTGGGACACGGGCAGAGAGAGAGGGAGACACAGAATCCAAAGCTGGCTCCAGGCTCTGGGTTGTCAGCAACAGAGCCTGACACGGGGCTGGAACTCGCGGGACCACGAGATCATGACCTGAGCCGAAGTCAGACGTTTAACCAACTGAGCCGCCCAGGTGGCCCTCTAGCTTTTTTTTTTTTATATTATTTATCTATTTTGAGAGAGAGAGAGTATGTACATGAGTGGGGGAGGGGGCAGAGAGCGAATCCCAAGCAGGCCCCATGCCATCAGCACAGAGCCCCATGCAGGGCTCGATCCCACAAAACGTAAGATCATGACCTAAGTCGAAATCAAGAGTCAGACACTCAACCAACTGAGTCACCCAGTCGCCTCTGTTTTATCTGTCTTCCCCTCCCCCACTAAAGTAAAAATTCAATGAAGGCAGAGATTTTATCTATCTCATTCATCTGCATCCCCAGAATTTAAAAGAATATAGGGGCGCCTTGGTGGCTCAGTCGGTTGGGCGTCTGACTTCGGCTCAGGTCATGATCTCACTGTCTGTGAGTTCGAGCCCCGCAACGGGCTCTGTGCTGTCTGTCTCAAAAATAAATAAACATTAAAAAAAAAAACATTTAAAAGAATATCAAGCATGTAAAAGTTGCTCAATATCTATTTATTAAAAGAATGAATGGATTTCAGGAATTACCATCATGTAATAAATAATTATCATTATTATTATTGTCAACATAGGATTAGCAGGACTCACAGAACTCTTTTACATAATGTTCTTCACGATAAAGGTAAAATCAAAAGAAGTTAAATTTTAAAAAGGCAATTCTGTGAAAGTCACAATGATGTGGTATAAGAATGTAACTCTCAGTAGTCAAGATAGGGATATTATGATATCTAAAAGAATCAACTGTAGTTTTGGATAATCCTTCATAAATACAGATTTGATCACTACAATGAAGCTGCAAATTGGGGTTGTATTTCCTGAAAGAACTTAGACGAGAGGTATTCCATGCCAGCTGGGAAGCACACAGCTATTGGCTTGGTTCAGGTAAGCTGGGTTAGAAATCAGAACAAGGAATTTGAAACGTGACATATGCCTGAACTGAAAATAAGTTTGGTACCCACAGAGACAGGCCCATGGATAACCCTCCGCCAGAGCCAAGATTTTTCTCAGAAAAAAGATTAGGTGTCCGTGCGAACATAAAGACAATTCGATGATGATGGTCTCAAATGCTTATGCTCTAGTTTAAAAGCTATTGAGTTTCCAGCCTAGGAAAAATTTAAAACAGGATGCCCAATTGTTCATCTGAACCACACATCATCTTAGTAAGTTTCCCATAAAGGAACATGCACTTTTAGTATCTTGTAATTGTGGGATATACACTTAAGCAAATAAGTGTATTCTCTGGATGGAGATATTTTCCGTAAGGGACTTAAATATCCAGAGACATTTACCAATATGAGAACCTTAGTTTGATTACAATTGCTCTGTAGCTACTCTTTCCAACACTATTATCTAACAGAATCAGCTGTCAATTCAAATCAGTCCCAGTTGCTGACAATTAAACCATGTATTTGACATCCAGGATATTTTTTTCTTTCCCTTGGAGTATTGGGGAAGGGGAGGTCATTCACCCAGGTTATCTTGAAGTGGTACCATTTTTCTTTTTTTAAGTAAGAGAGCAGAACCACAAAACCTCCCTGTTTTATTCCCACCAACTACTATTATTTGATTCACAAAAGCCCGGGCACACCTAACTGACTCTCACCTTGACAGCTCATGGGGATGCAAAATGGGAAGTGATGTGTGCCTAGAACCGATGCTCGGCACAGATCCCCCAGGAGAACTAGAAGACTCCTGTCCCCAACTGCTGGGCAGCTGCCCACATTCAGTCTTCACCTGTCAGCCACTTTGGGAATGCCTTCTGCTGAGAAAACTCGTACCTGGCCTGAATGCACAAAGACCCTCGTGCATGCATCCTCGAAGAACTCTCCAGAGCCGTCCACCTGTGTAAATCTAAATCTAGCCTGCCCATCAAGGACTCTGCTCAAATACCATCTTCTTCCAGAGGTCTTTCCAGATTCTGCAGCAACTGTTCCTTCTCGGACAGGACTGCTAGATATAATACAGGGTATCCAGTTAAATTTGCATTTCAGATTAACAACAAATATTTTTAGTATAGGTATGTCCCAAATGTTGCATGAGACACATGTGTACTAAAAAAAAATAACTATTCATTGTCAATCTGAAATTCAAATTTGACTGGGCATGTTGTCGGTTTTGTTTTTTGTGTTTTGTTGTTGTTGTTCTAGAGAGAAACAGATAGTGAGCAGGGGGGAGGGACAGAGGGAGGGAGAGAGAAACTTAAGTAGGCTCCACATTCAGCATGGAGTTGGACATGGGGCTCGATCCCACGACCCTGGGATCATGACCTGAGCCGAAATCCAGAGTCACACACTCCACCAACGGTGCTACCCAGGCTCCCATGGGCATGTTGTATTTTTATTTGCTAATCTAACAACCATATTCCCAGGCAGCCAGAACCCAGTCATTGCTCTACACAGAGAGAAAAAGACCCAGCTTCCTCACCCCAACACGGTACCACTCTGAAGTGCTATCCTAGTTTCAGAGCTGAGTTTGCCACTGAGAATGCATCCCAGCCCAGCTTTACTCTCTGCCCAATCCTGCTCCCTTCCCTGTATTGGTCATTAATCCCAGAGAACACTCCCAGAATTAACCTCCTGCGTACCAATCTCCCATCTCAAGTCTGCTTTCCTGGAAACCCAGCAGGGGACAGTGCCCTGAGAATGGATAAAGAACGGTTTGCTAGAACACGAGGGGAACAATAAAGGGGGGGGGGGGCAGGGAAGTCTGGAGAGAAAGATTCAGGCAAGCCTGAAAAGAGTGTTTATTACACACACACTGTAGTTAAACATGCAAGATGGACTGGTTCATAAAATGTACTTCGGGTTATAATCTGGAAGTAAATATCCAGAAAATCCCAGTCATTTGTCACTCCCCGTGGAGGGATGTCGAAGAGGAGGTATAATGGCCGGGGGTTATTATCGCCTTACACCAGTCCTCCTACGTCTTACCATCTCTCTAGAAGCAGAGAGTGAACCTCTGTGGTCCTCGGCCACGTGAAAATCCTTTGAGGTCTTCACTTTGAACGCTGGTACAAACTGTACCCCCTATCTCATAATTTAGTACTTCACATTGAAAACAAAATGCTTTTCCAAAAATCATTCCATTCATTGACTTCCAGGAAGAAAGCTACAGCATTCCCATAGCTTTCCATACTTCGTGGAATCGGCCACTCACCCCTGAAGGTCTTCTTACCCCCGGTTGAGTGGCACGCCCCCGGAGGGATCTATTTCTTTCTTTCCTCACAGGGTTTATTCTGGGGAGAGTCACGTCAGCCTTTCTTGAATCCAGGATCTGTCTCTCCCTCTAGCTATCTCCAAGCCAAAAAGTGTTCTGTTCCCGTGAAGAAGAAAACTGTCCACTGCTATTCCTACCAATTCCAGGTGTGAGAGGCATACAATGACTGAGGTTCACGTAAAAGTCTCTTGTCCGGGTTGCCCTAGCGACACTTGGTGGCTAGAGTCAAAATCTGTATTAAAGATACCAGGTCAGAAGATGAAAATCGTTCATAAATCAGATAATTGAAGGCTATTATCACTACCTACCTTGGGTCACTTGCCCTTCAAGTTATTGTCTGCCCCTCCCCCACCCAAAAGCTCATCTCCCACTTTTGCAAAGGTTGACGTTTTACTAGTTAGAAAAGAAGATAATTATAAGGAAATCTGGAGTTTCACTCTGCCATCCTAATTCTGAATCATCTGTGAAATTTATTTATTTATTTATATTTGAGAGCAAGTAGGGATGGGGCAGAGAGAGAGGAAGAAGGAGAATCCCAAGCAGGCTTTGAGCTGTCAGGGCGGAGCCTGACACGGGGCTGAATCTCACCAACCATGAGATAACGACCTGGGCCAAAGTCAAGAGTCCGAGGCTTAACCAACTAGGTCACCCAGATGCCCCGAAAGGCTTACTTTTTAAAGTTCCCGCTACTAATCCCCTATGGTCCCATGTTACCACTTCTCCATCTGACCGCAGCAATGACCGCTGTCCCCCATTTTCTCTTATTAAATCAAATCTCCCTTGTATTGGTGTTCCTTGCAGCTGTAACAAATTGCCACAAATTTCAATGGCTGAAAACAACACACATGTATTATTTCCAGTTGTGGAGGGCAGAAGTCAGACACGGGTCTCACCGGATGAAAATTAAGATGCCAGCAGGACTACTTTACCTTCTGTAGACTCTAATTCGTCATCCATTTTCTTGCCTTTTCCAGATGCAGAGGCCGCCCACCTTTCTTGGTTCATGGCTCACTTCCTCCATCTTCAAAGTCAGCAACACAACAGCTCCATCACCAGATGTCTTTCTCATCAGAGCTGAGAAAGGATCTCCTCTTTTTAAGGCTTATACCATTGGACCTATGCAGGGTACCCCTGCTCTCCAGAATATCCAGGATAATCTCCACATCTCAAGTCCTTAACCATGTCTGTGAATTCCCATTTGCCAAGTAAGGTAACATATTCACAGGTTCTGGGCGATGTACACCATGTTCGCCCATAGCAATGATTCCTCCTTATCCTGGGGTCAGTCATGGAGGCAGCTCAAAAATATTGGAAGAGTTTAAAAAATAAATTAAATATAAGTGTATCGGATAGGAAAAAAATAAACAAAATTACAGTGAGCCACACCAAACCTCTCCTTCTCTGCATGATTTTGTTCTCTGCAAGAGATGTTGGTTAGATGACCAGGCTAAAAGCTCTCCTTGCAGAAACCGATCCCCAAAATTCTGAGTTGGTTAATGCAATTTCTAACAACAAACTAACTAATCCTGGATCCGAACGGGCCTTCTATGAAGGCTAAGTCTATGTAAGATTAACAAATCACATTATTGCTTGTAGAATTCTCCTGAAGATGAAAAATTAAAGAGTGTTCATTGACTGTGAAATGAGTCCTGTGTTGATCTGAATGGTAGGTAATTATCTCATTTATAGGAAAACTCTTCAAAACGTTGAGATAATTCTCATTTCAAACTCTCAACTATGGAAGTGACTTACTTCTATATCAACTAAATATCTGTCATAACCCTATCAATGCACATTCTGCAGCAGGTAGAAATGATGAATGCTTATGTCTGGTTCTTTGTGAGGTGTTAAAATAATCTTCCACATGGGATTTCATGAGGCTCCTAGAAAAATAAATAGCATAATATTTATCATATGGAGGAAAATCATCTACCTACTTTTTGCGATAGAAAAGTTAACTCTATTCCAAGCTCATTCCCAAACGCTCTTCCTTTTTCAAATTTCTTAAGAAATCTATATGCAAATTCTTATTCAGGAGACAGTTTTTGCAACCAAGATTCATTGGTCCTCCTTCCTCAGTGAAAATCTATTATGCCCATTTGATTTTCTCAAAGACTCAAGAAAACAAACCTTTGTGGGTATTTTGGATATTTTTAGTACAAAGTTATAAGCAATCACTTCTGATAGACCTCAGACACCCCCACCCCTAAAACTGTCCTTGGCACCTACCACATCTATGACTGAAGAACTAAATGCAGTGAAAATGAGTCTCAGATGGGAGCTGATAAAAGAAAACTGTCCGAAGACACCTGGGTGGCTCAGCTAGTTGAGCATCTACCTTTGACTCAGATTATGATCTCGTAGTTCATTGAATTCAAGCCTCGTGTCAGGCTTTGTGCTGATAGTGAAGAGCCTGCTTCCGATTCTCTGTCTCCCTTTTTCTCTTCCCCTGCCCTGCTAGCTCTCTCTCTCTCTCTCTCTCTCCCTCAAAATTAACATTAAAAAAATTTTTAAAGCGTCCCGAGAAAAAAAAAGTTACAGAGAAAGATGAAGAATATGAATATGTCATTCTAAAACCATCAGTGCCTCGAGCATGCAGCCAGCACTCAATAGATGTTTACTGAATGTTGAGGCTTTTTGTTTTATGATGAACAATTTTTCAGTGAGCAACCTGCCATACGGAGACAGAGTGTCCAAGGATGATAACATCGGTGGAAAAGGAGTTGGTGAGGTGGGTGACTGGAGACTGTGTTTTGGTCACAGCTCTGTTGTAACTAGATGTCTGATTTGGGGAAAGTGCCTTATCCATGTAGAGCTCTAACTCCTCCACTGAAAAATGAGGGGCTTAGACTAGGATCTCCAAGTTTCCTTCACATGCAAAATCTTCGCTTTCTTGGGCACAAGGAGGGATGCAGTTGTTATAATGTTGTGGCTTGGCCTTAGCCAGGAGTCAGGTTTCACCCTTCTTCCCTCACGCTCGCATTGGCCATGACCCCTGACCTGTCCTACTGCTAGTTCTTCTGACCCCAAGGTCAACCAGGGGTAGAACCACCACCATCAGTAAGAATAGTGACCGGCCTGGGCAGAGACCCCTAGGAAACTACTCTCCCTTCAATTCATATTCCCAAAGGTTTTTTAATGTATATGTTGGATCCATGATTTTTTGGGGGGATGGGGGGATGGAAATGACCTGGTCAGTGGATATATTAGCTGACTTTTTGGCATGGTAATAATGAAGTTAAGAATACCAGGCAGGGGGGCCTGGGTGGCTCAGTCCGTTGAGTGCCCAACTGCAGCTCAGGTCATGACCTCATGGTGTGTGAGTTCAAGACCCGCATCCGGCTAGCTACTGTCAGCACAGAGCCCACTTTGGATCCTCTGTCCCCCTCTCTCTCTGCTCCTCCCCCTCTCTCTCTGCTCCTCCCCTGCTCACACTGTCTCTCTCAGAAATGAATAAACATTAAAAAAAAAAAAAAAAAAGAATACTAGGCAGTTGTAGCTCCTCTGTTCTGTGAGGAGATCCAAAACTCTAATCACAGCTACCTATCTCATTAACGGTGAGCTATTAATCATTGCAATTCCAAGAGACAGAATTCAGGCATAGTCCAAAGTCCATCCTGGAAAAATGTTTCCAAGAGAATTCCAATTCTCCATTGCTAACAGGGAGGTCTATCTGCTACACGGAAAAGAAAGTACATTTCTCTCTTGTCTTTAACTTAACCCTGGCATCAAAACAGCAGATTCGTCACAAACAGAGTAGGAAAAAAAAAAAAAAAAAAAAAAAAAAAAAAAAAAAATATATATATATATATATATATATATATATATATATATGTATACACACACACACACGTACATACATACATACGCCAAATTTATATATAGGCCAAATTCAAGAAAAGAAAATATTTATGTAAGCCAGTTCCTGAATATTCAGCTTTTGATAACAGATTAAAAAAAAAAAAAACCTCCCAAAAGCTGTATCCCAAGGCTCCCTAAGGCTCCCAAAACACAAATACACACAAATCATGTTCAGGAATCCTTACCAAAGTTGATTAACCCAGTCCTTCAATTCCACCCTGTCCCTGATAAATGATCAAGTGAACTCATTAGTAAAATGCCTTTGTAAACGATGCTTTTAACACAACCCAGATGGGCAGATGTGTGGCAGCAGTCGGGTCCACCATTCTGCCTCATTTTTACTGACCAGCCAGTAACCGTTACAAACACTCAATGAATTGTATGGTTTCCTTAGGGAGAAAATTCAGGGGAGAAAAAGTCTATGGATATGACTCTTTTAAAAATAAATTCTAGAAGAAAAGACTTTGGTCCATTAGTTTTGAAATCTGGTGAGATGTTCAATTAGTGGCAAAGCACAACTTTTAAGGCTAATCTATGAACAAAGAATCTAACTAGGTAAATTTAAGTAGACCTAAGTCAGTAAGGTTGACTCTCCACTAAATTAATAATCAGTGAGTTTTTCCAGAACTAAAAATAACTGAAGCCAACGTGTTTTCAAGAAAATATCATGATAGAGCTTAAGTAATAGTTATTTTGCCAACCTAAAGTCTCTCAGGTTCTACAATCTGCCCAAGCAGGAAACTCATCTACCTCTCTTCTATGTACAATTTTGCACAGGGTCATAAAGCTGAAGCCTTTCCATAAATTAAGGTACTAATCAATGCATCCCATTTGATGCATTGATTCTCCAAGAAGATTGAGGGATTTAAATCAGTGGCCCACATACTCCGGGACTTTGTTTCCTGGAGGAAAACAAAAGAATTTAAAACCAACTGGGGGGACGCCTGGGTGGCGCAGTCGGTTAAGCGTCCGACTTCAGCCAGGTCACGATCTCGCGGTCCGTGAGTTCGAGCCCCGCGTCGGGCTCTGGGCTGATGGCCCAGAGCCTGGAGCCTGCTTCCGATTCTGTGTCTCCCTCTCTCTCTGACCCTCCCCCGTTCATGCTCTGTCTCTCTCTGTCTCAAAAATAAATAAAAACGTTAAAAAAAAAATTAAAAAAAAATTAAAAAAAAAATAAAACCAACTGGGTTGGTTGCCAATCTTCTCGGCATCCTAAAAAAATATGTCAGGGGCATCTAGTGAGGTCCAGACCAGCACATCTCCACCCTGGCGGTTTATTGAAGTTTTTTGTTGAATGTTATTAAAGTGTACATTCCCAGATCTGGCCCTACAGAATCAGAATCTCCAGATACATAGCCTGGGTATATGCACTTTTTAAAAAACTCTAAAGGAGCTATCGCTGCAACTCTAGGATTGTGAACCCCTTTTCTCGAGTACAGTTAACCCTACTTGTCAATTACACTCATAAAAAACCATCAACTAAAGGAAACTCAAGGTTTATTGGATATGGTTGTATTAGGCTCAGTTTTATGTCTTATGTTTTAATTTTTCAGTTTGCATAGCCCATGTTCATACTATGATTTTTCTTCTCTCTGAAGGAGGTTACCCTCCTTCACTTCCTGTTCTGCTTATCATTGAGGCAGGCTCATCAAACACCAATGAAACAATTTCCCTGGCTTACCCTCCATCTAAAACAGTAATCGTAGGAATGTCTGCAACTGTTTGGAGGCAGAGTTGCCCTGAAGGCCAACCTGAAACACTGAACTCGGTTTAGACAGCTCAGGGCAAGGGACAGTAGACCAAAGAGTCTCAGTCCAGAGGGAGCTCTGAGGAATGTGCCTCTACCAACAGATGCTTTGAGCCATCTGCATACCCAACAAACCAAAGCCAGAACAACAACAACAACAAAAAAACCCTGTAACCAGCAGTGACCCTCCATAATCCCTACAGGTAATTAGTTATAAACTGACAGTTAGCTGTTAGATCCTTTAATCAGACTTTTCATCTACTCATGCTTTCATCTAACAACATACATCACATCATGTAGCTAATCATGCTATCCTCTGTATTGGCTGCCGAAAAGTTTTTTTTTTTTATTATTAAAAAATTTTTTTTAATGTTTATGTTTGAGAGGGAGAGAGACAGAGTGTGAGCAGGGAAAGGCAGAGAGACAGAGGGGGTCACAAAATCCAAAGCAGGCTCCAGGCTCTGAGCTGTCAGCACAGAGCCCGATGCGGAGCTCAAACTCACGAACCACAAATTATGACCTGAGCCAAAGTCGGACGCTCAACCAACTGAACCACCCAGGCGCCCCTGGCTGCTAAAAAGTTTAAGCATAAATTTAGAGTATACTCTTTTCTTTTTTTTTTAATTTACATTTCAGGAGAAGATTCCTTAATGCCCCTTACCCATTTAGCCCATCCCCCCTCCCACAACCCCTCTAGCAACCTTCTGCTTGTTCTCTATATTTAAGTGTCTTATGTTTTGTCCCCCTCTCTGTTTTTATATTATTTTTGCTTCCTTTCCCTATGCTCATCTGTTTTGTGCCTTAAATTTCTCATATGAGTGAAGTCATATGATTTTTGTCTTTGACTAACTTCGCTTAGCATAATACCCTCCAGTTCCATCCACATAGTTGCAAATGGCAAGATTTCATTCTTTTTGATTGCTGAGTAATACTCCATTGGATATATATACCACATCTTCTTTATCCATTCATCCATCGATGGACATTTGGGCTCTTCCCATACTTTGGCTATTGTGGATAGTGCTGCTATAAACATGGGGGTGCATGTGTCCCTTCAAAACAGCACACCTGTATCCCTTGGATAAATGCCTAGTATTGCAATTTCTGGGTCATAGGGTAGTTCTATTTCTAATTTTTTGAGGAACCTCCATACTGTTTTCCAGAGTGGCTACACCATCTTGCATTCCCACCAACAATCAAAAGAGATCTTCCTTCTCTGCATCCTCGCCATCATCTGTTGTTGACTGGGTTGTTAATGTTGGCCATCCTGACAGGTGTAAGGTGGTGTCTCATTGTGGTTTTGATTTGTATTTCCCTGATGATGAGTGATGTTGAGCATTTTTTCATGCATCACTTGTCCATCTGGATGTCTTCTTTGGAGAAGTGTCTATTCATGTCTTTTGCCCATTTCTTCACTGGATTATTTGTTTTTTGGGTGTTGAGTTTGATAAGTTCTTTATAGATTTTGGATACTAACCCTTTATCTGATATGTCATTTGCAAACATCTTCTCCCATTCTGTCGGTTGCCTTTTAGTTTTGCTGATTGTTTCTTTCGCTATGCAGAAGCTTTTTATTTTAATGAGGTCCCAATAGTTCATTTTTGCTTTTGTTGCCCTTGCCTCCACAGACATGTTGGGTAAGAAGTTGCTGTGGCCAAGGTCAGAGAGGTTTTTGTCTGCTTTCCCCTTGAGGATCTTGATGGCTTCCTGTCTTACATTGAGGTCTTTGATCCATTTTGAGTTTATTTTTGCATATGATGTAAGAAAGTGGTCCGGGTTCATTTTCCAGTTTTCCCAGCACCATTTGCTGAAGAGACTGTCTTTATTCCATTGGATATTCTTTCCTGCTTTGTCAAAGCTTAGTTGGCCGTACGTTTGTGGGTCCGTTTCTGGGTTCTCTATTCTGTTCCATTCATCTGAGTGTCTGTTTTTGTGCCAAATTTAGAGTATACTCTTAGCAAAATTTATAAACTCCTTAAAACATTTGTCAGTTTATTCTATTTACCAACCTAACTTCTGACGTCATCTTATTATCCCAATTTTTCTTTTAAAATTTTTTAAATCTTTATTTATTTTTGAGAGAGAGAGAATATGAGCAGGGGAGGGGTAGAGAGAGAGGGAGACACAGAATCCGAAGCAGGCTTCAGACTCTGAGCTGGTAGCACAGAGCCCGATACAGGGCTTGAACCCACGAACTGTGAGATCATGACCTGAGCCGAAGCCGGACGCTTAACTGACTGAGCCACCCAGGCACCCCCCCCCCCCCAATTTTTCTTTTAATACAACTGCCCCACTCACTGTAACTTGTACATTGTACTCAATGTAACTTACACTCAGTTACACTTTATATCTTGTTCCAGGCTATGTACATTTTTATAAGTTGTCCCACATCCTTTATGAGAACAAGGAAAAAGCAAGAAGAGAAAGAGGAGAAGGGGAGAAAGGGAGAAAGTAGGAGAAAGTACTCTAGAGCAGCTGGAGCTCAACTTCTCCATCTTCTCTAAAGACGTAGAATCTACTGACTCTAAATGGTATTCTCACAACCAGGGATATCCTGTTACTCCAAGTTATTCAGAACCCAGCCCTGAGGTTTTCCAAAAATGTGTTTGTTCTCGTAAGACTAAATTGTCTTACATTTTTCCAGTCGGAACTGTGAAGTAAGTGAAGCAAGGTGTTAAGATTCATTGATCTCTTTGGCAAGTTCTTTAGTGAGGGAATACTCCATTGCGTTTGCGTCTTGGCCTACCTTTCCTCAAAGCCATTCCACTCCTGCCCGTCACAGGATCCTGGCACGTGGCTGTCATTCAACAAATGGTTGTTGAATGGATGACTCTGATCTAAGCAAAGTTTGATAGATCTGAGGATGTAATCATGCCTAAAACAGGCCCTCAGATCTGTGGAGTCTAGTGTATAGACTGTGATAAACATCTACCGATAAAAAACATATATCCAAGTATATACAAATGACTGTCACAGAGAGTAAGTGTGGTGAATATTATTTAAATGGTTTAGAACATAAGGTTGTAGGAATCTCAAGACGGGAGAGCTTTCTTTCAGGGGAGCACTCGGGGAACGATTCATGGAAAAGTGATTGCCACCACCTGGAGGCAGCATGGGACATATCTCCCAAGTGGAGAAAAACACCACAGGAGCAAAGGAAAAGTGGGGCAATGCGAACGGGTTCGGGAGACTAAAGAGGTGAGTTGAGCTGCGGGATGATGGGAAATAGTGACTGGTGTGAAAGAAACTGTCAGCTATTTCCTAACTGCCATCAACCCCTTCTTCCCTCATGACAGAACCGTGAGTTTAGCTGGTCTTCTTGTTGTCTTGCTAAGAGATTACATTCCCATCCTTTCTAGAAGGTAGGTGTAGCCAACAGAGTTCTGTTTGGGCTAATAGAATGTTATCTGAAGTGTCACATGGGACTGCCTCAAGGCTCTGTAAACAGAAGGGGCTGCACCCTCCTCTTCTTCCATCACCTACTGGCTCCTGGAGATCAAGCCTTAGCAGCCATCTTTGTCTCTGAGGCTGAAACCCATAACCTGAGGCTGGTCACTCCTACAAGAAGCCTTGGTCCCTGAAGACTTCTCGGGGCCACATTCCAGGCCTTTACTACTTAGTACTTGTCTCGTTTCACAGGAGAAAGAAAGAATTTCTGTGTCGCTTGAGACTTTCATGTGAGGCTTAATGTTACGTAAAGCAAAACCTAAAACTGAAACTGACGCTTTAGAAAACTGTGTAAGCACGACACACAACACACACACACACACACACACACACACACACACACACACACACACAACAACATGAAACAAAAAATGTTACTCTAGCCCCTTAAGCTGTTCAGCCAAGTTTTCCACTCATCACTTTCTTGACTTTCCTAAACCCGGATGATACACTCCGCTGCATGTAAGTATTGTTTACCACAAACAGAGCCCCTGAGAAATCATCTTCAACGGCAACGTCGAAAGCAATTTTCCGGCATCTGATTTTGGTGTAAATCATTAAGATTTTTGCTTTGGCATGCCGCAATTACAGCGAGGTAGGGCTGCAGCGCGGAATTAATCAAGGCGTAGTAACCAGGTCAGCTTCCAAGGACTTAGTTCCAGCAGGAGATAAAAGCAAGGACAGGGGAGGGGTCGACACTAAAACTTAACCGACCCCGTCAAGGAGCTGCTTACGATCCCTAGGCAGGTATAATAAACACCTAACTAATGAGAACCCTGGGCGGAAAGGGCCCGTTGTGCAGCAAGATGAAATCTTTATGTTCGCTTGCAAAGCAAAATCTGTAGTGTTCTGAATAAATGCGGGAAAGAAGAATTCTGTGGCAGGGGCTCTGTGAAGTGTGTAAAAAAAAGAACAAAATGCACAAAGTGGTAGACAAAACGGGGTTTGGGAAAGCGTGGTAATAAAGAACAGGTGCCTGTGGTGAGAGCAATTAACTAATAAGTGGAGAGATCAGCATTCCCCATCTGATTAATTATCAGCTCCCCACTTCCGGGGGGACCTGACTGGCCCCAGAAGTTATGTCAAGATTCCCCAGTGGCGGGGCGCCTGGGTGGCGCAGTCGGTTGGGCGTCCGACTTCAGCCAGGTCACGATCTCGCGGTCCGTGAGTTCGAGCCCTGCGTCGGGCTCTGGGCTGATGGCTCAGGGCCTGGAGCCTGTTTCCGGTTCTGTGTCTCCCTCTCTCTCTGCCCCTCCCCCGTTCATGCTCTGTCTCTCTCTGTCCCAAAAATAAATAAACGTTGAAAAAAAAAAAATTAAAATAATTTAAAAAAAAAAAAAAAAGATTTCCCAGTGGCTTCGAAAATCCCTTTTTGAACAGAAGGGATGACAGAAAAGAGGAAGGTAGCACTGCCTCCTACTGACTGCACTCCCAATGAAACATTTGGCCAACAATAGGCCATGCTGAAAACTAAGGTCCAACCTTGGCTTCTCATTGCCTTCTTACCCACCACCCCCGCCATCAAAAACATCCAGACAAAATCCATGCTTTTATTACAGTGGCAAAACATTTCCACATATGTCCGATTTGGTTCAGGTCATGATCTCGTGGTTCGTGAGATCGAGCCCCCGCGTCAGGCTCCACACTGAGGTGAAGCCTGCTTAGGGGTCTCTCTCTCTCTCTCTCTTACTCTCTCCCTTCCTCCCTCTCTCCCCCCCCCAAAATAAAATTTTAAAAAATGAATCTGATCAGATGTGTAGATGGTACACAAGTGGAAAAGCCTGAGACTGGGCAGAAACTTGGGGGAAAATTGGTGGGGTAACAAGGCAATTTTCTCTCTCTCATGCGTATATGCCCACGATTTTTCTTTACGATGAAAGCTATTCCTAAACTAAGGTTTCCTCTACTCTGGGATGATAATCATGCCAGGCTCTGCTCCTGCGTGCAAAGCCTGAGTGAAAAGCCCGTGTGCACATCACTTAAGGGACCCTACTCCTTCTCCAGCAGCTGTCCGGAGTCACCACAAAACAAATATGTGGGACTGTTGACAGAAAGCAATAACCCTTCCTACAGCTGTTGAATAAATTGCCTATTAGCGGTCCCACACCATAATTCATGTCAGATCATGTAGATTCAGCCCTTATGAATAACTGGAAAAATCTTATCATTAAATGAAGTTCTATACCAAATCCCTAAGCATTTTCCTGTTATTTCCTAAAGCTGTTCCTCCTTCCGGCTCATCCCTGAACTTTCTGAGAGCTGGCAGAATCAAAGATAAGCAAAAAGTTCATATGCTCTGTACACTTTTCCTCGGGGACAGGCCTCTTGGGTCCTTGGGATTTACATTTTAGAACCCCAATTTAAATGCAGATTTTTAACTCCCATGTTGAGCAGCCAAAGAAGTTTCTGGCTTGATTAAAATACCGATGCATAAATTTTATACTTAACATTTTTCTTCTAGAGCACGAACCGGGCTGAGTGGGGTGGTACCGAAAAGATACTTTTAATGAACTTCCAGGGCGCATGAGGTCTCCAAGAAAGTGTATTTTCACAGATCAGTTTTCTAAGTCTTAAAGGAACAGAGTTCTGCTACTTTTGAAATAGTGTTTTAACAATACTTGGGGTGCCTTGGTCAGTCCGTTGAGCATTTGACGTCAGCTCAGGTCATGATCTAGCAGTTCATGAGTTCAAGCGCTGCATCAGGCTCCGTGCTGACAGCTCACAGCCTAGAACCTGCTTTGGATTCTGTGTCTCCCTCTCTCTCTTCCCTTCCCTCATTCACACTCTGTCTCTCTCTCTCTCTCTCTCTCTCTCTCTCCAAAATAAATAAACATTAAAAAAAAAAAAAAAAAACTCTTGCCAATGGAAACTCATAAAAAATGGGACATATTGCTACTTGGTCCTGTTGGGGACAGGACAGCTAGGAGGCAGGAGAGCAAATGCAGAATTCGCAGTCCAGCCGACTGGTGGTTTGCAGTTTGGGTTTGGGAAGATGTCTCAGGCATTTTGAGCCTCAATTTCACCATGTACAAAAGTGGGGGTGCTTCCCATGCTGAAATGAGGGCACAATCGGCCAACAGCTGAAGCAGAAGCCACACAGTAGATGGGTCCTCACTCCTTCATGCAGGACGTCTCGGTTTGCCATCGGCTTCGTGAACTTGTACCAATCACTTCACCAACCTGACCCCCAATCTCCTGTCTTGTAAACCTGGGGAAGGTGATGCCCTAGGTCTCTTCAGGTCCTAAATACAACAGTCCTCTGATCCCGCTCCAAGCATCACGACCACTAACCACTATGGAGACAAACACTGCACGTGGTGGAGAAGCCGTGACAGGTGGCCCAGTAGACAAGGAAGGCAGGTAGATAGCAGATCATATGAAATATAACACAGCCTGACAGAAGGACAAAAGCAAGCAGGATTGAGCCATTCTGTCTATCCTTCTCCTAGCTGCACAGAGGCCATCCCTTCAAAGAAAGAAAGAACACAAGATGGCGGTGAGGGTAGGAGAATGTCATGGGGGGAGGGGTGGTAAATGGAAAAAGTCAGGAAGAAAATGAAAACGGAAGGCATACTATATATAACTTAAATACTATATAAAATGCAACTTATAAAACCGAAGATATACCAAAATTCTCTACTAGAGGCAGCAGACCTTAGTAGCCACCCTGAAAGGCCAGTATCTTTTCTTCTCTTTCACACGTACATGAATGCAACCTTGGATCCGAGCACAAGTAATGTTCTCCCAAACAAATGCAGCTCTCACTCTACCTGATCTTATTCTTGATGACCAGGCAATCTAGCAGACAAGGAGAATGAATGTCATCTGCGGGTGCCAGCTGCCAGATGGAGACTGTGGGTGAAGGATTTCCAAATTCACAAGGACCATCCAACCCCACTTCTTTAAGAAGCAGGAGACCCTCCTTCACTATGCACAACGATGTTCTTGGGAATTCGGCAAGAGGCAAGCCTCAACCACAGACAGCACTCAAGCAAACGACATGTGACATTCTCCAAGAAAATTCACCAAGGACATTCTTGACATTTTACTTCTCTGATACAGATAATTAAAAAAGGAACCTGTCGGTTAGGCTGAACTCAGGTACGACAACCACACCAATGCCAATTAACCAAAGGAAGCAAGAGTGACCCTCACCTTTGACTCAACCGGGAAAAAGTTAAAAGCATCTGGGTAATGTGCTTTGAAATCTTAAGCCAAAAAGTTATGTGAATTGGCTACTGTAAAAAAAAAAATGCCAAAAATTACATTTCTAGCAATATTATAGAGATACTTCATAATAATCTTTCTCTGCCTCCTGCCAATATTGGCACCCCTCTCTTTTCTAAGTGGATTTGCCAAGAGCTGTGCTTTGTAATGGGGCAACTGGGGGTCACCTGGGTGGCTCAGTCGGTTAAGTGTCCGACTTCAACTCAGGTCATGATCTCGCGGTCCGTGAGTTCGAGCCCGCATCAGGCTCTGTGCTGACAGCTCAGAGACTGGAGCCTGCTTCGGATTCTGTGTCTCCCCCTCTCTCTGTCCCTCCCATACTCATACTCTCTATCAATAATAAATAAATGTTAAAAAAAAATTTAATGTAATGGGGCTCCTGGGCGGCTCAGCTGGTTGAGCGTCGGACTCTTGATTTTGGCTCCGGTCGTGATCCCAGGTTTGTGGGATCGAACCCCCAGTTGGGTTCTGCACTGAGCGTGGAGCCTGCCTAAGATTCTCTCTCTCTCTCTCTCTCTCTCTGCCCCTTCCCCCACTTAGGCACTCTCCCTCTCTCTCTCTGAAATTAAAAAAAGGAGATGTGCTTTGTTAGGTTTTAGTTTTATTTCCGATTTGCATACAGTCTAATACTTCCGGTCTTGCCTTTCACTGTTCGTGAGTTTGAATTCCTTGCAGCAAAACTCGAGTCTGCAGTCCGCGAGGTCAAAACTAGATCCCTAACACCATTGAGGACTTTGCACTGTTGAAGTTGGCCCTGAGGGTGCCAGTCCCAAAGGTGCTGCTGCGTCAGCACAAAATAAGTTCATGGTGCCAAACCCTACCAGGAGTCACTGTATTCTTCACTTCCACCTACGTACTAACAGGACAAAAAAATTTTTTTTGTTTTGGGATACCTCGGTGGCTCAGTAGGTTGGGTGTCCAACTGTGCCTCAGGTCATGATCTCATGGTCTGTGGGTTTGAGCCCCGCATTGGGCTCTGTGTTTTGGATTCTGTGTCTCCCTCTCTCTCTGCCCCTCCTCCACTCACGCTCTGTCTCTGTCTCTCTCAAAAATAAATAAACGTTAAAAACAATTCTTTTCATTTTTTTTTTTGTTTTATTTCAAAATGTCCCTGATGAGTATAAATGATTGACTTGGTTACATCTCAATCCTGAGTGTATGTCTTTTCAACATCGTGTGTGATAAATGGGAAGCCTACAGGAAGCACTTGTCACAGGCGGGAGCACGATGTTGTCTCCTGGAAAAGCACTCGCTTAAAGGTTTGAGCTGGGGACTCAACTAGCCACTCCATGGAATGTCATTTTGACTTGGGACAGTGATGCGGAGATTCTCAGACTTGGCAGACATTTGCTGGAAAACAAACAAAGGGAGCCTGTCGCTTCAATGAAAACCATTGATGGTGGTTGTTGCCCATAATAATGTGTGCTTTCCAAGCAAAAAGTAGGTTTCAGAAAACATGAACCCACTTCCCAATTTTGAAAGATTTTTCTGTTTGGATCTGTGGTGATATTGAGGAGTATAATTTTTTTTGTATATTATATAATGAAACGTGTAGATATTTGAAAGATGTGTATAAAGATGTGTGATATTTGAAAGATGTGTGTAGATATTTGAAAGATGTGTGAACCAGTATTTTCCCGATCATCAAAACATCATGTTATGTTTAAAAAATCCAAATGCAAGATGGACCGATAGATTTTAAGGCGATTCGGTAGAAGTTCATTCATATGGCTCCAGATCCCACACTGCAAATAACCTTTAAGAAAGTATAACTTGCCATATTTTGGTTTAGGGTCAAAGAATGATATCCACAATGAATCTGAAAGTCGCTTACCTTTTTCGACTACCTATCAGCGTAAAGCCAGATTTTCTTCATGTAGATTAATCAAAACATAGGATCTCAACAAATTGAAGGCAGGATCTGTGTCCTATCAAGTCTAGCCTCAACAGCCAGTCAGACTCCCCAGCTCATAGCTTACTCAGTCTCCCCCCACGGACCCCCACGCTCATGTTTGCTATAAAGACCCTCTACATCCTTTATACAGCATTTTCCAGCAACCATTTAATCATCCAGCAATAGTTGGCATTAATTACTATTATTATTGCCATTAACCTAAGCCAGACGTGATTCTCACTAACCTGGCTGGTAATGGGCCACACAGAGACTCAAACCAAGGTAGGGCAGCTCCAGGATCCAGCCTCCTTCCCACCATACATCTCTGCTTTTGTGCTGGGACACTCTCTGGTGGCAGAATATGCTAGAACTTCAACCCGGAGCTGGTTCTTTGGTTTTGGGTTCAAACATCTTCTCCAAACCAGCTGAAAAGAATTCCTGCCTCTCTATTCATTCCTTGGAACTAATCCCTTCTAATCTTACCACGAAAGTAAAAAAACAAGCTGCTGTGGGCTGAATTGTGTATTTGGACAGGAGGCCTTTGGGAGATCATTGGGTTCCGCTAAGGTCATGAAGGTGGGCCCTCATGATGGGATTAATGCCCTTTATAAGGGACACCGGGGCTTCCTCTGATGTTCTCTCTGTTCCTCCCTCTCCCTCCTCCCCTCTTCCTCTCCCTCCCTATCCTCCCTCCCCTCTCTCTCAGACACCAGCTCTGCTGGCACCTTGATCTTGGATTTCTAGTCTCCAGTGACAAATAAGCTCCTGTTGTGTAAGTCACGGAGTCTGTGGTATTTTTTTATTTTGTCAGGCTGCCCTAACACATGAACACAACTTGATTTCTTCTGTTAATTCTTCACCTCACTTCACCTGAACTTAAGGCGCCTTCTGGTTCAACTTTTCTCATAACACAGGACTAACAGTGTCCTGAGAATGAACACGAGCAGACAGAGGACTGTCCCCTGACAGAGCAGTCCCCATGCCCCCTGCCCCCGCCCCATAGTTTGTCAGCCTCCGGGAGACATATGGCGGAAGAGATTCGCCCTTGGCCTTCTTCCCCACATGTTACATTGCCACCGCTTCTAATCTTTCTGTTTCCTAACCTCCATATTCTCCTAAACTTCTCGGGAAACATGTAATGATATTTAATTTTAATTCCTTAGCTGCAGTGGATTTTGCTGACTAGAAATGGAGGCTTCTGGATGCAGTACCTTAATCCTCTTTAAAAACAGCGCCTGGGGCTCACTGCAGCTGCAAATTATAAAAACAAAAGCGGGATTTAAAAAATACACATGCGTCGTGGTAATTATTTAAAGTGCAACACATCAGGTTTAAACAGCAATATGAATGCGTCCTTGGGATAAATGAGGCATTAGCAGTATAAATCTTGATTACTGGTTACTATTCCCCGGGTTTATAAAGGAGTAGCAATTTAAATCACTCCAACAGGGAAAGAATTAACCCGTACCTGCCTCTGTCTTGGGCCAGGAGACAGACACAGCTAACAGGAGTCTTCTGCTTCTGTTAAAACGGGCAACATGGTCTCTCCCTCTCTCTCTCTCTCTCTCTCCATTGCTCTTTTAAGACACACTGTATTCACAGAACCTTGTCTTTTCTCCCAGACGCTCATCTAAATTTATAAACACACACACAATTCTCCACTAGACGATAAGCTCTGTGGGGGTAGGCCTCCTGTTTATTTTTATGACAGTCCTACTCCTAACGCGGGGTGACGGCTGATCCAGTCCGCCTGGGACTGTCCTAGGTGAAGCTCTCAAAGTCCTGCGTCCTGGGAAACCCTCCTTTGCAGGCAAACCGGAACATTCAGTCCCCAGACCCTAGCATCTAGTTCATAAGCAGTGTTTGAATGAAGAAACAGCCGTAAGGACTGGCCCGTGTCCTTCCTAAAAGTAATCACGTGTACAAAGGATACAACGGCACAGTTGTTCAGGGCCTGACCGTGGAGCTGGATGGCTGGGTTCAAATCCAAGCGCTGCCGCTTACCAGCTAGGTGACCTTGGGTAGCTTAGCCTCTCTGCGTCTCTGTCTCCTCTTGTGGAAAATGGGAAATTAGTGATACCAACCACAAAGGGCTGTTAGAAAATCAAATCAGTTACTATATGCAAAGTATTTAGGACAAGGCCCGGTGCCTGCTATCAAAATTTATGAAAACAAATGACCTAGTACATGGTCAACATTAGATAACACAGCTTATTTAAAATAGTAGAGGCAAGGAGCAATCCTGGGCCGAATTGTGAACTAAATGAAATGATTCTTTAGTTTCTCTCGCGTGTTCCAAGGCTTGTCAGAAACCAGAGCAGGTGCGCCCCTCCTGGGTATCCACTGTAAGCCCTCACTAACCCTGCCTCGCGGTAGAGCCCTTCACCCTTCCTCTCCAATGGGACACCACATTCGCTCCCACTACCTTTGCCCCGTCACGGAACCAAATTGCTGGTTGCCGATGAATTCATTTGTGCTGAAATGCCCCCTCCTTACCATACCTTGCCTCCCACCTACAGGGCTCTAACTTGCAAAGGGAAGTTTCATCTAGGCAAACGCGTCTCTAACGACTGGGATTTGAGGCTCTGTGGGGAAGGGAGGGGGAAATTGGGAACAGGGTCATTTCAATGGCGTCTCACAAATCCCCGTGAAGACCACTGCCTTCTACACCAAGGACTGGTTTTGCTGGCAGCAATTTCTGCAAATTCTTGCCTCGAGACACCCATTCATCTCTGGTGGGTCACTCAATGTGTCCTAATGCTGATTATATTGGAAAGCTGCCAGCAGATGAAGCCCTTATCCCTCACGCTTGAGTAGAGGTGCAAGGAAGGGAAGGCCGAAGGTATAATTCGGAGAGAATGGAAGCTATCACCACACTACCCCTTCATCAGGGGGAATTTCTGGAGGCGGACAGAGGCCTTCAGAGAAGTGACTGAAAGTGAGCTCACCAAGATGAGTGAAGAACGCCCCCACTTACTTGGGCCTTCACTTTTACCTGGGAAAGGAGTCTTCGAAATGCCCAGCCAAACACAAAACTGAAGTGACCAGAGATTCATTTATAATTTCCCTCTCCTTACTAACTTCTTCTCTTTTCATAGCCTGGGCTCAGGCATTAGATACCAGCCAAACCCAGTCTGATGATCCTCTCCCATCTGTCTTCCTCTACAGTCGCCCAAGCTTCCAACCCCTTCTCTCATCAAAACTCGCCTGCTCTTGGGGCGCCCGAATGGCTCAGTCAGTTCAGTCTCTGACTCTTGGTTTCAGCTCAGGTCATGATCTCACTGTTTCATGGGTTCGAGCCCTGCGTAGGACTCTGCACTGACAGTGTGGAGCCTGCTTGAGATTCTCTCTTTCTCCCTTTCTCTCTGACCCTCCTGTGCATGTGCTCTCTCTCTCTCTCTCTCAAAATAAGTCAACTTACCTGCTCATGTCTCACTCCTTCAGAACCTTATTCTAAAGCAAATCTAATAAATTGTGCAAAGAGCTGACACATGTTGGTGAACATGCCACCCCTCCCCATTTGTGTCCCTTTAGTGCCTTAATTTGAAGGCTAATCTCAAGAACAATAATGGATTTCAAGTGTAATGACAGGCATATACGAGAAATACTTAATGAAGGGTGTGCATGTTGTACCCTAAAAGCACACCCCAGGCCTTTTCCATTGATAATTAGATAAGGTAGAATTTAATGTCAATAGTGATTCGCTCTTTGTATGGCACGATTTTTACAAAACACTGTTTTATTTTGCACTTGGTGACTACTTAAACCACCTCTAGTTTGGTATTTTATTTTTTTAATGTTTTTATTTATTTATTTATTTTTATTTTTGAGACAGAGAGAGACAGAACATGAGCAGGGGAGGGGCAGAGAGAGGGGGAGACACAGAATCCAAAACAGGCTCCAGGCTCTGAGCTGTCAGCACAGAGCCCGACGCGGGGCTCGAACTCACAGACCGCGAGATCATGACCTGAGCCAAAGTTGGACGTTTAACCAACTGAGCCACCTAGGTGCCCCTCTAGTCTGGTATTTTAATTTCAAAAACAAGCAGTGTCTTGGGGCGCCTGGATGGCTCAGTCAGCTAAGTGACTGACTTCAGCTCAGGTCACGATCTCACAGCTCATGAGTTCCAGCCCCTCAATGGGCTCTCTGCTGTCAGCATGGAGCCCACTTCAGTTCCTGTCTCCCTCTTTCCCTGCCCCTCCCCAGCTCATGCTTTCTCTCTGTCCCCAAAAATAAATAAAAACGTCGAACAAAAGACAAAAACCAAAACCAAAACAAAACAAGAAGTATCTTTAACAAATCAAGTAGAAACTTGATGACGCACCCTGGCCACCTTTCCTATGCTTCTGAAGAAAACTTATACAAACAGTAACGGCCCTGAATACTCCAGGGACAAGACTCCCACCTCTTTCCTTACCTGGACAGGTCCACTGACAGCTGCCAACAAAGCTTAGTAAGAAATTGCGTAGCAGTGCCTGGCTGGCTCAGTCAGGGTTTCATGCATCTCCTGATATTGGGGTTGTGAGTTCGAGCCCCATATTGGGTGTAGAGATTACTTAAAAAGAAAATCTTTAAAAAAAAAATAAGGAATTGTGTAGAAGTTCTGAAATTCAAGGTTAACAACAAGAACATCAACAATATTCTCGATTAACACTGAGGACTCAGTGACCCACAAACTTGAGTCAGAAAATGCCTGTGGGGGCGCCTGGGTGGCTCAGTTGGTTAAGCTTCTGACTCTTGATTTCGGCTCAGGTCATGATCTCATGGTTCATAGGTTCGAGCCCTGTGTCGGGTTCTGCACTGACAGTGAAGAGCCTGCTTGGGATTCTCTCCTTCTCTCTCTGCCCCTCCCCACTTGTACTCGCTTGCTCTCTCTCAAAATAAATAAACAAACTTGAAAAACAATTTAAAAAAGGAAAGAAAATGCCTTGTGGTATACAGTCCAGTTACTTGGGTTATAATATAAGCCCCTTCTCCTTTATTCAGTTTTCTGGAGGTATGGAGAAGCAAAGGGTGTTGTCTAGTCCATAAGGGTAGAGTGAATTCTCTCATAGATGGTGTCATCTGGGGAGCTTTCGATTATTCTCCTGGCAAAATTTATTTATTTTTGAGACAGAGAGACACAGAGCATGAATGGGGGGAGGGCCAGAGAGAGAGGGAGACACAGAATCTGAAACAGGCTCCAGGCTCTGAGCTGTCAACACAGAGCCTGATGCGGGGCTTGAACTCACAGACCGTGAGATCATGACCTGAGCCGAAGTCAGACGCTCTACCGACTGAGCCACCCAGGCGCCCCCCAGTCTGGTATTTTCTTATGGCGGCCCTCCCAAGCTAATCCACGGCAAGGGTCCTACTTCCACATGAAATTCCACTGCATTTGATTCATCCCTAAACACAGATGCCATGTATGTGGGGTTCGGGAACATTTCAGTGCCCAGGAGTGTCAGAGTTCTGTAAGTATGTAGCCGCCACGATGATATGACAGAGGACTAGAGAAGTAAACAAACCCATTTTCCCAAGTACAGTTAAGGTTGTTGCCTGACTGAAAGATAAACAGCCCAAGAGAGCAGGAGGCACGTGTTTCTTCTGCTGGTTGTTCCTAATTCCTCACTGCTGACGTTACATGGTTGACTGGCTTTTGGCCAACTTGCTCAGACCACAAAGACTCCAACTTTCGCCACCACTAGATATCTAGTGCCTTGACTATGTCTCTATCTGCCTCTGCCTGTCTCTGTCTCTCTGTATGGGGCTGTTTCTGTGCCTGTCTCTCTATCTTTGTCTCCGTTTCCTTCCTGACTCATTTCTCCACTCTTCCTTCACACCCCAAATAAACCACATGTACTTGGATCCTCAGCTCAAGGTCTGCTTCTGGGCAAAGCCAAATTAGGACAAAATAGACCCGGTTTAGAATCCTGGTTATACCACTTACAAGGTCAGGCAAGTTAACGATCTCCCTCAGTCTTCATTTACCTATTTGTGAATGGAAATGGTTAATACCTACCCTGTGGGTTTAAACAAAATAATATGCATGAAGCATTGAGCACTAGGTCTAGCACGTAGCGTATCCCTAACGAGTTAATTTCTCCGTCTTTTGTTTGGCTCTCTCTGCAGGAGATTTCAAACCAGCAAAGAGTTACACCATTTCAACTTGCAATGTAACGACACCCCTCCTCAATTTAGACGCCTAAAGTGCTGTTCTTCAGCTCACCATCCGGAGGGCCAGCAATGCGGTCTGGGCTCAGCTGGATAGTTCTTCTGCTGGCTTGTGCTGGGCTCACTCATGCATAGGTGGGCCCCAGACAGTCAGTTGGATGGTTACACTCTTGGGAGTCAACTACCTAACTGCCAGGGTAAGCAGGGTGACGGGAGCCACATGCTTCCTATCACCTGGAAAGCTGGCCCAGTCTTTAAGTGGCAGTCAAGTCCCCAAGAGCAGCCAGATGACAGGGCCTAATGTGCTAGTGTTTTTGCAAGTCTGTGTCGTTTTTGCTGGTAGAAAGACTCTGCTTTTCAGATGGGAAGGGCTACCGAGTGATGCTGCAAGGGTGTAGATATCGGTAGTGTGGGAATCTGTGGCCATCTTTGCAATTTACCCCAGAGAATGTGCCTTCTATACATCTGAGGAACTTCCATAAGATGTCTGAGGACCCCCGCTCTGTGGTGGGATCTCCCCGTGCTAGGTAGCTCGCCAGTAATTAAAAAAAAACAGGCTGGCTCTCTCAAGTCAAAAAACTATCCCTCAGCGGCACTTACCGGTAAAATTTAGGAAGCAGAACGTGTAACTTTTATCTTTGACCAAAGTTAGGAATTTTTCTTGGGAGATGATAAAGACAAAAGGTTTTTTTAAAAATACCCAGAACTCTATTTGTTACACTAAATTGTTCAGATGTGTTATCATTTTTTTTAACCACCTCTGATGTAGCCCTATTAATCACGGCAATGGTCATCCGAATACAGATACTCACTCAAACGCATTCTTCGAGATTCTGTCTGGAGACGTAACCATAATCAATCCAGGGAACGCTTTTAAGCTAACTTGTCGCTTCCTCCACCCAAAACCAATTTATTGCAAGCCTAAAGGCTACACGGAAAGATAGCAATAATTGCTGCTTTCTTGTAAAAGCAAACCAGTTTTCTAAGTTGATTACGGGTCATAATTACTCATCTTAATTTCAATAATAACTACCTTTATAAAATTCCTTATAAAAAACTCTTTATAAAGCCCTGCTTTGTAAAAAACTTTTCTAATAAAGGAAGAAAAATTATAAATAACCTCAAGGGGACAAGGGTGCCTTGGCTTCAGTAAATCGCAAGCAGCATTTCTGGCTGCTGAACAAAATGTGGTCTGCTCAATAAAGTCCAGGGAGGCTTGGGGCACAGCCATGAGATTGAAGTAATTCTTGTGCTGTCGTAATCGCATTTATTTCTTATTAACGGCTACGTACACACTGCTGATATTTTGTTAAACTCTGTGTATAATTAGGATAAAAGAATTAAGGCTTGACTGCCTTCCAGAAGGTTACTAAGAGGACCTAGGCTGGTGGTGCCTAACCGTACCTCCCCCCCATACATACGCGCACCCACAACCATCTTGAACAAGCCTCATAAACTAACTCTAAGAAAGGCACTCAGGCCCTCCGGACTCAGGGCGATGGCCAAGACATGCTGTCCTAAGTATAATTCTCTGGTGCACAGAAACAGAACAATTCAGCTGCTTGCCAGCCACAGTGAAATTCCCTCTGGGCTCCGCTGGAGGGACACCTCTCCAAGGCAGGGCTAAGACTTCAGTCTCCCTCTCCAGCATGGAATCCATGAGGACAGATCTTTCATAGGCGGAGCAAAGGGGACATTCGAGGCCTGAGGGAACTGTGAGTTCAGCTAGCCCATACCCAAGTAGATCAAGTGCACCGTGAGACAGAACAACGCTAAGGGGAGTATGGCCATATCACCTGTCGGTGGTCTGTATAGGGAGAGCTGATAATTTATCTGATGACAGGAGGGCATTTTGTCCTGACCTCGGGAGAGGTGCCGATCAGACTAAACAACAACGGAGTGGAAGCTGGGGTGGGCCTCTTGGCAGGCCTCTTCCAACACCTGGCCTTCCAGCAGGACTGTCACGAACGCCACACGACAGTCTTGACCCTCTGCTTTGAGTGAACTAGTACGGCTCCCAGGACCACGGGCAAATTGGCGGTTCAGCAAAAGAGCTCAGCTACTGAAATGTCCTCTGGGAATTCTCAAGAATTCTCACCACCCCCATACAGACCTGGACCCGGGGTGGGCGGCTGTCTTTCCAGCATCTTCCTATTCACAGCTCCCTCCGTGCCCCTTCGGAGCGACAGCACAGCATTTGTCCGCACCCTCTTGGGGTCCGTGCTTGGTGTCACTGGCACTGAAGCCCCATTATGTCCTCCCCCAGCCAGCCCTCAGCCCTTGTGCATTGACCTCAGGGGGGTGCAGGCAACGGAAGGTTATGCTGCAGTTTTCTGCCCCTCTCCCTTTGGAGACGGGAAGGGTTAGAAGTTTAGTCTTCCTTTGATAATTATAGATTTTCTTTTCATCTGGGTCCTTCCCGGGAGGAAAACAACACCCTCTCCAGCCCTAAGTGAATGCTTACACCACCAACGACAGTTGCAAGATCTTACAGTGGCTCAATAAGTATTAAAGTATTAGGGTTTTATCTCATTTGAAAGAGAGCGGACTCACGTCGTCCGCATGCCAAGTGTCTTTTTCAAAGCTATCAAATATTACTGCATAAAAACAGGTTTGCTCCATGATTCAGGTCACCGTGAAATCTTCACCGCTAACACTGTCACTACCAAACACCAAGTGTTCTCATCCTGCCCACCACGGGAACATCTGTCTCTTGAGATCGCGTCTTCTTGAACCCTCTCCTCTCCCGCTGTCCCACGTCCAGTCACCACTGGTCTTCAAGTAGCAGACGCTTCCTTTCACTTCCACCTGCCCCCCCAGCTGCTACCCTCCTGAACTCGCACTGGCTCTAGAGCAACAGCCTTCTACCTGGACCCCCAGCCTTGGGTCTCCCCCACCCCCAACCAGCCCTGCCCACCCCCACCCCCGCCGCCAGCCAGATCAACCTTCTCAAAACACCCTCCCCTGGAACACACCATCAACCGGCTTGCAATCTTTAGAGGTTCTCTCTTGCCTTGGAGAGACTGTCCAAATGCTTCAGATCTGCCCAAATCTGACGTCAGCCCCATTCACCATTGGTCTCACCCCTGCACACAAGCCGCGAAGATCGCCGCACTCAGCTTATGGGTGCAGACTGCTTCGCACCAGGAGGGCGCCCCAGTTTTCCCAGTTCTTGTCCCATTGTCTAGGTTAGAGATCAAAGAGGCACCAGTGCCCAGGGCCCAGCAGCACAGCCCTTCTGACCTCCAGAACTTGAAAATAGTGAGCTGGCGGTGCTTTAAGACACCCCCCGACTGCTTCCTGTCGGTGATGATTTGTTAAAGCAGCACATCCCCATCACTTACAAAGACAGATGCTACGGTGCTTGGCGTTCATGGGGTTTCCTCACCACCCCGCAGTAACATGGGGTGGTTACTACTGTTACCCCTAGATACAGACAAGGGAATGGGCCTTAGCAAAGTCACCCGAGGTCACACACAGAGCTAGTGACAGGTACAGCCGGATATCAAACTCAGGATTCTGGGGTCCAATCCTATGCAACTGATCCTTTCAAACTTTTCTCGGGCGTGGGGGGAAGAAAGGCTCCCAGGATAATCTTGATAGAGGAAAATGCACGGTATTGCTACCCCTTGGCTGGCAGATCCCTGGGAAAGAAGGAAGTTGTTGTTTTTTTCGATGGACTCTGCGAAGGGTGAGAAGAGCGGGCCACACCCCAAACCTCGGCAGCCAAGGCCTGCTGCGATCGGGCAGCTTCTGGGAACACACTCATACATTTGTTCCCTTTTGTTCTCGGACATTCTTCAATCTTTTTTGTCTCTCGTAGGCCATGGGAATAAGAGAAGGGGAGCGTGGGAGTGAGGCAGCTCTAGGCACAAGTTTGACTCTTTCCTTTGCTAAACAGCCTCCCCCCAGATAAGACCGAGGATCCCAGGCTTGAGGAAATGGGATGTTTCCTCCACACATCGCTTCGGAGCTCGGTGTTAGTCCCAAACGCCTTCCCCCACCTCCCTCCCCCGATTACATCTTGCCTGTCAACCCTCACAACACTGAAAATCCCTCCGAAGTTCTGTCACTGGTGACACTTTTCCATTGTCTTCACGGACTCATCTAATTAAGATGACTCCCCAACCTCCACGACGCTAGGGATTATGTCTGTCCTGATTCACATTTCTATCCTTGAGGAATCCTCCTTGAGTCCTGTCTTTCCTAAACCTTTACATAGAATCTAATCAGCAGATCCAATCACTTCTACCTCCTAAATTACAACCCAAATCCTTCTTTCACCCTCTATCTTCATTGCTATCATCCACGGCCAACTCTTCATCACCTCCCATTTGGGTTATTGTCACGGCATCCTGCTTCTACTCCTGCCATCCCAAAGACTTCTCTGCACAACAGCCACAGATCAAATTCCAGTAAAACCCAAACCCTTTAACCTGACTTGCAAAGTCCTGCCAAATCTGACCCCTGCCTTCCTTTCCAACCTTATGCTATGCCAATCTCATTTTCAGGCCACCTGATTGGTCCAGTTCATTCCAGCTTCATGGCCTTTCTCCTCATGTTGCCAGGAACATGCTGCCTCCGACCTTCCTTCACATGGCTGACCCTTCAGCATTCACATATTGGCAAATGACGCCTCCTCTGATGCCCCAAAGTAGACACCTAGTCATATTCCCTGTATAAGTTTCGACACAGAACTTACTACTATACGATATCTTTCTTATTTGTTTCTTTGTTGGTTGACTTCTCCTTTCATTTAAATTAAGCCTCATGAGAACAGTGACCTTGTCTTTCTTGTCTCTACTGTATCCCAATGACAAGAACAAGGTGCTTGCTCAATGTCCGTTAGTGACTTCCTAGCACTCTGCCTGGTGCAGCCTACCTTTTCCGCAAACATTTGTCAAATGAATCCACAATAATTCGGTTTTAAGCTTTTACAACTTGATGCATTTTCTAATTAGTCTGACGAAACTAACAGTATTTTAATACTCGGATTTCAAAGCATTAATTTGCCTCGTCCTACAAAAACCTAGCAAAACTTAAAGATACAAGTCTGAGATCCAAGACATATCCAATGTAACTCCACTTTGAGCCCTAAAATAACAGCTTGTTGCTTTTGGGCCTGACTCTAAGCACATTCTGAGGTCTACCTAGCAGATAGAAGGACACGTGAACTTATAAAACGCCTTACGTTTGCATAGCTACCTAACAAATGTCAAGTTTCCTGTGCCATTCCTGCTGGAATAAAAATGGGATTACAGTAGAAGCCATAAAATGGTACACATCTTGGAAGGCTCTTCTCCTAGTTTCTATGAGAGTACCATCTGAACAAACTTCCCACCCCACCTTCAAACTTGTCACGAAGTCCCACCCTGGGGCTGTCACCCACATGCTACATGAACTAACCATCCTTTTAGTCACCTGAAAATATCAGTTTCCTCCCTTCCCACTTCTTTCATGCTGCTAGAATCTCTAGTAGCTGCTGTTAACAAGAGCCCACCAAAGCCACCGCTGCTGAAGCCCAGTAGGGCGGCCACCTCTCCAGGAGCCCGCTCTGTCCTGTGCTCACAAGTTGAAGGTGCCATTAAAGGGCTCTGAACAACCCCGAGTTTATTTCCCACGGCTGCTGAAACTGCTGCCCCCAATCTGCTAAAACCTACCTTGTGGTCTCAGTATCTCCCAGGTATTTGAGAAGAACTATGGGTTTTAATTTTGCCTTGCTAATTAATTGGAAACTAATGTCACCCCATCCCTTCCCATGATAGACGGAAGTGTTATGCTCTGAATCACTCTACTTTCCCTGATGGCCAATACTCTTAAACCAAACTTGTGTATTTCAGCTTTCTTTCTTTTCTTTATTTTTTTTAATTGAAAAAAAAATTATTTGGAGGGAGAGAGAGCACACATGCACAAGCAGGGGAAAGGGGCAGAGGAAGAGGGGGTTGGAGAGAGAGACAGAGAGAGAGAGAGAGAGAGAGAGAGAGAGAGAGAGAGAGAGAGAATCTCAAGCAGGCTGCCTGCTCAGCATGGAGCCTGATGTGGGGCTCAATCCCATGACCCTGGGATCATGACCTAAGCTGAAATCAAGAGTCAGATGCTTTACCAACTGAGCCACCCAGCTATCATTCTCTTTATTTAAAATAAACTATTTCCCAAATAAATCATGGGTATATATCCCCTAACAGTTCCTCAGGATAGTCCTGAGATGAACACAGTTTAGGCTTACGTTCACAACACGGTTCCACGGTCACGTATGTTTTGTTTGCTTCTCTTAGCAATCACGTAGTAGGAGCAAAGCGACAACAATCTTACACCCAGGGAAGTAGAGCAAAGATTATGTGAGTTGCCTGAGATCCCACAATCAAGTAACTGGGGGAGCGGGATTTTGATTCAGGCCTCTGGACAACAGCTTGAGGGTTCTTTCTGGTACCTCAAGGTCCCACTGCCGCCTCTGAATTTCCACCTGCTCCCCCAACTCTTCCCCAACCTCAACCAAACTTGGAGCATCTGGAATTTCTTGTTGTTCTGCTGAGTTTCGAGTGCAAGTTTTAGGTTGCACTTTGTTTTTAGCATTACCTGTTGTCAGTTCTGCCCCTCAGAATATTCACTAATACCATAAGGCCAAATTCTTACTGCTTTTAAAATGGGATCCACTAGCCCAAATCCCACAATACCCACCGAGATCATTAGCTCTGCTCATTCGGAATAAAAGCACAGATCTAAGTAAGGTGAGCTTCTGCTAAATTGAATCCCTTTGCCTTTATTCCAAAAGTAAATAATTTCCCTAAAAAGGATTTACCTTCCTTTTATGAATACATCGATTACTCCCATATTACTCAAAAGGATAACGCTTACTGTTTTGTTTTGCTGTTTTTTGGCTTCACATGAGTAATAATCTTCACTGATCCTCTGTTTTCTCTTTTAGGAAAAAGAGAAAGTAACATAAACCCATAGAGTTATTATAAGCATCAAAAAGATAATCAGTAAAATACCAACATGGGGTGAGGCATGGAGTACACACTGTAGGTTTCCTTACTTCTTGGCCTACTACACATGCAAATGTAACATTTAAAATTTTCTATACATTCTCTATTCTCCTCAAGTTTACCTAATACACTATAAAGAATCTATGCAGGGGCACCTGGGTGGCTCAGTCAGTTGAGCATCCAACTTTGGCTCTGGTCATGATCTCATAGTTCATGAGTCTGAGCCCCGCGTCGGGCTCTGTGCTGACGGCTCAGAGCCCGGAGCCTGCTTCGGATTCAGTGTCTCCCTCTCTCTCTGCCCCTCCCCTGCTCATGCTCTGTCTCCTTCTGTCTCAAAAATAAATAAACAGTAAATAAATAAACAAACAAACAAACAAAATAAGATTGAGAATGGCAGTAAATCTGGAGATCAAAGTGGATTGCAGCCTCCATTATATCAGCTGAAAGGTATTCCATTTAGCTTTATTTTTGTTTTGTTCACTAGAAATCACGAATGGGATTGTATTGTTCCGAGTATGGTATTTGAACAACAGGTGGGTCACTAAATCACAGGACACATATTTGTCTCAGCTTCTAGAAATCTTTGGGCACCATCCCCAGTATTTTACAGATGACTACACGGTAGCTCAGAGAGGAAAACAAATTATCCAAGGGAAGAAATATAATTTACCATGCCAAGAGGTTGAGGGGAAAAGCAACAAGACCAATAAACAACCCACAGGAAGTCATCAGCGCAAGGCACAGGTGCTCACTAGTCCCCTGTCTCTCCGCATCCTGCTAAGAGGTGAGTCCAGACCCAGCACAGGACGTACCTGCGGGGCTGCAGAACAGGGTCTCCAGCCCCTAGGTTCTCCCTATGCAGTGGGTAAGCATGAGAGTGGCCTTATAAACAGATGCAAACGAGTGCCTGGAAGCCAAGCAACCGGAGGTTTTTAATTGCCAGCCACACAGAGACAGCGCTGGAAAAGCATCAGAAGACCTGGGCTCATGAGATATTGCAGCCCCTGCTGCTGGGATAAGGAAGCCATCGCCTCATAAAAAGCTGAGTTCATGTACTTTCTGCATTTACTTCTGTGCATCGCAGCATGCTGCCTCCGCTCCCACTTCTAGACACACACGGGGTTACTGGTCTTTGGGCTGATTATTGGGGAAAACGGAGGGGCAAGGCTCATCTCCACTCCAGCTATAGGGTTCAAGGAGAGGTAAATCTTCCAACTAGTTATATTTGTCTTCAGGTTCTAAATAACCTGAGTACAAGGACCCTATCTCAAATGTCTTCTCTAACTCTTCATTATATCATAAAATGAGCTTTTCAACACATATTTGTTGGGTGAAGCATTTGATAAAGTTCTCTCTCTCCCTCTTATCCTACTTTCTGAAAATTCTGCATGTAATTCTAGAAAGCCTGGGGGAAAGAGGAAAGAGACACAGAATACGAACTAGTAAAATGTTGCATTCCATCAAAGTCAATCACCTGATCATTGTTCTTTGTTCTCACGCCTTATCCCTCACATTAATGATTTGTGGGAGAAGAAAAAGGGGAACATGTCCTGCTTTCCAGTTCCACACTGAACTTCCCCTTCCTTTGGGGGCGGTTGATTTCTTGAGTGGACACACCATCTGCCAAGCTCTTTGCCCATATTAATAAGAACCCAGCATGTCCAGGCAGTGACTAAAGATGGGGAGCAGAACATGGGTGAATGCCCTGGCAAGAGTATTTCCCTGAAAACAAGCATACCTGTATTTCAAAACATTTTGATTTAGGTTTCATATCAAAAATTCTAATGCTTCTGGTTGGCTCAATCTTAAGGTTGGTTTGTAATTTACATAGAGGCACTGAACTTTAAAAGTATAAAAGACTCTGGAGGTTGTCTAACGCACTCCCTTTCAAAGAGATGGTAAGCAGTTTTTCAGTTCGTTAGGCACATTCAACAATTTAGGTTTCTCTTTGGGGCAAAATTATACATTCCATTTCTTTTTTTAATGTTTATTTATTTTTGAGAGGGAGAGAGAGAGACAGAGTGTGAGTGGGAGAGGGGCAGAGAGAGAGGGAGACACAGAATCTGAAACGGGCTCCAGGCTCTGAGCTGTCAGCACAGAGCCCGACGCGGGGCTTGAACCCACAGACCATGAGATCATGACCTGAGCCGAAGTCGGACACTTAACCAACTGAGCCACACAGAAGCCCCTATACATTCCATTTCTAGAAAATTCTAGTTAGTTCTTCCTTGGAATTTCTACACAAGCACCCCATATTTGCCCTATTGGCACAGACAATAAGAGTAATTGCCTTTAAATATTTGGTATTGAGAATTGAATTATTGAAGATACCGTCATTATCCTGGACTCTTCTTTTCCCTCAATAAAAGATTCCTAGCCCCTCCAATACTACCTCCTTTGGCAGGATTTTTAGATTTTTTTTCCATATATCTTTCCATTCTCTATTTTGTCTTGACTTTGCAGAAAGTGTCTATGTGGAAAAACTTTCAGGGTTATTTGCAAGATGACCCCAGTTGCTGTTGCAGGGTTGGCTAGTTCCCACTAATGAAGTAAGGTGGCATTCGACCTTCAGTGCTCACTGGAAAATTTCTAGATTGTCTGTAAGTTGTTTTTTGTTTTATATATATATATATATATATATATATATATATATATATATATATATATATTTTGGTGTTGAACAAACTTGAATGTGATTCTCTACTACATTCTTCTATTCTGTTTTGTTTTTGTTATTCCCAACTTGTTATGATCAAAAATTTCAACCGTCAAAATTTTTCAAAGGACAATGAACTCTCATACACCCTCTATCTAGAGTCAACAATTATTAACATTTGCCCTCTTTTGATCTCTTTCTCTCTGTACATACACACACATACACCCCTTCCAATCAGTTTTCAGTCTAGAGTCCACCCTTATTTATATATGAATGGACAACTGAGGCTCATAAGTGCTTGAAAAGAAAGGCTTCAACATGAAAAAGTGAATTCAAAGGCAAAAGAAACTCTCCCCTCCCGCAAAAAAAAAAAAAAAAAAAAAAATCACAGAAGAAATGGAGACACTTAGGTGACATTCAAAATAAAGCAAGCAAACAAACAAAACATTACATTTAAATTAATATAATCAAAGAACATAGATAATGCATCTGTCAACTAAGGGAAGGATGGTATTTTTTAAAAGCCAAAGAAGCAGGGGCGCCTGGGTGGCGCAGTCGGTTAAGCGTCCGACTTCAGCCAGGTCACGATCTCGGGGTCCGTGAGTTCGAGTCCCGCGTCAGGCTCTGGGCTGATGGCTCAGAGCCTGGAGCCTGTTTCCGATTCTGTGTCTCCCTCTCTCTCTGCCCCTCCCCCGTTCATGCTCTGTCTCTCTCTGTCCCAAAAATAAATAAACGTTGAAAAATAAATAAATAAATAAAAGCCAAAGAAGCAGAAGAATTTAACATTAAAAATATGATAACTGGGATAAAAGGCTTAATAAAGGGAATGGAAAGCCAGATCAAAGAAATCTCCCCCCAAAAATAGAACCAAAAACTAAAGAATTAGAAAAATGGAGAAAATATTTTTAAATTAGAGGACCAATCAAAAGAGTGCAATATGTGATTATTTGAGTTCTAGAAAAAGAATAGAGAAAGAGATGTTGGGAAGTTATGATGAAAATAGTATAAAAAGAAGGTTTGCAAAATCCAGGGCAAAAGTCGTAAGATTGAAAAGGCCCACAAACACCCATTGCAATATTTTTTTTTAACTGCATATCACATAATCACGGAGTTAAGCAACTCTAGGTATAAATAACAAGTGATAATTGCTTTCATCAAAGTAGAATCTGACTTCCCAAAAGCAATACTGGGGCCCCGGAGAAAGTGGAGCCACGTTTGTAAAATTCCGCATGAAAATTATTTTCAACTGATAATTCTCCCACCAACCAAATTGGCTATGCTTGTATACACATGGAATAGTCACATCACATGTACAAATATGCATGGACTAAAAAAAAATGTCACTTCTCTGAAGACTTGCAAAGGAAGCTACTGGCTATATGATTTTTAAAAATTAAGAGAAAAAAAGTCAAGATAAGGGGACTTGGAATTCAAAAAATAGGTTCTCCTGCGCACGCCCGGGAAGTTTCTGGACAAGCGTTCTGTACCAATCTAGAGATGCAAGATGGTGGCTGTCAGGAGGAGGAACAACAGATAATGGAACTGATTATTGGGATTGCTTGCAAAATTTTTATCTGGGTGGTTGACAGAGCGCATGTAGCGAAAAAAATAACAAGACTATTGGTACACAGAAAGCAATTGGTACATAGAAAACTAAGAAAGTAAAACCAGGGCAATTATTAATCGTGAGATACATTTTTTAAACGTACAGAGAAAAGGCATAATCATACAGCAAGTAGTGCTTGGTTCAAGTGTAAGCAGTATTTGTAAAGTCCTAAAAATGTAACTCCTAAATACTGATCGAACTAAACATTATAATCTTTAATAATAGTTAATATAACTATAAGAATCATATATGTTACAACTGTAGAGGGAGTGGATGTGAGGAAAGAGAAAATGGAGAGGCAGGAAGGAATCCTCCACCGCCCGAACGGGAAATCAATCACTACTGAGTAAAATCAACCAATCAAGAAATAGAAGTAAGGGGGGCCTGGGTGGCGCAGTCGGTTAAGCGTCCGACTTCAGCTCAGGTCAAGACCTCGCGATCCGCGAGTTCGAGCCCCGCGTCGCGCCCTGGGCTGATGGCTCAGAGCCTGGAGCCTGCTTCTGATTCTGTGTTTCCCTCTCTCTCTGCCCCTCCCCCGTTCATGCTGTGTCTCTCTCTGTTTCAAAAATAAATAAACGTTAAAAAAAAAAAAAAAAAAGAAGTAAAAGCATATTTGGATATGTGGAGATAAATATATAAGGAAATAGTGAAAACTGTTGAAGGTGGCTGCCTCTGGGAAGAACCTAGAACAGTGCCCAGGATATTATGCATTAATCAGAATAATTTCCATTGCAAGTGACAGAAATTCAGATGAAACTAGCTTTAGCAGAAAGAGGGATGTGTTAACTCACGTAACTTGAAAAAAAAAATCCATGGATCAAGACAGCTGGATTCAGGTTTTCAAATAACGTTTATATAATGTCTGCAAGACATTATCTCTTGTTTTTCATCTCTCAGTCCCACTTTCTTTCCCATAGGTTGGCTTAATTTTCCAGCAAGCATTCCCCACGTGGGGGCAGAGATGGTTCCCTGCATTTCCAGGCTTAGCGAGCAGACTCTTAAGAATGAAACAAAGGCCTCAGTCCCGGTAGTTGGAAGAGAAATCCCAGAAAGGGATCTCATGGACCTAGGTTTGGTCCTGTGGCTATCTTTGAAGCAATCTCTTTGGCCAGGCTAATCTAATACTGTGATTGGCTGGGCCTGTGTCACATACTCAGCCTCGGAGCTGGAAAAGGAAGTCAGTGCCACCTGAAGCATGTGGAATAAGGAAGGGTCAGGAGAGCAGTTCTTCAAAAGGAAGTTGGGGTAAGTGATGGCTAATTGCATGTGTCGACTTGGCTAAGCCATGGTACCCAAATATTTGATCAGACACCAATCTGGATGTTGCTCTGAAGGTGTTTTTTAGATTAAGATTTAAATCGGTAGAAACACCTTGAGTAAAGCAGATTACGGTCCATAATATGAACGGGCCTCCTCCAATCAATTGAAGGCCTTAAGAGGGAAAAACAACAACAAACAAACAGATGTCCCTCCCGCTCCAAAGCCCTGCCTCAAAAAGGAAGGAATTCTGCCTACAGACTATCTTCAGACTTGAACTGAAACATCAACTCTTCCCTGCCTCTCCAGCCTTCTGGCTCATCTTGTAGATTTTGGACTTGCCAGCCTCCAACAACTGCATGAGCCAATTCCCTAAAATCTCTCTAAAGATAAGTAGATAGAGATAGAGATGATAGAGATAGATAGGATAGAGTTAGAGATAGCGATACCTATTGGTTCTGTTTCTTTAAAAAACAAAACAAAACACAACAAAACTCTAATACAGGGCACTTGAACCTAAAGCAGTATGTGAAGATGCTGGGTAGACCAACAAAAATAAATTAAAAAAAAAATCTACTCATTGGTATTGTTACGGGGGCGGGGCGGGCAGGTTGGCTAATTTTTAAAGTAAAACTACTTTACGTAGAAGGACAGGATACCTAAGGGCCCATAAATTCTCAGTTCCAAATGCATATACAAAGGTAAAGGCATAATTCATCTAAAGTGATTAAAAAAGTATTTGTCCGGAAAAGCCAGCTCCCCGTTTTATTTCAAATATGGAAGATAATGTCAGCTTAGAGACTTTAGCAGGCCGGGAAATGGGCATAAGCGTTACACAAGAGACCCGCAAACAACAAAGAACAAGGAGTGGACGTCACTTATAGGTTTCCCAACTAGGCTGAGAGCTAAGTGGTAACCCTTAAGTGTACTAAACTTGCAGGAATCCTTACACAGACACTCCCACTATTCTGGTTTTCCCACCATCTAAAGTCTAATTCTTGCTTAGGTTTCTTTTGCTTGAAAACAGGATCCTTTTACTAAATTGCAGGCAGCATCCTTGCAAGTGAAGGCATCGGTGTCAACATTTTGGGTTCCGTGGGAACAGGATTCCCCGCCCCCCCCCCACCCCGGTCTTTGGACGGGAGCCCAACCTGTTCTAAGTGAAACTATCTTTAAAAAAATCAATCCAGGGCCCTTTCTGTCTAAGCCACAAAGATTGCACAATGAAGCTTACTTGAACAGCTTCTTTCAAAGGGCAGCTAAGAAGATAATCAACATTTCTCACCTGTCATAAATAATAGTAATAATAATTGTTAATGTCACATACGGTCTGCCTTTTACTAAGGCGCACACTTTTTTTTTTTTTTTAATAAAAATTACTATTTCAGGAATTTTAAGTTACTGGCCTTCTGGTCACACCCCCTTGCCGCCAAGTCCATACTGAAGATAGCTGATGGGTCCGCGCCATGCCAACACCCACCTAACGAGAGCTGGCTTCTCAGAAAACTTCCCTGAGGGCAGCATATAGTGAACAGTGAAGATTTCAAACAACTCTTGAGTGAAACATGCTCCTGATAAAGAAAGTATAAATAGGGATCGGAGACGATGACAGACCAAGTCATAAAAACTGGTACAACAAATCTTTCTGACTGGAGAGCCATTTTGCTACAGTAAATAAAAAATGCAAAAGATTCACCACAAAGTCAATTTCACTGTTTACAAAGAGCCATAGCTCTGAAACGATCAAACTAAATAGATAAAATTAAAACTTACAAAGTGAGCAAGAAAGACAGAATGATATCATGTGAAGTAAGACTAAATAGACGTATTAAAAGGCAAAGAAAAAATGGTAAAACCAAGAGTATTCCGAACAATGAAAGTGAATATTAGGTGAAAGAGTATTCTAGAAGAATTAAGCAGTATGAGAAAAGTTAAAAATCAATTAGGAGAATACCAGGAAAAAAAAAAGGAAATAAAATTGTAGATGGTTCTAGAAATTCAGAAGTGCTGTGACTAATACCCCGTTGAGAAGTAAATAGGGTCCCTTCAAGCAATGTGACTGATGACGGTTTTCTCCAAACTGGAGATCACTGCTGCGGTTTAATGGGACTTGATGTCCATGGGCAAATATTCCTAAACAGATGCAGGTAGTCCATTGAATGTCTCAAAGTCAAGTCTGCAGACCACATTTGCAACTATTAATCAAACCCAAAAAATCGCAACATGGACAACAACACAACTATGGAAGCCAACCAACTTCTTGTCAGACTGCTTGGGGAGAACAAACCCGGCTCCAACAGCAGACTCTCTAAAACTCCAAGCTCTTCGAGAGCGGGATACCCATGCGCAGAGCCTGAGAGTAGCTTCTCCTGACCTGGGCAGAGCTGAACCATGCCACAAGCTTCCGGGCTTCCAGAAATGGTGTGCTGACGACACAATTGGGCTCAAATAATTTGGGTCCCATCGATCTCAAAACGCCTCGCCAACTCAACACTCCTCCTCATCGTACATCGTGGGACGTGTCTCGTCTCGAGCCATAGGAGCTCAGTCTCCTGGTTTTCAGCACCCAGGCGAAGTAGTGAGGACAGAAATCAGAGAGGGCCAAGGCCACATACTGGAACAAGCACAAGCAGGGCACAGGGTGCCATACCTGGCGGTGCTTTTCAAAGTTAGGTCTGTGGACCGCGTTCTTCAGCATCTCTGAAGGATGCCAGTTCAGAGTGAGATTTCTAGCCCATATTACAGATCTGCCGCATCAGAATCTCTAAGGGCCAGCAGCCGAGGAGTCTGTTCTTTGAACAAGCACCCCCCACCCCCAACAAAATCCACATCAGAGGAGAAGCAGTGAGCCCTGGAGAGCCAGAGGGGAGGCTGCCCCCTTGATAGAGTGCAGTTAAATGTCCCCGCAGCCAAACGCACCAAACAGACCCTCAAGGTCTCAGCGGCAGCCTGAGGACCTCCTTCCAGATGCAGAGCCCGCTCCGAAGGTCATGCTGCCACGCATGTCCAGCCTCGTGCTCAGTTCTACTCTTCTGCTCAAGTCCTGGATCTCTCGCCCCGTTTGAACCACAGTGTTAGTGTTAGTGTTTCCCAATCGAACTAACTCTGACAGGGTGTGATAATCTGGAGTCACCGATCCAGGGGGTCCCTGCGAAGTCAACTCATCACGCCTCGACTTGAAGGGGAGCTACGACTGCAAACACGGTACACGATTTCGTGCCAGGGACTCAAGCACGAAAGGCCACACGACCGACCACCTCTTGCACACACCTCACCCACGTGTCAATTTCTTCCCACGAGGAAGAGGGAAGACAGATATCGGTCGTGGAGCGGGTGGTACAATCTTCTCTCAACTGGCTTTGGGTTTCCATGGAAGGTAAGGGTCACACTCGTGACCTTTCCTTACACACTCACTTATTTCATCTCACGGTGGGTGGAATTATTTACATGGCCGGTTGAGTACCTCAGCCTCATATTCCCGTTCCTCTGCCCGCCTGCCTGCCTGCCTGCAAAGAACTCTGGTCTGAGAACCCATCTTGTCAGGGTTTCAGGGAAGTCCATGGTTTTCCAGTCCTGCCTATAACCGGGTGGGTGAGCCTCCCTGATTCTGGCGTCAGGAGCCAGAAAGTTCAGTATTGCCATCTGCCTAAGCCACATTCTCCAAAGTAGCCTTTATTACTTAAAAAAAAAAAAGGATATTGGGAATTCTATTTGCCGTATTCTTTCTCTGTCAATTGGTTCAAAACTTCGTAAGGAAAGGAAAGTGGAATAGTATATTGGCTGCCCTCCAACATTTGGCTTCCACTTTCAGTTCAGGAAAGAGTTTGCATAAATCTCTGCAGTCGGAGAAATACAGAGCTCCCCTCAGCCCAACCCCATCGATCCAGAGTGAGGGGGAGAACAGCTTCCTGGCATGGCTATGTGACATGTTTTCCGGAGTGTGCTGGGAAAACAAAAATAATCCAAAAAATGCACCAGTGGCACGAGACTTAGGTAGGAGGGTGGGTGAGGACTGCTACTAGACTGTGGACACCATTGCTCTCTGTGATGATCCATTTCTGGCTCTGAGTGGACTAAATACAGGTGCCCTGTTTGCTACGTCTACCATATTTGATATTTTCTCCACACCTTTACACACACTGTGTACACATCCCTTTGTAATGGACTTTCTCCTGCACCACCCCACCCCCTGAAAGTTCACTTGGAAAACTCTTGCTTATGCATAAAGACTTAGTTCAAATTTCGTTTCATCCTGATCTTTTTCAGACAGTTATGTACTTCTTTGTGTTACTCTAATGTGTTGTTTGTGCCTCTATTAATTGTTATGGTTACTATTTCTATGCCCCTTCCCTCCACTCACCCCCTACCCTGTTAGATGGACAACTCTGAAAAGCACAATCTGTCTTGTTTATAATCTTTATAATCCACACCCCCTAACCCAGTGAGTGCCTGGCATGTGGGAACATGTAATAAATATGTGGAGAGAGAGGAAGATGAATAAAAAAAAAAAAAAAGACAGGAGACAGAAGGACACAGACACAGAGAGTCAGGTAGAAGAGAAAAGGAGAAACATAGGAACAAAGACCCACAAAGAGAGATGAGAGAGGGGAGTGACACCATGACATGGAGAAAAGGAAGAAAAGAAAGATTAAGTCATGGGGCACCTATGTAGCTCAGTTGGTTAAGACTCTGGCTCTTGATTTTAGCTCAGATCATGATCTCACGGTTCATGAGTTCGAGCCCCATGCCGGGCTCTGTGCTAACAGCACAAAGCCTGCCTGGGATTCTCTCTCTCCCTCCTTCTCTGCCCCTCTCTCTCTTTCAAAAATAAATAAATAAATAAACATTTAAAAAAAAAAAAAAAAAAGAAAGATTAAGTCATACACACAATGGCATAGCCTTCCCCCTATAAAAATATTTGCTAACTTGGGGCGCCTGGGCGGCTTAGTCAGTTAAGCGTACGACTTCAGCTCAGGTCATGATCTCACGGCTCGTGGGTCTGAGCCCCACGTTGGGCTCTGTGCTGATGGCTCAGAGCCTGGAACCTGCTTTGGATTCTGTGTCTCTCCATCTCTCGGCCCCTCCCCTGCTCATGCTCTGTGTCTCTCTGTCTCTCAATAATAAATAAATGTTAAAAAAATTTTTTTAAAATATTTGCTAAGTTCTTTCTGATAGCTGGAGATAGCACTCAATAGGGGAAACCACCCAGCACAACCAGAAACCATAGAAGTGGCGCTAAGCAGCCAAGTGGTCACTCTGAAGAACTATCTAGAACCCAGGCAGCCCTGCAGAACTGGGTGGCCATTGCTAGTCTAAGTGTAGGGAACAGAGTTTATTTGCTGAAAGTATTCATGAAGCCCCCCACACGTGGAAGCTTTCTATTTCAACCGTGTCACGAATAAATGACTTTTCTGCTTGCTAATCGCAATTTCCAATCCTTCTTAACTTCTCTCGAGATGTAAATAAAGAAGAAAGGAGTCCAGATGGATTTGTTTTTAATTTTGACCTCCAAACCACGTGGCCCAATTGTGGGACTTTTAGAAGATCATTTAAACCTTCACATTTGCATTATAAGGCTTTTTTTTTTTTCGTCAGGCATGCTATAAATCTGCAAGAGGAACTGTGTTTCATTCCTGTAGGTGTTAGGGATTATGCAAGCATTGCCAATAATGAAAATAAATTACTAGAAATTATGGCAAAGAACAAATAAAAGCAGCTCTTTCTATAAAAGTGCTACATCTCTGTACTATAATAAAAGACGGTCTGTGTATAGAGAAGTAGCTTGTAACAGCTAGTAAGCAAATCAACATTTTTTAGATGACTATCAGCCAAAGCATCCTGTATCAAATAGGAAAACTTACAAAACAAAACATAGCCATATAAATAGAAATAACTGATTAGAGATTCTCTTTTTTACTGTTTCCTCCGCTGAGCTGGATGATTCCTTCAGCCCACGATACGTACGAACAATTTCGTGTGTCCATGTTAGGCAGTCAAGTCCCAGTGGTCGGGGACCAAAGTAATTCCTCGATTAGCAACACACATAAATAGGCTCGTATGTCTCTCTTGCGGTGGCCATGGTGGTTTTGAGGGATGCTGGTTCCGGTTTGCGTGCTTTCTTTCTAACTCCATGCAACCATCCTTGACCGAGAACCTCCTCTTTGGCAAATGATGTGTTACGCCCTGAAGAAATGCTTTAAGAGGCAAATAAGGTTCAGGCATTATATTCAAGACTCTTACAGGGCAGTGGATTTGAGCAGTGCTACAAGTCTGTAGATACGGATGTTCTGTCTTCTACTCACCTAGGTCCGCATAGAGCCCCCAGGGGACGTAACAGGGAGGGAGCACAGAGGCCTAGTCTCCCACCTTCCATCTCCCACTTCCCCAAGAAGTGAGACCCTGTCTCACCGGGTCCACATGACTCCTCCAACACGTGTTTGTCTTTGTATCAATGCCGTAAGTTTACTTGCAATGTCCTTTAAAGCAGATCGTAGGTGCATTGAGTGCAAAAAATGGGTCTGACTTGTTTTGATGTCATCCAGAGCAGGGAGCCTGGGGCCTAGATCAGCAGACTGCTTTGTCTTGTCCTTGCAAAAGGCACCATGAGTGCTTTGAAGACACGAACTACGTCTGATATGTCTTGGTGATAACCTAATGTCCCAGCATCGTGAAAATTCAATCACTGTACACTTCCAGGAGATGTTTGTTGAATGAACTAAGAGGAACGTGAACTGCCCAGACCAGAAGCATTTCTGTCTGCCTGCCTAATTCCTTTCTCTGCTGCCTATGGCAGGTAGTTCTGCTACTTTTTTTTTAATTCTTCTATCAATAAGAATGGTTTTAACTATTTCAAAGTGCATTATAGAAAATGAAATATTTTTGAAATACTCAGCACAGTTCTTGGCACCCAAGAGCGTGCTCGAGCAATGGTAGGTGTTCTCTACTATAACTCTTAAGCCTGGAGGATTGATCTAAGGGTGAAAGAAGTCCCTTAACCCTTACTTTCAGGGGTGAGAGGAATTGAACCCATGTGCTCTGATCTGAAAAGTGTCTTCTCCATCAAAACTGCTTGATGTGTCAAATTTATGGGTTGAAACTAAAGGGATTTCCCGGGGCCTATCTGGAAGCACTGGAAAGCACTGGTTTTTACCTTGGGGTTCATGAATGGGCTTTACTCAGTCCATTAACTCATAAACGCATTCCAAAAAATGTACGCGTGTAGATTCATTTTTCCACCCAATGATTACATAGCTTTGATCAGATGTCCAAAGGAATTGGTAGCTCAGAATAACACTCAGAACTCCTGCTATTGAACAATCTTAAGATAAGTTCTGTTTTTCCCTCAAAAAATCACCAGAGAGAACTTTCTTCCATGAATTGAAGTATCCAGGAAGATTTTTTTTTTAAACCTATGGTGTATCTCATATTTTATAAAACCAAAGAATTAATGATTTTTAAAACCTAGAGAACTGAAAACAAAGAGGAATCTCTTATACCCAGAGGCACAAAATATCAAATGCCCTATGAAACAAACAAATGCCAATGATTAAAACCTGACACATGCTCACTTGAACACCTGGGCTTGAAATATATTAGAAAGAAATGTCAGGGCAATTAATAAGCTCCTGTCTCCTGTCCATATTTATTGAGAGAAAAATAAACAGAGGCTTGGCAACTGCAAAAATCAGCGAGCAGAGTTTTGTTAGTTCTGCAAGAAATTCCAGGAAAACGCACCTCTTTTTAAATGAAATATGCCACCAGCAGCCAAAAGATAATATGGTAAAATTTCTGTGGCAGTTCAAGAATATTGTTTCATGAGGCCAGTTCCGTAACTCTGATTTCCACGATCGCAGGTTTCAGAGCCTCCAAAACACCATCTTCTACCTGTTAGGTTTACAATTTATAAACTACTCAACTATTTCCTTAACTAAAATTTTACCACTGCTTTCCATGCCATTCCGATGGTCAGAGAATGTGTTATCTACAGAAAGGAAAAGATTGCTGATCTATTGCCTTTATACAAACTAATTTCTCCAAATGTCTTACTCACGCATAAAGCACATTGAGCCAGACACTGTGATAGGTTCTAGAGGTAGAAAAGTAAGTAAGGTAGACATTGACCTTGACATCAGGGAGCTTGCAAGAGAGAAAAAGATAAGAGGGAAAAGTCAAATAAATAAAATAGTTTAACAGTTGTATGTTATGTTTAATGCCATTATGGAAACAATCAAGACTTGTTTATTTTTATATAAATTTTTTTGTTTATGTATTTATTTTTGAAGGAAGGGGGTGCAGAGAGAGAGAAAGGGAGACAGAGAATCCCAAGCAGGATCCACATTGTTAACCCAGAGCCAGAGCCTGACACAGGGTTTGATCTCATGAACCACGAGATCAAGACCTGAGCTGAGATCAAGAGTTAAATTCTTAACCAACTGAGCCACCCAGGCCCCCCAAAATTTTTAAGTAGGCTTCACGCACAATATGGGGCTTGAACTCATGACTCTGAGATCAAAACCTGAGCTGAGATCCTGAGTCTGAGGCTCAACTGACTGAGACACCCAGATGCCCCCGAGGCCTAAGTTTAGAATAACAAAGAGGACCATATTTTAGTCAGGGAAGAGCTTTCTATAGAAATGTCACCTAAGGTGAGACCAGAAGATAAAAGAGCTGTGTCCATACACAGAGTGAGCAAAAGAGAATCTAAGGCTAAGGAAACAGCGTGTGCAAAGACTAAGTACCAGGAAAGACCATGGTGTTTTTAACAAAGGAAAAAGGATGGTGAATTCCATCCATTGAGGGAGAGAAAGCCAAGACATATGGTTAGAGAGGAAGGAACAGGAGCATGCAAATCTTGGAGGCCATGGTTAGTTCAGACTTTGTTCTAGCCACAATAGCAAGTCACTGAAGGGTTGTAAGCAAGGGGGTAACCTGATACAATTTCTATTTTAAGAATATCATCTTTAATGATATGTGAATAGTGAATCGGCATGGGAACACTACAAGGTGTTAACATGGAATAGATGGTGAAGTTAGAGAGAAGTAAATAGACCGAGACATATTTAAAAAATAGAATTAACTGGGGCACCGGCGTGGCTCAGTCAGTTAAACATCCAACTTCAGCTCAGGTCTTGATCTCGCAGTCTGTGAGTTCGAGCCCCGCATGGGGCTCTGTGCTGACGGCTCAGAGCCTGGAGCCTGCTTCGGATTCTGTGTCTCCCTCTCTCTCTGCCCTCCCCCAACTCACGTTCTCCCTCCCTCTCTCTCTTTCTCTCTCTCTCTCTCAAAAATAAACACTTAGAAATTACAAAAATAAATAAATAAATAAAATTGACAGAGTTTTCTGGTAGACCACACATGGGGGAGAAGAAAAAGGAAGGAATCAGTATTACTTTTAGGATTCTTCTTGAAGTAACTGAGAGGATGGCAAGGCCATTTACTGAGATGAAGAAGATTTGCTGGAGGTACCAAGCATCCATTTTCAACCTGTAAATTTTGCCATATATCTGTGTTACATTCAGGTGGAAATGTCAAGGAAGCTACTAGATCTATAGTTCAGTCTGTAGTTCAGATGAGCAACCAGGGCCAGAGACATCAATTTGGTTTCCAACACCGAATTAGTGTTTGAATCCCTAAAAATGGGTGAGATCCATCTAGAAAGACAATTTGGAAAGGAAAGGCGGTCCTTAACACACTCCCCACCCCAAAAAAACAAAAACCCAACCATTTAGAGGACTAGTTGAGGAGGGAAGCTAGCAAGGAAGTCCACGAAAAGGTAACGAGTAGAGTAGGATGAGTAGAGTAGGGTTCAAGAAAGGGTAATGAGTAGAATAGGATGAGAGCTGGGAAGTGAGAAGCACTAAGAGAAGGAAATGCCCTTCCTTCCAGCTCTAAATATCATGCTCTTAGAAGCCTTGGAGTCCATGGGCCTGTGAAGTCCATTGGCCTCAGGCACATCTATTTGTCATTGCCCCCAGTGTTGATTTGACTTAAAGCATATCTTAAGTCAATGCTTTCCAACCTTTAGCATGAAGACCTGTGGGAAATGACAACATGTCTCATTCCATAGTGGGCAAAATGGAGGGTCTCTGGAGCCCTGCGGAGGCTGCTCATGGCCTGGGGTGACCAGCTACGGAATCCCAAACCACAGCAACGTGATGCTGTTGGCTTAGTCTGTGATCAGACACATGGATCGGTTAGAACTCTCTCGGTTAAAGATGTAGAAAACAACCTGAGCTAACTTAAGCAAAAATGTGGAGAATTTAATGACTCAGGGGTAACTCAAGGGACCCAGGACGGGAATTTGCCAGGCCTGGGGAAGGGCTGGAATGGAGAAACGGAAAGCATCTGTCATTGCTGTTTCTCTCAGTAGTCTGCTTTGTTAACTTTTTTTGGCAGAGTAGCCCTCTCTGCTACTCTGTGTTTGTGGCATGCAGTCATCCCTCCCAAGTTCAGAGATTCCTTCTCTACGTCTTAATTTCAGACTCCCGGGGAAGGGACTCTGGCCCAGCATGAACTGGGGGTGCATGCCAGTTTTGATCAGCTGAAGCTGGAGGAGGGTGTTACGGTGTGTAAAATGGCTGCAGGGGAGCACTGTGAGCCGAGCACACAATTCCAAAAAGCTATCGCTTTGTCCAACATGCAACTTTCACTTGTCTGGATTGTCATATTATAGTCCCTTGATTCTAAGACACGATCCATTGTAAAAAGCATCAATTGACTGACAACTTCTCCAGAAAAAGCAAAGACCATATTAAAAACACATACATTGAAAAGCCTACGGAAGCTTGTGTTTGTTCATTCCAACACAGCCCACTTTCTCCTATCGATACGACCATCAAAACTTGACTCTAAGTTTCTTTTACAAAGTATAAAAAGAAGTCTGAGTCACTTTTAGATCATAAAGTTATTCTAATTTTCATTACCCACGTCCTTTGTCTTGACAGAGAGCAATTTTTGGATTAGTAATATAACTGAAAAGCATATCAAAGAATCTGGAATTTTGTCTCCATTTCTGCTTTGATTACACTTACAGGATTTTTAATTGAATTACATATCTCTGGAATTTAACATGCTTTTCTTGAAAGTCAGCTAGAGGCTTTTATCTGACGTCCTGAGCTTGAGTGATGGACCTTCACAAAATTAGTTAGACGCACCTTTCTCCTAGCTTTGAAAATTCGATAACGTATTCTGAAAAACTTGGCCTTCTCTGATGTCTTTAATTGCATCACATAGCGTGTGATAGGCGGTCTTTGCTGCATACACAGTAACTTTTTGTTTGGTGCTGTACAATGATGTAGGCTTGTTTTAAGATATTTTTGTCGATTTTTACAATTCCACTCCTAAATTTAATTTAAACGCTATACACATGTACTGCCACCCACAGAACTAACTCAGCTGAGGTGAACGCCTACCTTCTTGGCCCACCAAAGCGGGCACATGAACACGGGGAAGCAATGGTAACTTGGGGTCTCTGGCTACCGCCTAGAGAGTCTCTTTGGAAAGATTTTAAGACACATCCTGATTTGAGAAATGCCAAAATATGGAAAATGTGTATCTTGCAATCAAGCAAATATATAGTTTTCTTTCACTGAGACTGGATACGTGACAGGCCTTTTTAAACTAAGTGATTCAGGCACCTGGGTGGCTTAGCCGTTTAAGCGTCAGACTCTTGATTTCAGCTCAGGTCACGATCTCGCCATTCACGAGCTCGAGCCCCTCGTCGGGCTCTGCGCTGATAGTGTGGAGCTTGCTTGGGATCCCCTGTCTTCCTCTCTGCCCCTCCCCCCCCAAAATAAGGAAACATTTAAAAATAAGTAAAGTAATTCACATGGTTTAACTCACTTAATCCACATGACAATCTAGCGAGCTATAGCTCTTAGGCCCATTTTATAAACGAGGAAACTGAGGTTGTCAGAATAGATAATTTCCCCAAGACCACCCAGCCAGTAAATAACTGAGCCAGGATTGGAGGCCAGCCTGACTCCAAATCCCATGTTTAGTCAGTGTATCAAAAGGCTTCCTCATTAATTGTGTGGTAGTCAGCAAGAGTTATTAAGATAAGATTAATTGACAAGATTAATTATAAGATTAATTAATAGTATGAATTTATCCATCTTGCTATTATTCAATTAACTGAGCTGTTTTTCCAAGAAATGTGGACAAGACTACTACGTAGCTGTTATATGTTTCAATATCATTTCTGGTATAAGTTGGATGAATCATTATTCCCATATCCTTGATTTGCTCATCATTAAATTCATGGAACTATTTTAAGTAATAATAATCATAGTGAGTGGGAAACAACCTGCAGCTAGGGTTCTCTGAGATGCTCAGCTCCTTCCCCCACCTGCCCTAGGCCAGGTGTCCACAGCAGAGAACTGTTGAGCAGCTAGCTGCCTGAGCCTTGCCATAACTTGCAGAGGCAAGGAGACGGGGCAAATGAACATAGAAAGTGCCCTGTTCTGGCGGGTTCCTGATCCTCTCACATTAGAATTCTGCCTCTGGGAATGGTACCAAGGGGTGGTGTGCAGGACAGCAAGGTGTCACCTCAAAAGTCTTCAAGGACATCCAGTCGGCCAACAGACACATGAAAGGCTGCTCACTGTCACTCATCATCAAGAAAATGCAAATCAAAACCACGGTGAGATATCACCTCACACCTCTGAGGATGGCTAAAATCAAGGACAAAAAAAATAACAGGTGTTGGTGAGGATGTGGAGAAAAAGGAACCCTCGTGCGCTGTTGGTGGGAATGTAAGCTGGTGCAGCCACCGTGGAAAACAGTATGGAGTTTCCTCAAAAAATTAAAAATAGAAATATCATATTAACCCATAATTCCTCTACTGGGGGTTTATCCAGGAGAAATAAAAACACTAACTTGAAAAGATATATGCACCCCTATGTTCACTGCAGCACTATTTACAACAGTCAAGACATAGAAACAACCCAAGTGTCCATCAAGAGACAAATGGATGAGGAAAAAAAAAAATATATATATATATATGATACATATTTAATGGAATATTACATGCCATAAAAAGGGATGAGATCATGCCATTTGAGACAACGTGGATGGACTTAGAGGATATTATGCTAAGTGAAATATGTCAGACTAAGAAAGACAAATACCATATAATTCCATTTATAAATGGAATCTGAAAAAAATGAGTAAACAAACAGAAGAATCAGAACTATAAATACAGAGAACAAACCGATGGTTGCCAGAGGGAAGGAGGTGAGGGTTGGGCAAAATGGGAGAAGGGCGGAGGGAGATACAAGCCTCCAGATATGGAATGAATGAAAGCCATGGGAATAAAAGGCACAGCATAAGGAATACAGTCAATGATACTGTGCTAGGGATGTAATGGGACAGATGGTAGCTATACTCGAGGTGAACACAGCATAATGTTTACACTTGTCAAATCACTAAGTCGTATACCTGAAACCGAAGTAACATTGTGTGGCAACTATACCCACACTATGTATATAAAATAAAATGGACATGGGGGGGAAAACGTATTAAAGAATAACCCCAGGCAGTGTAGATTTTCTTAGAGCATCTGAGAGCATATTTCCTTTGCTTGTTAGGAAACAGTGATGCTGTTTCAACCTAACCTGCCAGGTTTTGGTGAAGAGGGTTTTCTTCTAGCCACAGCCAGTAGCAAACTTCTTGCCTATCGAGTACAAGTAAATAAATAAAGCTCACAGCGAATATTATAATAAATCACATATTATAATTACAATGCATATTAGAGATTATAATATTATACTATAATTACAGCATAAGGAACATTGAATCTGAGCATAGTAACTCATTCATGGCACTGGTGCCTCATGGGACTTCCTTCCCTAATGCTGGGAAACCCACCCTGAAAAGCTTCATCAACTTTCCAAGGACTGTGGTTGGGGTTTACTTGAAAGATTGTTCAACGAACTGTAGACAACACCCATTTCTATTGTTAGAGAACTAAACAGAGGACACAAAAATCTTTATGTGCGGGTTTCAAACGTGTTTTTGCCTTGTTTCTCATTTCCTTCTATTATTTTCAGGCTCACAGGTTGCTCGAATTCGCCATCTTTATGATTTCCTCCCCCCTGCACCTTATTACCAGTTGTCTATTAGTCATGCTCATCTATGTGGCTTTTCAGTTAAAACCAAACCTTCCAGTTGATTTATCCTTTCTTTCATTCATTCACTTTCATTCATTTGTGCTACAAATACTGAGTCCCTACTATGTTTTAAGTTCTATACGTATATCCATGTGACTAACTCACTGGGAACATTGAAATCAGTTCAAACAGACACGAGCTATATTTAATAACCAATAGAAAATTCAGTTTTACTCTTCCCTAGAATCTTGTTGGTTTCTGAGTTCCCTGTGGGGCATCTTTAGATTAAAAGCTAGATCTGCCCCTTCCTATATCATCATCTCTGCCATTGAAGGGGAAGCTCAGCAGGCAGAGGCTTGTGGATTTGGGCATTTGGCAAATCTGGTCCAAATTCTGTATCACTTACCAGGTATGAAACCAGAAACAAGTTTGATAAGTTCCCTCAAGTCTTGATTTCCTCATTTACTAAATGGGACAGTCACATCTAACTTCAGGGTAGTTCAAAATCTCAAACACATTATTGTAAGTAAAGGAATGCAGGGCACCTGGGTGTCTCAGTCGGTTGAGCACCCAACTTCAGCTCAGGTCATGATCTCACAGTTCGTGGGTTCGGGCTCCGTGTTGAGCTCTATGCTGACAGCTCAGAGCTTGGAGCCTGCTTCGGATTCTGTGCCTCCTTCTCTCTCTGCCTCTCTCTCTGTCTCTCTCTCTCTCTCTCAAAAAGAAATATCAAAAAACAAAAAATTAAAAAAAAATAAGTAAAGTGATGCAAAGAAGTAGTCAATAAATGTTACTTCTCCAATGCCACACCCCTTTCTTACTTATGTCTTCTTTACATTCTGTTACAGATTCAGTCTTTATCCAGTTAGCAACTCTTATGTGCCCTGCACGATGCTATTTTTCTTCTAAACTGGGCTCAAGAAGTTCTAAACAGGAAGAGCTTACAGTCGATCTGGATGGAATGGAGACTTGCCGCAGGCTATATTTGCAGAGCAAGCCAGCTTTGTACTAAGAATTTATGTGCAGGGGCAGGGAGCGGGGTTAGTGGGAGTGCTGATGGAAGTTATGCCTCTGCCTACCTGCACCGGCCCACTGTCCCAGAGAGAAGATCGCTTCCCTTGAGGCCTCAGTGATCTGGGCTACCGCAAACCTTCTCCATGCACTGCTGTGTCCTAGGTGCCCTCACTTACAAAGCAGGTGCAAAGAAAGCGCCCCTGCTTCCCGTGTCCTTGATCAGGGTCCCCAACTCTCTTTCCAAGCTGGCTCTCAGGCAGGCAACTAATTTCTCTGCTGAGTAAGCTTTTCTGCCCTGACTCCGGATGAGAGACCTCTTCAGCCAGCTTCCTTCTAGCTTAGTCACTGGATTATTTTCCTTCTGCTCATGCTTCCATTGCTTATTTATTATTTATTTCCAGTTCTTCATTCAGTATTGGTGACAAAACCTCTTTCTTCCTTATTTCTTTTGTGTTGAATTTTCTAATTTGGAAGGAAAATATTTTTAGGGGTATATAATGCCTATTTAGTATTTTTTTTAGGCTACGTCGCACACACGTCATCTCATTTACCTCTTACAACAACCCTGAGATGTAGGCATTACGACTCCTCCTATTTTGAAGATTAAGAAATCCAGTCTTAGAAAGACTGATATGTGGGAAGGGTCTTCAACGGCTGAAACAACACAGCTCTTCCCATTACCCCAATTTGAAGAATTATTACAAATACTTTGCAAACAAATTCACAAATATAATAGACTACAAAAACAGCGTCTGCAATTGTCGACCAACGTGCATATGAAATTGCCTTTGTTTTTCATTAGCTAGGTCTTCAGTCCTAAACACCTGGGCGTCTGTCTTCTGGTCTAAGTTTTGAAAGACAATATTTCAACTAATTCATCCATTTCAACGGACTATTTAATAGTATATTTTCTAAGGCATCAGTAAGCGAGAGGACTACTGATAATAGAGTACAATTATTACCATATACATCAATTCTTTGTGTCTGCACTGTATTTATTTACTGACAAAGCCTTTTTCCCCCAGTGTCAGCACTATGTCATTAATATAGCTTTAAAAGAGACTTGTATTCTCTTCTGACCATATATCACCAACAAAATTATTAGCAAAGATCCAATTCTCAATGACAAGCACAAAATAGTCCTAGATTTTAGCATATATCAAGCTGGCGTAGTTCAACAACTATTCTCTGACATTGATGTATTTCATCAGGACAGTCCGTGTCATAAGAAGACTTTGCAAGTTTCCCCAGTATCATATTATCAGGTTGTATTTTTCTTTTGGCTCTTCCAATTTTGCCTTCACATCATAAAATCAATAATGACCAGTTTTAAAATGTTTTTTATTAATTTTTTTTATTTATTTTTTTTTAGAGAGAGAGCGTGCAAACAGGGGAGGAGACACAGGATCTGAAGCAGGCTCCAGGCACTGAGCTGTCAGCACAGAGCCCGACACGGGGCTCGAACTCAAGAACCATGAGATCATGACCTGAGCCGAAGTCAGACACTTAAACAGCTGAGCCACCGAAGCAACCCAGTAGTGACCAGTGTTAAAGCAGACTTATAAAGGCATGTGTAACTTTGAAATTGACACCTCACTATCAAGGTGGGAAAACCTTAGCAAACTTGGCCAAGAAAAATCCCCTAATTTCATCAGTCAGGTTTTCTGGGGCAACCAGCCTACTTCTTTACTCTCTTCCACACTAATGTATATCCAACAATATAACTTATCCTAAACATCACAACATAAAGGTTTGTCTCAGTCGGCTTGGGCTGCTGTAAGAAAACACCGTAGACTGGACGGCTGAAACAACGCACGTGGGGAAGTCCATGATCAAGTGCCAGCGTGGTCAGGTTCTGCTGAGGGCTCTCTTGCTGCTTTACAGGTGGCCACCTTCTTGTTGTATCCTGATGTGGCAGAGAGAGAGGGCGCAAGACCTCTGGTCTCGGGGCACCTGGATGGCTCATTTGTTGAGCATCCGACTTCAGCTCAGGTCATGATCTCACAGTTCGTGAGTTCAAGCCCCATGTTGAGCTCACTGCTGTCAGCACAGAGCCCGCGTCTGATCCTCTGTCCCCCTCTCTCTCTGCCCTTCCCTGCTTGCACTCTAAAAAAAAAAAAAAACAAAAAAAAAACAAAAAAAAAAACCTCTGGTCTCTTTATGTGGGCATTAATTTTGTCATGAGGACCCTACCTTCATGAACTCATCTAAGCCTAATTATTTCCCAAAGGCCCACCTCCAAATACCATGCATGAAGTTGGGGATTAGGGCTTCAGTATACGAATTTTGGGAGGGGTGCATAAACATACAGTTTATAACAGTGCCCTCATCATTTATGATATAATCTGTCTAAAAAGTTTTAAATTGCTGGTATTATCACTGGCTTGTGTACAACCCTAACCATGCCTGAGTAGAGGAAGGGAATAAGGATAATAAAAGAGAATACACAAGTATGAGTCCAGGGACCTGGGATCCCATACAAACTCTGGCACCAATTCTTTGATCTTAAACCACGTCTTGTCCTGGGGCTGTACCTTGCTTAGCAGAAAAATGAGTGAGGCACAATGATCTCCCAAGTATCACCAGCTTTAATAAATAAGTAAAGATTCTGTGACTGTATGAATGACATATGCCCTGGGATCCGTGAGAAAACCCAACATAAGCGTCACTGAGAAAAACTTCACAAAGAATGAATGTGAACAAAGCAGATGACTGAAATCATCACTTTACTACCTCACGTCTTCGTTTCTAGAGGGAATGAACCTACGCGAGATCAACAAAGCTTTCCTATTTAGAACAGATAAAGGCTTTATAAAATCTGAATGGTAATCTGCAATATAAACTGCTTGCCATTTGCTAGGCGATTCTACATGCCAACCATTTTAGATACTTAACTCATACAATCCTTAAACCGCCCTGCAAAGCAGACAGCATCCTTTCCATCTTCCATGCACTCCAATACACCAGACCTCTAACAGCCCTTCAGAATCGCCATGCTCACTCCTACATCACCTGGCTCAACACTCATCTGACTTCTCATCATTTGGGTCTCATCTCAAATGTTGCATATTTTCGAAGAGTTTTTCCCTCGTTGCTCTGGATAACATACCACTCTGTTCTTACCCCAGTCACTTTCCATCCCATTGTCCTGTATTCTCCATGCTACTTATCACTGTGTGATATACTTTATGTGTATTTTCTCCCTCTCCATTCTCCACCTTAACTACAAGGTGAGCTTTATGAAGGCAGGTAATTAGCTTACTCAAAGCTAGATCCCGAGCAATTGGAATAGTGCCAGCTTAGTTAATATCTGGTGAAGAAGAGACTGTCACCCCCACCTCACAAATATATACGGTTGAGGCCCAAACAAGGTTGATGGCTTTCCCAAGGCTACATGCTGAACTGATAGAGCTAAGATTCAAACCCAAGGTTGTCTAGCCCCAACATCCATGTTCTTTCCAGTATCTCAAAAATTCACAGGCATCAAATGCTCTCCATAAGAGTTGTCTTCATTTTGTGTTTTTGTTTGTACAACAATCTAAGACAGAAAAGTGAACATAGTCAACATGATATGGAATGTCACCTTATCACCTTATAAATCAATACTGCTCCACAATTTTAAGTCCTGCCTTTGCATTTGGATTCGCCACTAAGTTAACACTGTCTAAGCAAGTACTAACCAAAGCCTAAGTGATATCATGATATAATATAGGAAATAAAAGATTAATAGTACTTCAAATAGATCAGGAAATAAAAGCTTTACGATACTTCAACAGAACAAAATAGTGGGAGAATATACACTCATCATCTTCCTTACAGTGATTGAAACATATCAAATTCAAATGAACATGTATCAGCGTCTAGAACAATGACACAAGTAGCATTGTCTGAAGATGGTCCTAAGATCTCACTCTGGATCGCCTGTATTATAAAGCAGTTGGCCCTACACCAGACCCAGTTTGGTGGCTACCCTCCCCCAACAAGAAAGTCTGCACCAAAACACGACTCCACATGGGTCCCCAATGTCCCCAAGTAACTGTGTTTCCCAGATGACTCTTCTTTTTTTATTAATTAAAAAAAAAAACTAATGTTTATATATTTTTGAGACAGAGAAAGAGCACAAGCAGCGAGGGGCAGAGAGAAAGAGACACACAGAATTGGAAGCAGGTTCCAGGTTCTGAGCTGTCAGCACAGAGCCTGACATGGGGCTCGAACTCACAAATGGTGAGATCATGACCTGAGCCCAAGTTGGACGCTTATCCAACTGAGCCATCCAGGCGCCCCTCCCAGACAGCCCTTTTAAACAATGGATTCCAAATCCAGATATCCCAAGAGTTTGAGCAGTCTATTTGTCTCACTTTTAACATGGCAACTTTGTTGGGTTTATACTATAAAAAGGTAAATAAATAGGGGGCAAAGAATCTTCCCTCAAACACCTATAGCATGTCTGGCAAAGTTTGCTAACTCCAACCCATTTCCTTCCAGAGGCAACCAAATGTCTTTCTTCCTAGTGACCCTTACCTTGTAAAAGTAAAGCCTATTTTCTACTCATTCTGGCTGGCATTGTGAAATTACTTTTGAGCTCTACTACAAGACAGATAGTGATCATGAAAGGAGCCATCTTGAATACCGCAAAGAGAGTCACCCTGCACAAGTACCATATTCACACAATGAAAGGTAACATTGTTTTTAACAAACCAGTATTAAATAAATGTTGTAGATTGGATTCTACTGGTTTTATGGGTTGCATGTAATTAGTTTGTAAATTTGATTTGGATGGTAGCTATATGAGAGCTATAAGCACAAAACGTTTGTATCTGGTTCCGTATTTATTCATACTTAACCAATATTTTAACAAAGTAATTTAAATCAATACTTCTGCTTGGAAGACATTGTTATGTTTGTGAATTCTGGGCTCTGCTCAAGCCCAGGTGAGTAACTCCAAGACTTTAGTAAGCACATTTTTGTTTTCCCACAGGAAGAACTACCTAAGAGGGGACATCTGGTTAAAAATAACTTTCCAGTGTACCACTGTGGCTATTACCTACGTAGCATTCTGAACATTTGGGTACGAGGAAGCCTGAGTGAGAAGGATGTTACTCATCCCTAAGTATTAGAAAATATACTTTGGGCTGACTTCCCCTCCAGTCACAAGTTATACTGAGTCAAACATGCTCATTTTGTTCTCCTAGAGACTGATGGGAGAATCCCTTGATAGAGAACTTTTTTTAGCCCTATACTACTCAGGCAATTTCTGACCTTACAAAAATTAAAGACTCACCTGGAGTTTGGGAAGGGAACAGATATATTAAGATACTCTAGCCTTACTGGAAGACTGAAAATATTCCCTTGAGTTTCCATGTGTAATCAAGCAGTACCAGTCTTTTTTTTTTTTTTTTTTTTTTAGTTCAAAATTCTTTATTTTTTAAATTTAGATTCAAGTTCGTTAACATATAGTATAGTATCGGTTTCAGGAGTAGAATTTAGTGATTCATCACTTACACATAACACCCAGTGCTTATCCCAACAAGTGCCCCCCTTAATGTCCATTACCCACGTAGCCCATCCCCTACCCATCTCCCCTCCAGAAACCCTCAGTTTGTTATCTATATTTAAGTGTCTCTCATGGTTTGGCTCCGTCTCTGTTTTCATCTTGTTTTATTTTTCCTTCCCTTTCCCTATGTTTATCTGCATTTCTTAAATTCCACATATGAGTAAAATCACATGGTATTTGTCTTTCTCTAACTGACTTATTTTGCTTAGCATAATACACTCTAGTTCCATCCATATCATTGCGAATGGCAGGATTCCATTCTATTTGATATTCCATTGTATATAGATGCACCACATCTGTTTTATACATTCATCAGTCAGTGGACATTTGGGCTCTTTCCATAATTTGGCTATCGTTGATAGTGCTGCTATAAATTTTGGAGTGCGTTTGCCCCTTCAAACCAGTATTTTTGTACCTTTGGGGGAATACCTTGTAATGCAATTGTTGGGTCTTAGGGTAGTTTTATTTTTAATTTCTTGAGGAACCTCCGTACTGTGTTCCAGAGTGGTTGCACCAGTTTGCGTTCCCACCAGCAGTGCAAAAGGGTTCCCCTTTTCCACATCCTTGCCAACATCTACGGTTTCCTGAGTTGTTAGTTTTAATCATTCTGACAGGTGTGAGGTGGTATCTCATTGGGGTTTTGATTTGTATTTCCCCGATGATGAGTGATCTTTTCATGTGTCCATTAGCCACCTGTATGTCTTCTTTGGAAAAGTGTCTACTCATGTTCTCCAAGCAGTCCCGATCTTACTCTGTGATACTAACATTGAGGTTGCCTTAAGAAACTTACAATAGTGAGAGTTATAGCAGACACCAGAACAAAACTAAGTAGTATGAAGGTGAAGAATAAAGTCTCTGGATACCCTGGAGTTTGTTTAGCAAATCTACAACCCTGGGGCGCCTGGGTGGCTCAGTCGGTTGAGTGCCAAACTTCACTCAGGTCGTGATCTCACGGTTCATGGATTCAAGCCCCGTGTTGGGCTCTGTGCTGACAGCTCAGAGCCTGAAGCCTGCTTTGGATTCTGTGTCTCCCTGTCTCTGCCCCTCCCCAGTTCATGCTCTCTCTCTCTCTCTCTCTCAAAAATAAATAAATAAACTTAAAAAAAATTAAAAAGTAAAAAAAAAAAAAAATCCACAACCCTAAGTCCCATTTTCACCTCTCCCCCTGACTTTAAAGAGCTCTTGACAAAGATATGGAAATTGAATCATGCTGGAAATTAAGCTATAATGACTGCATCTCTAGTCAAGTTAAAGTGGATTCTTCTCTCGTTTGTTTTTCCATAAACCATTTGAGCTTTTGAGTTTTCCAACAAGCATAATTTACAAATTCATTTGCTATTGGGGTTCTCATTATAACCTTGATTGTAATCTTTAATGAACTGGCTTATAGCAATATTCTGAACATATCAAATCTCACTATTGATTCTATCCTAGCATACTGTGGTCACTCTGTCACCTACCTCTGTATTCATTCTCCAGAGAATTAACTTATGAACTGAAAGTTTTAGGAGAGGACATTTAACCCCACTACTGGTTGTAAGTTGAAACAAATGCATTAATTGGTTTTACATAGAGATGTAGCATCCAGTTGTAACATTAACGTGTAACATTATCAAAATGCGTAAGATGTCAAATGCTATTTTAATATCCTGATTATAACTACTTAATTAAATGATCCAGATAGTATCAAATACGTTAATATTTACACATATTTTAAATCAAGCATGTGTTTTACACTCTTTTAGGAAAGGGTTTGCCTAAGTGATTTCCTGTTTTGTATCGAATCGGATAACTGGATGGGTAGAAAGCTCATAGGAACTGTTGAGACACGTGAGGTAAGAGCTAAAAAATAGAACTATACTTTTTAGTGGTGATTTAAAAATATATTCCCACAAGGTATTTGAGGGGAATCATTTGAAGAAGCACTTTAGTTTAGTGTTCCAGTTTAGTTGTTCCAGAAATGATGCTGCATTAAAGAGGAAAAAACAAGATGATACCAAAGAAATGGAACTTAAAAGGAAACTTGGAATTAAACTTGAAAACGTGATATCATGTCACAGTTCATGGGAAGTCTTAAGACTTCTGCTCAAGTCCTGGTCATGACTGAAACTGAGGTACCAGCCTTCTGATGACCACACTCTTCTCCCCCATAGCAACCCATCACAAGCGTCCCTCCCTGCCCACACTCTTCATTTGCGGGGGCCATGGGGGAAAACTCTGCCTTCACCCCTTCTCTAAGAGAGCGACAGGTCCAGGAACACCCAGGTGCATTTCTGAAGATTTTATTTCTAAGTGCCCAATGAGCTGCATGAAAGAAATTACGATGTAACATGATACAGTTAGGGAAGAGAAAAAGACAAAGGCTCTAGTGCCAGACAGAAAAAAAAACAACTCACCCAGAGATGCATTTTAAATATTGCCTAGAGGGGATAAACATACACACACACACACACACACAAGGATATGAATGTATATGGATATATATAATTGATGTATCGATATAGATGAATATACCATATATCCACGTGTGTGTACATGAAGAAAGACCATGCAAGCTTTCTTCCAAAAGATTCTGTTCGATTCTAGTTCGATCTTTCCGTGCATAGCCATTTATATATTTGTTGCATGTTTTATTTATTTATTCATTTATTTGAGAGAGAGAGAGAGAGAAAGAGAGAGAGAGAGAGAGAAAGTGATAGAGCACGCAAGTGGGGGGAGAGGGGCAGGGGGAGAGAGAGAGAATCCCAAGCAGACTACGTGCTCAGCACAAAGCCCCACATGGGGCTCGATCCCATGACCCTGGGATCATGACCTGAGCCAAAATCAAGAGGCAGATGCTCAACTGACTGAGCCACCCAGGGGCCCCTGTTGCATATTTTAAAAGAGCATCTATATAGATAGGGATACAGCTATAAATGTGTTATAGCAACTGAAATATTCAGCAACTGAAATATACATCAGCAACTGAAATATTTTTTACACACCAAGGAATAAATTTAACTAGAAATGAGCAGAACCTTCCTGAAGAATATGTTTTATCTCTACTAAGGTCCAGAAAAGAGAACTAATAAACCACATACCCTCTTCTTGGATCAAAACCATAAACTTGTAAAGATGCCAATTCGATTTAGTTTAACCTATAAATTTAGTAAGATCCAAATACAAATACTGGAAAGGTTTTTAACCCTGTGAAATCAGAGGTTTTTTCCTTTTGTACAATTCTATTGGCTAATTATTTCAAATTATTTCATTGTCTCGTTTTTTATTTTTTTCATTTTATTTCATTGTCTCGTTTTTTATTTTTACTTGAAATACTTGTCACCATTAGGAGTTAGGCCAGCCCTGGATGATATAACACACACACACCGGAATGTTTTAGGTACCTGACATAAACTCAACACTTCTCTATTTTCATTGCAATGAACTTCTTAAAAGGAGTCAATAGAGCTTATCTCTCTTTCCACTCTTTTCTCGTGGCTTCTAATGCTGCCATCCGCTCCTGCCTTTCCTTCACTACTGTCCTTTTCTGTCGATGCCACTTTAATCTGACATCGAAATATTGCAGATGCCTCAGAGATTCTCTATCTAAACACCTGCCCATGTGATCTCATTGGGTCCATCTATAGAATCCTCAACTAAAAGAGCCAACCTCAGCGTTCTCCCAAGCTCCTTCTTCATGTCCAACTACCTCATTGACACCTCCATTTGCATGTGAAACAGGCATCATACAATTTACCATGCCCAAATAGAACTCTTACTCTCTCTGCCCCCAAAACTGTTACTCAGCCCACATTCCCTGTCTTGGTAAATACCACAACCAAACAGTTGCCTAAGTCAAAAACTGAATTATTCTTGGTCCTTTCTTCTTAAGTTTTTTTAATGTTTATTTATTTTTTGAGAGAGAAGGAGACAGAGCATGAGTGGGTGAGGGCAGGGAGAAAAGGAGAAGCAGGCCCCAGGCTCTGAGCTGTCAGCAGAGAGCCCGACGCAGGGCTCAAACTCACGAACCGCGAGATCATGACCTGAGCCGAAGCCGGGCGCTTAACCGACTTAGCCACCCAGGTGCCCCAATTCTTGGTCCTTTCTTTTCCCTCATCCCCCATATCCATTTTATTGTCCAGCCCAAAATATCTGAAATCCATTCCTTTCTCTCTCTACTATCACCATCCCGATGATACAAGCCACCATCATTTTCAACCTGGACCATCATGCTGGCCTCCTAGCAGGTCTCCCTGTTTCCACCCTGGGGGTAACCCCCACAGCCCATCCTTCATGCACCAGCCACAATGATTATTTTGTAGCACAGGTCACATCTGGTCACTCCTCTGCTTAAAGTCCTTTAAAGCCTTCCCTTTGAAAATGGCAGAAAGTCTAAATTCTTCTGCTCACCACAGCCAACAAATCTCTCCTGGTAGGACTCCTACTTACTTCTCCAATCTCAACACACCACATTCTCCTTTCCACTACAGGCTCCAACACTCTGCCCTGAGATCTTTACACTTGTCACTCTCTTTGTCTTGGTTACCCTCCTTTTCCCGCTCTGTTTCCCATTCTCACACAGACAATAATTGCCATAAAGAGCCAAAGGACAAAAATTTAAAAACAGAGGTCTCATTACCATAGTTGAAGACTATAAAAAGGTCTTTTAAAATATTTTCATGCAATGCTTTTTTAATATATAAGATCCTTATCTTGCTGTGGAAGACTGAAAAGAATAAATAATTATGCACTTTTAATTTCTGCAGAAATCCCAAAGAACTAAGTGTGCATTGTTTGGGGGGTGGGGGTGGGGATAATGAGTTAGAGTAACCAAGATAATTTTAAAACTAGAGCAGGTGAAAGACATCAGCTTTATCAGATGCTAAGACATATTTTGGAGCTCCAATAATTTAAAACATTAAATAAGGGGTATAACTTTAGAAAAGTAAGGGACAAACATTTGCAAATGATAGGACTGTAGACCGAGAGAGCCCCCAAAGAATAAGCCAGATACGTTTTTTAAAATGAGAATTTGGTTGGAACACTGACACTACTCAATCCCAAGCCTTACTACAAAGCTACAATAATCAGGACAGTGTGGTATGGATGAGAGAACAGATAAATAGATCAATACAATAGAACAGAAAGCCCAGAAATAGATCCATATGAATACAGTGAACTGATCTTTGACACAGGAGCAAAGGTAATACAATGGAGAAAAGATCGTCTTCTCCACAAATGGTGCTGTAAAACTGGACATCCACATGCAAAAACAGGATCTAAACACAGACTTACACTCTTCACCAACATTCATGTAAAGCAGATCATAGACCTTAAGGAAAAGACACGGAAGAACCTTAAATGCATCCTTAGGTGAAAGACGCCAATCAGAAAGGAATATATACTGGATGATACCAATTATGTGACATCCTGGAAAAGGCAGAACTATGGAGAGAACAAAAATTCACTGGTTGAAGGTGTTGGGGAGACGGGGAAATGAACAGGTGAAGCACAGAGGAATTTCAAGGCGGTGAAACTACGATGGTCCCTTGACTTAAAATTTCTCGACTTTATGATGGTGCTAAAGCAATACGCATTCAGTAGAAACCAAACTCGAAATTTGGAATTTGGATCTCATCCCAGGCGAGCAGCATCTCAGGATGCTGGTCAGCAGCAGGGAGTGGCCACCATGTGATCACGAGGGTCAACGACGATACACTCACAACCATTCTGGTTTTCACTTTCAGTTCAGTGCTCAACAAATTACATGAGATATTCAACACTTTACTATCAAGTAGGCTTTATGTTAGATGATTTTGCCCAACTGGAGGCTAATGTAAGTGTTCTGAGCACATTTAAAGTAGGCCAGGATGAACTATGATGTTCGGTAGGTTAGGTCTATTAAGTGCATTTTCGACTTACAATATTTTCAACTTACAATGGGTTATTAGGGCATCACCCTATCATTAATCAAGGAAGACCTGTGTTTACATTTGTCAAAACTCATAAAATGTACAACACCAAGAGGGAGCTCTAAAGTAAACCATGGGCTTTGGGTGCCAATGATGTGTCAATGTACATTTATCACTTTTAACAAATGTGCCACTCTAGTGGGAGTGTTGACAATAGGGAAGACCACGCATGTATAGGAGCAGAGTGGGTATATGGGTTTATGGGAAATCTGTACTTTCTTCCATTTTCTTATGAACCTAACACTGCTCTAAAAAAATAAAGTGTATTGGGGCACCTGGGTTGCTCAATTGGTTGAGCTTTCAACACCTGATTTCAGCTCAGGCCATGATTCTAGGGTTGTGGGATTGAGCCCTATGTCAGGCTCTGGGCTGGGTGTGCAGCCTATTTAAGATTCTCTCTCTCTCTCTTGCTCTGCCCCTCTCCCCTGCTTGGGTGCTTTCTCATTCTAAAAGTAAAAAAAAAAAAAAAAAAAAAAAAAAAAAAAAAAAAATTTAAATTTAAATAAAGTCTATTTTTTTAAAAATGAGAGTTTAGTAAAATTACAAAAAATACAGAAACCAATGAAACATAGAGGAAACTATATTTTTAAAACTAGTTGTAAGTAGTAACATATAAGAATTACATGTGTAACATATAGAAATATAACATTAAATGAATAAAGAGACGTGCTTTGACTGGTGGTAGGAAGACAACACTACAGAAATATAAATTCTTCCTAATTGTCCTCTAAATTCTAAGTAATCTCATTCAAAATTATTTTAAGGCTAATCTGGAAGAATAAACGTGTGAAGAAAACCCAGGAAAATTCTTAAAAAGGAATGTAGGGAAAAAGGCCCTAAATTACCACATGGTAAAATACATCACAAAACGACCGGTCAATTGAGGGAAAACAAAGTTTAAAACATACAAAGGCCTTCATTGTGTGATAAAGGCATTTCAAATCCCTTGGTAAAAGAAGAATCAGAGTGTTGAGTCAATTGACTAGTCATTCAAAAATAAATAGAAACACACAGTCAAATATAAATAAAGCTGGGGAAATGTGATTAAGATTGATGGGTTGTATTAATGTCAATATCCTAGCTGTGATATTATACTGTTGGCTTTTGCAATGTTACCTTTGGGGGAAACTGGGTAAAGTATGCCAGGAATCTTATTACAACTGTATGTGAATCTACAATTATTTCAATAAAAATTTCAATGAGAGAGATCAAAGATTCTGTAACTGCAGCAAAATATTTTCAGATGGCTGTTGTTTAAAATACATATTTTTTGGGGCGCCTGGGTGGCGCAGTCGGTTAAGCGTCCGACTTCAGCCAGGTCACGATCTCGCGGTCCGTGGGTTCGAGCCCCGCGTCAGGCTCTGGGCTGATGGCTCAGAGCCTGGAGCCTGTTTCCGATTCTGTGTCTCCCTCTCTCTCTGCCCCTCCCCCGTTCATGCTCTGTCTCTCTCTGTCCCAAAAATAAATAAAGGTTGAAAAAAAAAATTTTTTTTTAAATAAAAAATAAATAAAATACATATTTTTTTATTAAATTTAATTTCCATATCAATAATTTTTTCTCAATTCTACTGTTTATATTCAGTTCTTTTCAATGTAAAGAAATAATGTTTTATAGTTTTTTTTTAATTTGAGAGAGAGATAGCAGGGAGAGGGGCAGAGGAAGAGAGAGAGAAAATCTTAAGTAGGCTTCTTGCTCAGCACGGAGTCCCACAAGGGGCTCCATCCCAAGGCCCTGGGATCATGACCTGAGCCGAAATCAAGAGTCCGATGCTCAATCAACTGAGCCACCCAGGCAGCCCGAAGAAATTAAATTCTAAAGGAGTCCTTTATTTTATCTGTTACCATGTATTATTCTTAGCTAATACTATATTTAAACAATTCTTGCCCTTTGCACCAAATCTAAACTCCCTTCCAGCGCATATATTCCACACTTCCCCACCCCATCAAGTGTACAAAAAATTTTGTTGAAATGAGCTTGTATTTAGTGAAACAAGCAGATAAAAGAAAAACGAAATGTTGAATAAAAGAGTAATTCTGCTCTACAAACCAATATTTCTGCTAAATTCTGCGCATGTGCAGCTGTGCTTAGAGGATTCCTTTCAAGGACTGTCATCCAACGGAAGAGAGTTAACCGTGGAGCAGTGGGGGTCTTGCCTCCCTTGTCTCACTCCTTTCTTTACTCCCTGCCCTTCATGTTTCCTCTCCTTCTGCCATTTTGTTTTTGTTAAGACTTCATTTTTAAGTAATTTCCATACCCAAGATGGGCCTCAAAATTACAACCCCTAGCTCAAGAGTTTCACAGTCCACGGATGAGCCATCCAGGGGCGCCTCCTGTTCTTGAGGACAGGAAGCATCAGGACTTATTTTTTAATGCTCCTTGGGTGATTCCCATATGCAGCCCACTTTGAAAACCCCTGGCATAGACACTTGGTGGTTGCAAAGGCCTCCTCCTGTGGGCTTTTGATGAGAGAGGTGTTCCTAATGAGTGAAGGAACCAGGAGCCCTCCTGGTTGGTGGCCCTACTTCCAGATACTTTTCAACCCTGTGACTATTTCGTCCGTTCCCCGCCGAAGAACACCCCCCCCCCCACACTCTCCAAATGCTTCCGTCTCCTCACTCAGATGGCAGTCTCCAAGCTGCCGGGGCCCAGTACCCCATCTCACCGTGTTCTCACCTCCTGATGGAAGCTGCTGCCTGAGTCTCTTCCACCCCGTCTCCCTCCCAGAGTGTGGTGGCAGTGTTTGGCCTTCTGAGAAAGTCATTCCCACTTGCGAGGCCCAGGGAACCCAGAGCCGAGCAGCAGAAGAAACACTCAGATGTCGATTACAGACCCCTGGGTGGAAGCGACCACATGGAATGAAACACAGGCAGAAGACAGGTGTACAAGCAACTCTAAGAACTGAGGGGGTAGTTCCAGACTGAGCGTGGGTGCAAGCACGTGTGTGTGTTAAACTGTGTAAAAAGTGTTCGTGTAACAAGTGTTAGCGGCTTTCATTTTGAATGGCTAATGAAAAGAAAACCTGTAACATTTTTGTCTTGATTTTGTAAAAAGGAATACCTCGTAGTTGTCACGAATTGTTTATCCTTTACGTAATTATCAGGCAGCATGCAGATTGGATGTGTATATATAATTTTGTGCTACATGAATATACGTATGTATATATTAGACAAACGTCTGAATTTCACTTTACGATGATGCTTACTGCTGCTTGTACTACTCATATCACAGGTTATAGGTTTGTAAGATCATCTCAGAAATTTTGGCACATGAGGTTGTTTTCAAGTCCATTGTTTGATCTGTAACATATCCAATCACTGCAAACAGAGTCCTATTCTACCCAGTGCTTCTTCACAGAGGTTTTTCCAATATTCTGCCCAACAAGGTGCCATCGTTTTTCTATGACCTGTTCTAAAAACAGTCATGATCAATTTTCAGTACACGGTGCAGAACTACAGAGCGTATACAATATTCATTCTTCCAGCAGGGGGCTCTCTCACCATTAGAAGCATAGACGGGAAAAGAAAAAAATGATCCACCCCGTTGTTCATTCAATTCATTTACTCGCTCAGCAGAATATCACCGAGTTCCTGCGATCTGCCAAATTCTGTTACTTTCCAAGGACACAGTAGGGAGTACTTCATTCTCATGGAGCTTAGAATCTAGTGTCTAATTTTTAGCTACCTCTACTGGACACAATCATTGCTTCCCAAGTAAAAGCTGTTATTACTGGGACATTTATTTGGGGAGGAGGTGATCCTGCTGCTGAGAAAGTAAGTGCTTTGGAAAAGAGTGTGAGTACACATTACTCAAACTGAGTCTCTTCCACCCCGTCCTCCTCCCAGAGTGTGTTGGCAGTGTTTTGCTTTCTGAGAAAGTCACTCCCACGTCCGAGGCCCTTTGATTGGCTCTCCTCCGTGCTCTGAGATGTATTCCCTCCTTCAACTAGGAGAGAAATGACCTCTGTTCCTACCATACCCTCGCCTGAGATCCAGCCACTGCTGTATTCTGAGAAAAAAAAAAAAAAAAAAAGACTAATCTAGTGGGAGAAACTTTCTATGCCAACAACGTCAAATTTCTGATGTTAGTATCCATTATTCTGAGAGCAATGAGGGAATTAGAAACGATATTCAGGGTGGAGACATCATAAACACCATCTAGAGCAATGGTAGTCAAATGGTTTTGTACAAAGACCAATTCAGAAAACCTTAAGATTTTTCAGATTACATTTTTGTCTCCCTTCCAAATGAAAATTATATCATTGCATCTTACAGGGGAAAAATCGTTCTTACAACTTGAATTACCCACTTGAATGAAACTTTTCAATGTGAAAGAGAAGATTGGAACGGCTTTATGGGCCACTGAGATGGTAACCTCTGAACATCTCCAAGAAGTAGAACATGGTGGCCGCTTCTAATCTTTCTTCTTAACAATTTAGGCTGGATGCAGCCCAAGGACCAAGGAGTGTACATTTTTGATCTAGTGCCCAACCATCTTCTTTTGCTGATTAGGGATCTAGAGGCCAGAGAGGAGGCAGGACTTATACATGCCACACAGTGAGTTCTCAGGGCATCTTTTTTCCGAATTCATTTTTAAAGATTGTGAAATCATAGCATCTTAAAGTTAAACATTAAAAAAAAGGATTTGAGGGGCGCCTGGGTGGCGCAGTCGGTTAAGCGTCCGACTTCAGCCAGGTCACGATCTCGCGGTCCGTGAGTTCGAGCCCCGCGTCGGGCTCTGGGCTGATGGCTCAGAGCCTGGAGCCTGTTTCCGATTCTGTGTCTCCCTCTCTCTGCCCCTCCCCCGTTCATGCTCTGTCTCTCTCTGTCCCAAAAATAAATAAACGTTGAAAAAAAAAAAAAAAGGATTTGTTTTATTTATTTTCGAGAGAAAGTGAGCACAAGCAGGGGAGGGGGGGGCGGGGGGAGACAGAGGATCCAAGCAGGCTCCACACTGTCAGCAGAGCCCCAGGTGGGGCTCGAACTCAGAAACCGTGAGATCATGACCTGCGCCGAAGTCAGACGCCTCACCGATTCAGCCACCCAGGTGCCCCAAAGTTAAGATGAATCTTAGGAAGTCAATCAATCCAACCTTCTGCCCCAAGGGAAAGCCACTTTGATAGCACCCCTAAAACAACATCATCCAAGCAGTGACAGATTGCTAATAGTGTTCTACCTCTCCAAGGGGCTCATTCCATTCTGAATTTTCTCATCATATAAAAATCATACATGGGGCCCAAAGATAACTTCTTGTCATCATTTCTAGCTTTGTTGTCTGCTTCTGTACAAAGAATGGTACCACAGTTGCTCAAGGACAATGATCATAACTCCACTTCCCTTCTCTGAGCAAAACATACTCTATGCTTCAGCCATTTTCCATATGCTGTAGTTTCTCCTGACCCTCACTCAAATCCCAACTAGCCCCTAAAATGTGATGCCAGACGTGAAGCTTTTTCAGATGAATCTGACAAGCCATGAGAACAGTGGGATGAACAAAGATACAAAGTGTGTCCGTTTCCCAGAAAACATATTTTATCTATGCAGAGAATAAAGAGTACTACTCACGACTATTCCTTTTCTTTTTATAAAAAAAATTTTTTTTAATGTTTATTTATTTTTGAGACAGAGAGAGACAGAGCATGAACAGGAGAGGGTCAGAGAGAGGGAGACACAGAATCTGAAACAGGCTCCAGGCTCTGAGCTGTCAGCACAGAGCCCGATGCGGGGCTCGAACTCACGGACTGTGAGATCATGACCTGAGCCGAAGTCGGCCGCTTAACCGACTGAGCCACCCAGGTGCCCCTATTCCTTTTCTAGAAGAAAAACTGCCTTGTGTGCCATTTCAACCCATGGAAGGCTTTTCCAGTTTAGCCAGTTCTCCAGGGTAAGAAAAAATGAGTTTATTTAGAGGGGAAAAAAATCAAAACGTTTCATGCAGATGATACAAATAAAAGTTCAATGTGGAAATTCCAAATACCACTCCCTCCATCCAAAAGTCCCAGGGCCTGAGCTCCAAGTTAACTGGGTGTAAATGGATAGTGAATGCCTAAAGGTTCAGTCCTCTCTTGAAGATACCACATTTTCATGAAGCACATACTCTCCAGGATCTAGAGGTATAACTATAAGAGGTTTTGGGGTTCAAACAACAAGCATAGCAAAAACCCACCAGGTAATCAACAATGCAAATCTCTTCTATTAGTAAATAATATTTGGATGTGTTGACGCAAATCAGTGAGTACAAAATACTCCTTGCAACAATTTCCAGACTCATTTTCCAACATTTCCTAAAACTAGTTTCAGCTATTTAACCATGGTGGAAACCAATCTACTGCCCTCAATCTTTCTGAAACTCTTTATGGTATTTTCAGCAACTCAGCAGTCACTCAAAAACGGTCCCAGACGATGCCAAAGAGTCAATATTGGCAAATGCCCAGAATTTCATACTAGCCTCCAACAACTTACATGAATTGTCTTCTGTATCTTTTCATCCCCAAACCAACCACCTGCTCACCTTGTGGTCAGTGTCGCAGGGGAGAATTTCAGAGGCTTACAGTGACCATATTCATTGGGTTAAAAATATGATGACTTATGGGAACAATGGAACAAAATATTTTAATTAGTATCTTCAGAAAATTTAGAAGTCACGGTACTAATACCTCTCCCCATGTGGACTTGGGCCATGTTCAGTTTTACCGAGATCATGTCCTCATGTGTAAGCCATGAGAATATTTTGCATACGCTCCATTCACTCTCGCTGGAGAAATTTTAGTCCCCAAATGCACGACATGAAGATAATAGCTAATGATGTACTTACTGCAATTCGTTGGGTATCTAACAGAAATTATTTTACCTTCATAAAAAAACTTTTCATGCATGTATCTGCTTCTTCCACGTTCTGCAGATAGGGAAGCTGGGCTTTAGAAGAGTGAACTCGCTCGTCTAAGGTGGCTTAGGTGGGGAGGTGAGAAAACTGAGCCTGGATCCCAGGTCTGCCTCCAGAGTTTATGCAAAGTAACACCATTCAAGAGAAGGCTTCTCACTGAGCAAGGGAGGATCTGGATCGTGGCTGTGGATCTTTGACCTGGAAAGAGTAAGAGGTACCTGGGCTGGGAAGGACTCCTTTCACTTCTGACAATTATCTTAAACATCAAACGAAATAGCTATACCTACTTCCTAAACACTTATTTTTGAAAACCCTAAAACCACCTTCAACCCCATTTTGAGCCCCAAGTCTATCAGTTCTTTCTTTCCCTCCATTAGGAGGACAGCTTCGTGTAATGAAAAATCGCAGAGTTGGAAGTCAGGGAACCGGGTTCTAATTCCAACCTCACCATCCTCTAGCGTGGGTAAGCCATTCCCTGGAATCTATTCTCTCAACCCTAAAATGAAAATAGCAATGTTACCAACTTCCTAGAGCTGCTTCTGAGTATTAAATAAGAATATTGTACGTAAAAAAAAAAAATGTTTCTCAAAATCCTGTACAAGCATTATAATTACTATTATGCTTTGCACTTGTTGATAACGATTTCTACTCTCTTCGTAGATGTAGCCATCTGGGATATTTTCCTATTTCCCCTTTGATTGTAGTTAAATGAGAGCGAGCTGTCAACAGAGTGAAGGAATTTTCAAACGTTAATTTTCATAGGCCGTCAAACATACAATGATAATGCTTAAACTCGAATTTCCTTAACACTTCATCTTACTTGTTCTAACAAGTACACAGAACAATGAATGTAGCTAACAGCGATTCCCCATTACCTCCCTACCATAAAGCACTCAACTTTTGTAATTTATGTGGAGCGAGTAATAAGCAGAGAGATGGGCAATTGCTTTTTAAAAAGTATTTGTTTTCAGTTTACGTTTCAGAGTAATGTGGAGGACTAAATTATTTTCTTTTGAATGGCCTTTTGTCAGGTAGAACTCTCGGTATCACTAATAGATTATGAACCGGCAGCCTAGTCATGGGAAAAGGAAAATGAATTTTTAAAAGCGTTAGACCCTAAATGCTTATCAGTATTCATAAACCATAATGAAGACCACAACAGTCTATTATGGAAGTAATATTATCAATCATGTTTTATAATATTTCTGTAGATAGTTAGACACTCTGTTATTGTAACAATTTTCAGTGTAGATTTTTTTTCATCCAAGACACTCTTTCTTATAATCAAGGAATAAAATGCGTGTGTGTCCATCTTGATGCTAACTTATAATTGAATTTCTTTCATCCTGTATCTGCTTATCTTTATGTCTGAAAAAAAAATGTTTAGGAAATGCTGTTCAATTTGTACCTTCAGGGGCCTCCCCAGACCTATTGTCTGACCCACGGGTTAGTATGTGACACAAGCATTTCCTCTGCCTTTACCCTCGTCCTGAACTATATTCTGAGAATTTCCTGGCTCGAAGCCTGCTGTTATTTGTGGTATGATCCTCCTGCCAGATTTTATCTTCTGGCTGCATCCAGCTGTTTGCTTTGGACATCCAGTCATCTGCAGGCCAAACTGCTCCCTTCGTGGGAGCGACGAAAGGTCAGCAGACAGGATATCGGCAATCCTCATCCTCAAAAGAAAAATCCGGCTTTGGAAACAATCCTGGAATACTCCCTGACCCAAAGCAGAGATGCCAGGTGGTCCTCCGAACAATTATCTGTGCTCAAGTGCATTCGTTTAGAGATCGTATAACAAAGCGGAAAAAGGATCGTCCCTAGAACAACATTTCTTGCCCAGCTCTACCACTTATTAGCTGTGTGACCTTGGATGAGTTCCTTAACCCTTCCGTGTCTCAGCGTCTCCATCTAGAAAATGTGGAAAATAATTGTACCTACCTCAGAGTTACTGCAAGAAGTGATTGAGTTAATAAGTGTATGATACTTAAACGTGCCTGGTGCAGGCCTGATATGTTTCCTATATGCCTGATATGCCTGATATGTTTCCTATTAGCGTTACCGCCGCCTTCTGGTTTTATTCATTCATTAAATACTTATTGGTCTCTGCAGGTGCTGTGACATCAGGCATCGTAATACAAGCCTGAGCAAAGCAAACAACAAACAGCCCGCGTGGCATCTATAGCAACAGACATAAATCAAATAACCTCGTACGTATGTAATAGAAAACATGATATAAATACACGAGACATGACTGCACCCCTGGAAATCGTGGGCCTCTCTACCAGGTTTCTTAACGTCTGCAGGTCCTCTACTTTTTCCAGGTGCCTGCTCGCTCCCGAGGTCTGTGAGCCAGTACTGACCTGCTTGTCTGGTTCCTTCGAGCCCTGCTTCTGGGAGGAGGCCCGGTTCCCACCCTTGCGCTTCTTGGTTTTTTTTTGTTTTTGTTTTTGTTTTTTTGCATGGCTCTGTTCGACAGTACCGTCCACATCTCAGTAGCTCAGGGCTGCCCCTTTGAAACTCAGCCCAGGCCCGGATTCTATTTAAATCAGCAGCCTCCCGGAGTCTGCCACTTGGATGGCAGGTGAGTCGTATTGTTTGGCGTATTTGCTCCAGCTTCCCCTGATTGTTCGCATTCCTGCTGCCTTCGACACACGCTTTACAGCACCTTGATCCGGGGCGCCTGCGTGGCTCAGCGCGTTAAGCCTCTGACTTTGGCTCAGGTCATGATCTCAACGGTTGGTGAGCTTGAGCCCAGCATGGGGTGGGCACTGAGCCCTGCTTCAGATGAACATAAGCCCTACTTCAAGTGAGCCCCTTTTGTCTCTCTCTCTCTCTCTGCCCCTCGAGGGAATCTCTGGCTTGCGCCCTTTCTCTCTCTCTCTCAAAAAAAAAAAGAAAAAAAATACAATACTTGAATCTGGTATCAAATGCTGCCTTTATACTTGTTACTCTGTGAATTCTACTAAATTTGTCAACCTTTCTTGGCCTTTGTAGTCTCATTGGGAAAATAAGAGTAGGAGTATCCACACCGTAGACTTGAGTGGCTTAAATAAGATGAGACGTCTTACACAACCTTTAGGGTTTAACACTCAGCAAATAAATTCATCCATACAACAGACACTTATCCCCAGACGCTGAGGGTATTTATTCAACAAGGACTCATCCCCAAGCACTGAGGATACACGAGGGAAAAAAAGACCTAAGTGAGTTTCTTCATTTGTGAAGATTATATTCTATCGGGAGAGGCAGCTAAAAAGTGAAATAATGTAAATTTTAAGTACTGTCCAACCTGCCCTTGAGGAGACAGGATAATTCAAGTGGGTGAATACCAGGAGGCAGAGATCATGGGGGGCCATTTTGGCCAAATGTTATTATTACTACTACCAAATTTTGTGTTGAAAACAGATTTTCTGTTATTGCTATTAATGTGGTTCTTACAAGTTAGTGACTGGATGGCTGAGGGTTCTTAGTTGCAGGCAGCGAAAACCAACTCCAGCTGACTTAAGCAGGAAGCGGGATTATGAAACATTCAGGAGTGGCTCCCAGAATCATTGGAAGAACTAAAGAATTGGCATGGGACTGAGCAGCCGGCAACACTAGCCAGAATCATGAGGCAAAACCTATCTGGTAAGACCCCTGCCCCCTCTGTCTCTACTACTCTGAACCTCAGATGTGATGGCCTGCATCACCAACACTCCGGGTCCCAGATGCTGCATAGGCCCAGCTGTCCTAAGAAACCGAGTCTCCCTCAGCTCCTACCCCCATAGCACTCGGGTCTCAGAGCCCCCACATCACCTGTTCTGGGCTCTCAGCGGGACCACGTGACTGATGGAGGCTAAGTCTGAGACATAGGTCAAATGAGTAAGGATTTGGCATTTGCTTCCTCTATGGTTGCAAATAGGCCTGCTTCTTTCCAAGATTCATTAGAAGGAGAGTTCCCCAAACAGAAGATGAGCATTCCATTGCTGGACAGCCAAAATAACTTCTAAAAGCAAGGTCCACTAAAGTGGTCATTAATGATTTCTCTACGGTGAGCATGATTTTTTAATCCATGCATTAAAAATTCAGTGAGTTCCTGCAGGGAAGTTCTCTCAAGAATTTCTATCCCTCATTATATTCCTTTCTAAGTTGAAATGATATTCTTGGAGCTAAAATATTGGTCAAAACACTACATCTTTGACTGATTTACTTGTATTATTATTTTTTCACCAATGGATTTTTCCAGAAAATCATTAATTGTACATTATAGTCTCCACCAAGACTTGTGCCCTTTCGGCACTCGGAAGCTGTGATATCACAAGCCTCTTGCCCTAGAAAAAGTAAGATGTCTCTATTCATGACCACCTTGGAAGAAGTTCAACTTCTCATTGTTTGTTGTATTTTAACTGCATTTTTCTAGAAGACAGTCATGAGAGTTTCTCTCATCAGAAATGTCTGATTAGGTGATTCTGAGCCGTTGCGATCCAGCACCAGTGAACTTGATATGTGGTAGAGGCTCCCCCACATGCCAGAGAGGGAGCCTCTGACACCAAGGTCAAGGCCAGATGGTCCTCCAAAAAAGATTGTACCATTTCACATGCCTAGAAACAGCTTAAAGCTGCTGCAAAAGAAAGAGACTCAGGAAATTTCTGCTTTGGGTAATGTTCTACTTCCATTATCTCAAGAATCTAGAATTTTTCTCTAGTCTTTTACCTTAAGGCCATAATTTCCCCCTTTTTTATTTTTCCCTGATAGTACACATCTGTAGAAGTTTGCCCAGGAAGCATACATCTGGCAAGTTGATAATATTGCTTTAAAAATACTTCACAATAGTGTGAAGGGAAAAAAAAAAATAGAGATACAATCCATGTGCGGGTTGGTTAATTTGAAGTTTAAATCTTGGTTCCCTAATTCAGCTTGATTCATTTTAAATAATGTTTCTCAACCAGGGGTGACTTGGCCCCCTAGGGAACGTTTGGAAATGTCTAGAGACATTTTGGTAGTCACAGCTGGGGATGGGGAGGGGTGATACGACTGACGTCCATTGGGTAGCAACCAAGGATGTTGCTAAATACCCTACAATGCACAAGGCAGCTTCCTACAACAAAAAATTCTCCCACCCAAGATGTCAATCATGCTGAGGTTGAGAAATCCTTATGCGAACACAGTGACTTTCGTAGGTGTTTCCAGTTTTCCTTCCTTACACCATAGTTCTGACCCTGTCTGGCATAGAGATACCTCTTCCAGTTCTCAGGTCTTTAAAGAGGCAAGATTCTTCCCGAGTGGTCGCTCCAGATCTCATCCTCAAGCCTGAACTGTGGAAGCTCTACCTTGATCTCCCATTCTGAAAATTCTTTGAGCAAATTTACCTTGGTGAAAACTCCTTGGTTTTCTGAAACACTTCTACTCAATTACGTGTATTTGAACCTGGGACTTGAACAAACTCAACTCCTGCTCTTATCACATTGTGCATGTCCAACCTTAGTTTTTCTAAACATTATCGGTCTAAAGCCCTGATGGGCATCGACCCTCTCCTCCTACAGTCTATGTGGCCTTGGAAAGTCACGTAAGCTCTTGCCACTGTATTTTCACATCTGCAAAATAATATAATAGAACTAACTTCACAGGATATTTTGGTCAGATGACATAATATAAAAGCCTTTAATAATCAATAAGACAGGAGAAAGTTTGCTTTTACCATTATTATTCTTTTTCTCTCCACCTCCTTTCCATACCATGCTCGCCTACGGTTAATAATGTATAGAGCTCTCTGAGAAGGATGTCACATAGTGTACCAGTCAGCATTTACTTTTAGCAACAAAACCAGTATACCTATAACATGCACTTTTATTACATTTGCTCCTACCCGTAAAGACAGTAAACTACACAGTCACATGTTCTGGAGAATAGAGAAAGCATTGTACTGCCATTAGACCCTTCCCCAATTTAGCAGAAAAAACTATTCCAGACGGGTCAGGATTTTTACTGCATGGTGCCTGGGAATAGAAAATAAAATGAAATATCATAAAATACCATATTTTTTCATAAGAACAATCATGATTTGTGGTTGGAAAAAATGGCATCAAAAAATCAAAGAAAGAACAAACAATAAGTAAACTTCTATAATCTCTGAAAAAGAAATACTCCACGCCATAGAAAACAAACATAAATGTGTTGCACACATTGACATATGATATTTTTGTTAGTTTTAACATTTATAGGACTTTTTATTGATGACTTGGGTAGTTTGTTTTATAAAAACACAACTCATGGAAGTTTGAATTGTTGTCTTCTCTATCTCTTAGTAAATTTCTCTGAACTTAGCAGAAAAAAATCAGCCCTTTTCCACCTACGTTGGAGAGTTTTGACCCATTGAGATCATTATTCAGAGTCACTGCAAGATCTGAGCATTTGAATCTTCCCCAAAGAACTTTAGTTCCCAATTACCTCTATCCTCCAGCATCGGAAGGGAACACAAACCACATAAGGAAACCTGTAATGAACTAAGTGACGAAAAGGATGAGTATAGTGCATTGGCTGTGAGCACTGGAATATATTAATGAGGTGCCTATTGATGAAACACAGAGCTTTTTGAGGGTTGGGCCATGGAGACATAGTCATCTCTCCTCCTCTTGCCACTACCCTGGTTTTCTGCCCAGAGCCAGTAGCATGAATTACAACTTCAGAGATTGTGCAATGAGTGAGTCTATTCACAACAAAGTGAATTACAGGTGTTAATTACCCAGTTATACACACTAGTATCTATTTGTCTATATCCCCTAGTAACCTTTCAGTTTTATAAAACACGATTCCTTCAACCCACATGTATTCTTTAGTAAGTATATACAAAGGAAAACATTTCAGAATTATGATACTCGGGAATGTTATAAATGCAGACATTTTGATGTGTGTGTCTTGAATCAAAAATTAATTTCCCTCCAGCTACAAGCATGTTTCTGGGAGTTATTTCTGATGCATATGATCAGACTTTATACAGTCTCCACAACGTTATCTTAATCAGCACTGGCAATTTACCGATGCCTGCTCTTGTAGGCAGATGGTTGTTTAAGGATCCAGTGAGATTTCAATTCTTCCTTCAAGAAGTCTTCAGTTGCATCACAGACTCAAGTCAATGTGGCAGACTTTGCAAGCTCTATCTCTGCCTCCTAATCCATCCAGTCTAGTGAAGTTCCCTAAGGGTCCATTTCAGCAATTGCTGTCACTTGTGACAGTGTGACATTTGCCTTTCCTATTAGGTTCGGGATCGCAAAGTTAAGACTTCAGAGACTATTCCTGTCAACCCAGGGATGCACCAAGAATCCATGTATTGCCAAAGGTGAGTAGTGGTGCCCGGCCCAGGAATCCGCATAGGTATGGAGTAATAAAATGAAAAACAGCATACTTTTCAATTGATTGTGTTTTGTCCCAACAATGCATGTGTTTCCATAACCAAGAAAATAACAAAAGTTGTCCTGTAATCATTGAATATAAAAAATTACACATAATTCAGAACCAAGAAATGCAAAAGTCTTAGAAGAGTAAGTGTTTACAAATAACAGTCTACACAGTAAGTCTAAGCTCCCTTATCTCAACTAAATGTCTCTTTTTGGTCAAGTTGACTTACCGTCTTCCTTAAATGGCGCATCTCCTCTCAGCTAAGCCAGTCAGAGTCTGAGTCTGCTGTTGCCACCATGATCCTGTCCTTGGAAGGACTTTCTGAAGGATCAAAGCTATAATTTCCGGGCCCCTGATGTTCATCACCATCCACATTGAGGCCACTTAAGTCTCAGCTCTAAAAATGGGTCTAGATCCTTTGAAGCAGAAGGACCTAGGCAGCTCTAGCATCACACTCAATCACTCTGGTTGTGTGTCCATCCCAAATACAGCGGCCTCCAAGATTCATGGCCACACACACAACATGGCCGGGATGCTGGTCCTCTGACCCAGCTCTGGTCTTGGACTATTGCTCACTGACTCATCTGCACTTGCTGCCTGGAACTCAGTGCTGATACCATCCATTTATTTTAGAGGGCTTAATCAGGACACGTTGAAGCACAGGGTTCCTTGAATCTTCATCTTGAAAGTGTTTAAACTGTAAGGGTCCTAGCTGTTCATGACACTGAATCTGCATGAGGCACATGACCTAAAGGAGAGCTTGAGAGAAGCAAGAGAAGCGGGAAACTGAATTTTATGCTCAGGTAGACACTCTGTGTGAGGCTAAAGTCATGTTAGTGCTGTGTTGTTCTTCAGCACTGCATTTTCACATTTGAAAAGTATCAGGAAGAAAGCAAGAAATCAACCATACTCCCACAACTCAGAGAATGACACGATTAATATTTGATTCCTTCCAGTATATTTTTCGAAGTGTGAGTATATACATAGACATTTACATATATGTGTATGCACATACACACATAATTAAGGGTTCTGCACCCAATTCCACCATTTGTGTGTCACATGGAGTTTGGGGTGGAGGGGTGCTCTCTGTACCAACGAGAAATGTTTGGACACCAGCTAGATGTCCTACAATTCAACTCAATTCGGACACTGTCTACCCAGAAATGGCATCAGATTCCACACGTTAAGGGTTTAGTCCTACAAAACTGTCCCCTCAACACACACGTACAACTTCAGACTCCAGTGCAAGCCCAGGGGGTCACTTGTGCTTCTGACTGGCTATAAATTGGAGGGTCCCACGACCCCCTCCTTTGGTTCAATTAATTTGCTAGAATGGCTCAGAGAACTCAGAGACACGTTCTACTCTAGATTACCAGTTTGTTATAAAATAATAAAACTCCGGAACAGCCAGATGGTAGAGCTGCAGGAAACAGAATGGGGAAAAGACAGAGAGCCTCCATGCCCTCTCCAGGTGTACCACCCTCCCAGCACCTCTGGGAGGTTCTCGTCCTCAGACTCACCAGCCCAGAAGTTCACCAATCAAGTCCTTTTGGGCTTTTCTGGAGGCTCATTACACAAGCATGGTTGACTAAATCATTAACCATCGGCCATTGATTCAACCTTGAACCCCTCTTGTCTCCCCAGAGGTCAGAGCTCAGCCACAAGTCCCATCCCTCAGTGGGGTCCCCAAACACCTCGTTAATGTAACAAAGGACACCTTTATAGCTCTCATCCCTTAGGAAATTCCAAGGGTTTTAGGAACTCTGTGCCAGAAACAGACAAAAACCAAATACATACTTCTTATAAGTCACAATATCCCAATAATACTCTCACAGATCCATTTTTACTGTCTCAAATTAAAGGTGCATACTATAGGGGCACCTGGGTGGGTCAAAGTCAGTTAAGTGTCCCACTTTGGCTCAGGTCATGATTTACAGTACGTGGGTTTGAACCTCGCATCGGGTTCTGTGCTGAGAGCTCAGAGCCTGGAGCCTGCTTCAGATTCTGTGTCTCCCTCTCTTTCTGCCCCTCCCCCCTCCACTTGTTCCCTCTCTCTCTCTCTCTCTCTCTCTCTCTCTCGCTCCCTCTCTCTCTCTCAAAAATAAATGAACATTTAAAACAATTGCATACTATAATTCACTATTTCTGCAGAACACTATTGGTGGTAATCTACAGGAAGTTAAGAGGTGTGGTTTAAGAGAGAGATCACGGACTGCAAGAAAGGGTATTTTCACATTTTACTCCACATACCATGATGCTTTCTTAAAAATTTAAAAATAAACACACATTCGTGTATTGCTTTTGTAATATGAAAATAAAAGGACATGGTCCCAGTTAAAATTGTCATGGCCCCCTTCAAGATTATGATTTTGTGTGTGTATGTTGAAGCAGGTCTCAAATTCTTTTAAAAAACTATTCAGACCCTGTTTGCATGCGTTGTCTTGGCTCACCACCATGAAAAAGTGCGATGAGTATCTATTCAGGCATGAATCTTGGTTGTTAGTTAAGGTTCTGAATTATACTAAGACAATTAACCCATTCGATAATTCAAGAAATATTTTGAGCACCTGCTAAGAGCCAGTGTAGTGATAAATATTCAGTATATAACTTAGAGCGAGATAGACAAGGTTCTTGTCCTCATTAAGCCTATCTTCTAATGCAACAGGCAAACAATAAATTGATGTTCTATTCAGAATATGCTAGATTATTCTGTAATGATATACAATCCCCCAAATCTTAGTGGCCCAAAACAAAAGGTTTATTTCTCACATGCCACATGTCTATCACAGCTTGGCAGGGGAATTTGCTTCTAACAGATACTCAAAACCCAGGTGGAGGGTTGCCTGTTGGAAAAAAAATACATGGGAGGAGGTCAAAATGGCATTTAAATGCTTAAAAGTTCTGACCTAGAAGTGATTTCATATCATTCATGTTCATAACTCATTTGCCAGAACTAGTCACGCGGGCCCATGTAACTGCTAGGGGGACAGAAAGTGCTCCAGAGTGGAAAGCATGCGCAGATGAGACTAGTGACAGCGGCCTGCCCTTCTGATCATTCTTCCCATGTGCAAAATATATGCATACCCTGCGCAGGGAAATAACCCCAAAAGGTTTATCACAGTGTCAAGCTCAAAGTCCAAGATCTCACAGTACTTGGGCCCAGACATATCTTCTCTTGATCTGGAGATATATCCACTAAATAAAATGTCTGCACCATTATTCCCACCTCCCCACCCCTCCCACCCCACCCCATCCTATTAGGAATAGGATAACCATCATAAATACTCCATCTGAAAGCAAGAAGATGATTATAGCCATCGTTAGTCCATGGCAGTTGTGGAATTCTGCCAGGCAGACATTGAGGTCCTAGACACTAGGGTGAGGAATGTTCCTTGGTGAAGCACCAATTCTGATCCATAGTAGTCTTTCGTCTCCCATTGCCTTGTCTCCTGTGGTCGTTAGTTCCACCTTCCACCTTCTAGAAGCCTTCTTTTCCATTACCCTCCATGTCCTTAGATTAAGTAAGCATTGGATGGGGCGCCTGGGTGGCTCAGTCAATTAAGTGTCTGTCTTTGGCTCAGGTCATGATCTCACAGTTCGCGAGTTTGAGCTCCGCATTGGGCTCTCTGCTGAAGGGTCAGAGCCTGGAGCCTGCTACCGATTCTGTGTCTCCCTCTTTCTCTACCCCGACCCCATTTGTGCTCTCTCTCTCTCTCTCTCAAAAATAAATTTAAGGGGCGCCTGGGTGGCGCAGTCGGTTAAGCGTCCGACTTCAGCCAGGTCACGATCTCGCGGTCCGTGAGTTCGAGCCCCGCGTCGGGCTCTGGGCTGATGGCTCAGAGCCTGGAGCCTGTTTCCGATTCTGTGTCTCCCTCTCTCTCTGCCCCTCCCCCGTTCATGCTCTGTCTCTCTCTGTCCCAAAAATAAATAAATGTTGAAAAAAAAAATTTTTTTTAAATAAATAAATAAATTAAAAAAAAATTTTTTTAAAGATTAAGTGAGCATTGAAGAATATGTCCTTCTTGGTTTTTGAACAGCTTTCTCAGACTACTTCCAGCCCACAGAAAGTTGAGGCCCAAGGGTCATTTAAAGTCTCATTTACAGTTTCCTTTAGCACTCGCTGCTCGATATTTCGGCACCACCCTAAAAATTGTGGCCAATTTCTCCTACATTTGATTCAAGTCCCTTCCATGTGCTATCATCACAGCCACTGTGCTTTCTGAGACACAAATTTTTCTCTTGTTTAATTTTTCTATTTATTTAGGTAGCTTGAGCCCATCAGGCTTTGTCAGTGAGAAGCCCTGTGCCGTTTTATTCAAATGAAAGGCTTTACTGGGTACCACTTTAATCTACTCAGAGGCTTTCGTCATGAGTGTGACTGTCATATCCTTGATTTGATCCTTGCCACAAGGCTGAGGTCTAATCGGCCTTTTTGCTCATCTCAGTTTTAGATGAGAACCATTTGTATCTTCCAAATGCAAGCTTCCAGATCTCTGGACACTATGATCTCTTTCAGTTGTAATTGAAAGCTGGACAATTACTTCTGTTTCATGTCTTCCTGTAGTATCTTATGTATTCAGGAGTACCAACACCCAAATGGACCTATCAGACACATGCAGAATATCCCATCTGGCAGCTGTAGGATATGCATTCTCATCAAGTGCACATGAAACATTTTTTAGCATAGATCCTACGTTAGGCAATGAAACAAGTTTCAACAAATTCAAGAAGATATGAATTATATGAAATATCTTTTCCAACCATAGTGGTATGAAACTATAAACAAAAAGAAAGCTGGAACAGTCACAAATATATGGAAATTAAACACACACTCTTTTGTTTTAATTTTTTAATGCTTTTTTTATTCATTTCTGAGAGACAGAGAGAGACCGAGCGTGAGTGGGGGAGGAGCAGAGAGAGGGAGGGAGACACAGAATCTGAAGCAGGCTCCAGGCTCTGAGCTGTCAGCACAGCGCCCGATGCGGAACTCGAACCCACGGACTGTGAGATCATGGCCTGCACCGAAGCTGGACGCTTAACTGAATGAGCCACCCAGGCGCCCCTAAACAACACATTCTTGAACAACCGATGGATGAAAGGAGAAATCAAAAGGGAAATTAAAAATAATCTGAGACAGGGGCACCGGGGTGTCTCAGTCGGTTAAAAGTCCTACTTCAGCTCGGGTCATGATCTCACGGTCCGTGGGTTTGAGCCCTGCATCGGGCTCTGTGCTGACAGCTCAGAGCCTGGAGCCTGCTTCAAATTCTGTGTCTTCTTCTATCTCTGCCCCTCCCCTGCTCACTCTCTCTCTCTCAAAAATAATGAATAAACATTAAAAAAATTCTGAGACAGATGAAAAGGGGAACACAACATACCAAAACTTATGAGATGCCACAAAATCAGTTCTAACAGGAAAGTTTATAGCTATAAATACATAAATTAAGAAAAAAGAAAGATATGGGGCACCTGGGTGGCTCAGTCAGTTAAGCATGCCTCTTCAGCTCAGGTCATGATCTCATGGTTCTTGAGTTCGAGCTCCACATCCGGCTCTGTGCTGACAGCTCAGAGCCTGGAGCCTGCTTCCGATTCTGTGTCTCCCTCTCTCTCTGCCCCTCCCCACTCGTGCTCTGTCTCTCTTTCTCTCTCAAAAATAAATAAACATTAAAAAATTAAAAGAGAAAAAAGAAAGATCTCAAATAAGCTGAACATTATACCTCAAGGAACTAGAAAAGAAGAACAAACTAAGCCCAACATTAGAAGGAAGGAAATAAAGACTAGAGCATAAATAAATTGAAAACAATAGAAAAGATTAACAAAATAAGAGCTAACTCTTTGAAAAGATAAACAATTTGTGGGTCATAAATACATACAAAGGGTCATAAGAGACTGTTATGAACAATTACATGCATAGGTTGTTCTAGGACAACTTACAAGAGTGGATAAATTCCTAGAAATATACAACCTACCAATACTGAATCATGAAGAAATAGAATATCTAAACAGACCAATAATAGGTAGGAAAGTAAGAGATTTGATAACTTATCAAAAACCTCCCAACAAAGCTTAGGACCAGACGATTTCAGTGGTAAATTCTACCAAACACTCAAAAGATTAATTACAATCCTTCCCAAGCTCTTAAAAAACAAAGAAATGAAGAGGAGGGAATATTCGCAAACTCATTTTACAAGGCCAGAATTACCTGGATACGAAAGCCAAATGAGCACACTAGTAGAAAAGGCAGCTACAGGTCAATATCCCTGATAAATATAGATGCAAAAATTCTCAACAAAGGACTAGCAAACTGATTCAACAGAACATTAAAAGGCTCATACACCATGATCAAGTGGTATTTATCTCAGGGTTACAAAGGATGGTTCCACATACACAAATCAGTAAATGGGAAACATCACATCAGGAGAATGAAAGATAAAGATCCTGATCATCTCAATCGATGCAGGTGAAGCACAAAATTCAACATCTTTTCATAATAAAACTCTCAACAATTGGGTATTACAAGAATGTGCCTCAACATAATAAAAGTATATATGACAAGCCCACAGCTAACATCACAGTCAAAGGTGAAAGATTGAAAACTTTTCCTTTAAGATCAGGAACCAAAACAAGGATGCCCACTTTCACCAACCAGAAAACTCAGGCAAGAAAAAGAAATAAATACAAGACATCCAAATTGGAAAGGAAGAATTGCAAGTGTCTCTGGGTGCATATGGCATGATCTTACATATAGAAAACCCTAAAGACTCTACCAAAAATGGTTAAAACTAATGAATTCAGTAAAGTTGCAGGGTGCAAAATCAACATATAAAAATCAGTTGCATTTCTACACATTTAACAATGAACTGTCTGAATAAGAAATAAAACAACCCTATCCCCAATAACATCAAAAATTATATAAAACTTAGGAATAAATTTAACCAAGAAGGTGAAAGATCTGTATACTGAAAACTAGATGACATTGGTAAAAGAAATTGAAGAAGATACAAACAAATGCAATGATGCCCACGTTCATGGATTGGAAGAATTAATACTGTCAAAATGTCTATACTACTCAAAGCAACCTTTACATTTAATGCAACTCCTATAAAAATTCCAAAGGCATTTTTTACAGAAATAGAAAAAAATCCTAAGATTAGTATGGAACCACAAAAGATAGCCAAAGCAATCCTGAGAAAGAAGAACAAAGCTGAAGGCATCACACTTCATGATTTCAACAATATTACAAAGCTATAGTAATCAAGACTGTATCATACTGGCATAAAAACAGACACGTAGAACAGAATAGAGAGCCCAGAAATCAACCCACACATGTACAGTCACCTAACATTTTAAAAGGGATCCAAGAAGATGAACTGGGGAAAAGATAGTCTCTTCAATTAGTGGTGTTGGGAAAACTGGACAACCACACGCAAAAGAGTGAAATTAGACCACTATCTTACACCACTTAAAAATTAACTTGGAATGGGGCGCCTGGGTGGCTCAGTCGGTCGAGCGTCTGACTTTGGCTCAGGTCAGGATCTCGCAGTTTGTGAGTTTGAGCCCCACGTCAGGCTCTGTGCTGACAGCTCAGAGCCTGGAGCCTCTTTCAGATTCTGTGTCTCCCTCTCTCTGCCCCTTCCCCGCTCATGCTCTGTCTCTCTCTGTCTCTCAAAAATGAATGAACGTTACAAAAAAAATTAACTTGGAATGGATAAAAGACTTAAATGTAAGACTTGAAACCATAAAACTCCTAAAAGAAAACATAGAAAAAATGCTTCTTGACATTTGTCTTGGCAATGATTTTTTGGATATGATACCCAAAACACGGGGCGCAAAAGTAAAAATAAACAAGTGGGATTACATCAAACTAAAAAGCTTCTGCACAGAGAAAGAAACAATCAACAAAATTAAAAGACAATCTACAGAATTAGAGAAAATATTTGCACATAATAGGGGTTGATATCCAAAACATATATGGAACTCATACAACTTTATAGCAAAATAACAAATATCCAACTTAAAAATGGGCAAAAGACTTGAATAGGCATTTTTCTAAAAAATATATACAAATGGTCAACAGTTACATGAAAAGGTGTTCAACATCATTAACCATCAGAGAAACGCAAGTCAAAACCACAATGAGCTCACACCTCACACCTGTTAGAATGGCCATTTTGAAAAAGACAAGAGAGATAATAAATGATGGCAAGGATGTGGAGAAAAGGGAGTCCTTGTACACTGTTGCCAGGAATGTAAATTGGTGCAGCCACTTGGAAAACAGCATGGGGGTTCTTCCAAAAATTACAGATAGAACTACCATATGATTCAGCAATTCCACTTCTGGGTGTATAGCCAAAGAAGACAAAATCACTATCCTAAACTGACATCTGCAGCCCCATCTTATTGCAGCATTAACTAGAATAGTCAAGAGATGGAAACAACCTAAGCATCCATTGACAGATGAACGGATAAAGAAAATGTGGTATATGCACCCAGCAGAATATTATTCAGCCATGAAAAAGGAAATCCTGCCATTTGAGACAACATGGATGAATTTGAAACATATTATGCTAACTGAAATAAGTCAGACAGAGGAAGACAAAAACTGTGAGGTCTTCATCTTACTTATATGTGGATCTAAAACACCCAACAGGAAACAAACAAGCAAACAAACACACAGAAGATTGGTGGTTGCCAGAGGCTAGGGGTTGGGGCAAATGGGTGAAAGTGGCCAAAGGGTACAAAAATTCTAGGTATAAGGTCAATAAGTTGTGAGGATCTGATGTACAGAATGCTGACTATAGCTAACAATACTGCATTGCATCCCTGAAAGATACTAAGGGAGTAAAGCTTAAAAGTTCTCACCACACACACACACACACACACACACACACACACACAGTAACTTTGAGGTGATGAACGTATTTACCATCCTTACTGAGGTAATCATTTTGCAATATGTGCATACATCAAGTCATCACACTGTATACCTTAAATTTACACAAAGTTATATGTCAGTTATATCTCAGTGAAGCGGAGAAAAAAATTAAAACATGCCCCCCCCCCACCATACGCACACAAAAAATAGTTACCAACACATGCCACCAGCTTTCCATTTTCCAGTCTCTTCCACTAGAGCTCCAAATGTACAGGGTACATTAGCTGCCTTTCAGGCTTTACTTTGCTACCGCAGGAGATTGTTTTGCCAAAGGTTTCACTCCTGTAGGTATGATTCATCATCCTTATGGCTTCTAATATCACTTCCTTTGTTGTGTACTACCTAGCCCTTAAGTCAATGCCATCTATTGAGGTGTTTTGTTCTAGTAACAGCTCTCTTCTGACAATAATTTCTGTATCAGTCAAGATAGGCCCAGTGTTGGCTGCGGTCGTAAACACCCAAATTTCAGCAGCTGAAACGTTTAATTATTATTTTACTACGTATCCATCGTGGGATGGTAGGGGAGCTCTCCTCAATATAGTCACTCAGGGATGCGGGCTGACTATAGCCACTGCCTTCAATATTCCTGGTTGCCGTAGCAGAGGGAATAAAGAGCTCTGAAGGGTCTCGTATTGGCAAGCATGGAAATGACTATTACTTCTGCTCATAAATAATAGGCCGAAATTAGTTACATGGCATTAGTCAACCACAAGGAAGCCAGGGAGATCAATTCTCTCTTATGCTCAGGATGGTAGACAGAAGGAAATATTTGTTGAGTGCCATGAATACCTACCAAAATAGGTAAATAACAACAACGAAATAATGCAAAATCCGTGAAAAGCGGGGCAAAGGGGGGGGGGGACTGGACTATCTGGCTATATTTGCATTGAGACTTCAAAGTTCAGAAGGAGTAAGCAAGAAGGAAAAGAATATTCCAGACAGGAAACAAGGACAACGGCCCTCGGGTGGAATGAGCTTGGTTTTTCCTACAACTGATTAGAAGACAAGATTTTTGAGGAACTGAAGAAGCAATACGGGTGGGAGGGGAGTGTCATAAGATGCGAGAGACATCAGAGTCAGATCACAGAGGACCCACCATAGCAAATCAGTAGAATTTTATCCTAAATGCAATAGGAAGCCATTGAAGGGCCTTAGGGCAAAAAGTGTCTGTTGGATTTCTGTTTGAAAAGGTACCTCTGGCTAGGTGAGGGATTCCTGGGAGAAGGGTAGGAGTAAAAATGGGGAGACCAGCTAGGAGGCTACTGTGGCAGTGCAGACAGAGATGACGGGGCTGGGAAGGGTTGTGGCGGGTCATCAGTAGTGAAGATGGGAAGTGGTGAACAATTTAAGATACATTGGGAAGGACTTACCAATGGATTGAATAAGAGAGAAAGATTGGGAATGATAGGGGTTATTTATGACTTCCAGTGTCCAAGACGATCAAAGCTGCACAGTTAACATGATAAGTGGTAAGGACAGATTTTTTTTTTATCAGTAATAACTTGTTAAAATCAAAGACAGAGACCAGCCTTGAAAATTCCCTGAGCAGACAGTACCAGTTTAGTGATATGAACAAAGATTAATTTAACGTATTTTGTAAGCCTAACTTGACCTCTGAAAATCACAAGCAAAGCTTAAACTGTCTCCCAAGGTTGATATGAGGTAACCCACTAACCGGTATCTTATCATTTAAGCAAATTCTAATACGATAACCAGTCACTGTGAGGAATAAACAGTCTGCTTTGCCACCATATAAGCTGCTTTATACAATATACCCCTGAGCCTCATTTCATGTTTTGGTTTGAGGGCTCCTGGCTTGCAAACTATCTTTTTAGCATGAGCACAATAAACTTTTACTAATTACTACTCCTAGTGATTCATTGGTTTTACTCCTTTTATATCTGAACTTTTGGCAAACTAGTGCCGTAGGGAAAAGAATCCAACTTGAAATGAACTCAACTTTGACCTGTACAGAGATGATTGGGTGTTTTAAAGGAAGAATGGGGGAGTAAAGGGGAGCCAAGTAGGGGCTCAATAGAGTTAATGCAAGTAGGCCAGCTGTGTATGCCAGCTGGCAATCACTGAGGTTAGGATTCTACCTTCCAACAGAGATGGGGAGACAGAAGCCCTAACCCCAGGTGTTGGATGGAATGAACAGTAAAAAAAAAAAAAAAAAAAAAGTGGCAGCCTTGAGTTTTCTCAGGCAGGCATTTTAAGGGGGACTGGGGTCATCTTAGGATGTGGCCTTGAGCTGTTAGGAATTACGTTAGTGTTTGTTCAACTTTTTAGAGATCAAGCTTGAGGCATGGTTAAGAATAGGGCTCAGAGTAGCCTGGCTACAGTTGGGCCAAGGAGAGAATCTTTGTCACCATGTGTTCTAGTGACGCATGGTTGCTGGTGTCTTTCACAGAGAAGGGGGAGTCTATGGGGACAACTAGGCTTAGATTCCAGAGGAGATCAAATCCTATGTTGGACGTGTTAAGTCTGACACATTTGAATGGCTAAGAAGTTAAATATAAGAATGGATCATAGTAGAAATCTGAGCTAGAGATATAAATCAAGAGCTGTCAGCAAGATGTAACTCAAAGATCACACAGGTGGGAGTGGGAGCTCAAGAAGACATAGGGACTCCAGGATTTGCCTTACAAATCACTCCTTGAGAGTTATTTGATACAGAAATGTATCACCATTAGGTAGATGGATCTGTGTTTCTAATTGTCAGAAAGTGAAATTAACAGAACATCAATCAGGGTAGCTATTAAATATTTGGAGATTTTTATTTTGATTTGAAACCTCTCTCTATTTGCTATTTTTTTTTAATGCTTGTTTATTTTTGAGAGAGAGAGAGAGAGCACAAGCAAGGGAGGGGTAGAGAGAGGGGGAACCAGAGAATCCCAAGCAGGCTCCACACTGTCAGCAGAAAGCCCGATGCAGGGCTCGATCCCACAAACTGTGAGATCATGACTGGAGCTGAAATCAAGAGTCGGGCACTCAACTGACTGAGCCACCCAGGTGCCTCTCTATTTGCTATTTCTAAATCATAGCCAAAAAATTACATTTATTGAACACTATTGTTCACATTTAACAAATGTGGAAAACCGAACAGAGAAGGGTCAAATAATTTTTGTCTTACAAAATTAGTAAGGGTTGGATCCTGTATTCAAAACTAAGCAATCTATTTCCAGAGGCTATAATCTGAGTATTACTATATGGTAAACATAGTAAAGTAGTTTGCCTTCTTTATATAGTGGGTTGTAAATAATAGACTTGATATATATATACATTTATAACTATTTATATATATACATTTATATATAACTATATATAGTTACACATATATATAGTTACACATATATATGTATAGTTATATATAAATGTATATATAAATATGTGTATACATATATATGTATATATATACACACATATATGTATGTATATATATGTATATATATACATACATATATGTATGTATATATATGTATATATACACACATATATGTATGTATATATATGTATACACATATATAGTTATATATAAATGTATATATATATAAATATGTGCATACATATATATGTATATACATATATATTATATACCTTATATATGTGTATACATATATGTGTATATATATTTATATATATATATATATAAGGTATATAATATATATATACGTATACACACACACACATATATATATAAATAGTTCCAGTAAGTTTTTATTGAATCTTTGTTCATGTGTGCATGTCTGGGTCATCAGTGTTGGGGCACAATTCACTTGGATTCTGTGCCCCAAGGTATTACACCCAAACTCTAGGAAGAGTAGAACCGGCTTCACTAGAATAGTCCTGAAGCTTCAATCCACTGAAAACAAACAGAAAATTTAAAAAACACAAATTATACGGGACAATTGGGTGTGCTCTGGCCTATGGCACCAAACTGAATTCTTAGTCCTGGAAATAAACTTATTGCATCTTTTTTTTTTATTATATCCTCCGTGCCTAGCAGAATCTGGCATGGAGGAGGAGCCCAAGGGATGCTTGATAGTGGAGAAAGAAAGGGAAGGAACAAGAAAGGGAGGAAAGGAAAAAGAGAGGAAGGGTGGCAGGAAGGCAGGGGGAAGGAGGGGGGGGTGAAAAGGGAAGGAATTCAAATCAAACATTCCTACTGCACACTTTTAGAAGGTGAGCAAGATGCCCTCCAAGGTTGTGTTTTAAAGAAAAAGTTCTTCCCACGTGTAGTGTGCAGAAACGTCCTGGTTCCACCTGAAATACCCCAACCACCCCTCCACTAGCTGCCCTCCCCGCCTGCGGCCTCGCTACGCTGGCCTTTCAGTCCCGCCCACTCCCGACCCCGTCAACCAGCCTGCCTAGCCACTGCGCCTGCGCCCATGGAGCGCTCCGCTGCGCGCCGTCGGGGCGGGGTCGAGAGCGGGGCGTTCCGCCGAGGGGAAGAGGAAGAGGAAGTTGGGGGAGGATCCTAGCTGGGAGTGAACCGGAAGTGTAAGCGCTCTTGCTTCTCTTCGGCCAGGCGGAATCTGCTCTGCTGGGCCCGGTGGCCGCAAAAGAACTTTCTGTTTCCCGCCCCAACGGTCGCCGCGGCCAACTGCCTCGCCCGCCTGGCAGCCTTTCCCACCTTCTCTTCCCTTCGGCTCCGCGCGGCCCTGTCTCCCTCTCGCCCCGCGGTATCCGCTTGCTGCTACCACCGCCTCCTCGTCTTCTGCCCGGCCGAGCGGCCCGCCCCGCTGCAGTGATGTGCGACAAGGAGTTCATGTGGGCCCTGAAAAACGGAGACTTGGATGAGGTGAAAGACTATGTGGCCAAGGTAAGCGGCGACGAGTGGAGTACGCGAGAGCACGGAGGTGGGATGCCGATGGATGGGGCTGAGGAAGCTGACGGGAGCTGGGTTGGCGGGGGTGGGGGCGGCGGGGGGTGGGGGGGGAGGAGAACCAGCCGGGATGGAGGTGGCACCGTGGAGAGAAGGGAGTCCGGGAGCGTCTATATTGAGGGAAGGGGTCCTGATGACGCGGTCGCGTTCCGTGCCAGGTAAACTGCTCGGTGGTTCAGTCAGGCTCTTGTCTGCCTGCCTCCCTGGGGGGAGGGGAGGAGTGGTCACCCTCTGTTAGGGTCCCTTCTGAGCCCTGGTCACTTGAGTCTGGCCCTCTTCTATGCCTGAGTTACTTAAACCTTGCTTTGAATGGGGTAATTCTCCATCTTGGACCTGCCGGTTGCTGAATGAATCAGAGGAACGTCGTCTTGAACTTTGAGCCGGTTAAGAATTTAAAGTAGTCATTGACCGTGAAAAAAGAGTGCCGAAAATAGCAATGGTTAAAATTCTGAAACTTGGTATCACTTCACTGTGAAGCCTTCGCTTTGGGTGTGGCCTTTTTCGTCTCCCACACTACAACACATACATCCTTGCTTCAAGTGGTAACGTTGTCCATTAGCGCCGGGGGGTGTTTAAGATACAGAATAGTTTTCCAGCAGGCACGTTGACTTCAGTTACTCCATGTTGATCCTTGATCCCATCTGAAGTGAAATGCCTAAACGTGTAATAAATAGTGTGCCGTTCATTCACAGTATATTTGGGGGTAGGATCATGATGAGGAAAGCTCATCTCAAACCTACACTCAAAATGCAAAATTGAATCTGCATGGTGGTGGAGTGGTAACATTCCAGGCCGACCTGCCTCTGGACCCCAGAACTGTGCCTTTTGTAATTAGGAGAGTACTTACGTATTTTTTGTTTTAATTCGGTGGTAATGTTAAAAAAAAAAAAAAAAAAAATCCCCAAAGTGTAACCTTAAGACATAACCTTGGAGGACATCTTCTAAAAAGTGTAACTGTAGGACATAGCCGTGGGGGGCATCTGACTCACCTTCTAAGAGTGTGAGAGCTGGTTCTGGATTTTAGTTCTTCAAAGGATATGCCCACCGATGTGCTGCTTTGCCTCCAGAGATCTGTTAGGAAGCAGCTAAGCAGAAGCAGAGTTTCTTAAAACTTGCAGGATTGTGCAAGGCAAGCTGCTGCTGGTGTTTACTCTGCTTAATAAATACCATTACAATTTAGACTTTCTGCTTGCAGATCATGTGTTTAGCTATTTGCAGTGGATTTGTAGGACGCCTTCTCACTGCCCTCTCAGCTAGTGGTAGTCTGAAACCTAACTTACGGGATGTTTCAATACAAAGTTTAAAGGAAGAAATTACTGGGGCGCCTGGGTGGCTCAGTCGGTTAAGCGGCCGACTTCGGCTCAGGTCATGATCTCGCGGTCTGTGGGTTCGAGCCCCGCGTCAGGCTCTGTGTTGACAGCTCAGAGCCTGGAGCCTGTTTCAGATTCTGTGTCTCCCTCTCTCTCTGACCCTCCCCCGTTCATGCTCTGTCTCAAAAATAAATAAACATTAAAAAAAAAATTTAAAGGAAGAAATTACTGAGACACTTCGATGCCTGGTACATTTTTCAGTGATGGGACGCCGCAGTACTCGGGAAGTTGAGTGGGCTCTTGTTTTTCTGTTATGGAAGAAGCTCGGTTATTTGGTTAACTTGAAATATACAAAGTTGGTAAGTAGTAAGGGAGCTTACACCTACAGAACCAACACCATTTATGTGGTGTTTTCCTGATACATTATTTTATATCATTCTTGTGAGCCTTGTGAAATACTTTTATTAGTCCTGTTTTACAGAAACGCAGAGTACTTAAGACAAAAGTCCAAAGTTGCAGAGATAACAAATGAAGCCAGAACTGGACTGCTGGCTCCAAAACTTAGGCTCTTTAACTGCTGCATGCAGCCTCCCTGTATAAAATGTAATTGTGAAAGCATATAACGCCAAGATTTCTAGTGGGGCATTCCCAAGGTCTGCCTCAGGCAGATGAGTTACACCCACAGTTCTCAGTTACGCAGAAACACTCACGTTAAAATAATGATGGGTTGATTTTTGTTGGTTTGTTTTGGAATCAGGTCATTGTGTTGAGTTTAATTTTGTTTTTTCCCTATTACTACCAAACTGCCTATTCTCATCAAAAGAGATGTGCATGAGGGGCGCCTGGGTGGCTCAGTGGGTTAAGCATCGACTCTTGGTATCTGCTCAGGTCCTGATCTCACAGGTTGTGGGATCAAGCCCTGCAGCAGGCTCTGCACTGACAGCATGGAGCCTACTTGGGATCCTCTCTCTCTCTCTCTCTCTCTCTCTCTCTCTCTCTCTCTCTCTCTGCCTTTGCCTTGCTTGTGCGCTCTCTAAATAAACAAACAAACAAACAAAAGATGTGCATGAGGAAAACTAGACATTCAAAGAAAAGGAAGTATTAACTGGTTTATCCGAAAAGGTTTGACTGCCGTGTAGTCCTACGAACAGTGAGCTTTTTCCTTAGTTTTATTGAGCAATTTGAGTCTCTTAGAATACCGTTTGTTTTGTTAATGAAAAATAACAAAAACCGAAACCGCCAAAAACCGGCACTCCAGTTTTTACTGACTGAGTTCCCTTCAGGTGTCTCTTCACACTCTCAGGTGCTTATAACATAGTTTCTTCTGTTCTGCAGCCGTCTTCCCTGCTTGCTCATTGACTCATCTTTTTCATCCGCCAGTTTATGGTACTCTACTCATTATGACACTCTGAACTTACGTAATGTGCATTTATCTAAGTAACTGCAAAGAAAGTACATAAAGCACCGTTTGGAGTCCTCTAGTTTTCCTTGTAAGCAGTAAGAGCCTTTAAAATATTCTTCTCTACTGTGAAGATGTCTCACATAGTTAGTATACACGAATGGACCTGTAGGTGAAGCATTTTAGTATTCTCCCTCTTTAAAACTAGTATTTAAAAAAATCAGTAATTTTACTTTTCTACCTGCTTCTGACATATACAGAAATCTAAATATGGAGAGCCATAAATTACTGGTTTGGGGTGAGTTCATGAACTCTGAAAAGTAAGTTCAGAGTCCCTAGACCATTGAAAATTGTCTATCTCTAAATGGAAAAAGCAGCATATAGAGAAGATTTTAGGTTAATCCGTATTAAATGTTCATCTGTAACATTAAAACAATGTCTGAGACAGTTTGGCTTCTTGACTGACCTAAAGACCCTACTTGGTTCATTCGTTTTTCGTGGGCACCTTTCAGGTCCCAAGCACTTTGCTAGGCCAGGCCTGATAGTGAAGAAATCGGACACAGTGCTCAGGAAACTTAAGCATCTGTATTCAGCAGAGTTGTGTGGGAAAACTGTCATACCTTTAAAGAAGTTTGAAAACCGTAAGTAACATCTCACATAAAATTTGGTTTGTCCATTTGGAAAACGAGAAAGCCGGAAAGTAAGATAATCATGAGCAGCAGTAGTAGATACTCGTAGCCCCATTTTCAATCTGTATACTTCTTCTGGGTGACATTACCCTTGCCTTGTCTGCCATTTTTGCCTGTGTGTTAATTTCTTCCATTGGACTTCATTCTGCTCTCACCTGAGCTCCAGACTTTCTAATGGATAGTTCTGTTCAGATACATTCGATTGACCCCACATTGCCCTCTCCAAAACTGTTTTCATTTTTGTTGTCTCCATTTCGACTAATGACATCACGACCCTGCCGTTTCCCCAAATGAGAAATTGGGGGATCTTCCCAAATTTCTGCGTGTTATCAAGACTACCTTCTTAGTCTCTCGTCCATTCTTTACTCTCCACTCTTATCACGACCTTAGATTAATTGGCTGTGTCTTTCCCACCTGGACTGTATTTTCCTTGACTATAGTATTCCTCTCTTTCCTCGTCAACTTGCACATCTTAGGGGAGGGGATCCCTCTGTCACGTGAATTCTGGGCATGTTGTCTTTTTCGGCCAATCTCCTTCACTGCCCTTAAAATACTTTTATGATTCCCCATTATTAGTTTTTTAAAAAGCCATCTATTCCGTAAGTACACTCTGATCTGGCCGGGGCCTGCCTTTCTGCAAGCACTGTCTACAGGTCCTCTGCCCCAGACCCTGCCAGCTGTTTCTTACTTGTACGTCTTTCTATGCACTCTTTTCTTCCTCCCTGAGCAGGTCTGCTCACCTCAATCCCTAACCCCCAACCTCGTGAGCTCCTCTTAGTGCACATGTCACTTCTTCCAGAAAAACATTTGATTTCAAATGGTACACTGCTTCTTTTACTGTTTCACTTACCACATTGCTGTGACCTTGTTTACATGTCTGTCTTTAATTAGGCTCTGAGCCTCTGGAGCTTAGATATTATATTCTTTTTCATCTTTGTATCTCCAGTACAGTGCCAGGGAATTTCACACATTAAAAGCATATGTTCTGAGAAATTCTTTGTCTTCACTTAGCTACAGTTTCAACATACTTGATTAGCAATATAATTGCTATTGATTACCATTGACAGAGTGATTTATATTGCCAGGTACTAGACGATACTCTGCAAGATCTTTACCAAAATTTTCATTTGCTTTTTACCAAAGCATTTCAATATAGCTAATAGTATCCCCATTTTAAGGATGAGGAAATTGAAACCTCAGAGAAGTTAAGCAACTTAACAAGGCCACAAAGTAGCACAACTGGGATTTAAACCTAGAGCTGTCTGATTCTACAGCCCATATTGTTTTCTCACTGTATCAGTCTTCCCTGAAATGGTTATCTGGTGTCTTACCTCAGAGTAGCTTAGCATCAGCACCTTAAGAAAGAGAAAGGGGCTTATAAGAAGTAGGCACAAGTTATCTCTGATTATGAATAATGACATAGAAAAATGGCTACAATTAACAGTTTGGAAATAGCATAGAAACAGTATCTCTTATAAACTTTAAATCTCACTGGGGGCTATCTTTGCTCAGTGTACATCTATAAAGAGATGGATAGTTTGATAGCTTATGGAAACTTGTATTTATAGTCACACAGTTCTGGGGGCTTTTTTTAAGATTTTTTAAGTTTCTTCTACACCCAGTGTGTTACTTGAACCCACCACTTTGATACCAAGAGGTGGATGCTCCACCGACTGAGCCAACCGGTGCCCCACGTAGTCACACAGTCTTAACAATCTATATGTGTAATTATGATCCTGCGCGGTACAGAAAAACTTAAATTGTGTCTGTTTGCTTTAAGAAACAAAAGTTAAGTATTGAGATTTCTTTTCAGTGGTTTAAATTAAACAGACTGCAGGGGCGTCTGGGTGGTTCAATTGATTAAATGTCCGACTCTTGATTCCTGCTCTGGTCATGATCTCATAGTTCATGAGTTCAAGACCCACATCAAGGTCTGTGCTGACAGTGAAATGCTTGCTTGGGATTCTGTCTCTCCCTGTGTCTGTGCCCCTCCCCTGCTCGCTTTCTCTCTCTCTCTCCCTCTCCCTCTCCCTCCTTCTCTCTTTCAAAATAAATAAACTTTAAAATATATATAAATTAAACACATTGTAATTTTTTCAAAAAGTATGTTCTTAAAATTTTGTATGTTTGAGCACTGTGATGCCAAGTGTAAGTATAATTTCACTTACACATCATATAATTTCATTTACTTATCACATCAACCCATGAGCATAGTTAATGTTGCTAACCCCCATTTCAGAGACTAAGAGACTGAAGCAAAGATTAAATAGCTTGCCCAAGGTCATAAAGCTCTTGACTAGTGAAGCTGAGATTTGAACTCTGACTTCATAGTTCCTTGCTATGATACTTCAGCATGCCATTGACCTCCATTTCTCAGTAATGCTAGGTAACTCAGGAGATGCTGTATTATTGAGTATACAAGTGTTAAAAATAATCACAGCAGGATGGTAATTATCCATTGAGACTACTTAGGGGTGACTTTTTTGGTAGATTTTGAGGATCCAGCTGTCCTAGATAGAGGTGAATGCTTATGAGATGTATTGATAAGTTGTCCCTTATAATCTCCAGCAGGTCCCATACATGTAGTCTCTTGTTTACATGTGCTTCTTTTTCACTTGCTGTGAAATACTATACATCAGGTCTGTAACTTCCCTTTCTCTGTGGTTTCCCTTCTTTCTCTGGCCCCCATTCTAATTACATCTACCTTTGACACCCTGCTAGGTTTTAAAAGCAACAATTGTGCACTCTTTGAAAGGATAGGATCTCTTGAACCTGAGAAAAGTATCAGCTCTAATCTTGAGAAATTGCCAAGACTTATTGGGATCACTTTTCACTTTCCTAATAAAATCGGCAATTTAAAAACAGTCCTAATTCAGTCTGTCTTGCATTTATTCATTTTAGGTGGTTTCCCTTTTCTCCATTCCTTTTTTAAATTGCCAGTTTCTTATATCGAAAAGATTTGTTGCTGTGTTAAGTATGCCCTTTCTGCATCAGGGCTGGTGACTCCGTCAGAAAGCAAATATATCAGCTTGTATAAATATAGGTGCCCCCAGAAGGTATAGAACGTTTAGTGTAGATACTTTTTTTTTCTATTAGTCTGGTGTTTGTTTTGTTTTGTTTTGTTTTGTTTTAATGCAAAGGAAGACCTTTCTTATATTGGAAGGCTCATGTTCACTCAGATGTCCATAGGCTATATATAGTGTTTTGCTCTAAAATTTTAGACAGGATCCTTACACTAGTGCAGACAATTAAAAGCGCAATAAGTTAAAGAGAATTTAATTATAAAAACAACATAAGCTTATTATTTAAAAGACAACTCTGTGTTGAATAAAATAAATTGAGACGAAGTCTCTCATTGCTCAGGTTTCTTTAAAGTATTGCTCGTCAGGTGCCTGGATGGCTCAGTCCATTAACCGTCTGACTCTTAATTTCAGCTCAGGTCATGATCTCATGGCTGAGAGTTGGAGCCCCATATGGAGCTCAGTGTTGACAGGTTGGAGCCTGCTTGGGATTCTCTCTCTCTGCCCCTCCCCTACTCGCTCTCTCTCTCTCTCTCTCTCAAAAAATAAACTTGAAAAAGAAAATAAAATATAGGTTGTAGTAGGTATTTTCAAGACAGAAAAGCATAAAAAAGACAAAAATTGACCTATAATTCTATCTAGATAATTGCTGTTAACTTTAAAAAGTGAAATTCAGGAACAGATTAAAAAATGCAACAGCTATGGCTGGCTCCCTTCCCAGGTCTCTTTGAACAAAGTGAACCATTCTTAACAGTTTCACCTAATTGCAGAAAAGCACTGGAAATTTACTTATCTATTTCCCCACTTAAAAAATGATTCTGTATATACATACCTTCTGCACTTTGCTTTTTTTAATTCCTTAATAATTCATCTTAGGTTCCACATTGAAATTTATTCATCCTCTCCTTTTTTTTTTTTTTTTTTTTTTTCCCCGGTGGGACACAGCGTTCTGTTTTCTGTTTCATCGATGTACCATAGTTTATTTGACTAGTGTTCAATGCAAACATTTTTTCCGGCCTATTTTTGTAATTAAACAGTGCTGTCATGATTACCTATGTATAAACCTTGACAGCTTTTGAGGCTATATCTGTATTACCCTCCTGAGAAAGTTTTATCAACCTAGCCACAAATCAGTAAGCACATAAGACTAATTATTCTCTCACAACAGCAGCACTGGCCATCATGACACTTTGTAGTTTTTGCTGTTTGAATAGGTGAGAAATGATACGTTGCTTCAAATTGCATTTCTTTAATAAGAAAATCCAACATCAGATCTTTAGCATTTGTGTTCTTTTCCCCCAATTTCTTGTTTATTTCTTTTGTTCAGTTTTCTGTTAGGTAGTTGGTCTTTTTTTTATTGATTTGTATGAGCCCTTTATAAATTAAGGAATTTAGTTTTTTATCATATGTTTTGCAGATATTTTTTCCAGTATGTCTTTTGACTTCATCCGTTTTGTTTTTCTATAACAGTCTTTACTTTTTATGTGGTAAATCTCACTTTTTCCCCTTGTGTGACTTGGATATTTTCTATTACAGAGATCTCTTTCTTTATAAGATTATAAATTTGGTCTTCTAGAACTTTTTTCTTTTTCTTTCTTTTTTTTTTTTTTTTGGCATTTTAGGCAGTTGATACTTCTGTTATTTATTTTGAAGTAAGCCACAAAACAGGAATGTAGTTTGTGTGTTTTTCTGACAGTTTGTTTCCGTACCATTTATTGTGTAATTTTTTAATTTGTTCCTGAATTAATAATCTGAACTACTGTCTTCATCATAAACAGAATTCCAGTATGTGTTTAGATTTCTTGCTCTATTTCGCTCCATACTAAATTGTTTTAGTTACTGTAGCTTCATTATTTAGTATGGAGTAGAGCCGTTTTCCTCTTATATCCTTTTTAGAATTTTTGTAGAAAGGTGCCTTTAAGATTTTTTTCCCTTTTCTGTTGTCTCAGGGAAAATGGGAGCATTTTTTGAATGACTTCAAACTTAACCCTTATGTCTCCATAAGCATTAGACATTTTTTTTCCTAGAATGCTGGTATCATGTAATCTAAAGACCATAACGCTTTAGATTTTAATTCATTATGAACTATCTTAAGATCAGAGGATATAGTGCAGCATGGGAATATTCTATATCAAAGTATTTGTAACAGTGAAATTGTGTTTAGGCAATCAAATCACACCTGAATTGATAATTAAGAGTTAATAGGTACTATAACAAAGGCTACCTTACCGTAAGAAATACGACTGAAATTAATTTTTTTGCAACTGTATCTTTATTAATCTGATAAGCTTGGGAGGTTGGTTTTTCTTATTCTTTTTTCTTCTCTTTTCTTTATTTTCTCTTTTCTTTTTTCTTTTTTTAGTCCACAAAACATTACAAAGATGGAGAGGGGCTGTGATTACTGAAAGCAATGAGAGAAGAAACAAAAACATGAGCTGACCCAAGAAAATGAAGGGCCAAGAGTCATATTACCTTAAAGTTCTAGAGGCCCATACAATAATGAATATGTATGAATGTAACTGTGAGCTTCATGAATAGTTTAAATTTGGTCCACTTTTCTCTTATTTAAAAAATCAGACACGTGTATATTTTGGAAAGATTTCTATTTGACTATATAAAATAAAGAACATTTTGATACTTAGGTCTAAATTCTTGACCTTCTGAAAAATTTAGGCATCCAAATAAGGGGGTTTTAGAAGCTAAAATACTCTCCTTAGGGAATTTGGAATTTTATTGTTGATTTAGCTATTATGTTAATGGCTTTGGAATTAAACCCTCTAGCTGTGGTTCTCTTAACTAACTGGATCACTTTGAGTGAATGAGTTAACTGCTCAGAACCAGAGTTTCCTCAATTGGGAAAAAATGAGGATGTTTATAAGACCCTCTTGATATATTTAAACTGTGTACCTTTTTCCCTGGCATGTGGTGAAGTGTTAGCCAATAAACGTTAAGCCGTTGTTACTCATGATAGTGACCATAAATATGTTTAGAAGCAAAGCTACTTAAATATCCATCTAGTCCACCTCCCTTATTTTGTAGAGGAGGAAAAATTAGATGTTAAAGGGCTTGACCCAGATCATACTGCTAACAGGTATTAGGATTTTAATGCAGTTTTCTGGAACCAGAACAGATTTTTTTCACTATATTATGGTATTTTATAATAAAGTACTTTATACTTTATTACGTCTGATGGAATATTTTTTGCCTACCCTATCTGCTTAGTAAATTTCTGCTTATTTTTAGGTTCTTGTTCCGCATAGCATTCACTGTGCAGTTAATTCCTCATTTATGCCAATGTGGTATCAAATATAGAGTCTAATATAGAATATAAATATCTAATATAGAACTTTTTCACTGTGTTTATGCTGTAGTGCAGTGTTTCTTACACCAGAGAGCTATGGACTCCTGATTTGACTGACAAGTCCCTAGACTTGAATTTGAAAAACAGTGGTTGAGAAACTCAGATCTGGTTCTGTAGAACTCTTGCTCGTGTCTTTAAGTTTTGAATGTTCAAAAAGAGTTTTTGTCTTACTGACTGGTTTAAAAAAAAAAAAGGCGCATGTGTAGGAGTGAATCGCTTGTTACCATTTAGATATTGAATAGTGCCTCTCGAACTTGAGAACTCAGAGATTACCTCCCCGCAAGAATATTGTGTAGATCTTTTTTTATAACTTTTTTTCAACGTTTATTCATTTTTTGAGAGACAGAGAGAGACAGCATGAGCGGGGAAGGGGCAGACAGAGAGGGAGACACAGAATCCGAAGGAGGCTCCAAGCTCTGAGCTGTCAGCACAGAGCCCGACGTGGGGCTCGAACTCACGAACTGTGAGATCATGACCTGAGCCGAAGTCGGACGCTCAACCGACTGAGCCACCCAGGCGCCCCAATATTGTGTAGATCTTGATTTAAGGTGCAGTGTTTGTAGTGGGGCTTTTGTCTTTTTAGGGGTGGAGGTTCCCAGAATTTGAAGGCCCTTCCTTCTTATATAGTAGGAGTCTTGGTGAAATGCAAGGCTTGGCTCCTACCACAGTAAAAGCCAAAAAGGACAAATAACTTGCTTCTTCCTGCCTGCACTTAAGAAATGGGCCCATAATCCATAACCCTAATTGGATGCTTTTACCTGGAGCTGATACAAAGACTCAGGCACTGTAACGGATGCAGTGGCAGCAGTAAAACCTGCAGCTTCAAAAAGAGAAGTAGTGTTGTGTCCATTGTGGCCTCTCTTCTGTGCCCAGATGATTCTCTGAACATCTTGGTTTTATTTCTTGTTTTTAAGCCTCTTTCATTGCTGAACGTTTACTCAGCTTGGTTCTTCAACCTTCACAATAATTCTGATACTTTTATTATTTGTTTAAGGCATTCCATTTCTGTTCATCATTATGAATTGGTTTCCGCTGCTTGTAATTAAGAGCCCCGTATGAATTTTTACCTGCCTATTCTCCATTATTATGCCGTGAACTTTTTGAAGATAAAAAATCATCTTGTGTTTCCAGTATTTATCACATTGTCTCTCTTCTGCCGTATAGTTAAGTTTGGGTTGAATTGGTATTCTAGGAACTAACCCTTGCTTTGTTGTTTCCAAAGTTGTTTTACCATATTCCTCTTTGTGACAGTTGTTTTTCGTATAAATGATGTTCCTTCATTTCCTCTCTTGAAAATGGCTGTTTTCAAAGTCTTTGTTTTAAACTCAATAAGTTCCGCCCAACTTTTTCACACTATTACAATAGTTGTGGAATACAATGATAGTGACGATAGTTGCCTAGATATAACACCACCTTCCGCTTGTAACCTCTCATGGCCATCACTTTAGAATTTCAGTGATGAATTTTTAAAACCATACAGTCTGAGTAAAAGTGAAGGTAGTTTTATGCTTGTTTTCTTGTGAAGAATAAGCAGCATCATTGCTTTTTCATTGGTAATAATGAACAAATATTAAAATCTATACTTAATGCCACATTGCTTAAAACAGTATGAAAGCACGTGGACCATCAAACCAATAAAATTGAAAGCTTTCCAGCTGCAGACCAATTCCTTGGAAAACACCTTTATTATTTACTTTAAAGCTCTCTTTAGAAGAGTAATTATACTTTCACTTTGCATTCCAGCACACCTGGCTTTGAGTGCCAACCCTACCACGTACTAACTTTGACCAAGTTGATTAATTCCATGAGCCTCAGCTTTCTCATCTGCAAGTAGGGATTGTAGTAATAACCAATTCAGATGTTTTATCTCATTTTTAAAAGAGATACTGAATGTAAGATTCAGCATAGCATTACCTAACAGATTATAACTGCATAGCGCATGTCTGCTATTTGAGTTGCTTTTATGTAGATCCATTCCTAAGAGGAGTCTTAGGCCAAGGCTGTCTTAGGTTTTGTGAGCTCTACAGTCTCTATCATCAGTATTTATCTCTGCAGTTATGCAAAAGCAGCCATGGATGATCTATAAGCAGATAAGCATGTCCCTGTTCCAGTTACACTTTATTTACAAAAACAGGCAGCAGGCCGGATTTGACCCATGGGTCAGAGTTTGCTCATCCCTGTATAACACCGAAGTTACAAAAACTGGCTTGTCTAATAAACTAAATTTTATTTCTTTCTCCTCAAGATTTTGAGATCTAAAGTAATTAACATGTGTGATCAAACATAACACTTATTTTGGGGCTCAACATTTCTGAAAATATGATTCAGAAATCTTTCTGCTGTAAAAATATTGAAGGAAGAACAAGACTTGGAAAAGCCACATGTAGATAAGGGGATGAGAAAGAAAGTTCAATGAAATTCTCTAAAAGAAAAAGCAGAGTCTTAATAAAGCTTAGGCAAGAGGCCTAGAATTATTCTGAAAAATAAGAATCATTGCTTGTATACATGCAGATAAGAACTGATTTAAATCATTAAACTGAAAGGGAATTCTACAAAATCTTTTCGGTTATCAAAGGTCATTCTTCACCAGAATGTTCCAGAATTATTCTCTCTCCAGTCCTAATGCCAGCCCCACAACCTCACTTGATTTTCAAACTCTGGAAGAGAAAGAGAAGGCTAGTTAGTACAGTTTTCACTGGTTCATACATAATTCATTCAGCAGATACCATTAAGCACCTATAGTGCTTAGTAAGCATAGAACTTAACAACAGTGAATATTTCTGAGGATCCATTTTCTTCAGTAGGTTCATTTAAAAGGCTGTACAGGGGGCGCCTGGGTGGCGCAGTCGGTTAAGCGTCCGACTTCAGCCAGGTCACGATCTCGCGGTCCGTGAGTTCGAGCCCCGCGTCGGGCTCTGGGCTGATGGCTCAGAGGCTGGAGCCTGTTTCTGATTCTGTGTCTCCCTCTCTCTCTGCCCCTCCCCTGTTCATGCTCTGTCTCTCTCTGTCCCAAAAATAAATAAACGTTGAAAAAAAAAAATAAATTTAAAAAAAAAAATAAAAAAAAAAATAAATAAAAGGCTGTACAGGATAAACAACAAATAAGGTAGTTGTATAGGTTCTGAATAAATTATTTTCCTATTTAAAACATGGCATACAAATAAAACTTAGAAAGCAACTATACAAATGTGTTTAAATTCTACAACTATATAAAAATAGTAGACTGCTTTAAGAGCCAAGAAGTAGCCATATTTGATTGCAGTAGAGAGGAGAATCAGTGCTATAGAACATCAAATTCAAAATGGAAGATAATGGGGCACCCGGGTGGTTCAATCGGTTAAGCATCCAACTTCAGCTCAGGTCATGATCTTGTTTGTGAATTTAAGCCCCACGTCAGGCTCTGTGCTGACAGTTCAGAGCCTGGAGCCTGCTTCGAATTCTGTGTCTCCCTCTCTCTGCCTCTTCCCCGCTCACACTCTGTCTCTCTCTCTCTCTCTCTCTCTCTCTCTGTCTCTCTGTCTCTCTGTCTGTCTCTCTCTCTCAAAAATAAACATTAAAAAATTTTTTTTTGAAATGGAAGAATGGGAACAGAATGCCGTCTCTTTGAGTACTTACCCTGTGCAAGGAATGGTCCTATATAATAATATAGATACACATACAATTTAATCTCACATCTACCCAGGTAGGCTTAATCTCCATTTTATAGTTAGAGAAATGAAAATTAAGCAACTTGCTGAAATCCTATAGCTCGTAAGTAGAAGGACAGGATTTGATCTGACCCATCCAGGAGAGTACTCTTTTCCCATCATTTGCATTGAAATTTTTCAGAGCTACAAATGAAATAGATAGGGGGAAAATTGAAGATTATTACAGTAGGTAAAGCATTGAGATGGAACCAGCAAAAGATAGGGAAGAACATACAAGTTTGAACCGATAAATAGAAATACAAGTTTTCACAACTGAAAACACCCAAAATTGGACATAAAGGGTCCCCATCTTTTATTCAAAATCAGTAAACACAAATGAGGAATAAGACACATCTTAGATAAAATGATTATGAAGTTTTTGTTTTTGTTTTTTTAAGTCTGTATGCTCATGGGAAATATTACAACATTAATTTTAAGGGGTTAAGTCATCTTTCCTTTATTTATTTTTTTTTTTTAATTTTTTTTTTTTTAACGTTCATTCATCTTTTGAGAGACAGAGACACAGAGCGTGAGCAGGGGAGCGACAGAGAGGGAGACAGAATCCAAAGAAGGCTCCGGGCCCTGAACTGTCAGCACAGAGCCCAACGCAGGGCTCGAACTCACAAACCATGAGATCATGACCTGAGCCAAAGTCATAATACAAAGGTGCCCCCCTTTATATTATTTTTGATGGTACTGGAAAACAGTGAAACAAGCATTTGTGTCAGGAATAAAACCTATAACATGAATTCAAGTTGTCACTCCTGTACGATGGTGACAGAAAAACAAATCTTAAGAAAATATGTACACCCTCCCCTTCCCACTCAATAGATTTCTGTAGAGATTGCGTTTAAAATTGTAGGAATTGAATTACTCTTCCCCTTCTTTCTCTCTTGCTCCCTCCTTTCCTTCCCTTCTCCCACTCCTTTCCTATCATGGGTTTATTTACAGATACAGACTTTAGGAATGTAAATCATTGGATCCTGACAGAAGATATTTCCCTGGCTACCTAAGATTTTAGGAATAAATTCCAGCTGTGGAGCCATGAATTAGTTTTCTTGAAAATGAGGCTAATTTTTGATCATATTAATTTTTCCAAATTGAGATACTAGTAATAATGTTTTGAGTGGATTTTTAAAATTTTGGTAGTCTTTCTAAATATAAATACATGCATTTTGTAAAAATTTCAATTTTATACCACCAGTAAAAATTTTAATACTTCACTGTTTCCATAGCAAAATTTCTAAGTATGACTAATGGCTTTAAAACCTGCCAAAGAAGAGGGGTAATTGGGTGGCTCAGTCGGTGAAGTGTCTGACTTCAGCTCAGGTCATGATCTCATGGTTCGTGAGTTCGAGCTCCACTTCGGGCTCTGTGCTGACACCTCAGCCTGGAGCCTACTTCAGAGTCTCTGTCTCCCACTTTCTCTGCCCCTCTCCCGCTCACTCACTTTCAAAAATAAATAAATGTTAAAAACAAAAAATTAAAGAAAAAAACCTCCAAAGAAGAAAAATAAAGTGAGCTTTTATTAAGTAAATCAACTATATAATATATAAAACTAAGTGACTGAAATAGTCATCTTGGAAAAAAAAAAACCAAACTTACATTAAAAGTTCTATGTTGGGGCACCTGGGTGGCTCAGTTGGTTGAGCATCCAACTCAGACTCAGGTCATGATCCCAGGGTTGTGGGATCAAGGCCTACATCAGGCTCCACAATGAGCATAGATTGTGCTTAAGCCTGCTGAAGATTCTCTCTGCCTCCCCCCACCCCCCCAACCCCTGTCCCCTGCTCACGCTCTTTCGTGCTCTTTAAAAAAAATAACAAAGTTCTGTGTAATATATAGATAAGGGAACATACCATAAAATTTGGGGCCTTACCTTTCATGGACCTTCATTTAAAAACATTTTTGTTTTAGTAAAGAAGGTAAATGCTTAACACTTTTATTAGTTAAAAATACTTACAAAAATAAAAAGTTACGCATTACATTCGCATTTAAATTTTTCTCTGGTTCATATTTTATTTGATTTTCATTAGTTCTGTGTGATACTGGCGAGTAACTTAATGAACATGAATGTATAATTTGAACATATAATTCCAGAACCTTGAGTAGTCCTAAATTAAGAATCCCAGAGACAGAAAAACATAGCTATTTACATGAACTATGTTAAAAACACAGGACTTTGGGTCACCTGGGTAGCTCAGTCAGTTAAGCGTCCGAGTCCTGATTTTGGCTCAGGTCATGATCTCACCATTCATGGGATCAAGCCCCGCATGACAGTGAGAATCCTGCTTGCGATTCTCTCTTCCCGTCTCTCTGCCCCTCCCCCAGATGCACTCTCTCTCAGAATAAATAAACTTATTTAAACAAAAAAAAAAAAAAAACAAAATAAAAACGCAGGGCTTTGTTTTATTTTGTAGTTCTCATCCTTAAACAAGTTATATGTGTTTTGTTTTTTTACCATGAGCAGGTTCTTTGTTAAAAAAAATTTGTGCCAAATTATCAGGCATTATTACCATTGAAGTTTCTTAACATTACTACTATTTGTAGTGATTTTGTCAGTGAAAATAACCCTCAGTAGGTAACATGTCTGGGGTGACTGATCCTGGTAGCTTTTAGGTGACCACTTTGGTCAGGATCATCTGAGTAATGGTTTTAACTAACTAGTAATAAGAAGCTATTCAAAACAAATTTAAAATGTTTTCAGTGGATGCATTATTACATATTTACTAAATAGGTGCCCATTAAATGATTATATTATGGGTATTATTACTGTTCATTACTTTGAAATGAGTTCATATTTATAATATTGAAAGTTTGATGCATTTGGTGTGGCAGATCTCTTCTGTTAACTTTAAAGAAAATATGTAGAAGTAAGAGCAAGTTGATTATATATTTCTCAGACCTGCTTTTCTGTTGTGCCATCTACTTATATAATCACCTTTTTTTATTTGCTTTGCCTCTCAGTGGTAAATTATACGTGTGAAGCCATTGCTATGTTGTAATTTATAACTCTGGTTCTTTTTATCCATTAATGTCACCAGTGCAGTAATACATGATTTTTATGTTATGTTATGTTATGTTATGTTATGTTATGTTATGTTATGTTATGTTATTGGCAAAGTTATATCCTAAGGCAAGGACTTTTAACCTCAAAGAGCAGGGGAGAGAGGACAGAGGGATAATTGTGGGAGGAGGGGCCATAGCATTCATCCAATTTCTTAAAGGCTCTGTCATTACAAAAATACTAAATACCATAGTCTTAAGGAAATTCTGAACTCCAAGTGAGGAAAGATAATAAATACTTAGCTGTAACTGGATTACTGGGAACATTGACTCAACATTATGGAATTTGTTAAATTTAATAGTTTTATGCATTCTTCTATCAGTTAGGTGTCCAGTATTAACTTACATGCTGTGCTACAAAATGGTCACACATATGCTAATTTAGTCTAGTCTCTGTTAAGTAGTTTTTGAGGACACTGGTTTCTTGTGACAGAACAGTATGTGCTTATGCCTTAGAACTCAGTTGCAGCAACATGTAGGTATCTTGGAGATCAAAGGAAGCAAATTACTTGCTTCTTTTCCCCTGAAAAAAGTCCTAAAAAAAGTTCTCTGCAGGAGTCAGATGACCGTTCCATTTGGAAATATTATAAAGAATGTTATCTCAATCTGAATATTTATTATTCAAATGAACCTAACGTGTAGTAGAGGCCTGAAAGAAGGTCTGGATCTAGTAAATATCTCCACCAAACCATACTTCTGAAAAGCATATAAAAGGTTTGCTATTACAGACAAGACATCTGAAACTTTTCAACAGTATATACATATTTTATTTGTAAATGTGTTTTTATTGCATATTAAAACCATTTAGGAGACTAGATAAGGCAAACTTTTAAAAAATCTGGAAGAATCTAGTGAGAGCAAGGTTGAGACATGCACAAAAATAGAAATACTAAGTAAACTACACCAAGTAAATTGTACTCCTCTGTTTGCACCGTGGATGTTAGAGTTGAGCACTTCCTATCACAAAGCCCGTTGAAATTTTTTTATTCACCATTGTACCTAACCTGTTGTCCCTTATTTGCCTTAAACTTCCAAAAGCTGTACTTAAAGTGAAGTAGTATTAGCAGCCCACCAGAAGAAATTTACTCTCTGGACCACGTAAGTGATTAGAATAACAATATCCCTAGAATATAGATAAAGCACTAATACTTGCCCTGTGTTACAAGTAAACATAATGAGCGGCGCCTGGGTGGCTCAGTTGGTTAAGCGTCCGACTCTTGATTTTGGCTCAGGTCATGATCTCGTGGTTCGTGAATTCAAGCCCTGCATCGGGCTCTGCGCTGACAGCGTGTAGCCTGTTTGAGATTCTCTCTCCCACTCTCTTCCCCTCCCCCGTGCGCGTATCCACGTGCTCTCCTCTCTCTCTCAATAAATATTTTTAAAAAAACAACAAATAAACATAATGATACTCTAATGGCCACCATGTAATATTAGGTTATTTGCTGAGTACTTTGTCTACATTTTCTTTTAATTCTCATAAACATTTGATTTTAAAAAGATACCATGAAACATGGTTTTTATGGGTAATACCGGTAAATGAAGATTGAAGAAATTTAAGTAATGTGCCCAGGGTAACCAGGCTAGTAAATGTCAGACCAAGATTTGTCTGTAGATCTGTTGGATTCCATAAACCACTCATTCCATTATATGATGAGTATTTTTGAAAGACTGAGGGAATAGAGAAATGGACTTTCGGTTTTTGTGTGACTTAGTACAAACCTGTCATCAAGAGAAAGTTTTGGAACCACGGTGACCGCACAGCTCATGCTATGTGAATGACAGCCATTACTTGACCTCATGAACTTGTCTTTTTTGTTCACTTCTGTATGTTTCTACCATGTAGAATGATGTCTAGCTCTTAGTGGGAACTCATAAATATTTGTTGAATAAATGACCAAATAAATGGCTAGTGAATGAAAAATATCTTTAATGCTTGAAAGTTTTAGAAAAGATCTAGAGCTGTGCATATGATGCTAAGAGTTTATATAGAAAGAGCTTGTAGCTATTCTCTATCCAGAAGATGAAATCAAGGATCAGATTAAGGAGTATCAGCTTGAGCTGAAAGTCACTGGCAAGATTTGGAATTTAATGGCAGGAAAAGAAGTGTCCACATTCTGAACAGGAAGGAAAGTGTTAACAGAGACAGTGAACCAGTTGACCTTCATCTTGGCATTAGCAAACTGGCAGAAAAGGGGTCTGGATCTGGGTGGAGGTGGGGGAAGCTGGGACACTGTCTTGGGATTTAACTCTTGTCACCCAGTACATTAGGGATGTTCTGTGTTCATAAATGCTTTTAACTGCTTCTCAGGTGTAATACAAAAAATAAGGAGATCAAATAAAAGAGATGCCGGGCCACTTTGATTTAATCATGTAAATAATCATTTCAAGCTTCATAATTAAAAAATAGTTTGTCATTATAAGACTTCTTTACCTTTGGCATAGAACATTGCTCACTGTTTCTTTTATAATTTGTTATTCAGGAGGAACCCGTCAAATTATTAGAGTACCTCCAAAACCAGGTATTAGTTGGCCAGTTTGCTTAAAATGAAAGATGAATTCAGCACCTGCTTGGACTCCTAGACTTTGACTCAAAATATTAAGACTTATTTTTTAAAATAAGCTTGGAGATTTCTGCAGTTAGTCCTGAAAGTGTTGTACATTGTTCTTAATTCTTGTTCGTTCCACATGCTTTTTATAAGGATATATTTTGAATAGGTTTGTGAATAATTATTCTAAAGGAAATAATGGAGTGTGTGTGTGTGTGTACATATAAATACTGGATTTTTTCCTTAAAATTGTTAAATGAACTCTTACTATTGATTTTTACAAAACTAGAAAAATAGACCTTTGAATTTGAATTCAGATGTTGTGAGATTAATTTTCTTTGGAAACAAGGTGGATTGGATGAGGTTTCTTTACATTTTTTAAATGGATTTTTAAATTTGTAAAAATTGTCATTACCTTGTAGCCAATATGGAAAGTTATCAGAATTAGTACTTAGAATTTTTGTTGTTGCAAGATCGTGGTAAAATTATAAATGTTTTCAAAGTCCAGTGTGAAGCAAAATACTGACTTTTTAAAAATTAATTTGAGAGAGAGAGAGAGAGAGAACCAGTGGGGGAGGGACAGACAGCGAGGGAGACAGAGAATCCTAAGCAGGCTCTGTGCTGTCAGCATGCAACTGGACGCGCAGGGCGTCATCTCAGGAACCCATGAGATCATGACCTGAGCCGAAATCAAGAGTTGGGTTTTTGTTTTTTTTTTTAATTTTTTTTTCTTTTTTTTTAATTTTTTTTTTCAACATTTATTTATTTTTGGGACAGAGAGAGACAGAGCATGAACAGGGGAGGGGCAGAGAGAGAGGGAGACACAGAATCAGAAACAGGCTCCAGGCTCTGAGCCACCAGCCCAGAGCCTGATGCGGGGCTCGAACTCACGGACCGCGAGATTGTGACCTGGCTGAAGCCGGACGCTTAACCGACTGCGCCACCCAGGCGCCCCTTAATTTTTTTTTTAATGTTTATTGATTTTTGAGACAGAGAGAGACAGAGCATGAACGGGGGAGGGTCAGAGAGAGGGGGAGACACAGAATCTGAAGCAGGCTCCAGGCTCTGAGCTGTCAGCACAGAGCCCAATGCGGGGCTTGAACTCACGGACCGTGAGATCGTGACCTGAGCCGAAGTCGGACGCTTAACCGACTGAGCCACCCAGGCGCTACAGTTGGGTATTTAACTGACAGAGCCACCCAGGCACCTCAATAACTGACAGATTTTTAAAAGCCATGTAATTTTACATTAATTTAACTAGCATTTCACAACAGCTGTGGTTTTCCACGTTTTTGGGTCTATCCATAAGTAATATTCTTACCTTTAATATAATAATTTAATATTTTTACCTTTATTTTCAAAATAGTAATTCCAGTATTAAGCTCTTCTTTGCTTCATTGGTAATTTAGAACATTTACTGTTGGTTTGGTTGTATGTTATTTTTGTTTGTTCCTTTGGTTTTTTTGGTCCTGGTTTGTGTTTGTACTAAAGCTTTTAGTATTAATTTTTAGTTTTTATTGCATTGGGATTAGAGAACCATAGGTTCTCTATGGTTTAAACTTTGGAATGTATTGAGGTTTTCTTTGGTCTGTTATAATCAAGTTTTGTTAATCAGTGGAAGTTAAAGGTGTAGTTTCCATAAAGCACAAAGTTCAATATATATTAATTCCATCATAGTGATTATTAATCACGCCTGCCATATCCTCACCCACCAAAGACTGAGCTTATGATGATAGTCCCTCGCTACCATGCTATTTTTGTCACGTGTTTTCTTGGTATTCTTCAGGTAGATTCACGACTAACAAACATTTTTAAAATGTTGAATGGACATCTTTTTTGCATATACTTTCCTTTGTCTTGAATTCAACTTTGTCGTGTATTATTTTTTTTTTTTTACATTTTAAAATTTATTTTTGAGAGAGAGAGAGAGACAGAGCACAAGTGGGGGAGAGGCAGAGAGAGAGAGGGAGACACAGAATCTGAAGCAGGCTCCAGGCTCCGAGCTGCCAGCACAGAGCCAGACGCGGGGCTCAAACCCACAAACCGTGAGATCATGACCCTAGCTGAAGTCAGACGCTTAACCGACTGAGCCACCACAGGCGCCCGTATTAATATTAATTTTTTAGAATATGTGCCTGATATATTTTTGCCCATTCATTTATGTTTTTCACACTTTCTCATATTTTGTTTGTAGGTGTGCTCAAGTAGCAGCTTCTATTTGGATTTTTGTTTGCCTTTCTTTTTGTTAATGTTGCTTAACAAAATCCAAGATTCATTCTTTATCTTTAAAGATAACCTGACCTAGTTGCCTTTTTTGTGGAGCAAAACCCTGCAAGTTATTAATTTGGTTATTCAGACCTTGGGTATTTGGCAGATTTTTTTTTTTTTTTGATGTTTTATTTATTTTTGAGACAGAAGGAGACAGAGCGTGAGCAGGGGAGGGGCAGAGAGAGAGGGAGACACAGAATCCGAAGGAGGCTCCGGGCTCTGAGCTGTCAGCACAGAGCCTGACACGAGACTCGAACTCACGAACCGCGAGACCATGACCTGAGCCGAAGTCAGACGCTTAACCGACTGAGCCACCCAGGTGTCCCAGCAAATATTTTCTTGAAAATGAAGTTAGTGAGCCTGTCAATTCAAGGAAAACAGCTAGTAGTTTTTATAGCCAGTGGTAAAATTCAAGCTTTAAAAGAAAATTCAAATTTTGGAACATTTATATCTGCCGGCTAGAGCCTGACAGCTTTCCAATACTTAGTTTACTGATGAGATTGGAAGTGTCATCAATGAATATGATTGTTTTGATATTGAAGAAAGAAATGTGTCAACATTTGGAAGATCTACATCACTCAGTAAACCAATATTTTCTAAATGACCAATGCATGACGTGACAAAATCATGATATATAAAAGATCCATTCAAATTGTAAATTGATGGTTTTAATGTAAGAGTATGAAATTCATTGATACAGTGTCAGATTTCCACAATGTAAATAATTAACAAACTACCACTTGTTGAGTTTTGGTGTAGTGTTAGAGAAAAGCCATAATTAACTGAAAAGGTTGTTAAAAGCATGTTAAATTTTTTACTTGTTCAACTACATATCTGTGAGAGGCCAAATTTTCATCATATATTTTGGCCAAAACAATATGTCAAAACAAATTGAATGTGGAAGCAGATATGAGAAGGCAGCTGCCCTCTATTAAAACAAACATTAAAAAGATTCCCCACCCCCCCAAAAAAAAGTAATACAGTGTCACCCTTCACTTTTTGGGGGGAGAAGGAGAGGAGGAATATAGTTATTTTTTATTTTTAAAAATCTCATTTATGTTAACATCCAATGTGCTGCTTTTTGTTATTTCTAAATGAATGAGTAAATATTTTAAGTTTTTTACTTTAATTTCTAACTTGATAAATAACCATAGATATAACCATTATAAACAAAAACCCTTTGGGATGCTGAGAGTGAAGTGCCCGAGACTTCACTGCACTAGACATCTTAAGGTGCCGCTTACCTCCTCCTTCTCCCCTCCTGGGAACCGCAGTGGTGTATTTTCTGATTTGCTGGTACCCAAGGCTGCCTTTGCCTTCACATGAGTGTTGATTTGCTTGGTGTGGAATGCATGAGTCATAATTTATTCTCTCTCAACTGCAGATCAGAGATTCTCAACCTTCTGCCTACCTTCAACATGTCTAAAGGACACCTCATACATCCCCCATTAGTGTTGCTGTCAGTAACTCTCCTCAGAGGGTTATACCTGATCCCCAAGTCCTCTCTGGATATCATTACTATACGTAGCTTCTTCCTCTTGTCCTCTGGAATCCAGTGTTGTAGAGAGAGACCAGGCTAATTTAATTTTCTTTAGAGTTAATGTATTTTTTGTTTGTTTGTTTGTTTCTGTCCTTGTAAAACAGAAATTGCAAAACTGTATTACTGGGCAGGGGGAGTGGAGTGGCGGGGGTGTTCTATTGAATTTTGTCCATAATACAGTGAGCTTTTACGATCTGCAGATCTGCGGGCTCAGGTTTTTTGTTTGTTTGTTTGAGCCCAACAAAGTTTACTTTTATAACTGTTTCCCTTTGTTCTGACTTTGTATCATTTATAGATTTTTACTTTACTGTCTTTATATCATTTTAAGCATTTTCATTTATCACCTCAGTATTCTGGGAGAATTTCTTAAGCTTATTGTCAATTCTTTAATTACGTTTTCTTAATTTAGAGTTGGTAGGGCTGCCCAGCTCTCCTGATGTAAGTGCAGATTTTAATCTTTCAATTGCAGTTTTAATTCTCCTGCCAGATTTCACTTTCTCAGCCAGCTTCCTGTTTCCATCATCCTGGATCTCATTTTGTTCACTTTGCATGTTTGCTTGTTTTCTTCTTAAGATACTTTTTTCATAGAAACAATGTCTTTTGGATTCCATCTTGATCACTCTGAGTGCTTTCTAAAATTAAGTTTCTTGAGTCTTCAGTATGATTTTTCTTTTGCTGTAGTTTTCTTGTAGTTTTCATACACACACGCCCCATATTGTTTTTCTTCTGTTACTTATCCTTGAAAGGGAAAGAAAGCTGTCCAGACTGAGGGTGTGCAGACACACAGGACGTGAAGATTGCTCCTGACCACACATATCACCTGTCTTACACTAGAAGAATTCTAGTTTCTGGTGGCTCTGTTGGCCTGATGTGATATCTTTTATATTCTCTGTTGCCTCGTTCTAAAACACTACTTAAAAAATTCTAACTTGAGGCAGGAATGTGCCTTCGGTCTCTCTGTGACTCTGTCTCCACATAAAGTGGTTGATCCTTCGTGGGTAGAGAAATAGTGGATCACTTTTGTTTTCCTCCAACGGAAGTGGATTCTGCCACTAAGAGGAGACAGTGGGGGAGAAGAAACTTTTAATAAACCTTTTCCCAGAGGGAATAAATGATTGAACAAGAGTGACTTTTTTTTCTCTCTTGTAAAAGAAATCGAGAAGCAGGCAGTCCACGCCTGGTGCAGTGGCTTCATGGTCATGAGGTACTCAAGCTCCTTTTCGCGTGAGGTACTTGAGCTCCTCCGTTCTTAGTCACTTCTGTCTTCAGGATCACCTCATGGTCAGAATCGCTGCTGGAATTTCAGCCACCATTCTCTCATTCAAACAGGAATAAGAGAAGTAGATCTTCCAGTAAGTCTTTGAGGCACCATTCAACTTGTGTTCTCACCTATCAGCTCCTCCTAGGTACTGAGTTGCTGGGAAATGTGTGGTAGCTGAGCACATTGCCAACTTAATAAAGTCAGGATTTGTTGATAAAGAGGAAGGATAGAATGGTGATGGAACAGGTAATCTCTTTGCCGCAGTGGCACTATGGTAGGGCAACATGTAAGTCAATCACAAGGGCATGCTTCAGTAACACTGTGTAGTTCACGTAGTTGGCCAGTACAGTTGGTTTTCTGAGCTTTTTTGAGTTGTCTGTCTCTGTTTTCACAAAGTTGAGGCAGGCACATCAGGAGTGTGTCCCTGAGAATCTATTACTTGTACTGGAGGTCAGTCTGCTTTCCTTTTCGAGTTTGTGGACACAACTTGGATGAAGTGAGAACTTCCAGACATTTAGGATTAGCATTGGGGTTTAATGTGTTCCTATTGGTTTTAATTTTTTACTATTTTCATTACATTTGGTAACCATGAGTTACCAGAGTGGGGTAACCATGCCAAGGAAAGAAAATATGGAATATTCTGGTTTAATTTAATGTGAGCAGGTCTGATTTTCTTGGAATTTCGCCATTTTATGTTCTCCAACTTCAGCATAGTATAATTCTGTACTACACATTCTGGTATTTTGACCCAGTCATATTTTAGTTTCTGTCGTAAAGCCAGGCATAGGCAGTGACTGTTCTTGTTTTTCTAAAACACATAATCAACCTGTAAGTTACCCTTCCCCCTTTTCACCAAGGCACAGTGGTAAGGCTTTCCTCCACCACCACCCCCGCCCTGCATTTTGTGACCTAATTTCAGAGATGTTAAAATACAGGAAAATGTGTGCTTTCGAATTGATGGAATGTGATATTGTTATGTTCTATAAAATAAGAACTTCAGTGGTATAGGGTATTTGGTATTAATCTACATGTCCAGAATTAGGAAAATATTTAGGTAAACTGGGGCACATCTGCTTGACAGAATATTATGTAGCTTTCAAGAAAGATAGCAAGGTATCTCATATGATGTATAATAAGTAGTGTGATTATAACTTTTTTAAGTAACTACTTTCACAGGAAAAAATGTAAACCAAAGTACAGCAAGGTAGTAATAATGGTTGTATTTTAGATGGCAAGACTCACTACTAGGAGAAAGATCTTTTATTTTTCCAAATTTTATTTAATGACCGTATTACTTTTTAAGTGTATTTGTGGTGGTCATGGGGTTGTTTGTAACACTTATGAAGGGATCAATTAGAAATAAATCCTGCTATGCTAACTTCCCTTTTTTTTTTTTTTTTTTTTTTTTTTGTAGTTCCTAGACCATTAGATAAGGGAAATCTCAAACATTTCATTGAAATTTTTATGTTTTAATGTTATGCTTGGATGAATGATGGTAAAGGATGGTTGGATAAGAGTGTAATGAATGAGATTCAAGACTGAATGGCGGTGGTATCTAAATGAGCTCTTTCTTTATGTAGCGAACTGAAGGAAGTTTCCTGAATACTGGTGGGGCTCATTCCTCAGTCTTTTCTCTTTTTCTAATAAATGTCTTAGGTCACATGATGAAGATACGTGAGGTACAGCTAGATGGAGGGTGGGGATCAGAACTAACAAATTCCTTTTAATAAGAATCTAGAAAGAACTTGGCAGCCTAGAAAAATAAGATGACCATTATAAGATGAAATTTAAGAGCAATTAATATAATGTCCCTACTTGTATACTCACAAATACCAGTAACTGAAGGTCAGGATAACAACAAATCATATAAAAAGATTTCACTTTAGTTATAATGTGATGTGGCTGCTAAACATAATTGGTATATTATACCTGTTCCATGTGTCCCCAAGGAATAGAATTAGAACTGGTAAACAGTGGATTTTCCAGCATTTTAAAGGAATGAGCTGATCAGTAAGATCTTGAATTGCCTTTCATTAGAGAGGTTCAGTTTTAGGTTGGGCATACACAGGCAAGGATTCAAACACAGAGTGAGTGGTTGGGTTGGATGACCTTCAGAGTCCTTTCCAACACTGAGACTCTGACTTTTAGACACACTAATAATGTTTTTAAAATACCTCTGTGGGGAGTGATAGTTGTTATGGTAAGCAACAGGTTCCATAGTGTGACAAAGATGGTATAAATGACTGCCCCAATTCGTTAAAATGGGCTGTAAGGCACAAGTTGCCCATAGACATTACATAGGCAGTATATATAAATAAGGCATGGCCCTTTTTTTAATGGAGTTTTCATTGAAGTATGTAAGTAATAAATACATGATTGAAGAAAGGTAAATGTAGTGTAGTAAGAGCCATCAACAAGAACTTTGAGGATTAAAAGGAGGGAATTATATATCAAGAGTATCAAGGAGAGAAAAAAGAGTATCAGGTAAAAGTGTGACAAGAGAAAAATAGGTCTTGGAGAGTAAGTGGAATTTTAGCAGATCAAGACACGAACGGAAGTGGGGTAACCATGCCAAAGAAAGACAACAACATGAAGTTTCCCGGAAGTGGGAAAGCACTGATGTGTTGGGAGCATTGTATATATGAGATGAAACAACCAGAATGGCAAGTTGGTGTTGAATGGAAGATGACTTGAGTGTCACGCTGAGGATTTTCTGTTCAACAAAAGGGAGTAGTTGAAATTTTTTGAGTAAAGGAGTAGCACAATCAGTCTTACTTTTTAGGAACATTGATTAACTTGATTCACGTTTGTTGAATTGTTGAATGTGGAGAAATTGGGTAGAAAGCTATTCAAATGAGAACTGTTGAGGCCTCTATTAATATTAATAAAAGCATTTGGCATTATTGAGTGCTCACTATGTGCCAGGAACTTTACATTATTTCAGCAAAGACTCACAAATGTCATGGGATCCATACTTTTCCAAAGTATCACCTCCTAGATTTCTGGGAGGAAATTCCTGTGGGAAATCCATACACCATAATAATTAATCTCTCCAGGCATATTCTCTTGTATACACATGTGCTGCATTTACCCACACTCTCCAAGTTATGTCTTAATATGGCATTTTATAACCTGCTATCATAGTAATTTAGCAATCACAACAAATAATTATTGAGGTTGAGAAGTACCACATTTGGCGTTGTGGTAAAAATACGTGTAAGATGTAGTCTCTGACTCCTAAGGTAGGCATAGACCCACAGTTCGACTTTTTTGTACCATTAGCATGCCCAGCTAGGAATATGGCTTCTTAGTAAATACTAGCTGATTTATTGATATTAAAGATAGAACTAGACCGTTACACCAATCATTTTCTAGACAGATAAGAACATATCAGAATAACAGAGGCTCTTAGTTATTGAGAACAGTGATACTCGAGAAATGAAGCATGGTTATCTTTCACAAATGCCAGTAATGTCATTTAATTTTTAAGGAAGTTGGAAAAGCTGTCCAGTGTCCAGCCCTAAAATGTCATGCTCTAGTGTTGAAATAAGTGATATTATAGTAATTAAGCTCTTCCCTTAATATAGACTCACCAGTGTATTGACATAAATTAGTCATGCATTATCACTTTTTTTTTTTTTAATTCTATGAATAATTTTGATTAAGGAGCAAGGTAGAGTCAGAGAAGGTAGTCTGCAGTTTGTTAGAATATAGGGTAATCTTAAAACTCTTCTTGGGTTCCATTTGATTTAGAATTTCACAGAGACTTTTTCCTCCACCATAATCTAAACCCCCCATATTTGAGAGGCACCAGGAATCAACCTATCCTAAAGCATTTCATAGTCACTAACGTGGTTCTGGATAGAATGTATTAATTTAAACTCTCACCAGAAAATATTGTGAAGTAGAGGGCGCCTGAGTGGCCCAGTTGGATAAGTGTCCAACTTCGGCTCAGGTCATGATCTCACGGTTCATGAGTTCAAGTTCCACGTCGGGCTCTGTGCTGACAGCTCAGAGACTGGAACCTGCTTTGGATTCTGTGTTTCCTCCTCCCTGGCCCTCCCCCATTCATGGTCTGTCTTTCTGTCTGTCTCTGTCTCTGTTTCTCAAAAATTAACATTTAAAACATTTTTTAAAAAAATATTGTGAAATAGTATTATATCTGTAGTATATATTACTTACATATATTACATATGTGGAATATGCCATATATAGAGAAAATAAGAATAGCTTCATAACAACTTAGGAGAAAAATAATGGCAAAATATAATTTTAATAAAAATCTTTGTTGTGTATTTAACGGTTAACAGGCTTCGCTGTTGCAGTAAAGAAAAGAGAGTAAAACAAAACTGGATAAATTACTCATGCTAAAAGGGAAAGGTGAAGCTAGGCAAGCCTTGATGTGATGATAAATTAGGTTTGTCAGTCTGCATTACCTCAACTGTGTATGGTAAACAAAAGCTTTGTGCAGAGTTATTTGTAACCTGCATGGTTCTTTACACACATACCATGATGAGAATTTTATTTCTGCCAGACTCTGTGACACAATATTATTGCATGGTAATGTCTTTAAAAACATAGGTACACTTTGTTGCCAAGGAAGTGTTTTGTTATTCCAAAAAACTTTATAGTCAGGGTATTCTGATGTAGATACTGTTACAAGACCGTATAAGGATGACTGAACTTCTCAGCTATTTAAATTATATATGATGAAAATCTGAACTCATAATCAAGATTCCCCAAATTTGTTTTAAACACCTGGTAGACATGGGTGAGTCAGGAAACAGAAGCAGTAGTCAGGTAGGAAGAAAACTACCAACAGTGTGGTGTCACTGAAGCCAAAAGAGAGTCTGTTTAAAAAAGGAAGAAGTGATCGACTTAGTCACTTTTGGGAGGTCAATTAAGGTGAGTACTGAGGTAACCTCTGCATTTTGCAACAAGGAAGTCATTGACCTCAGCAAAAGTGGTTATGGTGTAGTGTTGAGGGTAGAAGTCAGATTAGAACAGAAAGTGAGAAATCGGAGATAACAAATACAGACGATGCTTTTGGAAAATTTAGCCACGAAAGGGGGAGGAACAACAATAACTAAAAGGTCTAGGAATGGGTCTAAGGAGAGGTTGATGTGTTGCACTTTGCTTTTTTAGTCAGAGAGTGTGTGTGGCAGGTACTGATGAAAAGGAGCCAGTACAGGAGTAGAGGTTGAAAACACAAAAGGTAGCAAACAGAGGAGTAAGTTTTCTCAAAAACCAAGAAAGGATGATATCCAAAACATAGGTGAGAGATTGGCTTTAGATAGGAGGAGAGGATTTGTCAGCTGTAGGAAGGTGAGGTGGAGAAAAGTTCCTGAGAGAGTGCCTGTCTGAAGGCAGTCTTCTGTGTAAAAAGTATATGATGTCGTTATCTGCTGAGAATGAAAGGGAAGGAGGAGATAGAGAAGTCTAAGGTCTTTAAAAAGTGAAAGAAACTTAAAATAGTCTCCGTGGAAAGTGTAAAAGCAAGGGAAAAAGGAAAACATGGTAAGATTGCCTTGTAATGCTAAGGGACCCCTTGAGATTGTACATCTTTCTCTAACCCCAGAATCTGGGAGACAAAATTAGTGTTAGATTTTTCTCCGTAGCTGGTAATGTTTCATTAAGTTGGAATCAAGATTACAGAATAGGTGTCTAACTTCTCTCTGGTGATGTCACTAATGTCTACTGTGTGGGCAGAGGGTAGGGAGAAAGGAGCTAGATACAGGACTATCATCCTTCCCTATTTTACAGCGACTACTGCGGTTACCACGTATCAAGACTGCTGAAAACCTAGTGAAATTGTCATTCAGATCCCCTACATCAGTAAACACGCCATTGATCTCAAGTTACTGCTGCTGCTACCGGATAACTAATGTATTGTCCGTGTCTGCTTGAAACGGAAGGTGTTGTATATGGCTTACTTCCAAATCTAGTACTTGAGCAACCTCACCATTTCTCCAAACGGAAGCTTTATTATATCAATGTTCACTATATGTTAGAAACTATACTAGGCATTGGAGATGCAAAAGTAAATAAGAGAGACGTGGTATCTGACCTGTGTTCATAGAGGATACAGATACAGACAGTTTGAGTAGAATGTGGTAAGTGTTACAACACGGGGAGATGCAAGGTGTCTTGGGCACACCTGTGAGCTCACATTACTCCAAGTTGAGAAGGTTAGAGATACTTTCCACGAGGTTTATTAAAAACCGGCTTCTGAAGGACTAGTAAGAGTTAACAAAGGACAGGGGTGGGGCGGTGAAGTCAATTCTTCACTGTGAGAATTGAAGTTGAAAAGGTAGTCACCAGATAGATCACTCTAGATCTTCTGAACTGTGTTGTTCAGAGCAGTGAATAGTCATCAGAGGACTTTTTAAAAGGTAGTGCTGTGATCACATTTTGTGTTTAGCAGGTTCCCTGTCGTTGCCTGTAGTAGCAGTTTCCCTGTAGTTGTAGTAAAGAATCGAGTAGGCAAAATAATGCTAGAAGTACTGATAAGGAGATTTTTCCCAGAAGTTCAGACAATTGTTTTGTTCTCTGAAGCTAGTAGGGACCACATTGATGATCTCTCATACCACTTTAAAACTTCTTGTTCCATATAGTTAGTTGAGGTATAGGACATAGAAGGCAAGAGCTTTCCTTTCATCACTACCAGGGAAGGAACTTGACCTCAAATAGCTTTTGCTCTTTAAGTCTCCCATGAAGATTGTTAGTCTCCCTGCCCCCATTCTACCTCAACTGTTGCTTTGTTAGCATCCCATTTTGTAACAATGAGCCACAGAAATTTGATTTCAGGAAAATCTGTTATTGAGGTATAATTAAACAACAGACAGATGTTAAAGTGTACAATTTGATCAGTTTTGACGTGTGTATATTTCTCTGAAATCATCACCTCAATCAAGATAATGAACACATCCATCACTCTTACTGCCTGCCCCTTCGTAGTCCCTCCCTCCTATTGTCCTTCCCTCCCCTTCCCCCAGGCAACCACTGATCCACTTTCTTTCACTATACATTAGTGATAAAAGTTTGCATGTTTTATAATTTTATGCCAATACTGTATTTTCTTGATTAGTTTTTAATAATTCTTGGAATCAGGCAATACTACTAGCCCTCCAACTTGTTCTTTTTCAAAGTGATTTTGGCTAGTCTAGATTCTTTGCATTTCCAGAGGAAATTTAGGGTCATTTTGTCAGTTTCTTTAAAAAGCCTGCTACGGTTTTGACTGGTATTGCATTGAATCTACACATCAGTTTGGGGAGAATCAACATCTTTACAGTATTAGGTCTTCTAACCCACAGACATGGTATCTCTCTCCATTTCTTTAGGTCCTCTCTAATTTCAACAAATTTGGTAGTTTTCCGTGTGTAAGTGTTCCACATTTTTGTTAATTTATCACTAAGTGTTTCATCTTTGGATGTTATTGTAAATAATATTGATTTTAGGTTTGATTTGCAATTATTCATCAATAGTATATAAAAATGCAGTTGATTTTGTATGTTGGTTGTTTTGTCCTGTAGCATTCCTAAAGTTACTTATTTAGTAGCCTTTTGGTAGATTCCATAGAATTTTCTACATAGATGATTGTGTAACCTGCAAATAAAAATAGTTTTACTTCTTTTTTCTAAAATGGATGCTTCTCGTTTTTTGGAAGAATTGATATTACTCTCTTTTCTTAAATGTTTGGTAGAATTTACCAGTGTAGCCCTCTAGGGCCTGGGAGTTTCTTTGTGGGAAGATAATCAGTAAAGTCTGATAGTAGCACTTTGTGTCTTCACTGTTTATTTTTCCGATCACTCTGGCTAGAGATTTATCAATTGTACTGATCTCAGAGAATTAGCTTCTGATTTTTATTCTTTTTCTGTTTTCCATCTCATTGGTTCCTGCTCTTTTTTCTTGCCTCTGGCTTACTTTGAATTTAATCTGCTTTTCTAAAAATAAACTTTACTTTTTGGAGCATTTTTAGGTTCACAGCAAAATTGAGTAAAAGGTACAGAGATTTCCATATACCTTTTGTTTTCGCCTTAGTTTTTTTTTTTTTTTCCTTTTTCAAGTTTTTAAATTCCAGTTAACATCAGTGTAATTAGTTTCAAGTGTAGAATTTAGTGATTCATCGCTTCCATACAACACCTGGTGCTCATCCCAGTGCCCCCTCCTTAATCCCCGCCAGCTGTTTCCCCATCCCCCACCCCGTTCTCTCTGGTAACCATCAGTTTGTTCTCTGTGGTTATTAAGTAAAGGGTCTGTTTCTTGGTTTGCCTCTCTCTCTCTCTCTTTTCTACCTATGTTCATTTGTTTTGTTTTTGAAGTTCCACATATGAGTGAAATCATCTGGTATTTGTCTTTCTCTGACTTATTTCACTTAGCATAATAGTGAAAGTCCAAAACTCATTATTTTGAGGCCTTTCTCCTTTTCCAATACAGGTCTTCCCGTACCATAAATTCCTCTATAAGTACAGCTTTTGCTAAGGCCCCACAGAAGCAGACCCTTTCTTTCCTGTCAGTCATGTAGAGCCTTTCTGGTGTCGTCATTTTTTGTCTGCCAAAATAAGAACTGTAAAGGCAGTGTCTGCAGCGATAAAGGAGAAAGTTTAAGCTCACAAGTCCATTTCATATGCATTTTCCAGGCTCCTACCAAGTGGGGAAGGAAGAGGTCACTTATTTGGATTTGGGAAAATATCTTTGACAAAGCCGTCTTATCGATGACTTACTACAAGTAATACTTTGCTTTTCTCACTGAAAAGACCTATCCAGTTAATGCTCTGTAGTTAATAATGGAGGGGACCTATTACCAACGTAAGGGGAACTAGTTTCATCGAGAGTTGTTTAAGCAGTGTCTCTTTTTGCCTCAAAGGCTCCCATTTGTGCAGTTGTGAATAAAGGCTAAGGTGGTACACCAGATTTCCCAGACTATTTAAATTTGTTTCTGGAGAAAAAGTATATTACATTCAATCATACCTTTAAATTTCAGCTGTTCTGCAGAAACCTGCCTTAACTGAATTTTGGAATAGTCTCTTAGGGCCAGTATAAACCAACATCAGGGATCCACAGAAATAATAGTTAACCCTCATTAGACATTTTGCCATGTGTCAGGACCTACGTTAAATATTTTGCGTGGGTTGTCTTAATGACATAAGGTGTAAAACCTTATGAGGTCTAAGCATTTTTATTCCCATCTTACAGATGAGGAAACAGATTTGGAAAGTAACCCGTCTAAGTCCCACAGCTCAGTAGTAGTAGAGTCAGAGCTGCAGCCCAGCCTCTACTGGCATTAGGCAAGTTGTACACCTGTCTCCTATATTGGTGTTTGAAAAGGCAGCTTGTAGTGGCCGTGAGATGATAGGGTTCTGAACTGCTTGAGTCAGAATATGACTTGATGAGTTAAGCAAACCAAGGTAAGTGAATAATACAGTAGTTGAGGATATAAATTCCTTCAGGCATTTTGCTACTCTAAAATCTGAACTTTCCTTAGGAAAGAAGGGGAAAATATGGGGCACCTGGGTGGCTCAGTCGGTTAAGCGTCCAACTTGGGCTCAGGTCATGATCTCACGGTTTGTGGGTTCAAGCCCCGGGTCGGGCTCTGTGCTGACAGCTCGGAGCCTGGAGCCTGCCTCAGATCCTGTGTCTCCCTCTCTGCTCCTCCCCCACTCTCACTTTGTCTCACTCTCTCAAAAATAAATAAATGTAAAAATTTTTTAAAAAAGAAAAGAAAGAAGGGGGAAATACTGCATTGGGGGCAACATGGTGGTATAGGAAGAGAATGAGTTTAGATCTCACTTGTTACTAAGCCCCATTAAAAAGTTAGGTAACCTCTTTTCGCTTCAGACTTTTCATTTATCAAGTGGAGATTTTCTCCTTTTAGGATAATTTAAAGATTGGAGATTATGTGTATAGCACAGTGCCAAACCTGTATCAGCTGATCAGTAAAGAGCCTGGTTGCCTTTGTTATTGTTAGAATCTGTTAATTCTCAGTGAATGAAAACTTTCCTTTTTTTGAGGCCTTAGTAAGTTCATTTTCTGACACAAGCCGCTCCCCATCCATCACCAAGATTCAGTCCTGTTCTTCTGATAAGTGTTTGTATAACACTGAGTTCCTTTCCTTTTTAGCAATTCTGTTTTGACATTCTGTTTAGTCCTGTGATGAGCCAGTTAATGTCTGCCTCGCCACACCAGATAGTGAGCTCTGTGCAATCAGAAGCTCTGATCTTGTTCACCTTTGTCTTCTGTGCACAGTGCAGGCCTTCAGTCAATGTTAAACGAGGGAAATGATTCTTAGTAGCAGTACTGACTACCTTGTGATGATGATGTCTGCTTCCATCAAAGGAGTGATGCTTTCCTTAAAGTAGAAGACAGGTCCTGTGATCTGGGTAAAATCTCAGAACTTACCAGTCTTTTCTGGCCACATCTTAACATTATGCTGATTGAACCCCTTGGAAATAGAGCACGGTAACATATTTCATTGCATTTAGCATCATTGTCTGTTTCCAGTTTGACTGATCACGATTGAATTACTGCCGTACTGCATATGTGCTGTTGCACAGAATTTAATTTCAACTTCTTGGTTACTTATTTCACTTTGCAGGAAATGTGATTGTTTCATGGAACTCGTAGGCTTTTAAGAAAGTGAAAATACTGGGTATCTCATGTCCCATCTTCCATCTACCATCCATCTAAATACCATTTTCATTTGGCTTCTCTTATAAGGGAGAAGATGTCAACCGGACACTAGAAGGTGGAAGGAAGCCTCTTCATTATGCAGCAGATTGTGGGCAGCTTGAAATCCTGGAATTTCTGCTGCTGAAAGGAGCAGATATTAATGTATGTAAAGAACGTGGTCATTCTAGAAAAAAAATCCTGTTGTATGCCTTGGGTAATTGTTTTCTAGTCCTGTAAAATAGAAATATAGTCTGAAATTATACCAAATTTCCTGTGACCTAGAAATATATAGTTGGCATTTTTTTTTAAATAAGCAGAACAAACAGACTTTCTTAAATGGATAAAACCGTGAGTTAGGATGCTTCATTTTTAAGTTCTACAGCAACTTGAGAGTTAACACTGTCACTGTCTATAGGTGGCAAATGGCTGTCACGCAATGGAGGATAGGACTATGTAGTCCTAGAATAAATCCAGACTGGAGTTTTGGACAAAGGTCAGTGGGCAAATGGTCAGACAGGAGCGGTCACCTCCTGGCTCTTGCCTTTTACAGCTTTTCAGGGTTTTGGAAAAATGTTTAGCCATGACAGCAAGTGAGATGAACTTTACACATTTCAGGGGACACTATGTCACCCGGCCCCATTGTGGCAGCCTTGTCCCTCTCATTGGCTATTTTCTACCCCCTCTCTTCCCTTCCTGGGCCTCATTCGCATTCCTACCACATCATGAGGACTTGGGGCTCAGAGAGGCCAAACAGTTGCCACAGTGTAAGTGGCAGAGCCAAGGTTTGACCTGACGTCAAAGCTCTGTGCCCTCTACTTCACTAGGCTGATACTCAAGGAGACGCTGCTTATGGGCTTGGGCCCCGGCAGCTCTCTAAGAGGCTGAAAACTTGTAGCCTTGAAGGGATTTTGTGTAACAAGGCAAAGAGGTAAACGTTGATAGTTCTCTGATCAAATCTAGAAGGAAGGAAGAAATGAAAACTAAAGTCGTTTTTTAATCTCTTATTTCACAGGCTCCGGATAAACATCATATTACCCCTCTTCTGTCTGCTGTCTATGAAGGTCATGTTTCCTGTGTGAAATTGCTTCTGTCAAAGGTGAGATCAATTGCTAATTGTCTTAAAGTTTTTATTTAAAATTCCAGTGAACATCCAGTGAGCATCAGTTTCAACACTACTTCATATATCACCTAGTGCTCATCACAACAAGCTCACTCCTTAATCCCCATCACTTATTTCACCCTTCACCCTTCACCCTTCCCACCTCCCTTCTGGTAACCATCAGTTTATTCTCTACAGTTAAGAGTCTGTGTCTTAGTTTGCATTTTTCTTTCCTCTCTTGGTCATTTCTTCTTTAAATTCTACATATGAGTGAAATCATATGGTATTTGTCTTTCTCTGACTCATTTTGCTCAGCATAATACTCTTAACTCCATCCATGTTGTTGCAAATGGCAAGATTTCATTCTTTTTTATCGCTGAGTAATATTCCATTGTATGCACCCGTCTTTATCAATCAGCCACTTAAGCTGTTTGCATAATTTGGCTGTTGTAGATAATGCTACTGTAAACATCGGGGTGCATGTATCCCTTTGAATTAGTGTATTTGTATTCTTTGGGTAAAAACTTAGTAGTGCAGTTGCTGGATCATAGGGTAGTTTCATTTTTAACTTTTTGAGGAACTTCCATACTGTTTTCCAGAGTGGCTGCCCCAGTTTGCATTCCCACCAACGGTGCAAAAGGGCTCCCCTTTCTCCACATCTTCACCAACACCTGTTTGTTTCTTGTGTTGTTGATTTTAGCCATTCTGACAGGTGTGAGGTGATATATCATTGTAGTTTTGATTTGCATTTCCCTGATGATCAGTGATGTTGGCCATCTGGATATCATCTTTGGAAGAATGTTCTTGTCTTCTGCCCATTTTTAATCAGAGGATTCGTTTTTGGTTTTTAAGCTTTGGAAGTTCTTTATATATTTTGGATACTAACCCTTTATCAGATAAGTCATTTGCAAATATCTTCTCCCATTCTGTAGGTTGCTTTTTAGTTTTGTTGATGGTTTCCTTCACTATGAAGAAGGTTTTTATTTTGACGAAGTCCCAGTAGTTTATTTTTACTTTTGCCTAAGGAGACATCTGGGGAAAGAAGTTGCTATAGCCGATATCAAAGAAATTACTTACCATGTTCTCTCTTAGGATTTTTATAGTTTCAGGTCTCAAATTTAGGTCTTTCATCCATTTTGAATTATTTTTGTGTTATGGTATAAGAAAGTGGTCAGTTCCATGCTTTTGCACTTTGCTTTCCAGTTTTCCCACCGTCATTTGTTGAAGTCTTTTTCCCGTTGGATATTCTTTCCAGCTTTGTCAAAGCTTAATTGACCATATAGTTGTAGGTTCATTTTTGGGTTTTCTGTTCTATTCCATTGATCTATGTGTCTGTTTTGTGCCAGTACCCTACTATTTTAGTTACTACAGCTTTGTACTATAATTTGAAACCCAGAATTGTGATGCCTGCAGCTTTGTTTTTCCTTTTCAAGGGTGCTTTGGCTATTCGGGGTCTTTTGTGGCTCACAAACTGTTACCAGTTCATGATGGATAAGAAGGTTGGGCTAGAATAAATCAATCCAGCCTCCTTCATCAAGAGTATCTTGCGGGGCGCCTGGGTGGTGCAGTCGGTTAAAGCGTCCGACTTCAGCCAGGTCACGATCTCGCGGTCCGTGAGTTCGAGCCCCGCGTCAGGCTCTGGGCTGATGGCTCAGAGCCTGGAGCCTGTTTCCGATTCTGTGTCTCCCTCTCTCTCTGCCCCTCCCCCGTTCATGCTCTGTCTCTCTCTGTCCCAAAAATAAATAAACGTTGAAAAAAAAAAAAATTAAAAAAAAAAAAAGAGTATCTTGCGATGAAAAAACAAGTTAGCTGAACTAAGCACTGTACTTAGTGATGTAGAAAACATTCTGAACTCCTAACCATTTGCAGACTGGTACCAGGTTTAGAGACCACAGTTTAAGTAGCCCTTGTATGAAATTTGTAAGCTCCATTTTCTGTCGTACATACTGAGTGAGATTGTTATTAGAGGCAGTTTGCTGTAAATAGGAGCCCTCCAAGTCGTCTGGTGTCTTGATGTGCTTGAGGTCCTGGCAAATTTGGAATTTTCTGGTGTTCACTCTTAGAGGGCGTTCAAAATCCAGCTTCAACAAACCAGTCGCAGCATTTCTAGCCGTGTTACATGGAACCTGCAGGTGTTGGAAGACAAGAAATCTTTGTAAAATAAGGCACCAGGATTAATCCTAAGCTTATCATTTCATTGGCATAGACTGGAAAATGCCCTTTATAGCATTTCACTTGGGATTTTAAAATAAGTCCTGTTGAAGGAAGAAAGATAGAAAAATGAGTAAATGTATATAAAGCATTTTGCCACAGTGCCTAACACATAAGTGTTCAATAAATAGTAGCTTTTATTTTAACTAAGACTGAGGAGGATTTTTAGCTTCATAGAGATAGCTTCAGTAAGATTTAGAAAAAATTGGGAAAGAAGGTTAGCATGTTTGTCTCTTAACACTTTATTGATAATTTTTTTAATTTACCCCTAGCTGCATGTTAAACACAATTACTAAATTTCTTTAGGTGTGTGGTTGTTACTGGTTTGGTGTTGGGTTTTTATTTTGGGAGAAGAGATATATATTAATCGTAATTTTTAGATACTACACATTCTATTGATAGGAATAATGTGGTTCTCCCAAAGCCAAAACAAATGGAAATATTCTTGGTTACTGTAGAGGATCTACAATCTGTTGTAGGATGTGCTCCCCCAAATTTCCAGTCACTATATCTCCTCACTGTCCATCCCTCCCCCACACCCATGACAAGATTTTTTTAAGTACCTTTGAAAACTACTGGATAATTTCATCCCTCGGAGAATATTTTTGCTTACCATATTCAAAACTGGTTGTCACAGGCTGCAACTATTGATTTACAGTTTGTTAAAGATTTGTGTAATTCCAATATTTTATTAGTTAGAACTCTTTATATTGCAAGTAACTAAACCCAGCTCAGATAGGCTGAAACAGTAAAGAGATCTTGTTGACTCACATCACTCTACCGTTGAGGCACATAGCCTCACCCTGGGCTTGAGCCATGTTACCAGGATCTGATTTCTGTTTGCCTCTCAGCTCTGTTCCTCAGCATAGACTTAATTTAATGCCCTTGGCCTCGATATATCTGCTAAGCGTATGGTAAAAGAAACCGTAATATTACTATCTTGTGTATTTGAAAATTGCTAAGAGTAAATCTTACAAGTTCTCATCACAAGAAAAAGACTAACTCATGTGAGGTATGATAGATATTAACGAAACTTATTGTGATAATCAGTTTGTAATCTATGCATGTATCAAATCATTGTTACAACATTTGTATTAGTTTAAGGGATACATATGTCACTTATGCCCAAAAACTTAATTCGTAAGTCACAGTAAAAGATAAAACACACTTTCTTCCTCCCCCTTTCACTCTCCCTGATATTTTTCTACCCAGCTAAGGTTTTGTTCTCTGAAAATAAAAACCTCCATGGGATCCTTTTTAGCTTAGGCTGTATCTAATGTTTATTAAATGAGAGGCTCCTAATAAGCATGCTCTTTCTTCTTAGCCGTATCTCAAACTCTGTATTTCTTTCTGGTAAGTTTCTTTTTCCTCACAGGACAAACAAAAAAACCCAGTTATGGTCATGTCAGAGAAGTCCTGAAACCCTTGTTCTGTATTCCTTATTCCCAAAGCATGGTGCTCCAGGTCCCTGAGACATGACTGTAAGATTCCATTGTTAAGGAATCTTCTGGCTTGATGTGTATATCCATTAGGCCCTAACATGGTTTCTTAGAAGGGTCTCTGTAATTATGTACTCTTCTGCTAAATTATTGGTTGTAAGTTGAGTTGTTTGACTTTTAACTAGCTTATTTATTTTTACTTGTAACTGTAATACTGTTATTTTATTTGTGTATGAGTCTTGATTTTTGGAGCTAAGTGACATTCAGAGGTGGCTCTGTTGATGGCAGATCAATTGTACCCATGCAGAGCTATTATTTTAGATGAAAGGGGTTTTTTTACCTTTATGAAAACAGCATAGGAAAATTTAGTTCTGCTTTTTCAAAATTACTTTTTTTTATTATTGCATAACCTTCTTTAATGGATACCCTATAGTTTTGTTAGCCCGATTTTTTTTTGGAAATTGATTGTGCTTTCAGAAATCCTTAGTTGCTAAAATAAGGCTATTCCAGTGCATTTTTTTTTTTTGTTACGATCAATGCTTGTATTATGAAATCTCGTTCTGCCTTTTATCAAAAGTTAGAATCCTTATAGATTATTACGAATTTGTGTTAAAAGTACTTAGTTTGAGAAGTTTACCAAATTGACGTTTTTAATTTATTATCCAGCTGGTATATCATTAGTATAGGAAAAAAACAAAATAAAGTTAAAAACTCAGTGTGATCACAACTAATAGGGAAAAAAGAGAAAACCACTAAAACAAAAGAAAGGAGGGTTACTAGAATGATGTCAAATCAGTAAGTGATAGTATATCACATAGTTGGGACAAGTTTTCGTGTTTGGTTCTCCTTTAGTGCAGTGGAAGATGAAGTCTATGACACAAGCGGGAATTTAAAACATTTAATCCTTGATTGTCCATATAGTAAAAGAAACAACTTTTACAGGGATAGTTATGAGAAATGTAACACGTATATTTCTGTACGTAAAAGTTATTTGGCCTGATTTTTGAGCTAGAAATTTAAAAAAAAAGAAGATCAATACATGTGGGACTTCCACTTCGAGATGGAGGCCTGAGCACATGCCATGGTATGAGGTTCATTAGAGAAGACATTGTAATGAATCCTTCAGACACAGAAAGCAGAGAGGATGGCACTGAGGAAAATAACATGCCCCGACACGAGCAAGAGAGTGTCATTGCAAAAGGTAGGAACTGATCCAGGGTGGCTCCAAGCCTTGAAGTGGTTAGTACCCTGAGCAAGAAACAAGTGAAGACTGGATACACCATAAACCCAAAGAGAAAAACCGAGAGGCAAGAAGGATCGTAAGAAATTAGCATATGAAAAAATCTAAGTGAATATTAAAATAAAAAACAAACACTAAAGTTAAAAAAAAATAAGCTAGGAAAACAAAATTGAGGTAGGGGTGCCTGGGTGGCTCAGTCAGTCAAGCATCCCACTTTCATAGGTTTGAGCTCCGCTTCGTCCTCTGTGCTGACAGCTCAGCCTGGAGTCTGCTTTGGATTCTGTGTTTCCATCTCTCTTTGCCCTTCCCCTACTCTCTTTCTCTCTCTCTCTCAAAAATAAATAAATATTTTTAAAAATTTTTTTAAAAAGCTAAAACTACATAAGTGCTGAATGGTAAGATGGTGATCAAAGTTCCTGGTACTTCCACAACATCCAGAGCACATGAAAAATACTATGCAAAACTGGTGAGAAGAGACAAGGAAAAGAGACAGAACAGGTCAAAATGCAGGCTCGAGAAGCCTCCTGAGTAGCAGTAGCAGAGGAGGAAGAAGCCCAAGCAAGAGTGTGAAACACACATCCAGGATAGAGAACTGGCAACCAACGAGCACAGCAGCAGTGAAAAGGCCAGACCTGATAAGACTTCTACCTGTTTTTATCAAAGCAAAACAGACTGTTTAAGTATATATCATTTTGAATTGTAATGATCTCAGTTGAATAAAGGTTTTTGGGTTTTGCCTTTAAAATCTTAAAAAGTGATACAAAAATATCCTGTGGTCCAGAGGTTGGCAGACTTTTTCTTAAAAAGTCATGTATGACTTTGAAGACCATGTGTTTTCTGGCATAACTCTGCCACTCTAAAACTGCCATAGGCAAACTAGAACAAATACTGAAATTTGTGTGGAATCACAGGAGACCCTGAATAGCCAAAGCTGGAGGCATCACAGTCTCTAATTTCAAGATACCTGCTACAAAGCTTTAATAAAACAGCATGGTGTTGGCACAAAAATACACACATTCTGTCCAGTGGACTAGAATAGAGCCCAGAAACAAACCCATGCTTAATATGGTTAACCTTTGACATTGGCCTTAGCAACATTTTCTAAGGCAAGGAAAAGAAAAGAAAAATAGACTACTGGGACTATAGCAAAATAAGAAGCCTTTGCACAGTGAAAGACACTATTAACAAAATGAAAAGGCAACCTACTAAATGAGAGATTTACAAATGATAAATTCAATAAGGGGTTAATATCCCAAATATATAAACCTACAGCTCAACACCAAAAATAAAAAAAAAAAACCACTACACAAATAGACACTTTTCCAAAGAGCACATATAAATGGCCAATAGACACATGAAAAGATGCTCAACATCATGAATCATTAGAGAAATATAAATCAAACCCACAGTGAAATAATACCTTAACACCAGCCAGAATGGCTAGTGTCAAAAAGACAAGGAATAACAAACGTCAAGGATCGGGGGAAAAGGTAGCCATCGTGCATTGTTGGTGGGAATGTAGATTGGTATAGCCATTGTGGAAAACAGTATAGAAGTTTCTTTAAAATTTTTTAAGTAGAACTACCATACAATACAGTACTTCCACTACTGGGTATTTATCCAAAGAAAACCAAAATACTAATACAAAAAGGTTTATGCACTCCTGTGTTTATTGCAGCAATTTAGAGTCCATAGATTAATGGATAGAGGAGACACACACACACACACACACACACACACACACACACACACACACAGTGGAATATTACTCAGCCATGAAAAAGTATGCAGTCTTGCCATTTGTTACAGCATGGATGGCTCTAGAAGGTATTATGCTAAGTGAAGTCAGTCAGATAAAGACAAATACCATACGATTTCACTTATAAGTGAACTTTTTTGCTAAAAAGCAAAACAAAAAAGCAGAAACAGAGTCATAATCACAGAGAACAAACTGGTAGTTGCCAGAGAGGAGGGAAAGAGGAGGATGGGCAAGGTGGGCAAAAGGGAGTGGGAAGTATAGGCTTCCAATTATGTAATGTGTAAGTCACAGGGATGAAAGGTGCCGCACAGGAATATAGTCAGTAGCGTCATCATAGGGTTTTATGGTGACAGATGGTAGCTGCACTTGTGCTGAGATTCCATAATGTGTAGAGTTGTCCAATCACTGTTGTATACGTGAAACTAATATAACATTGTATGTCGACTGTAATTCTAAAAAGCTGTCCTAGACAGTACAGAAATGAACAAGCATGGCTGCATTCCAGTAAAACTTTACTTACAAAAACCAGCATCTGGGTCACAGTTTGCTGACCGCTGTTCTAGCTCATGAATAGTTTGGAATTTATAGTGCATGTCATGTTAAGGTTCTAGCCCTCAGTGGGAACATGACCCTTCCTAAGTGATGCAAGTTAAGAATGTAGCTGTCATTCTGGATGCTTTTTTCCAACTCTGCTAGTGCTCATTTGTTGAAAAGTTTTATCATCAACTAGTGTAACCAAACAAGAGCTTACAAGACAATGATCTGGAATTTTCACTGTTTATTCCTGATTAAAATCTCATATGCCTGAGAAATAGCATCATTTCATGAACACATTAGTTAAAAGGTTAAGCATGAAATGATACTCGTGAATTAAAATATTAGCCAGTAGACTTTCGTAAGTCCAAAATTAATTTCTTTTTCACAGCTGTATTTTGATATACAAAATTGGTATCTTCTAGTTTGGTTAAAGATACAATTCTCTGAGAGAAATGTTTGCCTGCAGCAAACTCTCTGTTAGACATTTCCCATAACATTGTTATGGTATATAGTATCTGATATCTATCAACATTTCTACATTAATACTTACTAAAATTCCTTATAATTTATGTAATGCCTCATAATTTATATGTTCATTATTGGATTTTAAGAAGTATCCTTGTTTCCTAATCCTAGAGAAAACCATTTCGAAATAAACCAATGTGGGGGAGAGGGAAATATTTAAATGTTTGCTTGTATACCTCATTTAAAGGTGTTAAGTTTGGGGCGCCTGGATGGCTCAGTTGGTTAAGCATCCAACTTTGGCTGGGGTCATGATCTCACAGTTCATGAGTTCAAGCCCCGCATCAGGCTCTGTGCAGACAGCTCAGAGCCTGGAGCCTGCTTCGGATTCTGTGTGTGTGTGTGTCTCTCTCTCTGCTCTCGCTCGCTCTCTCTCTTTGTCCCTCTCTCAAAAATAAACATTCAAGAAAGAAAAACATGTTAAGTTTGCTACGATGTAGAATGTAGACAGATAAGCTATGTCATTTACTCTGGTGTGTTCATATTATCCTCATGTAAGTATATGCTATTACTAAAAATGACCAACTTCCTGTGAGAACAAGAATTCTTTTAAAGAGAAAAAGTTGTACCCTAGCATGTGAGAATGAAAATCTTGTGAATTGAAAACTTAGCGAAAGTTTTATTTATTTATTTAAAAAAAAATTTTTTTTAAGGTTTATTTATTTTTGAGACAGAGAGAGACAGAGCATGAACGGGGGAGGGTCAGACAGAGAGGGAGACACAGAATCTGAAACAGGCTCCAGGCTCTGAGTGGTCAGCACAGAGCCCGACGCAGGGCTCGAACTCACGGACCGCGAGATCATGACCTGAGCCAAAGTCGGCCGCTTAACCGACCGAGCCACCCAGGCGCCCCTAGCGAAAGTTTTAAAGCACGAATTACTGTTTTATTCCTAGATTACAAACCTACAGCATACTTAAATTATTATTATAAACTGTCATTTGTTATTAGTGATATTTAGCACATTAAGCTATAACTGAGAGGAGGAAATCCAAAGAAAATTTGGCTTTGTTTTCCATTATTTCTCTGCTTCACATTGTGTCAAAGAAGTTACCTCCTTAGCAAGTCTACTGTAACCATACACCAAAATAGGTAACCGCTAATTGTGCGACACCAATTTTAGTGACTCATAGCTGTGTAAAGACCACTCTCGAAGTTACTTGCTTCTGTTTGAGTAGGATAAATGAGTGAGGTACAGACACAAAGGTTTGCTCAGCCACCTTTCCTTTTATTAAAAGGAAGTCAGACTACTAATGTTTTACATAAAGTGTGTCTTAGAGTAAAAAATACTAAAACTCAGTCTACAAAAATTTGGAACACTGATGTTTTTACTGAACATATTTGTGTTCTATTTAAATACCAAGCAGCCAGTTAATGATAAAAACTGAATACCCCCCTCAAACGCCAGCATTATCAAATCCTCCAAGTGTCTGTGGTACCGATTTTTGCCGTTTGAACTGAGAATTAAATGTGTAAGATACAAAGATTGGGAAGTCACCCTTCTCAGCATAAACAAATATGTACTTGAAGTTAGAACCCTTTTTCGCTCTGATTACTCACTGCCCCATCCCCAGAAAAACCTAGACAGCTTTACATATGCTCAAGCTAGGATTTTATGATTGCTCGGAACCCCCAAGTTCTGTTCCATCTAACTTAGGCAGGTTTGGTTTTAAAAGCATTTCAGGACCAGTGACCCTCACTGAACTCAGCGATGCCTTTCTGAATTACTTTAAAAAGAAACTGCATTGTCAGAATTGATCCAGCTCTGAATTTCACCACTTAAATCACGGAGAGACCAGTTGTTACACTGTTGTCCAGATCCCCTACACAAATGTACCCGTTGTAAGCTTGTTATTTTAAACCATTTAGATCTTTCAGCCTGGCGTGGTCAGGAAGTAGTTCTGGTCAGTGACCTACTTACCGGGTGCCTTGGTGCCACACACACCACCCCCAAGTTGAGTTCTCAGTTCTGCCTCATAATCACTTTGTGGTTTTGAGCAAGTTCCTTCACATGTAATCCTAAGCTTGGTCTTCAGCACAGAGCCAGTAGAGTAGTCCCCCGCCCGCCTCATCCAGAGTTTTGCTTTTCATGGTTTTAGTCACCCTCGTCCAGCCACAGTCCGGATTCAGGTGATCCTCCTTCTGACTGTCCTCAGAAGGTCGTTCGTAGCCGAACGCCGTGCGGCCCTGCCTGCGTCGTTCACCCCGTTCGGTACATCTCCCGTCACCACACTTAAAGGGACCACCTGCACCTCTTCCTTTCCCTTGAACACTTAGAGGCCAGTATAGGCTGACTGATTGGCCCACTTCAATACTGTTGTGTTTCAGGGGGCAGGGAGGCCGGAGGATCGGGAGAGAGGGTAACAGCCAGTCGGTGAACAGTCAGAATACACGTAAGGTCATCTGTCGATAAGTTTGCCATCTCACAGGGTCACAGTGAATGGTGTGCCAAAACAGTTGCAGTGGGAACGAAGATCACTGATGCCAGATCCCCAAAACAGAAGAAATGAAAAAGTTTCACATACTGTAAGAATTACCAAAATGTGACACAGAGACAGGAAATGAGCAAACGCTGTTAGAAGAGTGGCACTCATAGACTTGCTTGACCCACGGTTCCCACAGGCCTTTACTTTGTTCAAAAACAAGAACACTGTATCTGCAAAGCACACTGAAGCAGAACACATTAAATTGAGGTGTGCCCGTATTTACCATGCTGACTTATGTTTGCATACGCAATCCTTTCCTTTGTCCTCTCCAGATTATGAACATATGCAGAGAACCAGCCTCTTGTTCTCTTTAACGCCCCAGGATAGGAGTTGACAGTTTCTGCAAAGGACCAAAAATAAATACTTGAGGCTTTGCAGACCATACGGTGTCTGTTACAGCTACCCAGCTCTGCGGTTGTAGCACAAAAGCAGCCATAAGCAACATGTTAAAAAATAATAATAATAAGCATGACTGTGTTCTAGTAAAACTGTATCAAAACGATGTCTGGTAATTCACAGAAACTTTATGAATGTTTGTTGAATAGACAGGAATTGGTTATCTCTGCAAATGTTCTTTAGCTTGAAAGGGTTCAACAGATGACACACTGTATCTATAGTTGTACAGGGTTCTTCATTTCCCTGTAGCAGGAGACACAGAAATGTTGAGAATACCTAAAGTTAATAAATTGTAGAATCTGGGTCTCATCCTAACCTTTTTAGGAGAAAAGCCATAGGTCATTTTTTTTTTTAGTTTATTTATTTTGAGAGAGAGAGTGAGGGAATGGCAGAGAGGGAGAGAGAGTCGTCCCAAACGGGGCTCAAACCCACAAACCGTGAGATCATGACCTGAGCCGAAATCAAGAGCCAAACACTCAACCAGGTGAGCCACGCAGGCACCCCAGCCCTGGGTCATTTTTAACTAAAGCTGGCACGGAACACGAGATGTGGAGTCAGAAAGCTCTAGTTACCATAACTTGCTGACTGACTTTGGGCAAATTTCTTAACCTCTCTGAGCTTAAATTAAATCTCTATTAAAAAGATAACAGTGCCTACTTTACAGGGCTGCTGTGAGGATAAAATGAGATGATATATATGTAGTATTAGGTTAAAAACTCAAAACTGCTACAAAATTTAAGAAACCTAACATTCACTGTGTTGAGTATTGTATTCGGTTTTTGGGGTGCCCAGAAGTATTCTTTACTGTGGTACCTGTATCAATATGTAAATTAAATGCACGGTTAAATCCTGTACCAGTGAATAACATTATACGACATGTGTAAATGTAGGTATTTGAATATTTTTTTAAATGTTACTGTTTTTAGTAGATTCCAGAATTGAATTGTGTAAGTTCTATAGTAATGGTAATATTTAAATGTGTATTCAAACAGTTGAAAGTTCCCAGGTTCTGAGCATCTTATCATACTACAGTGTAACTATGAACAGATGCCCCAAATCATGAGATAATTCTTGAGAAGCAGTATCTCAAGACAGTTCTAAAATGTGTATGAATTGACCGATTCAAAATAAGGAATTTACAGTATTCTAACACAGTGACTAGCTTTGGTGCATATATACACAAGATGGTAGAAAAGGTAGTTTTTCCTTTTAATGTGGTGAATATATGTGATCACTGAGGGTGACTGATGTTACTAATACTCGTTTGCACTGTGACCCACATGTAAATTTTTGTTGAGCATCTGCTGTATCCCAGGCGTCATCCTGCGTGGTAAGGGTACAGAGATGAATATGACAAGACCCCTGCCCTCATGGAGCCCCACCTAATTTGGGGGGGGACAGGTCTGTTAACCTAATTAACAGACTGTGGTAAGAGCCTTAAAAGAAATGGAGTCCAGCTATAACCAAAACTACCACGGTGACTTCAACAAGAAAATGACTCATAACAAGATGTCTGAAGGGATGCAGTCCGAGGCTGGGCATCAATGTCCCACACTCCCTTCTCCTCCATCTTCCCTGTCTTAGGGTCACAAGAGGACTGCTGAACCTCTAGGCATTGCGTCTGTGTTTTGGATGGGAGCAGGAGAAGAGAGCTAAGGACTCTTTGCTTTTCAGGAAAGCCCTCCACAGGGGAGACCGAATTGGTGTCAGATGGCCCTGTGTAGCTCTGAGGGAGTCTGGGGATTCAGGATTCAGTTTCTCTCCCACCTCTGTAGCAGAGGAAAGCCAGGAAGAAGGGGGTGCACTGGACACCAGCTGAGCCAAGCCCCAGTATCTACTTTGAAGTAGAATCGGCAAGTGCCAGAGATATACAGGGGAGGGGAGAGCCAACTGCCTGGGAAATTCGGGTCTTCACAGAGAATGGAACAGTTGAGTAAGTTCAACTCGGGTGGTGGAAGGGGGAGGACAAAGCACTTTTTTGTTCCTTTTTGAATTTTGAGAGTCCTTATGAGACCTGTAATATCAGATAAAAGGAAACATGCTATATTCATTCAGGCATTCATTTTGTGTTTGATTCTAATGAACTTTCTGTCCAGAAGTGAGTTGGCTGTCCAAACCACGGTTGCTGAATTTTTATGTTTTTAGCTAGCTACCTTGTAGACTATTCTATTCAAGGACAGAAATAGCAGAACTTTTTTTTTTTTTTTTTTTTTTTACAATGCCTGTATTCTACAGTTTACTATCAAGTAATACTTGATTGTCTAAGCCTGTGACTTTTCAAGATCAAGAAGCTACTTGTAATGTCTTAAAGCTTTTACTCCCTAGAATGGTAAACGGCCTGCCTGTGTACTTGGGCCACTGGGCCATAACGACCATTTCCTTCTTCAGGAAACGTTAGTCACCTGAATCCTGCTCTAAATATAGGCAGATGAGCCTAGTCCCGATTCTCTACTCAGATGTCAGAACTGAAGGGTCTCCAGTGTTGAAATTACCTGAAGATAATTAAACATTTTATATATTATGCCTAATGAGCAACCTGTTCACAGTGGCAGTACTTTTTGATCTGCTTATAGTAATTTGTAACGAATAATTTTGTTTCTTCCAGTCCCTTAGTGTGTATGTATATTCCCTATCTTTATCAAGTAATTTAATAAACGTTTATTGACCGCCTGTTACTGATCCTCTGTAAGGCCTTGGGAATCCCAAGACTTACAAGCTTGGTTCCTGCTTCAACGTATTTAGTCTAGTAGGGGGAGAGAAAGACCTAAAACAAGCGCATTAAAGTGTTGTGATTGCTGTGGCAGGAATTTATATGTGACATAGTAGGGATCTGAAGGCAGAAGAGGTCAAGTGTGGTCCTAGGGGTCAAGGGGATAGTGTGTTTTGAGTAAGAATGCCATTACAACTTCAGGCACCATGATTCATAAAGCACCTGTCATGTAATTTATAAAAAGCATTTGACACTTGAGCTGAATCTTAGACATTTTTGTGCGGGAATCTAATAGAGAAGTGGGGTACCATTCTAAAGAGAAGCAACAATGTGAGAAAAGTCACAGGGACACAGAGAGACCCTGTGACGTTAGGGTAAGGTAAAAAAAAAAAAAAAAAAAACAAGCTCACAGCTACAGCATTCACTATAAAGGATTTAACAAGAAATAGGACTAGAGAGGTCAGTACTGAGCAGATTATGCCTTCTGTCATACATACTATTTATTTTCATTCTCTTCTTTGAGGATGCCATTAAGACTTTTTTGGTAGGTGAGTAGTCGTGTGATCAGACTTGGATTTTAACGAACATCACCCAAACAGATGTATGGAGTCTGAATTAAAATGGTGTAAGAAGTGAAAAAAGATAGGAAATTATTCAATGTCGTGGCTGCAAGGACATATGAGAAATGTTAAGAATAGTCTCCTCTAAAGACTTGGTCAATTTATGGAAAGAGCCTAAATGTCCATCAACTGATGAATGGATAAAGAAATTGTGGTTTATATACACAATGGAGTACTACGTGGCAATGAGAAAGAATGAAATATGGCCCTTTGTAGCAATGTGGATGGAACTGGAGAGTGTGATGCTAAGTGAAATAAGCCATACAGAGCAAGACAGATACCATATGTTTTCACTCTTATGTGGATCCTGAGAAACTTAACAGAAACCCATGGGGGAGGGGAAGAAAAAAAAAAAAGAGGTTAGAGTGGGAGAGAGCCAAAGCATAAGAGACTCTTAAAAACTGAGAACAGGGTCGCCTGGGTGGTTCAGTCGGTTAGGCGGCCGACTTCGGCTCAGGTCATGATCTCGTGGTCCGTGAGTTCGAGCCCCGCGTCGGGCTCTCTGCTGACAGCTCAGAGCCTGGAGCCTGTTTCAGATTCTGTGTCTCCCTCTCTCTGACCTTCCCCCGTTCATGCTCTGTCTCTCTCTGTCTCAAAAATAAATAAACATTAAAAAAAAAAAAAATTTAAAAACTGACAACAAACTGAGGGTTGATGGGGAGGGAGGGGAGGGTGGGTGATGGGTATTGAGGAGGGCACCTTTTGGGATGAGCACTGGGTGTTGTATGGAAACCAATTTGACGATAAATTTCATATATTGAAAAAAAAAAAAAAAAAGACTTGGTGATTGATGACATGCGAAGCAGCAAGAACTACATGGAGTCCGCACATTTTCCAGAAGATGATGGTGGTCTTTATCATTATAAAAAATACTGAAAAAGGGACAAGTCTGTAGGAAAAGATTAATTATGGTGGAGACAAATGTAGAGGTGAGCTTCAACCAGATGATGAGGACAATAACATGGGAAAAGGGACCTACGGCCTTAAATGATCTTACAGGATAGAATGATCCTACCAACTTTGATACTCTTACCACTAGACTGTCTGAGAGAATAAAATTAATTTACATTGTTAAAACTTACATAAAACCCAAAGTGATCTACTCAGCGCAACCCCAAAATCCAGTGGTACTTTCACAGATACAGAACAAACAATCCCAGACTTTATATTATGGAACGACAAAAGACTCCCAATAGCCAAAGCACTCTTGAGAAAGAAGAATAAAGCTGGAGGCCTCACACTTCGTGATCAAAACACTATAAAGCTTATAGAATTTAAAACAGTAATGTGTTAGCATAAAAATAGATTGACAGATCAGTGCAACAGAATAGAGCGCCCAGAAATAAACCCATACCTGTATGGTCAATAATTTACAACACAGGAGCCGAGAATATGCAGTGTGGAAATGGCAGTCTCTTCAATAAATGGTGCTGGGAAAACCAAACAGCCACATGAAGAAGAATGAAACCGGACAACCATCTTACACCTTGCACAAAAACCAACTAAAAATGGATTGAGACCTGAAATCATAAAACATCTAGAAGAGAACACAGGGGTTAATAATCTCCTTGACATATGTAAAGTGGCTTCCCTAGGCATCAGGGAAATGCAAATCAAAGCGGCAATGAGATACCACCTCTCACCTGTTAGAATGGCTGTCAGCAAAAAGATAAGACAACAAGCGTTAGCAAGGATATGAAGAAAAGGGAGCCCTTGCATACTGTTTGTAAGAATGTAATCGGTGTCACCACTATGGAAAAGAGTATGGGAGTTCCTCAAAAAAGTTAAAAAGAGGACTACCCCATGATCCAGCAATTCTCCTGCTGGGTAGTGAAAGCACCATCTTGAAAAGATACCCACAACCCCTGTGTTCAGAGCAGCATTGTTGACAGTAGCCAAGACATGGAAACAACCTGAGTGTCCATCGAGAAATAAATGGATAAAGAAAATGTGATCTGTAATGCACGCACACAGGAATATTATTATTCAACCATTAAAGGAAATTCTGCCATTTGCAGCAACATAAATGGACCTTCAGGGCATTATGCTAAGTGGAAATAAGTCAGACCACAGTATAGAGAGAGAACCAATACTATATAATGTCACGTGTATGTGGAATCTTCAAAGAAACAAAATACTGTGCTCATAGGTGCATTGAACAGACCGGTGGTTGCCAGAAGTGGGAGGTTTGGGGCAGTGGGCAAAATGGGTGAAGGTCGTCATAAGATACAAACTTAATGGTTGAAAGATAAAGAAGAAGTCCTGGGGATGTAATATACATCACGGTGACTATAAAGGATAAAAAAGAAACTTTTTACAGAACAGAATATAAAAGCTCGTCTTGACAAAATAAAAAAGCTGGCAAGTTAAGAGATAGAAGGAGTGATGGGAAGGCAGAGAATCTTACAGAGGGATGAGATACTGTCAGAACTGATGGAACAAGAAATAAAGGCTTAAATAAGTGTCATTGGTCACACCTGGGTGACTCAACTAGTCAGTCAGACTCTTGACTTTGGCTCAGGTCATGATCTCATAGTTTTGAGATCAAGCCCCGTGTGGGGCTCCATGCTGAGCGTGGAGCCTGCTTGAAAGTCTCTCCCTCTGCCCCTCCTCCCCCAACCCCCACGCACACACATGTGCACACTCTCAAAAAATAAGAGTTATAAAAAGTTTTAAAAATGTCATTTAAATTTATGAAGAAAGAGAAATTGATGTTTTAAAGACAAGAAATTGGGAGGGTCTGGAGAAGAAGGTGATGGTGAGCTAAAGCCTCACCCGTGTAGCAGGAAGTAAGAAGGTAGTATCTAAAGTTAATAATGCAAATAGTACCCTGAGTATATTATTGAGAGCTATGAAAATCGTCACTAGAATTAAAACCAAATGATTAAAAACAGTTTCTTCAAATCAAATACACCAATTTATGTAAGTTTTTTAGTAACTGCATTAAGTACTAAAAAATTTTTTTAATTTTCGTATCCACATTGACAAAACTGGTTCGTCTTTTTCAGAACTGGTTTGACTTTGTTAAATTTATTCCTAAGTATTTTTTTTTTCTTTTTGATGCTATTATAAATGGAACTGTTTTCTCAATTTCATTTTTGGAATTTGAATAGTCAACCTTTTATCTTATGAAATGCCCATGTTTGTAATAATACTGGTTAATTTTAAAGTTTCTGTTGTCTGATATGTAGTCACTCTAGTTCTTCTAGGGTTCCTCATTTATGTTTAAAAGACATATGTTTTCAGCATATGCTTATTTTTAGAACAAAAGTGTAGACAAACAGTAAAATGTTAACAAAAGTGTCTTACAGACTTACGAATTTTTTGGGTTTTTGTATATTCTGAGTTCTGTGATGAGTCAAAATTAGGGGGGAAGTGACTTCGGTGAATCAGCTAGATTTTTTTGTTGTTGCAAATGGCAGAAATTAACAGATATCAGGCTTTTTTTTTTTTTAATTTTTTTTTTCAACGTTTATTTATTTTTGGGACAGAGAGAGACACAGCATGAACGGGGGAGGGGCAGAGAGAGAGGGAGACACAGAATCAGAAACAGGCTCCAGGCTCTGAGCCATCAGCCCAGAGCCCGACGTGGGGCTCGAACTCACGGACCGTGAGATCATGACCTGGCTGAAGTCGGACGCTTAACCGACTGCGCCACCCAGGCGCCCCTCAGGCATTTTTTAAGACTAGTCCAGAACCAACAGGAAAGCTGGAGGACCAGGCTCACTGGGGCGGGAAGATGGCAGCTGCAGGACTCCAGATGGCAGGAAGTCCTCAGTGGTCTCTTTCGGGTTATGCCACCCAAGAAGTGAGCTCTTTTTATTCTCTCTTTTGCTCTCCAGTCAAGATTCAGAATTCAGAAGTGAGAGTCCTGCGTGTGTCAGGTAAATCTTTGACACTCCACGGTGAGGAAAGTACATGGCACCTTGAGTTACATAGTCCCAGGACTCCACACAGCGGGGACAAAGGATTCCCCAAAATGAAATCCGGATGCTGTTTTCAGAAGAAGGGAAATGAACTCTGGCCGCTAAAGTGCAACAGATGTTCGCTATAATATTTAACTTTTTGTTAGTGCCCGATTATAGTTTATAATGCTAATCATGAAAGCAGCTGGGAAGGGAGACGGTTTGAACAGAGCGGTCCCAATTACTGCCGCACAACCTGTGGAGGACTTACCCCATCGAAGTTCTCACCCACACATTTCTCTCCCAGTTGACTAGGAGTTCGGCTGTGTTCCACCAAGCGGTTAAGTTCGATTACAAAATGAGGAAACAGAAACTGTTACAATCGTATTGGGGAGGACTTTACAACAATTTAACTAACACTTCCTAGAATGCCATCTCCTTCTTGGCTTACCTAATCAACTTGTGCTGATTCATCGAGACTCAGCTCAAGCATTACCTCCTCCAGGAAACCTTTTTCCCTTACATCCTCCTAGCACATCCCATTGTGGTTAACAGATCACTCTTATTCTTGTCCCCTCTGTCACAGTGGTTCATGTGTCTGTCTCCCACTAGTCAGACTGCCAGACTATCTTGGTTTTCTTTGATTCTCCTACTCCTTACAAAGTGTCTACACATTCCCTAAATATTTGTTGAATGAGTGAGTGGCTGTCCGAGCAAAGGGGGAAGGCATCTTGTATAGAACCCAAGATGTATAACGACATGATGAGGGGGCCCTACGACTAGAGCAGTGAGACATAAATGGGAGAAGAGACCCCTGGGCTTGACTAGAGTTGGTCTCTAAGTGACCATTTCTACCAAGTTTAGAGAATTCTGTAGGTCTTACAGAGGAACAGTGGAGATTTGGCAGGAGGGAGAAAGGTGAGACGCTAGAGGCTGGTTGATGACTAAACACTGGTTGGGGCTGTAACTAGCGAGGAGAACCCCTGGATGGTGGAATATTGGGGTCTCTGGGAGTTTAAAAAGTTCCGACCTGGCTTGGGAGCTAATTCACCCCCCAGGTGATTGGCACTTTTGTAGGTATTGGGAACCCAGCGGTAATGAATACAGATGGATTCACCCTCCCACGGAGCTTCATTCTAGTAAAGCAGCTAAAACAACAGACACAAAGGTGTGTGTGTGTGTGTGTGTGTGTGTGTGTGTGTGCAGTCTCAAAACTGAAATGCCGTGTTCCAAGTGAAATATTCCAGAGCCACACTCTCCAGGTAAAGCTTTGGAGCAGGCTGGAGAGGATTTCCGTAGGGTACAGAAGGGACCTCCTTCCATAGCCCACGTAGCAGTCATTTACTGCTCAGTTTTTGTAAACATAATGACCAATATTACACAGTGTTCTTTAGGATTGTGTCTAAAATAAATGGTTTGTAAGCTCTGAATTTTAGAAATGTGCCATATTCATGCACTCTCCACAAAGTGTTACAAAGAAAAACAATTTTGTCACAGTAATACTTTCTTCTTTAGCGAAAGTGATTCCCCCATTTTTGTTTTTGTTTGAGAGAGAGAGAGAATAAGCAAGGGGGGATGGGGAGGGGGCAGGGCAGAGGATCCAAAGCAAGGTCTGCACTGCCTTCAGAGAGCCCAACTTGGGGCTCGAACTCAGAAACCGTGAGATCATGACTTAAGCCGAAGTCAGCTGCTTCACCGACTGGGCCACCCAGCTCCCCTCCCCACTGTTGTAGATTATAGACAGAGATGATCTTTTAAAGCTTAACGGGTGTGCATGGTACTATAAAATGAAAGGCAGTCATTGCCTGTTCTTGGCAAGTTGTGTTTGTAATTACAGTTCATAGTGCCCAAAAAATAATTTGGTATTTTTACCACTTAATCTTACAATCTAGCCAAGTACTTGGGGTTGGTGGGGGGGGGGGGTGTTCTTCAGTAGAAGGCACTCCATTAGTTTGGGGATTATTAATTCTGGACATAAACATTAGCCTGTGCAGGTAATGGAGTTCTCTTCTGTCACGGTGGACTCATTTAGTATTAACGCTCTTCCCTCTCTTTTCAGGGTGCTGATAAGTCTGTGAAAGGTCCAGATGGTCTAACTGCCTTTGAAGCCACTGACAACCAGGCAATCAAAGCTCTTCTTCAGTGATGGACGGATGGGCTGACAGCTCTGGAAGAAGGGCTCTCCTGTGGCCTCACACTGCTGCCTGTCTGTCTGTCACTCTCTATCTGCCAGCTTCTTCAGCTAAATACTTTACGAGGGGTGAGGGGAGAGAGAAATTCATAACAAATCAGACTACCAGAAAAAAACATGTTTTGGAAGAGAGGAGAAAACCGTGATCAGGCTTTTACTCGGATTCCTGATCAAGTCCGTCTCTTTTCCATTTCCAACAAAATATACCGCTCATTCCCAAGGGAGAGCCAAGACAAAATACGCCAGTAACATTTGACCTTTTCAGCTCCCTAGCTAGTTTATTCATTAGGTTGTGTCGAGGGTCTGACTATCCCAAGGCCAGCTCTCCGTGTGTGCAGCCCTAACTGTGCGAGCAGCGGCGGCTGCTGTGACGTAACTCTGGGTGCTGAGATCAGCAATCGGCTCTAGCCTTCTGCCTTAAGACGCACTCTCCTGGGGGCCTCCTGGCGGAGTTCAGAGCGCTGCCCGTGGTCGGCGACCAAATCTTCCCTCGGCGACTTTCAGCTTTACGTGAGAGCTCAGTTAAGGTGAGGGGGCACACTCCTAAATTGCTGGATGACTCAACTTTGGATTTCCTCTCCCCTTTCACATGGGTGTCATGTGTCTTTAGATAAAACTGACTAGTTTTATTTATAAAATCTTAAATTTTGGAAGCCTAAAGGAGAAATCATTCCAGTGTGCATATTTTTTTTTCTCCTCTAGATTCAGACGTTTTTAGAGCATTCAAACACTTTCAAACTCCTGCTGGTAGTAAAAGGGGATTGAAACATAGAGTCATAGCCATAGCCTGTGAGTGTCATACAGAGAACAGTTGTCTTAGTACCTACGGATTTTCTTCATTTGCTCTTTGAATGGATTGGCCTCGGTTCTGTTTGGAGAATCAAGGAACATTCTTTGGAAATCCTCTCTCAGACCCACCTTGGATGCTGATTGCTCACTGCACCAAAGCTGTCACTGGGGTGAGATTTACAATCTGGACAAGTTGAGCCCCGTCCCTTCAAAAATACGCTTGTTACCAGGTTTCCCCAAGTTGTCGATAGGCTTCTGCTGAACATCTGCCAACCCACCTACATGATCTATTTTTGTTTTCTAAACCATTCATCACATTAAGTGTGACATCTGCAAAATGTATTCCATGTTCTTAAAATGCAGTGCCCTAAAATGGGTGTTAAGACCTGCAGGAAGTATTCAGACACATGTTCCAAGGTTTATTCCATGAGCAGTGCAAGTAATTAAAACATATACCCTTAAATTTGCTATCCTGCATTTAAAGTATTGATTCCTTTGACTTGCCATCCATAAAAGCTTGCTAAAAATGTTAGGGTTTTTTCCTTAGCCAAATCATGCAATAATTGAATGTACCTCAAATTTTTAAAGGGGGGGGTTGGGTTAGGGACTTCTATTCAGATTGTGGATAACAAAGAATTCATGATGATTTTTTTAAGGTAATGTAGCATTCTAAAACAGGGTTAAACTACTATCAAGAATAGCCAGCTAATAACAAATCTTACTGATCGATTGCTGATTGGTTTGTTAGGGTGTGGATTTATGGGTGTGTGTGGGGGGGGGGGTGTGTGTGTGGGTGTGTGTGCGTGCGCTCTCGTGCATGCACGTGCATGCGTGCGTGTGTATTTTTGCCCCGTGGAGTTTTTTTTAATCCTGTGGCTTTTACACTTACAACTAACCTAACCCTGTAATTTTCCTGCATCCAAGAAAACAATCACAAACAAAATGGTGGTTTAAACACTTTGATATATTTGGCTAATTCTCCACTCTTAACGCAGCCTATTCGCGTTGGAGTCAAAGTCAGTAAACAGTACTTTATAACATCACTGAGCGGAAACAGACCTATCCTCATTGAAGATGGAGGGCACTTTATCAGTTGGTAGCAACAAGGTGTTTTGGTATCTTTGTTTTCACCTCTTGGCAGAATGCTATGGAAAGGCTTGGATTTTACCCTCTAGAATTTTCACCTTTCCTTTCAAACCTGTGGTAGTTGGCTGTTGCAGAGAGTGCACTGTCCTATCATTCCTAAACCTGGTCTGCTCTCTCCCGTCATCAGGCGTGGAGACCATGTGCTTCTTTGTACAGTTGAGCCTGTGTTTCTTGTAGTGCAGTAGAGGCTACCCCGCCTTCCCTCTTCTTTCTCAGCCATTTCAGAAGCCCCATGGTTTTGGAGCAATTGCTTGAGAAATAACATAAACATAGAACCATGTTTATGTTAGAACATGTTAGAACATATGTTAGAACATAGAACACGGCCATAGAACCATGGCCAAGATGGTTGACCATTTTTTTTAACTAGTTTATTTATAATGTATTTCTGAACCACTTGGCAGAGAAATTCACAACACTTAATGTTCATTTTTTGAGTAAAGAAAGCTAAAATCATGTCTGCTTTTTGGTACTACATGCATTAGTAGAAGGTTAAGTAAGTTTTGTTCTCCACTGAATATTTAACATCTCAAAAATCTTGCATGTTCTGTAGTTTTGTATGGAGTCATTTTGTATGCACTAGATCAAGTAAAAACAGGTGGTGTGCCTGTTCACGGTAGTGTACTAACAAATTCGCCCTCGCAGCTTCGGACCTGCATCCGCAGACCCAGAGTTGGTGCACAGCACCCGAGAATCCCCAAGTAGCTCTTCTATGCGTCGCTCACCTTCCACAGCCAGTGGGGCACCGAGGAGAGGTAGTTGGGTACAGTGGGTGCGAGCTGCAGGCAAGTAAGGCCCTTTCCTCGTTGATTTCTTTCCCCTCAATAATGGATCCTCAAATCTCTATGTACTGACTTTTTTTTTTTTTTTCCTAAAACTTCAACTGAGCTGCTCTTTACTTCATGCAATATTGTGTACTCGATTGTGTATAGAAGAAGCTGGGGAGAGTGCCCTCCTACATAAGCAATTGCAGTGTTTTGCATGCAAAATTTTAAGAATTTAAATCGTCCTGATTCTATTTTGTAAATGGAGAAACAATCATATCTTTCTAAGCAGTAATGGAGGAAGACTAGTGCTTTGTGCATTTTGATATATTTGAGTTCGTTTTTTCCCCCACAATGTAATACTTTTGACACAGTTGGGTTTCTCATATTATCCTAGTCCATGTACATCCGAATGCTAAATAATACTGTGTTTAAGTTTTGTGTTGCAAGAACAAATGGAATAAACTTGAATTGTGCTACAAGGAACGCATCAGCAGCATTTTTACCCCCCCCCCCGCCCCCCCCCCCCCCCCCCCGCCTCGGTTACCAGGGCCTTTCTTTGCCAGGCTCCTGTACCACTGTACAGGTCCTGTGACTGACTCTAACTCTTGAGTCATCTCAATTTCCCCCTGCCTCCCACCTCTAGAAAAAACTAAGTGGAAAGAAACTAAGACATAGGAAAGATTTAATTGAAGTAGAGTTACTACTCATGTGGAAGTTTTGTTTTTCTGTCTCCTGATACAGACCGTCTCACTTACAAATGTTCGGTAATCCTCCCGGCTTTCTAAAAACAAGGTACAGCCAGTATCCTCTAGAGCACCAGGATCTGACCAGGTGCGAAGGAAAACCGGGTCATGGGAAATCACGCCCATCTTTCGTATGCTCCTTAAGTCACTGCATATCCCGGTGGTTCCCATTTGCCAAACTTCCTTGACCGTGAGCACTTCCTTGGAGTACTTCTCAGAACAATGTTCTGATTTAGCGTTAAATCACTTTGAACCTCAAAAAACCCATCAAGATTATCTCTAGTTGGGTTCTGTAGTAATCTTGTCAACAACCTAAGATTACTGCGTATTTTACTTTTGTAATGGTCTGAGTAGTAATACACGAGGTTGCTAAGTGAAGCAAAAGCTATCTTTCAGAAGGTTTAGGTTGCTGACTGAGGTTTCAGTGGGGGGTAGCAGGTGGCTGTAGGTGGGAGCGTTCACAGATATTCTTAATCCATGAAACTTCCGTTTTAAGAATTGGGGTTCATCTAAGTGTTTGAATCTAGTATAGATTTTTAGTCAATGGGAGACACTTAGAGTTACTACGAAAATCTTTTGTGATTAGAGACCAGCTATCGCAGGACGCCAGCACGGAGTCAGATGGGTTACAAGGGTTTTTGTTGTTGTTTTTACTTCTCCAAGACCAGTGATTCTCAAAATGTCCCTGGCCTGGCGACATCACCTCAACCTGATTCAAATGCCCAGCCCAGGCCCACCAAATGCCAGTCTGGGCCGAGCCCATCCGTCCAAGTTCTAACAAATCCTCCAGGTGATTCTGATGCACACTGGAGTGTGAGGACCACGGTGAAAGACCACAGACAAATTGTCTAAAAGCCTATAAATGGGAGGTCATCAGAGTGGCTTCCTAGGGACGAAGCAAATGGAAACCTTCAACACGTGAGACATAGGAAATTCGTGGGTGGCCACAGTTCTGCTAAGATGAGCTTCAAAGCTACACTCTGGGCAGAAGTAGTGAGGGTAGGATGTACCAAGGGCTGCTACGATGACAACACTGAGGAGAATGACCATTAGGGATTTTTTTCCCCACCGGATGTCCTGTCAGTTGCTGTGGATAGGGTTTCCCCAGAGTCGGAGTCCCCATGACGGACTTGCTTGAATTCTGCCCACGTTCCTCCGTCAACTCCACAGAGGGTTGAGGAGGCATGCAAGGCATTTGGGAACACGGGTCTGGAGTCTCCATATTTTGGGCTCGCCACACTGCCCATCACTGGGGATGCCCCACTTAGGGGTGTCCCTGCTGGTTTCCGCCCATCAGCCCTACAGCAGGAGAGCGCCACATCGGGAGGCCAAGTCCCGCTTTCTCAACCCCTGTGCCCTGTGCCGGCATCGGCACTGTGAACATGGACGCTCCTCTGCCGGGGGTGCTCGCTGGCTCCGAAACAGCCCCCCCTAACCATCGTCTGTTCACCGTTAACAATCTTTCCCAGACGCTAGCCAGATCATCACGCATCGGCCAGAGGGTATTTTCCTTCAAGGCTCTTAATTTCATTGAAACAATTACCGATTGAGAATAAAAGTGATCAGCAGCTTTCACAGCACCTGCCACCTGGTAGACATCGAGTGTTATTTGTTCTGGAACTAGTAACGTCAAGCCATTACACAAATATGAAATAAGCTCTGTTTAAGTCACTCCTGACTGAAGGATGGCTGTTAGGACCCTGGGGCTACACTTCAGTGTCCTTGTACCTAACTACTGGCCAAGTAGCCTTATAAGTGCTACTGATAACCTCAAACCCAAATCAATGAAATTAAGACAAATCTTACAGTGACCATGATTCATCGAGGAAATGCTGACCGTGGGATCAAATGCAGGTCACTGAGCCATTGTGGCCTATACTAAAGCACAGCTATAAATAGAGTAGCGAAACAAAGGATGGTCTGGCCACCCTAGCAACTTCTGTGCTTTCAGTAGCTGCAGCAGAAGATAGTCTTATCTACACGGTTTGGATAGAATGATGGGTCACACGTCTGGCAACATTCACGGCCACAGCATCTTATTACACAAAGGAAAATCATGCATAAACAACTCCTGATTGCTGGGTGGTTTTGACGATACTACTAGATAAACATTAAAACAACAACAAAACAAAGATTTTAGTTATTTTTGAGAGAGAGCACGCAAGCAGGGGCAGAGAGAGTGAGGGAGACAATCCGAAGCAGGTTCCAGGCTCAGCTGTCAGCACAGAGCCCGATATGGGACTCGAACCCACCAACCATGAGATCATGCCCTGAGCCAAAGTCAGATGCTCCACTAAAGGAGGCACCCAGGGGCCCCTAAAACCTTTGTAAGAACCATCATTTTTCTGAGGTTTTACTACTAAGTCGGAAAATGTATTAGGATCTGTGTGTCGCTGCCTGAACTCTAACTTGTTCCAAGCGTTCACGCACATCTGCTGCAGCTGCCCAGTCTGGCCATGTTGCCAATGCTTAGGATTTACTCGTCTGGTCTGCTTTTCAATAGGCTGGAATGGGGGCGGGGGAGGGGCGCCTGGGTGGCCGACTTGGGCTCAGATCATGACCTCACGGTACGTGGGTACAAGACCTGCATTGGGCTCTGTGCTAACAACTCAGAGCCTGGAGCCTGTTTTGGATTCTAGGCCTCCCTCTCTCTTTGTCCCTCCACTGTTCTCTCTCTCTCTCTCTCTCTCCGAGTAAATAAACATGAAAAAGAATTTTTTAATATAACATTCAAAATAAATAGGCTTGAAAGTACTCAGATCTATGCTGATTTCACAAATAAATTCTTTAACATTTATTGTATGCAAGTTAGGAGCTAGGCATTGTGCCAAGGACTTTTTTTTTTTTTTCTTTTACAGTACTCACAGTAATTTTAAAATGGAAGACTAAGAAACCAACACTCCATTGTCCCTTACCCCAGCCACTGGCAACTGCCATTCTGGTCTCTGCTTCTAAGTCTTTTTTTTTTTTTTTTTTAAAGTTTGTTTATTGGAGAGAGAGACAGAACTGGAGAGGGAGGGGCGACGGAGAGGGACAGAGAATGAGGGAGGGAGGGAGAGAGAAAGAAAGAGGGAGAGAGGGAGAGAGAGAGAGAGAGAGAGAGAGAGAGAATCCCTAGTAAGCTCCATGCTGTCAGCGTAGAGTCTCATGAGGGGCTCAAACTCAAACCACAAGATCATGAGCTGAGGTCAAGAGTCACCCTCTTAACCAAGTCACCCAGGCACCCCCTACGAGTCCATGTTAAGTTAGACCATGCAGTATTTGTCCTTCTTTGTCTGGCTTAGTTCACTTAGCAGAATGCTCTCAAAGTCTATTTGGACACCCTGTTTGAAGGCTGAGTAATGGGACGTTGTCCATCTTTACCATGTTTTCCATATCCATTTGCCTGTTGACATTTAGGACGTTGGCCAAGCTTGGCTACTGTGAATAATACTGCAGTGAACACGGGAATGCAGATGAGAGCTCTTTAAGAGCTAGATTTCAACCCCTTTAGATATACACCCAGAAATAAGATTGCTGGCATCCCCTGTACACTACGAAGGCACTTACACAAATTGTGTCTTTCCACCAAGGCAGCTTTATTCAGTCATGAAGTAAGGTTAACATAATTATCAAGCCGACTCAAGATTCCCAACTCAATGACCTACAACTTGGCTTCGTACACATCGCACCAACTACAACGTGAAGTCACACAACAAAGAAGATACGGTGAGGCATAAGAAGTTAACAAAGCAAACTCAAGGTCAGTCTATGAGTGTTCCCTGAGGTAAGGACCCTGTCTGCTTCCTGGTCAGCTCTCGGCACTCACTGCTTATTCTGTTCAAGCAGTGGAGAATCTTTACTATGTTCACAGACCAGTTGGGCAGAGCCTTAAGCAGCGGCTGCCTCTTTAGGGCCATCAGATGTGGAAGAGTACACATCAAGAGTCTGACAGTCCGACAATAGGTGATGCTGAAACCATCCCTTCTTAAAGGGGTTTAATCAGCCTTGGGCCTTTGCAAACTTCTTCTGGTTGTCATGATTACCAGCCCTCAGTTATTCCAGGCTCTCCTGGCTTTGATGGTTACCAGTTCTGGGTGCCTTCAGCCTGTGCCGGTTTTGGTGATAACAGGTCTTAGCTGCTATGCCCTTGGCTGCTTAGGTCCCTGCTTGACATGAGTGACTCCATCTTGCTCTCCACAGTCGAATTAAATGTTAATTCTAGTTTTAGTATTTTGAGAAACCTCCACATTGTTTTCCACAGTGGCTGTACTAATTTACTTTCCCACCACCAAGAGCATCGTTTTCCCCACTTTCCCCAAGACTTGTCCATTGTTATTTTTTTCTATAGATATAATAACCAACCATAAAGGAGGCAATAACTTACTGTTGTTCTGATTTGCCTTCTCCTGAGGATTAGTGACATGAAGCACCTTTTCACATACCTGTTGGCCATTTGTAGGTCTTCTTCAGAAGGAATTGTCTTTTGGCCAGAAAAGGCCTTATTTTTTAAATTCAATTGCTTGGTTTTATTGCTGTTGAGATATAGGAGTTCTTTATATACGTTGGCTACTAACTCCTTATCAGATAAATGGTCTGCAAATATTTTCACCCACCCCATAGGTTGCCTTTTTGCTTTGACGACGACTCCCTTTGCTGTGCAGCAGCTTTTTAGTTTGACGTAATCCCATTTTCTTTTTGCTTTATGTTGCCTGTGCTTTTGGTGCCAAAAGAAATAATTGTCTGGCCCAGTGTCAGAACCTTTATCCTGCTGCCTTCTAAGAGTCTTTTGTTTCAGGCTTTACATTTAAGTCTTCAATCCACTGTGAGCTGGTTTTTGTTCACAAGGGTCCAATTTCATTATCTTTCATGTGGATATCCAATTTTCCCCAGCATCCTTTAACAAAGAGACTTTTCCCCCATTGACTGTTTTTGGCTCCCCTGGTCAAATATTAGTTGACTTTATACGCGAGGGTTTATTGCTGGCTCTGTATTCTGTTCCATTGATCTCTACGTTGTTATGCCAATACCACATTGCCGATTGCTATAGCTTTGCAATATTTCTAAAAATCAGGGAGTGGAATAGCGCTTGCTTTGTTCTTCTTACTCAAAATTGTTTTGGCTGTCCAGGGTCTTTGGTAGCTCCAAATCAATTTTAGGAGTCTTTTTACATTTCTGTAAGAAGATCATTGGGATTTTGTTAAGGATTGCTTTGAATCCATGTGTTGCTTTGGGAAGATTGGTCCCCGTTTTAACACTATTAATTCCTCCAGTCAATCAACAGGAGGTGTCCTGCGTTTGTTATTTCTTCTACCAATTTTTTACAGTTTTTAGCACACAAGTCTGTCACCTCCATGGTTAAGTATTTTATCCCCTTTGATACTATTGTAAATGGATTTAATTTTCTTTTTTGGATAGTTGTTCTATACAGAAATAGAACTGATTTTTATATCCAGGGACTTACTGAGTTTTGGTTCTAACAGCTTAAAGGTAAAATTACAAGTCCTTGTTATACCACAACACTATGAGCCTGGAAACTTTCATATACCTATGCTTATCAAAAAACTACCACTTAAAGGAGTTAGTTTCAGGATATTTCGTTGTTTGTTTCACCATTTTAACTGAAAATTTACTATGATCTGAGCACCATTCTAAGTATTTATGTGAACAGACATGTTTCATGTTCATAATAACCCTATGAAGTAGGACTATCATCATCCCTATTTTCAGAGGAAAAAACCAAAGCTCAGAGAAGTTAAGTAATTTGCCTGTGGTCACACAGCCAGTGAATGGTAGAGCCCGGGCTTGAACTCAGGTAGTCTGCCTAAACTTTGTACTCCCTATACCTTATTATTTTGCCTCTCCAACTTTCACGGAACCAACTCATGACATTTCAATTCTGTGAACAGTTTTTACCAAGTTCTCAAAAAGATACTTAAAAACACAACAGGTTTTGAATTTTAAACAGTCACGTGGGAAATATTAGGTAACATGCATTGAACAATCATTTCTCATGATGAAATCAAGTTCTACAAGGATGACAATTTTCAAGTTTGAGAGGCAGCAATACTTGAGTGTAATGTACATTTTCTTGGCAATCTACAAGATTAGGATATAAATAATCAGCCATCTACAGTCCACAGGCCAAACCTAGCACACCTCCTGTTTTTATAAATAAAGTTTTATTGGAACACAGCCGTACCGTATTCAAGTACACATATATACAGCTGCTTCCACACTTCAACAGCAGAGGGACTAGTTGCACAGAGCCTATGGCTTACAAAGCCTCAAGTATTTTCTGTCCGGTCCTGCCCTGAAAAGGTTTGCCAACTCCAGATGATAGAAGTTTAGGTGAAATAGGTTGAGAAATACCCTCCGGGTTTGGACAGGACCTAGTTATAGAGTGATTAGCAAAGTCATGAGAGAATGTAATAGGTCAGTAGGAGCCCCTGAAAAGTCAAGCCCATGAAGAACGCATCTCTTTATAGCTGTGATAGATGGTTCCAGTAACCATCCCCAGTGAATCATGCCTCCCAGGACGTATGCCCTCTTGTAACCCCTCACGCTGATGCTTGAGCTTGGCCATGCTACTTGCTCGGGCCAAATGGGGCGAATGTGAGACCTGAAGATGCTTCAACAGGTACTTCCTAGTTGGGGTTTGCCCCCTTGGATCTCAGCATGAGGAAGAAGTCCCGAGTTACCCTGTAGGAGAGGCCACACAGAGAACTGAGCTGTCCCAGCCTACAGCCCCGGCTAATCACCATTCATGTGACTGAGGCCATCTTGGGCCGTTCACTTCCAGGCATGTGAGTGACCTCAGGTGAGACCAGCCCAAAGACCTCCAGCTAAACGCAGTCCGAGCTGCACAAGTGCCAACAAATTGTGGTGGTTTTAAGCCACCAGGTTCCGGGGTGTTTTTTTTTATGCAGAATAGATACCTGACGCCACACCCTAGCTGAAGGGAATAGGGTCTGTGGCATCACCTAGGGACAAGACAAGGTGTCTGAATAGCAAGTGGAAAATTATGCACATGCGCGCACACACAGCAAACACTAAATACCATTAGGGACCCAGGATCTCCTTTTCTTTCCAACTCTTGAAAGGAAGAACAGATTAAGAGAAGAAAATCTTTGCCTTTCTGTTTAGCAAAGTTAAGGCGCTCTTAATAATAAACTCCTGCGCCTACAGAATCCTTATCCCTCTCTTCACAGACAGAACAGGGGTCTCTGATGTCCCTGCCGGTTTTTCTTTTCACCTCCTGGACAAAGAGGCTAGTGGGGATTTACTGGCATGAGTCAGATACCTGTGTCAAGTTAGTAGCTTTAAGGCAAAAAAAAAAAAAAAAGCAGCGGTTTAAGTAGTGTGGGCGGGAGGGCACGGGGTGGGGAGGTTGGAAAGGCGGGGGACAGCAGAGAAAAAAGGGGAGCCACCAGGGCTCAGCGCCTTCCCCCGAGATTCCCACCCAAGCTGCAGGGTGAGCCAGTGCTGGCTTCCCTCACAAGGAAGGCGAGGATGCCTCCGTGCTGGCCCGCAGGGGTGGGGGGCCTGACAGCTGGAGAGCAGGATCCTTCACTGTATCCAAGCATACTGGCTCAACCCAGACCTGGGAAATCATTTTGTTTCTTTTCTAGTTTGTTTATTTCAAGAGAGAGAGAGAGAGAGCGAACATGAGCAGGGGAGGGGCAGAGAGAGAGGGGGACAGAGGATCTGAAGCAGGCTCTGCACAGACAGCATAGAGCCTGATGTGGGGCTCGAACTCACACACCCTGAGATCATAACCTGAGCTGCAGTCCACGCTTCACAGACTGAGCCACCCAGGCGTCCCTGTGGCATCATTTCAAAGCAGCTTTCTTGGGACCCATGCCAACCACAAGCCAAAATAGATATAGATATAGATATAGATATAGATATAGATATAGATGCATGCCTCTGATATCTCTAAATGCCTCTGGTGCAGAGGCAAGAAGGGAGCAAACAGCCACTGGTCAGAAGGAGGAGAGACGTCATCATGGGGGATGTAACCAACAAAGAGACCAAACCTCCAACTATGCAACAAACTGGGCCCATTTCAGCTCAGCATGAATTTTATCAAGGGAGGCAGTGAGGATCATCCGTTCTCTAAATTGCGAGCTCATTCAGCCGGTCAACACACATGTGTAGCCTAAAGGTGTGTGGCACCACTGTGGGCACCGCAGATAGGGCATCAATACTCCGGACAGGACTCCTGCCCGGGCAGGGCTTACCTCCTACGAGGAGAGGAAAACACAACAACCATAACCAAACCACGGAATCTACTCATGAAATCACTACACATCCTGAGGGGTGCTGGAAGGAAATAAGCTGGCTGGGAGCACATTCGCGGGGTGGTAGAGAGGGCCACCCTGCTCCTGGGGGGGGGGGGGGGGGGCGGCGCCTGGGGCTTGCTCAGGTCCATGCCTCTCATGGTGTTCGTGCCCCCGAATGAAGCGTTTTGGCCTCAGGTGAGCCAAGCTCCAGGGGTCAGAATTTCCACGTTTCCGTTTGTGGTCTCGTGGAACACTGATGCAGGCCTAGACACAGGGGATGGAGGCGGATCACAGCAGCACTGGGAACCAGAGTAGATGCCGAGCCGGCCCTCCAGGGACACTGCCTGGCACCCCTCTAAGGGTCCCACCCGCAGGACGGGGTGGGGAACTGCGCTTGATGCTGGAAGAAGGCCGTCTCTGCACAAGGAGCATTCAAGGACCAAGAGCCAGCAGCAGCCCTCTGAGCTGCTGCTCCAGAGCTCTCTAGATCGTCCTCGTGGGACCACACAGGAGACTCAAGCCCAACCTCCACCAGAGGGAACTAGTAACACTCCCACTCCAGGGGAGGACAAGGAGGAGGGTGGTCCTTGATCGCCCTGTGGAGGATGGGTTTCTAGCGTCTACTCCTCACGCTAAGCAGAGAAGCACTCAAGACTCATTTTTCATCTTTTCCTTGCCCCTCACCCCCCACAACCAATTTTTTTTTTCCACATGCCATGACCTAATCCTGTATTTCAGCTCATTCCCAGAGCTAGGAGTTTACATCTTGTTTTGTGTCATTATAGTAGCAACTCTTTTCACAATGATAAGGACTAAAAACCCCAAATGAAACCTGGACGTCAGGTGCCCAGTTGCTACACAAAACACAACTGTTCACTCAGAAGATATCACTGTGTTTTGATGGTGCAGAGGAGGGGGGTGGGGAACAATTCTTCTCTGAGGACAATCAGACCAACCGCCTCTGTTTTGGTTGTGTGACCCAGTAGATTGTCTTTTAAAAGGGTTCAACACACTCATTTCAGAATATGCAGGAAGTAGGACTTCTAGAGTCCTACTTAATACCTCTGGCCCTTCTGGACCTTCTAGAGTCAACTTAATACCTCTGGCCCAGGAACTTTCATTTGATTAAATTTCACTTTTTGAGAGATTACCTACTGAGTGTCAAATTCACGATTTAATACACCTGCTAAATGACAGAGTGTTGCACACAGGGGGATAAAATCTTTCTTCTCTTGCCACAGTTATTTGGGTTCAAGATTGCCTTGTGCTTCCTGACATACGTTAAGAAAGAATTCTGTTAGTTTTGTCATGTCGTGAATCAACTTGACCATCTTGGCCTCTATGGACCTGGCATCACACTCTTTGAAGCTCTTGCCTCTTTGTCAAGAAGAAATATATGCTTTCATGAGCCTTGGGCTAATTTTGTCAAAGGGGAAGGCAGGGAAGCAGATTCCAAATATAGATTGATGGGCTGTGTTGAGGTTGAAGTCAAGCTGACCACAGTGGTGTAGCACTTCCTTTCTTCGCCTTGTGTTACGTTCTTGCCTGCAGTCACTGAGAGAGGGCAGTTCTGAGCATTCAGATGAACTTGTGCTCTAGATTAACTTGCCCACATTGCCTGTGCTCACATTTGGCTGAGCTGAAACTCTTTATTAAGATCCAGAAACGCTTCTGACACCGACAACCAAGTCTCTTCTCTCCCTAAATCCATCCAATGAAAACTGAATTAAAAAGGTCATCATTGCTCAGTCAGCTTTATCCCCTGATGCTTGATGTGTCCAAGAAGATTCACTGAAGGCCACTCTGCCATCCACGGACTAAATGGACTAAAGGAACAGTACAGGCGAGCTAGATTTAAACCACGGTGACTAATGGAGTCAAAAATACTATGGATCATCAGGCAAGAAGAGAGCATGGAGAGCCTGGGTACAACACCAATTTTCTGGTACCAAATGGTTATTAAAGGATTCAAGAGGTTTAAAGACAGTGTTCTGAGAAAACAGTTAGTGGTGGGAGATCTGGAAACCTCCGGTTTCTACTCCCAAGAGGTGAGGCTTCCAGAAGTGTGGAAGGATGAAGAATACCCTAGAAATAAGTTTTAGACCAACTTGATACTGTCCTTCTGCATCCTGACTCCTCAAGTTCATTCATCTCCTCTTTGAGAATTATCCAAATAAGCCCACCACACCATCAACGAAACGCACCTGGTGTTCATTTGTTATAACAGGAGTCTGGACGCTATTGGAGAGAGAAGTTGCAAACAACCAGAAGAGTTTCTAACACAGATGCTCAACATCAAAACAAGAAAAAAAAAAAAGCCAGGTCAAGGGGTATAGGCCAGGAGTCAAGGGCTCCAGGAGCCCGCTGGAGGAATGACTCCCAAATCCACATCTTTCCTGAAACCTCCTCCAAGCTCTGGGTCCTTCTCTCCAGCTACTTCTTCTGCATCCAAGAATTCACTATCTTAATGAGAAAGAATGAAGTCTTGCCATTTGCAACAACATGGATGGGACTAGAGGGTATTATGCCAGGGGACTTAAGTCAGAGAAAGATATAGAGATCACATGTTTTCACTCCTATGTGGAATTTGAGAAACTTAACAGAAGACCGTGCAGGAAAGGAAGGGGAAAAAAATAGTTTCAAACAGAGAGGGAGGCAAACCATAAGGGACTCTTAAATACAGAGAACAAACTGAGGGTTGATGGTGGGGGGGAGGGGGGCAAGGGAGAGGGGAAAATGGGTGATGGGCATTTAGGAGGGCATTTGTTGGGATGAGCACTGGGTGTTGTATGTAAGTGATGAATCATGGGAAGCCAAGAGCACACTGAATACACTGTATGTTAGCTAACTTGACAATAAGTTATATTTTTAAAAAACTCACCATCTTCCCTGCCTGCCACCTCCACAAAGAAGGCATTTCTTTCCTTCCAAATATAATGCACGCTTAAATCAATTAATTCAATCGATGCCACAACATATTTTTAATCATGTAGATTTGAAACGGACTCAAACTCGCTGGATTACACACTCTGTTTCATCCTCTCCCGCAGCCATTTCTTCTAGTAAAACCCTCCACCGCCCAGCTGAACCCTCCATTCACACTACCGCCCCCTGTTGCGGGTTGAATCATGTCCCCAAAAAGCAATCTTGAAGCCTTAACCCACAGAACCTCAGGATGTGACTTTCTTTGGAAATAGGACTGCAGATGCGGTTAGTTAAGATGAGGTCATACTGGAGTAAAAATGGGCCCTCGATGTAATGCAGCTGGTGTCCTTAGAGAGAATGTGAGGACAGAGGCAGAGATCAGAGGGACGCGAAAAGTCACGGAATGCCAAGGACCGACAGCCAACCACCTGAAGCTCTGAGAAGTCCAGGACAGGTCCAGCCAGAGTCCCAGAGAAAGCAGGGCCCCACAGACACCTGGACTGCTGGCCTCTATCTCCAGAACCTGAGACAATACATTTCTGTTAAGAGATCCAGGCTGTGGAACTCTACCAGCCCTGGAAAATGAATACAACCTCCTTCCTTTCTAAAAACCTTCAGTGGCTTCCTGTTCCCATTTCAAGTTCCACCCTTTGGCCAGGCTCCTGAGGCCTGTACTTGCCCAGCTCATCGTCCCTTTACAAATACACCTCCCACCATTTCTTCATGACTTCTCTGGGCTACAACCTACACGGATCTCTGCCGTCTTCTGAGTCCTGCTACCCATGTTTCCAGTAAAATACCCTTTTACTCCACCAAGTGTGTTTATTTCTGCCTTCCCTATCAGTCCACAGCCCCTCGAGGGGTGGGCTGGGACTTACTTCCTTTTGAATCTCCCCTGAGCACACCAGTATTTTTTTTTTAATTTTTTCTAACATCTATTTTTGAGAGACAGAGGGAGGGGCAGAGAGAGAGGGAAACACAGAATCGGAAGTAGGCTCCAGGCTCTGAGCTGTCAGCACAGAGGGCAACACGTGATTCCAACTCCCGAACCGTAAGATGGTGACCTGAGCCGAAGTTGGACGCTCAACCGACTGAGCCACCCAGGTGCCCCCACAAATACTCCTGAGGTACTGGTAGATGAACTGATACAGTCACCTTGGCACATGTGTTGCCCTTGACCTCGAATACTGGGTAGGCTGTGAGCTACAAGCCGGGTACCACTATTTCAATTTTTGTGTCTCCAGTGACTAGCACAGTGTCTGGCATTTCATAGACTTTCAATAATTATTCTTAGTTCATTCATTTTAAAGCTCGAACCTCAGGTAGGTCTATTCTGGGTTGATCCCAGGTAGAACAGTATCCACCTTCTTTAAAAGGACTTGCTAATGAAATACCTTGAAGTTCTTCAGACAAAAGTGGCTGAAGAGGGAGAAAATGCCATTCTCTTTCTTCCGCAACCTCACTAATAGGCCATTAAAAGGGCCCCAGCCCGAAGCCCCAGGAAGCCTTATTAGTCCTCAGGACCCATCTGAGAGGGGAGACTTCCTCCCAATTATCAGGCTTCCTGTTTATTAATACATGACAGGGCTTGTTCCAACACCTCATTGTTACCTGTGTTTCCAGAGCCCTTTGAAAGCATAAATAAATGATAGCTGGCTGGTCTCCTTTCCCCAGGATTTTGTCAATGCTGAGCATGCTGACAGTTTTCCAAGACATGATTTGCCACTACAAATGCCAAGCGCTCCTGTCCTCTCCTATTTATAGAGATGCTTGATAATTCAAGGTGCCAACTCCTTCCAACAGAGACAGACTAATGCTGTCACCAGTCTGCAGGTCAGAGCTATGCTGTGGGCTTTTCAAAGAGCCCAAGCCTTGGCAGTGTAGAAGCCTCCTGCTCAGCAGGTAAGCCATTCAGATCCCCAAGATGCCAGGTACCCAGAGAGCTTGCAGAGGCCACAGGGTGACTCTGGTGGGGGCAGAGCCCAGAGAAAGATTATTCTGTTCCAACCCTGCCTGCCATTGCCCCTTTATACCCCCACCTCACTTTCTCTACACATATTTTCCAAAACATTTGAATTAACTGCTCTGATAGTCATTCCCTATCCCTGAACAGACTAAAAAACCAACAACTCTTCTTCGGTCGGTTAGAGAAGTGAGGACATGGGGCAAACCACTGCCCCCGAGATTCGAAAGAAAGATAAGCAAACACAGAGAGGTAGGACTTACCAGAGGAGAGACGCCCTGGGAACCAGTGCTGGGCAGGAAATACTGGAACCATAATTGACAAATTGCTGGAGGCTCCGCGTGGACAAGTCCAGGAGCTAAAAACTCCAGGGTGATCCAATCATGGGAAACCCCCAGAACAATGAGATTTACCTCCGGGAGTTTGACCAGATTCCCCCTAGTAAATACCTGAGAACTACTCCCTCAAGCTTCCAGCAGGGGTAGAGGGAAAGGAGCCATTTTTAAATACACCAGAGCATCCTTCTCAACAAGGCCTGCCCTCAGGTGAAACTAGTTAACCAGAGGTTAACCTGCTGGGGTATTTCAGAGCCTAATTGATCTGAGTTAGGGAAATACCCAACTCCAGCTGGCTCTAGTCATCTCATCCCACCTAAAAGAGAAAAAACATAAGAAATACCTGTAAAGCTCACAATGGTGAGGCACACATTCCTTAAAAGACTGAGAATTATAGGGCTGTAGAACACCCCCCACCCTTCCCCACATCTCACCAACACATTACTAAAGACCTATTTACAGCGGTCCCTTTTACCTGATACATCATGTCCAGCTATCAAGAAAAAATTACAAGGACACCAAAAGTAAAAAACAAAACAAAAACAAAAAACACCACAATTTAAACAGAGCAAGCATCAGAACCAGATGTGGGAGGGATGTCTGAATTATCAGATCAGGAATTTAGAACAACTACGATTAATGTGCTAAGGGCTCTAATGGATAAAGTAGACAGCATGCAGGAATAAATGGGCAATGTAAATAGAGAGATGAACATCCTAAGAAAGAACAAAAAATGCTAGAGATTAAAAAGCACTGTAAGAGAAATGAAAAATGGCTTTGATGGGCTCATTAGCAGATTGGACGTGGCCGAGGAAAGAATCTCTGAGCTAAAGGATCTATCAATATAATCCTCAGAAACCAAAAACAGAGAACAAAGACTGGGAGAGTGGGTGGGGCCGGAAAGCAGAATATCCAAGGTCTATGGAACAACTACAAAAGGCATAATATATGCAAAATATGGATATCAGAAGAAGAAAAAGAGAAGGGAACAGAAGAAATATTTGAAAGGACAATGATTTCCTAAATTCATATTAGACATCAAGCCACAGATCCAAGAACCTCTAATCCAGGAACCTCAGAGATCAGCATAAATGCCCCCCAAAAGTACACCTGGGCATATAATTTTTAAATTACAGAAAATCAGGGGCACCTGGGTGGCTCAGTTGAGCGTCTGACCCTTGATTTCAACCGAGGCCATGATTTTACAGTCCTGAGATTGAGCCCCATGTCAGAGAGTCTGCTGGGGATTTTCTCTCTCCCTCTCCCTCTTCCCCCACCCCCAACTAGCTCTCTCTCAAAAAAAATTTTTTTTAATAAAAATAAATAAATTACTAATAAATAAATAAAGGGCAGAAAATCAAACATAAAGAAAAATTTTGGGAAGAATCCATCTGAAATCCATCTGATTTCTTCTGAAAAACCATGCAAGCGAATGAAGTGAAATATTTAAAGTGTTGACAGAGAGAAAAAAAACCCACCATCCTAGAATTCTGTACTCTGAGAAATTATCCTTCAAAATTGGAGGCGGAATCATGACTCTCCAAACAAGCAAAAATTGAGGGAATTTTTTGCCAGTAGATCTGCCTTGAAAGAAATGTTGAAAGAAATTCTTTAGAAAGGAGGAAAATGATATAGGTCAGAAATGTGGATCTACGTAAAGAAGAGCCCTGAAGAAGGAATAAGTGAAGGCAAAATAACAACTTCCATTTTTTTTTAATTCTTAATTGATGCAGCAGTTAATAGCAACAATACATTCAATTAGGTATACTTATGTATATAACTTATGTATATTTTATATGCTTGTGTATATCTATATATGCTTATGTATATACCTTGTGTATGTTTATGTATGCTTGTATGTAAGTAGACTGAATGACATCAGTGATACAAGGGGCAGAAGGAAGCAATTAAGGTTATTTTGTTACTATAAGGTGCTCACAGTACCCATGGAACGGCATGGTGTTATTTGAAAATGGACTTGGATTAGTTGTAAATGTATATTATAAACGCTAAGGCAACCACTAAAAAGGAAAGAAAGAAGGAAAGAAAGAATGAGAAAGACAGAAAAAAGAAAGAAGAGAAAGAAAGAAAAGAGAAAGAAAGAAAGAAAGAAAGAAAGAAAGAAAGAAAGAAAGAAAGAAAGAAAGAAAGAAAGAAAGAAAGAAAGAAAGAAAAAGAAAGAGTGGCACCTGGGTGGCTCAGTCGGTTGAGCGTCTGACTTCAGCTCAGGTCATGATCTCACGGTTTGTGAGTTCAAGCCCCGCGTCTGGGCTCTGTGCTGACAGCTCGGAGCCTGGAGCCTGCTTCGGATTCTGTGTCTCCCTCTCTCTCTGCCCCTTCCCCGCTCATGCTCTGTCTCTCTGTCTCTCAAAAATGAATAAATGTTAAAAAATTTTAAAGAAAAAGAAGGAAGAAAGAAGAAAAAGTATAACTGATATGCTAAGAAAGGAGAGAAAGTGGGGTCATATGAAATGCTCATTTAATATTACATAAGGCAGAAAAGAACAGAAGACAAAAATAATAATGAAGAGCAAGGGCAACAAACAGAAAATAATAATGAATATGTTAGATATTAATCCAGATATATCAGTAATCACTTTGATTGTTAATAGTCGAAATGCATTGATTAAAGGGCAGAGATTGTCAGAGTGGATCAAAAAACAAGATCCGAGGTGCATGATGGGTGGCTAAGTTAGTTACACATCCAACTCTTGATTTTGGCTCAAGTCATGATGTCACGGTTCGTGGGATGGAGCCCTGCATTGGGCTCTGTGCTGAAAGCAAAGAGCCTGCTTGTAATTCTCTCTCTCTCTCTCTCTCTCTCTGCCCCTCCCCCACTCACAAACACACACACACACACACACACACACACACACTCTCTCTCTCTCTCTCAAAAATAAATAAACTTTTTTAAAAAAAAATCCTACTACATATTGTCTACAAGACACATATAGATTAAAAGTAAATGGATGGTGGGGGTGTCTGCGTGGCTCAGTCAGTTAAGCGTCAGACTTCAGCTCAGGTCATGATCACGGTTCGTGGGTTTGAGCCCTATGTCAGGCTCTGTGCTGTCACCACAGAGCCTGGAGCCTGCTTCCAATTCTGTGTTTCCCTTTCTCTCTGCCCCTCCCCACCTCATGCCATCTGTCAAAAATAAATAAGCATTAAAAAAAATTTTTTTTAATAATAAAAAAAAGTAAATGGAGAAAAATATGCCAGGCTAACACTAAGAAGAAAGGAAGTGTAGATTATCAGAAGAGTTTATAGCTGATCAAATGCATTTGAGAGAGAAGAAAGGAGCTGAGGTCAATTAAAGAATCAGAAATATATGTTAGGGCAAATAAGGGACAGAACTTTGCAAGGGAACACATTTAGAAAGTGGATACCTAGGCCTATGTTAGCTTGAAATAAGTTACTGAGGTTATTCCCTAGATATTTTTGCCAGTTCTCAGCAACTTTCTGACCCAAAATACTCAAAATACTGTGTACATTCGCAGAGTGAGTGAGTCCTACTCTCTGGTTAGGGAATGTAAAAATGTGAGATGCTGAAGAGATCTGGCCTTGGGGATGTGTGTGAGTGAACTCTAGCAATCATAGGTGAACACCCACTTTCTCTTCAGTGTCCCCCCTGTCACCACTTGTCATGGCTGTCCTCAGCCAGGAGGCTGCTCCCAGGCCTCCTTCACAAGGAACCTGCTTTTATCTAGTGTTATATCCTCACATCATCTTACAATCCCGAAATGTCCACATTTTAACTGGGCACTGAACAACCTTCCAGACCCAACTGTCTCTAAGGTAGCTGAAGCATAGCAGGATGACTTATTTTCAAACGTGCGGTTTTCTGGAAGTCTCAAAATTCCAGGCACTATGGCAAATGAGAGTAAAGAAAACTATGTTTGGAAGGGAAAATGTCCCTTTATTGTTGGCACCCCAGTAGCCACAAGCACACCTACCACCCAGATCTTGGTTTCTAAATACCATTCTCCAACAAAGGGAACAAGAGCTCTTTGAAGTAGTTGATTCTAAGTCTGGGCAAAAATAACACGAGATGATCCTGGACCATCTTGTGATGCCAGAAAGTAAGGAAGTACTCAAAAAGGATGAGGACATCTTGAAGGAGCCTAGCAACCAATCTAAAGGTGTGCCCAATGGCCAAGGCTGAGCAATAAAATAAATAACAATACTTAATTGCAATCCATAGAATAAAGTAAACAAGCATGAGTCTATTATGACATTTAAAAATAATTGAACAAATAAGTACATTGCCCATAAGGCATAGCTCTTCCTCACAAAAAAAATTTTTAATTATTAAGTGTAGAAGGAAAGAAGGAAATATAAAATCACCATTAGAATTCCACATTCCAGGTAATGGGGTACCTGGGTGGCTTCAGTGGTTAAGCGTCTGCCCCTTGATTTTGGCTCAGGCCATGATCTCATGGTTTGTGGGATTGAGCCCCACGTTGGGTTCTGCGCCAATAGCATGGAGCCTGCTTGGGATTCTATCTCTCCCTCTCTCCCCCTGCCACTCCCCTGCTCATGCTCTCTCTCTCCCTCTCTCTCTGGCCCTCCCCGCCTCGTGCATGCTCTCTCCATCTCCCTCTTTCTCTCTCTCAAATTAAAGAAACGTGAAAAAAGAAAAATTCCACAGCAATAATTACCGTGGGCATAATAATCCACCAAAAGCTATTAAGATTAGTGGTCAAGAGTTTGAGGAAATGCAGAATATTTGTATAATCTAAAAGTATCTCCCCCAAGATATGTATTAATTGTAAGAAGAAACACAGTAACTTTACAGTTAATCCTTTCACACCTACCTTAACTCAATGACAGAGGAAAAAGCACCAGTAATAAGAACTACTGATATCATGATTAGGACCCCACACTTATGACCTCATTTAACCCTAACTACCCTAACTACCTCTTTAAAGGCCCTCTCTCCAAATTCAGACACATTGGAGGTTAAGGGTTCAACATAGGAATTTGCAAGGGGGAACAATTCATCTATAGCACTTGAGAACCACAATGTAATCATGAAAAAATGTTAGACAAACCCAAGGCATCCAAAACAACTTATAAATACCTTTCAAAAGTGTCAAGGTCTTGAAACACAAAGAAAGACGAAGGAACCACCATAGACGGAAGGATCCTGGAGACTTGACAGTTAAATGCAACATGGGTCTGGGATTGAATCCTCTAACAGAAAAAGGACATGAATGGGGAAATGGACTAAATCCCAATAGAGTCTCGAGTTGAGTTACTATTATTGTATCCATGTGAATTTCTCGGCTTTAATTATTGTACTACGGGTTATATAAGATGTTAACATTAGGGCAGCTGGGTGAAGGGTGTACTGAAATGCTCCATGCTGTTTTACAACTTTCCTCTAAAACTATTTCAAAATAAAACGTTTTTTAAAAATATCCCAGGGCGCCTGGGTGGCTCAGTCGGTTGAGCGTCCGGCTTCGGCTCAGGTCGTGATCTCGCGGTTTGTGAGTTTGAGCCCCGTGTCGGGCTCTGTGCTGACAGCTCAGAGCCTGGAGCCTGCTTCATATTCTGTGTCTCTCTTTCTCTCTCTGCCCCTCCCCCGTTCATGCTCTGTCTCTCTCTGTCTCAAAAATAAATAAACGTTAAAAAAAATTTTTTTAAATATCCCTTCTCATCACCCTCCTTGTAATGTGGTGGGAGTAGAGAAATAGATCCTTGAACGTGTTCTCTTTTTTGCGGGCACAGGGTGGGGAGACTTTGCAGAAGGGAATACCTGCACAATCTCCCCCCCCCCCCTCCGCCCACCCTCCAGGAAGTGAGAGAGAGCAGGAGGTGGGAAGATTGAAAGCGAAAGATTTTTACAAGCCGGTTTCGTGGAGACAGATGCGGAGCACAGAGGCAAGGGAAGAGACAGGAGTTGGCCTCCTTCCAGGTGTCCAGCTCAGAGAGCGATCACGCACCTTTATTTTAAGACCGTCAGCTGTTTGTGTCCACAAAAGAGAAAGGGAGGACCCTGCGTCCACACCAACAGCCCAATGGACATCCACCGCTGGCTGCTCTCCCTCCCAGCTAGTTGATTCTGTGGCTCTGAGAGCTTCGAGGCTGATTATTGTAGGGATTAGCACTTGGCAGTCTGCACAGCCCAGATAATTCCTTTTATTTTGGACGGTCCACAATAAAGTGGATGGCCAGCCCCTCACCCACCTCCCACTCTCTCAGCCATCTTTTAGCGTCGTGATTCTAAGCATTTTTGTTCTTGTTCATTTTACAATGGCTTTTTTTTTCCTGAGTGCCTACCTTGTTTAAGGCATAAACAAGTGCCAGAAGATAGAAAATAACTTCTTAGATAAGAATAGAGTGCTAACACATACTAGGCTTTCAATAAAGAATAGACTGGAATGCCCTCTGTGGATTCCACCCAGAGTTTTTCTATACTTAGATTGTGGTATTTCTGTCCATAAGCTCTCCTATGCACAGTGCCCAGAATATAATATAAATTCCTGGGCAGAGGTGTAGCTGCAAAAGTTTCTAAAGATTTTTTTTTTTTTTTTTTTTTAGAGAGAGAGAGAAAATGGGGGAGGGGCAGAGGGAGGGAGAGAGAGAATCCCACGCAGGCTCCATACTCAGCGCACAGCCCGATTCGGCCTCGATCCCACAACTCTGGGATCATGACCTGAACGGAAATCAAGAGTCCGACGCCAAACTGACTGAGCCACCCAAACGTCCCCATGGTGCATCTGGCATAGAAGAGTCACTCCGTTAAAGAGCACATCTTTAGGAGCTTTAACCCAGTATGCTCTCCTTCCCTTCCTATTCCTCAATTCTGTTCCAGCCTTACTGTGGGACTTTGGGCAAGTCTTTTCAATTCTCTGGACTCCTGATTACCTGCCTGTGATATGGGGATAATAATCCCATCTTGCCCACTTCGAAGGGTCAATTACACAAGGGTCAACACAATCAAAGATGAATATATAATACATCACAATCAGCAAAGGGGATCCAGAGAACTCTTACCATGATGAGCACTGAGTCATATATAGAATTATTGAATCGTTATATTGTACACCTGAAATTAATACAATACTGTATGTTAATTATACTCCAATTAAAAAAAAAGTTCTCTAAAATTTCTAGGACTCTATAGAGAGACCCCACCTTTGACCATAATGCATAATGCAATTATGAAATCAGCTACAGAAATGAGAGTTGAAATTTGTTTTAAACTAACATGCTCATAAATAAGTCATGGGTTAGAGAAAGTTTCATTAAAATAATGAATTAAAAAAAAAAGATATAAATCCACAAAATCTAATTCCTAAGCTGCAGTGAGGAAAACTGAGAAGCAGCCTTTTTTTTTTTTTTTTTTTACCCCCTTCAGGACTCCCAAAGATTTGGACATTATAGGAACCAGAAAGCTCTGGAAGCAAAGATGGAGGAAAGTCTGGAAATAGGAAGACTGCTGGAAATCAGTGGAGGAGGCACTTAGACCTCAAGGTGCCTTCCCCTCAGCACAGCCCGACAACAGCCCCATTCCCATTCCTCTCCCTAGGCAGCTTGGAGGTACCTTTTCTGGAAAGAGCAGGGTGGGGCTGGCGGGGGTTGGGGGGGGTCTCTGGTCAAGGTCACACCAGGCCATGGCTCAAGTTTCTAAACATACTTAAAAGAGCAGGTGCAGGGGGAACTTATCGCGAGTATTCACACCCTCTACTCCCAGTCTTCTTCCCCAACTTTCTCTTGGAACCAGCAGCCAGGTGTGTATGCTTCGGGCAAGACCTTCGAAGAAGCTTCGCCACAGAATCTCAGGATTCTGAAATCCAGGGTTCCTCACGACCTGGCTTAGCCAGAACTCCTTACAGTCAGTCAACCCTACCAACGGGCTCAGGGCTTCCAGCCACCGTTTTTTCCCCTTTGTGGTAAAACTATATATTACGTGACATATACCATTTTAGTCATGTTTTGTTTTTTTTTTTTTTAATTTTTTTTTTCAACGTGTATTTATTTTTGGGACAGAGAGAGACAGAGCATGAACGGGGGAGGGGCAGAGAGAGAGGGAGACACAGAATCGGAAACAGGCTCCAGGCTCTGAGCCATCAGCCCAGAGCCCGACGCGGGGCTCGAACTCACGGACCGCGAGATCGTGACCTGACTGAAGTCGGACGCTTAACCGACTGCGCCACCCAGGCGCCCCAGAATTTGCCTATTCTAGATATTTCATATAAGGGGAATCATGTAACCGCTGTTCTTTTGTGTTTGGCTCATTTCACGCAGTATAACATTCTCAAGGTTCATCCACGTTGTGACATGTATCAGAATTGCGTTCCTTTTATAGCCGACTAATATCCCCTTGTATGGATATACCACATTTTACCCATTTCTCTGTGGACAGGCTCTGAGGTTGTTTCCACCTTTCATTTTTAATCTCTTGTCATCATAAAGTGGCAAGCCAAGGATCCCCGGACATTTGAGAAAAGCATGTATGATGAAAGACAGAAAACACGAACAGGAAAAAAACAACTGTTTTTTCAACTTAGAGGAGACAAAGACTATGCAGAGAGAAGACAACAATGCATAACAAAAAATAACGTATATCCTAAGAAAGATGAAAAGAAGATACAACATCTATAAAATAATAAAATAAGAATAGTGTGCTCTAAACATAAAACCTTCGGAGAACAAAGAACTTCTCAGTAAATAAATGTCTGAGAGCAGAAATAAAAGTTCAATAAATACATGTGTAAAAAGCTAAGGAAATCTCTCAGAAGATGAAAATGAGGACAAAGATAATAAAGGAACGTGAAGAGGAGAGCTAGCACGTGAACAAACGGAGGCTCTCTGGATGAGAGAGAAAACAGAAAGTAATAAAATAGAAAGCAATAATAAAATACTAAATAATAACATGATAGAAAATGAACTATTAGGGGCGCCTGGGTGGCGCAGTCGGTTAAGCGTCCGACTTCAGCCAGGTCATGATCTCGCAGTCCGTGAGTTCGAGCCCCGCGTCGGGCTCTGGGCTGACAGCTCAGAGCCTGGAGCCTGTTTCCGATTCTGTGTCTCCCTCTCTCTCTCTGCCCCTCCCCCGTTCATGCTCTGTCTCTCTCTGTCCCAAAAATAAATAAACGTTGAAAAAAAAATTAAAAAAAAAAAAAAACAAGAAAAGAAACTTTCCCAGAGCTAATACACACAAGAAAAGGCCCACCGTGTTTCCAGCACACGGGATGAAAATTGGCCCACACTAACACACGTCATCATGGAACTTCGGAGCTCTGAGGACTAACTGTAGACCCTGCCAGCCGATGTGGGGAACAAAGGCAGAAGGAAATGTAGATAAAATCACTGTTTCCTTGTAACCTTCAGCCCATTGACAAATACTTGAGGCAGGCCCAGTATAACAATCTTCCAGAAACTCCCAACTGTTTTAATGTTAGTGTTTTGCTAGAGGGAAAAACAACATTAGCTTGGCAATAGGTAGGCCTCGAGGATCCTAGGAGCCTTTTTTGCGCCTGTGAAAATCCTTTTGGAAACTTCCCCTTGTCTTTACCTCCCCCAACTCCCAAGCGTGTAATCAACTGCTCTTCACAATCCCAGTGTAGTTCTTCCTGCCCGGGGTCCTGTCCCCGTGCTTTAGTAAAACCACCTCTTTGCACCAAAAACGTCTCAAGAACTCTTTCTCGGCCATTGGCTCCGAACCCCAACATTTCCATATCACAAGCTTCCAGAGAGGAAAACAAAATCATTTATGAAGGGTCTAAAATCAGGGTGACTTCTGACTTGTCCCAAGCACTCGGGAAGCTAGAAGACAATGGAGTAATGTCTTCAAAATGCTTAGGGACAAAGATTTCTGACCTAGAAGTCTTTGTTATTAAAAGCAGTTGTAGGCCATGCAACCAGATAGGAGATTTCATTGTGGCAGCGTTTCCCCAAAACTTCATAAATTCATGCACTACCTTCATGACTTTGACCTTAACCACAAACGACCTATATTATTTTTTATTAATTTTTTTCTTACATTGAGTCTTTTTTTTAACTTAAAAATTTATGGAAAACCAGTTTTCACTTGTGATAAATACAAAGTAACTATGGAAATAAATACAACCAAAGCAATGATTTAAAATTCCGACTGGCTCCCCAGTTGGCTTCCCCGTGGCTCAGCCTGGTGCCCTGTCTGCCTGAGAAAGGAAAATTAGCAACAGTGTGAGAGGTGCTAAAGACCTACATGCCTGATAAGTCTTCGGATGTAACCGAAAGGATCGAAAGAGATTTGAAAGGACTGATTGTCTGAGTGACTGTGTTCTATAATGCCACCTCAGGGCTCCTCCTACACCCCCACACCCCCAACCATTCCACCAGCATCTCGTCTTGGAAATGTTGCACTGTAAGTACCCCCAGGCCACTTCCCACTCGCTGGCGAGTCTCAGAGCTGACAAGGTGGCCTGTGTCTCTGTATAGAAAAGCGTTAAGGGCCTGGAGCCTCCATCAGGCTCAACAGCTAAGGTCAGACAAGAACACTAAACCCTGTTTTGGTCTTTAACACCTGTCTGCCTCTGCTCTTCAAAGCTCAGAAACCGAAGGGGGCCTTCCTGCCAAAGGGCAGATTTCATTTGTGAGCCCAAAGCAGGGCTTTCACCAACCCCCCACTCATATCTCCAAGTTCATTTAAATCATCTCAATTTGCCATTTCACAGTGTGGCCTCTACGGGCCATCTTCCCAGCAAGGTTGGGCTATGTGGGAATGGCGGCTTCCTGGCCTTCTACAAGCCTTGGCAACACTGTGCTCCTCTGCGTTAACACAACCGCTGAGGCTAGTCTCTAGAGAAATACAGACTTGCTGGTCCCTGAGATGGGCTGCTTGGTAACCACAGGTGGCACGTGGGCTCAGCACACTCTCTGGCAAGGCTCAGCCGGGTCTCAGACTCCAAGACTCTCCGTGGTCTGCACCGGCTGCTGTCCATGACCCGCTCCGGCCGGGAGACAAGCAGAAGCCGGGTCCAGTAGTCAGGAGACCAAGCAGAAGTCCCAGCAGTTGTGGTGACGTTAAGTCAACAAGAAAACGAAAAACTTCTCCCGGGTCTGACTTAACAATAACCACCCCAGCTAAAGACTATAACTTGGAAACCCATGTGGAGTGACCCCTACAGCTCCCTTGCAATCTGGATTTTTTTTTTTTTTTTTCCTGAAAATGGTAGAACACCGTGGAGTTCCTCCTTAGCCATCTCTCACTGTTTCCATTTACCCTCTCGCCCTTGTCATATCGTCCAGCTTCACGGTTCAAATAAGATCTACAGGCGGATGCCTCCCAAACGTGTATCTGCAAACCGGAACCACTCACCTGGCATCCAGGTGTGCATATTCACATGCCTTCTCAGCACTCCATTTAGAACATTTATGGGCATCTCAAACGCAACATATCCCAAACTGCGCTCCTGGTGTTCTCCCAAAGAACTGTGCCTCCTCTGGGCTTCCCATCTCGATAAATGGCCACCGCATGGTGTCGTTTGCTCTGGCCAAATACCTTTCAGTTAGCTTTGACTTTGTTTCCCTCTCACACTCCCTCCACCACCTGACCCAGCAGCAAACCTTACTAGATCTACCTCCAAGATATATCCAGAGTGTGACCGTTTCTTCAGCACCTGCACTGCTCCCACCCTGGTCCCCGTGGTTATGATGGCAGCAGCCTCTGCTGCTGCCCTAACCCCAGTCTATTTCAATGCAGGGTCTGTAAGTCAGACCACACCACTCCTGTGACTTCCATCTCCCCCCAGAAGGAGAAGACAAAGTCTTCACTATGACCTGCAAGGCCGTAGAATCTGCCCTGTTACCTCTATCGCTTCTCTTTTCCCTGTCCTCCTGTCCACTTGGTTCCAGCCACACCGGCTTCCTTACTGTTTGTGAAATAAACCAGGTATATTTTCACCTCAGGGCCTTTGCACCTGTTGTTCCCTTGGCCTAGAACCCTTTTTCCCCAGATAGTCACATGTTGCCTCCCTCACCTCCTTCAAGTCTTTATTCAAAAGTGACACATCAGTAAGGCTTTCCCTTGCCACCTGCTATGAGCTGGATTGTGCATCCTCCCCCCCCCTGAAAATTCATACACTGAAGTCCTAACCCCCCAGTAGCGCGGAATATGACTGCACTCAGAGACAGGGTCTTTAAAGAGGTAATTAAGTTTAAATGAGGTCATTTAATCCAATAGGACTAGCAAGCCTGGAAGAGGAAGAGTTTAGCACAGAGAAGACACAGGGAAAAGGGCCCCAGCTGTAAGTGGGGAGAGAGGCCTCAAAAGAAACCACCCTGACACCTTGACCTCAGACTGCTAACCTCCAGCATTGTGAGGAAATAAATTTCTGCTATTTAAGCCACCCAGTTAATGATACTTTATTATAGTAACCAAAGCAGACTAACACATCAGCCCATCTACAAGGGTCCAACACTTCATATTCCCCTTCCCTGTTTTTCTCCCTAGCATTTGCCACTATTAAACATGCTATAGGGGCACTTGGGCGGCTCAGTCGGTTAAGTGTCTGACTCTTGGTTTTGGCTCAGGTCGTGATCTCCTGGTTTGTGAGACCGAGCCCCATGTCGAGTTCTGCGCTGACGGCATGGAGCCTGATTGAGATTCTCTCTTTGTCTCTCTCTCTCTCTCTCTCTCTGCTCCTCCCCGGCTAGTGCATGCTCTCTCCCCCTCTCTCTCAAAATCAATAAATAAACATTTTTTAAAAAACATGCTGTAGAGTTTTCTTATTTCACTTATTATCTGTTTGTGCAGGACAATGGGGTATCTCCAGGAAGGTGGAGATTTTTATCTGTTTCCACCACTGTATCCCCAGAACTAGAATGGAGTCTGGCACATAGTGGGCACTCTGTAATCGTTAGCTGAATGAGTGAATTTTTACTGCTCCCTGCACCCTGTGAATGTGAGCTTGTGTTTGCATGCAGATGCATATGTGGGTGGGGAAGGCTGGGCCATCTTGAGGGTGGTGCCATGGCTACGCATGCTGCGAGGTTTGATGAGCACCCACTTTCTAGAAGATGGGCACTTTAAATTAAACATGTTTTAATATTTTCTTAATGTTTATTTATTATTTTGAGAAAGAGAGACAGAGCATGAGTGGGGGAGGGCCAGAAAGAGAGAGGGAGACACGGAATATGAAGTAGGCTCTAGGCTCCAGGCTCTGAGCCCAGCACGGTTCTCAAACTCATGGACCCCGAAATTGTGACCTGAGCCAAAGTCGGATGCTTAACCAACTGAGCCACCCAGCACCCCTTCAATTAAACATTGAAGTAGAAGGTGGCTCCAGTTTGGTGAGGAAGGTGAGACAGTATATCAAATAATTATTGACATAGACACAAATAGCCTGGTCTCTGGTTCCGATGGGAACAGAAAACCTTGCTTCAGAGGTTGCTATAGTGTGCCATACAATGGGCTGCGTGCTGGACTTTTTCTCATCACCACCCCCCCGCCCAGTTACTTAGTGAAGTAAATATTATTCTTATTATTCCCTTTCCCTTTACACAGGAGGATCCAGGTTCAGAGAGGAAGGTTAAGTAGCTTGATCAAGGTCACATATCCACAAAATGGCCAAGTACTAAACTGGAGTCCATTTGGTGTCAAAGTCTGTGCTCTTAACCACTATTCCAGAAGGATGTAACTGACTCTTTGGGGTCTTACATCAATCTGGGGTAGTCAACCCATTGGATTGCCCTTGGGTATTCTGCTCTGATGGACACTTTTGCCCTTTCCCACCCAACAAGGAGAAGATCCAGCTGAACTTCAACTCCAGGAACACAGCCTCTCCTACTCACCAGCCTTCATACTATGGGCTCCTGAGCTGGTTGAGCAGCATTGTTGCTGCCAGTCCTCATCCTCCAGCAGGCAAAGGCCAGTGAGCTCTGGCACCAAAGTCTAGAATAACCATCTCATCCCAAGGGTATGCTAGTGCTCAAAGCCAACACCCAGCCCCAATGGAGACTGACCAAGGTCAGGAGCAGATGCATTCATAGGATTTCACAGTGGTTTTGGAGGAGGAGGCCCCCAAGTTATCTTGAAACAATCTTTGGTGGTAGCTGTGGCTAAATCCAAGTGTCACAGTGGAGAGTGCCAGTCATTAAAATGTGTCTGGCTTTTCAGAGCTAGTGAGGTCTGTCGTTTGACACCTTCTGTGTGTTGGTCAGCAGTGAAATGAGTCATGATTGGGTACAGGAAGAAATGCAGGAGCCCCAGATATATATGTAATCTCTGTTGACTCCTAAAATTTTAAGTGAAACTAATGTCTAATAGGGGCCTATTATATGCCAGGCACTTTATCAGTGTACTTCATCTCCATAATCTGGGAGACAGGTATTGATATCCTCACTTTGTAAATGACAAAACAAGGCTCAGAGAACTTGCAAGTGGTGAGGCCCAGCTTCAAATAGAGCCTGTCCATCCATATCCTAAGCTCAGTGTGAACTTCCTGCTACATAAATGTGCCTTACAGGAAGAGAAGAGCCCTTTAACTTCAGGACTTTATCTGTCAGGAAAGTAAGATTTTTCTAACCACATGTGTCCACAGTGGTACCCAAGTTCCAAAACAACAAGAAAATCACTTACCTAACTGGAAAAAAAAAAAGGAGTTTCCATTGGAGAGCTCTGAACTTGGAGCAGAAGAATGGCCCGGGGAGGGGTGAAGTGCCCACGGTGGCAAGAAAACCCTTTTCCACTCTAGAAAGCTGCTCCTGTTATCTCTCTCCACACCCATAACATATTCCTGTAGGTTGTTTAAGATGTTTATGACTGCAAGAGGCTTGCAACATTCTCCTGCTGGACTGACCCCTGGGCAGAAATTAATTAATCTGGTTCTTAACTGCTGTGACTGCTGAGAGGACCTAGGTCCACAATAGGAAGGGGGAGGGGAATACATCTCGAGAAGACTGGAAGCACTCATCAAAATTGGTCTTGTCCTACCAAGTTGGCCTGCCCACAGCTCTGCCAACAGTTCACTGAGTCACATTTGCATCTCTGTGAGTGCTGTGTCTCAGGACCACCATCTATAGATGAGAGAAGCCTCCCTCCAAAGGGGCCACCACTGCTCTCCACATAGTAGAAGAGGGAGCCATTCTTGAAGGTGGTTTCTCAGCTCTGCTATAAGTAGCTTCCAGGGGCTAATCTTCCCATAAAGAAATTCTTCCTTCTGCCTGATTTCAATTTCTCTAGGGAATTTCCAGCTTCTTTTGTTCTCTGTGAAGATGGAAAACCCTTTTCACAAAAGATTTAAATATATTCAAACAACATTTCAAAATCAGGAAAATCTGTAAAATATTTATTCATAATCCTACCAGCCTACCTTCCTTTTCATTTCTCTGTATCCCCTTCCAAAGTTTATCCTTATGTACAAATATTGACAATAATTATAATCCTAACATAGGCACCATTTTGTAGGCTCCCCTTCTCACTAAAACACTTCTTCACACACTATCTAATCTTCATCTCCATCCTTCAGGCAAATCCTCATTCATGTGCTGTCTTTCCTGCACAGATTATTCCTGAGTCCTCACCCATACTCCAGAAAAGAACGGATGATTGTTTCTGTTTGAGGGATGTGTATGTTTGCCCATTAACAGCTGGGATTCATTAAGCCAGTTTACCTAGTCTTGCCATATCTCCCTTGAGCCCAATAACATATATGACATGGATGGTTGAGGTTATGCCAAGGTTTTCTTACATTTGGGTAAGTGTTCCTGTTTCTTGACTCCTTGATTTGGACCTATAATTCACCTGCTTAGTTTCCAGTGACCATGAACCTTAATGGCTATTCCATGCTATTCTGCAAAGGAGTCAGAGAACTACAGGCAATATATTATACCAGACTTCCTGCCTAGTCTTCCCCAAAATAGTGCTTAGCATCTAAAGCAGCTCTATCTTGACATTACAGGTCTGCTAAATTCTGAGTCTATGGATGCTTCAACTTCACTGAGGACTGGGCCCCACCTAACACTGATGTACTGCTGAGGGGACAAAATATGCACGAAACATCCTTTCCACTCCAACTTCTTACAGTTTTTTTTAAATGTTTATTAATTTTTGAGAGAGAAGAGAGAGAGAGCAGTGGGGGAAGGGCAGAGAGAGAGGGGGACAAAGGATCTGAAGTGGGCTTTGTGCTGACAGCAGAAAGTCCTATGCGGGGCTCAAACTCATGGCCCCGTGAGATCATGACCTGAGCCAAAGTCGGACACTTAACCAACTGAGTCACCCAGGAGCTCCATCAAGTTCTTACAGTTAGACGTCACATAGTCTATAGCCAGGGGACAAGATTGTTCTCAGTATAACTCACTGGCTGCTGCAGAATTGAATGTATCGCCTTCCATTGTGCCTTCAGTTACAGTTAACTATGAGTAAAACAGTAGTCCCTCTCTGAGCATATCTCAGGAACAAATTTTTTTAACAAACATAGAAAAATTAGAGTACTAGCCCACCTTCAGAAATAGCAACAAGAGATGAATACATATCTGTAGGAAAGAGATGGCAGCCCAAAATTAAAAGTTGATTTCAGTTAGAGAGCCTAAGACCAAACAAGAGAGACTCCACTGATCAGCATATGGAACCCCACCTCACTGCCAAACTTCCTTCCACCTGGCACATAGGAAAAGACTCCATTTCTCAACTTGGAACAATTCTTATTGGCAATCCAATTTCTGAGTGTCATTGTGTGCCCTCTGCAAGCATAAAAGAATGATGACTTTCTGGCAGAAGGCCCTGGGAGAGTTGTCAGACATCCTGATAAACAGGAAGCATCCCTAGTCTCAAGTGTTTGACCACACATTTCAGTGCCAATCTTCTACAACTGTCTGATGTCCACATTGACTTTTCCCAATAGCCAGGCATGGAGCCAGGAAAATGCGTGAGCATCTCTAGCCCTGACAGCATAAATCCTGCTTCTCTGAGAATAATGGACAAGGAGGCATGTTCACAATGGTGTGCTAGAGCCAGCTCATTGTGGCTCATGAGAGCTGGATGTTAAATTTTCAGGAATTTGGTGAGCAGGTTGATACCAACTTGAAGGCTAGAAATCAGCCACGGTGAGATTATTTACACCACAGAAATTGGCAAACACTACAAATCAGTGTCCATTGTTTAACATTTACCGGCACACCATTGCTTATTATTGAATCTCTGGAATTTTATAGACATTCAGAAGGGGTGAGAACTTGAGCTACCTCATTTTTATATTCTCCCCAGAAAAGACCAGCAAAGATAGAAACAGAGAGCCCTAAAATGTTGGGATTAGAAGGGATGCTAGAGGTCACTGGGTGAAAATACTGTGACCAAGAGAAGTGACAAGAATGTCACACTGCTGGGTTCCAGAAAAAGGATAAGACCCAGCTCCCCACACAGATGCTACAATAACAGCAAAAGACAATAATTGCTTTCCCTCCATTGTTCTGGAAGCCAATTTCCCCACCTTGAAAACGAAACATTTGGTTTTCACTGAGAAGCACGTGGGTCAAGCATTTTCCAAGTGTTTTATGGAAAAAAACCCACTTCCTGCTTCAAATAGTGAGTAAGAGCTATTCTGAGTAGGAAGCCCAGAGCAGATGAAGTGTCTGCCTCTGGGCAATGGTCTTAGTCAGTAGCTGCTATGGCCAAGCAGCATGGACTAAGTGACTCATAAACAACAGACATGAACCTCCTGCAGTTCTGGAGGTTGGAAATCTGAGATCAAGGGGCCAGCCTGGCTGGGTTCTGGCAAAGACCCTCTTCTGGGTTGCAGACTGCTGATTTCCCATCTTATCCTCACATGGTTAGAAAGGGGGCAAGAGAACTCTCTGAGGTCATTTTTATAAATGCACTATTCTCATTCCTGAGGGCCCTACCCTCATGACCTAATCGCCTCTCAAAGGCCCCACCTCCGAATGCCACCACAGTGGGACTTAAGATTCCAACATCTGAATTTGGGTCTTTTGGAGGGTTAGTTAAGGTCACAGAATAGTCACGTCCTCTGCTATCACTGACCTTATAGTAGGATTGTGTTCAGCCTTACAAGCTCAAGAGTTAATACCAAGAGTCTTAAGAATTAACACCAAAGTCGGGGCGCCTGGGTGGCGCAGTCGGTTAAGCGTCCGACTTCAGCCAGGTCACGATCTCGCGGTCCGTGAGTTCGAGCCCCGCGTCAGGCTCTGGGCTGATGGCTCAGAGCCTGGAGCCTGTTTCTGATTCTGTGTCTCCCTCTCTCTCTGCCCCTCCCCCGTTCATGCTCTGTCTCTCTCTGTCCCCCCAAAAATAAATAAACGTTGAAAAAAAAATTAAAAAAAAAAAAAAAAAAAGAATTAACACCAAAGAGATACCTCTGAATTCAAACACCACTGATTTCCCTAAGCTCCTAGCGGTGCTGAGGAGACAAGGTCCCTACCCCTTCCTCTATTGTAAGCGGACTTGGCACAGCCACCCTCAAGCTCTGGCAATGACCACCCATGCCTGAGGGACACAGAGTGACCAGAGTGTTGGGACCTGCGAAGCACCTCAGAATTGCTGCCTGTGAGAGCCCCAAATCTTCCTCAGCCTGAGGGTCTGAGAAGCTAGGACATTGAATGGGCTCCTCTTCCCATTTTGTGGATTGTGGAAGAAAAGGGGCAAGCAAACCAACTTGAGTTTATAATAAGACAAGGCCGAAGTGGGAACCTGTGACCTTATGGAGTTTGTTAGGCTGAAAAATAATTGAGAGCATCTCAAAGGACAACAGTGATGTGTTGATGAGCTAATTAGCACTTGTGCATGGTTTGCTAGCAGTTCCCATGTGGACAGAGTACCTGCCTTTGGCACCTAGAAGTTGCTTCTTGATGCTTCATTAAATAGAGTGTTACCCATTCAAAGGAAAAAGTTAGGTGTTAGATTATCTGGGCCATGTTTACGAAAAAATTACAGAGTATTCCATAAGAAAAGGACATTTGAGTCGATTCAGTGTGAAATTGCTGAAACTCTAGCTGTTAGGCTTATAGTAAATAGAACAACTGTTTCTGTGTTACTCTCGACAGGTGTCACCAGCCATGCAGTGACAGACACGTTCAGTGCACCCATAGCATCTAGTTTAATCCACCTTGGTGAAGCTAACTTTGTGAGTTGGATCTATTTTGACAAAAGGAAATCACTATTGTGCTCTGAGGAGTCTGGACTGGGTCGCTGGTTCTGTTCAGTTCAACATTCAATGAGGGCCTCCTGCATCCAAGACAGAAGCTAGCTTCTCAAACTGTAAGGTACATAGGAGTCTCCTGGGAACCTTGCTGCTAAAATGCAAATGCAACCAAGTTCCCAGGTGATGCCTGTGCTGCTGGTCCAAGGCCCAAACTTTGGTAGCATGGAGCTAGACGACAGAAATACAAAGATCAACAGGACATCTTTGCATCTTAGGAGCTTATAGACACACATGCAGGCAATTTCAATACAATGCAGCACTGTGATAGAGACACCCAATGCCACCTGCTAGGGCAGAAAGAAGAGGCATGGAACAGCTAGGGAAGTCTTCTGGAGAGAATAGGAGGAAGAAACCTGAGATGGCCTTGAATCTGTGGCTATAGTGTTTAGAATTATTTGATAACCATTGAGTAACCATGGAGGGTTCTTGAGTAATGGAAGCAAGATAGCATGGACTATGTTTAGAAAAATCACCCTGGAGCCACTGATGGAGGTTGGAGAAGACATACTGACTCTTTTCAAAGCCTACTGGTTCTGCATCCAAATGATATTCCAATTCCTCCACGTCTTTCCATCTCCACTGCTGCCCCCTTAGGCCAGGCATCATCTTTTCTTTTCTAGAGGCATGAAGTTATCTCTTAACTACTCCTAACTCTGCTCCTGGAACCTATTTTCCATATAGCAACTAGAGCAATCTGCCTTGGAGGTATACCAGGCCATGTCATCTCCCCAGCAAAAAATCCTCCAGGGACTTTCTTGTCAGACTCTAAGTTCCCAAACCCATTGCATGGCCTCATAGGCTCAACAAAATCCTACCTCATCCCAGACTATTTTTCTCTTCACCTGATATCTGCCAGCCACACCAAACATGGATCTGCTCAGAGCTCTTCTACTTGCTGTTCTCCCCACTCAGTACGCTCTTCCTCTGCCAGATCTGCCACAGACTGATTCTTGTTCTTCAGTCAGGTCTCTGCTCAAATGTCACCTGCTCAGGGGTGCCTGGGTGGCTCAGTCGGTTGAGTGTCCGACTTTGGCTCAGGTCACGATCTCGTGGTCTGTGAGTTCGAGCCCCGCGTCAGGCTCTGTGCTGACGGCTCAGAGCCTGGAGCCTTGGTTCGGATTCTGTGTCTCCCTCTCTCTCTGCCCCTCCCCCGCTCATGCTCTGTCTCTCTCTCTGTCAAAAATTAATTAAACATTAAAAAAAAAATGTCACCTGCTCAAAGAGGCCTACTCTGAATATCCGAATTGAATCCACCCCATCGGTCAGCTTTTAAACAATTGTCTTGCCTTTGGAGCACACAGTGGTATCTGGAATTATCTTATTTAATACAGATTCACACACACACACACACGCATACCCACACGCTCACACTTACCATAGTATAGGGTCAGTGACAGCAGAGGACATGACTATTCTGCTTACCACTATATCCTCAACCCCCAGTGCATATGGTAGTGCTCTATAAATATGTGTTGAAAGAATGGATTTGTGGGAGGTAAGATGGGCACCAGGGAAACCTATTAGAAAGCTTATGGGGGGCGCCTGGGTGGCGCAGTCGGTTGGGCGTCCGACTTCAGCCAGGTCACGATCTCGCGGTCCGTGAGTTCGAGCCCCGCGTCAGGCTCTGGGCTGATGGCTCAGAGCCTAGAGCCTGCTTCCGATTCTGTGTCTCCCTCTCTCTGCCCCTCCCCCGTTCATGCTCTGTCTCTCTCTGTCCCAAAAATAAATAAACGTTGAAAAAAAAAAAAAAAAAAAGAAAGCTTTTGGAATCAACCAGGCAGGAATCGAGGAAGCCTAAACTAAGGTATTGGTAACAGAGTTGGAGTGATAATAGCTCGAGAAATATTTAGGAAGTAGAATCAACAGGACTTGGTGATTAAGGAGAGATGGAACACGTGAATGAAGGAAGAAATAAAGATGGCTTGATGGCTTCTATCTTCCACACGTAGTGAGTGGCAGTGCTCACTGAGGTAGAGACCCTCAGAAGCAGAAAATGATGAACTCCGTTATGGATGTGATGAATTTGAGCTTCTTCTGGAACATCTAGGTGGAGAGAAATACATGGGTCTGGAGCTTGGGAGAGACATTCGTGCTGAAGAGAGAAACTGAGGAGTTATCGGTATCTGGTTAGTGGTTAGGCTGCTCAGGGACAATTTGCGGAACAAGAAGCTGAATACACAATAGGGAAAATCTCGAGGTACGCCAACAGCCAGAAAGTGGAGCCCACAGGGAACAGCCAAATAGAGATGAGGAGAACCAGGGCATTTTTCTGTGTCGTGGAAACCAAGGGGACATAAAAGTTCCCAGGAAGCAGGAGTGATCAATGGTGTTAGGTTTCGCAGACAGGTCAGGGAAGATAATGGATAGAAAGTGCCCATTGGATTTGCAATTAGGTGTTCATAGGCACCTCACATTCAACAGAACTGCGTAGGTGGAAGTCAAATCGCAGTATAATGAAGGCTGAACCGGAGGTGAGGAGATGATTAAAACACAAGCCTTTCAAGAAGTTTCAAGGAGAATGGAAGGAGAAAGAGCTGCAGCTACAGAGGCCACTGGAAGGTTCCGTTGAACATTTTTTAACGACGGGAGAGACTTAAAATACAATGTGTTTGTGCGGTAAGGGAGAGAAGCCCGCAGTAAGGGGGAGGTTGAATATGGGAGGAGAGAGAGATGGGATCCAGGACACGGGTTGTGGCGGCAGCCTTCAGCAGAAAGAGGGATAGGTTATTATTAACTGAGGCGAGAGAGAAGGGAAAAGTGGAACACGATGAGCACATGAGATTAAGGGAAGATAATGGCCTCAACTTTCTCAATAGGCAATAGATGGGCAGGTTAGATGTTTTCCTAAGTTTCATGTATTTATTATTAGAGAGAGACAGCACAGGAGTGAGCAGGGGAGGGGCAGAGAAAGAGAGGGAGAGAATCCCAAGCAGGTTCCATGCCGTCAGCACAGAGCCCCATGCAGGGCTCAAACTCATGAACCATGAGATCATGACCTGAGCCAAAATCAAGAGTCAGATGCTTAACCGACTGAGCCACCCAGGTGCTCCAGTTTAGATTTTTTTTTTTTTTTTTTTTTTTTAACACAAGCAGCGACATAAAAAGATGGGAGCCGAGGTCAGGAACTGGAAGCCTGTGTATAATGTACTGTTGCAAGTGGGCCGGAGGCAGGGAGGCCTGAGGGGAGGCTGTTTTGCTCCAGCATGAATAGACAGAAATAAGAACCAAGATGACTCGCGATGTCGCGTGCAAGGAAGAGTGCGGCCCACATCACAGCATCCCACGGGAACACAGATACTGAGGTATCGTGAAGATTCGAAATTCATACAAGACACAAAATCACCCTTGCCTTTCTGTCCTGCCCTATCATGCCTTTTTGCCTGATTCAGATGTCTCAGGGTAGGGGTACGCGTAGAAAAGAGTTAACATACCGGGCCTGAGACTGCTACCCTTCGAAAGGTCTGCTTGCAAGGTTGGCATCTGGAAACTAGACCCACAGGCTTCCCTGAATGATAAGGGAGGTTTACGGGGCTCGGACTATTTTGTGCAAACAGCGTGGCTTATGGAAGCCTTGAATTTGGGTACGAGCTATGCAAGTCCCTAATAAAAACCTGAAGCCGTGAGTCCCCAGTAGAATTGCCTAGGCAGAAACGTCGCACACGTTGCTGTCTTTCGCTGATGGGAAAGAGTGAGCATTTTGTGACCCCTCGTGGGAGGGATAGAGCAGAAGAAGAAAGTCTGCAGGTGGATTCCTCCAGACTCTGCCTGTGTCTTTTCCCCCTTATGATTAGCCGTACACCCTTAATGCATTACTGTTATAAGTCTTAGCAATGACTACAATATCTGCTGAGCCTGTGAAGGCTTCTCTGTCACTGACCATGCAGGACCCTGGGGACTCCGGACACGTGGCCCATACCTTTCACCCGCTTTGTTGTCCCCTTCCATTGACCCTGCCACCAAATGCAATCCCGCTTCTATCTACAGCACCTCACTGAAACAGCGCTCACTGCACCTATCACCATTAAACAACGCTACAGGAGAGCCTGGGTGCCACAGATACATCAGGAATGTCAGTGTGGCCAGTGCCGCCGAGGCTTTCCAACCTTCTGAACCGTGTACTTTCGTGTATGATTCAAAATGTGTCTCTAGCAGTTGCTTCAAAAACCCAGATGGCTTTGATCATCGGTCCCATGACCTAAGGGCTAAAGTGTAGCTTGCATGACTTCAATGAATGCTGACTGATAGCGTCAATCCTAGAGCGGGAGTCAGCAAGCTGTGGCCCGGAAGCCAAATTCAGCCCAATGCTTGCCAATAAAGTTTTATTAGAACACAGCCACGCTCGCCTGTTTACCTAGTGTCAGCAGCTGCTTTGGCACTACAAGAGCCAGTGGCGTAGTTCCAAGGGGAACCCAATTGCGCAGAAAGCCTAAAATATTTAACTACCTGGACCTGTATGAAAATACTTGCTAACTCGTGCCTTAAATGAATGCAGTTCTGCAGAAAGAACAGAGAAAAAGAGAAGGCAGAGACAAATTTCTCCCATTTATACGTCTGCCTCTGCCTGCATTTTGAAACTTATTCCATTTTTCTGTTATATTTGACTCACAAAATGTGACCTTAAGCAAGACAGGAAGTCACAGAGATTGAGCGAAGGCTCTTCATTTGCTTGGAGGAAAGGTCTTGCTCCAATAAGCATGAACTGCTACATTAAAATTTTTTTTCTTTTACTACACGCATTGATTGGTTTTTTTAATTTATTTTTTATTTTTAAAATTTTTGAAATATTTATTTTGAGAGAGAGCGAGAGAGCACAAGCGAGCAGGGGAAGGGCAGGGAGGGAGAGAGAGAGAGAGAGAGAGAGAGAGAGAATCCCAAGCAGGTTCCACACTGTCAGTGCAGAGCCTGACGTGGGTCTCAATCTCATGAACTGTGAGGTCATGACCTAAACTGAAATCAGGCGTCAGATGCTTAACTGCCTAAGCCACCCAGGCGACCCTACAAGTATTTTTTGTTCAGTTTTTCAACAATTTTGATGTTATTCGAGTTTTAGAAATACACTTGAACATTTTATAACTTAATAAAAAATAACAAATTCTCTGAACCACTCTTTATTATTTTTTAAAGTTTTTATTTTAATTCCGGTTAGTTAACATACAGTGAAACATTGTATTCAGATGTACGATATACTGATTCAACACTTCCATACATCATACGGTGCTCATCACAACAGGTACTCTCCTTAATTCGCATCACCTATTTACCCATCCGCCCCCACCTCCTCTCTGGTAGCTGTCAGTTTGTTCTCTAGAGTTAAGAGTCTCTTTTTTGATTTGTCTTTTTTTCCCCTTCACTCATTTGTTTTGTTTTTTAAATTCCCATATGAGTGAAATCATATGGTATTTGTCTTTCTTTGACTGACTTATTTCACTTAGCGTTGTACTTTCTAACTCCATCCAGGTCATTGCAAATGGCAAAATTTCATTCGTTTTTATGGCCGAATATTCCATTGTGTGTATACATATCACTTCTTTATCCATTCATCAGTTGATGGGTACTTGAGCTGCTTCCATAATTTGGCTACTGCAAATAATGCTCCTGTAAACATCGGTGTCCATGTATCCCTTTGAATTAGGGTTTTGTATTTCTTGGGTAAATATCCAGTAGCACAATTCCTGGGGCCATATTTTTGATTTCTCCATTCAATAAATGACTACAGAGCAGCAAGATCTTTGTACGTGTTTTGCAAATATCTCCCTGTATATGGCCAGCCTTTTCATTGTCATAGCGATGCCTTTCAAAAATATTTCTTGAGTATATCCAATTCATTTTTTAACTTGTGTCCTATTTAAGAATCTTTGTCAAATATAAAGTTGCTAAGATCTCATGTGTTTTCTGCTGGAAATTTCATAGTTTCATTTCCTCTATTTGGGTGTCTGATGCATGACAAGTTACTGTTTAGAGACTGTGTGAGACACGAGTTAAGGTGCTTTTTGATTGGTTTTGGTGTTTTACCTTCAGGTATCCAGTTTCTCCAGTACTATTTGTTGAAAAGATTGCTCTTTCCCAATTGAATTGCCTTGACACTTTTGTTGAAGAGCAATTGACATATAGATGAAGGTCTATTTCTGGACTCTGGGTTGTGTTGCATCGATCTGTAGGTCTATCCTTATGCCAATACCATGCTGTCTTCATTACTATACCTTATAATCTTAAAGTCAGATAGTGTTAAGTCCTCCAACTTTGTCCTTCTTTGTAAAAGTTGTTTTGATTATTCTATGTTCTTTGAATTTCTTTATAAGTTTTAGAATTGGCTTGTCAATTTCTACCCCCAAATAAAGGTTCTGCTGGATTTTAATTAGGCTTGCTTTGATTTTTTTAAATGTTTATTTATTTTTGAGAGAGAGAGAGAGAGAGAGAGAGCAGGGGAGGGGCAGAGAGAGAGGGAGACACAGAATCTGAAGCAGGCTCCAGGCTCTGAGCTATCAGCACAGCACCCAATGCGGGGCTCAAACTCAAGAGCCATGAGATCATGACCAAGCCAAATTTGGAGTCCTAACCAACTGAGCCACTCAGGGGCCCTTAATTAGGCTTGCTTTGATCTAAGGATCAATTTCAGGAGAATTGACTCCTTAACAATATTGGTTCTTCTAATTCATGAACATGACATATCTCTCCATTTATTTAGGGGTTCTTTGATTTTTTTCCAGCTATGTTTTATAGTTTTCAGTGTATAAAAAGGCTTTCGTGCCTTTTGTCAAATTTGCTCCTATATATTTCATATTTCTGAGGCTGTTAATAGTACTTTTCATTTCAATGTCTAACTGCTAGTGTATAGAAATACAGCTACGTGTTATCTTGATCTTGTATCCTGCAAATACAAGATATTAGTTCTAGCAGTTTTGTAGATGCTTGGGGTTTCCTATATAAAAGATCATGCTGTCTGTGAGTAGAGGTAGTTTTACTTCATCTGATCTGCATGCCTTTTATTTCTTTTACTTGCCTTATTGCACCAAAAGAACCTCCACGACATAGCTGAATAGGAATGGTGACAGCAGACATTCTTGCCTGGTTCCCTGTCTTAAGGAGAAAATATTCAGTCTTTCACCAGTAAGTATGATGCTAGCTATAGGTTTTTGTAAATTATAGGTTTTTAGTTAGGTTTAAGAAGTTTCTTTCTACTCCTGGTTTGCTTAGAGTTTTTATTTAAAAAAAAAGTTTTAACACTTACTTTATTTTTTGAGAGAGAGACAGAGCCCGAGTGGCGAAGGATCAGAGAGAGAGGGAGACAAAATCAAAGGCAGGCTCCAGGCTCTGAGCTGTCAGCACAGAGCCTGATGCAGGGCTCGAACCCCTGAACCGTGAGATCATGACCTGAGCCAAAGTCAGATGCTCAAAAAACTGAGCCACCCAGGCGCCCCTTAGGGTTTTTATTTTAATGGATGTGGGTTTCATGCATCTATTGTTTTATACTTATGTATTTGCAATTTTCATTGGTAAACCACCGTAAAATTTTTTCGTTAGAAAGGAATTTCTGTTACGCATAAAAGATACTTAATTTTCAATTGTGTCGGTATTATTTACAGGGTCTAAGGATAGCAGAAGAGTCCAATGGGAATTTTAAATTGTAACTTAATGTGATTTTATGTGATTGCTGTATTATCAAGTTTGAGTCATAAACATTTTTTAAAGCTTTGTATAGCATTCCGGTAAATAACGATTTATTAAATACCAATTTAGGTCCTTGAAAGAAAGGACTCTGATAGGAGAGAAATAGGAAAAGAACACAATTGGATATACAGAGCTTATGAGTTATTGCCCACAAAACTGTGCTGGTGTTTAAGTTTCTGGACTGTGCAAGAGTCCAAGTGAATATCAAGCACTACTTTCTCTCATTTCTTGCTAGTTCATACAGAATTTAATTCTCAAAACTCTACTATACCTAAAAACTCACCTGGGTAAGACTGAGTCAGGCTTGCATATGATCCAAAGAACCTTGAATACTTTATAAAAATCTTTAGATTAGTTTTCTTTGGAAGAGAGAGATTGTCTGGGGTTAAAAGTAAAACTAATTTGATCCTCAAAAAGTTTAAATTTACTTTATCATCTAAACGGCATATCTAGATCTCGCAAGATGCCTCCTTATCTCACTGGGGACTCAGTCTACAGAGATAAAATAAAAATGATTCATACGCATAAGTGTTCAGGAGCCTGCAAACAGTCGCCACTAAAGCAAATAAACTAAAAGTCCATTTCCCACAGCCGGGTTGTTATGTGAATGCAAGAATGTCATCATGGTCCTACCATCACTTCTTTCCTCTCATCTCGATAACACCAGCCCTCTTCAAGGCTCAGCCTTCACTTGCCTAGGGAAGACAGTATAAGTCCCTGGGAAGGAATCTGTCCCTTCTCCGAAAATTTACTCCACCCACCAGCTGCCCTCTGGGATTTCACTCAGGGACAACCTTGATTAGTTGGACTAGAATCCCCTTGAGAGCTGGCCTTCTGACAGCCCATTGCATCTCTGGGAAGTTCTGATTCAAAGAACAGCCAATTTGGGGTGCCTGGCACTGGCTCAGTTGGTACAGTATGGGACCCTTGATCTCGGGGTTGTGAGTTCAAGTCCCACGTTGCGTGTAGAGAGAGCTTACTTAAGAAAAAACAAAAACAAAATAAACTCCATGTACATTTCACCCAACAATATGATACTGAACAAGTCTATCCCTTTCCTAGAAGACGTTCCTCGTGGAAGTGGATGGTAGCTCTCCCGGCCTTGCTGAACCTGCTCTTTACTCCTCATTAATCCAAATGTATCCCATTGTGTCCAGGTGTTTTTTAAAGCTGGGAGTCCAAAACTATACGTGAAAATTCTAAGAGAAGTCTACTGCCCATGGAGTCAGATTGGAATTTACACTTCTTCATGCTTCATATTGTGTTCATATTAACACAGCCTACTTGAGGCAGTCACATCATACCATTATTTTATTTCTTACAATTAGTATAGGATAGACCAATTAAATATGTCATTCCATTAAGAAGCAATTCTTTTATTATTTTTTACCTTTTTTAATGTTTATTTATTTTTGAGAGAGAGAGAGAGAGACAGGGCATGAGCAGGGGAGGGGTAGAGAGAGAGGGAGAATCTGAAGCAGGCTCCAGGCTCTGAGCTGTCAGCACAGAGCCTGATGCGGGGCTCGACCCCATGAACCGTGAGATCAAGACCTGAGCCAAAGTCGGAGGCTTAACCAACTGAGCCACCCAGGCACCCCGAAGCAATTCTTATAAAATGCAGCCCCCTTGGAAGAGTTGACAAAGAACACTGTACAGAGAAACAGGTCTGATAATCAGGCACCAAAAGGATACTCAATTTGAGGGAAGAAGAGGTAAATTTGTAAGAACTGAGGAGGCCAGGCCTGGTGGGGTGCCACACACAGTGGCCAAATGAAGGTGGAGGGGGGACACAAAAAAAGGAGATGGGATTGTATCAAAGGCCATATCCAACTCTTTTATATTTTTCCAGGGTTTAGAATTGCCAAAAGCAGCAAGCCTGCTCTCTCTCCTTTCCTTTCAGTGAATTATTCAAGAACAGAAATTTTGTCAGTCAGCCTTCTCCCACTGGGAAGGGATGGTTCCCATTGCTGTGCTCAGCAATTTCAAGTCTTACACCCTCTTCTGGCAGGTTCTAGTCTACCCCACTTACCCCTTCAGGCTTTTTAAAAATGATCTGTAATTCTCTCCTAATCACTATATTCATTAATGACCGCATGGAGGTAATTATGACAGGGGTGGGGGGTCATGAGACAAACCAGATGAACCTCCGAAGTCATGGCTGTTATATCACAGTCACAATGTTATGGAAATAAAAGAACACCAGAGTGGTCAAACCACTGGATTTACGTCTTACACTAACACCTAGAAACACAGGGTGTGGTGGGGTGGGAATACACAGACTGGGTATTTCACGTGTATTTAACACTCACACCAACCCTATGGAGTACGCATTATAATGTCCACCTTAGAGGTGAACTCACAGAGGTTAAGCTCACAGATGGATGCCCAAGATCTATTAACACAAAATCCATCATACTTCTATGTCACTACACAGCCCCCTGGAATTCAAGAGAATTGCATCTGAAACCATTTGTTCCATTTGATTCTTGATGGTCAAAGTTGAAAGCTACATGCTGGAAACCACAGACACAACCAGGTAATCCTGTAGCACTGAGAAAAAGAAAAAGAGGTTCAAATTAAGAAAAGGTTCCAGTTCTTTAAGTCTGTGAGGCAGAAGCACAAATGGCTACAGAGCCTATAACAGTTTGGCTTGGCAAGCTAAGAAGCCACTAGTGGGTGAGTGGAGGGAGGGGACCCACAGTTACATATCACGCCCAGGCGCATCTGCCCTATGTGGGCACAATCAGGAGTATCATCTCTCACTTCAAAAGCAATGATGTCAAGTAAACAAACACACACACAAACAGACATTCACAGTCACAAACAATACATCACTGTAGCTTAGTTTCCCAACCTGAATCTCATTTAGGTCCATAAAAAGGATGCAGCTTTGCCATTGTTGCTTGGGAAGGTAAAGCTGGGAGTTGGTGGTAGTGTGGACAGGCACAGGGAGCTGGAGCTGGAGAGCCCTGGTCTGCAGCCAGGGGATGAAGAAAGGCAAAGGAGTGGCTGACGGCCTCCCCCAGAATGATCTGCACACCACTGGTCCATAGTGGATCTTGGAATCATTAGTAACTATGAAGTAGGAACCCGCTGATTCCAATGCTGTGTTCGCAAGAAAAAAAAAGGGGGGCCATTTAGTAAGGCCATTGAATCTTCCTAATTTCTAGGGCAAAATTAAATGGCACATCTATCTCCTTACGAGTCTTTCTTCCTAGAAATCACATAAGATCTTAAACAGCAAGCTCACATTTGAGGTACTCCCTAGCTCTCCCCACAGAAGATAAAATAGGTTAAGAAAAGAAAAGCTAAAAGTCAGAATTGGACTCAAAAATAAACATCCCTGTGGAGCATGTGCAAAGTGACCAGGACTGGAGACAGAGGACAGGCTACTGAACCCCAGAGCAGGGAAGGTAAGCAATGGTTTGGTCACCCCAAAGGACAGTGTGTTAGTCTCCCTGGGCTGCCTTAACACAATGGAAACATTTTCGTATAGTTCTTGAGGCTGGAGGTCCCCCATCAAGGTCCCATGGGTTCATTTTCTGGAGAGATGTCTCTTCCTGACTTGTGGATGGTCACCTTCTCTCTATGTCCTCACAAGGCCTTTCCCCTATGTGCACGTGCACACACACACACACACACACAAAGAGAAAGAGAGAGAGGGAGGGAGGGAAGGAGGGAGGGAAAGAGGGGAGGAGGGTGTTTTCCTGATGTCTCTTCTTAGAAGGACCCCACTCACCACCTCATTTAACCTACTTCCTTAGAGGCACTATCTCAAAATACAGCCATGCTGGGCATTAAGCTTCAAAATAGGAGTTTGGAAGGAAGTACAAACATTCAGTCCTTAACAAGGGAATTGGGCTCAGACTCACTGTTGGTGGCCTCCATTGAGAGAGTACAGGGGGACTGGGAAGACGAGTTTCTTGCCTCATGAAAAACAGCTGAGAAGCAGACTGTAAACCTGGGAGGAGCCTCATGATCAGGAATTAAGCTACTAGTCTGTATCTTCCTCGTATTTCCACAGAGCAGGAGGAAAATTCCAGCAGGATCCTGGAATAAGTGCCTGAGAGGCCAAATGGAAGCATCTTCAAAAATTTTAAAACTCTAGATATGAAGACAGAAGATAGACACAAACCTCAACTGAAGGTGACCCTACAGGCATCTTTAGTGAATATGTGTGTTTGTTGCCATCACTGCTGCTTCTGACTTTCTGAAATGGGTACATAGATTATTCATTTTCAGCCTTCTTTTTAAATATGTGCATTTTTGTGCTGTCAGTTTCCTTTTAAGCAAGACTAAAACTGCATCCACAAGTGTTTTTTTTTTTTTTAACTTGTTTTATTTTTTATTTTTTTACATTTACACCCAAATTAGTTAGCATATAGTGCAACAATGATTTCAGGAGACATTCCTTAGTGCCCCTTACCGATTTAGCCCATCCCCCCTCCCACAACCCCTCCTGTAACCCTCAGTTTGTTCTGCATATTTATGAGTCTCTTCTGTTTTGTCCCCTGTTTTTCTATTATTTTTGTTTCCCTTCCCTTATGTTCATCTGTTTTCACTCATATGAGTGAAGTCATATGATTTTTGTCTTTCTCTTACTAATTTCACTTAGCATAATACCCTCCAGTTCCATCCACATAGTTGCAAATGGCAAGATTTCATTCTTTTTGATTGCCGGGTAATACTCCGTTGTATATATAAACCACATCTTCTTTATTCATTCATCCAGCGATGGACATTTGGGCTCTTTCCATACTTTGGCTATTGTTGATAGTGCTGCTATAAACATGGGGGTGCATGTGTCTCCTCGAAACAACACACCTGTATACTGCGGATAAATGCCTAGTAGTGCAATTGCTGGGTCCTAGGGTAGTTCTATTTTTAGTTTTTTGAGGAACCTCCATACTGTTTTCCAGAGTGGCTGCACCAGCTTGCATTCCCACCAACAATGCAAAAGAGATCCTGTTTCTCCACATCCTTGCCAACATCTGTTGTTGCCTGAGTTGTTAATGTTAGCCATTCTGACAGATGTAAGGTGGGATCTCATCGTGGTTTTGATTTGTACCTTCCTGATGATGAGTGATGTGGAGCATTTTTTCATGTGTCAGTTGGCCATCTGGATGTCTTCTTTGGAGAAGTGTCTATTCAAGTCTTTTGCCCATTTCTTCACTGGATTATTTGTTTTTTGGGTGTTGAGTTTGATAAGTTCTTTATAGATTTTGGATACTAACCCTTTATCTGATAAGTCATTTGCAAATATCTTCTCCCATTCTGTTGATTGCCTTTTAGTTTTGCTGATTGTTTCCTTCGCTGTGCAGAAGCTTTTTATTTTGATGAGGTCCCAGTAGTTCATTTTTGCTTTTGTTTCCCTTGCCTCCAGAGATGTGTTGAGTAAGAGGTTGCTGCAGCGAAGATCAAAGAGGTTTTTGCCTGCTTTGTCCTCAAGGATTTTGATGGCTTCCTGTCTTACATTGAGGTCTTTCATCCATTTTGAGTTTATTTTTGTGTCTGGTGTAAGGAAGTAGCCCAGGTTCATTCTTCTTCATGTCGCTGTCCAGTTTTCCCAGCACCACTTGCTGAAGAGACTGTCTTTATTCCATTGGATATTCTTTCCTGTTTTGTCAAAGATTAGTTGGCCACACGTTTATGAGTCCATTTCTGGGTTCTCTATTCTGTCCCATTGATCTGAGTGTCTGTTCTTGTGCCAGTACCATACTGTCTTGATGACTACAGCTTTGTAGTATAGCTTGAAGTCTGGGATCGTGATGCTTCCTGCTTTGGTTTTCTTTTTCAAGATCGCTTTGGCTATTCAGGGTCTTTTCTGGTTCCATACAAATTTTAGGATGATTTGTTCTAGCTCTGTGAAGAATACTGGTGTTATTTTGATAGGGATTGCATTGAATATGGAGATTGCTTTGGGTAGTATCGACATTTTAACAATATTTGTTCTTCCTATCCAGGAGCATGGAATCTTTTTCCATTTTTTTGTGTCTTCTTCCATTTCTTTCATAAGCTTTCTATAGTTTTCAGTGTATAGATTTTTCATCTCTTTGGTTAGATTTATTCCTGGGTATTTTATGGTTTTTTGTGCAACTGTAAATGGGATCGATTCCTTGATTTCTCTTTCTCTTAATTGTTGGTGTATAGGAATGCAACTGATTTCTGTGCATTGATTTTATATCCTGCAACTTTGCTGAATTCATGAATCAATTCTAGCAGTTTTTTGGTGGAATCTTTTGGGTTTTCCATATAGAGTATCATGTCATCTGCAAAGAGTGAATTTTTGATCTCCTCCTGGCTGATTTGGTGCATCCACAAGTTTTAATCTGTCATATTTTCATTATGATCCAGTCCAAAATATTTTTAAATTTTTTTGTAATTTTTTTTCTTTGATGCATAAGTTATTTATGACAGTATATTTAAATATCCAAATATAAAGGATTTGAGTCTTTTGTTGGTGGTGTTGATTTTTAGCTTAACTACACAGGATTCGAACGCACATTCCATATGATCTCAATATTCTTTTTGAAATTTTTTAATGTTTGTTTATTTTTTGAGAGAGAGACAAACAGATCGTGAGTGGGGGAGGGGCAGAGAGAAATGGAAACACAATCCGAACAGGCTCTAGGCTCTGAGCTGTCAGCATCGAGCCTGATGCAGGGTTTGAACTCACAAACTGTGAGATCATGACCTGAGCTCAAGTCGGATGGATGCTCAAGCAACTGAGCCACCCAGGTGTCCCATGATCTCGATATTCTTTTTTTTTTTTTTTTAATGTTTACTTTTGGGATAGTGCAAGTGTGGGAGGGGCAGAGAAAGAGGGACAGAGGATCCAAAGTGGGTTCTACTGACAGTCTGACAGCAGCAAGCCTGATGTGGGTCTCGAACTAATGAACTGCAAGATCATGACCTGAGCCAAAGTCAACTGAACTGCATCTCAATATTCTTAAATGTGTCCATCTCAATATTCTTAAATGTGCTGAGATTTCTTTTAAGGCCCATGATAAAGTTTTAACAAACAGCAGCTCCTTTATTGGAAAACTTAAAATGCACTCTTCTGCACAGATTAAAGAGATAATCATCAATGAAATTGTAAGATATTTTGACCTGAACTACAGTGAAAATAATGCATATTAAAATTTCTAGGTGCAGTTTAGATTGTACTTAGCAATTTAGAGCTTTAAATAAAGTCCTCAAAATTAGAAATAAAAAAGAAAAATATTGAAAAAGAAAAAATTCGATTTGAGGAGCTAGAAAAGGAATGTCTGATTAAGACTAAAAAAAGTAGAAGAAAACACAACACAAACACATACACCTTGTAATTTTTGCTGCAGGATTATCTATAAAAGCCAAAAAAAAAAAAGAAAACACGCCAAGTTTCAATTACCGGACAATGGATTCAGCATTGACAGCTGAAAACAGTTTCCCTTTACTTATAGATGTTGTGGTACATCTATTCACTGGAATATTATGCAACCATTATACATGTGTCTGTGACTAATTATTAACCTGGGAAAATGCCCAAGATACATCATTAAGTAGAAAAGATTAGAAAGCAGTCAGTTCTGTATTCACTCAGGTTCTTCAGGTTGTAAAGAGGAATTGATTCTGGCTAGAATAAGAAAGACAGAAGGAGAAAAAGAAAGAAAGGAAGGGAAGGGAAGAGCAAGCCTTCACTGGGAAAAGGCTGGAAATTTTCATGGATTAAAGAATAAACCAACTAAGAATGAGGAAAGGGCAGAAACCAGTATAGTTTCCGGGATCTCAGTAGAAAAAAAATTCCAAAGAACATTGTCTGAGTTGGTCTAGATTAGTCTAGATTGGATCAGATGTCTACACCAAAGTCAAGCAGGTTTGGTGTATCAAATAATGTAAACCCTGATTATTGGGATGTTCCCAGAGTAACAAAAATGATTGCACATGTACCCAAGAGGTGTCTATCATGAGTAGGATCCCCTTTTTGTAATACAATATGTGTGGGCGAGTGTATGTGTACATCACGCAGTGATAGAATAATGAATGATGGTCACTCCCTTCTATACTTTTCTATGTGCTTCAGTGAATGTGTACTGATTTTATATTTTATTTTTGTCTTATTTTATTTTATTTTATGAGAGAGAGAGAGAGAGAACTAGCAGAGGGGAGGGGCAGAGGGGGAGAGAGAGAGAGAGAGAGAGGTGGGGGGGGAGAGAATTCCAGGCAGGCTCCATTCTCAGTGCAGAGCCCAATGCAGGCTTGATCCTACAACCCTGGAATAATGACCTGAGCCAAAATCAAGAGTCAGATGCTCAATTGACTGAGCCACCCAAATGCCCCTATTTTATATGTTTTAAAAAATGTAATTTTCTGTGTGGGGGAAAAAGCGCTCATTTCACAATGTGCTAGCACATTTTATGAGACTCTGGACAGACCGGATGGCCAGAGGGTGCGAAGCTTTCATCAAATATTCCTAAGAAAGGAAAGAAACCACCAGCTCCACCTTCCTCTCAGCTGTCTGCCCCCCTCCGCGCTTCCCTGTCACTCACCCAAATCTGTTCCCTGATTCGAGAACAAAAAAGAAAAGGTTATTATCCTGTAGGATATAGGGCAAAAGCAAGGACAATAGACCCAAATCATCCCAATAGACGGAAACAGTTTTCAGCTGTCAATTCTGAAATCATCATCTGGTAATTTAACGCTCTACAAAATCTGCAGTCTTTGACAGAGTCTATGCTTTTTTCTGCTACTGATTCACAGAAGATGGGCTTTGGTTGCTGTTTCCTCTCTTTTTCCCTGATACACACACACTGCAGGAAGCAAAAAAAATGCAGATATTCTTTTATAATCTTTTAAGCATCTCTTCTCTGTCCTGTGCTACCTGTTCTGGCATTTTCCTGTGCATCCCATGAATGAATATTCATTTGACAAACAGTGACCAACCTCTCCCTAAGATGGAACGGCTCAGGCTTTGCCATCAGCATGCCCTGGGTTTGAATTTTGGCTTTTTTTTTTTTCTCTGTACTATTTGCATGTCTGAAAGAAATCATATGACTGCACAAGCCTGCGTTTCCTAGCCTGTGAAAGACTTTGTGAGGAATAACTGATAAGCATGCTAGCTTCTTCCTCATACACATCCAGACTAGTTAGCATGTCTATCTCTCCCTCCAGATTATCCAGTTACACGAAGGAATTACAGCTTCCTCTTCATTTGCCCAGGCCTAGCACAGTGTGTGTTAGGGAGGACAAGAAGGAGAAGGAGGAAGAGGAGGAAGATAGAAACAAGGACTACCATTTGTTGAACTGTACCAGGCACTACACTAAACACATCAAATCCTTTTACTTGTCTGTGCCCCCAACTCTACCCCAACCATGTTTTAGTGATCTCCTATACCTTTTGTGCCTAAAACAGTGCCAGTTACACAGTGGGACTCCTATAATTTTTTGTAGAATTAATGCATGCAGTCCACCAACCACACACCCTTAGATTTAATCAACATTTCCTCATTTCAAAAGTACTCTTCCCAATAGAGACAAAGGCAGCAAGAATTCACATGGTAATGTTGAGCTGTTGAAGAAACTGAGGCACAAAGTTATTAGGTGGCGCATCCACCCTCAAGTCAATAGGAAAATATCATGCTGTGCTCCCATATCCATTCCCTACCCAGTCTCCGAGCAAAAAAAAAAGAACAGAAAGTCCCTGGGTGTGAGAAGACGAATAAATAGCACTCATGCCTGGGATGAGCATAAGAAGAAAGGAGGCCATTCATGGAACAGAGAGGCTCAAGGTGAGAGACAAGAGGACTCCCAAAATGGAGGTGAGATTCCTACTTGGGAACCCCATATTCAACCTTAAAAGCCAAGGAGTGAATTGCCCTGAGGGGGAGAAATCCCAAAAAGTTAATGGTGAGCACCTGTCTGGGGGCTCCCAAATGGGTCAGTCTTCAAGGGCACCTTCTGATCCCCAAGGGTGGCCACCATGGGCATCAGTGAGCACTTGCACTTTCCTTGCAGGTACGATAAATAGAACTTTTTTGTTTCTCAGATGAGTTTGTTTCTGTAATTCCAGAATGTGCTCAGGCTGCCCAAGGGTGTTGTGTCAGAATGCAGAATGCAGATCAGGTTTTATTCCAGGGCAGAAGCTGCTCTTCTTTTTATAAAAATGAAACAAAACAAAAAAGATTGAAGAAAGCGATCAAAATCTTGTTGGCTCCTTTTATGGAAGAAGAACTCCCTGGAAAAGTAAAAACAAAAACAAAAACAAAAAAAAAACAAGGGGACTACTTAGAAGTAAGTGCTGCGAATGAAATTTAGGATCAAGAGTTCCCACAGGTGCTCAGAGCCACCACCTTCCCATCAGAATCATCTCTCTGTCAGATAGGACAACCCTGATGGCTCCTACACAGATCTATGCCAGTAGCACAAGCCAGTGGCTAGGCCTGTGTGACCGGAACACACGACTGGAAAAACAACCCAAAGTATCATCTGCCCAAATAAGGGCAAAATATAAATAATGGGTCGGCCAAGGGGGCCTTCCATGGTTCTGCAAAAGAGCTTTGTGGCTCCACTTGGTGCCATGTATGAAGCACCAAGCATCAGGGATTGTGTTCTAGGGCCAGAACTAGGTTGAAACGAGTCCTGAAAATTCAGTATTAAAGTAAATCATATTCACATGCAATATTTTTAAAAAATTAAAATGTAAAATCTGCATAAAACAGTAGAAAGTTTCCTCAAAAAAAAAAAAAAACCAACAACAACATAGAGGGGTGCCTGAGTGGCTCAGTCAGCTGAGCATCCGACTCTTGATTTCAGCACAAGTCATGATCCCAGAGTCATGGGATCAATCCCCGTAATGTGCTCTCTGCTGAGTGTAGAGCCTGCTTGGGATTCTCTCTCCCTCTGCCTTTCTCCCCCATTTGCATGCTCTCTCTCTCTCTCTCTCTCTAAAAAAAAAAAAAAAATTAAACATAGAATTACCACATGATCCATCAATACCACTTCTAGGTATATACCGAAAAAGAATTGAAACAGAGACTTGATAAGTTCCTTGTAACCCCGCATCCATCACATTAGCCCAGAAGTAGAAACAGCTCAAATATCCGTTGATGACTGAATGAATAAACAAAATGCGTTGTAGACCTACAATAGAATATTATTCAGCCTTAAAAAAAGAAGGAAATTCTGACACGTGCTAAAATACAGATGGACGTTGAAGACATTCTGCCAAGCGAAATGGGCCAGTCACAAAGGGACTGTGTGATTCTACTTCCGGGAGAAGCCTAGAGTAGTCAAAGTCACAGAAGCACAAAGTAAAAATTTGGTTGCCATGGAGGGCTGGGGGAGCAGTGGATGGGGAGTTGGTGTTGAACAGGGACAGAGTTTCAGCTGAGGAAAATGAAAGAACTTCTGGAAATGGATGGTGGTGATGGTCTCACAACAGTGTGAACGCACTTAGACCACTCACCCGCGCACTTGAAAATGGTTAAAATGATCACTTTTGTGTTACACATATTTACTACAATAAAAAATGGAAAAAATGGAAAAAGATTAATGACAAACAAAATGCCAACATTTTAAATAAAGACAGGATCAACATTTCTGGTCTTTCCTTTTGCCTGAGACTCCAATATGGATCCATAGAGCACTGTTACGGACCCAGTCTTTCTTTAAAACATCAGTATTCTGTTCACTACCGATTATTTTTGAATTGCGATTTTTGCAAAGATTGCCTTGAAATATTACTTATCTTGCTTTCTCAGACTCGGGGCTCCCCATTAAATCTTGTGACCCAGGAAAGTGTCTCACTCTCCTCACCTACCTCTCCCTGGGCCCCTGTATCTTTCCATTGCTTTCCCTTGACATCCCTAGCACTTCTGCATTTCCATTTAGGCTCTAACCTCTTTCTGTTGTGTCTGGACAAAGAGAAGGGACCCAGAAGCTGGTGCGTCTGGGTCATCGAAGTCATGTTTTTGTCTGTGAACCTTCCTGATGCTCCCTGGGCTCATCACTGACCGTAATTTGGGCTTCTTTCACAAGCCAGTTCCCTCTCGCCCTAATCCCGTCATCACCTGGAAACTTTCAGCCTGTGACCCCACATTACCTTTAGCAAAAGGCCCTGCAGAGCTCCTGTGCCAGCTGTTTTTTTCCTCTTCTGGAGGAATTGATTCCTCGTGATCCTCTGAGCTGTAATCTCATCGGGCTGGAATAACTTGACACTCCCATTCGTCTGAAACAGAAGTCGTTTGTCTTCCAAACCTCAGGGCTGGGGTTGTTGTGAATTCCACCCATTGGCCTCCTCTTAGGGGACTGTGGCCACTTCATCAGCTGCTTCTGCCTTGCCTCTGAGAGATCCAGGACGAGCAGGGACGAGAAAATTCCCGAGCAGGAGTGAGTAAGAGCTGCAGGCAGAGACCATTCTTAGTGAGAGTACCTCACCTCCTTAGAGGACACCTGGCTCACACAGCCTGGCCTGCGGCCCAGACAGAGCTCAGACAAGGGTCTGTAAACTTCACAGGGAGCATGACTGCCAGCAATGATGCTGGATCTTGGGTGAGTGCGTCAAAATAGCAGCACATGTCATTGTCATTAGAAGCCGCACAACAGTCCATGGAGCACCAAGTGAGGGGTAAGGTAAACTAGAACCAAGGCCAACCCTACCCCTTAGCAGCTGTGTGACCTCGGGCCCTTTGGGCCTCGGTGGCTCAACTCCATGACGGGGATAAAAATGGCCCCGGCTATTTCAAAGGGAGGCTAAGACAATGAGCTCCTCATTGTGGAAATGTTTGAAAACTATAGTGCCAAAAAAACGTAGTATGTTATTTGATAGTTATCTAACCAAAAGCAATGACTAGGCACTTTTCAAAATGAAACCCCAAACAAGGGATTGACCCCTTTGTGATACACAAGGCAACATGGGCCAGAGTTTTGAAAGGATTTGTGCTGTGGCAGCAGAGACCCCAGGAAGAAGGAGTAAGGGCCCAGGCTCCTTGTTCCTTACACCCTTTTGCTTCATGGGACTACAGACCAGCTATGGGCTGAAAAGGGGGAGATCTGCACCATTGGCCAGGAGAAGCATCATGACACCCTGGAGGAGCCTGGGCTGCTGTCCTGAGGACAGCCAACAGAGCATGCAACGGCAGCAAGACTGAACCAGCATCTCTTCCAGATTCATCCCGGGGCCTACAGTAAAGAAGGGGTCCAAGGGTATCCTGCTTAGAGAAGAGGAGGTACAATGCATCATGGTTCCATGGATCAAGGACGACCAGAAAGTTCCCGTGTACCTGGGTACATCCCGGGTGACATGCTAAGAGTATATATATCGGCAGAGCGTGTGGCCAAGCATCATAGACATTTTTCTTTTTTGGTTACCCAGCAAGAAGTATGATTAGGGAGTATGATTGGAGTGTGATTAGGGTTGTGGTCCCAGCGGATGCCTCATCTCTTGTTTATGCCTGCTTTCCAAACCTAGTTCTAGAACCTTCCCTAAGGGGTCTTTGGCCAATCTAACCGCTGTTCAATAAATCTCTTTACTCTTTAGGTAAGTATAAGTATCATCTCTCATTTACCTTGATGAATTCTGGGTGATTCACCAACTAAAAGACACATCTCACAGGCCGACACCCGCTAATCCCTGATACGTACTCAGCAACACCCCTGGCAGCAACCCCGCTCGCTCTGGCCCTTGGGTGACCAACGCAGCTTCTCAGGGGCCCTGAAACAATGACCTGGGGCACTGATGCAAGGAATGTGCCCCGCTGCTCCAGTCACATAAGGCAAGAAGAAAATCTCCCTCAGATGAGGAACAAAAAAACAAGTATCTAGTCCGTGTCAGAAGTTTAAAGACATTTCATATGTTGGATCTTATGTTTCAGTGGGTTTTATCTTAATAAGAGAATTCTTCTACGTAGTGGCTTTGGCCAGAACCTGGATTAACAGAACTTCTAAAGGTTAGAATGTATTCCTGGCACATGCTACCTTAGAGTAAATAAATGAGGGCTTGGCTTGCTGAGTCAGAAGCATTGCCAATTCCTGAGTCAGGAAAATGCCAGAGTCTTCTGGCCATTGAACAGAAAGACGGTTCAGCAGAAAAGAAGGTTCATCTCCTCAGTGCTAGGCCTACTCCTCGACTTAGTCATCAATGACACACTGAGCTCCAGGTAGGTACACGCTCTCCAGCCCCTAGCTTGGGGCCTCAGGAAAGGAGGCAAATGGTGTCTTCACCATGTCTTTTCCCCCTATACAGAATGTGGACCGAGGAAAGTGGTCTGGTTTCTGTTGAGAGAATAGCACAAAATCAAGTGTAATCACAGAATCCTAAAGCTGGAGGTGGTGTAAGCAGGTAAATACTTAACAACCAGCTCTCAAAAAAAAACAAAAAAAAAAGGTAAATGCAAGTATATACATCCATAGGGATGTTGTAGATTTTGCTGATGTAATGCACATTTACAATACACGATTTATAGATAGTAATAAAATACACAACGGTCTTGCCTGCAGGTTCAAAAGCTATTTTTTGCTGAACCTTGTATCCGTAGTCCTGCTGTGGTCGCAATTCCACCATGATTCGACCCGTAGACTTGCATCTCAATCTGCTAACTCTCCTCCCCCAAAATGTATTGTTATTAAGTAGGAGGAGATCCACTGATAAACTCACTTTTGTGCCAACTATGTTCACTGAACAAATTCCTCTCTCCCCTTCAGCTCTGGTCATGACGGACTTTGAAAAAACCCTTTTTTTAATGTTTATTTATTTTTGAGAGAGAGACAGAGAGACAACGTGAACAAGGGAGGGGCAGAGAAAGAGGGAGACACAGAATCCGAAGCAGGCTCCAGGCTCTGAGCTGTCAGCACAGAGCCCGACGTGGAGCTCGAACTCACAAACTGTGAGATCATGACCTGAGCTGAAGTTGGATGCTTAACCGACTAAGACACCCAGGTGCCCCAGATCATGACAGACTTTTAAGCTTAACCTGCATTATTAATATCCCCTCCTTTAAGTCTAGAAAATAATAAGTCAAGCCCAGATTTAGAGCATTTTCCAGTTTCCTTGGTGTAAATACTCCCATCGTGGCCAATTTCCAGCAACCAAAGGGCTATGACCAACCACTGAGTCAAGAAGAGATGGTCCATAGCTCGACATGACATAGTATTTCCAAGATACAGATACAATTAATGTAAAAAGAACTCAAGGGCATAAATAAAATGTAGTACAATAACTAGGCAGTGATGTGTTTTGAGTATTTATTGCCTTTAATAAAGCTATTATTTTTAAATTTATATAATTCTTCATAATGGCTCTATTTAACAATCAACTCCCAAAATTCCCAAGGGCCTAATTAGCTTTCAAATGCTGGTACAAGCTGACCCCAGCACACCCCTAGCTGGAGAAGACCTGGAGAGATCTATTTCTACATCTGTTTCTCCACATACACAAACTATTTGGAGACGGGAGGTAGGGAAGGGGGGATATTAGGATCAGGAAATCGAATCGCTCACATAGACGTCCTGTGTATTCGTAACAAAATTCTGGATGTTACAAGGGTGGAGTCTGAATTCCGGGGTGACTGCCCTGGCCTGAAGCCTCTGGCTCCCCAGTGCCTTTGTGGATCTGACCTATTTTCAGACGCGCCGCCCCCCCCCCCCCCCCCCCCCCCCCCCCACACACACACACATACACACACACGAAAAGCTGATTTATTCTCCACTTGCCCACTTTGGGTACTGCTTGCACAGACCTCGCTCTCTCCCTGCAGACACACCCTTGGTTTTGACAGCATTTCCCGTAGCTCTGCAGGTCCAGAATGACACAGCTGGAGATGATTTTGAAGTCACTTCAAGCTAACCAGCCGACCCAGCAAAAGCAGCAAAGACTTAGGCAGGCAAGGGCTGGGGCTAGAATATAGTTATGCCTCGACAGCCGGGGAGAGACCAGTTAGGAAGTAAAATGGGAGAGGATTTGCTCTACGGACAAAAATTAGCATTTGCTTAACCGAGCCTTGGCCGGAGCTCAGTTGGAGGGTGTGCTTTTGGCGGTGCTGGGAGGACCCAGGCACTTTTCCGTCCTGTTTGTAGCGGTAGAAGTCCGTACGGCCTCTACGGAAGCCAGTTTGACAGTGACTCTCAGGGTTTTAAGTGCACGTTCCCTTTGCCCCAGGTGCTCAGGGGGATGCATTATAACATTGTGTGCGTTAATAATGACACTAAATTGAAAACAAACTCAAAGGCTAGGAAGCGGCTTGCTACATGTAGATTTGACAACAAATCCAGGTACAGGAATACTATACAGCTACCAAAAGGAATATGGCAGCTTTTTATTACCTGTTGCACAATCTGGAACATGCTGTTAACTGAAAAAAAGGGAAGAACCCTGTATGCTACCATTTGGATGTTTTAAATAATACATTTATACACGTTGATGTGCATAAAATATCTTTGGAAGTATGCACCAAGAAATGGGGCACAGTTTGCCTCTGGAGAACTAATAGAGGCCAAAAGTGGAGAAAGACATCCTATAACACATTACAGTTTTGTATCACGTATTATCTCATTTTTAAATTTTTTAAAAAAAAATTTTAAGTGTGTTTATTTATTTTGAGAGAGAGTGTGCAAGTGGAGGAAGAGCAGAGAGAGAGAGAGAGAGAGAGAGAGAGAGAGAGAGAATCACCAGCAGGCTCCACACGGTCAGCGCAGAGCCCCGTGCAGGTCTCGAACTCACGAACCCCAAGACCACGCTTTGAGCTGAAGTCAGATGCTTAACCAACTGCGTCACCCAGGTGCCCCTAATTTCTTATTTTAATTCCAACATAATTAACATAGCATTAGTTTCAGGTGTTCTAGCTTCAAATCTTTCACGACCTTCGGTCCACACCTTTCAGAGTCTCAATTTTCTCGTCCATAAAATGAGGGGTAAGGTGGGACCACACCATGGCCTTCTCTGCACACCTCTCTGACCCCTTGGCTTCATGTGCCCGTGCTCACCGCCCAGCAGTCAGTGATGTGAGCACTCGCCCATGTTCCCTGCTTTCCCACAGAATAACTGAAACCTCTAGACTCTCTGTTTAGACTGCCTTCACAAATATAAACCAGAAGTTTCTACCCAGAAAGCTACCCATTCTCCTTCATGAGCCAATGGAAAGGTGCCTTCCCTCAAAGCAGCATTTCTTAGTTCAAAATGTCAATCCACGGGCCCCACCCCCAGACATTCAGATTCAGCAGGTGTAGGGTACAAATTCGAGATAGGTTTCTCCTTGTACCACACTTGGAAAACCGTGGTCTTAAAGAACAATGCTGCATCACAGAATAGGAATTGTAAAGTCCATTCCCTTTTTAATGCAAACAAGCTATTATTCTGTAATGGTTATTTTAAAAAAAAAAAAACAATAATAAGAGCTTTGAGGCAACCAATCTCCACTTAAAGCATTGCAGCACGGAACTGCGCGCTAAATAGTAAAATTGCATTTCAAAACATGATCAAACGTCAGCCTAATCAGCCAGGTGTTAGAGGCTCAATCACAAGCCTCAAAACACGTAATCAAGTATCAGTAAGCAGGTGTTTTAAGTGAAGATTGAGATAAACAGTGGCCTTTGTGGATATTTAGAAGGTTTTGCAACATTAAAATGGAGTACCTCACACTCAAGCCAGCCGACTCCAGAAGCTTCCGGGCTGAATAAACCAGGCAATAATTAGCACTGGAGATTTCAACTGGATTGCAATCAAAAGCTTTGAGTCTCATTGAGGAAATCTGTGCCCTTCCCTTTATTTCTACGACCTGTAAGGTGTTGCCCTTGTGGGTGATGACGTTTTTAAAAATCACTAGGACGTGTTTCACTTTGTTCCGACTGAAGATTTTGATCCCTTTAGAGAGAATCGTGTGCAAAACACAGACACGCATTCAGCGCCACAAAGCCAGGGACCCATCCCACCTGTTTCTCCAATGTGACAAGTTTAGGACAGGGAGGTCTGAAGAAACACAAAGTTCCTCTTTAGAAATTAATTTTGGGCGCACCTGGGTGGCTCAGTCGGTTGAGCGTCTGACTCTTGATCTCAACTCAGGTCACGATCTCACAGATTGTGGGTTTGAGCCCCATGTCGGGCTCTGCGCCGACCGCACAGAGCCTGCTGGGAATTTTCTCACTCCCTCTCTCTCTGCCCTTCCCCACCTGTGCTGTCTCTGTCTCTCTCAAAATAAATAAAAACTTCTAAAATTAATTTTTGTTTCCACACACATTCAAAATGGCTTCCCACGGGTCCAATAACTAGTCTAAGATAGACTCGTGAAAATCAGTGGGGACAATTTTTGTTTGTTTGCTTAATGTTTGTGTATTTTGAGAGAGAGAGCACGTGCAAGAATCCCAAGCAGGCTCCGCGCTGCCAGTGCAGAGCCCAACATGGGGCTCAAACCCACAAACCATGAGATGACAACCTGAGCCAAGATCAAGAGTGAGACACTCAACCAACTGAGCCACCCAGGCACCCCTCACTGGGGACAGCTTAAAGTGACCATCCTTTGAAGCTCCCTCTTTAAGACCCAGTGTTAATCAAACCAGCGTGTCATGTAAGCAAAGTGGTTTGTGTGTGTGATTTATCTTGGCAAGTGCCAAGCAGGGGTCCCTGCTTAAAAGTGGAGCTTATCAATTTCTGTTAATTCCCCCCTGATCATGAGTAGTCATTTAGCTTTGAGAGAATTTCTTAAGCTTCGATTCCGTCGGTCTTCCCTCTTCCCCTGGCCTTGAATTGCCACCAACATATTGGTCTCAGTTCTTCTAATTTCATCTCCTACAGTTAAAGGAGCTGTGGCCACATTTGGTCATACGTGATACCCACTCAGTAAAGCCCCAATCATCCTTACCATTCATCAGAGATAAAAGGTGTCTGAGACATCAGAAAGTTTCATTGCCGATCCCGGACACCAACACACTCCTCTGGAACAAAATCGAGTTTTATCAGGGGTTTTGAGCCTGTGGATTCGGTGTCTGAACAAGCCCAAAGAACTCCATTCTGCCCTCCCACCAGTTCCCAAAAGCCGGCTGGTAATTGCGGACCACATTAGGACTTGTCGTTCACATCATCTTCCTCTTTCGAGCTGTAGGATTCAGCAGGGTGCTGCTTAGTGTAGAGCTGGGGCTTCTATGACTCAGGACATTCAAACCTGAACTTGGAGTCTATTTGCAAAGATAAAAAGTTTCCCTTCTAAACCAGGAAGCTGGCTATCTTTGGGCTTTTCTGGGGCTCCTTTGTCCTGTGATATGTACTCTCTTTGGTGCATGTACTCTGTCATCTTTCCTCTCCCGACAGCGGCAGCGGGGGGGAGTGTTAACCTCCACTTATCCATATGCAGGGGGGGCTCATCTGCCCCGTCGGCAGCCTGTGCCATTGCAGTAGGTGTTACAACTTCTAGCTGGACTGGAAATTCCCTCACAAGTCCTGAGGGAATCATACGAATGATTCAGACCCATTCAGTCATGGTTTTTCCTCTTCACTGTCCTTCAATAAACCTCTGGCCTCCTATTTCATGGAGAAAATAGAAATTGTTGAATGGAAGCTTTGTTAATTCCTTGCCCACTTCCTCTAATCTAAGAACTGCCCTCTCCTGTCCCTCCTGTCTCATGGGAAAGAAGTTTTCCTTTCCTTCTAGACCAATTCCCCACCAAGGCTTTGGCCCCCAAAGCCAACAGCCTGTCTCTCTCTCTCTCTCTCTCCCATGTCCTCAGATTCTCCTTCTGTGTTAGGGCTGGCTCGTCACCATTTGCAAGTAACAAGGTGTTAAATTAGAAGTTGGGACTGAAGCACTGAGATAGAATAAAGACTGTATTTCTCAAAGACTGTGCTAAACCAATGCGAAATCTCAAAGTAGGATAACCAAGAATCAGTATTTTGACTTTTAAATTCCCTCACTCACACGGAGGATAAAAAGAGTCAGAGGAGTGGGGATTCCAAGGATTTCAGGGTGGAGTCAGTATAAAGCTGTGGGTCTCATCCCCCAAAGACAGAAGGATGAAGGGGGTGTCTGCCTTCTCCTGAAGCCTAGTGAGAAAGCTTTCGTAGAACCACTTGGAGAAATTAATGTGTGTCCCCTGGAGTTGGGGGTGCTGGAGGGACTGAGACCTAACGCATGCCCGAGGAAGTCAGACCACCCCCTGGCAGCTGTCAGAAGGCTGGATCTAAAGACTGAGTTCACTCCTGGAGACCAAACTTAAGAATCCTGCTCAGGAAAAGTCTACCTGGAAAAGAGGACCCCATAAGTAAGAGATTGAGCAGTCTCGGGGTGGGTAGGTGAAGTTTGAGGGTGAAGCAGCTTTACAAGGCCAATGAAGAGTTGCCACTGGAAGGTGAGCTTTCAGGGAACCCACGGAAATGCCCAGTGAGGGTCTAGTATGCACACCTGCTGACCCAGACAGGGCAAAGCCATCTTACCAGACAGCCAGCCTCACCTCTTGTCCCTCTGGCCCTGACTCCTTCATTAGCAGTCAGGGAATGAGAAGAAAGGTTAGGTGGGGGAGAGAAGAGAAGGGCACCATGCCAGCCCCCACGCCACCACCACCATCATGGCAAGGGAGCAGCTGGGAGAGGAGAGAAGGCTGAACTGTAAACCAGGCTCAGAGTGTTGGTTACGATCTTGGGGCAGACATTCTAAATTTAGACTGAGATCAGGTCCTAACATGATTCAGAATCTTCTTGTACATAAGAGGAACCAGAGAAATGACCGGTGCCTGAAACACATTTAGAGGGATCGTGGAATACAAAAATAAGACTGCTGTCAGTAAAACTCAGTTTGAGTGCTAATGTTCCACACATATGGACAGACACCTTAGAGAAAGGAAGCACAAACCTCCCCTTGACTCTACATCGACTTCTAGCTTTGCCCCATCTTTTCCCTCACCCTTACTCAGGGTTATTCTAGGAGTGTTTCCCTCCCCCTGTGTCTACTTCATCATGCCCCACAGCCATAGCTTCTGCCCTTTTATCCCTGCTCAGACACATCTCTTGGGTAAGATTACCACTGAAAACTTTTAATTTTTTTCTCATTTTCTCAAAATAAAATGTTCTTATTATAAAAGTAAATATGCTTGGTACAGAAAAATCAGCAACTTGAAGCAACTAAAATGAGCACTAAAAAATAAAACCCATAAACCCATCCACACCAGGTCAACCAGTGTAAGTGGGTTGATGCAGATCCTGAACTACTCCATGCATATAGACGCATGTAGATACGGACACACATACTCACATGCACACACACACACACACACACACACACACACACAAACCATTTGAGTTATTTCAAGTGTTTCATTATTACAGCAACACAGATTTAAATGGACTTGACTGCATAGGCAGACATGCGTACTACTTAAAATACATATATATGTATATGTATAAACTTGATACTTGTTTTTGTATGTATGTAGCAGGTTTAAATAGAAGTCGCACAAACAAGCAAAAACAGGATTATGGGAGGTGCAAACAGCTGATTTACACGGGTACAATCCTTACCCAAGCAGGTCTTTTTACATAGTGTGCTTGTCAAATCAGAGTCCACAGTTTCATCTTCTTCACTTAGTCTTTGGCTGTTTTATCTTTGCCTCTCTTACATAAATCAAAACTGTTTTATTCTTCCGGCTGCTTCTGTGTTTTCCAGAGATTTATGAAAACACTGGCTTTTGTTATTAAAGAAAGGGCTCTGTTGCAAGTTGGCACATCCGTTTACATATCAGAAAACAGTGGGCGGTAAAGAGATGTGTATCTAACGCTTTACCAAATAGTAAGACATTCATTTATCGTCTAATTACAGAACATATGAAAAGACACTGGTGGAAATTCTGGGCAGATGATTTTTTTTTAAGCTGTACTTTTATTTATTTTTTTCAGTGCCCTCCACACCCAACGTGAGACTCAAAATCATGACCCTGAGATCAAGAGTCGTACACTCTACTGACTGAGACAGCCAGGTAGCCCATGGGCAGATGATTCCGACACAGAAAATACCTTTAAGCTCATAATCATGTTAAGTCCACCTCTGCCAATATGCCAATATATAATTTATACTGTCAAGTATTTATTTATTTATTTATTTATTTATTTATTTATTTATTTACACATACCATTATGTTAAAAATAAATAATAAAGTTGGGGTGCCTGGGTGACTCAGTCAGTTGAGCATCTGACTCTTGATTTCGGCTCAGGTCATGATCCTAGGGTGATGGGATCAAGCCCTACATGGGGCTCCATGCTGAGTGTGGAGCCTGCTTAAGATTCTCTCTCTCTCTGTCTTTCTCTCTCTCTGTCTCTCTCCCTCTCCCCCACTTGTGCACGCTCTCTCTCTCTCTGAAATAAAAAAAAAGAAAATAAACAATAAAGAGAAAAAATCACATCTAAAAATCCCACTCCCTGGAGAACACTGAAGAATGTTGTGTGTGACTTTCAGACCTTTTCCTGAACAGACATAACCATAACCCATTTTATACAGTTATTTTTACAAAATGAACGATCATGCAGACTTTTCTACAACTTGCTTCTTTAACGATGCCGTGAGCAATTTTTCAAATCTAGTCCTTCAGACTGACCTCCTGCCTCCTAACAGTTGTATATTGTTTTACTGCATGTTGTGTCCCATGATTTATTTAAGCATGTCCTTGTTGAGAAACATTTATTTTAAAGGATTTATTATCCCTGATAGTACAGGCTTGTACCTTTACCTCTGAAGAGCGGTCTAATTATTCATGCAGGCTATGCAGTCAAAGTAGACTCACTTGGTCAAAAAATAAGCACATTCAAATTTTTATGGTGCCAAATTACACTCTAAAAAGGTTATGTGCCAATTTACTCGCCCTCACCCTCTTCAAAAATGAGTATTACTGATCTTTCATTTTTGCCAGTCTTTTTTTTTATTAAATTTTTTTTTCAACGTTTATTTATTTTTGGGACAGAGAGAGACAGAGCATGAACGGGGGAGGGGCAGAGAGAGAGGGAGACACAGAATCGGAAACAGGCTCCAGGCTCTGAGCCATCAGCCCAGAGCCTGACGCGGGGCTCGAACTCACGGACCGCGAGATCATGACCTGGCTGAAGTCGGACACTTAAGCGACTGTGCCACCCAGGCGCCCCGTCATTTTTGCCAGTCTTATAGATAAACGAACTTGTTTCCATTAGCCTTTTTCTCATAGTCAAGGAGATTACACTTCTCATCTGTTGATTGGCTGTCTTATTTCTTCTTGGAATTACCAATTCGTGTCTTTGTCCATCTTTCTATTGAGTTGTCTTTTCTAACAATTTATAAAACTTCTTCAGCTAATAGCGATATTAACTCTACCGTGCTGACTGCAAACAATTTTTCCCACTTCTTCTTCTTTTTGCCTTTGCCTAGGGGTTTCCACCCTATAAGAAGTTTAACTTTTCATACAGTCAAGTATATCCATCTTTTCTTCTTGGTTTCTGGTTTTAACGTCATGTTACACAAGGTCCCACTACTCTGTTGTAATAACAATCACCCATATTTTTCTTCTAGTATTTCTAGAATTTCACTTCTATACTACCTTCACTAGTATACTTCTATACTAAATTGTTATTTCATGGAGTAGATGTTTTGGTATAAACAGTGAAATAAGAATCCTACAGTTTCATACTCTGCATATTTTGCTATCATTTTTTTCACTTATTGCATTGTGATCGTATTTCCATGTTCATAGATTTTTTCTGTAATATTGCTTTATACTGGTTCCAGAACGTGTTTAATCTCCTAGAATTGGATAATTAGGATGTTTACCGCTACTTAAAACAGTTGTGTTATAACCATGATGAATGCTAAGCCCTAAGCCATCACCTAACATTCTCCTTAGTATGCATTTCAAACTCTTTAGAACTTCTGTATATAAATCTTGCCCTGCCTTTGTATCACAGTGAGCTGCATCTCTACCATCCTGTTGCTCAAACCAAAATCTTGGAAGTGATTTTTCAGCCTTACTTTCTCTCAACCCTCAACCCCAGTCTGTCAGAAAAATCTCACCAGCTCTACCTCATTGTCCACCTGTCCCCATTTCTCCTCCCCACCTGGAGGACTGTGACAGCCCCTCTGTTCTCGCTCTTGGCCACTGTATTCCAGTCTCCGTATAGCAGTCAGAGTGTCATTTTAGAATGTAAATCAGATTAAGTCACATCCCTGCTTACAGTCTTCTAATGGTTTCCCATTGCATTGGAAAGTAAAATACAAACTTCTTACCAAGCTCTGGAAGGTCTCTGTCATCTGCCCTTGCCTACCTCTCTAACTCATGTGCCACTGCCCACCCCCAGACACTGACCTCTTTTCTGCTCTTTAAATGGACCAGGTTGTTCCTGCTTTGAGACAGGGTTTCTTGCTCAACACTAGTGACATTGGGGACCAGCGGTGTTTACCAGCACCCCTGGCCTCTATCCCCTTAAGTCCAGAGTACTCCCCATCCCTTCTGATTTGTGGCAACCAAAAATGTCTCCAGACATTGCCAAGTGTCCCTTGGAGCACACAATTATCCCTGATTGAGAACCAGTGATTTAGGACCTTTGCACAAGCTGTTCCCTTGACCTGAAACAGTCTGCCTTCTAGATCTTTATGCAAATGTTTTTTGTTTTTGTTTTTGTTTTTTTTTTTTATCATTCAGGACTCCAAACAAATGTCACCTCCTGAGAAAGGCCTTTTCAGGGGTTCTAGGGTGGCTCAGTTGGTTAAGCACCTCACTCTAGATTTCTGCTTAGGCCATGATTCCAGGGTGGTGGGATTTAGCCCTGTGGGCTCTGCTCTAAGCATGGAGCCTGCTTGGGATTCTCTCTCTCTTAGACTCACTCTCTCTCTCTCCCCACCCCACCCCCTTTGCTGCTCTCCCCCACTTATGTGTGTGTTCTTGCCTGCTTTCAAAAAAAAAAAGTCCTTTCCTGTCCCCATCACCAGTTGCCCAATGTCACATCACTCTTTTTGTAGCTCTCACTACTGAAAAAAACTTGTCCATTTATTGGTTTGTTGTTTGTCTCTCCTATTAGACTCTAAGCTTCAGGCCAAGAACAGTGCCTTATGTGAATAAGCAGATGTGTAGGGAATGTTTGTGGACTGCAACAAAACAAATTCCCAAAAGTAGAAACCAGAGGTCTCTTGCTCACTAACTCTGAGAGTTATGTTTAAGTTCAAGTTTGTCTATGAATTCTCTAACATTTGACACTCCTGAGGACCTGTTCCTTTAAGTCATCACTTCCCTTGCCTTCCATGGCCCCTGTGTTGCCCTAGTTGACCCTCATCTCTTGGACTCTCCTTTCCAGTTTCCCTCAAGAGTTGGTCTTGTTTGGCCGATGCCTGAGACACCGCTCTGCAGGGAGTTCCAGCCTAACACACCCTCTCTCCCACTTCCTTATCGTCTAGCAAGGGGACCTCAACCACTCCTGTGCTTCATCAGTTACCATCTATTTTCTCATGCTTCCCAAATTCCTCCCTCTACCCCACATGCACAAGGCCACTGGGAGGTCCCACAGGCCCCTCAATATTTCCAGTCTAAAGTCATCACTTCTACCAACCCAAAGCCACATCCTCAACAGTCTCTGCCATCTGACATAGCTTAGCCTGCTGCTGCTGAAGCTCTCGTTCCTGCAGGGGAACTATTCTGGAATGCTGAAATACCCTTGCACAGTCTCTGTGCCACCCGCCCTGCTTCCAGGTAAGGCACGCTCCTTGCTTTCCTGCTCGAAATCCTCAGTGGCTTCCTGTTGGCCTAAGCCTAAGATGTAATTTCTTCCCATACCTTTCAAGAACCTTTGTGACCTGACTCTTCATCATCCTAACCACCTAAACCCTATTCTCCCTTCACGTCTGGGGGGCCACAGATAGGCTTCCTCCTGTGTTGGAAACACTCTTGCCTCCACCTCTCTGTGCCAGGATTCAGACAATATTTGTAAAATCAGCAGGCAGTTTCCATTTGCCCTGTTCTTGAGTCGTTATTTCTTTGGTCTCGGTCTCACCAGGCTTTGAACCTCCTTTAAAAATAGGCCTGGGGCGCCTGTGTGGCTCAGTCAGTTAAGCATCCGACTTCAGCTCAGGTCATGACCTCACGGTTCATGGGTTCGAGCCCCGCGTCGGGCTCCATGCTGACAGCTCAGAGCCTGGAGCCTGCTTCGGATTCTGTGTCTCTCTCCATCCCTCCTCTGCTCATGCTCTCTGTCTCTCAAAATGAATAAATAAACATTAAAAAAAAAAATAGGCCCAAATACACTTCCCTCCATTATTAGTCCCCAAATAGTGTCTGCTTCAAAGGCAACTCAAGACACCTCTTTGAAATCATCTGTGGGGTTTTTATATCCTATCTGTCTTACTTCCCAGGCCCTGATCCTAGTTTTTACATCCCTCCCTCTACTCTGCACCACAAGAGACACCCTAACAACTTCTTCGAGGGTCAGGATTTGCATCTTCCGGCTAAGAATCCAGCTCAAGAGTTACATTTTGCTGCCCCCATACGTTCGGTAACAGGGACCAAGCATTTTGGCAGCTCTTAAATTATATAAAAGAAATTCAGAGGTAGCATAATCGATTATCAAGAACTGGTGAAAAAGCAACTTGTTATAAATAAAATGTGGATTAAGAAGTCACGTATCAATACAAGGGGCCCTTGGGTGGCTCAGTCAGTTACGCGTCCAACTTCGGCTCAGGTCATGATCTCACGGTTCCTGAGTTCGAACCCCATGTCGGGCTTTGCGCTGACAGCTCAGAGCCTGGAGCCTGCTTCGGATTCTGTGTCTCTTTCTCTCTCTCTCTCTCTGTCCCTCCCCTGCTTATGCTCTCTCTCTCTCTCTCTCAAAAGTAAACGGATAAACATTAAAAAAAATTTTTTTTAAGAAGTTCCATATTAAAACAAGCCTACAGGAGGAGCAGTGAGCTGCCATCTGTTCAGAGATGTTGCCATTCAGCCTCTGCGATCTGTCTCTAGCTCCACTGTCATTGTCCTGTCACTGCTGTGGCGTCAGCGTGACAGGCTATGTGAATGCACCCTTGGCTGGGCCTCCCTAAAGGAAAACTGACCCCTAGCTGTCAGGCTACCCAGCTTCCCCATCAGGCCAGGCCCAGAGGCACCTTCCAATGACAAGTCCCCCCGGAAGAGTGGACAGAGGGACTCTGGGATCCGACAAGTACCACTGGATTTTGCCTGCAAGGGCTTGACAACTAGGGCTCACAGGGGACACATTGTGGGGAGGTTTGCCCCCCTCCCAGGGGGCTGCAGGGGCCTACATGAAGGCTGTGCCACAGAAAGGCATTGAGAGGACTGAGTCTGCTGGTGGCCGTGGAAGCCAGAGAAAAACAGGTTCCCAAGGCTCAGGAAGGAGCCTGGTAACAAATGGCAATAACGCAAATGTTGCAATGGGTTCAAATAAGCAAACTAGCCCTAGTGCTCACCTCCCGGAGCTCCATGAAATGAGGAAATTCAAAAAGAGAAATCCCTACGCTAGAGGCAGTTGTGACCTAGTTAAGGAAGGAAGATCTTTGCATGTAAAGTAATACCTTTCATTGGAGCTCTTGGCCTTCCCGTCCCCTGTCCCCAGTCATGCTCAGAAGGTTAGGGGCCCGTGGACTTGTTTTAATTTCTTTTAAGAGCAGAAGAGGTGAATAGAATCCAATGTGGATCGCATTCACCTTTAGACCAATGCAATCCCAAGATACGAATTTTTGTATGTTTTAGTGCAGAAGGAGGCCCACGACAGGCCAAACAGTTCCAGAGGACCCACAGAGGTCATCCCGTCACCGCGAGTCGAAGGGAAACCAAACAAGCAGCTGCGGGAAATGCCCGATTCCTATTCTGCTCTCGTACTTGCCAGCCGAGCAAGAAACCTGCACATCGTCTCTGCTTCTCTCCCCAGAGCTGGTCCTGAGCAACCTTCATAGGCACCAGTGCCCCTCCCTAAACCTAGAAATGAGACATGGACGGGGAGGATTATGGAGGTAACAGTGGTACCCATCCACTGACAGGTACGCATCAGATTCCAGGGCTACTGGCTTTACACGCCTGATCTCATTTCATCACCTCGGCAGCCCTGGAAGGGAAAGAACGTTACCCACATTTCATAGATCAGGAAGCCGCAAGGCCAAGAATCTCAGGTAACAAGTCCTGGCCATGGGCTCTGCCTTGACAACTCCGGGCGGGGGTTGGGGAGCCACGTTAGAGTCCCTGCTAACGATGGCCCCAGGAATCACGCGTCACGGCAGCCCTGGCCAAGGTTACCCAGGTGCTTTCAATCTTCACTGCACTGCCTCTAGAATTAGAGACTTTGCCTAAGCCAAGAGGACACCCCAGACCAAACAAGAGAGAACGCAAGACCACAGGAGTGGTCCTACGGCCCAAATCTCCCCCAGACCTCAGGTCTCAGGAGCAAAGGGCCCCTCATGGCCCGGGCCCCACAGTGTTTAGTCCCGGGGGCAGGGGTGCTGTGTCCACAGCTGCCCCGGAGGGGGCACCCTGTAAGTGTGTCTTGCGAGGATGAGAGAGAGCAAAGTAACTGCTAATTTTCGCCTACCTATTTCCCATAAGCCATCTCACACCTTTTATGGGCCACGCCGAGTATAAATACTGTGAAAGAAGGTACACAGAGCTCTGCTAGGCCGAGTGTGGTGCCCAGACCAGCAGCATCGGCTCCATGTGGGAGCTTGCCAGAAATGCAGAACGGGGGCCTCGAAGATGCCTCACTGACTTGCACTTCAAGTTGGACAAGTGCTTAGCATGGTACAGAAGATGAGGTGACTCACGGACAAATCTGGCTCACCACTGAGTCACGGGGAGCGCGAAACAATTCTGAGGCATGGATCCCGTGCCAAGACACCCTTGTAGAGCTCACCTAGAGAATGGCCTGTGCGCTGGGGAGATTTTTAAGATCTCCCAAAGTGGTTCTAATACACAGCAAAGTTCGAGAGGGCCCTGAGCGGGTGGCATGATGGCAGGTGCTTCCCAAGAATTTGGCAAGGAGGCGTCGCCGGTGAGGACAACAGCGACGGGAGCCCACTGGTGAACGTGAGCGCGTGTGTCCGTGGGGTAGTGAGAAAACCTGTCCGAAGGGAGTGGGGGTCTTCTCAGGGGGCAGTGGGGGAAAGGGCACTTTGGGGGAGCAGGTTAGGGCCTCGGAATTCCCACTTGAGATAGTAAGAAATAGGGGGCAGGCCGCAATGGAAACCAGTCAGCGACACCTGCCCTGGCGCACGTTTGCCGAACAGGCTGGTGAGGAGGGAGCCTGGAGGCGGGGAGACCAGTTGTTCACAGGGACCCGCAGAAGAGCTGAGGAGCCTGGAGAGGTGCGAGGGCATTTAGAAGAAGTGAGGATGACAGACACGTTGTGTTCGTTTGCCAGGGCTGCTGCGAAAGCTCCAGAAACTGGAGGATGCAAAGAGTGGAAGTTCATGGTCCCTCCGTTCTGGAGGCCAGAAGTCTGCGCGCGAGCGTCAGCAGGGCTGGCATGTTCTGAGCTGTGAGGGAGAACTTGTCCCCTACCTGCTGGTGGTTTGCTGGCGATCTTTGGGGTCCCTTGGCTTATGGCCGCATGATCCTGATCCCTGCCTTCATGCTCGCATGGTCATTTCCCTGCTTACCCGTCCCTGTCCAAACCTTCCCCTTTTATAATGGTTAATTGTCATTGCCTTAGGGTCCCTCCCAATGACCTCATTTTAACGTCATCACTTCTGTAAAAACCCTATCTGCAAATACAGCCACATGGTCCTGGGGTTTAGGACTTCATGTGTGAATTTGGGTGGGTGGGAGGGACAAATACAGTCTACAAGATACACCAAAGGGGGAAAAATCTGGAAGAGATCAGTTTTTCTTCCTCACACTGCAAACACCTGCAGGCTGCTGGGTGGGATCTCCACTTACGTCTTCTGAAGTCTTGATGATGGTCCTAGTTTACTAGAGGCAGACGCGTTGGGTGCGAGATGGAAAGAGTTTTCCTGGCAGGGAAGGCTGGCCAAAACACGGTTTTTCAATTCAGGTTTTCTTACATCACAGCAATGACAGTTGGTTTCAACGTGTCCGTTTGCAGAGTTGGGATTTATAGTCCATGGTGTAACATTAAAAAGCAAAGGTCATCCTTTGTATATAGAAATAACTGTCCGAGACCTTAGCAGGCCCCAGCTGATCCAGCAGGTGGGGAAACAGAGACAAGCTTTTCTAATGCCAGCCAATGAACTACAGCCAACACCAGTGAGCAGACTGCAGGCCGTGGGCGCAAACGCAGGCTCAAGAAGGCGGGGGATTTCCAGGGTCAAGAGCACACCTCTGAGGCTAAGGCAGCCAAAGGGTGAAGTCCTGAAGGTAAGATCATTACGAAGACACACCCTAACCTGCGGTGTCCCTCTGGTGACTCTGGTCCTAAGGCAGAGGTAGGAGAGACTGTGGTAGGAGAGACTGTGGCCCAGGTTTGAAGATCTTATGGGACAAAGAGTCAAGAAAATGGTGTGCCCTGACACGTTCTGCTGCTCCTTACCCAACGTTAGCTCAATCTTTCTTTGTTTTCTTCTTATAAGCGAGATGAGCTTTGAAGGCTCAGTAAGCATTGGAAGCACTGAAGGACTTGTTAAAACATAGGTTTCCTAAACCCACCCCCACAGTTCCTGATCCAGTAGATCTAAGGTGGGACCTGAGATTTTCTGTGTCCAATATGTAGCCATGAAATGCTGGGCTACAAACCGTACGCTGAGAACCACTCTGCAGAGCTGTGCACTCTCTCGTGCTCTCCTCCTCATGACCAATGATAAATGTGTGAGGAACAATTATAGTCAAGGCTCAGGGTACAGTCTGTGACCAGGGAATGTAACTGTCCTTGCTCCTATCTGTTGAGGATCTAGTTTGAGATCTCTTGGCCTCATTAGTTTCATGTTGTAACCAATTGACCTCCATTTTTAAATTCCTCCAGAAACTAAATCAGTGATATCATAAGACACTTAGCCAAGGATTCTAACAAGGTGAGAATTATTTGACTTTTCTGGGTGGCCATTTAAAACTAGTTCTTAGGGGCACCTGGGTGACCCAGTCAATTGGGCATCCGACTTCCGCTCAGGTCATGATCTCGCAGTTTGTGGGTTTGAGCCCTGCTTCCGGCTCCATGTTGACAGTGTAGGGCCTGCTTAGGATTCCCTCTCTATCTTTTGTCTCTGCCCTTTCCCCATGCTCTCTCTCTCTCTCTCTCCCTCAAAATAAACAAACTTTAAACAAATTTAAAAACTATCTCTTAAACTCTGGTACAGAGGCTCATTCAGAAGCTCCATAAACTCAATTTAATGAATGAAATGAGCAAATGAACAAGAGATTGAGGCAACACCAGCACAGAGCAAAGAGTCTGTGGTATTGGATCAAAAGACATGGGTTGAAGTCCCTACTCTGTTACAAAACAGCTGTGTGACATTTCTCTATCTGAACTTTAGCTTCCTGATCTGAAGAACACAGAAGATTGTTGGAATTAAATGAGGTGGTGTTATAACTCAACTAGCGTATTATATAATAGATGGATTTCCCCCTTCCATCCAAAGACTCTGTCTACACTACCATTCACCTTTCAGGGTTCTTGATCATAAAATGAGATAACATGTGGGGAAATGCTTCCTTTGATCCAAAAGTACAACTTCAAGGTAAATATTATAGAAAATGCCTCACGCAAACACAAAGAATCATGTTCACTGACTATAAAGAGTCAAAGTTGGGAAAATCTAAAGGACCATCAAGAGGAGAATAAATTATAGTACATCGCTACTAAATAATGCCACAGAGGGATTTCAAAGAATGTATAAACATAGAAAAATCTACAAGGTATATTAAGAGAAAAGAAAGAAATTGCAAAACAACACATACTAAATTATCTGGTTCATGCTTTTAAAATCCACATGGATATGTGTACGTCTGCCTAGAAAGGGTCTGGAATAAGGCACACCAAGCTCTTATGAGTAGTTATATCTGGGGAGGGAAGGCAAATGTGATGACGATTATCTCAGTTTCCCATACAAGCAAGAGTCAGCCTTTGGCTCCTGCCAAGGTGGAAAGTATGGGACTTCACTGAGCCCACAGAGGCTCTGGTGTCCCCAGCAGCTGCCCAAGGAATTGGATAATACAACCTGGGTATAAACTTCAACCACTGAAGGATGGTAGAGAACACACCTTAGATGGAACTGTTACCTTGATGATGTCCCATGTGACCAAAATCATCTGAGTTTTCTTATTTTCTTGGCCAAGTTGGTAGCTCCTGCCTTGTGTTTACCTTCCTCCTTCCTGGCCTCCTGCCCTTGCTTCTCTCAATCTTGCACCCCTGGGATTCCTGCTCCCTCAAGTATGAGCACAGGAAGCTTTGCCCAGGTCTCATTTTTCTGGGTAGTCTGGACTAAAACAATAGAATTTTGTGTTCTCTGAACTTTACCCAGTGATAATATATTCAGAGAATACTTGAAGAAAAAAAGATTAAGAGGGGAAAGGTGCTCATCTTATTGTAAAGAACAACACGAATGTCGTGATAATTCGAGGTGTCCAGCTGGAAAGAAGGCCAGGTAGAGGAATGGTTGGCATCATTATTTCCTGAGTGTTCCCAGAGGAGCCTCGGAACCAAATGCTCCTCTTTGATGGGTAATGATTTCATTGCCCTTCACTGAGTCCCATTGCCCCTCCAGGTGGGTCAGCTGGGTCCGATCCCCCCAGGTATCATCCCCTCCTCCAAAACCTCAGAACCAGCCCCCTCACCTCTTCAGGCCCCCTTCTCTGCCTGTAAAAATGACGTGTGTGTGTGTGTGTGTGTGTGTGTATGTGTGTGTGAGAGAGAGAGAGAGAGACAGAGACAGAGACAGAGACAGACTTAGGTTGTTTCAGATGGATTGAACTGACAGATCAAAGAAACAGTCCCAAGCAGTGCTACTTACAGCACCCCCTTTTTTTCTCAGCATTCAAGAGAAAATGGGGTTCTCCCAGAGTTGAGAAACAGGACAGGGGCAGGAGATGTGGAAAGCTGGACTTGTAGTTGAGTGGGACCTGCTGGCCTCCCCCGCATCTCCCCCATCAAATGACTCAGAAGCAGAAGACACTTAAGATCAAGATCTCCAGGTTATAAAAGAGTGGGAGGCAGGGGAAGTTTTTTTTTTTTTTTAATCCAGTAACAATCAAGTTCAGAGACTTAGCACCCTAAGAAATTATGTTTTGCAAAGTCAGACTTGAAGCATAAAAAGGAGCCAATATAAAGTCCTGCTGGTTCCCTGTGCTCCCGCTTCAGAGGACGCGGGCTGGATGATGACTTATAAGGGGTGGGGTGGCTGGATCCTAAGTTCGCCTTTTCTAAGATGTGCTGGGTACAATTGAAGGTGAAGTTTTACCCTCAGGGAAGTGCCTGCAGATGCTTTGTAAGCAACACAAGAGTGGGGTTTTTCACTGGATTATTTGTTTTTCGGGTGTTGAGTTTGGCAAAAGACATGAATAGACGCTTTTCCAAAGACATCCAGATGGCTAACTGACACATTAAAAGATGCTCAACATCGCTCATCATCAGGGAAATACAAATCAAAACCACATTGAGATACTATCTCATGTCTGTCAGAGTGGCTAAAATTAACAACTCAGGAAACAACAGATGTTTGGCGAGGATGTAGAGAAAGGGGAACCCTCTTTCACTGTTGGTGGGAATGCAAACTGGTGCAGCCACTCTGGAAAACAGTGTGGAGGTTCCTCAAAAAATTAAAAATAGAATGATACTACAACCCAGCAATAGCACTACTAGGGATTTATCCAAAGGATACAAAAATGCTGATTCGAAGAGGCATGTGTACCCCAATGTTTATAACAGCATTATCAGTAATAGCCAAATTCTGGAAAGAGCCCAAGTGTCCATCAACTGATGAATGGATAAAGAAGATGTGGTATTTTTATACAACGGAATACTACTCAGCATTGAAAAAGAATGAAATCTTGCCATTTGCAACAACATGATGGAACTGGAGGGTATTATGCTAAGTGGAATAAGTCAGTCAGAAAAAGACAGATATCGTATGTTTTCACTCACATGTGGAATTTGAGAAACTTAACGGAAGACCATGCAGGAGGGAAGGAAAAATAAGTTACCAACAGAAAGGGAGACAAACCATAACAGACTCTTAAATAAAGAGAACAAACTGAGGGTTGATGGGGGGTGGGGGAGGGGAAAATGGGTGATGGGCATTGAGGAGGGCACTTGTTGGGATGAGCACTGGGTGTTGTATGTAACCGATGAACCACGGGAATCTACCGCCAAAACCAAAAACACACTGTATACACTGTAGGTTAACTAACTTGACAGTAAATTATTAAAAAAAAAAAAAGAATGAAGTTTTTCTCAGACATTGTTTTGTCCCATAAAACTCACCCTTTATTCTGAGTCAGGAATTATTTGAAAAGACAAAACAAACAAGAGGCTGTGGGTAACAGAGTCCTGGCTTTTAGGGGAGAAAGGATTTGGTCTCTTACACCAGAATCCTGAATGTCAAATACTCTCTGCAACCAGACAGGCTAGCTGTAGGAATTTCACTGGGGGATTAGCCAAAAAGGCACAACTTAGCCAAAAGAAGTTTACACAAGAAACAGCCTTGGGTTTTGATCTAAAATGAGATGAGGCGCTCTGAAATGGAGCATCTTTCCTTAAAACCAACCCCTGGCTGGCTCAGTAGGAAGAGCATGTGACCCTTCATCTCGGGGTCTTGAGTTTGAGCTCCACATTGGGTTGTAGAGATTACTAAAAATAAATAAATAAACTTTCAAGCCAGCCCAGACTGCAGGTGAGGAATGAACTAAGAACTGAGAGATGCCTTCCCTGCCAGGATCAGAAGAGGCAGCCCACTGGGCCTCCCCTTTGTCTGATGTGACCCCGTTCCTGTTGACAAGTCTCGCCAAGTCAAGGTTTTCCTGGATCCCTTCAGGTCTGCTCAGAGATTCTATGCTTACAGACTCCTTTTTCCACTCAAGCAAGCCCAAGAAAGAGTATCATGTTCTGTAACCATATTATTTTTGGTCACAATATTGACAACTCTTCCTGCTTTTTTTCTGTGGGTTTGTCCGGGAACTTGAAAAGTGCTCCACTGCAAAGCTTTTCCTCCAAAACCTCTAGTCTTCGGTTCCTAGGTCTTCCCTGTCTTGCTGATTCTGGCTCCCCCCACCCTCACGGCCTACCACCAGTGGCCTTCGCTAGCAGGCTCGGCCTCACCCAGTTGGGAGCCAGTCCAGACTAAAGCAGGAAGGAGATGCTGAGCCACAGGCCCACAGGAGATGAATCTAGAACTTCCTGCCTACCCCAGGAAGGCCTGAACCTCCTCACACCTACCGGGTCATAACCTGCTACCAATCCTTGCCACACACCTGGGTTCCCCTAACAGCACTGAGGTTCTTATATCTGGTCTGCTCATTAGGGGGAATGGAGTAGACCCTGTATCCCCAGTCAGGGCTTGGGGGCTTTTTAATTGGACATGTCCTCTAGAGTCCACAAGCGCCACCCGCTGCTACGGCTGCCTGATAATCATGCTCATCCTCCATGCAGCCCGTGGACAGACAGCCACACCTGCTGTACCACACCAAGCACCCTACACTTCAGAAGCTCTCAAACTCCAGGGGCACAAGAATACCTGGGAGATGGTTAAAAATTAAAAGTTCTATGCCCACCAATGGAGATTCTGATCCAGGCGCTTGACCATCCACTCATCACCTGTCCTAGGCGATACTAACGGAAAAGCTCTGTGAGCGCCATCTTGTATATGACTGCTATGGGCGAACCCCTAGCCCAAGACCCACATACCTCTGGATGCCTCCCTGCTGTGTGCCCCACTGACCCCACTTCTTCATATCCCAGCCTGCTTTGTGGCCATGTCCACTCATCATCTATAACCTTTTAACATTTGTTATATTGCATGCAAAGCACCCTGCCATTATGGGACATGTGGTCCTCTCCATCCAACAAGACTGTAAAGGGCACCCTGACTTCCCAGCCCAACGTACAGGCTCCTACCTCACTTGGACATTTAATAAATTCTGTATCTGGCAGTGACAAGAAGCTAATCTCAGGGATATACATTATTACAGAGAACTGTGTGTTGGTATTTCAAGAATAATGAATTTTTAATGAACTGCAGTCACACAGAGATGGAGAGATTAACCTAAAAAAGGTTAAATAATTTTATACTTGCTCCATTTGGTCTATCTTCGTCCCTCTTACGCTGCAGCAGAATACATTTTGATCTGACACCAGAAGGAACTTTCCATCGTGGCTTTGTTTCAGAAGGCTGCCTGCAGACCTGGCACCCCATCTTGTGAGCAGAGAGCTATTTGCATAACCACCCTCTTCATCCTGTAACCACCCTGACGGCGGGCGTCTCCTGGGAGTCAGCCGACCCTGTGACAGTCCAATCCCATTGCCCATCATGGAGGGAGGGGCCCAGGCCTTGGGTTCACCAACTCCTCCCTCCATCCCCTCCTGTGCTCTGCTTCCTGCTTTGTCATCTGGAGCCTAGATTAGCATAGGGAATGCCAGCAAGAAATACAGTATGTGGGAAGAGCCTTCCCCATCTTTCTCTGCAATTATCACTCAACTGCTTCGGTTGAACCACAGAATCGTTCCTCATATACATCATTACCATTGACAAGATTACAAGAGACGGGAGGTTACAAAGGTAAACATGGGTCACCTGGAAATTTTCATATGCATTGCTTTCCCTGGCCAACTCCCCCCCCAACCTCGTCTTTCCGGAGGAAAACTGAGGCTAAGAGGACTTCCTCCTCCCTACTGGCACAGGAGAAGATTTTAGAAAGAGACAAAACAAACAGACAACAATGCCCAAGGCAGGCCTCTGGCTCAGTGGCTCCAGGCTTACAAGTGAAGGTCTCCTGGCCCTCCAGGCACCTTCCTGTGCCTCTGCCATTTTGTCACCTCCTCCTCAAGCAGAAAGGAGTTTTCTGTGTTCTACCTGTAGGACCCAGTGCTCCAGTTTGCAATCCCTGGACCAGGAAAGAAGAAAAAAAAAAGTAAAAGTAGGAGATCACAATAAACATGGTTAAAGTATTTTGCTCCCCTCCTTTCTAGCAGCCCACATTCTCTCTCTGCTGTGGAGTGCCAACCAGACTATGGAAAATGATCCCCAAAGAACATACTTTCCAGGATGTTTTTCTAGGAATTCATGATGGATTCCACCAACCAGGCCATCCTTCTCTCTATTCTCATCTCTTTTGAGACCAGGGGACATTTGTAATGTTATAGTAAATCTGTGTCCACAGGATGGGGGGTTTTCTTTCTTTTTTTTAATTAAAAAAAATTTTTTTAAATGTTTATTTATTTTGGAGAGAGAGGGAGAGACAGAACGCGAGTGGTGGAGGGGCAGAGAGGGAGAGAGACACAGAATCCAAAGCAGGCTCCAGGCTCCAAGATGTCAGCACAGAGTCCAACACGGGGCTTAAACTCACAAACCACAAGATCATGACCTGAGCCAAAGGGGACACTTAACAGACTGAGCCATCCAAGTGTCCCTGGAGGGTTTTCTTCTAATTGAAACTAATTACAACTGGCCATAATAAAAACTGCATGACCTTGACATTGTTGGGTTGGTGTTCTAACAATAGCACTGTCCAGCTTGGTCAGTGTTGGGGAAAATAGGAACAAGGACATACATGATGAATGTGGCCCATCTGGCCATCTATATCTGTGCCAGTCAAAGGCACCAGTGAAAACATCAGCCTCTTGCCTGACACCATCATCGCTGCTCTCCATCAGACAAGATGAATGGGGGTTCAATCACATCAAACTGCACTGGAAATGGATGGAGCTCTAAGCTCAGGGAGCACCCAGCTGGAATGAATCCTACAGGTGATCCCAACAAAGACACCACTGGCCCCTGACAAGTTCATTGAGGGGTGGATGGAGAAGAGGCTTTAGTGCCCAGCATTGGAGGCTTGGAAAGGAAAGAGCAGGTTGTTGGGCTTTGGGGACTTGGATCATATAGGAGTCCTATGTGGCCTGGTCCAGTAATTTGGGGCATGATTATGAGAATGTGGGGTCTAATCGATTACAATAATTGGTTTAGTAACATTTTCTTCACCAGTTGTGTCAGTTGAAGGCACTGTTCAGTTCCTTGTCCTTGTATTTTGCATAAATAGAAAATCTCCAAGGATATGGGAACAGGAAGGGAGATGCCTCCCCCCTCTGGTGCATGCATCTTGAAGTCCAGTTAAAGAATCTATTCAGAAACAGCTTGGAAATGGAAGGCCAAAAATGAGGGAAGGATAAAGGACATCCTTTTGCAAATAATTGTTCTGAGTCTCCCTAGTGCTTCCCATACCACCACCTCTGTGGCTCTGGCTACTTGGGACACTAGTTGTCCACTGGGGTCGGGGGACCAGGTTGGGGGGAGGGGGAGGTCACCTGGCACCTGCCAGCTCACCAGCCTACCAGAAGCCCAACCACCCCTCCGTGGCTCCTGCACTGCTGCCCATCCCCACAGTTCCCCCCCCTCCCCCCCCCCCCCCCCCCCCCGCCACAGCAGGCCCAGGCTCTAGCAGGGACTGGATGCCTATCTGATCCCCTGAGGGGATGGCTGCCTGGCGGACAGCCTGCATTTTCGCACAGGCGCCATACCGTGGTCACTACAGGAACTACAGCCTCTGCAGTAAAAATTAGGACTGTATGAGCTAAGCAAGATTTGGCGGTCACCCATCTAGGGATAAAAAGCCCAGGCATCTGTGCATGTGGGGAAATGGTTGAGATGATGACAACCAACACAAGAAATGTCAGCAGACTTGTACATTTCCATACAAGCTCCAACCATTCTCAACTCTCTGCCTTTCTCAAGCGGCCATTGAATTCAGGGTCAGATAGCTATGCTTCCAGGGACCCTATTTTCTTGACCTGTTTTCTGGCTTTTCACTCGGTGCTGAGAACATATTATGGTTCTAAACCATAAATACATTAATATAGGCTGACTAATTTCCTCCCCCAGAAAACTTGGGCCTAAACTGAAATAAAACTTACTGAACCAAAGAGAACACCCAGACAGAAATTCAGGTTTGCCTAAAAGGTAAAAAGACACAGGGTACTTGTCAGGTATCCACTCTTCAGAGACCAAGCAAGCCTAAGAAAAATCACATCTGGGCAGCCTAAGGAAAGCCCAGATCACAGTGGTCTCTTAGCTGGTCTTCTTCCCTCTGATCTTGCTTCCATGCTCTCCAATCTGTTTGCCATGTGCTAGCTGAAGGAGACCAATCAGGTAATGTCACTCCCCTCCCTGTAAACCTACAATGGTTTCATTGCTCTCAAGATAAAGTTCCCATTCCATTACATGGCTTGCCAGCAGCTTCGAGATCTGGCCCCTGTTAATTTCTTAATACTCCCTGCCAAGAGGTCTCCATTCATTCCTACTTCTACTTTCCCAGAAAAACCAGACTCTCCCCTCCCACCATGCCTTTCCTCTTCTGGAGCATCATCCCAGCTCCTAAGTCCAAGCTCATCTTTACCAGACCACACTCATCCAACAGGATGAGTGGGATGGTATTCCCTTATCTCAAAATATTACATATAATTATAAACTGTGACCAGAGCTATCAGAACTATGGTCCAAAAAAAAAAATCTTCACAGGATCTGAAGGGTAAATAGAAGTCGATTAGGGTGACTAGGCTCGGAGAATATTCCAGGCACAGGAACCACATCATAGAAGGCTCTGAGCTGGAAAGGAGCAAGGCATATTCAGTCAACTAGAGGTATCTGGAACTAAACCCCTCCTAGGTGCTCCCATAGCCCCCTGAACATCTTCCACCATAACCTTAGCTTACAAATATTTGTAGATTCAGCACTTTTTGAGGGCAGGGTATGTGCATATCAGTTTCAAAGATATAGCTCTAGCTTCTAACACTGTGCCTAGAACATAGCAGTGGCTCAAGAAAATATTTAATGAATGAATCCGTGAGGAGTCAGAGACTTAGAGAACTTACAACGTTGACCCAAGGTTGCCCAGCTAGTAAGTGGTGTTGAGGCAGTGCTTTGGAGCCAGATCTGCTAAGTCTAAACCAAAGCTTTATCTGTCTTGGTCCTGTGCTCGATGTCCTTAAATAGATTACATATTCTTCATGGTCAGGAATACTATTTTCATCTCTCCAAAGAACTTATGAGTTGGTGTTGGATAAATGCACCAAATGACTAAAAACAAAGTACTCAGTGACTAGGAGAGCTCATTTTTATACCCTGTACTAGATTTTTTTTCAGTATGTATCCAAAGTATGTCCATTATCTGGGTTGTAGTTTAGCCTCCTAAGATTGGAGAAAGTGTTTGTCACAAAATCCTGTTTTTTTTTTTTTCCAAGGCAAGAGTCATTGATTTTCCTAGCGGAGTGCCCCAAGTCTTCATCAAGGAAGGAAGTAGGACCATCTTAGACAATTGTCAAAGTAGAGCCCAATAAAACATGGAGGAGCCTGGCCTTCTTGTACTTCTGTAAGAAGTCTATGTTCTGAGCTCCCTGAAACTTATCTCCACAATCTGGAATTCCCAATGCAATTTGCAGTTTTCCAACTTTGGGTCTATTAGTCAGGATTCTCCAAAGAAATAGAACCAATAGGAGCTACACACACACATGCCCACAATTATGGTGCCTAAGAAGTCCTACAACCTGCCATCTGTAAGCTGGAAACCCATGAAAGGTGATGGTATAAATTACCAAGTCAAAGGCCTGAGAACCAGGGGAGCCAAAAGTGTAAATCCCAGTCAAACGCAAGAGAAAATAGGAGAGATGTCCCAACACAAGAGGTAAGGCAAAAAAAAAAAAAAAAAAAAAAAAAGTGTGAATTCCTCCTTCCTCCACTTTTTCTTTGTCTTCAATGGATTGGAAGATGACCACCATATGTGAGGAGGGCAATCTATTAATCTATTTACCGAGTTCATGAATTCAAACACTAATCTCATCTGGAAAAACCCTCACAGGCACACCAGAAATAATGTTTAACCTGGGCATCCCAAGGCTAGTCAAATTAATACATAAAATCAGCCATCATACTCAGATGGCTTCCCAGAATTCTTCTGGCTTGGAAACAATGAAGAGAAATAACTTCATTTCATTCAGAACTTGAAAAGAATGGTCTCTGATGACATGAAGTTCACTAATCAAATACATTAGGTTAAGTCAGATTTCTTCACTTACTGACAAAGTTCTACAATCTGTAAGAGGAAGAAGAAATTCTGAACCAAGTCTTGGCCAATTTAAAAATCAATGATCAATGGGCTGGTCTTTGTGTTTGAGGATGCCATGTCAGTTTTTTGTCTGACAGCACATGGGATGACAAAATGTTTCCAGGGGATATGAAATTGTCTTGTTAAATCATAAGGTCTTTGCAAGAAGGACCACAATAGAGACAAAGTCTCCTGAAAGAGACAGAATGACCCCCAACTCTGTAAGACTGGATTGAAGGCATAACATAGATGAAGCAAGAACATGCCATCAGAAATGGAGTTAGCATCCCCACCTGAGGTGTGCTCAAGAATGATGAGCTGCTTGGGGCACCTGGGTGGCTCAGTCGGTCAAGTGTCTGACTCTTGATCTCGGGTCAGGTCGTGATCTCAGAATTCATGGGATTGGGCACCACATTGGACTCTGCACTGACAGCATAGAGCCTGCTTGGGATTCTCATTCTCCCTGCCTCTCTCTCTCTCTCTCTCTCTCTCTCTCTCTCTCTCTCTGTCCCTCCCCTGCTCATGCTCGCTCTCTCATACTCTCTCAAAATAAACTTTAAAAAAAAATTTTAAAAGAATGAGGTGCTGCCCATTTCACATTCATCAGAGCAAGTGACTATATTCCACACACAGCTGTGATTGATCACACTCCCACAACTTAAGGCTATCCAACAGCAAATCGTCTAGCTAGTTCCCTTTGTCTGATTTCAGACTCACTAAGGAATCTATTATTGAGAATTGGCCTGGAGATTGTTCTATAGGAAGAGACAGGTAGAGACCATCATAATGTATTTTATATGCGTGGTCTCTGTGTTTTTTGGTATAAATCAAGGAGGTGGCATTCTGGGGGCACCTAGATGGCTGTCGGTTGACATCTGAATCTTGATTTCAGCTTAAGTTATGATCCCAGGATCATGTGATGGAGCCCTGCATCAGCTTGGGATTCTCTTTCTCTCAAAAATAAATAAATCAGCATTAAGAAGAAGAAGGAGGAGGAGGAGGAGGAGGAAGAGAAGGAGAAGGAGAAGGAGAAGAAGAAGGAGAAGAAGAAGGAGAAGGAGGAGGAGGAGGAGAAGGAGGAGGAGAAGGAGAAGGAGAAGGAGAAGAAGGAGGAGGAGGAGGAGGAGGAGGAGGAGGAGGAGGTGGCGGCATTCTGTTCTCATCTAAAAGCCTGTACATTTTGTTGGAGCAAATTTTTCTCAAGCATTGGATCAGCTTTCATGGGCTGGCTGAATCAAGGCTTGAACATGTAAAGCTAGGGGCAGATCCTAGACTTTGGGGAGGTCAACACCATTATCATTTTGTGAGGTCTCTTTGGGCCTGTCAGCTCCCCTGGCTATGCCTCACTCTAGACCTTCAAATCATATCTCTAACTACACTTGAGTTGTTCTTTTTCCCTCCAGGAGTGTGTCGGGATACTCTGAGTCTCATCTCCCAGAACCAAGCACATAATTTGCAAGGAGTCTGCCTACGAATGGTTTTCCCTCCTTGATAGGTTACCTGTTATCTCTGGGAATTAAACCCATAACCCAGGTTTCTGGGCCCCTAGCTCTGGTCAAATAAGTAGAAAAACTCTGGTGGAGGAATGTTGAACACTCTTAATTCCAAGCATCTTACTTGGGGTGGGGTCCCCAGAGAGACAGTAATGGCTTTCAAAGTTAACAGAGGTGTTGTCAGCCTTTGTCCCTCCAGCAAGATTCTTCCAGGCTCGCTTTAAACGGCAAGCTTTCCGGGGCGCCTGGGTGGCTCAGTCAGTTAAGCATCTGACTTCGGCTCAGGTCATGATCTCACAGGTTTGTGAGCTCAAGTGCCGCATCAGGCTCTGTGCTAACAACTCAGAGCCTGGAGACTGCTTCGGATTCTGTGTCTCCCTCTCCCTCTACTCCTCCCCTACTCTCTCTCTCAGAAATGAAAAAAGATAAATAAATAAACAGCAAGCTTTCCAAGGATATCAGCAAGCCCTGTCTTTCAGCCTACTATCCATGGCAACATCCCAGCGTCTAAGAGGGTGCTAGATCCATAGCAGGGGCTCAACAACTGTTTTGGAGGTGAGCAAAAGAAGGCAGGCTATTCATTCTTTCCCTTTCCCTGGTCCCCACATCAGTGACAAGCACACGTCGCTATGAGTAACGGCTCTCATTACACAAAGGGATTCTGGTAGCATGGGAGGGGGAGGAGTCAGCTGCGTATCAAAATATCTAAGGCCATATGTGTGATAGTGCCCCAGACACACTCCCCAGGAGATTCTAGAATGTCCCCACAGACCCTCCGGAAAGAAGGTTGAAAAAAGCCACTTGATTTCGTCCAGCTGGGCATCTGGCCAAGCTTGGACAAAGCCAGGCAGAGCCCCAAGGAGCAGTGGGGAGCAGCGTGCTGACCCTCCAAGGCTGCAACCTCCGATGCTCCTTGACATCCACCCACAAGCCAGGAGACTCACCCCCAGGGCTGGTGTTTGCCATTCCCTACAGGGAAAATGGTAAGGTGATTTGGTTTTCAGAAAAACAAGACTCCCACTCAAACGTGCAGTCCCGGAGGAGGAGCCAGGGAGAGCAAGAGTGTGCCGCCAAGACTTCTGTGTGAACCCACATTTCCTTCTTGCCACAGACCATTTCTGTCTCTTCCTCTGCTTTGTGGTGGGGAGCTGGCCACCTGCCTTGCCTTAACCCTCCATGGTGTGCAAACACAGGCCAAGCCCCAGGGCCACTGCCACCAGGGTCTCAAGGACACGTGGGTACACACTGAGAGCCAGAGACCCACTTTGTGCCTAGGTAGGCTTGACACTTAGGCGTTGTCTTCGTTCATCACACAGGCTTGACCAGCAGACCATTCATGAAAAGGTGCTCAGTAATTACTGTTGAATGAATGAATGGGCGGTCTACAGGACAGGACCTGAAGGACGGAGACAAGAGAGGCCCATTTTGGAGTGAAATCCACCAGGATGGATGGAGAAGAGGCTTCAGAGTGCAGGGCAGGTGGGGGGGGGGGGGGCAGGCGGTGCTGGGAAGGGGCCTCCTGAGGACAGTGGATCCCTAGAGCAGAGAGTGGTCAAATGGCGAATCAGAAATGCAAGATCCACCAGCCTATATCCACAGCCTCTGGGACTTCCACCGCCCCTCAGTTCTTCGGTGGGTGCTGGGGATAGTGTCGAAGTGGCTAGGGACGTCAGCTGGGGATAGCCCATCCTGGCCTCAACTGTCCTTCCTTCCACCCGCCCCAAAGCAACAGCAATGCAGCGGCGGAAGCTTACCCTGAAGGCATCATGCGAAGCCAGAGAGGAGACAGGAAGAAAGAGGGCCTGGTGCCCAAATTCCTGCTGCTTCCGAGTTCTGTGGAGGCAAGCGCCTGGTTTTTCCCTAGCAACCGACACCTTGTGCAGGGACTTCAGATGAAAAGCCTCACTTAGTCTTTGCAGCCCGGTGTGGCTGCTCAGATTCCAGCTAATAATCAAAACCTGCCGCCTGCCTGCCCCTGCCCCGGCCCCGTTCAGAGAGGAGAGCCAGAAGACTTTGTTCCCAGGCACATCAACGATACTCAGATGCCCCAAACAGTAAACGCCTGTTTGGACCCCTCAATCCATGAAAGGGGCAGCCACCAGTTCTGGAGTCCTGGCCACATGCTGGGCCTGGTGCTGGACGTTCAAAGGGTCCTCTTCGTTCCGGGGAGAGACTGTCTTTATGCCCTCGTAAAAAAGGGACGTGGAAGGGTTGAGCCTGTGCCCTTCACAAAAACCTTCATCCCTCTGTCCAGTAGGGTCCATTTCTAAAACTAGGACTTGGAAAGAAGTTTGTGGCTACAGAAGACAGTTTCCTCCCAGCTGGGAAAATAAACCCCCCCCCCCAACACACACACACACACACCCTGCCCAGTGCGGTTCTCCACTGCCTCCCTTATCCTACGTATCAAACATTTGCCAAGATCCTCTACCTTGGCTTCCACTATCTTTATTAGCATCTCCCTGGGTGCCTCTGTAATATCTGGCATCAGAACAGTAATGGTCAGAAGGCCTAGTGCTGCTGGACACCGGGGTCTTGGCCTGACCTAGGGGAACAGTGACAGTTTGTGACACATAAGAGATGGGGCTCCCTAAGATGTTCATTTTACAGTTGGTTAAAAGCACCCCCCACTGCAAAGCAAAGCTAAAAGGGCACCTGTCTTCAAGGATGACAGGATCCACCTCCCTTTTATTTTAATAGGAGGGAAATAAAACAGCTTTGTGAAGCACTGAGACGATTTAATTATAAGGCATCGGAAAAAGAAGATTATCCACTCTTGTTCCTACACTCAGCAGCCTGTTCAGCCAGGTGGGACAGAGGAGCGGTGGCCTGAAGGATTCCACGTTCCAACTCTGGCAAGGGGTAGCCCCTCCCCAGAAAAACGTGGCCCTCTGAGAGTGCAGGTGTCCCCCGCTATCAGAAAGTAGGGCATTCCTATGAATCCTCTCCTAAGCCAAAATGGCATAAGGCAAAGAAGTAACTAGAGTACCATTCATTTATATGGAAAAAATGTTAAGCATTCCCAGACCCCCAAAATCACCTCTCTTAGGCTTTTCTGATACCTTAGGGCACATCTTGGTAACAGATGCCCAGACTAAGTCAAGATAAACCACAGATTCTCGTGGACACAGTTCAAAGCTGGCAGCCCGATGGGGAGATGCTCGGTGTGGGTCGCTGGGTGGGGGGCTCGACGGCACCACTCTCGCGGCTTGGGGCGCTACGGCCTCTATCGGGCTCGCTGCAAAACCAACGCTCAAGGCTGTTTTCACTTTTCACCTTTTTCCCCGAAAAGCGAAAATCCTCATCAGACTTCTTTAGGTTAATGAAAACAGGGGCTCGATGTAGGTCTTTTGTCAGGGCAAACGGGTGTGACACAAACTTTCAGAAAGTGGGGATACCTGTACGGAGCTGGGCCTCCTCTCAGAGGCTCTAGAACAGCGGTCCTCAGAGTGAGGTCCCTGGGCCAGCATCTGTGTCACCTGGCAGCTGATTAGAAATGCAAAGTCTCAGCCCCGGCCCAGCCCCAGCCCCATGGGATCAGAAGATCAGGGTAATGAGCTCAGCCTGGGGTCCTCGCTGCCCGGCTCAAGAACCAGTGTTCCAGGGCACAGAGCAATATACCTGGGGACCTTTACTCTGGCTGGTGCTGCAGCCCAGCAGCAAAGTCTGGGACCCCAAGCCGGGGAGCACGACCAGGGTCGATCGTGACTGAGTAGCCACACTGAGCTCTGTCTTCTGGAGCCATCTCAGAGATGAACATGTTGTTCCCCCAGTCACTGGGGGAACCAGACCCCTTGAAACTCCATTTTCTGCCCAGACGCTGCCAGGCAGGGCTCCCAAAAGGAATAGGGACGGCCGCAGCCTCAGTGAGGCCAGTCTCCATAAAGTGCCTTACGTTATGTCCGGCCCTTCCTAGGGCTCCTCTGTCTTCTTGCTTCTCCCACCTCCCCAGAACACAGCACAGCCTGACTCAGTTCTTCCGACATTAATGACCAACCACAGACCCTCCAGAAGTGCCTAATCCAGCCCCGATCGGGGCACGAGCGCCCTGTGAGAAAACATCCCAGATCATTTTGTCTAATCGCCCATCCCCCCACTGATGGCTCGGCCACTTCCTTAGTATCTTGTTACTAAAAGGTACGGTTTGACACTGTTTTAGCACACAGACAAAGCCACGTTGTAGACTAAAACGCAGATTCAGCGAATCACTCATCAGCACAGGCCTCAAAACCCCCGGGAACCTCTGCAAATAGCAGGAGGAGAGCCGTTCTCCAGGGGTGATTTGCCCGTTTTCTCTTGAGCAGATGAGAGGGAAGTTTCCGTTTATAGGACCCAGATTTAAGCTTTCACCGCCGTTCGATCAGCCTTCGGCGCCCACTCCCGACAGTGTGATAGCACACTCTTTGGCATGGCTTACGTAAAAACGGCGACCCTGGGGTGCTAGGGAGCCAGTGAGGAGGCTTCAGTGGCCAGGGACAGTGAGGAATCTGCCGCTGCTTCTGACCGAATGCCATTCGGGGCTGGGATTCCAAGAGGTCAGGGAGGTTGGTTCCGTCTCGTGTCTGGCCCAGGAAGGCTAATGGGCAGGTGAACTGGGGTGGGAGCTGCACCTTCCCCACAACCCAGAGACACCTATTGACCTCTGTGAAGAGCCCAGCAGGCTGCTTGCTCATCCGCTTAACTCGGAGTCCCTGGAACTTTCCAGATGTTACTCAGTATGTCGGCTCTTCTTCAGAGGGGATGGCCACAGGGCCTGGAAGGAGGGTGTCTGACATCAACCTGCTCTCCAGATGCCAAAGCCCTGCCACGCAGAGTTCGCTTCCTTTCTCTGTCCTCAGAAGACCCCTCCTTTTGTGTCTCAGTAAACGGCCTGAAAGGCAAACGGCTTCCAGACTCTTCTACCTCATAGTCTCAGCTTGTTAACGAAAAAAAAAAAAAGAAAGAAATCACTGAATGCAATTCATACTTTCAAAAAGCACAATAGGCATTCTCTTCGTCTTGCGTGTTCTATTCTACTCACACCTGGGCACAGGCATTTAGCAAGCTGAGCGGGCCCCCTGACGGAAAGGCGGCCTTGAGTATTTACTCAGTCAATATTTATACCATGCAGACGTTAGGCCCGGTGCTGTGCCAGGCCCCGGAGTCACCAGGCCAAGCAGAACTGCCACAGGTCCTTTCTCACCCATCTCAGTACCGACAGCACTGAGTCAGCAACTGGAGGTAAAGGTAGTTAGAGACCCTGTTAACTGCCACCCCAGACTGGACGAGAGACAGCTCAGAGCAGGCCCCCCTGGGGAGAGGATGTTCAAGCCAAGACCCAGAAACGGAGAAATGGGCCAGCGGTGCACAGATACAGGTGGAAAAGCAACCAGGCAGAGGGAACCACAGGCCATAAGAGCAGATACAGAAAGTGTCCCATGGGTTTAAGGAATACAAAGAGGCCCCTGGAGAGGCTCAGAAAGGGGGGCAGGGGGAGGGGAGCAGGAAAGATAAAGTTGGGAGGTGGGCGGGGCCTTGAAATCAAACAACTCTGGGTTTGAATCCCAGATCCCTTAACAAGCGAACCTGAGGCAAGTCGCTTAAAGTCAGCGTCCTCCTCCGTAAAATGATGACAACAGTAACTTTCTCACATGGTTACTGTGTCCCAAAAATGCACGGATGGCAGTGAAGCTAGTGAACCATCAGAAGCAATCATGAAATAGAAGGTATTTTCATCAGCTGCTCACCTCATGGTAAACCTCCGCCATCTCTAGCAAGACTAGCAATTACTGGCTTAGAAAACACGAGGCACAAGAAGGAATATCGATGGATTTGGGAGGGCAGGGGGATGAACCCAGAAAATTGGGAATTTGGTTAGTAAGCACGTTAATTTTCCTTGGTGCTGATGATTTCAACATGATGACTGTATATTCTTTGCTTCCGCTGGAATTCTATTTGTGTGACTTACATACCACAGTGAGGTGTTGCAACAAATCACCACAACGTTTGTGGCTCAAAATAACACAAATGTATTATCCCACAGTTGCTGTGAGTTACAGGTTCCACACAGGTCTCACTGGGCCAAAAACCAAGGTATTGGCAGGACTGTGTTCCTTCTGGAGGTTCTAGGGGAGAATCGGATTCCAAACCCATTCAGTTTGTGAGCTAAATAAATTCAATTCCTTGCAGTTAGAAGACTGAGGTCCCTGTTCCCTTGTTGGCTGGAACCACACATACCTTGTGAAGACCTTTCTTGGGTCCTTGCTCACGGGCACCTACATCTCAGAACAGTGATGGGAAACCAAATCTTCCTCAGGCTTGTAATCGTTCTATGCCTTCCTCCTCTTCTGCACCTCCCCCTCTTCAGCCAGAGAAAGTTCTTCTTTTGAGAGCCTGTGTGATTAGACTGGACTCACCTGGGCCCAATCATTCACTATAATCTCCCTATTTTAAAGTCTGTCCTCTTAATTACATCTGCAAAGTCCCCTTTGCCGTGAAATCCAACCATTTCACTCAGAGGTTGCAGGGATGAGGGCACGGACATCTTTGGGAGCCATTTCTCAGTCCACCACAGATGCTAAATGGCTTTCCTGATCCGTGACAGAACAACCTAGATTGTCAACAGGGAATAATCACCAAGAGTTCTAGTCAGAGGGTTTGGATTCACAGGCTCTGAGAAGAACTGACAAAACCACCTCAGAGTCCCTGAGTCGGAACCAGCAGGTAAGGGAGCCAAGCAGAAATTCTAGACTGTGGCCACAAGACAGGAAACCAGCTCCGACAATGGGAACCTGGAGATGGTGAATGCATAGTTCCTGGCACAAGGCAGAAACCCAGTTACTCTAGGGGTACGGGATGGGCAAAATGGGGACAGAGGAGGGAGGGGTACAGCCTTCCAGTTACGGAATGGATAAGTCACAGGGATAAAAGGAACAGCCTAGGGAATACAGTCAATGGTATCGTAACGGCGTTGTCTGGTGACAGAGGGTAGCTACACTTATGAGCATAGCACAACGTATAGATTTGCTGAATCATTATGTTGTACACCTGAAACTAATATAACATCATCAACTATAAATAAAAGAAGTAAAAAGAGAAGAAGGAGAAGAAGAAGGAGAAGGAGAAGAAGGAAAAGCAGCAGCAGCCCAGCTACTCTACTTACAAGATCAAAGCAGCCTCGGGCAAGGTTGGCTTAGATCTTGGGTCTTTTGGGCTCCTGAATTAGGGGCCCTTGGCATTTCCTGACTAAGAACAGGGTGGCCTGAACCTACAAGTTGTCTTGTAGTGTCTCCAGCTGGAAAAACTTTGGTTTGAAGAGAGAGAGAGAGAGCAAGGTCAGCCTCGATAGCCCTCTTCCTGTAAGTTCACAGCAGGGAATGTGGCGAGGGAGCATAATTCACAAATGGCCTTGTCTTAGCAATAGTGCCCCTCTGTGTTCAAATTCCAAGAGGTGGCAGAATTCTCTAATTAGTTCATGGAGATGCCCATCTTCTTTCTTTGTCTTTGATTTGTGTGTGTGTGTGTGTGTGTGTGTGTGTGTGTGTTTCCTTAACTTTTAAAGTTAGACCAGTCCCTCGGGCACCTGGGTGGCTCGGTCAGTTAAGCATCCAACTCTTGGCTCCGGCTCAGGTCATGATCTCATGGCTTTGTGGGTCCGAGCCCCACATCGGGTGCTGCGTTGATGGTGCAGAGCCTGCTTGGGATTCTCTGTCTCCCTCTTTCTGCCCCTCCCTCGCTTGTGCTGTCTCCCCAAAATAAAAATCAATAAACTTAAAAAAAAAAAGCCACTGGTGGAGCACAGCACGCAGTAGGTACTCAATTTGTTGAAAGCACACCAAAATCCAAGCGCCTAAAGGCCCTATCAGAAAAAGAAAGAAAAACGGAAACTCCCTGTGCACCAAAAGTAGGAAAGCAGGCCCATGGGAGGACAGCTTTATCTGGCTCTCTTCCTATCTTGCTGTTATCAGGTTAGTTTTTTCTGGACGGGCCGTATTTGCCCTTTGGGATAATAATGATTATTTATGGGATGACGAGCACACTAAATTAAGAACATGATAATACTAACTTCCTCCTCCTGCTTTAAGGTACAGGGAAGGAGAGTCTGCTCTTCAGCATGGGAGACCAGCCTAAGGATAACAAGGTAAAGCTACTTGAGCCCTTTGCCAGTCAAACTTTCGTCCATACACTTTCTAGATTCGTGTCAGGTCCAGAACGCAGTGATGTGACAGGGAAGGGGGAGACCGGAAAGAAGGCAGAGGCAGGGAGAATTGTGGAAAGGTCGGAGAGAATTCAGATTCTAACCTCCCTCTTTGCTACTGGAGCTGATCCTGGAGAATTGAGTCATCCTTGGCACCCTGCCCTTGACTGTTAATATTGATAATAGTTCCCTTGATCTAGAGGAGTCTCACAACTCATAACACAGGCAAGAGATAGGAGGTCGTGGCCACTGTTGCTCTTTTTTTCTTTCCATGACAGGCACGGAGTTGAGGCAAAGGAGAGAGACGCCAGTGCCTGCTGCAGGGGAGGGAGGCGGCCAGGAGGAAGGGGAAGGCTGCGGTCATGATGAAGACATTTAAAATTGGGAGACTGAGATATGAAGGTCAGAGCCGCTCATATCTCCATGGCCTAAAAATCTGCAGCATCCCAGGTACTGGTCTGGTGGTGGAGGGAGGTTAGGGGGCGACGGCTCAACTCCCTGCCATTCCGATCTTGGGGACGAGGGGGAGCCCTTCACCAGAGGAGGAGATCACGTTGGAACTTGAGCTGCAAAGGCCAACAGCATCGACACCCTGAATAAGCTCACAGTTCTCCAACTTTGGTGGGCATCCGAATCTCCTGGGGCATCTTGTTAAAATTCAGATTCCTGGGCCCTACCCATAGGGGGTTCTGCCCCACACCAGTCTTTATCCAAAGCCCCAGAGTTCCAGTGGGTGGCGAGAAACCAGCATCTCCCTTTTGCCCTGTTTCTGCATCCCAGAAAATGGACAGAGGCCACTCTTGACCTCTGACAGGTGCGTCAGCTAAGACTTGCTTGGCTCCCTACTGACAGTGACTTAGCAGACCTCTGGTAGCTGGGAACTGCTCTTGCTGCCTACACCTACAGTTGCAGGTAAGCCCACGCCGACGGGAGCTGTATTCTGGTTCTGAAATGGTCGGCTAGCCCAGGCTAGCCCATGGGGAAATTCAGCCCTGGGTATGTATCAGGAAGGCAGCCGATACTCGAGAACTCACTGAAAATGTGGCCAGGATTAGATTACCCCCCCTCTGAGCTGGTCAGGTCAGATTTCCAGATGCAGGGAAGGCCTCCTGGGGACAAGGCTTCAACTGGCCTACCCCATCGTCGTGTTCTATTTTGGAGGATCCTACTGCCTTGCAAAGAAAGAGAGTGTATGCAGATCTGTGTGTGCATGCGTACGTGGGTGTACTCAGAGGTAGAGATGCACGGCATGTATTAAGATACACAGCAGCAATGCATTCCCTGGATGTACATATACAGGGCTCTGAAGATTGTGGTTTATTTTTCTTTTTTCCTCCTTTTGTGGAGGGTAAGGCCTTTTTACTTTGTAGGCACTGACCGAGCACCTCAATGACTGTGGAGATGCAGAGACCCTCGTACTATCCGAACTTACAGACTAGCTAAAGCATTTTGCAAGACAGGGATGCATTTCACTTTATTTCTTGTGAAGCCATTCTCAGTGCCGCTGTGCTCCTAGAGCCCAGACCACTCCCCTTTTGTCAAAATTTACTGACCAGCTATGATGCGCCCTGTTTGTGCCAGCTGCTGTGGGGCACACCAAAAAAGCATAGTAACTGGGGAGCTAAGTTTATCAGGCACAAAATTAATCATAGAAGAATATAAGACAAATTAACAGTGCCAATAACACGTACATAATGCAAGTTTGTTTCTCCCAGACCACAGTTATTCTCAAACTAGAGTAGTGAACAGTCCCCTAAAAGGAAAAATATTTCCAGAGACCTTCCAGTTTGACCTGAAATGTTTGTATGTTACTTGATTAAGCATAAACATAAAATTTGGTATGAATTTCTTTTTAATTTGTAAACACCAAATTTTTAAATGACATGCCAAAAAAATTATTGAAAAGCCAACAATATTCAAATTAGCAACACCAATGTAACCATACTGTTTTGTCAAAAACAAATTCGTGGTCTTTAATAGTAGAAAGAGATAGCCCCAGGTCTGATTCTTTATTTAATCAGCTGACTTTGTAGTCTGACTTTCATAATACTAATTCAGATAAGGTTTATCTATGTAAGAGTGCTGTTCACAATTACATTCATGGTTTTGAGGTCTGGCCTCCTAGTTCAAAATAATCAGACCTCATACCTAACCAAAAATTGCCACACGCAATTCTCAAATGCCTGTTTTAATGATGTATCATCTGATAACACTGTAAAGCTGTCTAATTCAGCTGAAGATGAGATTAACATTGTGGCATTCTTGAATCTGCATTAAATTTAATCCTATTGTTGCCTGTATTAAGAGAAGAAAACTTCTTTTTGGTAAATTTACTGTTATACTTACTATTAATGAACTACAAGTTGCAAAGTATGGAATCGAACGGAGCCGTAATATATCTGCATATATGTTGTGATGGTTAATTTTTATGTCAACTGAACTAGGCTAAGGGATACCCAGACAGCTGGTAGGAACCAACCAACCAACAACAAACAAACAAACAAACAAACACACAAAAAAAGCTCTCCCAATGGAGGTGGGCATCATCCCATCCATTAGGGCCTAAAGACATTAGAAGCTGGGACATCCAGCTTCTCCTGCCCTTGGGCATCAGGGCTCCTGGTTCTCAGGCATCAGATCTCAGCCTGGGACTTCTACCATCGGTCCCCTGGTTCTCAGGCCTTTGGCTTTGGACCAGAACGACCAGGCTCCCTGGGCCTCCTGCCTGCAGATGGCAAGTCATGTGGCTTCTCAGCCTCCATAATCATGTGAGCCAATCCCTCATCGTAAACCTCTTTCTATATATCTGTGTACATCCTATTGGTTCTGTTTCTCGGGAGAACCCTGCCTAAGGCCTGTGTGCGGGTGCAGCCATGTGGGTGTAGGTCTTCAGCGCCTGGACCCCACGCCGGAAGAGGACGCAGCCCTTCTCCCTCGCTCCCTTGGTTGAAGCTGTAAAGCTTCATTCACACAACCGCTGTGACTTCATGTGGCTTTCACCTGGCGTACATGGGATTGGGTACAAAAGCGTAAATGCCGGTACGAAAGTATGACAGCTTTGAATGGTCAGCCAGAAGATCTGGCTTGGGTCAACGTTCTTACACTTTCACCAGATTGAAATCAGAAAGTTAAAAAAACTGCCGTAAAGAAATCAGAAACCCCTGAGGGCTGAGATGCACTGACACTCTGACCTTCCATCCCCCCGTTTCTCCATGCCAGGTGCGCTGGGGTATGCTCACAAAAATTAGGTGCATTAAAAACACGAACTCCGTGTTGAAGGGGAAGAGATAAAGCTGAGCACTATATAAATCGGACTCTCTCAGACTGCAAAGGGAAAGACAGCATCTAAGATGTTAATCCCTCCACATAAGGTACCCCTCACAGCACACCTTTAGGTCCTAACCTGGCCCCAGACTTGAAATTCCCAAATCTCTCCTTATAGCATCTCCTTTTATGCCAAGTTAGAATCTCCAATTACCTTCTGAGAAAAACCAAAGCCCTGTGCACCGAAAGTGACCACAGTGCCTGCTAAAACCTTTTTTCTCCCTGCTAATACTTTCCTCAGGTAAATACTTGTCCATCACTTAGTCTGGAGGGGGGTCCTGAGAGTTTTCCTAGGTTACCACCAACAGCCACTAACCCCTCAAATCCCAAAAGCAAGCCAGTGGGTTTGGAATTCCCACATTCCTAATGAGTCCAGAAGGATCTTCTAGATCAGATTGCCTTTGCGATCTCTCATCTGAAAGGTTATATACCGTCCCTTTAACTGTTGGACCTGTTGAAACAGATCCATTTGTATACACACACACACACACACACACACACACACACACACACACTCACCATACGGCACAAACATTAATTCTCAAAGACAGTAGCTTCTCCTGGGAAGGAAATGTTTCCTACCTATTTCATAATCTCCAACATGCCACCTCCATCCATGAGGTTAGAAAATCCTATTACCATACAGAATAGTGTTTACTTTCTTTATTCCTCTTTAGCTTACAGAATGAGAAAAAGATCACACGTTCCTTAGCAGCTCTTCCCTCAGCACAAGAAAAGCTGTGAGCTGACCATTCTAAGGGAGAACTCATCTAAATTCTTTGCCAATGGCTTTTGCCTTCTGATGACCGGCCACTGAGGAAAGGGAAGGCTGTGAGACTTGCTTCCAGTTACAAGTATTGTAGGTTCTCAAAATAGCGGGCAAACATCAACAAGGAGGCTTTGTGAACAAGGGAAAGGCTGAGTCTAAACTAGAAAGGCAAGTAGGCTCAGCACAGGTGTCGTGGCAGTGTGGGTGGTGGCAGGTGGAGAGAGAAATGAGCGTAAGGAAGAGGCATCAGGGAAGGCAAAGAGCCTTGTGTGAACCAGAGGGGGTGAGGACACTGGAGTGGGAGGAAACAGTGGGACATGGGAGTGAATGACTAGGACAGGGCTGATTACAGGGCTACGAACATAGCAGACTGAGTTCAGGCTTGATCCAAAAGGCCACGGGGAACCACTCTATTTCTTTGAGTAGAGAAGAGAGAATTTAGAAGGGAAGTGGTATTTGGGACAGAGAAGTCTGGCAATAGTGGACAGCATGCATTGGTCTGTAATTAGGGGTGCCTGGGTGGCTCAGTCAGGTAAGCGTCCTACTTTGACCCAGGTCACAGTTTCATGGTTCGTGAGTTCAAGCTCCGCATCAGGCTCTGTGTGGACAGCTCAGAGCCTGGAGCCTGCTTCGGATTCTGTGTGTGTGTGTGTGTGTGTGTGTGTCTGCCCCTCCCCTGCTCAATCTCACTCGGTTTCTCAAAAATGAATAAATGTTAAAAATTAAAATAATAATAATAACAATCCAGGTAATTAAGCCCTGGTTGTTTGACTTTAGTTCCCAATGGGCAGGGGCTGGGTCACACTGTGATAACCCCGAAGTCCACAAGGGTGCCTCTCATGCAGGAGCAGCTCACTTCTTCAACTCAAATAGGCTAAAATCTAGCGACCAGGAGGCAGCAATAATGGAGCCCAGGCAAGGATTGCAAAAGTCCCTCACTATGTTCAGATAGATACCACACCGACAGGTCTGGCTCAAACAGCCACGATCATCTGTGTTCTTTTTTTATTAAAATATGTCACCAGAGCCTCCCAGCACTTTCCCAGTCTAATCCCACCAGCCTAGAGTGACAGAGAGATAAGAGGCAAGCCTAATCATTCCCAGAATCTCAGGGTTCAGTCTGCTCCTGTCCCATCAGCCACAGCGAGTCACACATCCCAGAATCGGAGGGGGTGGAGACTGCAAAGCCACATAGCAAAGGGCAGAGATACAGACAGGTCATTAATGGGGGCCATTGGCAACAATGACCTGTCATGGCACCAGAAAGAAAAAAAAGACTGGAAGAGAGTTGGATTCTAACCACAGATCAAGACCTGAATTAAGGAAGGATATCTCCATGGTCATGTTAGGAAAGGAATGGTAGAATTGGTCAGCAGGAGAAGTGAGCCTTTAGTGTTAGAAAGATTGATGAGCCTCAGACACGCCCCATGGCCCATTCTTGGCTCTCCATACCTGTGAGCAATGCAAGCATCGGAAAAGAGTGGCCATCTTGGTCTTCATTGCAGGTGATCACAAATACTTTTGCTTTCCTTACCAACTGGATTTTTCCCTGCTGCATTCAAATATGATCTGTTCACCTTAAATAAACTCTCACTTGACTTCATTTGCCTCTCCGGACAGGGATTCTTGAAATACAAGGAAGAAAAGGAGTAGCTGGGAAGCAGGGAGTACTGGTTCCCTTCAAACTAGTGTAGTGAGATGTAAGTGAGGAGCAGAAGGGCCTGGTCATGACTGGCTGCGGAGAGGAGGATGGGATCTTGACGGACCTGTGTCATTGGAAAGACCACAAAGGTTGGAATATGAAGCCCTTATGTAACTTCTAATCTTGACTATGAGATGTGGAATAGTCTGGCGTGCATAAGATGTCGGCAGCCTCCTCAAACCTTCACAAAGAGACGAGACATTCATTTCACGAAACTCCCGACCCCACTTCCCAAGGTTGATTCCTCCTGAAAGAAGGATCCTGAGAGCAGAGCTGTAAAGTTTAAGAAGGTTCCTGGCTTCCTGATGAGGCAAAGGAACACCTGGGGTGAGCGGATTCGAAGCAACGGACTTAGGGTTAGGAGCGAGGGCAACTGGCCTATGAGGAAAGTGGGAGCCAACAGCATGGGACCGAGCTTCGGGGAGGGCTTCAAGGGCAGGGCTCAGCTTAGAGATGCTGAGGAACAGACTAGATCCATAATCGGTAGGAAGCTTGGCACACAATACTGGAGGTGACAGCTGGGGAAAACACGAGCCAGCCCAGTGGCATGTGGACTGTGTTCCATCCCAGGTCAGAGAGCGAGAGCTGGCATCTGGGACCAAAATGGGCCAAGGTAAAAAGCATGGCCTTGGGCTGGGGTGCTCAGGGGAGGCGGACTGCCCAGGAGAACGGGAATCCCGGGGCCAGCCAGTTGGCCGATGCAGGGAGACAGCCAGACATAGGAGGCGGTGAGGGGAGCACCTCAAGGGCATGGTCGGTGCCTATACATCTGTGCGGGGCTGGGACAGTGACAGGGACTGTGGGGGCCATTTCCCACACCTGAGCGGCATTTGTCCCCTCAGGTGCCTGCAACCTGCCGTGGGAGCGAATCCTAGATGTGAAATGCTGATGTGCAGGAACAAGAACAGACCAGCAGAGATGGAGGGAAGGGGAGGAACCATGAATTCAGAAGCAGGGTGCAGATCTCTTCTGTCTCCTCCGTCTTCCATTTAGAGACAGATGCGCCTTTCGGTCACTTATTAGAAGTAGGGGATCAATTATAATTTCCTCTCCTTCATCTGTGGAAGTCAGACTCCTCAGCAGTAAGGCTTGCAGTTGGGTGGGTTCTTCCTACTCCCCTTCCACCGGGAGTAAAAACGATTAACGCTGAGTCCTGTGATCACAGATACAGGCAGCAAACCAGTGACTTTGCCCTCAATATTGCGCAGCTCAAACCAATTGCCCTGATGCAATCGATGGCGATGTGCAGAGGAGTCCAAGCCTCCGGCTGCTGGTTCAGCTGTTAGCAGGTGCCCAACTGCCTCCTTCTCCTAGGAAGAGAGCGCCATCTAGTGTAGAAACAGCGAAGTCCAGGACCTGCCGACCCATTCTTTTATTTTTGTTCCGGGGGCGGGGGGTTGTACAAGGACTGTGCCCTCCTGTCTCATTCCCAGACTATCCTGAGACATCACATTAAAAGAAACAAGGTGTCCCTGAACACGTTAAGCTGTTGCCAGGTACAGGAGGTGACGCTACAGGTGTACCTGGTCCCCAGAAGCCACCCTTCAGCACAGATTTTGAAGACCTGCTTACTTGTTTTCTTCAACTGGGGGCTTGAGAGAAGTAGAAACTCTGCCTGGCTGAAATTCTCCAGCTAAAGCACGTCTGTGAAGTCGAGGCTTTCTACAGCCTCCTCCATCCAAGTCTGAAACATCCTGTTAGGCTTTCTGCACGAGGGTGTGGGCCAGCCGCCACGGTGCTGAGCGCAAGCCAGCGGGGTGGTGGTAAACCAGCAACCAAGGAGGGGTGGTCCTGCTTTGTAGCATTTGCTGGTTTCCTTGCTGCAGACACTTCTTCCACTGTGGCTGATTTCAAGAACCTAGGTGACGTCACTGCTGCTGAGCTGGGGGGTGGGGGGGACGCATACCGCTGGCTCTTAGCGGGGACAAGCTGGCTCCAGCAGCCACTGGCCCAGAGACCCGCGTCTTGGGTTCATCTGTGGATAATGTCTCCCACTCATCGCTTAGAAGCAAGTAAGTGGCTGAAAGGGACACATGGGCTGCTGGAAACATACTGCATTGGGAAATCCAAACATTTACAAAAGCACCAGGCAATGCCAGGAAGGAGGGGTGGAAAGTTACCATTCACCCTTTGCAAAGACAGAATTCTAGGGATGGGGTCTTGGGTGCTGCGTTCAGAAGTGGTTGATTTTCACCAGGGCAAATAATACCTCCAGGTGTCGAAAACAGCGCCTAATATATCATGTGTGCTCAAGCGGTTGTTGTGGTTGTTGTTAAAGACTCTTTGAGATGCCTCAGCAGGCCACACACCTTGACAAATTCTTCATTTTCTTCAATCAAGTTCCAAGAGGAGTGACTGTATCTTTTCCAGCTTCCAACAGATATACTCAGCATCTCTGACGGGCCCCGAATATTTTCACACGAAAAGGCCCAGGAGCAATGCTGGCAACCACTCCTTCAACCAGCACGACGCTTCTGGAAAAATGGCATTTATTGAGCACCTAATTCAGAGTATGAAGTTAATATAAGACCTCATGTCTTTCTCTCAGAAACTCTATAAATGAGATGTTATAACTTTGCTTTCATAAGTAAAGATTAGTCCTCAGCCGTTCAGTGAGATAGTGATTGAACTGAGTGGTTCAAATTGGGATCTTTGGAGCTCAAAGTATAACACCCTCTCCCTGCATCCATGAACGAGAGAAGTGAGTTCCAAGAAGGCATTTTCACTAGGTTGCAAACCCCATTCTGCATACCACATCAGTGTCCGTGTGAATGGAGCCCTACATTTGTGCAGTGCACAGCCTGTGCACCTTTCTGTGGCCATGTGTGTATTTCCCTCCCCTCTTCCCTGTTATTTGTCCCACAGGGTCATTTTCTCTTCCCTAGCTTACACCAAAGCAGAAAAAAAGTAAAAAACGAACAAACAAACAAAACACAAAAGCAAGCAAACAAAACAAAGAACAAAATGACTTCCACTTCGGTGAAAGACAAAGATTTTCCTTTCAGAGGCCTGAGGAAAGGGAGGAGACAGAAGAGGGTGGCCACTGAAAACAGGAGTGGAGGACGGTCTGGACTCTGGAGAGATGAGGAGCACTTTAAACAGGAGAAAGGAGACCCTTTAGTCAGAGAGGCCCAGTAAGGAGAATGAGCTGTCCCAGGTGGAAATTCCCTGCCAAGTTCTCCCATGAAGAACACCCTGGATAGGGGCGCCTGGGTGGCGCAGTCGGTTAAGCGTCCGACTTCAGCCAGGTCACGATCTCGCGGTCCGTGAGTTCGAGCCCCGCGTCAGGCTCTGGGCTGATGGCTCAGAGAGCCTGGAGCCTGTTTCCGATTCTGTGTCTCCCTCTCTCTCTGCCCCTCCCCTGTTCATGCTCTGTCTCTCTCTGTCCCCAAAATAAATAAACGTTGAAAAAAAAATTAAAAAAAAAAAAAAAAAAGAACACCCTGGATATATGTAAAGCCCCCTGACCTGCATGTAGGGACCCCCTCCGTGGGGGGCACAAAGGGACAACCAAGTTCCTGTCAGAGGGGCGCCTGAACAGAAATCAGCGTTGGCAGTTTCCTGTGAGCAGGGACAGCACGGAACACCCAACCACCTCACAAGTACCGCAAAGCACACCATTGTGGGTAGGATCCATACCATACCAACAGTGCAAGCGGTGTTGGGGACTAAATTGTCATCTTAAATAACTGCCACCAGAATTTCTCTTCAAGAGGCAACTGTCTGGATGAGTAACTTGGTGAATACTAGGGCTTAATGGCGAACCTTGAGGAGCATGGATGCCCTGGGCATGAGAGCTTCCCACGAGAGGGGAGCCAGGGCCACTCTGCTGGGGATGAGGTACAGTTGGGTGTGGGGGCACGGAGGGAGGACGAGGAGGTCAACAGAAAGATGGGAGAAGAGGGGCGAAGTCAGCAGGGTGGTGGAAAGCTGTGTGAAGGGCTGGGACGCCCTGTCCCTCAAGCACCCCACTGGAGGAAACATGTTCAACTGGTGTGAGTGGAACTTTCTGGCCACTGAAGAAGCAGCTGTGGTCACATCAGGGCGGCTGAGGTGTGGGCCTGACACACACAAAGACTTGGAGACCAGCAGGCTGCGGTGGCCCTGACTCCATCAGCCTCTCTCCACCCCCTGGAATTCAAAGAAACTGCAGGTTCAAGTTTAGCTAGATAGAGTGACACTGGGAGGCCCCAGCTGATTTCAGGTGATGGAGGGAGAAAACATAAATTCCAGAGTGGGACGGTTCAGAGAATGCTTCAGAGAGCAAGACTTGGTGTTTGAGCCTCATTAGCCCAGAAGGTGCTGCGGTGTGCATGCTCGGAGGCCCATCGGTTCACTGATTAGGGAAGTCACCCCACCCTCTCTCCTGCAGACAGAGCAGGTGCGAGAGGGAAGGAAAAGCGGGTTTCTCCCAGCTTCCTCCAAAAGTGTGGAAGAACTCAGGGAGAAATGTGGGGTGGAGGAGAGGGGAAAACACCCTTAAAAAAAACACTCAGAAACAACAACCAGCTCAGTACGTTTGCCTTCGATCAAACAACCTCTACATATTGTGAAAGAGGAGAGGGCTATGTATGGTGCCACTTACAACTGGTAGGGGGGAAAAAACCCCTTATTTAAATTTTGAAGACTTGGGAACCAAGACTTTGTTCTTATGCTATAGGAATAAGTTGACTCTTTCTCCAATGTCTAAATGCAAATATTTTAAGACACACCTTGGGGGCCTGGGTGGGGCAGTTAAGCGTGGGACTTAGGCTCAGGTCATGATCTCACCGTTGGTGAGTTCAAGCCCTGCATCCGATAAGCTCAAGCCCCGCTTCTCTCTCTCTCTCCCTCTCTCTTTCCCTTTCTGCCCCTCGTGGGATTCTCTTTCTCTCCATCTCTGCGCCTCAGAAGAAGAAGAAGAAGAAGAAGAAGAAGAAGAAGAAGAAGAAGAAGAAGAAAGAGGAGGAGGAGGAGGAGGGGGAGGAGGGGAGGGGAGGGGGAGGAGGAGGGAAGAGGAAGGAGGAGAAGAAGATACACCTCTGCCCAAGGCTAATAAATGCACTGGATCCATTGACCTGAAAATGCAATTCCACCTGCTTGCAGGGATAGCACATGGTTGGCACACACCAAATGTCTGTGGAGGAAAGGAGTTGGTCCCCATCAGCTGAGATAGACAACCATCATAAGCTCTGGAAGCGTGAAAGGAAAGGAAAGGGTTTTGAAGGCAGAGGGCACTGTCCTGCCGGACACTGAGGACGGACCTTGACCCGGAGCTCCTCTGGCTTTGTGGAAACTGCAGCGAAGGGCTTGGGTCCAAGCATTCCAGAGACAGTCAACATTTTCCCAGCCTGCGCGCGATGGGTTTCTTTGCTGTGCTTGTTTGCGTTCCTTTGATTCCGTTCTTCAAAGGAAATAGGGTGTGTTGATGTTTTCAATGAAGAATGTGCTTTCTGGATGATCTAATTCATCTTGCAGTAGGATGAAAAGGAAGCAAAGAAGCAAAAGGAAGCAAGGCTCCTGGAAGACCTCAGTAGAATGAAAACATGTAAGCTTTTTATATAATGTTATATGAACATGGATATGCCATTCTGCTGGGCCGTGTCCTCCATCATTTACCCCTTAAACCACAGAAAACAAAAACACAAGTAGTATGACAAATAAGTGTTACAAGGAGTAGAGATGAAGGGTGGGTGCATGGGGAACTAACACGCCTGACACAGGAAAGAACTCACCACACATTACCCCATTCAATCTTCACATTGGCCCGAACGGTATCTAGTGGACAAGCAAATAAAAACAAAACCAAAACAGGCTCACAGAGAAGAGTCACATAGCTGGGAAACACTAGACCCAAGACTTGAGTCCACGTTGGTCTAATGTCAAATTCCCTTCTCTTTCCACCGCTTCCCGAAGGCAGTGAGGATTCTGAAAATTACAAAGCAGCACAGCTTATGTGAAAGTTGTCTATCGACCTTAGGCCAAATGTACTCACTTCTGGAAATTATCAGCTTAATAGAGATCTCTGTTTTTTTGAATAGATGTGATATGAATGAGATCTTTTTAGCTAGCCTACTTATATCAATCTATCAGGCTATACTCTTTCCAGTATAATAGTGGACAGGGTGAGTAATGGGATTTTGATCTTAAGAAGGTTAAATCACCACATCTAAGCAGCTGTGGTATGTCGGGATAAGGGAGTTGTTTTGCCTTCTAAAACAGGCGAGAGCTGAGAAAGCTGGTTACAGAGGCTGTACAAGTCCGCACATGCCCCTGAGTCCAGAGGCTGGAAAAAGTAGGCAGAGAGGTGAGTATTAGATTCTGTTGCCCCTCATTTTTATGTCATTTGACTTGGATCGGTCTTTAATTATACAGTTGATGTGAAAAATGCCAGGGCTCTGTCTACACCAGCCTGAAACAACTTGAAGGCTAGTCAGTTATTCACCCCATCTCCACAAATGTCAATGGTCCCTGTATTTGCAGAGTTTTTCATTCTTCTCCAAGTGTTAGGGTGCTTGTATGTTCAATGCATACAGATGCTAGGGTTCCCTTAGAGTCAGACATTTGGATGGCAAAACCTTGAGAATATACACATAGTTGGCTTTTCATTCAGACTGATGGCATTGTATAAAGACAGTTGAGTTTTTTTGGTTGGTTTTTTTTTAATGTTTATTTTATTTGAGACACAGAGAGAGTGCATGAGTGAGCAGGGAGAGGCAGAGAGAAGATCACAAGCAGGCTCCATGCTGTCAGCACAAAGCCCAACTCAGGGCACAAACTCATGAACTATGAGATCGTGACCTGAGCCAAAATCAAGAGGTGGATGCTTAACCAAGTGATCCACCCAGGCGCCCCTAAAGACAGTTAAGTTTTAATAATAAAGTCTAAGAAGGGATAGGGCTGGCTAGTAATAAGAGGGAATCCTGCTTCATCTATGTCACTGTATATTTTAAAAGCTAGTGAACATTTTTATTGGGATAAAGTTCTACTTGGTCTGAGGCCCCCATCACAGTGGGCCAAATGGAGACACCATGCAGCTAGGATGAGATCACAGCCTCTAGGGCTAAACAGAACTCAAATTTTACATGATGCAGCCAAGAACGTGAAGAACAAATAAAACTGTGATCTAAGGAGTTTTCTGGACCAGGTTAGGGAAGCCAAATTTTATCGTCAGATACAAAACGAAAGGGGTCAGGAATCCAGTGATAATCATTTAAAGATCAGAAAAAAAGAGGAAGGAGGTCTAGGATCATCTCAATGAATGGGACTGACATAACTGAGCCTTGTCTTGGTCAGATTCATGCTGAGTGCTGGTCCAGGTTTGTCAAGGATTGCCTTGTAGGGCATGGATGGGGAGGGGGGGAGGGGTCTGTTCAAGAACGGCTTTCTTGGGGGACTTTCCCAGTCACTGAGTATTACAGTCCATAGCTCTTCTGGCTTCAACCTGACAAGGACAGGCTAATACACTAAATCCCTTGACCAGGTGGATAGAGAGGGTGTGAAAAATAAAAATCAGTGCCCGAGAACATAGCCTCCATTAAATTTCAGGTGTTGGAGAAGGTAAGGAAGGAAGGGTGGTCTAGGCTGGAAATCATACAGCTAATAGTTAAAATCACGGACTTCGAATTCATACAGATCAGCATTCAAATCCCAGCTCTGCAACTTAGTAGGTGTTTGGGAACAGGGGACAAACTTCTGTAAAACCTCAGCTACCCCATCTGTAAAATAAGTATAATAATGGCACCCACTCTACTAGAATTCTACAAGGCTTGAAGGACATGGAGGTGGTTGATGTGTCTTGAGTCCTTACAGTGTGCTGAGCATCTTACAGGTATTATCACATGTTTCGCAAATGGTAAGAACACAAATGTTTGCTATAATGCCATGTATACTCTAAAATATTCACAAAGTATAAAGAGTTTTAACCAAATAACACAAAAGGCAATTTTTTAAACTCAAGCCACTACTCATGAGCTATTAACAAAACATTTGTATACAGAGTATGTTTGAGCAACAGTCCTGGGTGCTGTAGGGAATGCAAAGATGAACGAGTAATGGCCTCTGCTCCTGGGGAGTTTCTAGTCTAGAAGGGAAGATCAGAGGAACACAAAATAACCGCTAGCTGCCAGATTAAAGAGTATATGTGTGCTGAAATCAAGACTCAAAGAGGATTAGAAGCAAGAAGGGAAAAGGGCTCCTTGCATCTAGGTGAGAGAATGGAGCCTCATGGAGAAGGGAAAGGTATGGCGGACACTGATGGTGGACTCATCCAATGGCCATTCCCACCTCCCTGTCTTCTTGCTCACTTCCCAATTAAATACTCACTTTCCCAGCCTCCCTTGCAGCTAGAGTAGGGGTAGCCATGTGACACAAGGCTGGACATGAAACATTAAAGGAAAATTATGGAGGCTTCTAAAAATGGTCTTACTATTGGATACAAGGCAAACCCATCGGTAGTGACACCCTTGCTCTTCTTCTCACCTGAACATGGACATGATGCCTGGAGCTAGAACAGATACTTTGCAACCGTAGAGCTGACAGGACCCCACCTCATGATGCCTTCATTTGCCACATGAGAAGAATCCATGTTTCAAATATATTTGCTGGGGGAAATAACACATAGAAAGCCCTAAGGATGTAAGGGAACAAAAGCACAAATTGTTGTTTTTTTGTGCCTATCTTGTGCCAAACACAGTTCTAGAAACATGAGCACAATTTACCTCACATGTACCGATTTTTAGGACTAGTATTATTCTCTTCTTTTATAGCTGAGAAACCACGGGGTAGAAAGGTTGTCCCCTACCCACATTATGCACCTGTTTCCAGGCAGGGCTGAAATCAGGTGTTGAAATCTGAGTCCCCAGAACCTCAGAATGTGACTATTGGCAAATAGGACCATTAGAGAGGGAGTCAAAGCAAAATGAGGTCATGTGGGCAGGCACTTGTTCAATCCGACTGGTGTCCATATAAGAGGAGGAGATCAGGACATAGACAAGCATGGAGGGAAGACAGAGAAGACACAGAGAGGAGACCTCGGGAAAAAACCTCAGAAGAAAACAACCCTATCAATGGAACAGAATAGAGAACCCAGAAATGGACCCACAAACCTATGGCTAACTAATCTTTGACAAAGCAGGAAAGAATATCCAATGGAATAAAGACCGTCTCTTCAGCAAGCAGTGCTGGGAAAACTGGACAGCTCCATGCAGAAGAATGAACCTGGACCACTTCCTTACACCCTATACAAAAATAAACTCAAAATGGATGAAAGACTTAAATTTAAGACAGGAAGCCATCAAAATCCTTGAGCAGAAGACAGGCAAAAACCTCTTTGACCTTGGCCGCAGCAACTTCTTACTCAACACATCTCTGGAGGCGAGGGAAACAAAAGCAAAAATGAACTACTGGGACCTCATCAAAATAAAAACCTTCTGCACAGTGAAGGAAACAATCAGCAAGACTAAAAGGCAACTGATGGAATGGGAGAAGATATTTGCAAGTGACATACCAGATAAAGGGTTAGTATCCAAAATCTATAAGGAATTTATCAAACTCAACACCCCAAAAAACAAATAATCCAGTGAAGAAATGGGCAAAAGACATGAATAGACATTTCTCCAAAGAAGACATCCAGATGGCCAACCGACACATGAAAAAATGTTCAACATCACTCATCATCAGGGAAATTCAAATCAAAACCACAATGAGATACCACCTCACACCTGTCAGTATGGCTAACATTAACAACTCAGGCAACCACCGATGTTGGCGAGGATGCGGAGAAAAAGGATCTCTTTTGCATTGTTGGTGGGAATGCAAGCTGGTGCAGCCACTCTGGAAAACAGTATGGAGGTTCCTCAAAAAGTTAAAAATAGAACTACCCTATCAGTCACAATTGTACCAGTAGGTATTTATCCAAGGGATACAGGTAGCTGTTTTGAAGGGGCACATGCACCCGAATGTTTACAGCAGCACTTTTGATAATAGCCAAAGTATGGAAAGAGCCCAAATGTCCATCAATGGATGAATGGATAAAGAAGATGTGGTGTGTATATATATATATACAATAGAGTATTACTCGGCAATTAAAAAGAATGAAATCTTGCCATTTGCAACTACATGGATGGAACTGGAGGGTATTATGCTAAGTGAAATTAGTCAGAGAAAGACAAATATCATACGACTTCACTCATATGAGGACTTTTTTTTATTTTTTCAACGTTTATTTATTTTTGGGACAGAGAGAGACAGAGCATGAACGGGGGAGGGGCAGAGAGAGAGGGAGACACAGAATCGGAAACAGCCTCCAGGCTCTGAGCCATCAGCCCAGAGCCTGACGCGGGGCTCGAACTCACGGACCGCGAGATCGTGACCTGGCTGAAGTCGGACGCTTAACCGACTGCGCCACCCAGGCGCCCCTGAGGACTTTAAGAGACAAAACAGATGAACATAAGGGAAGGGAAGCAAAAATAATATAAAACATATATTGGGGGGGGGGGACAAAACATAAGAGACTCTTAAATATGGAGAACAAACAGAGGGTTACTGGAGGGGTTGTGGGATGGGGGATGGGCTAAACAGGGAAGGGACATTAAAGACTCTACTCCTGAAATCATTGTTGCACTATATGCTAACTACCTTGGATGTAAATTAAAAATAAATAAATAAATAAACAAACAAACAAACAAACTTGAAAAAAAAAGAAAAAAGAAAAAGAAAACAATCCTGATGACACCTTGATCTCAGACTTCCAACCTCCAGAAGTGAGAGAAAATTAATTTCTGTTGGGTAAGTTCCCCAGTCTGTGGGGCTTTGTTCTGGCAGTCAAGCAGACTCACTCAGCTTTCTTCCTCAAACCTGATTGCCTTTCCTGTCACCCCTAAAGGCAGGGACACTAGAGGACTGTCTCCAGGTGAGGAAGGAGGCTCAGCATTTTCTTTACCACCAGCATGTTCCAGGCTCAGAGTAAGGAGAGATTTACTCCACCTAAAAGCACTGGAAGGTTCTGCAGAGAGTGAAACATTTAGTCACCATTTGACCCAGCTATTCCATTCCTCGGCGAACATACCCAAGAGAACCAAAAACAGGTATTCAAACAAATACAAGTACGCAAATGCTCACAGCAGGATTATACACGATGGCCAAAAGGTGGAAACAACCCAAGTGGAACCAACAGAGGAGTGGACAAACAAAATGTGGCCTAGCCACACAATGGAAGAGTATTCGGTCATCAAAAGGAATGACATAGTGATACAACAGGGATGAATCTCAAAAACATGCTAAGTGACAGAAGCCAGACACAAAAGGCCATGTACCGCGTGATTCTATTTATATGAAATGTCCAGAATAAAAATCCATAGAGACCGAAAACAGATTAGTGGTTGCCAGGGACTGGGAAGCAGAGGGAATGTGGAGTGATTGCTCAATGGGCTCAGGGTTTCCTTTTGGAGAAAGAAAAATGTTCTGGAACTAGATAGAGGTGATGGTTGCAAAACACTGGGAATGTGCTGAATGTCCCTGAACAGTACACTTTAAAATGGTTAACTTTATGTTGCCTGGATTTTCCCTCCATTTTTTTTTTTTTTAAGTGCAGGAGCACGGAACAGAGAATGGAGAAGAAAGGGGACCTACAGACACCCGAGGAAGCAGCGTGGTGGTGAGGGACACAGACCAAAATGGAGAAGACACCAACCTCGCTGAAACCAGCCGTGTGACTGTGTGTGAGTCACCCACCCTCTCAGGGCCTCCATTTTCTCCTCGGTTAGGACAGTCGGCTCCTAGTGGGCACCATACAGATGTCAGTTATTGTTGGGTATTTATTATGATTAATTTTATGGATATCTACGATCTTCTCTAATGGCCTTCTCGCAGAGGTACCCTGGTTCTTAAATCAGTTCACTAGTTCAATCATAGCCCACTTCCAAGGCAAAACTCAGTGTCAGAGAGACCAGAGGAGAACTGCTGTTCTAATAAACATTCTGTGTTGCATGAGCAGAGGTGAAAGGCAGAGCAGAGCCGGCAAAACGGCTGAGCTGGAGAAGCAAACACGCTTCTGGCCAACGTTGTTAAAGAAAATACGTGTTTCTTCACCATCCTGCCCAGTTCGTATGTAACCCACTGTACAGGATTCAATGTGACCCTGTATGTAAATGTTATTCATAAATTCTAAGGCTGTCTACTCCAGAGAAGAGCTGCTTTGTAACCATAGGAACACCTAAGAGGCAAGAACTAGCTGAGCACATTGGCCATGATGAAGCCACCGCCCTGCCCCTGCGGGTCAGGACCATGATGGTGAGGAGGCTTCAGGACTGCTTTCTCCAGACCAGAAGGGCTGCAGGCTGCAGGCTGGGGTGGGGGGTGTGCCCACAGGACACAGCCACAGACGCACCCTGGAGGCTGTGACCTCCAGGGCCCGGTGGAGCTGTGGTGTTACACCCTGCTCTACCTTCCAGAGCACAAAGCCCACATTTTCCCTCCTGGTTTTCCAGGCCACGCTGCGGGGAAGGACTCCAGCTCTCCCGGGGCGGTGCCAAGAACTCTGGTGCTGGCAAACCCCGCAGGGCAAGTCAGGCCATGGCTGGATGGGCGGCTCCCCTGGGATGATGGATTCTGCTCCAAGGTGCCACCCCACTTGCCTGACAACAGCTGGCTGACCCTGGGAGCTCCTGTGCACAAGGAAGCGAAATGCACAGATTCATCTAAACGCTTTCCCCCAGGTCCTGTGCGGTCTGATGCTGCCTACGTAGGCTCTGCCTTGGCCAAAAAATACATACAAGGGAAGAACCAAAACACTGTCACCTGGGGTCAACACGGCACTCAGCCTGCTTAAGGTACCTACCGGCTTCTATACCAGCAAAAATGACACATGTCCGGTACGTGTCTCGTCCACGCTCGAACACCTGTTAGTATGGACTATGTTGCCAGCACTTTCGCTTGGCCCAGTGAGAGGTTCGTAATAAACAAGGCTGATCTCTGATTTAAGGACCTGCCTTGCTCATTCATTGATTCATTCCGTTTTTGAGCCACCCATCATGTGCCAGGCCCGGAAGCTAGCAGTCCGAAGTCAACGCGGGGAGGAAAAGCGCTCACGCCTCCATCAGCCATAGAGAACAATCTCAAACAGGCATAGCGTGCAGGCAAATCGTGACGACTGCCGACATACGACATAAGTCGAGCCATCTGAGTTCATGGTTATGTGAATTCGGGTGCTTTCAAGCTAGAAGGGGCCCAAGTGACCCCTGAGTCCACTGCTCCCTGCCCAGTGACTAGGTGCATCAGAATCTTCTGGAAATCTTTGTCAACACACAGGTTCCTCACATCCGCCAGGAAGGGAGAGGATGTGGAGAAATTGGAACCCCTGTGTATTATTGGTGGGAACGTAAAATGGTACAGTGGCTGTGAAAAGCAGCATGGCAACTCCTAAAAAAAAATGAAAAGTACCACATGACCCAGAAATTGCACTGCTGGGTACACACCTTAAAGGACTGAAAAGAGGGGGAGCACCTGGGTGGTTCAGTCTGTTGAGTGTCTGATTTTGGATGTGCAACTCACGGTTCCTGAGTGAGTTCTCATCGGGCTCTCTGCTGTCAGCACGGAGCCTGCTTTGGATCCTCTGTCCCCCTCTCTCTGCCCCTCTCCCCCCTCTATGCCCCTCCCTCGCTCTCTCTCTCTCTCTCTCTCTCTCTCTCAAAAAATAAAAATAAAACATTTAAGAATTGAAAGGGGGATCTGGGAGAGATATTTGTACACCTATGGTCACAGCAGCATCACTAAATTGTGGAAGCAACCCAAGCGACCCTGGACAGATAGACAGGCAAGGAAAACATATAAAAATACAATATTATTCAGCCTTAAAAAGGAAGAAAGGTCTGCAGTGTAGTACAACAAGGATGAACCCCGAGGACGTTACGCTAAGTGAAATAAGCCAGTCGCAAAAAGACAAATACTTTGTGATTCCAGTTGTCGTGAGGTACTGAGTTGTCAAAAATCATAGGGACAGAAAGTCAAATGGTGGCTGCCAGGGACTGGGGGGGGAGGGAGAGAATGGGGAGCTGTTTCATGGGTACAGAGTGTCAGTTTAGCAGGATGAAAAAGTTTTGGGGCTTGGCTGCAAATGTGAATGTATGTAACACTGCTGAAGTGTATAGTTAACGACAGTCAAGCTGCTCAAATTTACGTCACGGGTATTTTACCACCATGTTTTTAGATACAGCTTCCGGGGCTCTGGTCCCAAAGACTCAGACTCAGTAAGTCTGGAGTGGGATTGGGGAATCTGTATTTCTAAAGCTCCCTGGGAGTTGCTGATTTGCGGCTCGTTTGGGTACCTCCGATCCAACAATGTTCTTATTTCAGAGATGAGAAACTGCAATTCAAGGAAGTCAAGTGATTTGCCAAAGGTCACTCAGCTCCCTTGTGACGGAGCTCAGACGAGCCTAGGTGGGTGGTTTCTAAGCCTGGCCGGACATCTGAGTCACTCACTGGGCCCCAACCCAGACCCACTGAATCAGGATTTCTGTGGGGAGAGGCCTGGGCAATGAGATTTGTAAATGCTCCAGGAGCTCTTAAAACTCGGACCTGTGGCCAGAACTGAAGGTCCTGACGAAGTCTTCTGGTTCTTTTCACACTCGCACACTGGACACCAGATTCTGACTGAGGACCGGTGGCCATGTGTCCGCGGTTCGAGACAGCTGTACTGGCAGAGCTTCGAGCCGGTTCAGTTGGTTTAGCAATCGTGGGGTAGCATCCTCTTGAGAAACAAAGTTTTGAAAAAATCAGAAGACCTCACTGCTGCATATTTTGGGGTCTACCACATTGCCTCTGTTTCCTTATTGTAACTGAGAACACAACCTGGAGATACACGTGGAAGGAAGGGCAGGATCCAACTTCTGTGTTCTATTCACTAGCCCGGGAGGCAAAAGAAAGCCACAGTTCTTATCAAGTCTCTAAGCCCCCAGCTGCCCGGGGTCGGTAAGAAGCCAAGACCTACTTCCAGAACTTTCTTCCAAAAAACATTCCACACAACCCCTGTCCTGCTAACGCAGACCAAAAGGCATGCGCCCTGCTCACCACGCGGCAGCTCGGCACATAAGTTTTCCCGCTTAAAGCCGATCCAATTCCAAGGAGTCATCGGTCTAAAGTTACCAAACCATTTCCAGATTCACCGGCACCAACAGGATTGTGATTCAACATGTGAAGCTTTAACACCACTTATGGATGATATGTGTGTTTGGGGGCGGTCTTCTCTAGAATAGGCCAATGTGGCTGTCAGAAAGACAAGAGGCAACAAGTGTTGGCAAAGATGTGGACAAAAGGCAGCCCTTGGGTACTGTGGGTGAGATGTAAACTGGTACAGCCGCTATGAAGACCAGTATAAAGGTTCCTCAAAACATTGAAAATAGAACAACCGTCTGAGCCACCTATCGCACTTCCAGGTGTATATCCAAAGGAAATGAAAACAGGATCTCGAAGGGACATCTGCACCCCCGTGTTCATTACAGCATTACTCACAATAACCAACAATACTCGCAATATGAAAACAGCCTAAGTGTCCATCAGTGGAAGAATGATGGATAGGGGTGCCTGGGTGGCTCAGTCAGTTGGGCGTCTGACTTCGGCTCAGATCTTGATCTCGCCGTTCCAAAGTTCGGGCCCCACATCGGGCTCTGTGCTGACAGCTCAGACCCTGGAGCCTGTTTTGGATTCTGTGTCTCCCTCTTGCTCTCTGGCCCTCCCCTGCTCGTGCTCTGGCTCTCTCTCTCTCAAAAATAATAACGTAAACATTAAAAATATATATATTTAAGAAAAAGAATGATGGATAAAGATGTGATATGTACATAAATATAGTGAAATATTATTCAGCTATAAGAAAGAAGGAAACTCTTAAAAAATTTTTAAAAAAGAAAGAAGGAAATCCTGCCATTTGCTACAACTTGAAGGAATCTCGAGAACATTATGCTAAGTGAAATAAGGTGGACAGAGAAAGACAAATATTGTATTGTATCACTTATACGTGGAATCTAAAAAAGCCAAACTCAGAGAAACAGAAAATAGAGTGGTGGTTACCAGGGGCTGGAGTGGGGGTGGGGGAGTAGGGAAGAAAATGGTCAAAGGTACAAACTTTCAGTTTTAAGATTAAAAGTTTGGGGCCATAACAGCACAATGATTATAGCTAATAATGCTATATTATGTATTTGAAAGTTACTAGGAGAGTACATCTTTTTTCTCAAGTTTATTTATTTATTTTGAGATAGACAGCATGAGCAGGGGAAGGGCAGAGAGAGAGAAGGAGAATCCCAAGCAGGCTCTGTGCTGCCCCAACATGGGGCTCAATCCCATGAACCGTGAGATCATGACCTGAGCCGAAATCAAGAGTCGGATGCTTAACCGACTGAGCCACCCAGGCGCCCCACTAGGAGAGTAAATCTTAAATGTCATTATGTATGATGGAGATGTTACCTAACACTCTAGAAACCTGGGGAAATAATTAATTAGCAATAGACTAGGCCAATATCACCTACACTGAACAACTGTTGAGGCAGGTACCCCCCTTCCTGAATGATCTCTGCAAGTACCTTAAGGAGTTCTTTAGCAGTTGTGATCTCCAGGCCAATGTATCTGCAGTCACCCCCTCAAATTCACTCTTTGATGCTGAGCGGACTATATACGCAACACAGCAGCTCTACCCTGCCCTCTCTTCCATGTGTAGCTCTAGGTTGTGTTCCAGGTTGCATCAAGGACACAGGGGCAATGTGGTAGACCCCAAAATATGCAGTAGTACGGTCTTCTGATTTTTCAAAACCTTCATTTCTCAAGAAGGGACTTTGAACTCATGGGCCACCTACAGCTTGCAATGGTTCAGCAGCAACATTTTTGCCACCTGTAGGCACTAAGGTCCTGACCAAACTCCCCCCCTCACCTGAACCATCATTAAGCCCACACTTCTAACAATGGTCTTCCTCTCAGCACAGCTGCAAATTTTGATTTCATCGGCCACTTTTCCTTATCTTTTGGGGGCTTGACAAACATCCTATGTGTCGCTTGATCTACCCTTTGTCCTTCTAGCCATCCCTAATGTCTAGTAATAACTCACCATACAAATGCAAACACAGTGTCCCCTAACAAACAGAATGACTGCTAGGAAAGGGACCCACATGAGGTCCACTCCCACTACCTGCTGACGGCTGGCAGAGTTAGTGCGCTTTGGCTCTGAAGCAGGGCTCTGAGGGTTGTTGGGTTGGAGATGGAGAAGCTTCTGTGCTCTGATCGGTTGCCCAACAGCCCTGTTCTCCATTCTGGTTCCTTTGCTCCTGAAACATGTTGTCGCTTCCATTACCAGGGGCCCAGCAGCCCAGGACATGCCCATTTACCCCAGGAGTGTAATGTAATGTAGGCAACGTGGTGGAGACTCCAATCCACAGAAATAAAGGCAGCAAAAGGTACAATGCTCACTGCAACTGCCGGACATGTGGGGGCTCCTCATCCCTAAGCATTGCACCTGGCCACGTGCATCCGGTGAAAGAAAGTGGGAACTTGAAATTCAAATGTCGCAGATCCAATAACCTAGTCTCTCCATTCATATGTGCAGGATGATATTCTCTCTCTCTCTCTCTCTCTCTCTCTCTCTCTCTCACACACACACACACACACACACACACACACACACACACACACAGCCATTTTTCCCCGAAGCTACATTCATGGCTCCAAGATGGTTGGATTTAGAGTAGTTCCTGATCACCCAAACACCACAACCAAAATTAGCCTTCTCTGAGTCCCGGGCCAGACTCTCCTACCTATGGCGATCTTTCCTTCAGAGCCTCCTCTTATCATTTCCTGCCATCTGACCTCTATTGGGCTACTCAGTATACGACATATGTTGCGACGACATTGAATTTTCTTTTTTTCTCATTGTTATTGAGATAAAATTGACACATAACATTGTAAAAGTTTAAGGTGTACAACATAATGATTTGATATACGTATATATTGCAACGTGATCACCATAATAAGTTTAGTTAACATCCATCACTTCATGAGGTTACTATTTTTTTTCCTTACTACTACTTTTTTTCTTTTTCCTGGCGAGAACTTTTAAGATCTCCTATCTTAGCAACTTCCAAATATACAAACCAATATTGTTATGATGTTTTACCTCTTCCTTTCCAATCTTCATGTCTCTAACTACTTTCTCTTGTTTTGTTCTAGGAAAATAATGAATGAAGTGGCTTTTTAGTGACAGACATGCAAGGCAAGTTCACTTGACTATAGTCATGATGTTGTAGATTATATCCCCAGGGCTTATTTATCTTATAAACAGAAATTTATCCCCTTTGACCACCTTCACCCATTTCCCCGTCCCTCACCCTCTGCCTCTGGCAGCCACAAATCTTATTTCTGTTTCTATGAGTTTGGTTTTTTAAGATTCCACTTATAAGTGAGATTATACAGTATTTGTCTTTCCTTATCTGACTTATTTCGTTTAGCCTGATGCCCTCAAGGCCCATCCCTGTTGTCTCAAATGGCAGGGTTTCCTTCATTTTTATGACTAATATTCCAGTGTGTGTGTGTGTGTGTGTGTGTGTGTGTGTGTGTGTCTGTGTCTGTGTACCATATTTTCCTTATCCATTCATCCTTCAGTGGACTCATGGGTGTTTCCATATCGTGGCTATTGTGAATAATGTTGCAAAGGGGCATAGATATCTCTCTGGGACAGTAATTTCATCTCATTAGAATAAATAACCATAAGCAGAATTACCGGATCATATGGTAGTTCTATTTTTAATTTTGTTAGGAACTTCCGTACTGTTTTCCACAGTGGCCTCACCAACTTACATTCCTACCTGAATTCTCTAACGAGGGGATTAGTGTCTGAATCTATTCCCTTCCTGGAGATTCCTGTGCTCCATATGTAAATGTGTCCAAACTCTCTCCATTAAAGTGAACTTGCCTTGCATGTCTATCACTAAAAAGCCATTTCATTCATTATTTTCCTAGAACAAGAAAAAGTAGTTAGAGACGTGAAGATTGGAAAGGAAGAAGTAAAACGTCATTATTTGTGGATTCTATGATGATACGCCAGACAACCCAAGAAAATTGACAGAAAAACTACCTCAGACAATAAGACTACTCAGTAAGGTAGCAGGCTACAGAATTAACAAAGAAAGAACAACCAGTCAGAAGATATAATGTGGGAAAAAAAAAGCCCCATTTACAACAGGAACCAGAGAGAAAAAAGATAAAACAAAGTTAACCAACAACATTTAAGGCCTGTGGGAAGAAAACAAAAGAAGTTTGAACAGATAGACATATGTTGTGATATGTCAGCATTCTCTAAATGAATTCATAAACTTAACTTTATATCAATAGTAAGTGCCAACAGACTTCTTTTTCCTCTAGAGCTAGACAGGAGGATTCTAAAGTTCTCAGAGAAAAATAAAACAGGAGAACTCTGAAAAGTGAGACCAAGGAGTGATATTCACCTACATCGCTAGGTCTCAAAATTTTGAACTGTGTAGTACTAGCATTTAAATAAGCAGACAGACTAATGTAACAATAGAAAGTCCAGAAACAGTCTCAAATCCATAAAGGAATTAGGTATAAAATAAATTTGGAGGGGCGCCTGAGTGGCTCAGTCAGTTAATCGTCTGACTTCAGCTCGGGTCATGATCTCACGGTCCGTGAGTTTGAGCCCCACGTCGGGCTCTGTGCTGCCAGCTCAGAGCCTGGAGCCTGCTTCGGATTCTGTGTCTCCCTCTCTCTCTGCCCCTCCCCTCCTCATGCTCTGTCTCTCTCTGTCTCAAAGATAAATAAAAACATTAAAAATTTTTTAAAAAATAAAATAAAATAAAATTTGGAATTGGGCATACAATAAATTTGGGAAATCAGTGAGAAAAACATGAACTTTTTGATAAAAGGGGTTATTACAACTGGGTAGACCATCTGGAAAAAGTTAGTAAGCCATACCTTCTGCCATACACTAAGATAATGTTCAAATGGATCAAGAATTTAAATGTAGTGACCCAAGAAACCTATCAGAAAACATGGGAGAATTCTTTTACAACCTCAAAATGGATAATACCTTTCTAAAATGATTCAAAATCCAGATGTCATGAAATACAAGACTAATATTTTTTACTTCATAAAAATTAAAACTTCTGCATGAAGAAAGACAGCCAAATGAATTATTATACACAAAGACAAATGGCAAATAGAAAAATACGTGCAACTCACATCCCATATATACAAAAAGTTCTTACACGTCGGCAAGAAAAAGATCAGTGGCCTAAAGAAAAATGGTCAAACGAGAGCTCAACTGAAAAGGAAATATAAGTGCTTTCCCTCATTCACAATAAAAGATGCAAATTAAAGCCACGGAGATTCCACTTTCCTACTTAACAAGTTGGCAAGAATCCAAATGTTTTAATAAGGCGGAAACCTGTAGAGGAAATAGGTCCTCTCCCTTATGGCTGGTGGGAGTGCAAAGTGATACAATCCATTTGGAAGCAATTCAACAACGTCTGTGAAATCACAAAGGCATGTTCCCGTTGGCCAAAAGATTTCACATCCAGGGATTTATCCCAGAGCCATTTTTTTACATGTGCAAAATGACCAATGCCCAGCGTTACTAATTGAAATGTTGTATGTGGTAGCAAAAACACTAGAATCAAATTGGACATATATCAATAAGAAATTGCGGTACAGCCACACAGTGGAATACTACGCAGCTCTAAAAAGGGACATGAACACTCATAAAGAACTGAGATAGAAAGGTCTCCAATATCAGGTGTTAAGAGGAAACAACAAGGTACAGAATATACAGAACACTGCTCATTGTTTCTCGCTTTCTTTTTCCTTAATTTTTTTTTTTAATTTCTTTTTCTTGGGACACCTGGGTGGCTCAGTTGTTTAAGCATCTGACTTCAGCTCAGGTCATGATCTCACAGTTTGCGGGTTGGAGACCGAGTCTGGCTCTGTGCTGATAGCTCAGAGCCTGGAGACTGCTTTAGATTCTGTGTCTCCCTCTCTCCCTTCCCCTCCCTAGCTTGTGCTTGCCTTTCTCTCTCTCTCTCTCCCCTTCAAAAATAAAGAAACATTTAAAAATGTTTTTCTTTCTTTTAGACAGAGAGCACAAGCTGAGGAGAGAGACAGAGGTGTGTGTGTGTGTGTGTGTGTGTGTGTGTGTGGGAGAGAGAGAGAGAGAGAGAGAGAGAAAGGGAATACCAAGCAGTCTCTACACTCAGTGCATAGCCCAACACGGGGGTTGATCCCATGACCCTGGTATCGTGAATGAGCCATGCAGACATCCCTGTTACTTGTCTTTCAAAAGTTGGGAGAGGAAAGACTATATTCACATTTGTTTATACCTTTCACAGTGCCTCTAAAAGGACACTCTATGGAACTAATTCTTATCGGATACCTACTAGAGGAAAAGAAACTGGGAGGACTGGGGACAGATTTGGGACAGAGCCAATGGCTCTATTTGTAGTTGTTATTTTTAAACCATGGAAATGTATTACCTATTTTTTAAAAGAAAATGGAAAATTTTTTAAAGAACATGCTGAACAAGGGGGTTAAACGATACTTCCTTTGCACAGGTGGTTCAAGGCCCTCGTGCAAAACACCCTGTCATAAACATAAGCTGGCTACTGTCTGCTTATTGCACAGGGGCCACTGTACTGAGATTCCACCCCACAATCCGTGAGGCTCAGTCCCCAGGATGGGGACAGTGAGCTGTCAGCTCATAGCCTCCGCTTTGGAGCCCCACCCCAACCATTCCCGGGATGGTAAAAAGATGCAAACCAGACAGCCTGGCCCAAGACGATCTTTCTTTGGGAAACTAAAGCTTATTTCCCAAACCATGTAGTAAAAATTTAATGAGTTTATGCAAACTCAATACTCATTATGAAAATACAACTAAATGATCTGCAATTACATCTTAAGATAAACATTCCTTTTGGAGCAAGAGCACAAAAGAACAAAAACCTTACATGCCTCTGACATCTCCCACTGGTTCTCCATAATGTGTACTTTTAAAGATGGCGGTGGTCCACAGTTCTCTCAGAAGCAATATTTTATCCTGACGAGTGCTCTGTCACTTGCTGGCTTACTATTGGATACATTATGCTAGTTCTTGTCTTAGATAACACAGGCACGGGCAAATTTATGAATTACTTGATTTCCTTGAGAAATGTGGCTCTGGGAGCCATTGGAGCATCTTGAATTTCGCTGTCACTCTCTTGAGTTAAAATGGAGAAATGGAGAAGTTGCCCACTATTGACCTACCTCCTCCCTAGAGCATGTCTAGAAAGGAGAGTTTTGCTCCTCTTCTGGGTGGCTAAGCTCCTACTGAAATTTTTTCCTATGGCCTCAGCCAGATGTCCCAAGGCAGCAGGGACAAAGGACAGAAGGAAAGGGCCACGAAGAAAGCAGTGAATCTCTGTGTGCCTGGAGTCACTGTCCACCCCACTTCGATGCACTTTTTTGGCTTCCTTGCCTGCTTAAGGTCTATTCATTGTTCAAGACACAAGGCACTACCTCCTTCAAGAAGCCTTCTCTGACTCTCCTACTGCACTGTATGTCCACCATTATTTCTTCATTGGTGTCCTGTGTCAATCTCTTATCAAAGCACTAATCATACACCATAATGAAGCACCATAATTGCCTTGCTATATGTCTACTTTCTCCCAAACTGCAAGCTCTCTGAAGCCAGGAGTTGTGCCTTATCGGTCTGAATCATCAAGAACTCAAAATTATCACCTGGCACACATTAAGTGCTCCGCAAAGATTTGATATGTGAATAATGAGGTCGGAGAGAGGAAAGCTGACCTACCAATGGTTAGGAGACAGCAGAGCTCAAGCCTTTCCTTCTACTATCAGTTAGCAAACCCCGGAGGATTATTTAGGAAGCCCAGGGAATGCCCAGGGACATAAGCGGTCCATGAAATTTCATCTCTGGTAGCAAATCTCTAAGTGGGTCATTTTAGCTTCCGCGGACAGCCGGGCAGGCCCACGAAGATAACAAGTGCACCAGCATCCTTCCCCATGAAGTACCTGCGTCAAAGAAACAGGACAGGGGGCTGAAGTGCTCAGAAGGGGAGGGAGTAAGGTACGCCTGATGGGAAGGCCCCAGTGAAAAGCTGGAAGGAAGGAAGGAAGGAAGGAAGGAAGGAAGGAAGGAAGGAAGGAAGGAAGGAAGAAGGAAGGAAGAAGGAAGGAAGGAAGGAAGAAGAAAGGAAGGAAGGAAGGAAGGAAGGAAGGAAGGAAGGAAGGAAGAAGGAAGGAAGAAGGAAGGAAGGAAGAAGAAAGGAAGGAAGGAAGGAAGGAAGGAAGGAAGGAAGAAGGAAGGAAGGAAGGAAGGAAGGAAGAAGGAAGGAAGGAAGAAGAAAGGAAGGAAGGAAGGAAGGAGGAAGGAGGAAGGAAGGAAGGAAGGAAGGAAGGAAGGAAGGAAGGAAGGAAGGAAGGAAGGAAGGAAGGTAGTTAGTTAGTTCAAGGCCTGGACTGCTGGAGAAAAGGACGCAGGCAAACAGCAGGGTGTTGAACAGGTAAAGCAGAGCCGTCCAAACAAACAAATGGACGAAAACAGGTGGAGGTGGTAATAGGGAGCTGTTGTGAGTTCTCGAATAAGGATAGGACACAGGCACTACCCGTCCGACAAAGACATGCAGGGTGGTCAGCGCAGGACCTGAGCGGGGCCGCCCCACTCGTGGAGGGGTCTCCCTGCAGCGCTGTTACAGTGAGGAGAGCCACGTGGACAGAAAAAGCAAGGAGTCCATTTGTAAGGGAGAAAAAAAACACCGTCTTGAGGACAGACTGAGTATCAGGTGTCAAGTGCGGGGAGGAGTTCTCACAGAAGATGCTCAGGTTTCTACAGCCTCGACGGGAAGGACTAGCCGTCCCCCTGGTAGGAAAGAAGCCGGGATTCAGGACGGGAGGACGGTCACCGAGGTCGGCGGTGAGATTAGTGGGCTTGTGGGAGGAGCACATCAAGGTGATGGCAGAATCATCTGTACTGGATCCCCCCCCATGTGGTTCTGTACTCAGAAGAAGGAACCTTGCCTGACTTCAGGGTCTAGGCAGGACGCTCTGCAACACAGGCACCTGTTCTCTTATTTTAACTCAACGACAGCTTTTTTCTTTAATGTTTATTTAATAAATATTTAATATTTAATATTTAATATTTAATAAATAAACACCCGGCCCCATGTCCGGCTCGAACCCGCCAACCGTGAGATCGTGACCTGAGCCAGAGCCGGATGCTTAACCGACTGAGCCACCCAGGCGCCCCTTCAATGACAGCTTCTAGGCTGTGTGACATTTAAGTCCGTTGCCCATAAGCTCAGAGGAGATTTAAAGGTTTACTGTGATTTAGGGCTCCTTCTTTTTGAACTCGAAGCCTCACTGGGTGTTTTGGGCTTCGAATTTACCAGCTCTGAACGAGCTGCACTCAAAACAGTGCCGGGCGTCAATTTGCAGGTGGGGCCACATCTACCTTTTGACTCTCACGTAATTATGTGTTTGTAGGTCTCATTGCACAGCACTGAGAGGAACTTGGCCTCTGACTGAGTTCGGTTTTGAATCGAATGTTCAAACTTCATAGAAATTGCCTATTTTCTTGCTGAACGTTTCATTGAAGGTAAATGTTTTCAAGCTGCCCTACTTGAAAGGAAAAAGCAGCTCAGGATAGAAATATTTTTCCTCCAGAAATATCCTCCCTGTCCCAAACCAAGTCAACATGGGGAGGGGGGAGTCCCTGGAAAGCACAGGGCCTGGGAGGGGAAGGGGTAAGACGGAGGTTATTTTTAGGCCATGATATCACCTCCCAGTGGCCACTGGCATCAGTTGGGCAAAGGAGGGCTGGCCCACTGGCTTGTGTTTCTCAGCCCACATTCTGGGAGCTGCTGGCTGATGAATGGTTATTTTCTGCAAAGAAAAATGCGCTGTCCAGATGAATGGAGGGTCTGTCTGGGGACTTGCTGGAAAAGGTCTTGGTGTATTTCAAAAGGAATCCTGGCTGAGAGACGGCAGAGCTCCATTTCCAGGCCTGCCCCAGATGCCTCCCCACCCTTCCCTCCCTCCCTGCCCTCCTCCCCTTTAATATCCCACCAGACAGTTGCCTTGGCAGGGAGGGCAGGGGGCAGATGCGTGAGCCCCTCAACAGGAGGCAGGAGCGGCCACAGCCCACAGGCCATAGGATCCCTGCCCGGATGAACACGACGTTGCCAGAAACTGGGTCTTGAGGTGCCTACACACAGGCAGGACCCAGTTTCCTGATTGTTACTCCAAGTGCATCCAAATGTCACGTGGTTCGCCTCCTAGCTCATGTCCTACGAATAACTTTGACATAAAAAACAGCATCCCTCAGTAGAGCGTGCACGCAAGATCCAAGAACCCTAGAACTAGGGTGACTGGCTTGAATAAGACGAAATTCATGTCAACACATCTTACGGGGGATTTAGGAGTCCATCTGTCTCGCTGCCCAAAATAGGGCGTGGCTTCTCCCCAGAGCCCAGCCAGGAGCTGAGGATGAAAATGGAGGCTGTTGATCGGCCCCCTCTGCTGGCGTGGGAGGGTTCAGACAGCCAGGCTTGTGGGCGGAGCAGGGCAGGTGGGCAGGCCTGGGGATGGCTACAGTCCCTCATCTCTCAGAGAAGCAGGTAAGGGTCCTCCAATCAAAATGCCAGGCAGCCAGTAGCCTAGCCTATAAAAAGTGCCTGGTTCAAGGCTGTCCTTAAACACATCTCTGCAGAGGGCCACCTGTCTGCAGAGGCTCAGTCTGTAGAACATGTGACTCTTAATCTCAGGGTTGTGAGTTCAAGCCCCACATTGGGCACATTCTACTCAAGGGGCGCCTGGATGGTTCAGTCGGTGAAGCGTCCGACTTTGGTTCAGGTCACGATCTCACAGCTCATGAGTTCGAGCCCCGCGTCGGGCTCTGTGCTGACAACTCGGAGCCTGGAGCCTGCTTCGCAATCTGTGTCTCCCTCTCTCTCTCTGCGCCTCCCCTACTCGTGTTCTGTCTCTAAGCAAAAAATAAATAAAATAATAACAATAATAATAATAATACATATATAGGGGTGTGCGGGTGGTTCAGTGGGTTAAGCATTCAACTCTTATTTTCAGCTCAGGTCATGATCTCATGGTTCCTGAGATCAAGCCCTTCACCGGGCTCTACACTGATAGTGCAAAGCCTGCTTGGGATTCTCTCTCTCCCTCTCTGCCTTTTCCCCACTCACTCACACACTCTCTCTCTCTCACAATAATACATACATACATATATATGTGTCAGCATATATATGTACCCTGAATGGAACCTTGTTTGGTTTTTCCATGTTTTCAAACTTGAGATAAATGGAGTCACTGGGTCCGTGTTCATTTGTGAATGGCTTCTTCGAACACCGCTGCTGAGATTTCTTTCCCCCCAGGTGAACGCGTGACCCGTCATTCATTCATTTTTCACTTACATAGTACAATTTATATATCCATTTTCTTCTAGGTGGATATTCGTCTTGTCTTCAGTTTTTTGTTATTAGCAACAGTTCTGCTATGAAATTTGTTGTACATCCCTCTTGATGCTCATTATGGAAGAATTTCCCCAGGGGGTACATCACGGAATTTGTGGGCCACTGAGGTCCTGTGCGTCTTCAGCTTTTCTAGATAAGGCCAATTTTCTCCCAGAGTACTAATTTGCACTCCCACTGGGAGTGATTGGCTCCACATCCGTGATATTGTCTGAATTATTAATTGTTGCCGGTCCAGTGGCATAAAAGAGTATCTCCTCCTTGTTTTAATTTTGCAGCCCATGATGAATAATGAGGCTGAACCTTTTTCATATGCTCTTATTTGTGTATGCTTTTTTCTTAATTTTTTTTAATGTTTTCATTGTTTTATTATTTATGAAATTTGTTGTCAAATTGGTTTCCATACAACACCCGGTGCTCATCCCCACAGGTGCCCTCCTCAATGCCCATCACCCACTTTCCCCTCCCCCCCCCCCACCCATCAATCCTCAGTTTGTTCTCAGTATTGAAGAGTCTCTTATGGTGTACCTCCTTCCCTCTCTGTAACGCTTTTCTATATGTTTACTGTTCTCATGTCTTCTCTGTTTGCATATTGTGTGGTCTACATGTTTCTTGATGATTTGTAGATGTTCCTTAATACATTCTGGTAACAATCTATTTTTGTTTACATGTGTTGAAGATGTCTTCCTACTTGGAGCTTTTATTCTCCCTCTTTTTTATAGTCTTATAGTAGTTCTTAATTAAGGTAGTGGGATAATCAGTCTTTTCTTTGATGGCTTGCACTTTTGTGTAATGTTTCAGAAATCCTTCCCCACCCTGAGGTCCTAAAGATGTTGCGTGTGTGTGTGTGTGTGTGTGTGTGTGTGTGTGTGCGCGCGTGTGTGTTTCTTTTCTCTAACAGGCTTAAAGTTTTACCCTTTACTTTAGAGGTCTTGATCCACGATTGGCTTTTGTACATGGAATGACATAGGGATCCAATTTCATTTATTTTCATATGGATGATTATCGAATGGCCTAGCACTTGCCCCACTCTGCTGCAATGCCACTTCTGCCATTTATCAAGTTTCCAAATACGCGCAGGTCCATCTCTGGACTCTCTGTTTTGCTTGTCACCATTTTGTCATTCTCTGCACAAAATATCTCACCGTCGTAGTTACTACTGCTTTATAATGAGGCTTGAGAGCCAGTCGGGCAAATTCCTCCATTCTGTCCTTTTTTCTTCTAGACTGTGTCGGCTATTCTTGGACTTTGGCTCGTCCATATAAATAGTACAAGCAGCTTGCCAACTTAAATGAAAACCATGTTGGTATTTTTATTGGAAATACTTTAAATCTCAAGCTCAAATTTGGAAAAAATGGACATAATTTCCTTATATTTTTATTGCTATTGTAAATGACAGCTTTATCTAATTAAATTTTCCAAATGTTACTAGAATATAAAAATACAATTGACTTGTTTATATTGAGTTTATCGTTGGCAACCTTGCTAAGCTCTCTTATAAATTCTAACAAATTGCCTATAACTCTGCAAACAATTATGTCATCTATGAATGACAGTTTCATTTCTTCCTTGCTAATCCTTGAAACTTATAATTTTTTTTTTTTTTTTTTTTGCCTTATTGTACTGGCTAAAGACTGGTGAAAGCAGGAAACCTTGTCTTATTCCTAATTTCTTTTTTTTATTTTCATGTTTTTAAATTTACATCCAAATTAGTTAGCATACAGTGCAACAATGATTTCAGGAGTAGATTGTTCCTAATTTCTAAAGGACCTGTTTTTTCCATTTCATCCTGAAGTGTAGCATTGCTGTAAGTTAATTTTTATAAATTTTATAGGTAGATGTCCTTTAACAGGTTCAGAAAGTTCTCTTCTATTCCTGGTTTGCTAAGACTCTGCCATCAGTTGATGTTGGATTTTATCAAACAATTTTTCTGCTTTTATTGAGAGCATGCCACATGAATTTTCTCATTTGTTTCATGAATGGGATAACTATATTAGTCGATTTCAAATGTTGAACCAGCCTTGCATTTCTGGAATATGCTCCATTCCAATTTAGTCATGATCTGTTGTCTTTTTATATCTTGTTCATTCAGTTTGCTACAATCCTGTTTAGGATATTCGTCTCTATGTTCATGAGTAAAATCAGCGTATAATCTTCCTTTCTCATATTGCCTTCATCTGATTTTGGTATGAGAATTTTTTATGAGCTTCATAAACCAAGCTGGGGAGTGTTCCCTCCTTTTCTATTCTCTGTAAGAGTTTGTGCAATATCTTCGTAATCCATTTCTTGAAGTCTGCGAAACATACTTATGAGACTCCCTAGGCCTAGCATTTTTCCAATGGGAAGATTCTCTTTTATTATTTCTTTTTTGAGAGAGAGAGAGAGAGAGAGCATGAGGGGGAGAGGGGCAGAGGGAGAGAGGGAGGGAGAGCATCGAAAGCAGGCTCCACGCCTAGCCTGGAGCCTGATGTGGGGCTCAATCTCAGGACCGTGACATCATGACCTGAGACGAAATCAGGAGTCAGATGCTTAACCAGCTGAGCTACCCAGGCGCCCTGCAATGGGCAGATTCTTTAGTACTAATTCAATTTATTTGATTCAATGATTATGGAACTATTCCATTTTTCTTTTACTTTTCAGTCTGTTTTGATAAGTTACATTTTCCCATTCATTTGCCCATTACACCTAAGTTCCTATTTTCAGTACACTATCCCACCCTCCCCAAAGCTAACCATGATCCTGACTTTTGTAGTTATCCTATCCTTTTTCAGTAGTTTTTACCCTTAGTTTTCACCCCTAAACACAACAGTTTTCCTTTGCAACTTTTTGGTTTCTTTTTCTGTTTGCTTATAAATGAGCTCATACAGAATATATTGAGTCTGGTTTCTTTCACTCAACATTATGCTCATGAAATGGATCCACATCATCGTTTATAGCTAGAGTGTGTTTGTCTTCACTGCTATAGTTCTCCATTGTATGAAGGCATCACAAATTAGTTATCATTCTACTCTTAAGGAACACTTGAGCTGTTGCCAGTTTGGAGCCATTATGAATCTTGTTGCTGTGAACAAGCTACATCTCTTAGTGCATATGTGCCTGTATTCATGTTAGTTACATACCTATCAGTAGAAGTGCTAGCTCAAAGGGTACGAGAATCTTCAACATTGGTAATAATGACATTTGTTCTCTAAAAGAATCATACCAGGGGCACCTGGGTGGCTCAGTCAGTTCGGCATCCGACTTCAGCTCGGGTCATGATCTCATGATTCACGAAGTTGAGCCCCGCGTCAGGCTCTGTGCTAATGGCTCAGAGCCTGGAGCCTGCTTCAGATACTGTGTCTCCCTCTCTCTCTCAGTCCCTCCCCTGCTCATGGTCTCTCTTTCTCTCTCTCTCCCTCTCTCTCTCTCTCTCTCTCAAAAATAAACATTAAAAAAAATTTTTTTCAAGAGTCATACAAAATCACACTCCCACCAGCAGTGAGGTTACTATATTCCACAATCTTATCAACACTTGAAACCACCTTTGTTTTCTTAGCCATCCTGATAATACACTAATAATTTCGACTTGCATTTTCCTGATGATGATGCTTCATATGTTTTTTGGGCAGAAGATAATATTAGTCACTGTTTAAAAAAGAATTGTAAACAGGAAGACAGATTTAGAGAAATTATCCAGAATACAGCACAGAGGAAAAGAAAGATGATTAAATAGAAGTTATATGAAATGGAAGATAGAGTAAGGATATTTAATGTATTATTTCTTGGAATTTGGGAATAAGATAATACAAATAATGGAAGAAAGTAATATTTGAGGAGATACTAACTGAATGTTTCCAAGAGCTGATGAAAAACACAGATCCTCAGAGTCAGGAAGCCCAGTGAATTCCAAGAAGTACAAATAAGAAAGAATCTGCATTAAGAGTCTTACCAAGACAAAATACTAAAGAGAAAAAGAAGGCCTTAAAAAACAGCCAGAGAGAAGAGAAAAATTACCCATGACAGAATAAATATTAGATTGACTTCTGAATTCTCAACGGCGACAAATGAAGCCAGAAGCCAGGTGAATACTATTTTCAAAGGCCTAAGAGAGAGTCACCTTAGAGTGTCACCTTCAAATAGATAGCCAATGATAGTTTCTTTCAGGAGCAAGGATGAAATAAATATATTTCAGACCAACAAAGACTGAAAAAAATTTACTGACATTGGACTTTCACTAAAGCAAAAGACCAGATCATTGGTAAAATATTGTGGCAGCCATTAGGGAATGGGAGAGTCACAGGAACCAGAAAGGAAAATATAATAGATACCATTGATGTGTTGATCCAATCCTCCCCCTTTTTCTGGGAATTATGAAAATACAATTTTCAAAAAGTTAACATGGTTCTCATACAAATACAAAATAATCATATGCCAAGATTGAGCAACCTATTTATGAGGAGATCAGCAAGATGGTGGGGGGGGGGGGGGGCGCTGGTTCAAAGGAGGGGCATAGGGTGAAGGATTTTATCATCGTTAAAGAAAGGAAATGTTGGAATAAGATTGTTAGGTTAGGTATGAAACTAGTTAATGTGTTTGAGCAATAAAACCATAAGCTTTGGTTATATTTTCTACCAGATAGAAATAATTTGAATATCTACTGGACAAAAATCTATAAATTATCATGTAAACTTCACAGAGCCTGGACCTTTAATCACTAGCAGAAAGTGAATCAAAGGTACATCCCCTAGATAATCAAAGAACTCTGAGGGGTTAAACAATGCTCCACTATGACATTAAAAGGACATGCTGTCCTCCTTTTGCCTTATTTCCAAATTTGTGATAATTCTTCTTAACAGAACAGATTTCTACCTAATGAAATGAAACACAGCAGTAATGTTGGTATTACATGACCCTGTCCCTGGCCACAGACTAGGTCACAACTGACTCAACCTAGATTACTCAGCTTCTCTACCAACTACTGGGACTCGGGACAACCTCAAGGATCTCCCTGGAACTAGGGAGCAGTCCACCATTTTGTGGCAGCCATGTTTATCCGTGCTCATGCCAAACAGGTAAAAGATGGTCTACAGAGAAAAAAAACAAACAAACATCAAAAAGAACATGGATCAAACATGGAGAAAAGAAGAAAAAGAGCCCAGGTGACCTCAAGTGAGAGAGAAGAGTGGAGATGAAATAACCAACTAGGTTCTTGATGACTTTCCCTCCACTTCCTCCTTCCTGGTCTTCATGAAGTTTAGGCTGTAACTATTGGCCTATGACATACTCCAGTATTCCCCCAATAAATTACTCTTGCGCTTAAAGGGAGCTAAGTGAGTTTAAAAAAATTTTTTTTAATTTTAAAAAGTAACCCACAAAGTGAAAATCCAGAGAGTCAAGACAGAGCAATGTGAGACCGTCCAATCAATGCAGCTCCATAGGTCCAGGCGCAAGACCCCTTTGACGCGTCATGAGACATCCGTTTTTATGTTTCCTGTTAACCCGGGTAAGGGTACTCTGCTGTGCAGTTAAGTGCCACATGGAAGAGAGTCAGGACTCACCACAAACCAAGAGCTGCATCACAACACAGGAGGCAGATCCAGGAAGATGGTCACACCTCTTCGCATTCAGCGTCTTATCATGCATTCAGATAGCTCACAGCTGGTGTCCCTCAGCCTGTGGTATATCTTCTATTGCCTATATTGGTATTAAAACAAAAAGAAAAAAGAAAACATAAGAAAATCTCCACAGTTCTTTAGTTTGATTTATCAGGTCGATTTGAGGGTGCAATTATAAAATTAAAATACCTATATGTCGAATGGGTAGTTTCACTTACATTGAATTTTTTTTGTTTGGTTTTTTTTAATGTTTCAGATTCCGGGGGCACCTGGATGGCTCAGTAGGTTAAGCATCCAAGTTCGTCTCAGGTCATGATCTCACGGTCTGTGAGTTCGAGCTCCGCATCCTGCTTGGATCCTCTGCCTACCTCGCTCTCTGCCCCTCCCCCACTCACGCTCACTCTCTCTCAAAAATAACTAAACATTAAAAAAAATTAAAATGTTTAAGGTTCCAAGCCAATACGAGACACCAGGACATCTCTAGGAAGACCCTAGGAGGAAGGAGAGACACCCCCAGGGGGCGGGGGGCAGGAAGGGCAGGGAGCCTGAACGGGAAGGAGGCTGGTTAGGGAGAGGGCCCCTGGAGAGGGACGAGGTGGGGCCGAGATTACATAAACTGAATCTGACAGCCTATGGCAAACAAGGGAAAGTCAGATATTACCACCTGTTTGCCCCGTATAAACCTTTCTAAAACTACCCTGGTGCGTGTGACGGCAAATAAGAACCGAGAAAGGGGGCTTTTATGAGAAAGCTTCGCAGAATGTGTGAAATAACAAAAGATCTCGTTTTCCATCTCAGCTCTTTTGTGCAGTCCCATCAAACGGAAACTCAGCAGGCCTGAGGGCCACCGCTGCTTCTAATTAAGGCCCCAAGGTAAGGCCGCGCTTTAGGGGGGACCCTCCCAGCAAAACAGAAATTCCACCTGTGCCTCCAGCAGCAGCGGGCTGATCTGGGCTCCGGGTGCTGTGTTTGTTCTCAGCTTGCACTGAAAGTGGCAGGCCGCACCTGCCTTCCAGACGCCCTCCGAGCAAGTTGATTCTAACGCTGACTCTCTTGTTCAAACAACCCCAAGCACAGAAAAGAGATGTTAAATAAAAGATTGAGAAGCAAAGCCTTTCCCCCTCTATGTGTGCGCGTGTGGGTGGAGGAGGGGTTTTGTACATAAAAGAGTTAGCACAGCTTCGCTCCCCTGCCTCCCCCCCGACCCTTGCAAAAAGGCTACACGATGCATCTCACAGGTGTCACCTCTGAAAATTTGGGTGCTGGTAAGGGGCCCTATTCCAGCCATGTGTCTCCACAGGAGAGGCGAGTCTCAAACTTTAGTGATCATTAGAAGCATCTGTAGGGCTTGTTAAAATGCAGATTACCAGCCTTCCCGAGTTTCTGATTCAGATCCAGTAAGTCTGGGGTGGAGCCCCAGAATTAGCATTTCTAACAATTTATCAGCAGGCTTTGAGCATCACTGTTCTAGGACAGTAAAGACAAAGAGAAAAGGTGAAGAATTATCAGCTCGGTAACCTCTGACCCCAGTCTGAGGGTATTTTGACACAGGAGAGAGAGCTGCATAGGATCTGAGCACGTATGTGGGAGGACATGCGGAAAGCAAGCAGAAGAGTGTTTGTTTGCTTTATGTTTATTGATTTATTGTGAGAGAGAGAGAGAGAGAGAGAGAGCAAGCAAGGGAGGGGCAAAGAGAGAGGGAGAGAATCCCAAGCAGGCTTCGCGCAGAGCCCGATGCAGGGCTTGAATTCACAAACCATGAGATCATGACCTGAGCCAAAACCAAGAGTCAAATGCTTAACTGAGCCACCCAGGCACCCCAGAAGAGTTTTTAAAATGATTACCAAGGGTGGGATGGTGTGTTAGGAGGAGGGTGCACTTGGCCAGAGAGTAGGATTCATATTTGGGGCAGGAGTGGGTCCGGGTCTCCTTAACCCCTGCCCCAGCGTCCTGTATCTCTACTGAAGCCCCAAGGGAGGGGGGCCTTGCTCTTCATTTCTTCCTTCTCTTAGAAGCCCTGGGTGCCCGGCCCCCCGCAGTGATTGCTCCACTCTGGTTCCCCACTGCCCCAAATCTCGCCTTGTTGGAAAACCCAGCTACCGGACAAAGGAGCTTCCTCAGCTTGGTTTCTAGCAAGGAGGGCTGAGAGCGCAGTCTGGGTTTTATTGCTTCGGGACGGAGCTGTAGGACACTGTCTGCCTCTAACTGCATCCTGGGCAGAGCATCCCTCCCAACTCGTCCATCCAGCCATCCAGCCACCCAGCGTCCTGCCAGAGTGGGTCATTCTGTCAATTGGAGTGAGGGGGCTGGGAATCCGTCATATAGAGCATATTAGATGAATTAAATGAGAAAGCCACGAGACTGAAGTTGCTCTCATGCCAAAGCAGCCTACGCAAGCAAACCAAAATCTTGTAATGGCGCAAGGTTAAGAAATCAAAACAGGGGCACCTGGGTGGCTCAGTCGGTTAAGCGTCCGACTTCGGCTCAGGTCATGATCTCGCGGTCCGTGAGTTCGAGCCCCGTGTCGGGCTCTGTGCCGACAGCTCAGAGCCTGGAGCCTGTTTCAGATTCTGTGTCTCCCTCTCTCTCTGACCTTCCCCTGTTCATGCTCTCTCTTTGTCTCAAAAATAAATGGACATAAAAAAAAAAAAAAGAAATCAAAACAGTAAGGACAACCAATCACAAAGAGCCAACTAGGCTCTAAGCTACAGCTCTTTAAATAATTTCCTTTCTTTTTTTTTTTTTTCCTTCCTTCCTCACTGTCTCCTTCTCCTGGCTTCTGTGGGCAGAACACTCCTAACCACTTCCGACTTGGCATTGCCCGATTCAGATCGATTTCGGCTCAAATAAACTCTTAAAGTTTTTGAGATGTCTCAGTTTATCTTCTAACAAGGGAAACAAGAATATGGCATTCACGTTTCTGTGTGGCATTTCCTTCCTCACTGATCCCACCATCCCACTGGTTTTCGGTGAGACAGGGCAGGTAACACAAATGAAATAGCCACAGTTCCTGGTCTTGAGCGTACGCGGCATGAATCATGGCACAACTGATCGTGTAATTTTCAGGGCCCAGCATAATGTGAAACTGACATGCCCCTCGTTCATAAACTAAGAAATGAAGAATTTCAAGATGGCAATAGCAGAGCGTGAAACCAAGCACAGAGCCCCTCTATGTGTGGGGCTCTGGGCAACCACACCAGTTGCACACCCAACGGCCAGACCTGGCCAAGGGTTCATCAATAGGAGCCTTAGCATTGAGGTAGAAAGCTCCAGCTCTCTCTAAACTGGGCCGTTGCCCCCCTGTTTCCTGTCAAACAAACAGGAAATGTAGTCCCTGACCTTAGAGACTATCCAGGGCCCTGGGGAGGCAGACAGACACCGACCACTGAAGAACAGATTCTTGCAACAACGTCACATGGGTGAAATGAAAGGGCTGACCATTTATATATCTAACTCTGCCTGCCGACACTTTTCCAGCAAGGTTATCTAGGAAAGGTAAATACAGGAGACCCTTCACGTGCAAGGGCAGGGAAGGTAAAGCTAAAGTAAGGAGGCTCAAACACCTTCTGTATGATCATCACATTTTGTGATCAATTTCTTTTTTTTTGAGAGAGAGAAAGAATGCTCAAGTGGGCAAGGAGAGAGAGAGGGAGACAGAGAATCCAAAGCAGGCTCCAGGCTGTCAGCACAGAGCCCGATGTGGGGCTCAAACTCACAAACCGTGAGACCATGACCTGAGCTGAAGTTGGAAGCTTAACCAACTGAGCCACACAGGCGCCCCGCGTTTTGTGATCAATTTCTGGAGGACTCTGGCAGTATTCAGAATTCCAACGTGCCTGCCTGATCTCTAGGTCTCTCCAAGTCCTATGAACATGCATCCAGGCCTCTTTACAATAAAATTCCAGGTGTCTATTTATGTAATAAACTATCCTAACACTCAGTGGCTTGAAACAACCACCATTTTGTAATACCTCACTATCTTGTGGACTAGGAATTCAGACAAGGTTCAGCCATGCAATTGTTCTGCTTCAGGTCATGTCAGTGAGAGAGAACCCAAGCCACCTTCACTCACATGCTTGTGCCTTCACGGAGATGCCCGGAACTCTGAGCCCAGCTGGGACTATCCTCTGGAGCACACATGTATGGCCTTTCAAGCCCGGAGAACTTAAGGTAGTAAATTCTTACCTGGTAGCTCCCATCTGCCTCATGGAGCTCAGGCCTCTCAGAACATTCTAAGGAGCCCAGCAGGGAGTTCCAAGTCTAGCCATAGAAATCCCAGCATGTCACCAAGACAAGCTCAGATTCAAGCAGAGGAAAATTGAACTCCACCTCTCAGTGGAAGGAGTAGCAAATGATCAGTGGTCACTACTGATCCTTATGAAAGTGGCTCATGTAAGAAAGAAAATGAGGAGCTCATGGTCAGAGAAAAAGCCTAGAGTCGACATTAAAACATTAGGGAATGAATGTACATTTTACATTTTAAGTTAAAATAAAACGCTTAAGATGTATAGCTCCTATGTTTATATTGATTCCACAACTTTTTTTCCCTTTATTTTGACCAATTGCATGAGATAAGAATCTATTGTCAGTTAAAAAACAAAATTCCAAGAACACAGATCCATGACAATTCCTTATTTGTCCTTAAGGGCCCAAAGCACCAAGCACAGAATGTGTTTGCTAATTCCGTGGGGGGGAAGAAACAGGGGGGTACCCACTCTTTTTTGCCCTAGAGCTTTCTCCTACAGTGTCTATGGTTTGTAATGTGAGGCTTCAGTCCCTAGTGCTAAATCACCTTTGTTGTAGGCCACTTTCACCTCTCGCCTCCACCGTCACCTTGGCCAAACCTGCCATTTCCCAGAGTGCCCCTCAGCCCCATTCCTCTTAAACACAGAGACCCTTTCCCTGCCTGCTTCTACCTCAAGCTGGGTAATGCTCCTCACTCCAGAATTCCAGGCAAAGTCAGTGTTTTCTTCATGCAGATTTTGAAATGCCCGTCATCTACCAACCCCTCTCATGAAGCCATGATTGTTGGGGCTCCTGACAGTTTCACTAACGATCCAACCCCGGGTGCCATCATACCCCTGGCTCCTGCGAACCCTGCCCCTGAGTCCACTCATCCTTTGTTGCCATGGTAACCATCTCTGGGCTTCCCCACCCCCTCCTCATGCCCATGGTGCCTTCTCCAATAGTTTCTGGCAAAAGCATACCTACACTTTCAGACCGTCCTTCCCCAGTAAGCCTTTTTCAATTAGCCTCACCCTTGGCTGTTTTCGCCTCGTTTTAAATTCTAGCACTCCTCTGCCTGCTCTCCATGCCTGCTCTCTCCCTGTAGCCTATGCGCCACATGAATGAAGACTGTCTCTAGACTGTCACACATGTGTGTCTTATCATTCCTCAAAATGGCCAACCATCTGAAAGCAGAGACCACTCTTTGTGTGCTCGTGCTCGTGTGTGTGTGTCTGTGTGTGTGTGTCTCTGTGTGTGTGTGTGTGTGTATTCAGTATAGAGAACAGGACTGGCCCTCCCAATATATGCTCTAAAGACACGTATTAAAATTAAATGTCTAGGAGGTGCCTGGGTGGCTCAGTCGGTTAGGCATCTGACTCTTGATTTTCAGCTCAGGTCATGATCTCACGGTCGTGAGATCAAGCCCCACGTCAGGCTCTGCGTTGAGTGTGGAGCCTGCTTAAGATTCTCTCTCTCTCTCCCTCTCCCTCTGCCCCTCCCCACTCGCTCGCGCATATGCACACGAGCACTCTTTCTCACCCTCTATCTTAAAAAAAATTAAACGTATATAGGTTATGTCAAGCACTAGACTAGGCACTTTATGTTATTTAATTTAATCCATCTATTTGATTCTTACCCTGTAACACTATTACCTTCTCTCAGCTCTAATCTTAACAAAATTCCACCAAGAGGAAAGAATTTGGATGTCCCACATGGTTCATTAGAATGGGATTTGGCGGCTGGTACAAGCACAGCTCAGAATGCCAAAAAGGGGCATGCGCATCGTCAGGTGGGGTCGGTGGCAATGACTTCCTGGCAGGTGAGCTTGAGTTGCATTGGGCGGGACGTGGCTCAGACTCCAGGCAGAGAATGGAACAGACAAGAAGCAGGCTCCCTGTCCTAGAGGAAAGGAGCCACGCACAAGTTGTGAGGAACGAAGTTGGAGACGTGATGAGTGGATCCCACTTCCTCCACAAAGTCAGACTTTAATTGTTTTATTACATATTCTACAAAAATTGGAACCAGGGAGAAGAAGAACAAGCCACAGAAATTCATTCTTGGCTCCTGTCAGACAACTGAGTCCCAAACCACAGTCTTAGAGTCTGTTTGCTATTGAGAAGGCGATTCGAAGACCAAAAGGCACCGGCACGTCCAGTGGGCTCACTGGCCCCGTTGCCTAGTTGGAGGGTTGGGAACATTTGCCAACAGCCTGCTCTGGTACACTCTGTCCCTGCCCCAATCTACTGCAGTAATTAGCTTTGCTCATTACTTTCAAGTAAATAATCTTCTTGTCACAGCTGGGATCCTTTATCAGAACAGTGGACGATAGGGTTTGCAGAAGCAAATAGTTTTTTTTTTTTTTCCCTTAGAATTCCCTGGAACACTAAATTATGACCCAGAGATCTGAGTGAGGCCAATAAACTTCTAAAGACATCTAAAACTCCTTTTAGGGGTGAAAAGAGTCAAGTACTCAAAAACAAACACATACACATGTACAGCAACAACAACAAAACCTTTGCAATGGATATTGATCTTTCCTTCAGTTCAGTTTTATGGTCCAAATCAACCAACATGGGTAAGTATCTGTTATGTGCCAGGAAATGCAGCCCTGCCCTCACGGAGTTTCCAGGCTAGGTGGAGACCAACACGCAAACTGGTGAGAGGCACTAAATAGCACTGTTGCAATAATAATGCACTGTAAGAGCGGAATGCATGGAGGGAGGGTACCCTTATCCAGCCCGTATCTTCAAGGAAGACTTGGGGATGTGACTTTAGCACTGATTTAAGAAAGATGGGAAGGAGCAGCCAGAAGCTCTCCTGCAAGGCTTGCAGAACGAGGGGGCATGAGACCGATTCCGAGCATTTTTTTTCTTTTAAACAATTGGCAAAATGCACATTCTCATCCCTTTGCCCCCATCATCCCATCAGGATGCCCATTTCAAAGAAGGAGAAAGCGAGAAGAGAGACTTCAGCTCTGCTCTGGGCGGCCTCTGGGGTTGGGGCTGGGGGGCAGTGCTGGCAAGGTGTGGAAGAAGCCCTCCCAGCTTCAGAGAATGCCCCATGGTGGCAGAACATCCTGTCCCTGACCCTTTCAGCTCTGCGCCCCCGCCCACCACAAGGACTGCCAGGGACATCTCAGCACCCTTAGTGTTGGCGGGGGTGGGGGTGGGGGTGCGGCGGGGGGCGGTAATCATTGCCAGAGAGGGAGCCAGCCTGAGTACAGCTTCAAAGCCTGCCTGGGCCAGACGGAGCTCAACACCAAACCCTGGTCTCCTCCAGTGTGGCAGAGCCTGACTACGGAATTTAACCCAGGGCTGCCCAATAGAAGAAAGAAGACAGGAGGGCACAAGGGATACATTTTCACTTGGATCGATTGCAAGTTACAAATTGAGGAGAAGAACAAGGCAAAGAGTCAAATGATTGCACGGTGCTTAAGAGCATGAGCTTTGGAATCAGACAGTTCTGGGTCTAAGGCCCAGCCCTGCTACTTCCCGGCTGTACAGGCACATTCCTTGATCTCCCTGAACCTGTTTCCCCATCTGTAAAGTGGGTATAGTAAGGGTACTCAACCCAGCGCGTTGTTGTAAGAATTAAACGCAGTAATATGTGTAAACGTTTCAGGCAGTGTCTGGAACATAGTAGTGACTCAGTAAATATCAGCCATCGTTCTTTCTGTCCATTTGTGTCCCCCACGTCAACGCACAGGATACCAGAATCCACAGGTTTTACCAGGAAAACTGCCTTTATCTGATCATTTTGGAGATAACCAATGATTTTTTATACTAGCGTTTTTTTTTGTTTTTTTTTTTTTTTTTGTCAGAAAATGAAGAGAGACTTTCCAGTAGCCGAGAAGGGTTTCCAGGGCAGCGGGTTCTCATGTCCTTTCACGCGGAGGGGCTTAGGTAGCGGGACTCCGCCTTACCGGTGCCCAGCCTCTGCTCGTGGGCACATTCAGCGATGTGTGATGTCCTGTAAAGGATAATCCCTTTGAACAGCCCAGCCAGACCCCAGCGTCCCAAGTCCTGAGGTGAGCTAAAGTAGAGATGAGGAGCATTTGCCATTGGTTTATTGAGGTTAATTCATGTCGCCTTGACTTTGATTAGCAGCTGCGGTGTTCGAGGCACTGCTTTAGGGATCACTCACTGTCTAAGGCCGGGACAGTAGGGGCAGAATCAACCAAATGGGCTGCCCCTTGATTAGGAAATCAACACTCTCCACCCACAACTGTGATCACAGTCAGGGAATTGTACTTCCAAAGCTCAGCTTTGGAAACATGCTTTCACACCCATGGCCTCCCTATGACAGAGGCAATCCAGGATTTTTACTCCTTCCTCACAGAGGAGAAAACAATCTCTGAGAGCCTAAGTCCTGAAGTACAGCGCCATTCAACTCTGGCCTCCTGATCCCAAGCTCTTACCGTCACTCAATCAGACGGCTTTTGTCACACGGAGGGGAAACACTCCACGTTCTTTAGAACGCATTCTAGAGAACACATTTCTAGGAGAGCTGGCTCGAGTCCAGGTACGGGCGCTGGCCCTAGAAGCCCTAATCTTCATTTATGTGATGGTCTATCCATCCGAGGAGGGAGTTTTGCAACTGGCTTTATCACACTCCAAATTCTGCTGTTATCTGAGTTAGAACTATTCCGTCAGCTGGCCAGGCCTGAGCAGAGGGAACTCTCCGGGACTGATAGGGCTTCTGGGGGGGGAGGAGGAGAGCACAAGCCATTCTCGATGGAAAATTGCGTGTGTTCCTCCAGCGGATCCGAGCTTTCTGACCTTCAAGGCACACGCCGTACCTTTTCTGGGGCGTTAGTCTTCTGAAATAAAATGAAAGCACACTAGCTGTGGATAAGAATTCTTGGTGTAGCACGAGCAAGAGTTCTGACCACTACTCTCTTGTAAAGGTGTTGGGTGAAGGGTTTGGGAAAAATCATCCTGTGCCCAGAGAATCCACTGATATCCACACACGGAACTGGCCCCCTCAGGGTGGCTGGGACCCTCCTAAATAAAGGGGAAGTTATGGGTGAAGACTAAACAGGGTCAAGTATCTGGTGGGAAAGAAAATATTCAACCACTGGGACACCTGAGTGGTTCAGTCGGTTGGGCATTTGGCTCTTGATTTCGGCTCAGGTCATGATGTCACTGTCATGGGATCGAGCCCCACTTTGGGCTCCATGCTGAGTGTGGAGCCTGCTTAGGATTCTCTCTCTCTCTCTCTCTCTCTCTCTCTCTGCACCTCCCCCCCAAATAAATAAGCATTTTTAAAAAATTCAACCACTCATCAAGGTGAACAGAGCTGGATACCAAAACATCAGCATGGTAGACTTTTTTTCAAATGAATAAAAGGCCCCGAAAGCCAGGGCTAGCCTATGTTCTAGTGATTTCCTTCCGGAACATTGCAGCTTACTTAGCACTGATTTCAAGTCCTTACCCCTTGCCCTCTTCTGCTGCAGGACCGTGGAGAGTGTCCATATCCCGGACGGCATGCTCAAGCACGAAGCCAGCCCATCCTGGATACTCTGAACTTGCTGCTGCACGAGACCAAAAGACCCTGTGAGGTTCAAGCTGGTGGATGCGGGTTCTCTCCCTGCTGCGGTCAAGCAGAGCCTTCCTCTCCAGGCTCTCATGTGTCCTCCTGGCATCTAGCAGGAGGGGTGAGAACTGAGCAGAATTGACTTGTTCTGACTGATGCAGTAGAGCAGGACAGGAATTCAGTTGCCCAGACCTTGGCAATGCTTAACCCAAATCTGTCTGGAAAGCTGGGGACACTTCTACTCATGGGAGCACCCGCCGAGACGGTGGTAAGGCAGGGAGCTTCACCCCACCTAACCCCCCTCCGGCCCCCTTCTCCCTGCCTTCCTCTGTTCTCCTGAAACTGCCTGGGCCCTTTAATTTCTGGGCTTTCTTCATATTCTCTCTCAGTGGGTCAACCGCTCTGCCCCTTAGTCCTCACAAGAATTACCTGCCCTAGGATCCAATAACCCCAAGACTCTGCTCTCAGCCAAATGTGGGGTTAGAAACACTCTAAAGAGCTAATTCACTCTAAAAGGATACTGGCTTAATATGTTGTGCTTCCCAGGCTTATGTGCATTTTTAAAAGAGAAGGTCATTAGTCTTAAGACTTAACGGTAGAACTTTGGGCATTATGACAGGCAATGGGGAAATACTCTGTGGCAAGGGGCTGTATCACCCTATAGAGGGTTGTCTGGTGTGGTAAATTGCCCACCACCCACCTCACCCCCTGTCCACGATGGTCAGCCCTACGTCACTGCTTTCCCCTGAAATCTGAATCTCCTCACCCAGCTGTCGAGAAGACAGGACAAAGCTGCCAGGTGGTTATTATTCAAGAACAAAGCCGGCCATTTCTTTTAGCAGGTTCAGAGCCATTATCTCCCCAGGACACATGCTACAGTGGGTGCTAGCTTTATCTAGCCACATTTCCTTCTGTCCTCAAATCCTTGAAGGGTGTGTTGTTCCTCTCGCTGGCACAAGACAAAAGGGAACTAGAGAAAGAAATGTGCTGTAGCAATGACCTGCGAGAGCTCCTCTCTCCTTCCTTTGCTGCCTGGACGTCTCCAAGGCAATGGGATTTCCTGTCTGTTCTCAAAACCCAGGCAGATGAGAGAAGGAAGGAGAAAGGAGGACCCGGGCAGCCATCTTTTCATCTGAAATAGGGGCAGAGCCACGCCCCCAACCTCACCACCATCAGCAAGGATTCAGGCTCCCTTGCTGCCAACAGTCTCAAGAAAGGATTGCCAGATAAAACACAGGACGCCTAGTTAAATCTGAGTTTCAGATGAACACTAAATACATTTTTAGTATATATCTCGTGCAATATTGGGGAACATATTTTTTTTTAATTTTTTTTTTTTAGCGTTTTATTTCTTTTTGAGAAGGGAGAGACAGAGCATGAACAGGGGAGGGTCAGAGAGAGGGAGACACAGAATCCGAAACAGGCTCCAGGCTCTGAGCTGTCAGTACAGAGCCCGACACAGGGCTCGAACTCACGGACCGCGAGATCATGACCTGAGCCGAAGTCGGCCGCCTAACCAACTGAGCCACCCAGGCGCCCCATTGGGGAACATATTTAAACTAAAAAATCATTTTTTTCGGATGTGCTAAATCTGGCGACCAACCACATCATCTCTCCCTTCTCACCCCTGTCTTCTGTACCCTTTCCCCCAGATGGCTCTGGCCACCACCCGGTCCTAGGCTGGTCACCTGAAGCGCGACAGAATTCCTTTGCTGCAGATGAGGATTTATGGGGGTCCCCACCAGAAGCACGTAGAATGATGTAGCTCTGTGTTCGGCACGGAACAGTGTCAGAGATAAACCTCACTGGGAATGCCTCATGTCTGGCTGCTTCAGACTCGCTTGCCTGAGGTCATGCTGAATACCTAAAAAAACTAATAAATACGTTCTATGGTCTCAGAATAAAACAGGGACCACTTCCTTAGAAGAGATAGTGAAGCCGGGGTGCCTGGGTGACTCAGTCAGTTAAGCGTCTGATTTTGGCTCAGGTCATGATCTTGGGTCCATGAGTTTGAGCTCTACGTCAGGCCGTGTGCTGACAGCTCAGAGGCTGGAGCCTGCTTTGGATTCTGTGTCTCCCTTTCTCTCTACCCCTCTCTCCCTCCCTCCTCTCTCTCTCTCTCTCTCTCTCTCTCTCTCTCAAAAAGATAAATATTAGAAGAGATATAGTGAAGTTTAGGAGGGAGACCTCTGGCTTGCATATGTCAATCTCCATCTGCCCCATCTAAAAACTGCGAGGTTCATTTAGATGCCTAAAGCCTTTCCTGCTCAAAATTCTGTAAGTCTATCCACCCCTGAGAAAGTCCAGGCTCACTCCCTCTGGTGCTGCCCAGACCTGCTCCAGTCCCAGACCATCCAGGGGTCCACCTCCTGTCCCAGTGACTTCTTTACCAGAAGCCCCAGTGGCAAACTATCTCCCAACTTTTCCTGACACATCATCTGACACTTCTCCACCCTCCCATCCTGAACGTGGGTCCTGTTCGGAGGTCCTCATCTGAGTTGGGCCCCAAGTCGTCTGGTTCTGTGGGACCTCTTTTGGTCCTGGTAGATCTCCCACTGCTCCAAGAGAAACCAGTTAATAATAAACAAGGGTCATCATCCCTGAGAAACAGGCATCTACCCAAGTTTAGGCTGAAGGCAATCTCGTGAATTCTTTTTTTTTTTTTTTAATGTTTATTTTTGAGAGAGAGAGAGTCAGAGTGTGAGCGGGGGAGGGGCAGAGAGTGAGGGAGACAGCGAATCCGAAGCCGGCTCCAGGCTCCGAGCTGTTAGCACAGAGTCCAACGCAGGGCTCGAACCCATGAGCTGTGAGATCATGACCCAAGCCAAAATCGGACACTTAACCAACTGAGACACCCAGATGCCCCAAAAGCAATCATGTGAATTCTAACACAGTGAGGGCCAGACACAAGGGCGTTATGGTGTAGTCCCTGATGCAGAGCAGCCTGGTAAGATTCCCCTTAAAAGTAATATTAACCCAATATGGGGCACGTGGGTGGCTCAGTCGGTTGGGTGACCAACTTCCGCTCAGGTCATGATCTCAGGGTCCGTGGGTTCAAGCCTCACGTTGGGCTCTGTGCTGACAGCTCAGAGCCTGGAGCGTGCTTCGGATTCTGTGTGTGCCTCTCTCTCTGGCCCTCCCTACTCATGCTCTCTCTCTCTCTCTAAAATTAATAAACATTAATATATTTATGTATAAAGTAATATAACCCAATACCACCCATTCCTCCCTCATTGCCATGTCTTTATTCCCTTTATGGTCCTTTTGCTCTATTTTAACTGTGTTCTCTTTCACTAATCACACTGAAATCCGTTTGTCCATTTGAACTGACTGACCAGTAAAGTCCTTGGAAAGGTCCGTCCATCTTCTTGTTAAATTAATTCTCCTGCGGAACCTATCTAACCAAATACCTGTATTTTCTCTCCGTCTCTGCTGGGTTTTTTTCTGCCCAAAGCAAAGCATAAAAGAGAAAGTTGCAGTGAATTTCAAGATTCACTGGAACTTACATTTTGTAACTTTCATATAAGGCTTCCGAAAGCCCTTTTTTTTCCCCCTACAAAAAAGAACTCTACCCTCTCAAGCATTGGATTGTTTGGAAAAACAGACACAGAGGAGTATCCCACTTGCCCAAAGCCAACGCTGATGAAAATTTCTGAGACTAAGAAAAACAAGAAGGTCGGATTTTGTGGTAGGGGTTTTTCCTTATAGTTTACTTGTGATTTTCCCAGTGCCAAAACTATATGACTCTATAACAAATATTCCCCCGAGGCTCTCATGGCTACGAAATGGCAGCATTTGGGGGCTTTTTTGTTAACATGAGAATCTCAAGGCTTAACATGCCAGAATGCTGGCTTTATCCCCAGTGAGAAAAACCTCTCTGGTAGAGTATCTATTCCATCGTGTCATAAGAATGAAGAAGCAGCATAATTATGCCTGGAGCATGAGAAAAGGAACTCAAGGAAAAAAAAAAAAAAAACCCCGCCAGGACAGTAGATGACAAAGCAGATGAACAGGAGGCCCCCACTTCCCTCTGATAGAAGGTCAGGAAGATCATATCCTCTGGCTGCCCTCCAGGCTGGGGTTTCATCTAATGCTAGACACCCAGCAAGTGAAAGTTTACGTTTCAGGGTCTCCCCGTGAGCTGCCCATTCCGTCGTTCAAACCCTTTACGGCCTATCTCTCCCATGCCAAGTCCTATGCCACACGCAGAGAACATAAAGGTGAATGGGACCCTGTCTGTGACCTCAGAGAACTCTCAGACTCATGCATGAGACAGATCTGCAAATAAGTGCATCACAGCACGTCCTTGTGTGCGGAGCTGAAAGATGGGGCTGTCTGTGGCAGAAGTGCTCGACCATGGGCGATTCTGTAGCCCCGGGGACATTTGGCAATGTCGGGGGGGGGGGGGTTCATCCTGGGTTGTAGCAGCTGGGGTGAGAGGTGCTGCCGGCATCTGGTGGGCAGAGACCAGCGATACCCCTAACCACCCTCCAATGCATAGGCCAGTGCCCCACGACGAGGAACCCTGCAGCCCAAAATGGGGATCCTGCTGAGCTTAAGAAGCCCGGATGTATCTGAGCGAATCTGGTGGGATCATTCCCATCACGTTGACTCGGGAATTTGAGTTCACACGGCCACTCGTGCTCTTTCCCTGGCTCTGTTGTTGACTGGCTTTTGTCCCTCAGCAAGTTACTCGCCATCTTGGCTTCAGTTTCCTGGTCTATGGAATAGAGTTGGAGTCTCTGACCTCCAGTCCCTTCCTGTCTAAGGATCTATGGTGTTACTGGGCCAATTATCTGTGCTTCTACTGAGCCCTGCCCCGGTTAGGAGAATGCCTTGGCCACGGCCTGTTTACTCCATCCAGGTCAAAGAGATAAGCTTGTCTCCTGGGTTGATCCTGAGGCTCAATCAGGGAAGGCAGGTGTAACCTCTTGCCAAGGACCTCCAGTTAGGACACCTCCATCTTCCGAGCCTGTTTTGCCATCGGCAAACAAGGGCCACATAACTCGTCTGCCTCCCTGTATCAGGAGGCAATGAGTGAGTAAAGGAAGCAAGATGGAAAATTACCCGGATGCTGCTTGGGTGCCTCGGCCCAAAGCCTACGGTCCCCTTCTCTCCCTCTTGGAGGCTCCGTGGCAATGAAAGGATAAAAGGACCCTGCTCAGGACCAGCTCTGTGGCCTGGGGTAGTGGGCTGGGCTGGGGAGGGCTTGGTATCTCTATATACTCTTTGGAACAGCCCCAAGGAGGATCTCTATCATTTGTCTCCCTGAGGGGAAGTAACACTTGGATTCTTGGCCACATATTTTAGGGACCGGGGCTGGGTATGAGTCCAGTGCCCTCAGATACTCACTCTCTCTCTCTCTCTCTCTCTCTCTTTCTCTCTGTCTGTCTCCTCTTTCTCTCTCTTCTCTCTCTTTCTCTCTGTCTCTCTGTCTCCTCTCTTTTCTCTCTCTTCTCTCTCTCTTTCTCCCTCTGTCTGTCTTCTATTTTTCTCTCTTCTCTTCTCTTCTCTCTCTCTCTCTCTCTCTGGCTTCAAACTCCTTCACCAAACAGAAAGACCACTTCAGGGCCAGCGAGCAGGAGCACAGGGACAGCAGGCCCCGGACGAGGGGAAGAAGCTCCCGTCTGGGCCTGAACATAAGGCCTTTTCAGTATGCTGCTGGCTGCAGCAGAAAGGCAGGAAAAGGGAGACAGGGCAGGGCAGGCATTGGCAGCTCCGTTTCTTTCTGTGTTTCTGGGCTCACTGTGCTGGCAGAGTAACAGCAAGGTCTGTATTTGGAGCCTGTGTGTCCTCTCCACTGCTAGACCGGTGCCATCTGACGTGGCCGATTCCGTGTGGAATGAATAAGTGAACCCCTTTTTCTTTTGATAGGAAAAAAAGTACACTTCAGAGACGTTAAGTGATGTGCCCAAGTTACTTAAAATGCTAGGCACGGGACTTCTACTAGGGTTGCTTACTATTAGATCTGCTTCATGAACATACCACCAATACACGTCTCTAAGTCGGTTAACCGCATAGTTCCTGTTCTGTATGTGTTCATTGCTTGGGTTTTGGTTTTGAGGCTTGTTTTTTGGTCTGGTTTGGTTTTTTTCTGGTACAATTTACATTTGGTAAAATGTGCAGACCCTAAGTATACAGCTCAATCATTCCTCTCTCTCTCTCTCTCTCTCTCTCTCTCTCTCTCTCACACACACACACACACACACACACACACACACAGATTTCCCCTGGATAAAAATATAAAACATTTCCATCATTCCAGAAAGTTATCTCTTGCCCTGTTCCAGGCAATAGCCTCCCTCACTCCAGGAAGTAATCTCTTTTTTATACTTCTAGTGCCATAGTATATATAGCTTTACCTATTCTTCAACATCATATATCATATCAACGTCATATTCTTTTGTTCAATATAATGCTGTTTAGGCTCACCCGTGATGTGTCAGTAATTTGTTCTTTTCTCCTGGTGGATAATAGTCTACCGTGTGAATGTAACACATTGTGTTTATCTACTCTTATTTTTTTTAATGGTTTTTATTTGTTTTTGAGACAGAGAGAGAGAGAGAGAGAGAGAGAATGAGTAGGGGAGGGGCAGAGAGAGAAGGGGAGAGAGGATCTTAAGTGGCTCTGTGCTGGGGCGCCTGGGTGGCGCAGTCGGTTAAGCGTCCGACTTCAGCCAGGTCACGATCTCGCGGTCCGTGAGTTCGAGCCCCGCGTCGGGCTCTGGGCTGATGGCTCGGAGCCTGGAGCCTGTTTCCGATTCTGTGTCTCCCTCTCTCTCTGCCCCTCCCCCGTTCATGCTCTGTCTCTCTCTGTCCCAAAAAAAACAAATAAACGTTGAAAAAAAAAATTTTTTTTAAGTGGCTCTGTGCTGACAGCCTCAAGCCTGACGCAGGGCTGGAACTCACGAACCGTGAGTTCATGACCTGAGCCAAAGTCGGACACTCAGCCGACTGAGCCGCCCAGGCACACCTATCCACTCTCTTATTAATGGATACTTGCATTGGTTTTAGTTTGGGGTTATTATGTTCATTTGATTTTTTTTTTTTTTAAATGGCTTCAGGTGCCTATTTCAATTCTCTATTCAAATGAACTTTAAGGACAGTCACCCTCCACAAGTCACAGCAAGATGAGAGAGAGAGAAGTACTCGATGACCTAAAGTCCTTTCAACCATAAAACCCTCTAACTCAACCTCTTCTCTAAAAGCTGCTGCCAAGCACCTGCTTCACAGGGTTATGACAATGACCTCTGAATCGCAGGGCAAAAGTGGTTGTTTCCTCCTACGCAACGATGCGACTCTGTACCTACGGGTTCACCAGCAAAGACTGGAGATCTTATTGTGGTACAAGAAACACACCCATTTCGCTTCAGCAGATGACTCCTAGTCTCAAAGGAAAGATGCTCTCCTGTTCTCCCCACTGGGAGCAACTTGAAGACGGCCAGCGGGCACTGTGAGATGTAAATAAATGTATCCGCTTCAGCCAACTTCTCTGCGCTGCGTGGGAAAACAACTGATCTCCCTTGAGAAAGGAAGGACTACCGCCCGTGGGGGACCACTAACCGGGTCTCCAAAGCACTTCCAACAGACAGAACCTTGAATGAATTCCTAACACTCCTTCTTATTCTTTCTGATTCTTATTTTGTCTAACACACCGATATTACACCTTGAAGGTCTAACTGCAGTGCACAAAGCCCATCATGACATCGGGCATCCATTCAGCCACAGGCAGGGACTTTTATACTCCTCCTGGACATGCATACAAAAGACTGAGAAGAGTCATTTGGATACACATTTTTAAAAACGCAAAATAATCACTTTGCCTTAAGATTTAGTCAACACATAGTTATTGAACCGCGAAGACTGGAAGCCCTAATTGTCTAAATTATTACTGCCGTGCCCCCTGTGGGCACGGGTTTCCACCAATGATGGCCTCCCTTCACCCATGTAGCCTCCTCGCATGGGATATACAATGGGCAGAGCAGTTGGGGGGACGCAAATTCACCCCATTCCCTCCTGGTCTCCTCTCATCCCTCCTAGCTTGGCCCTTGATCTCTCCTTTCTTACAGACTTCTCCTCTCCTCTCCCTTTTCCTAATTAGTCCCATCTCTCTACTGATCTCTACTGCACAGGGTCACAAGTAAAGGGAAGGGGACAACCAAGTGTAGATGTTGCAACAAAATGGCCTCTACCCAAGCCACCCAGATTCCTAGGCGTCCCCTTCAGACACTGTTTGTTCCTCAGGCCACCCCATAAGGTCACCCCAGGAATACCTTATGTGCACTGGCTGACCTCATGTCCTGCTGTTTTCCCAGCGCCTTCGAATCAAGACGTACACCCTCCCACACACATGCTCCCCACTCTGCTTTTCCAAGATAGGGAGTGAAACTGTTGCCTGGGTCCTTGAACAGGAGGAGGTCGGTGTGCTCTTCGCTCTCATTTATCCACACAGCAGGCCCGGGTGGGGCTTGTCGGTTCCTTGACTCCTTCTCGGTCCTTTCCCAAAGCTGCTCTCAGCCTTCTCTTAAAACGACAACCCCATGTATAAGGAGCGCCTGACTGCCCCGGCCCAGCCCCTGGTGCCCCCTAGCCCTGACAATGCCATCCGAAAACCAAGATATTTTTCTAACTTCTCCCCTAGCCTCCACCCCTCTCTTCTTTCCGGAACAAATGCTTTCCACAGCATTTCTGCATTAAGAGGGAAAAGAAAAAGGAAAGTTTCTTCCCCCTTGATCGCTGATGAAAATCAACTAGCTGGCAGTTATTTACCAAAATTTGATTCAGAAAGTAACCCGCCATGGACTGGGTTTGGATTTTAAGGACAAACCTGAAAGAGCTTCTGAGGCACTGTTTTGAAGTTTTACCAAAAGCGGCCAGGAGGTAAATTTGCTAAGCTGTGGTTATTGGCATTAGGGGTTGCAGAGGCAGGAAATTCCCTGCATAACTAGCCTCTCTTCCCCAAGCCTGCTGGGATCACGGACGTCCAACGCCTCCCTGGCTGTTCCTCCCCATTCCCAGCCCAGCCACCCACTGGCTCCGAGCAGAGCCGACCCGCCATTTACTGTAAGTGACAGCTTCGGAGCATATTTTCACATCCATTCATCAAATCCCTGCAAGGCGAGAATTCAGGGCAAGAGGTGGGATTTAACTTGCAGGGACGCCAATCACTTCCTCCTTTATAAAGTCTCGGCAATGTCTTCGCCTTCTATGGAATCCTAGCCGGAGAACAGCCAAGACGCCCACCCCAGTGAACTTTCCATTCTGAGAAATTCCTTCTGGAATCGCCCAACCACCACCTCCACCTCTCTGACACTCCCACCTTCCCCAACACACACACACACACACACACACACACACACACACACACAGAATATTAGTCAGGGTAGGCCTAACTCCTGTAACAAACATTCCCAACATCCCAGTGGATTAACATACTGCAGGGCTGTGTCACACATTTAATACCCACTGCTCTTCGCAGATATTGCCTTGACTGTAAGTTTTTTTCTAATTAAATGTCTTGCCTTCTAGGTCATAATTATTTTTTTCTTTTTCATTTTTTTTTAATGTTTATTTATTTTGGAGAGGAGAGAGAGAGAGAGAGAGAGAGAGAGAGAGGGCACGGGCGCGCGCACAAGCCGGGGAGGGGCAGAGAGAGAGGGAGACACAGAATCCGAAGCAGGCTCTGGGCTCTGAGCTGTCACCACAGAGCCTGATATGGGGCTTGAACTCACGAACCACGAGATCATGACCTGACCGCAAGTCAGACGTTTAACCGGCTGCGCCACCCAGGCACCCCTAGGTCATAATTCTTTGAGCAAGTGTGACTTATACTTTTTTGTGTAACTGAGACACCCCTCTTTACAGTTTGCAGTGCAAATAGCATGCCTCAACCAACATCCCCTAGTTGGTAGTAACTAGAAATCCAGCTGATATTTTCTAAGGCCCTTGCTCCTTTGCCTTTAAATATCCAAAAATATCCAGGTTCTTATTAGTATGTAGGTAGGGCATTGGAGGACAAAATGCAAAGGAAATGAGAAGTCTTGAGGAGGGATCAAACGGTATTTAGCCCTCACCGGCCGTGCCAACAGCAGTGAGGGGCTGAGGGCTGGAGAGGAGTTTTACTTCCCCGGGGTATGTAGTCACCATAAGCAGAGTGCCTTCTGGAAGCCACAGCAGGGATCCCTCTGGACTGTGCTCAGTCAAGAAAGCTATACCAGGGGGAGGGGAATTGGAGGAAGGCGGTCAAAAGATACAAAATTCCAGTTATCAGATAAGTAAGTCCTAAGGACACGTTGTACAGTGCGGGGACTACAGCTAACACTGCTGAGGACAGCGGTGTCCCGATCAGTCGGTCCTGAGAGTTCTCCTCACGTGGAGAATTTCTTTTCTTTTTATTCTACCTCTACGAGAAGATGGAAGCTAGCCGAAGCTACTGTGGTCATCATTTCCCAACATGTGCAAATCAAACCATCATGCTGTATGCCTTAAATTTTTACAGGGATGTCTGTCAATAATTTCTCAATGAAATCGAAAAAAAAAAAGAAGAAGAAGAAGAAAACCATACTGAAGATCTGAGCCCCTCCCGCAAAGACTCCTTCAGCTGCTTCCTCAGGCGAGGCAACCCCAGGAGCACTGGATTGGATGGGGCCATCGATCCATCTGTCTGTCTACCTATCTGCCTATCTCAGACCCCCTGGTAACTTGCTTTGGGGGATCCTGTTTGGCAGTTGCTTTCGCTAAAGAACAAAAAAAAGTTGGAACCTCTCAGAGGACAGTGCCACCACTGATGTTTTCTCCACAGTGGCTTGCAGGGGTGGACACCTGTTTGTCATATAAAGACAACTGGGTCAATTCTGAGAGGGACTAGTAGCATCACGAATAGAGTTAGGAAGCCTAAGGGATGGATAGGAATGTCTAGAATCTGTTCCAGTGAAATCTGAATGCATGCTATGTCCCTGTTTTACCTCCCTCCCTCACACACACACACACACACACACACACACACATGCTAGAAGCAAAGGGTCTAATTGGCTATTTTTAATCTGAGAAACACAAAGATCTCAGGCTGGACAAGTCAAACAAAAACACAGTCTCTCCACTCTCTGGCCTCCCCAGACACGGTACCTGCACTTACAATGGAGACCACACAGCACGTCGTCTATGCGGAAGCCAGGCGGCTGAACTGATCGCATTTCAGATGCTGTGGTGACATGTAAACCCAGCTTCCGGGGCTTTGCTGCCCAGCCTGAGCCTGATGGCATGTCCACCAGAGGAGAGATCCGGCCCATTTTGTTCAACTGGCCCATCAATTGGTGGGCCTCACCTTTACTCCCCCAAATGACTGCCCGGGCCCGTAGAGCTGCCAACGCCTGGATGTGGAGGCCTTACGTCACCACAGGAGCTGAGTCACCCAAATGTTCCTTTTACTCTGTGTGCAGGGGACCTCTGTGCTGCCGGGGGGTGTCCTGGCCCGGCCTGGCACAAACGTGCACGTACTACTGAGTCATTTGTGTTGGCAACTCTTCAGGGCCGGTGACTTTTCTGCTTTAGAGGCTGGCCCTTCATAATTACAGCTGTGTTTCTGTTGTCACACCAAATTACCTCACTTACAGCCTTAAAATAGAATCCAGCCTAAAGGTGCCGGCTGGCCACGCAGAGAGGGAGGCTTCATAAGACTCAGAACCTGGGTGTTGAGCCAGGGGGCAGGGCTTGAAGCCAGACACAAAAGTCCCAACTCTTAAAACCTAGGTCTCCTCTCTTTTCTCCGCATGATAGAAACGGAGCAGTGCCATAAAACTGTCCGTTCCCAAACTAGAAACGAGAATGATCTTGGAGTTCTGCCTCTGTCCTGCTCCCATTCATTTTACTTACTTACGGGATGGGATCTATTCTCCCGGCCTTCGCATCACTCTCCCCCTTGGCCACTCTGCCGTGTGCCCAGGAGGCTGACACCTACAGACCCCATCGCCCCACTCCCTTGCCCTCTGGCTGTCAGATGGGTTAGACTAATGGAAGCAGGAGAGGGAAATTAGAAAGGGGGAGAGGAGAGAGGTCAAGGCGTGTATTCCCCTGTTCCCTGCTGGACCGTAGTTGGCAGTGGTTGTATTCTTTCACCTGGGCCCCAGCTCTTGGCAGGTGGCCTCTCTGCTAAAGCTCATTTCAAACAGTTTATTTCCTTCCTTTGTCCCCCAGGTGGAGGGAGGGTGTAGGAGAGTCGCGTGGCTGCTGTGACAAAGCGACACATATTGGATGGTTGAAAACAACAGAAGTGTATCGTCTCCCAGTTCTGGAGGCTAGAAAGTCTGACATCAAGGTGTTGGCAAGGCCACGCCCCCCCGAAACACGTAGGGGAGGATCCTTCCTTGCCCCTTCTAGCTCCGGATCATGGCCCACAATCTTGGCATTCCTTGGCTTACAGGTGCATCCCTCCCATTCCGTCTCCATCATCACATGGCCGTCTTCTCCTCATGTATCTCTGTCTGTGTCCCCTCTTCGAAGGATACCAGTCACATGGGATGAGGGTCCACCCAAGCTGACCTTATCTTAACTTGGTTATATCTGCAAAGACTCTATTTCAAAATAAGATCATATTCACAGAAACTGGGGGTTAGGACTTCAAAATATCTTCTTGGGGGACCTATTTCGATCCCGCCCACATAGTAACAGCCTCCACTGTGATGAGTCCCTGGACTGGTCCCTTAACGCTTTCCCTCCTTGTAAAGAGTCTCTACGTTAGATGCTTCAGCTCCTTTTTAAAGAGTGCCACCTGTTTTCTGCCAGGACCTTAACAGAGACCCCTACTGCCCAGCTGCCTTGCTGGCAGGGCCCATACTAAGTGTCAGAAGGTACTGGGGATACAATGGTGAGCAAACATTGGCATAGCCCCTGCCTTCGTAGGGCTTACAATCTACAGTTTAATAGGCTTCATCAAAATCTCACAAAGTAAAGGGGTGCCTGGGTGGTTCAGTCGGTTGAGCGTCTGACTCTTGATTTTGGCTCAGGTCATGGTCTCACAGTTCATGAGTTCGAGCCCTTGAATCAGGCTCTACGTTCTCAGGGCAAAGCCTGCTTTTGATCCTCTGTCTCCCTCTGTCTCTGCCCCTCCCTCGCTCACACTCTCACACTCTCTCTCAAAAATAAATAAAACATTTTCTTTTAATGTCACAAAGTAAATTACAAATGGATTGAGATACAGAGGATAGGTTGACAGCGCTATAAATATGCTCCCTTGGGAAAATCGCTCTAGGCAGGGAGGCCAGGAGGGGCTTCCCAAGGAGAGGGACACCTGAGCCAGAATGCAAAGGATGAATGGAGTCAACCAGATAAAGAGGGGAACTTAAGGTCCCCCTCTTGGTTAAGGGGGGAGACCCCAAAAGAGTTATGCCATGGTGTCCATATTTCCTTCCAATGAGGGATCTATTTTCATTCATATCCCAATCCATCTACAAAGAACCCTTCTCTCTGAGAAAAGTTTACGCTGTCTCCCATCCTTACCACTGCAGACCACAGCAGAGAACCCCCGTATGCAGAGGTTAGTGCTCAGAGAGTGAGAAGCCGTCCCCAAGGCTCACAGGTAAACAGTAGCCGCATGGCACCGAGGGCACAGTAGGGAGCGAGTGCCTAGAAACCAAGCAACGCGGGCCCCGCACACAAACTCCACACCTCCACAATGAAGTCACAACATCCCCGAAACCAGCACCTCCTCCTTCCGTGCCCACAGTCTCAGCTGGGAACACCCCAGAAGTTCTGGTCTGCCCCCTCTCTCCTCTCTCAGCTCTTTGTGAGATCACCGCGTGCCCCTGATTTTACCACTTCCAGCTTGCTCAAGTCATGCACTCCTCACATTCACCACTAGCCCCGGCCCTGCTTCAGGTCCTTATCATGTTTCCCTAGGGCTTCGTATCTGCTCTCTTCTTGACTGGCCTCTACTCTGTCAAATCCACCCTCAGCAGCACAGCCACCATAAAGCTGGCCACCTCACTCCCCCGACGGTGGCCTCGATGACTCCCTATTCCCGATAGCGCACAGTCCGGGAATGGCACAAAAGGCTCTCCTTGACTGGGCCCTGCCTCCCTCCCAGCCTGCCTCCCACTGCCGCCTGGTTCATCCTTGATCTTCCAACAAGGCCACCACTTTTATTTCCACACACACATCAACTTGTCTCTCCCCTCTGTGCCATTTTTTGGGTTATCCCACCCCCGCCACACTGTTCCTTCTTCCACAACCTAATTAAATCCAACTCATCCCTAAAAACTTAATTCCGGTCTCAACTCCTCCAAGAAGCCTTCCCTGATAACTCTCCCCTCTCATTTCCTACCATAGGATCCTCCATCATTAAATCTAACATGGCATGTTCTAAATATCTATGGAGGTGCCAATTTCCCTGATTAGAATACAGATTCTTGATGCTGGGGATGACCCCTCATTCGGTTTGATATGCCCATTGCCTGATCAACCCAAAGAGTTGATGCCCAAAGACTAGATGCATGAATTAGTGAATGACAAACCAATGGGTATTGACTGTCCCGCTCCGGTGCTGAAGCCCTCAAAATGACCAGAAGCTTCCCCCACCTATTACTCTATACGGCAAGGGCCCAGCCCCGCAGTCCCTCTGCTGCATGATGCTTCCAGTGGGTAGAAGCTGTTTCACTGGTGTTTCGTTTTCATCTCAGCCCCTGCTAGGTAGCTTATAAGAGTATTTACCGTTGAAGAGTTGTGTGACCCTAGCTATTTATCCTTTCTAAGCTTCAATTTGCCATACATAAAATGAGCTCTGTTATAGTATCCACCGAACAGACTTGCCATGAAAACTGAATGAAATAGAATCAGGTGTGTGGTCAGAACTCAGTAAATGGTTAGGTATAACTAAGCTGTAAAGCAACCGCTGCTGATCAGAGGTACACGGGTAAGGGCAGCGGGAGTTCAGAGGTGAAAATGGACTCAAAGGCTGTTGCCTTAAGTAGAACATCCTTCCCACCCCCCAAAGTGTTCTTTACACAATCAGTAACTCTGGGAAGCTCCAGTGTTGGGGTTTACTGTGTCATCACAGAAGCCCAGGGTTTGTTGGTCTCAGCCCGTGTGCACAGAATTGCTGCGTAAGAAAAACAAGGAGAGCGTGAAAAAGTCAGTGTATTAGGTCAGGGGTTTCCGAGCCTTCAGTGAAGCTCCTGGAGAACCTAGACATTTGCCTCCTGCTGCCATGTTGTAGTGGTGGGGTCCTCTCTCTTCATCCCTTTGTCCCTCTCCTCTGTGTGCATACTCTCTCTCTCTCTCTCTGAATTAATAAATTAACTAATTAAACAAAAAGAAGCACACTGAATAGCAAAGGAAACCATCCACAAAATGAAAAGGCAACATACAAAATGGGAAGGAATATTTGTAAATCATATACCTGAAAAGGGACTAATATCCAACATATATAAAGAACTCATACAAATTCAGTAGCCAAAAAAAAACAATCCGATTAAAAAACAGATGGAGGAACTGACCATTTGTCCAAAGAAGACATACAAATGACCAACAGGTATGTGAAAGGTGTGCAACATCACTCATCACCAGAGAAATGCAAATCAAAAGCACAATGAGATATCACCTTACACCTGTTAGCTTGGCCATCATCAAAAAGATAAGTGATTACGAATGTTGGTGAAGATGTGGAGGAAAGGGAACACTTGAGCACTGTTGGTGGGAATGCAAAATGGTGCAGCCAATGTGGAAAACAGCATGGGGGGGCCTCAAAAAATTAATAATAGAATTATCATTTGATCCAACCATGTCACCCCCATCCTCACTGCAGCATTATTCACAATAGCCAAGACATGAAATAACCTAGTGTCCACTGACAGATGAATGGATAAAGAAGAGGTGGTGTGTGTGCATACACACACACACACACACACACACACACACACACACACACACACTGGAATATCACTCAGCCATAGGAGAGAAGGAAATCATGCCACTTGCAACAACATGAATGGAACTCCAGGGCATTGTGCTAAGTGAAATAAGCCAGACAGAGAAAGACAAAAACCATATGATCTCACTTCTATGTAAAACCTTAAAAAAAAGAAAAGAAAGAAAAGAAACAGAGAACAGATCGGTGGTTGCCAAAGATAGAAGAAATGTGTGAAGGTGGTCAAAGGTACAAACTTCCAGTTATAAGATAAGTATGTCCTGGGGATGCGATGTATATCATGGACACTAGAACTGATAACACTGTTTTGTACATGTGACAGTTGCTAAGAAAGTAGAACTTCTGGGAGGCAATAACTAAACTTACTGTGGTGATCTGGTGACAGAACCTCTCCTAGCCCTGCTCTGCTCTGTGCAGTAGCCACTGGCCACATGTATTTAAGCATTCCCTTCAAATGTGGCTGTCCTGAGGGCGCCTGGGTGGCTCAGTCGGTTAAGCTTCTAACTTCAGCTCAGGTCATGATCTCGTGGTCTGTGAGTTCAAGCCCCGCATCAGGCTCTGTGCTGACAGCTCAGAGCCTGATGCCTGTTTCAGATTCTGTGTCTCCCTCTCTCTCTGCCCCTCCCCTGCTCATGCTCTCTCTCTGTCCCTCAAAGAGGAATAAACATTAAAAATAAGGAAATAAATTAAAATGTGGCTGTTCTGAACTGAGATGTGCTGTGCGAAATACACGAGAACAGGAAAGATTCTGTTGAGACGTATATTGATTACATGTAGAAATTATATTTTAGATATATTTGGTTAAATAAAATATATCATTATGATTGGTGTAATACTGTTTCTTTTCACTTTTTTTAATGGGGCTACCAGAAATTTTTAAATTACATTTGTGACTCACAGTATATGCCTACAAGACAGGAGAGCAGTGCTGTACAGACCTCAGAGCTCGATGCAAGCATTAAATCAGTCAAGACAAGGAGAGGGCCTAGCACAGCGCCTGAAACAAATTAAGCACCCAATAGCTACTGTCAATATTAGTAAGATCGGTGGGTTTTTTTTTATTTTTTTAATGTTTATTTATTTTTGAGACAGAGAGAGACAGAGCATGAGCAGGGGAGGGGTAGAAAGAAAGGGAGAGACACCGAGAGAGAGAAACACAGAGAGAGAGGGAAACACAGAATCCGAAGCAGGCTCCAGGCTCTGAGCTGTTAGCATAGAGCCTGACGCGGGGCTCAAACTCACAAGTTGTGACATCATGACCTGAGCTGAAGTTGGATGCTGAACTGACTGAGCCACCCAGGCATCCCAGATCAGTGATTTTCAAATTTTATAGTCAAATTTGTTTTTCAAGCAACTTCTTGTAACAGATAAAAGTTCTGATCAAAGCAGAGAGACCTTGAGGTCTCTCCAGGGGCCGTTGTACCCTGGGCACCACCTCTTTAGGTGGGAAACCATGCACATAAGTCATCCTAAAATGTCCTTCAAGCTCCAGCATTACACATCTACCATTTCGGAGAAGGTCAAGAAGGTATGAGACAAAAACCAAGGTGTCCATGGCAGTACTTTAAAAATGATCACAGACCTTAAATGTTCTCACCACGAAAAAGAAATGATAATTACGTGACACGATAGTGGTGGTAGCTAACGCCACAGTGGTGATCTTATTGCAATACAGAAGGGCATCAAATCCAATCGTCACGTTGTACACACCTTAAACCTACACGATGTTATATGTCAGTTAGACCTCAATAAAAATAGTCACCCCCAAAAAGATCATGGAAAAACACTACCATTTTGCTCAGGAGAATCAAAGCGGTTTGGTCCCAGGTCTAGCTAGACATAGCCCAGAAATTGGGGCGTCATGAATGTGACCGGGAGGAGAGGGTCACCTGTGGGTCCCTGGATGGTTACCCGCATGTACAATACCCCCGTGCCACAGCACTGCTCTGCTTCTGCCCCTCACAACCCGCTGACCCTGCCACCTGGGGAAGCCTCTCAGAGCCGGCCCCAGGCACCAATGTGGTGAGGTCCAGCTCAGGGGAAGGGCAGCAAGTGACACTCAGCCCGGACACCACAATGACTCTGCTGTCCTGAAGGCAAGGCTGGGCTGCCAGCCCCAGCGTCTGGTCTGCCAGCCAAGCCTCCTGGCTCTTCCTGCAGTCTACACCCCTGGCTCTGCTCTGTGTGTGTGTGTGTGTGTGTGTTGATGCGGACAGCAGCCAGCTCTCTGCCGGGCTCTCTAACAAGTTCCACGAGTCTGTTTGCTAAAGAAAAATTCCAGTGGGTCCATCCAACACATGGAACTCAAGTACAGAAATTATATTTATCCACCCCACTGCCAAGGAGATCACATGCCCCGTGAGTCACTCCAGATGTGCTCAAAAACAGAGTCTCTCTGTGGAAGCCCGGTCCCCCAATCCCAGAGAGAGTCGAATTAGCAGAGGTCCCAATTCCTGTGTCCCCACCCCCCTAAGAGGCAGTCTCTGCCTCCACCCTTCTGGGGCAGGAAAGGACGCCTTTTGCACTTCTGTAAAGCGAAGGGGGGTAAGAACTCTACCTTCACACTGGGAGGACCAGCACGGGCATACCTGTAGCTCCTGAGGTCCCATTGGGTTCGAGGACAAGTGTCACCTTTTTGGAGCAAAAGATGTGTTGGAACACGCTGCTGCTTCTGCTGTTGTGTTATGATGCTCAGGCGGCGGTGTCCCACAGGTGGAGCAGGGGTAAGTTGCTCTGTATTTATTTGATGCTCATTATTCTTTCTCAAATGCAATTAGAAATCTGGGGGCGGGGGGGGGCAGAGTAAGGCGGTGGAAGGAAATTAGACGCCCGGCACCCACACACACACCCCTCTTTTATCTCGTCTCTGCCAATTACTTTATGCTTCTTGACAAGTCAGAAGGTGCTAGAAGGTGATGGGGGATGGGACGCTGAAACACATCAAAGCCGCTGAGGGATCTGGGTGGAGGTGGAGAATGCAGAAAACAGCCCTTTCTGACACACCAGAGCCAAGTTATCTTTGCTCCGTGGATGTGGGTAGTCTCCCTCCAGCCCCTCTGCCCGCCCACCCCCTGCTGCAGCCAGACAGGGCACGTGAACAGCAGGTACCAGGACGAACACCAGTATCCCGGGGCTCTGGGTGCTGGCTTGCAAAAGGCCTGCCACCTGGGGGACCCGACTAGGGGCCCTGGCCACGGGCTGGCCACAGGGAGGTCTCCACGCGGCTCCTGAGCTAGACTGGGTACATCTTTCCAGCTGGGGAGAGCCGGCCCAGTGGCAGGAGAGCAAGGGTGACCCTTAGCATTCACGTGTGTGCCAGACGGCTACTCCCACTGGCCCCGCAGTCCACCCCGGAGAGGAGGGAACCCGGCAAGGCTTTTCGCTCACAGCTGACTTCCTTCCCCTGGGGACTGCGTGGCACCTCTTCTCTGTGCCCAGGACCGGCTCCGGGTGGCAGATACTGGTCGCCCATCCAGCCAATTACAGTTGATCACTGCTGGGGACCGAGGGAGCAGCAGTGAGGACCACTCCGTGCAGAGCTCAACCCGACGGTCTCCACTGCTTGAAATGGACTGAGGACTCTCTCCCCAAGAGAGCTGGAAAGAGAAGTCAGGCTCATAGGTGTTTCTAGAGATCCAAAATAGAATGAGGACGGGCATGGCAGCGGGGGCACGGCGGGGGTGACGATGAGCCTCCGGGTTCTCAGGGAGAGTGTCGGGAAAGGAGCAGCCAGTGTGGAACAGAGAAGCACAGGGCAAACGGATGTGACACGGGTGGGGAGCAAAGCCACCTCGCTTATCTGAGGTTCTTATTCCCTCATTTTTAAGCTTGAGATCAGGGACTTGCCAGCTCTCTGAGCCGAGCTGTGAAGCGATTGTTGCCCAGAGACGAATAATTCATGTAGCGTTTTCCTTTTATTTTTTTTTTCCGTCTGGTAACATCACCCACACCCACACACACCTCTGCTCATGATACGCACAAATGTTGGAGGCGACACTTAGAAGGAGAGCAAAGAGATCTTGGCATTACATTCGGCCCCTTGCCCCTGCGCGACACTGGGGGCCTTCCTTAACTTGTCCCTTAGAGAAAGATGACAACATCCACCCTCCTAATGCACAGGCTGTTAGAAAGGCAAATGAGATAATCTGACTTGTAACAAGGCTTGGAAACTTCAGAGGCACATCATGAGCTTTCCCCACAAGCAACCCAGAGATTTCAGTTCTGCCTCTAATTGGTCGTGTGACGTCTGGCAAGCTTCTTAACCTCTCCGAGCTTTGGTTCCCTAACAAGTCTCGTATTAACAGTAACAAAATTTATCTTCCCCGCTTCGTGGTGAAGGTCACATTCAAAGTGTAAACAAGACGCTTTGTACGCCATGAAGAACCTTCTAAATGTGAGCTATCACCTCCCACTTAAACCTCTGAAAAAAACTTCATTGAGGAAGTTTGGGGTGCTCAACAGAGGGTTCTGCAGCAGCAGCCTGGGACCAAGTGACTGCCCCGGGCCCTCCCTGGGGAAGGTCTGCCCCCTGCATAATAATAACAAATCCATCTGGAGACGGGAAGTCAGCACTGGTGAAACAGAGGACACGATGAGGCATCCGTGTTAAGCGCTAGATTAGTGGTTCCCGTCAGGGTTCGGAGTCCACAAATGACAGAGTCCTGCAACCATCATCAAAAGTCTTCCACGTAGTTGATTTTTTTTTTCATTTTTAACATTTTTTCCTAATTATAAAAGGAGGACCCAACTGTCCTTTTCTTTTAAAGACGGAATGAGAGTCACGCCCAAGTACACAGCAATTTTTCCAAACGTACTTAACTGTTCCTTTGGCCTTCATCCTTACCCCAACCCCCACCCCCACACCAGCACCCTGGCCTCCACCCTCCCCCACCCTCTGCCCCCAAGCGGAAATGTAGAAATAAACCCAGAAGGAACACACCCTCTGTCCCAAGGCTCTCCCAGCCTCTCCCAACGAGTGCTCTCTAGGATTCCGCCCTGGGAGGCAGCTTTCCGGGCCAGCCAGGCTCTTCCGGCCCCACCAACTTGACCGACCTGATGACTCACCTGTGGTTCGGGAGGCCAGCCTAGAAGCCGGACACGCCTGGCCCAACTCCCTGCACCCCCAGGGCCTGCCAGAGCTCCATTTGGGGGGCTGAGGGGAGCTAACCAGTCTTTAAAAACAAAAAGAGGAAAGTATATATTAGAATGTACACATTAAATATCTGTTTTTATTAAACACACGTAAATTATTCTTCTTAAAGCAGGCTAATAGAGAAGGATGGCCCTTTAGTTACCTGGTGGGATTTATGTCGTCTTTACGTGTCTCTTTTAGCGTGTGTGCTTTCAATCACGAATGTTCCATGAAGGGAAGGGCCGGTGATCAGTGTTCAGTTAAGTCTTGACTGATTGACGGGACTGGGATAACTGAGCGCACCTGCGTGGCCGCAGTAACCGCCCCCCCCCCCCACCGGCAGGTGCTATTCTGACCATCCACGGGTGAGGGAACCAGAGGATGAGGCAGTTGATGAGCCCCAGGTCCCTCCGCCGGAAGGACACAGCTGGATTTTGTTCCCCAGCCCAGGATCAGCATCTATGGCATCAGAGTCTGCCCGGAGCTCCCACGTCCCCTCCAGGCGCTCCTGGCAGCCCTAAGCTCCCCCAAGGGGATGGGGCAGTCTGGCCCTTTCAGAAACACTCCCACAGAGGACCCCAACACGCAGGGCCAAGGTCCTGGCTCCCTCAGCACACCACTGGGTTTCCAAAGGGTTGGCCCGGGAGCAGAAAAGTAAGTGACATCGATAAGATCTCCCAAAAGATCTTTTGTAAATGAGAGTTTTTTTGCCCCTCCACACCCACTATCATTTGCTTTCACGGATTCATTAAAAATGTGGTTGTACTTTGGCTTGATATGGTGTGCAGTTGGAATCCTTCCCAACAAGCTCTCTGCTACAAGTGCTGTGTGGTTATGTGGAAACCGTGGTTGGCCTTAATACCATCCTGTTCTACTGAGCACATTTGGAAGACGGGGAGGAGGGTGGGGTGGGTGGAGATTTTGCCCCAGACCACAAGAAGTCAGAGAGAAGGTCAGGTCACAAAGCAAAGACAGGCTCTTCCATGTAAGGGGACTTCTGTCCCCGGGTCTGGGTGAGAAAGCTTGGACAGCTCAAGATAGGTGGTGGGGGGGGGGGGGGGGGGGTTGGGGGGGGAGGGACAGGTGCCAGCCTTGACTGAGATCCTTCAAAGTAGCTTCTCCCAGGGGTGCCTGGATGGCTCAGTCGGTTAAGTGTCCGGCTCTTGGTTTTGGCTCAGGTCATTATCTCACGGTTCCTGGGTTCCAGCCCAGCATCAGGCTCAGTGCTGACAGTGCAGAGCTTGTCTCTCTCTCCCTCTCTCTCTGCCCCTCCCCCCTCTTGCACGCACACTACCTCCATCTCTCTCTCTCTCCCCCTCAAAAGAAATAAACTTAAAAAAAAAAAAAAAAAAGGAGCTTCTCCCAAGCAGGGATAAGGACTCCTCAGAGATAAAGGGAGGGTGTGATAGAGACAGGAGACCACACCAGCCTTTTGATATTCAGCCGGCACCTGGAAATGCAAATAAGTTCTAGAACCATCCTGTTAGAAAAGAAGGCTTTAGTAAAGCGCTCTGTTTGAAAAGAATGGAGGGACGTGACAAGGGTAGTTCATGTGTTTCTATGGACCATCGGTTCATTCAACAGGTGTGGGCAGGATGCTTCCCACTGGGAACACAGCAGCAAACAAAACAGACATGATCCCATGCTCTCAGGGAGATGACATTCTAGTGAGGGAAACAGACAATAAACACCTATACAAATAAGACATCTGGTTTATTTGAGGACAATAAATTAGGGACGGAGTAGAGAGGATTATATTCTTTTTTTTTTTTTTTCAACGTTTATTTATTTTTGGGACAGAGAGAGACAGAGCATGAACGGGGGAGGGGCAGAGAGAGAGGGAGACACAGAATCGGAAACAGGCTCCAGGCTCTGAGCCATCAGCCCAGAGCCTGACGCGGGGCTCGAACTCACGGACCGCGAGATCGTGACCTGGCTGAAGTCGGACGCTTAACCGACTGCGCCACCCAGGCGCCCCAAGAGGATTATATTCTTAAATAGAGACGTGAGGGAGGGTCTCCCAAAAGAGGTGCCTAAAGGCCTGAAGGAAGCAAGGGCATGAGCCACTCAGTTGCCGGAGAAAGAGTATTTGAGGCAGAGGAAATGGAAGTGCAAAGGCCCCGTGGTAGAAGCAGGTGCGGCATGCTCAAGGAACGGTGAGGCCCACAGCTGGGGTGGCGTGAGCCCAGGGAGAATGACGAGCGAGTTCAGAGAGGTAGGAAGAGGTCAAGTCTTGTAGCACCTGCTCGCCCTCTGGAGATCTTGGGTTTTTACTCTGAGCGAGATTGAAGCCACCGAGGGTTCTGGCCAGAGGAGTGACAGCATCTGACCTACGTTTTCCCTTTAGTGGTTGTATTAAGAATAGAATGACGGGGGGAGCCAAGGATGGAAGCGGAGACACCACTAGGAGAGGTGCTCACGGCCGGAGCCAGGGGTCGAGCAGAGATGTTGCAAGAAGCAGCCAGACTCCGGGTATATTTTGAAGGTAGAGCCCACAAGATTTGCTGATTGGTTGGCTGTAGGATGTGAAATAGAAAAGTCCAGGTGTCTGGCCTGAGCAACTGAGAGAGATGGGGACGACTAGACAAAGAAGGAAGGGTATGGTGGGGGGGAGATGGGTTTGTATGTGTGTGATGTGTGTGCATTTGTGTGTGTGTGTGTGTGTGTGTGTGTGTGTGTGTGTGTGTGTGTGTTGGGGTTGGGCCTGGGTGTGGGGTCAGGAGAGACGAATGGGCAAGGCGATGCCTGCAGGTGGTCGGGGGCATGGATGTCTGGTCTGGAATATGAAGTTGAAAGTCAGCACGGAAGTGAGTGTGGCCGGAAGACAGCAGAGAGCCGAAGACGAGGCCAGGACTCCGCAATGTGAAGAGGTGGGTGAGAACGAAGGGCAGCCAGTGAAGAGGGGTTTCTTTTTCTGAGATAGAAAGAGACCGGTTGTCGTGCTGATGCGAATGATCCAGTAAGGAGGGGAACGTCAATTAACGATGCAGGCGAGAAAAGGTGGAAAGGCTGAAGGCCATCTTCCGTGGAGACTTCCGCACACCCATGTGGAGACGGGAGCATGGACACAACAGCAGAGAAGTCAGAGTGTGCGGACAAGAGACAGGCAACTGGTTTAAGGAAAGGGCGGAAGGTGTGAAACCAAGTGAGAGGAACCGGGAAGTATGGGTAATGGTCGGGCAGCATTTAAAGGCCCAGATGAGGGGGCCCCTGGGTGGCTCCGTCGGTGAAGCGTCCGACTTCAGCTCCGGTCATGATCTCACGGTCCATGGGCTCGAGCCCTGCATCAGGCTCTGAGCTGACAGCTCGGAGCCTGGAGCCTGCTTCGGATCCTGTGTCTCCCTCTCTCTCTGCCCCTCCCCCGCTCACACTCTCCGTCTCAAAACTAAATAAACGTTAAAAAAATTTTTCACATAAAGGCCCATGTGAGGATAACGATCATGAACTCAAAAGGAGACCGTCTAACATGGGTGTGTTTTCCTCTGGCCGCATTTCAGGTGAACAGGTGCAGCAGTTGAATAGGCGAAGAGATGGGGTGTCATTTTGCCAAGTGGTCACAAAGGAACAAAGAGAGAGCAAAGGAGTGGGCGGTCTATGTAAGAGAGCAATCATAGGCCTGTAGTAATTTGACCTTGCGTCTCACATTATTGTAAGTCGGAGATTTTTAAAGATTGTGCGTGACTCATTTCAGAATCTGTTTTATACCAAATGCATTCATCATTAACTACATTATCCTTCCCCGAGCCCAGTCTTTGGGCCGATACACCTACAAAAAAGACAGCACTGTTCTCCCTACTGGCGAGGTTGGGTTTTGGAGCCCGCAAAGCCTGGCTTTCATCTCAGTCCCATGGCAAACAAATTGGGTGGCCCAGGGCAAGTTTCTTAACCTCCCCATTTCTTCATCTATGACATGGCAAGTTAGTGCTTACCTCACAAGGTACGTGTGGAAAGCCCAAAGCACGCCGATGAGCACACAGGGGGCTCGTGCACAGTTAGGATCTGAGCTCCACATTTTAATAACTTTGGTCCGCAGCCCAGATGTGTCCCTCGGCAGAAGACGTGGACAGAACAGGCCCCAACACATGACGCTCAAGTCTCTGGACTCTGTTCCCAGGCTTCTTGGTGCACGGGCATAACCTTTGGCAAGTGAGTCATTTGCTCTGTGCTGGTCTGTCCAATGTATCACAGAGCCTCAATTTCCCCCCGAGGGCTCGTTTGTCCAGGGAGTCAGGGAACTGGGGAGAAGCCCATGGTCTTCCTGCCCTGCGACCAGCCATACAGGAGACCTTTGCGCGAGGAGACGTGGAAGTCTCCGACGTCCCCTGGTGGCGTGGAGTGGTCCTCGCAGGCACATTCGCATCCTGGAAGAGTGGGCTGGGTGTGTCGGGTGGAGAAGAAGAAAACATAGTGGCCCAGTTTTACATCAAGCAAAAGGCACGTAAAGTCAGTGATTTTGACACGCCTGTCCCTGTAGCCTTCCCGCCTGAGGCTCAACATTCAGGTGGTGCCTAGGAGGGAGTGGGACCCTTCTGCCAGTTTCTAGCTTCCCCCGCTGTCCCCTCTTTCAGAGAAGGTGCTGTTGCTCACGGCCATCCAGTGGGGGCACTCTGGTCTCCCTCCCCTCCACCTTGGGAAGACTGTGCTGCCCCAAACCGTTGACTAATCACTCTCCGTGAGGACACAGCCTTACAACGACCCCCATAAATGTAGGGGTGAAGTGGAGGAAGAGAGGAAAAACCCCAGCAAAGCCTGAGGAGTCTCCATGGCGGTTCTGTTTTTGTTGGGATTTTGGTTTTTTTTTTTTAATGTTTATTTATTCTTGAGAGAGAGAGAGAGAGAGAGAGAAGGAGAGCGTGAATGGGGGAGGGGCAGAGTGAGAGAGAGACAGAATCCAAAGTAGGTTCCAGGCTCCGAGCTGTCAGCACAGAGCCCGACGCGGGGTTAGAACTCACGAACCACAAGATAACGCCCTGAGTGGAAGCTGGACGCTTAACTGACAGAGCCACCCAGACGCCCCTTGTTGGGCTTTTTAAAAAAAAAATACGTGGTTTGTTTTTAAAATCATCCCCAAATATACATTGAGGCTTCCCTTAAAGCCCAGTGTTATGCAGACATCAAGGTCAAACAGGGGAAGCAGAAACTTCTTCCCTCCCTCGCTCCCAGGAGCTGGCAACCAGAATGAACACTTTCAGGGTGACGGACGGCAAGATGAAATGTGTAGAAAGGATGCCAAGGGCCTAAGGAGATGAAGAAGGACGGTGGACAGTGGGGTCGCGGGGAAGGGTTTCCTGGGGGAATGAGGCTGTTGGTCTCCCCATGAGGGAGCAAGTCTGGTTCAAAGCCTCACCCATAGACACCTCTGAGAGCAGGTCTGCTCTTGCTTTGGCCATTTTCACTTCCGGCAGAGTCCGGCCTTCACTGTCGGAGACCAGAACATCTGGAGTGACTGCATATTTCACTTTACGCCCAAATGTTTTGACACGGACCAGACATAGCTTATGTCTCACGCGCTGCCTCCAGCATCTCCGTGAAGGCACATTCCTCCTCTCCAGGCCTTGCCTGGCTTACGGGAAGTCAGACCTGGGCAACTGCCGAGCCTCTGAGATGTCTGGCCGGGGGCCGGCCACACTTCCACACCCATGGTGGTAGAAAACACCTGCCCAACATACCGCCAGTGGGAGGAGGACCAGCAGAATGTAGTGGAAGTGCGTAGAACAGGACAGCAAGGAGGGAGGGGGCCATCTTTCAGAATTCCATGTTCCTCCCACACTGTCTGGGGCAATCACCAGTCCCTGGGTCTAGAGGCTGAAGCTATTTCTAACAATCTTCGCTCTTTTAAGAAGACTAAGACTAAGAGCTATTGGAAACAACAGTGTTTTCATTATTAAGCTGAGCTTTGAATCTAGAAGTGTTTTCTTCCCCATTCTTTGAGAGCTCAGGGTCCACTTGGGGCGGTGTGTGAGTCAAAGAAGTGTCGGTATTCACGGGGAGACGACCTCGCTGCGAAGAACTTCCCAGAAGGCAGCCGTCCCAAGTCTGAGACGACAGGACACAGAAAGGACTCCATGCCCAGGACATTTATTTCCTCTCATCCCCTTTACCTGCTGGGGTGTGAATTTGGGGTGGGGTGGGGGACAGTGTGAATTATTTTAAGGGAACAATACTTGTAATTTTACTATGAGAGAGGAATCCCGCTAGGGAGAAGAACGAAAGTAAAGTTGTTCTCAGATCCCGAGAACGGAATTTCATCCACCCCTTCAGGGTAAGACGAAAAGAAGGGCACACAGAAGGAAGAACCCCTGGGCTAACCTGAGAGTGACCATATAGCCTGGGCAGCTCCTTCTACACATCAGGTCAAACAGCCTCTGATTCTCAACCTTGGCTACCATTAGACGCTGCCATTCGAGGCCTAGGAAGCTTTGAAAAAAAATCTTCCTGTCCCCTTTGTACCCTAGTTCAATTGAACCAGGACCCAGGCACCGGTATTTTTTAAAGCCCCTTGGGTGATTCTCCCGTCCAAGTACTAACCAGGCCCGACCCTGCTTAGCTTCCGAGATCAGACGAGATCGGGCGCGTTCAGGGTGGTATGGCCGTAGACCGCCCCCCACCCCCCTTGGGTGATTCTAACGTGCAGTCAAGGTTGCAAACGGGTAGAGCTGGAGATGCCTCACTCTCCTGAGCCCCACCTGAAACAACAGTTAACAGGGACAAAGGCCTTCTCAAGCCCCCAAATCCACGATTCCGTGGGAAGCTGGCACTTCACTGGCAAAGAAAACAAATTTTGCTAAAATGCCGGGCCAGGAAATACTGCTCTGCAACTCCCAGGCTCCTCTCCCCCAAATACTCTGGGGACGCAGAGCTGGCCAGTCAGCCCCTCAAGGCCTCGTTCCATGCAGGGACTTGGTCAGCCAACAGCTGCACCTTGCACACACCCTAGAAGCCTGCCAGGCCCTGCTGGAGGTGCAGAAACACGAAACCGTATGGGTCGTAGCCTGTGAGAAACACGTGGTCGAGATAAGAAATGAGTTACGGAGGAAATGATATCATAGCAATACTACAACCAGCCAGCTTTTTCCAGGAAGTGGGAGATTCCTACCAATGCGCTTTTCAGGAAATGTCCCCTATGTTGAAGATGCTTCATTTTTATCCCTTCCAAAAGAAAGTCTTCTAAAATGCTTACACAGTGCCCTACTTCTTTAGCCACAGTACCCTGGGCGTCCCTGGACCCTTTCTTGATGGCCCCCGGGGCACCGTTATCAAGAAGGAGAGCGGTCACGTATGGTTATGCAATTCGCGCACTGCGCAACTTCAGGGGGCGCCACTTACCCGGACACGGCTTGGATGTTTACAGTTGGTTCCCCAGTTTTCTGGCAGGGCACAAGCCAGTGTCTTGAAGAAGAGGGTCCCTTCTTTTATTTGCAGGCAGCAGGGTTACCAATCATTTCTGCGCAGCGCCCTGGTACAAGGTGGGGCTGTGGGGTGAACGGGACTGTCTGCTCTTACCCAAGACCATCCTGGAGAACTGGGATTCATAACGATTACGCCCATACCCTATCTTAGTCTGTCTTCTTCACCTGCCCTCTGTCAGTTCCTAATTCTGCCACCCCCTCCACCCCTCAGCTCATCCGTCTTCCTCCAGGTACCACCTCCAAATGCAGTATCTCCAAAAACATTGGCAAATCAATGACTGCACGCCACATGCCCCTCTCAGCCCGCCCCCAGGGGAAGCCCTGAGCTTTGCTTCACACACCCCTAGGGCCCAGTGTCAGGGGCTTGTGGCGGCTCTCTGCCTTTCCTTTGCCACCTGTGTCCAGAGTCTTGGCAGCTCGATTTCAGATGGCTGGGGAACAGCCAGAAGTCTGATCCTCTGATTAAAAGGGTTGTCAATAAATATAAACCAGCATTTCGTATTAACAAAGGGAACGGTGTTATTAGAGAACTCATTTGTTAAACTGGGGGCGGGGCGGGGGGCTGCAGGGAGGGCTGTCCGCTCATTTCTGTTCTGTTTTATTTTGCTTTACATAAATTCCCTAAGGTATCCATATCCCTAGACATCTAGTTTTTCATAACTTTCTGGGATGATTCTGATGAGCAGCGGGTCTGAAATCACTGGTCTGAAATAGTAACATGGGACATGCCTGGGAGCCCTCTGGGGCGCACCAGAGTCGTCTGTCCCTTTTTCCTGCTTCACGTCCACCACCACGTGGAGTCAGTCACTTTCAAGACGGGCCGGCCCTCCTCCAGGTCAGCGGGGGTGGGGAGAAGGCCATGTGCACAAGCAGCCTCTCGAACTAACTCCCGTCTCTTGCAGCCATGCTCTTTCCTGCTGCGCATCGGCCAAAGAGATCCTCATCCATGCCCCTGAATCCCGTCCTGCAGACCTCCCTGGAGGAAGTAGAACTGCTCTATGAGGTAGGAGGACAAGAAAGTGGTCAACTCAAGTCACGCAAAAGGCGTCGCACCTTCGCTGTGACTTTTGGCCAAGGGACCTAAGTCCCTGAAAATGAGTGGCCCCTGCTGTCATAGGGCCTGGTCTAGACAAGTTTGTGGATTCATCGAATCCTTCCCATCCCACAGTAAGGTATTCCTCATGTCTCCTCCCTTTCCCACACGCCGTGACAGGGAATGATGGCATTGCAGGGGTTCCGTCCAGGCAAAATTCGAGATTTCCGAGTACCAGCACCCGAGCTGCAGAGGAGAGCCACGTTCCCCAGCAAAGGCTCAGGGGTGCTCAGGCAACGCCACCCCGATTGTCTCAGTAGAGCCGTGTCTCCAGTAACTGCATGCTTCTGACAGTCTGGGGCCACCCCGAAGGCTCTCTTCCTCTGCCTCGCTCACCTTTGCCGCCAATACCCCACTCCTTCTCCAAACCACAGGCAAATCCCCCAAGGCTGCCTGGATCGGCTCAGTGGGGAAATTCCAGGATCACCATCGGCTGTGCGACCTTGCATATGCCCCCATTGCTCTCTGGGGCTGAATCTCAACTGTTAAATGAGGAACCACAATGATCTCCCAAACCCCCCTCCTGCCTTGACATCCTCCCACATCCTCCACGTACCAGAACTTTCGGGTTAAGAAAGAGATGGCCTGCTGCAGCCAAGCAGTTGAGCTGGGGGGAGGAGGGAGAGATTTCAGATCCTGCCACGGGGAACAAACTTGGGCACGTCTGGACCTTGGGAGTCACGTGAACAGATCTGTTCTAGAAAGATAGCAGAGAACAGCATGGAAGATGGATTAGAGCCAGGGGGAGTCAGAGACAAAGAAAAGAGTTAGAACTCTGAGTCCAAGAGGTAGTTACTACGTTCCTCATATGAGCCTGGTCCTGAGCAGGGGTTGCGTGTGGCTTACCCCACCCTACGCTTAAAGAACAGGTGAGAAATGAGAACAAATCCCTGTGTCCCACTTAATTCCTCGTACAATTTTCTGCATCCTTCAGATTCAGCTTCTGATTTTATTTTATTTTATTATTATTTTTTTCAACGTTTATTTATTTTGGGGACAGAGAGAGACAGAGCATGAACGGGGGAGGGGCAGAGAGAGAGGGAGACACAGAATCCGAAACAGGCTCCAGGCTCTGAGCCATCAGCCCAGAGCCCGACGCGGGGCTCGAACTCGCGGACCGCGAGATCGTGACCTGGCTGAAGTCGGACGCTTAACCGACTGCGCCACCCAGGCGCCCCTCAGCTTCTGATTTTAAATTACCCCAAGCCGTCAGCGCATGCTTTAGAAGATCTTCGGTGGGTGGGGGGGGAGAAAGGGAATCGGGGGTTGGTCCAGGGCACTCATAACAGTAAGTCAGTCCCTTAAATAGTGGCATTGTACCAGCCACAGTGTTAGACGTTGTCCGTATTTGCCTTACATTTCTCCCAACCTCCCAGTGAAGTACTGTTACTAACCATTTCACCCAGGAGGAAAATGAGGCTCAGAGAAGTTAAGTACCTCGTCCAGGGTGACACAGCTAGTGGGAAGGTCGGAACTGGAACCCAGGTCTCTTGGATTCCAAAGCTCTTTCCTCGTCTGTCTCCCTCAATGAACACACGTGGTAACGAATACACTGGTGTCCTCAGCGGAGCCTGAATGCTTCATGTCTTTCCACGCCCCGTGTCTCTCTCCAGTTCCTGCTCGCTGAACTTGACATCAGCCCTGACCTGAAGATCTCCATCAAGGACGAGGAGCTCTCCTCGTTGAGGAAAGCCTCTGACTTCCGCACCATCTGCAATGACGTGATCCCCAAGCGCATCCCGGACATCCGCCGGCTGAGCGCCAGCCTCTCCAGCCACCCTGGCATCCTCAAGAAAGAGGACTTTGAAAGGACAGCGCTGACCCTGGCCTACACGGCCTACCGCACCGCCCTGTCCCAAGGGCATCAGAAGGACATCTGGGCCCAATCCCTCCTTAGCCTCTTCCAGGCCCTGAGGCATGACTTGATGCGGTCCTCAGGCCCCAGAGTGTCTCCCTGAGAGCCCGGCCCACGGCCACGGAGCAGGGACCAGCACACGCGGTAATCCAAACACTCTTCATTCTCTACTCCATTTACAGAGCCCTGCAACAAAGCACATGCCACCAACTCAGAGTAGCAGAGATAAAATAAGTAACCCCCTGTCCTCTGCCCCTCGTAGTTCCCTGACAAGCACATCTAATTCGTGTCACAGTGTGACCGGGGCTGCAAGAAAGGGCTAGCGTGGTCATTCAAGATGCCTCCAAAGGCCACCTGATTTGCCTGGTGACGCGCTTCATCACCGAGTGACCGCCATAAACACCCGAGGGCGAAGACAGAGCTAGAGGAGACGGCACAGAGGTTTGGGCATTGCGGGAAGATGGGGGGACAGAGATCAGGGCGTGAGGCCGAATGAACATCATTCCAAAGGTTCCACATAGTTAAGATACTTAAAACGAAAAGCTGGAGCTATAGCAAATAAACACTTTGTTAGCCAAAGATCCACGTGTCAACTTTTCCAAAAGTCACCAAGAAGCATCAGCCAGAAAATCAGTAATGTTATGGCCTCTCTGTCTTGTCTCTTCTTCTCCGAAAGTGGATCTAATACAGAGGAGAAACACGACAGGGGCCCACAGAGAGGCTGCAAACTGTCTGACCTCGTCTTCTGAACAGAGAAAGCACGCTGATGCAGAGAGGATCATCCTAGGAAGAGCTCCAAAACTGAGAGCTCCAAATACAAATGATTTTTTAGACAACAGAACTCACCCTTTCAAATGCCACAACCTTCATTTTAGCAATGCTGACTTGCTGTCTTTGTTAACTGTATGTACGTAACATCTCGAGCTTCTATTTAGGATCTTGGAAATGTTCTGATGAAGGAATTGGATAAAATAACCTCTAAGATTGCTCGACTTCCGAAAGTTCCACGATCACTGAACCAGCCGTGAGATAATCACAGGGAGGCCACCGGGACCTAAGGGGTCTGCTGGACTGTTTGCGCCAAGCCCAGAAGGCCCTGGGGCTTTGCTGATTCTGTAGGGTGTGTGTCCTGCCTTCTGCACTGCGAGGCTGTAAGAGGCCGCTCCTCTTTCTTTCCAACACAACTTGCCCGTTGCAATTTGTTCTATTTTGGCTGCTACCGCCTAAGGGACAAAGCAGGGAGGCTTGTCATAATTCCGTGTTAAATCGGAGCTAGTAGGCGAAGGTCTCTGCTAGAGGGAGGCACTAGGCCCTAATACGGATTCCTCACTGGCTCTCCTGGCTTGACAGCTGGGTTTTGGAGGCTAACGTCGTAAGAGGTCTCATCTTTGAATGAGTGAGATCTTATCCGGCTAAATTTGATTCTGAAATGGGTATTTAACAATTGTCATTGGATGATGGCCTAAAGTTGATCTGGACTTCTTAAAAACTTTGAATAAGTCATTGCTTCGCAGCTGCATGATCCTTTTGGAGAAATAGTAGGATGTAGGACGAAGGTATTCATCATCAGAGAAAAATACAACATGGAAAAATCCTGATGTTCTCGGGCTCCAAAGATTAATGACTGCTGGTTTCTCTGGTCCTCATTCCCTGATTACACCACCCTTTTGCGGCCCTCAAATGCAGTCTCTGATATATGCTTTTGGTTCCATTTTTCCCTTTCTAATATTCCATGTTCTCTTCGACCTGGTTTGTGTCTCTTCTGCTTTATCTTTGGGCCCAATTCTGATTATCTTTGTATCCACTTCTCCCAGTCTCTTTTGGTGCACGTATGCTCACTCTAGCTCTGTCTGCTTGCACTCTGACGCTCACTGTTCTCCAGCCCCCTGTGGGTATCACTGTCTGACCAAAACAAAGGTCAACATACAGGGCCAGGAGTTCCCAAAAGGCCGATTAGCCTCATGGCTGCCTTCGCTGTTTGTACTTTCTCTGGATGTGGGGTAGAGGAGGTTAGCAGAGGGCTCAATCCTTTGACATTGTGCAATACCCTGACATCAGTCTTGCATGCCACCCTGGGCCACCCCGGGCCTCCACCCCCATCAGGATGGATCTGAGGGCCTTTGTTCAGTCACTGGTTAGACAGACCACCCTTGTAGTCCCTCCCTGTCATGTTCTGATATTCGCGGTCACTCCCAGTGGTGGGAGATTCGTGAATGGGAGGATGGTTCCCAGGACCAGGGATAACCTGGAAGTTCATTCACCCTGCAGCAAAAATTAAAGGCACTTTTGTACTCATGAATTGGGGCACATGTTTATGTGGCAATCAAGGACAGAGGGGAAAAGAAAAAAAAAAGAAACAAGAAGGGCATGACTTTTTTAAAGACAAATGAAAATTTCATTTTCAGTAATTCCATGACACTATTAAATACTATTTGGGGCTGAATACAAATTAATTGTTTCCCACAAGAAGCTTTATCACAATAACTTCATGTATGCGGAAGATCAAATATAACACTCACCAATGCCACCAAAGACCTGACTCTTTGCTCAACGAACAGTGAAATAGGAGACTGGACAGAAAAAGACTGTCCCGTTTTGCCTCACTGATCCCACACGGTAGCACCACATCACAACTGGATCACCTTTTGTCATAATTACGCATAGACAGAATCATTTGGGGCATGGTTTCTGTAGAGGAAATGTGCCTGTAACTTCTGGGACCAATTCTGCCATTTCTATACTGCTGGGAATTTGTAGGATCTAAAAATTCCGGAAGCTTCTTCTATCGTTGCTATCCTGGTGGCTACCTCTGGCGTCACTCAAGAGACGCTGAAAAACCTCTGTATGGCTGAAACTTCCATTGCCCTCTCATCTCGCCTTGAATCTAAAAGAGAATCGCCTCAGTGGTAAATCAGTCAGAAGGTATTTCCACCGGTGGACCGGTCTAAAATTAAACACTTGTTAAATGTCTTTACGTGGCACCCCTTAGTTTCCTAACCCATTTTAACGTCTCCTAATTTTTTGTGTGGTAAAAAAAAAAAAAAAGTAACGTGAAATTTACCATCTGAGTTGCCTATATGTGCCGCACAGTGTTAGCTATAGGCACAGGGTGGTGTGACAGATCTCTAGGAATTTTCATTTTGCAAAGACGACCCCTCTGGAACAGTAACTCCCCTCTCTCCTCTCCCCCTCAGTGCCTGGCAACTGCCTTTCTACTTTCTAAGAGATTGACTACTTTAGATACCTCAGAGAAATGAAACCTGCCTTATATTTCTTAAGCACAGTATCCTGGAAAATGTTTTCTTCATCTGAAAAATGGATAGAGCCCTGAAGGAGAACTACTGGTCTTACCGTGTTGCTCACCTTCCCTAATTTTATTTAACAGTTATTCCTTTATGGTATAATAAAAATGTCATGATCGAGTTTACTAGGCTCAGTGGAATCTTTGTTATGTCAGATTATCTCGCCAAGGAATGTGATGTGGTCGCTCCATGGGTTTAACAGTGGATATTGATCTCCACAGCGGTTAATTATTACCCAGCCTCTTTAATATTTGCCACCCAAACATCACGCATGTGATACTGTCATTCTGAGTTACAAAATCATCACGAGAGTGAGGCCCAAATGCAGTATATACGGTAGCCAGTCTCTAACGTGCATTGAAAGAGATGGGTCATCATAGCCCATCCTACGATGGCAAGATAACCTCAGAGGGAGCCTGGACTGTCCACAATTACACGTGCCTTGGAAGTCAAGAAGAACTGGTTTTCTGGGGCCACTTCTCCAATCACTTTACATTTAGCCTGGGGATCATTTCCAACAGGTACAGCTGTTGACCATAGAATGCCATTCTTGAATTCTGTGAATTCAGGAAAACATGGGTGACCTGAGCCACGTGTCCATTCTGAGAAAAGAGGCTGACAGCTTCTCCTGATCTCTAAGGGGCAGAAATTCCAGAGGGCAACAGCTGCTAGGGCCCTGACCCTGAACTTGTCAACTTCTTCCCTGCCCTCCCACCTCCTTCCTCCTTGCATACCAGCCAAAGGTAGCTTTCTGCTTCAGTTTTTTTGGTAAAGAGCCTCAAAGAGGAGCATTTGAGCACCTACTCCGGCCAGAAAGACCACTGACATCTGGGCACCGAGGGCCTTGGAAATGAGACCGTCATCTAGACTTATCCAGAGAGGTTGCTACCCTTCCCATTCTCCCTAAAAAGATCTGCGGTCTTTCTTAGAGGCTAACACCCTCTGCTGGTCCAGATGATTCGTACTCACTCAGATGCTGAAGCAAATGATCTTTGTCACCAGGGATATCTGAAAGGCGTAATATTGTACACTCTGGGGGCCAACTTCCCCCCGAATGATTATTTCATTTTCTCCCTGCCACCGAACACATCTTCCTAAGGACCAGGTTAGTAAGTGGCTCTCCCAGGGACAGCTCTGCATAAGTGGGATGGTGTTTACGACGATGATGATGATCGTCACTCCAGCCCCTAGGACGTTTGAGAAACAAAAATAAGCTTTGCAAGTTGCCTATAGCTTCTGCGGACTCAGCAGGCCCCTGCTGGGACCAATCAAGAGCTGCCTTTGGAAGAGATCCGGCCTCATTCTTTCCAAAGTACCGATTGGCTTTGAGGAATGGGCGGGGCTGCTGCCTCCTGTCCGGCTTCCCATAGGTGAAGGAAAGTTAAGGTGGGCCCCCAGCGAGAGTTTTGTCCCGGGACAACGAGGACAGTCCTGGGGAATTTTTTTTTTCCCCCTGCTTTGGAGGCCCCGGGCTCAAGGCAAATTATAAGTGGGAAACCAATTGGAAGGAAAGAAATTTGAACCGAGTTAAGGTGCCAGAAAGAGAAGCAGCCCTATCTGAAGTCTGCATCTGCCGCTGACAAACTTGGGGGGGGGGGGGGGCTGTGTTAAGGGAAGGGGGTTCAGCAAACACAGGTAGAGGAGAGGCCGGTACTGCCCCAACAGGCCATCAGAGAGCGGCAAAATGATGGAGGACCCTAGAAAGAAGTCACTCTAGAGGTAACCGCACGAAGGGGGACCCGCTATGCCTCGGCTCACGATCCTTTCCCGCTGCCTTTCTGCTGGGCGCAAAACCATGCTCACCAATCCCACCTAAACAAGGAGGCAAGGAGCCCAGCCTTTTGTGCAAACGGGAGCTGTAACTGCCCTCCTTTTCTGCCCCCAAGACAAGAGAGGACTCTTGGAAGCCGAGAAGGCTTTGAGAAGTCCTTTCCGGACTGAGCCGTCGCCGGAGGCCCCTGGCGGCCCGCCCGCGCACAGAGGTCCACGATGGGCCTGCTCCAGGGCCTTCTCCGGGCGAGAAAGCTGCTGCTCGTTATCTTCGTGCCGCTGCTGCTGCTGCCTCTGCCCATGCTCCACCCCAGCAGCGTGAGTACCGCCTGTCCCCTCCGGTCCCTGCCGGGCCGGGCGTCGGGTGCCAGGGCGGGGACGGCGAGGGATGGGGTGCGATGCGTCTCTCGACAGGGTTTTCTCCGGGGCTCAAGGCCTGCACGTGCCTTTCTGGGGTAGGCTCAAATGCTTTCTTCCCTCAAACTGCCACTTCTGTCCCTCTACCCCATTCCCAGGGCCCCAGCCGCGTGGCCCCCTGCCAGGGGGGGAGTCTGGAAGGGCGGCTGGACCGGCTGATGGGTGCTACACCATCCCTGGGTCGCCCGCACTGGCCACGGGATGCGCGCGGTGTCCATACGGAGAAGGACACGCTGCTGGGCCAGCGTTTGTCCGGGGTCACATGGGACCATCTTCCTGTGAGGGAGCTGGAGAGAGGGAGACCTCCCAGGAAGGACCCTGAGGGGGTGGGGGGTGGGGGCAATGGGCAGGCAGGGGACTGCCCTTTGGGACTGGGACTGGGGTGTCTCTGTGGAGACCCTCTGCCCCACCCACCATCTGTGGACCGGCCATGCCAGCTTCTGATAACCATGCTTTGAAATGCAGTCGCTCAAGTTCCCTCTGAACTTCACATTCAGAGCAGAGCTTGGCATATTGCCCCAGTCCCCAGCGCATGGCCCTTTGATTATTTGTACCCGCTGTGTTTTCTCTGTGCCCTTGAAGGGGGGGCATTCAATGACGCCATAAAAAAGAAATAAGGAAGCCCCCAACTCTAGCCCATGACCTGATTTTTGACAGGGTCTGCACGAACAGAGATACCGAAAGCTCGGGCTCTGCCTTTGGCTTGCTTTTCAGACCACTGTTGGCCTCCCTTTCCCTTTCTGTCTCCCTCCTCCTCCTCCCCCTCCTCTCAGGGTCTCTACCCCGCCTCCGGCTGCCACTACCCTGAAAACTTCAGGAAAAATAAGCTAAGAGACGTTAATCATGTTTGTGGGAGGGGGAGAGATTTTCCAGGCAGCTCCCTGAGTAACTTGGTAACCGACATTGAGTTATAAAGTTAAATAGAGGGGATTAGAGTGGCTCGTCTTAAAAACAAACTGGCTTAAATCTTTACTAGAATAAATACCCCAGAGTGCCAAGGAGACGCTGATTAACAGCAGGCTGGGATTAGCAGACAGTGATTGCTGCTGACAGTTTTCCTGGGCTTACACCAGTCAATTCTCTGATCTGTCCAAATGGGTTGGTTTTTTCTTTCTTCCTTTTTCTCTTTCTTTCTTTCTTTCTTTCTTTCTTTCTTTCTTTCTTTCTTTCTTTCTCTTTCTTTCTTTCTTTCTTTCCTTCTTTGTCTTTCTTCTTGGTTTGTTGTTGTTGTTGTTGTTTTACTCAATGTCAGATTGCATTTAAGGGAGTGTTAACCAAAGACATGTCGCCCTCTTCTCCATGGAAGTATCAGGCACCTCTGTGGCCGCGAGTCAGCCCTGTGTTTGGAGACCACGAGTCTAGGGTGTGGTGTTGCCTCCATTTCATTCTGGGGCCCTGGCTTTGAGCTTCTGAGTCACCAATGACAGTAAGAAGCATCCACAAGAAGAAAAAAGAAACCCGTTATTGAAGCAAGCAAAATAATCAATAAATTTGAAGGAAGACAGGTGTTATCTTAAAGAGGAAAGAAAAGGAAGGGCAGCTGGGCCTCTGCTCTGTTTGGATCTGTAAAGATTCTTCGAAGAGATTTTTAAAGCTGGACTTACTGAGACCAAGAGACGTTGCCCTTTCTTGACCTAGCCCCTTCTGTCACCTTAGAACAGGGTTTCTCGACAGCCACACTAGTGACATTTGGGGGCCAGATAATTCTCTGTTGTGGGGAGGGCTGTCCTGCGACTGTAGGGAGTTCAGCAGCACCCCTGGTCTTTACCCATTAGAGGCTAGCAGCACACACTGCCAACCCCATGATGGCCCAAAATGCTTCCAGATATTACCAATACCCCTGGGGCGGGGTACAGAATCACCCCCTGCTGAGAACAAGTGCCTTTTAAGAAAGGTGACATAACACTACCTCAGGCACCTGGGTTAGCGGAGGGTGGATATTTTGACTCCCTCCGGACAGCCAGATGGAGCCTGGGGTGGTCCATGCTTTTCAGGCGTAGCTTTCTTGCCACCTACCCAGTTTGCCCTGCAGAGACGATTTCTCCGTGTGTCACAGTGTCAACAAGGGCTCTGCTCCTCTTCTACGATGACGTAAAAGCACCTTGAGGTCACCGGGACAAGCCAACACATAGAACGTCTCTGACCCATTCTTACTCCTGTGCATTAAACTTTTAGATTCTGATATGTAATCCTCAGGATTCCTAAATGGACCTGTTTGCCCTGGGCGGGAGCTGAGAGGAGTGACCCGGCCGGGAGCTCCTGGCCTGCTGTTCTGATGATGCCTCAAAGTGCCAAGCCACAGCTACGTTTTAGGAAGGATTAGAAGGACCTTCCCCTTTTTCCTGACCAGCTCTCTAAAACCAGGGGCCCAGACTCAGTTTACCATGTTACAGAAGAGGAGGGGACAAGGCGGGGGTGGGGGTCGTCCATAAATTAGCCCCGCTTCAGTGTCCCTGGTGGGATAAAAGTTACACCCAAGCCCCAGCTTAATTGCAGAAAGGCATCACAGCCATCTATGACAGCAAAGAAGACCTCAAGCCCCTTCCAGTGAAGTCTGAATGGCACATCACTGAGGTGACCGGGCAGCATGGAAAAGGAACAAATGCACACATCAGTTGGTAGCAGAGTCAGGAAACTTCCAATGTGGGTAAAGCCACTTTTGAGCTTTTGAACTTCCTCCTTTATTTATAAAAGGCAGCAAAACAGAGCTGGCAACACCCTCCTTTAAAGGCACCGCCTGCATACTCATCCGCCCCTACATACCTGCTGACTAGCGGCAGTGATAAGGGACTGCCAGAATATTCTCTCCGATAGATAAGAGAAAACTGATAGCCAACAGAAGAACCCAGTTCAGTTCAACCAATATTAATTGAGCCACCTGCCAGACCTTGGCCAGACGTGGGGTCCCAGGAGTCCTATAATCAAACCTCACAAGATTTGGGGGGTTATCTAAATACAAGCTTTCCCACTGAACTTTGAGAAGGTTCAGAAGGAGCAAAAGAAAGTTTATGTAAATTCCATGGGTAAAGTGGGCAAGAAATATGGAAAGGCCAATCGGAGGCCCTCTCTTGGCCATTCTTCTGCCCTAAGGAAAGTTCAGGGATAAAAGGATGATGGTAGGTTATCCTGTTCTTATAATGCTGGATGAAGGGGCAGCTGGATGGCTCAGTCGGTTAAGCATCTGACTCTTGATTTCAGCTCAGGTCTTGATCTCAGGGCGGTGTGTTTGGGCTCTGTGCTGGGCGTGGAGCCTACTTAAAAAAAAAATCCTGGGGGCGCCTGGGTGGTGCAGTCGGTTAAGCGTCCGACTTCAGCCAGGTCACGATCTCGCGGTCCGTGAGTTCGAGCCCTGCGTCGGGCTCTGGGCTGATGGCTCAGAGCCTGGAGCCTGTTTCCGACTCTGTGTCTCCCTCTCTCTCTGCCCCTCCCCCTTTCATGTTCTGTCTCTCTCTGTCCCAAAAATAAATAAACGTTGAAAAAAAAAATTAAAAAAAAAAAAAATCCTGGATGAAAGTGGTTTGCTGACTTCCTCCAAGCCAACCCATCCTAATTCCTAAATTTACCTTGGCTTACCCAAATCTTCCTAATTCAAACTAAAATGATGCCGGGTAGAGAGTTTTTTCTCTATCATTCTTTCTCTTGGTCTGTCTCCCCTTCCCACTGCAGCCCCTTCCCTCCCTAACTTAATTTGTGGCCCTGTTATGACAAGAAAAACCAAAAGTTCTCAGTGAGGGACAGATATTCTGTCCCATCGTTAGGGCCCCCTTTATCTTCAGCTGAGTTACGGCAGACCTGCCATTCTGTTTCTCAGAAAAGAGATGGAAATAAGTGGGCCCAAGTAGGGTAAAGGGCTTCTTTGGGTAGTTTTGTTTCTGCAACAAAGTTGGTATTTCTCTAAATTGCATTAGTTTCCAATGGCGCCTTCCCCTCCCCCACCCCCTTTACTGGTTCTGTTGTCTTATCAGTGACTTCCAAAAGTTTTAACTTCTCTCTGATCTTTTGGCCCCAGAGGAAATCTCAGTGGGAGCTACAGTCAACAATTATTGGGCCCAGTTCCCATTTCTCAAACCCCAAGGCAGTAATCCATGCATATCAGGAGGGAGCAAGGTCCCATTCTTCCAAGCTGGGTTAATCACTCCTGACGCCCCTCACTGATCATGGCGACCTTTTGTAACTTTTGTGCAAGAGTTTGAGGAGGCTTGTTCTGAACCCAAGGGAGAGATAAACAGAACAAGATTTGTCAGGTTTCTTGATCACCAGCCAGCCTCACGGTAGGTCAGACCTGAGCCCAGATGGTTTAGAACTACATATAAATTGAGGAACCCACAGCCAGCTTGCACCTTCTATACAGTGGGCCCTCCAGGTCTGTTGTTAGGGCCCTTGGATAGTGACGTCTCCCAAGAGTAAGCCAGCGACCTTTCTCAGCACCATTAATCAGAATCATCCCGAGCAACTAGAATTACTAAAGGCTGAGGTTAAGGAGGGCTGATTGTTGATAACAATGTTGTGCCTTTTTATTCCGTGCACACCAGTGTGGTATAGCCAGCAAAGGGAGGAGGTTGGGGAAAACTCTCGTAAATTTCCAGCCCTTCCCTTCCAGGTAGACAGCACTTTTTATCCCCTATGTCCCATGGATGTCTCCCTGGGCATCAGGCAGGTGGAATGAAGTCCCAGGGCAATGAGAACCAGATAATGGTAAGGGCGATGATTCTCACCCCGAGACAAATTTCCCCACTCCCACCCGGAGGGATATTTAGTAATGTCTAAAGACATTGGTTGTCACGATGGGGAGGTGCTACTGACATCTAGTGGGTATAGGCCAGGGATGCTAAACATCTTAATGCACAGGACAGCCCCTGACAGCAAGGAATTATCCAGCCCCAAAGAGGGCCAGTCTCAGAGCTCACATCTGAATTGGTTACACAAATTGATCCCTACTTTCAACTATCCCGAGAACGTCTGCGCCCCGTCAACTCGACACCAAAATATCATGCTCCGTGTTAAAGCTATGAACTCCAACTTGAGAGTGGATGATCTCGGGTCTGAGCACCGCAGTTAATTGGGGTCCCCACCCTGCACAGTTTCAAGAATGAGCAGAGCTGGGACATGGTCAGTCTGGTGGCCACCCTGCTGCAAACCACGTGCCAGGCACCGGTCCCCCCCAAGGAACAGCCATTACTTCACATGCCAAAGCGTGGGCCCCACCACATGTCCACCAGAGGCCAGCTTTGCACACACACCGCCCCCCCCCCCAGGGCTGTGTCCTGGTGCCCATCTTTGACTCTGGGTACCGGCTGCCTCTGCCCCCGGGTCTCGTTTGGATTCTCAGGGGCCATGGCTGTCCCTGTGGCTAACCACCCACTCCCCTTCCCTTCCAGGAGGCCGCGTGTGCTTATGTGTTGATCGTGACTGCTGTGTACTGGGTGTCTGAGGCGGTGCCCCTCGGAGCTGCAGCCCTGGTGCCTGCCTTCCTTTACCCGTTCTTCGGAGTCCTCCGATCCAGTGAGGTGAGACCGCTTGTGGCCCAGCCCCCTGCTCGGGTCCCCACCGGGCCAGTGAAAGTGGGCTCAGGGTGAAAGGAGAGCCACAAAGGACTTGAGGAGGGGGCTTTTTTTCACCCTCTGGCACACTCCCTTAGCACTAAGCCTTTGCACCTGCTACTCCAGGTTCCTCGCCCGTGACCTTCGTCTCCTTCAAACTGTCTCTTTCAGGAAGCCTTACTTGATCAGTCACATCCAATTGCTCCTGCAGTCTGAAACCCTCTAGGAACTGTGGGATTGGTACATGCAAGTAACCTGGGTTGACCTTTGTCAGTCTTTGGTATGCCCACTTAAAACAGAAGCACTCAAAGGCAGGAATCAGTGTCCCAGGTCTTTGGAACCTTATTATAAACCTGAGCCCATATACAGTAGGTGCTCAATAAATGTTTGTTGACAGAGAAACTTACCATGTTTTCCTGAGTCCTGACAATGTTTTCATCTACTTCCCTTCAAAAAAAAGAAAGAAAGAAAGAAAGAAAGAAAGAAAGAAAGAAAGAAAGAAAGAAAATTCGATTCCTTCTTCCCCAACTCAAGATTACCGCGTATTCTTTCCTTGACTGCTGTCTACCTAGAACCTGCCTTCTCTGTCCACTCTCTCTCTCTATGGCCTTCTTAAAAGCTCAAACAGAAATTGTCAATATCAAGCCCAGGTTGTGGTCAGCTTTCAGGGCAAACACTCACACCTACCACAAGTGGGAAAGAAGAAACACACAACCAGAAGCCAGAAGCAACAGGAAAGATGGTCCTCATTCAGTAACACCTGGTCTATCTAGACTCTTGTCATAGCACCTGGTCTCTGATTCGAGTTCCCAGTAAAGATTGAAAGGCAGAGACTAAGGACAGAGGCACAGAAGAAAGATGAAAAGGAATTCATGTCTGCTGGTCAACTAGGAACCAGGAACTATACTGGAAGGAATATATCGGTTATGCAGCACCCCTGAGATCTCTCTACAAGTGGGTGTTAATATTCCCACTCTACAGATGAGGAAAGAGGCTCGGTGAGTTAAGACACTCACTCAAGATCACAAAGTAGGAAGTAGCGGAACTGGATTTAAACTCTTATCTATTAGGTTAAAAGTCTATATTCTTGCTTGCTATGCCAGAAGGAAGACGTTCCATAAAGTAGCTTCGTGGTGAGTTATTAGTAAGAACTCTGCATCTCTTTTCCTGTGTGATGTGAGGAAGAAATAATGAAGCTGGGCCTATGGGATGCCTTAACCATGAAAAACAGAACTTTTTTGAAAGTCCAAGGCTAGAATTAGGCGACCCTCTAACTGTTGTACTTGACTTCATCTGAATAGGTTGTCTTTCTACCGGATGGACTCAACTGGCCAGTTGTTTGTTTGTTTGTTTGTGTTTGGGGTGTTTTGGGTTTTGGTTTTGGTTGTTTCTTTGTTTTATTCTGTATCCTTTCAGTTTTGAGGTGAGGGTTAGTGGCAATGAGTAGCCATAGTAGCTTTACGTGTTCCAAAGAGGATAGGATCCCCTAACCATCAGCAGTGCTTTTATCCCTGGAGATGGGTAGAACACCAACATCCTGGGACCCATATAAAAGCTAGCCTGTGACCCGAATCATCAGGGGGTTGCTCCAATGTGTCCCCTTCCTTTGTGGAAAAGAGAATAGGTAGTTTGGTCTGTGTGCACGCGTAAAAGAACAACCTTAATGTTTATGTATTTTTGAGAGAGAGACACAGACTGTGAGCAGGGGAGGGGCAGACACACACACACACACAGATTCTGAATCAGGCTCCAGGTTCTGAGCTGTCAGCACAGGGCCCAACCCGGGGCTCGAACTCACAAACTGCAAGATGATGACCTGAGCTAAAGTCGGAAACTCAACCGACTGAGCCACCCGGGTTCCCCAAGAACAACCAACCTTAAATACGACTTTTCTGAAGAAAAGTGCCTAAGCTTATTCTGCACGTTTCTCTTTAAAAGGGAGAAGCCAAAAGCCAATGAGTCAGGGAATGAAAGCAGAAGGCAGAGAAAAGAGTGACGTAGAAAAAATTGAACTTTAACATTCAGAGTGAGCTAACTATTAATTAAAAGATTTCTATCTTTGTATTTCAGGGCGAGCAGCCTCAAAGCCAACAGCTTGCTTTAGCCTTGAAGTAGATGGTGTCCCTATTTCTCCAAGGGCTGCCATAAGCAGGAAGCCTCAAAGATGTTGCTAGGCAACCGGTCATCCAAGGGCCCGCCCCTTGGCACAGCCAGGCAGGCCAGACCTATGAGGCTGTTGAGTCAGTGGTTTGAAGGATAACGCGACTTTGTGAGGAGAAAAGCAAGACTGTCTGGTGAAGGATTAGGCATTGTCATTGCTGGGGCTGGAGATGGAAAACCCTGGGGGAGCCACAGGGCAAGTCTTAGCATTTGAGGTGAAAGATCCTACCCCATCTGTCTGATAAAGTGGCAATGGCTGGCAATGATATTTAACAGTTGGGTTACAGGAAGCGGCTTAAGCCAGACAGAGTCTGTTGGGCTGGCTTTTTCAACTCAGATCAGAGGAAAATGCCGCTAAGCGGGGGACATGGCTTATGACCCTTTGTGAGTCACCTAACTTTGCAGATAGAGACCTATTCCAAACACCTAATCCACAACCAGCAGCCACACCCCTCCGCCAGCATGCGCCCTGGCTCCCCGGGAAGAGGCAGGCCGGGGATCTTCAGGAGTCCCCTCTGCAGACAAATCACCTACTTGTCCTTCCCCAAGCCCACTTGCGCTTGCCTAGCCCCTTGCCTTGACTCAGTCCTCTCCAATTCCCTCCACCTTTAAAATCCTGCCCAATCACCCTCTATAGTGAAGCCTTTCCAAAGACCTCAGCTGCAAGTGTTGCTTTTTTCCCTTGGAGCCTGTGTGATGTCTTTATCCTTTAAATGGTACATCAGATACACCATAGATGTATGGTTCACAGATATGAACTTACCATAGACATGTCCTCTCTCCACGAAGATTCGCAGCCCCTAGGATTGGTGGTGTCTGTGGCCTGGATGCAGTGTGGTCTATACTTGCTCTGACCCTCAGTTAATGGTTCTTAGTTGCAAGGTCTCTTGCTGGTGTGGCAACAGTGTCCCCTTCACCTGAAGGAAGGCATGTGGATAGGATCAGTATGACTCTGGAACCATGGCTTTTATCCCTCATGTCATTCACTCAACATTCAGAAAAATAATTTCTGAGTTCTCGGTCTACCACGTGCGATGTGGGATGTTACGGGTACCCTGAAGGTGACAAAAATGAAACACATAATTTCTGCCCTCTTGAATGTCGCGCCTGATGCTTCTGAGTTTCCTACTGTCCTCTTGGATGTAGGCATACAAATGGTTAATTTGCATGATGATGATTTATTGGTCAGCAGGTGTTAAGAGTTTGTGGGGTGCAAAACTCAGACTTCCGTCTCTCAGTCTTGCTGAAAAGAGATAGAAAATGATAGAAATGGCTCCTGACCTTGAGAAGTTTCTATTCGAACAGAGAGAAGGCACAAACCAAATTGGAAAACACTGAAGACCCGTGCGATAATGCCTCGTTTGCTGGCCTTGCAGAGGCTTCACACAATCCCCCGAGAGGGAATGTTCTAGATAAATAAAATTTACCCCACCAAGTGCCCAACCTTTCTATTGACCACTTTTTGACTGAGGCCTTTTCTAGAAGGCTTTATCATTTCCGTAGCCTTTTAAACAGAAGCTGTTGAATACAAATTAACTTTTTCTTTGGAACCTTCAAATTTTCTAGGGGAAAAAAAAATTTCTCAATCAAAGGAGCCAGTGTGGGCTGGATGATAACACAGTTGAGTAACTTGAGTGCTGGCTGAACAGCTGAACCTAAAGAATCTTGAGTAACATAATGGCAGCGGACCGGAAAGAGAGCTCAAATGGAAATATAAAAGGCACGTTATCAGATCTGCCAATGACTCCAAGCTGTATGGGCCAACTCATGTACGATGACAAAATCAATGTTGACAGGATGAGACAATGGCCTGGAACTGACAGAATGAAGTTTAATAGGGATAAACGTTAACAGTTTGTGTGAAAAGGACCCTTGGCTTTTAGTTGAGTACAGATTCAGTACGAATCATCTGTCCACTGGGGTTGCCAAAATTTTGAGCATTTACCATATGCTGGGCGCTATGGGAGGTCCTGTACATGCACTGCATCACTTAATCCTCTGTAAAGTGGCTATTATTTTTATCTTTACAGAGGAGTTCAGAAATTGAAGTTCAGAGAGGTTGAGTAACTTGCTAAGGAGCAGAGCCAGGACTCGAACCCAGGAGTGTTTATGATCCCAGAACTTGCTCTCTTAACCACTGGCCAACACATACTGAAACCTGCTGAATGAATACACATATGGGTCCAGAGCATCAGATTCTAGACAAGGAGCTCATGCGGTGGTGGGTAGCCCAGATGTCAAAAATCTAGAATGTGAGTCACATGAGGAAAGAGAAGGCTCCAGAGAGATGTAATTTCTGGCTTCTGCAGCTCAACGCACTAGGCTCAAAGGGTCAAACCAGTCCAAAGAGTCCAAGCACCATAAGAGAGACCCACCCTGTCTGAGGGAAGGTGCTGAAATGGGCTGCCACGTGGTATCTAGGCATTCCCTTCCCTGGGAATGCAAGCCAGGTGACCACGTCGGCGACATTAGAGGTAGATTGGGAGAGGGGTTGGGCTCACAGCACCCTTTGACTCTGAGACTCTATGATCTTCTTGTTAGCATCCTGCCACTACTTTAGAGCTCAGTCCTGGATTTGAGGTTTGTTCTTTATTTTACCTCCATCGTGACTCTCACTTTTATCATTATATCTGCCATGGAAATCCTCTAAGCCCTTCTAATGTGTTGCCACAGCCCAGGAAAGTACCGGGGTCGATCAACCTAGCTAGGATTTACTGTTTCTAGGAGGATGGGAGCGAGAGGGCCCTCTGGGGCACTAAAAGGCAGGGTTTGAATGATCAGGCTTGGTACAGCCTCCGGAGTGCCCAGGGCCAGGAACTACTTCCAGTAGAGATGACACCTGCTTTCTATCTCTCCCCTTCCCAACACACACACTCACAGTCACCCTCTGCTGTCTCCATGGCCCTGCACCGCGGGGCCACATTTCACATTCTAGCTCCTGCCAGGGCGGGAGAGACAGCAAGGCAGCTCCAGCTGGGAAAACAAAAGGGCCTCTGCAGCCACCTGACACTTGAGTTCAATGTCATGAATCTGCTTCCCTGTTTGTTCCTGATCTTTCTGACCTGCCAGATTCCTGACCGTCACCTAGACCCTGGCTCTCTTGTTTGTTTAAACCGGGGGTGGGGGTGCATTTCATATACCATTCTCCTCTCTGCCTTTCTGGCCTCTGCTCGCGAGGGAAGCTGACCCCGCCTCCACGCAGGCCTGTGGGGATGTAAGCTGAGCATCGGGGCCCGGCCACCTGCCTGAACCCAAGCTACCCATCACCCACAGCCATCCAGACACAGGCCAGTGCTGAGTCTCTACACCCACACCTTAGGTGGAGCCTGGAACCACGAATCTACAGATGCTGCAGCCTTTCGAGGCCAAGTTAATGTTTCTGTGGGAAGAGCTACTCCCTACATGTGAGCCAGCCCCTTTGCCTCTGGAGTCAGAGCCCAGTCCCCTGCCTTGGTTTCCTCCACTGGGGGCAGTTCAGAAGGTCCCAGAGAAGAAACTGGGGGTGCTTTATGAGTCGGCATCGCCAGGAGCTAAGCCAACCTCTGGGCCAGGTCAACACTCCTCGGAATCTCTCCGCTTTAGACTTCTCTAGGGTAGGGTTTGCAAAGAATGTTTTTCTAGCAACAAGACCTTTTCTTTAAACCACATCTTAGGAGACTCAGTACATAACACAGATGGAAGAGGAAATCCTACTCAAATTGGGCACGGAGGCCCAGAGCCCTGGTTGCTTGGGTCCTTCTTCCCACAAGCCTCCTGAAATTTCAGAGTCAGTGAGCGTGGTTTGAAAACCTCTGTCCTTGGGGAGTGCAATTAGGTGATTAGGAGGGTGTTGGAGCCCACACAGACTTACCCAGCAGAAACAGCATTCCTTTCCCCAGGGAAAGGCCGGGAGTCGGCCACGCTGGATTTGGCTGCATCGCTGGGGCAGTGGCTGGAATAAAGAAGCGAGGGCTCCGGCTCTGGCTGGGGGCTCAGCTCAGTGCGGAGGGGGCGCAGACCCAGGCGTGCCCTCCGGGGAGTCTAAAAGATTTCACTGAAAAATCGTTCAGATGTCCAAAAGAGCCTCAAAAGAAGTCCATTGCCAGAGAGGCCACCACTAGTCTCCCGAAGGGTGGCCACCTTCCTGGACCACTTGTAGAGCTGCCCCCAGCTGACCCCCAGAGTGCTGATTGTCTGCATTTCTGGGGCACCCTGCCTGTGCCACGGGGCGGGGGGGGGGGCCCTCATCAGACGCAGTCAGACCCACCATACCTCCTGCCGTCTCTGCTGCCGCTGTGAGCAAGGAGAGGAAAGGGTCAGGATCCAAGCTGGGAGTAGGGGAGAACGGAGTTTATGAATCCAGTTTTGTCACTAACCAGTCTCGAGCAACTCTCCTAACCTCCGCAAACTGCCATTTACTCACCTGAAAACGAGGGGAATAGAAATAGCGACCTCACAGGGAGCTCTGAGGATTTTCGACGCTCTCGGGCGGGCAAGTGCCCCCACAGCGCCCCCCGGCGGGAAGGCAGGAAGGATGGGCCGCTCTGGGGCCTCCCCTCCAGGGGATGGCCCCAGGGAGGCAGGCTCACCTTCCTCGGGAGAAGGGCACCCAGCTGAGGCTGCTGAACCGAGTTCCTTCCTCCAAAGTCTAGGAATAGAGCCACGCACACCCTTCCCCTTTATAAAAACTGTTTGAAACATTTTTTAAAGCTTATTTATTTATTTTGGGAAAGAGAGAGAGAGCACATGAGTGGGGGGAGGGGCAGAGAGCGAGGATCCCCAAGCACACACTCAGCGTGGAGCCCACAGCAGGGCTCGATCTCACCAACCGTGAGGTCATGACCTGAGCCGAAATCCAGAGCCAGACGCTTAACCGACTGAGCCACCCAGGCGCCCCTATGAAAACTATTTCAACCATTTAAAACCTAACATATCTAGAGATCAGTAAAGAATTCCGTGCTCCAAGAAAGCGATATTTCAAGAGCTCATCCCTAAGGGATCTCACCTGCAACTCACTAACAATTAACTAGTTAGTTAAAGACCAACACCCGGCAGATCCCCGAGCCTCTCCATCCAGCCCGGGTCAGGACACTCTTTCCATGTGCTTCGACTTCACTTAGAAAATTTGGAGGAACCTTTAGTTTCGTATTCAGGCACGCCCTTGCTCCTTCTTATTTCATTTCTTTCTCTTATCCCCTCATTTGGACGTGCTGATACATCTGGCATAACCCTCAATCTTATTTGAAGCTTTTTATCTTTGTTTTACCTCTTTAATAATAATAATAATAATGGACATTTATTGAGCACTTCCTATATGCCAGGCACCCAGGCACTGTTCTAAGACCCCGCCTGCATGGGCTTCCTTAAGGCCACGTCATGACGGCTTCAGTGAGCTGGGTGTCGTTACTGTCGCCACTGAAAATGCTGGGGTGCCAGGGTCACAGGGGTTCAGTAGCTTGCCCAGGAGTCTACAGCTCATCTGCAGGGAAAGCAACCATTTAAACCCACCTAGTCTGATCTCCGTTTCCAAGCAGCCTCCTTGAGCTCCCCTCTTCTAAAACACAGGCCAGGAGCACCTCTGCTCTCTGAGCTCAGGCATCTGGCTGCGGAAAAACCGCAGAGCAGAAAAGGCAATAAAACCCCCACCGCAAACATCGCAGAAAGCGAGCACTCGACCCAGGGGAGCCGCGCTCCGTTTAGGATCCTGTTTCTCTTTGCAAATAATCCCCACAAGCTTCACAAGCTTTGTTATCTAGTTTCCCAACTCGGAGAATATTAGTCCCAGAGATTAGGTGGTGGGGAGAGGAATGCCCACAGCAAGCATAAGTAAGCAACGCAGCAGCTTAGCAAACAATGAAAATAACCCTCAGGAATCTTGGAACCCTGGTGTTCCTTGAGGGTTCTGAATAGCTAAGATTTTATTATTGAAAAAAAAAAAAATCTGTGGGCTAGACAGCTAACAAACACCACCATCGGATGGAATTTTAATTTGTAAAAGTGGGAAGGCAGCCTTGTGCCTGGGCCCGTTCCTGTGCTCATGGCCTCAGAGCAGGTCACTCTTTGTGTGGATTACTTAGTGACAGGAAGAGCTGCTAAAAATCCTGGTTGTCAATGTGGGGGACGCTCCTGGCTGATTTGCATCTGTCATTTACTCTACAACAGCTTTACAAAAGCTAGGGAATCCTGTAATCTTTTTGTTTGGTTTTGGGTTTTTTTAGATGAGTAAATGAAGCCCAGAGAGGTTGAATAACTTACCTGGGGTCACACAGCTGAGTCCTGGCTGACCCTGGAGCCCTCAGATCCGGCTAACGCTGGGCCCCGGGCTTACATCGGCCCAGGCCCTACATTGGCCCAGGCCCGGCTATTCAGGGCCAGCGTCAGGACCGTGACTATGAATGGAGACGGAAACGTGTGCCTGCCCACGCCGTCAGGGAGACCAAGAAAACTCCCCTAGAGTTGAATTAGATGCCCGGTGTCCAACGGGCCCACCCCGAGTGTAGTAGCTTTGGATTCAGACGGATATGGACTGATATCTAGACGCTGCCCCTCATGCTGTGACTTTGGAAGACTTCCCGAACCTCTCTGCGTCCGCCTCCTTACCTGCAAAGGGAGGTAGGAAGGGTACCTGCCTACTAGGACCCCTGTAGAGCTAACACGGGAAAGTGAGTGCAAAGTGCCAAACTCCCTGCTTGTAGAGGGAACTCTGTGTGTTGGTTCCTTTCTTCTTCCCTTCGAGAGGAACCCAGAGAAAGGGGCCCCGCCTGTCCTGTAGGCTCTGTGCTCCTAAAAGGCCATCGCACACTGAGATGCTATTATGACGCGTGGCAAAGAGGCAGAAAATGAAAATGTTGCCAGCCAGTCCCCTGCGAGAGTAAACCTGGTGGCCCTGACTTTGTATTTATTTTTTAATGTTTATTTATTTACTTTGAGCGAGAGTGCGAGTGGGGGAGGGGCAGAGAGAGACTCCCAAGCAGGCTCCGTACTGTCCACGCAGAGCCCAACTCAGGGCTTGATCTCAGGAACCATGAGATCATGACCTGGGCCGAAACCCAGGGTACGACACTTAACTGACAGAGCCACCCAGGCGCCCCAGCGCTGAATTTTTAAAGGCTTTGCAGGGGGCCTCCAGTGGGGGGACCATGGAGGGGGCCAGTGGAGGGACCATGACCCAGGACTACTATGTCTCCTGTCTTCTGTGGGTTTCCCTCCTCCGCAGACAGAGTTAAAGAAAAGATGGGTTCTGCCCCAGAACTGCCTCCTAGACTCCCGGGAATGTTAGGGTGCCATGAGAAAGGTCCTAGGTAACCCCCCCCTCCCCAACTCACCCCCACTTCCAGCCATGCCCTCAGGCATCCTCGCAGTTCCTCCACCTCCCGCTAGGGGGCAGCATCTTCGACTATGCTCACACAGCCCAGAGGCCGACCTGCCAGTCCCAGAGGGGACTGTGCCCTAGAGTCACCAGCCAAGCAGAGCAGGGAGCCTTCTCTGCCCTCAGGAAGCTTTAGTAACAGTGCCAGCTGAGGATTGGGTTTGGGAATAAGAACCAGATTAAGCAGGGGCACCTGGGTGGCTCAGTTGGTTAAGCATCCAACTTCGGCTCAGGCCATGATCTGACTGTTTGTGGGTTCGAGACCCACATCGGGGTCTGTGCTGACAGCTCAGAGCCTGGAGCCTGCCTCAGACTGTGTCTCCCTCTCTCTCTGCTCCTCCCCCATTCACGCCCTGCCTCTCTCTCTCTCAAAAATAAATAAAAAAAATAAAAAAAATAAAAAAAAAAAAAAAAAACTAGATTAAGCACAAGTGGAGGGCTCCTCCAGGAAACGGTCATGTAGGGGGCCAATGACCCTTCTCCTCCCACACAAACCTCATCAGTGACACACAGGGACATCTCCGTGGGGGAAAAGGTGGGGGGTGGGGAGAGAAATGGAACCTACTGTTTTATTTTGGCTTTTATGTTGTCAAAGTGTTAACAGAGTTTAAAATCAAATAATACTGGGGTGCCTGGGTGGCTGAGTCGGTTGAGCATGGGACTTTGGTTCAGGTCACGATCTCCCGGTTTGTGAGTTCGAGCCCTGCCTCTGTACCGACAGCTCAGAGCCTGGAGACTGCTTTGGATTCTGTGTCTCCCTCTCTCTCTGCCACTCCCCCACATACACTCTGTCTCTCTCTCTCTCTCAAAATTAAATAAATGTTAAAAAAGAAAAGAAAAAGAAAAATCAAATAATACTGAAAAACTCATAATGCAAAACCAGCAGCTGCCTTCCCCACCCCTCCCTCACTATACCCTCCCCCCCAAGTCCCACCTCCCCCTCATCCAGGGTTTCATCTTTGATAACTGCTTCCTCTGGGGCACTGTATTCTTTTTTTTTTTTTTGTAATGTTTATTTATTTTTGAAACAGAGAGCATGAGCAGGGGAGGGGCAGAGAGAGAGGGAGACACAGAACCCGAAGTAGGCTCCAGGCTCTGAGCTGACAGAGCCCAACGCGGGGCTCGAACTGGTCAACCGCGAGATCATGACCTGAGCCGAAGTTGGACGATCAACCGACTGCACCACCCAGACACCCCGAACTGAATACTATTCTTACTCGATAATCTTATATTAACTCTTGAGTTATCGCTTGTAGACATTATTAGATGCCTTCTGATTACAGCAGATGAGGATTGTGTCCTCTTACAACCCCCCTTCTCCTCCCTCCAGCCTCCCAGTATAAATACATCACGGGTTTTGTTAACTCAATAAGCAAAGTTTAACCGTATGATTATGTAAATATTCCTTATTTCCAACACCACGTATTTTAACTATATTTGCGTTTCCTGCAGTCTTTATTTTTCCTGCAATTAGAAATGTTCTCGTTTTCCCGCTTTAAAGAGGGTTCCTAAATTAGAAGTTAAACTTTCTGTATGTTTTCCTCTGTTTCTGCCATGGCTCCCTGTTGGGAACGATTTTCCTGCACGTGATAAATATTCCCCGAGCATTTGCTTTTCTACCTTGGTCTGCTAGGTGTTAAGAGATACGGAAAGAACCATGGTCCTTGACCATTCTGCAGCCCAAAATTTAGTTGAGATACAAGAGAGGTACACAGGGAAAAAAAAAAAAAAAAAAAACAGTGCAAGCATGTTGCCCTGTATGCTGTGTGGTGGGTGAAATTAACGGTGCCCACAGGGAATGTTCTGGAGTCAGAGGCTAGAGTCCCAAGGAAAGTTTTCTTTCACAAGGAAGGCCCGAACCGGGCTTTGAAGTCAGGTTGTAAAGCAGAGTCGAGAAGTACCAAGTAAGGAAATCCATGAAGGGTTGGTCTGTGGACCCTAAACACAGGAAGCATCTTAACAGGGCCCGGTCTCCACTTCCTCATCACGAAGGGGCAGGAAGAAGTTCATAACTGGTACTCGGCTGTGGAAGAGAAAATCCCTATTCTTAGGAAATATACGCTGAGGTATTTAGGGGAAAAGGCTAAAATATATGCAACTTGCCCTCAGATGGTTCAGGAAGAAAAAAACACGTAGACGGTGTGTTGGTATTCCTTATGTTTTTGTTTTTGTTTTTTTTTTATTGTTTATTTATTTTTGAGAAAGAGAGACAGAGTGCGAGCAGGGGAAGGGCAGAGAGAGAGGGAGACACAGAATCTGAAGCAGGCTCCAGGCTCTGAGCCCATCATGGGACTCAAACTCACGAACTATGAGACCATGACCTGAGCCGAAGTCGGACGTTTATCCCACTGAGCCACACGGGTGCCCCAGGTATTCCTTATACCGTATCATTTCGGAGCTTTGCAACTTTGGAATTATTTAGAGTTATTTAAAGTTTTAAAAATTTTTTAAAAATTTTTAAAGATTTAAGGCAAGCTATAAAGATACCCTCAAGAACTCTAACCTAAGGAAATTATCATATTTATGTAAGGTTAATGATGTAAGCAGAAAATTTTTCTTTGCTCCATTTGTAGTTGAAAGAAAAGGAATTAACCGAAATATTTAATAAAGGGAAATTGGCCAAATTGTGTGGTGCATTATGCTTCTATTAAGATTAATTTTTCCAACAAATTGAGGTCAAATAAGATAATGATTCGGGTATGATGTAAATGGGGAGAAAAGCAGAATATAAAGCTATACATACTGTGTAAATCCAATTATGCATCTTTATAGACCCAAACTGAAGGAAATATACCAAAGTAATAACAGTAGTAGGATCAAGGGTAATTTCACCTTTAAATTTTTCTATATTTTGAAGTTTTCCAGAATGAGCATGTATTAATTTTCTAATTAAAACAAATGAACATAGGGGGGCCTGGGTGGCTCAGCTGGTTAAGCGTCGGACTCTTGATTTTGACTCGGGTCATGATCTCACAGGTGAGGCTGAGCCCCACGTGGGAGCCTGCTTGGGCTTCTCTGTCTCCTCTCTCTCTACCCCTCCTCCGCTGGCATGCATGTGCTCTCTCTCTCTCTAAATGAATAAATGAACTTTTAAAAAAAGAAAAATGAACACAATTTTCTAAAAAGCTACAGAAAAAAAAAAGAGATCGGGGACAAGCCCAGAGTTATCTTAACAATTTTTTAAGGCTTAAGATAAAATTATACGTGTGTGTTTATTCTTTGAAATGATATCATAATTAAAGACAGAGTGTTTTAATATTTTTGAAGCATGCAGAAGAATATCTACTTTATTGGGTGACTGGCCAGATTAACTGAAACAATCTTTGTAAACTACTTAGAACAGTGCCTGCCCGAGGTAGTATGTTATGCATGTATATAGAATATATGTATGTGGGTATATATGAGATATATATGTATCTATTTTTTATATATATAGTCTCAAACAGTCAGCTGTTTTAACAATCGTCACCTCCCTCCTTGCGTGCCAGCCTCTGGTTGAGAATGGGTTGCGATGGGTACGGCCCGGTCCTCTGGGCCCTGGCGAGGGAGGGGCTGACCTGTGCCACCTTCCCGCAGGTGGCCGCCGAATACTTCAAGAACACCACGCTGCTGCTGGTGGGTGTCATCTGCGTGGCAGCTGCCGTGGAGAAGTGGAACCTGCACAAACGCATTGCTCTGCGCATGGTCATGATGGCTGGAGCCAAGCCGGGCATGTAAGCGGTCCTTGGGGTGCCGGGCCATAGCGCTTCCCCCAGCAGCCAGGGGCCACCTGGACAGTGGTCCTGGGCCACAGGGGGACGTCCGGCTCGGTTTGGTTTTCTACTAATGGGGAGGGGATGATGTCAGGGCTGCTGGGCTCCTACCTCACTCTCCAGTGAGAGGGCCCTTGATCATAGACTAGAGATTTGAGTGTGTGACTTTGGTGTCATTTATTATCACAGTCTAAAGAATTTATCTGAGTAATCTAGACCGTAAGGGCAGCAGGTTACAAAACACAAGGGGCCCATTAGGTAAAACAAGATGGACCAACGTACATTGTTTCTCAACCTTTCTCTGGTATAACAAGGAACAGGCTGGACGACGAAATGGGTGTCTTCTCCTTTGTCATTGAAGGAGACACGGAGGTTTCCTCCCATCCACCCTGAGACTTTGTTATCACTGGTTCAGCCCACAGCTTAGATATGTTGCATCTGACCTGGCGTCTGTGATCACAACACGTGCCCTCGACTGTGCCCTCTTCTCTGTGGTCAGGAACGCCCATAGAGAGATTCCCAACCTTGGGGGATATGTAAGAAAGTCAGGATTGACAGTTTTGTGTTAACCTCACCTCTGCTCCGTTGAATAGTCTGACCCTTCTCCCTTTGGAATGTGGGTCTCACTTCCTTCTATTTACAACTTTCTTGTGACGTGTTTTTGTAAGCTGCCCTGACTCCTTTGGGAGTCCAATGGAACCTAAATAAATAACATGGTATCAGTTTTCAACATTGGTCATTTAGACGAATACAGGTTATGCCTAAAAGGATGTTCCTGTATCCCACTTAACTACAGCTTAATTTAAGTTAATTTGCCACTTGGCTCAGCGATAACTTCGTACCCCACACTCAACCTCCTAGGCACACAATGGCACCTACACGTCACGTGGGGACTCTGGAGCTCTTTAAAACTTCCGTGTACTCAAACTCAAGGTCAAGGGGCGCCTGGGTGGCGCAGTCGGTTAAGCGTCCGACTTCAGCCAGGTCACGATCTCGCGGTCCGGGAGTTCGAGCCCCGCGTCAGGCTCTGGGCTGATGGCTCAGAGCCTGGAGCCTGTTTCCGATTCTGTGTCTCCCTCTCTCTCTGCCCCTCCCCCGTTCATGCTCTGTCTCTCTCTGTCCCAAAAATAAATAAACGTTGAAAAAAAAAAAATTTAAACTCAAGGTCAAACTCAAGAATGCCTATCCCATCGCATTTCCACTCTTCTTTTTTTAACTCATCCCCCCACATGTTTCCACCCCCGGTAGGTGCTCTTTGCTTGCTGGTGGGGGTCCCGGGCAGGCAAACTCACACCATCAGCCTAAACAAAAAAACACCACCAGGACTTTGGCCCACCTGACGTAATCCACTCGATAAATGTGCTGTCCCCAAATCGTGCAGAGTCCGTGATCCCACCTAAAGCAATAAACAGGGATAGTCTTTGTGTTGCCTTGTCTTACGAAAGTGAGAACCCTGTCTGTTCCAACACACGTTGTTAGGTTTTCAACGTCCAAGAGAAACCACTTGAGAGTTCTTTTTGTTAGTGTTTTCCTCCAAGGGTTGACTCTTCATGACACCAGCTGAAAAAGTGAAAAGTGCTTTCAGCAGGTTGACAGTGGGGCAAGCGGTGAGCGGAACCGTGAGCTCCACACGTCAATCTCTACGTGGTCACTAATAAGTATGGTGACTTGGCTGCAGAGCATGGAATGTAATGGTACCCGTAGAAGTGCTGGCTGCAAGGGCAAAAAAAGAATTCCTTTAGGCACCAAAAAAGCCCATACGTCATCACCAAGCTAATGGCTGCAGAGTTGGCCAATCAGTAAGTCCATGCCCTGTGACCCTACTACCGAAGCTAGTCTCTGCTTACGGAGGGGCTTTTTTCTAGCTGAGGCCATTGGCCCATGGCGTGTGGTTTATTCCTTCAACAAATGCTCACTTAATGCTTGCTCTGTGCCAAGCCCTGGGAGTACAAAGTTGAAGGCATGACATAAAAATCGGACCTTCTGGACACACGCTACCCCCACCCCACCCCGTTCTCTAGCCAGCACCATCGGGTTCGTAGGAGGCCCCAAAGGAGCCCCGCGAGTGAGCGGGGGGCCCCTGGGAGATGGCCGTGCTGTAGACGCTGTGCCCCGGCCGCCCTGCCTTCCAGGTTGCTGCTCTGCTTCATGTGCTGCACCACACTGCTCTCCATGTGGCTCTCCAACACGTCCACCACCGCCATGGTGATGCCCATCGTGGAGGCCGTGCTGCAGGAGCTGGTCAGTGCCGAGGAGGAGCAGCTCGTGGCGGGCAACTCCAGCGCCGAAGAGGCCGAGCCCATCAGTACAGTTTGCTGGAGTTCACCTCCCCTTCGCCCTCGTACCCTCCTCTTGTGACACGGCCCGGCTCAGCGCGGCTCCCCAGGCTCCCTCATCGATGCCCCTCCCCTGCCGTCTATCCCAGACCAGCCCTTGTAACCCGTGACCCTGCTTCCCTGGCTCTTCCTCCCCCTCCTACATCAGCCACCACCTGCCCCCTTCCCCCGAACACTCCACGGTTATGACCACCCCTCTCCCCCCACCCCCCGGGGCCTGTGTGTCCGCACACCCCACCATGCTTTCAGGCGGAGGGAGGGCAGTCCTCATGCAGGATACGCCCTGGTTTCCCCATTCAGCCCCAGTCCGGAAGCCCTGCCCTACACGCTCAGCTCTAGCGTCCACATCTCACGTCTGCTTTCCTTTGATACCATAGGTCTCGATGTAAACAACAGTCAACCCTCCCTGGAACTCATCTTTGTCAATGAAGAGTGAGTATGGCTGCCCTCCTCCCAGACAGAGCCTTGCCGGGTCTATTCCAGGGGTCAGGAAAGCTGGGCCCTGAGCCCATGAACAGCTCTTTTAGATGCCAGGCTCACATCTCGACACTTCCCTCTGTCCTGATTTCCTCTCCACCCTCGGAACCACTTGCCAAGATCCTGAGGGCAACTCCCCCAACCACAAGGAGTTGCAGTGATGAGGGAAGAGACAGAAAGACTGACTAGTCTGATTGTCCACACAGCTACCAAGTAGAACTTCTTTTTTTTTCTTTTAATGTTTATTTATTTTTGAGAGAGAGAGACAGAGCACGAATGGGGGAGGGGGAGAGGGAGAGGGAGACCGAGAAGCCAAAGCAGGCTCCAGGCTCCGAGCTGTCAGCACAGAGCCCGACACGGGGCTCGAACCCACAAACCGCGAGATCATGACCTGAGCCGAAGTCGGACGCTTAACCAACGGAGCCACCCAGGCGCCCCTACCAAGTAGAATTCCATCTGAATTGGTGTCCTTAGGAGAGTAATACATTTAATTAATGGGAAAACATCCGCATAATGAATGTCACTGAAGATTCTCAGAGGATCACCAAGTATCTTATAGATACTAGAGGTGGTCTTACTAGACTTGGCCTTGTCAGGTATGACACGGAAAGACGAGGTGACAGGTAGTGGGCTTGACAGTGGGGAGAGAGCCACGTGAGGGTGGAGAGAAGCTAAAAAAGAACTACACCCCCCAAACATTCACGTGAGGCAGATCCATCAACGGCTCATTTCATTTGGAGATTTTATATCAGACCGTTGTCCTCGAGGGTCGCTGAGGAGTATCGCCTCTAAAAGTTGGACGTGTAGCGAAACTGAGTTTTGTAGTTTGGTGACTTCATGGGCCGTGAGAACTGGCACTGACTGAAACCGGCACATGTGAGGGGAGGGCGCAGAAGGGTGGGGACTAGCTCTGCTCCCACCCCCCACCAGACCTGCAGGGTCAGAGGTCAGAGTGCGTGGGGAGAGACTCCTCTTTGGCCCTTCCTCCTCCCACCGTCTGGGCCCCCGCCCCTCCCTCTGCTGCTTCCGACTTCTCCAGGGGTCCATACCATCTCTGAGACTTGGACCCTGGCTTCCTCACTTGGCCTGGCCGGGCGCCCACCTTCAGCATCCCTACAGTGTCCCCTTGAGGTGACCTCTGCCGAGCCCCAGGCCTGATGGCGGTGGTGAGGTGCTCCCGGATGACCCCCTACCCCCCACCCCCTGGTTCTGTGCTCTGCCGCTTTACTCCCCCCCAGAGCCCCTTTGTTCCGGGGTTGCCTCTGCCTCTTGGGTGGGGCCTCTTCAAGAAGGCTCCCGCCCTGCCACCTTCCAAGTGCGTGACCCATGACAAGAGAGACTCGGCATCATGGCCTGCCTTTGTTCTTCTCCAGACCTGAATACATGTCCCCAGACTCTGAAGCAAAGAGCTCAAGTTGTCCCTAGAACTCCCTCAGCAGACTGCTGGTGGGGGCCAGGCCGTTTGTGGGGTGAGGATGGCCATCTTCCACGGTGGCCGGCACCTTCCAGGCTGTCTGAGGGGCTCCAGGCCTGCCTTCCTCACCCGATTTGAGAAGGAGGGAGGGGAAACATCATAACACGCTACTCCTCCCAGGCCAACAACCCTCTCCAAAGAATGCTTCCCTCCAAACCCTGCTCAACTCCTCACCCTCCCTTGAGGTAGCCTGGTCAGGGGTGATGGCCACAGGGCTCCAGTCCTGCACGCGTGTCCAACACCTGCCTTCACAGAGCGCTCACGGCACCCGTTGCCTCAGAACTAAAACAAACCCGGGTGCCTGGCTGGCTCAGTTGGTTCAGCGTCCAGCTTCGGCTCAGGTCGCTATCTCTCGGCCCGTGAGTTCGAGCCCCGCATCGGGCTCTGTGCTGACAGTGCGGAGCCCGGAGCCTGCTTCGGATTCTGTGTCTCCCTCTCTCTCTGCTCCTCCCCCACTCATGCTCTATCTCTCTCTGTCTCTCAAAAATAAATAAATGTTAAAAAAAAAAAATTAAAAAAAAAAAAACCAAAAACTAAAACCGAAGCATGCATTTAGCGCTGAGCGTAAGCCAGGAGTGCTGTTGTTAAGTTCCCACCTCCCTCTGTACTCAAGGCCACGGCTGGGTGGGGGACCCGGGGGCATGGAAGAGACTCAGCACACACAGGAGCAGCTGTGTCAGAAATTCCCCGACCCCCCCCCCCCCCCCAACCTCTTGCTCACCTCGGCTTCTCACCGCGTGCAGGCCCTCCCTGCTTCTGCAGCCTCAGGGAAGCACGTGGCAAATGTCTCCTTCTAGCGGGTGACCTTCACCGAGTCAGCCAGTGAGAATGTGGTTGGGGGGCGGGGGGGCCCAGGCGCTCCAGGCAGAGACCCGCCCACCTGTCTGCTCTATAAATGCAGGTACCAGCGATCCGTGGTGACAACGTCAGGAGGACTGACGTCCGTATTTAAGGGCCAGCCCCCCAAATGCACTCCGCGCTAGTGAGTAGTGTTAGTACTGCTGTGTCCCCATGAATCCCGGCAGCGTCTCCGGGAGGCTAGGAAGACCCGCGTGAGGTTAGTCTCTCTGCAGCCTAGGAAACCGGACCCCAGAGCAGTCACGACGCGGAACACCAAGGTGGGGCGGGGAAGGGCATGAGGTCTGGTCCACTGTTGTGTTCCCGTTTCCTTTGCTTTGTTCCAGCACGTCGACTGCAGACTTCACTTCTCTGATGCAGGACAAGGTAAGGCTTTGGGTGTTTTCCGTGCTCTAAGATCACTTGGCGGTCCCTCGAGCGGACTCAGGGACAGAGGCGGCCTGGAGCCCAGCAGCACCGCTGGTGTGAGAACAGAGGGGTGCTCGCGCCAGCCCAGACGTGAGAGGGGCCGGACGGGCTCCTGGCAAGGGCCTGGGTACCTCTGAACCCCGGTCGCGAGAGGGCTTAGCCTTTCATCAAGCACGGTGGCCTTTTTCGCGGGAACCCGACCCTCGGCCCTCCAGGAACCACAGATTCACCCTCGGGATTCCTTGCACTGGGGAGTCCGCGCAAAAACTATCAAAAGGGTCACATTCACGGAGGAAAGCCGAGTTTACGGCCTCGCTCCTCCCCCAGAGCTGGTTGTACGTCTTCGTACGGTAGCCCAAATTTTGATGCCCACACTGTGGACTTTGTTGTGGTGGGATTTTTGTTTCTCATCTCCTTCGCGTTAAAGAAAAATGAAGGATTCATCGTTAGCTAATGAAGTTCCAGAAAGCCGGGCTCTCCTGCAAGGACGCGGCCGTGCTCTGCCCAGTTTCAAAAGCCTGTGCAAATGGGCGGCTCGATACCAGGCTGGATGGGGAGGTGCGGGCTGGAGGCACAGTGGGGCGGCCCCCTGCTGCGCATTCTCCCCGGTTTCCGGTTTCCCATTTCCACTTGGCGCAGGCGTGGGGTGCCCCTGGGGGCGACTACGTGGTCCCTCTGAGGGCCACCACGTCGTCTTCCTGACAGTGTGATGGTCTTTGTCCCTGCAGAACCTGAATGGGGTGCCCCCAATCACCAACCCTGTCAAAATGGCAAGCCCCCAGGGCAAGAAGCAGCACCGATCCCAGGTAATAGAACTCACCTCCCCCCCCCTCCCCATTTCCTACGGGAAAGGCCTTGAGCTTCCGAAGGGGCGCTGGCCTTCAAGGTATGAGGGCGTCAGGGCCGTGAGCTGCCACCAAGCCCTCCAGCCACATGCATGTCTGGCCTGCACGTGCCACGGGGATAAAACATCTAACTCACTGTTGATTTCGGCAAGCCATTCTACCATCTGAGCCCCTGTTTTTTCTTCAACCATAAAAGCTGGAAGTTGGGGCGCCTGGGTGGTTCAGTTGGTCCGACTTTGGTTCAGGTCACGATCTCACAGTCCATGGGTTCGAGCCCCGCGTCAGGCTCTGTGCTGACAGCTCAGAGCCTGGAGCCTGCTTCGGATTCTGTGTCTCCCTCTCTCCCTGCCCCTCCCCCGCTTGTGCTCGCACGCTCTCTCTTGCTCTCTCTCGCTCTCAAAAAATAAACATTAAAAAAATTTTTTTTAACTGGGGGTTTGACCAGATCAGAGGTGTTCAAGCTGTTTCTCCTAAGTGCTTCAGGAAACACGCAAATATTTTACTGATTCTGAGATTGTAAGAAAACTTCTTCTGTGCAAATGAGGGTCCTCCTGCTACTTACTAGTCCACTGAAAGAAAATGCAGAAACGAGATAGATACTGAAGCTGGTATAAAATTGCAACTACCACTTAAAACCCTTGATTTCAAATCTTTGTGTCCATCCAGATAATCTCAATTCCTTAACGTCCATCATGGTCATAAATCACCATCACCATTTATGAAATGCGTTTTATGTACCAAGCATGTGCGAAGCATTTTCTCCCCAGTCTTGGCTCGGTGAGGTAGCAGTCTGGAACTCCATTTCTGCAGATGAGGCAAGGACGTCACATCATGTGCCCCAGGCCTTAGAACTAGTAGTGAGAGGAGCATCTCAATTCAAATCCAAGCCCCCCCCCCCACCCCGCCCCGACCACACGTGTGTACTTTTAGTTACAAAATAGACGTACGCTGATGAAATGCTACATCATATTTTATGTATTGGAGGTCCGTGAAAATGTTCATTAGTAGAAAGGATCGTGGAAAACCACCGGACCAGAGAATCTATGAGGTCTCTTCCAGCTTTGATAATGAATCTTTCAGGAAGGTTAGGGAGGGTCCAGACTGGCCTGGGCCCTCCTATGAGGTAGGGCTTTGAGAAAGGAGGCAAGGTGGCCTCTTCGCCATGGTTTTCCCAGGATCTGGCCTGCTGGCCTTGGTCTCATGAAGACTCAGTGAGGGGAGACCAGGCCTGGGGGAGAAGAGGGCACTTGCTTCTTTATCTACACTTGAGACCAGAGGTCAGCAACCTCTGACCCTGAAAGGCCACCATCTTGGCCAAACAGGACCTGAGAGAAGACAGAAGGCCGGCCTTATATACAAGGAGAGGAGGGGCGTGGGGAGGCAAAACCAAGAGGCGAAAAGGAGAAAAGCGTGAGGAAGGGAGGAGAGAATCACACACTGGGCTCCCCCTGCAACGTAAGCGTTACTTCTCAGTCCTCTCGGGGTCAGGACTGTCACTCCAGCTCTGGGTGGAACAACCAGCTTCCATGTGTTATTCACACAGAGAGCGGAGAGCAACCAGTGTTGCTGGAGTTCAAGTGAGAAACAGAACACGCTGTTACTAACAGCAAAAGTAATAATAGCTTAGCATTCGTTAAATGCCAGGAAATGTTCTAAGTGCTTTACGTACATTACTTCACTTACTCTTTATAACAATCTTGTGGAGAAAATAAGATCTTCATTCTACAGAAGAATATGCAGCCCAGCGGGGCTGCCCAAGTTGGTAAACGGTAGAACTGGGATTGGGGTTTGTCTTTCCACTGCGCCATGATGCCCCTGTTTTCATGCCTTGTGGGGGGGACAGCCCGCGCTGGGTTGGAGGCACTGACTAATTTTCCTCCGATAGGAAAAGCCACTAGTCCTGATTCCTGGGCCCAGGAACCAGGAGCTCAACAGAAAGTACAAGTCCCAGCGTGACCAGATGATCTGCAAGTGCCTGTCTCTGAGCATATCTTATGCTGCTACCATTGGGGGCCTGACCACCATTATTGGTACCTCCACCAGCCTCATTTTCTTGGAACACTTCAACAAGTAAGTAACTCACCTGGTCAACAAATATCTACTCAACACCCACTACGTGTCAGGAATGGAACTGGGTGCTAAGGATAGGGCAGAAAATGGGCCTAGAGTAGCTTCCATACCAAGAGGGAAAAGAGACATCGAGCATGACAGTTCAGTGGGACTGGAGAGGGGCAGGGTTCTGCTGGGAGAGCCCAGGGGGGCCACCCAGTCTACAGGGAGAGCAGGCCTCCCCAAAGACACAGCCTTGGAAGCGAGACCCGAGGCTCAGTGGGAGTACAATGGATGAAGAGAGGTTTTCCAAAGAAAGCAGTGAGTGGCAGGACTGAGGCGAGAGAAAAGAGCCCATAAAAGAAAATGGCAGAGGGCAAAAGGTGGAAATGCAGATTGCAAAGGGCCACTTGAGGCCCACGAAGGAGTTTGGACTTCATCTGAAAGGCCATGAGACGTCTTTGAAGCATTTTAGGCAGGGAGTGAGGTGATCGGATTTACAGTTTGGGAAACTGATGGTGGACTGAAAAAGTGGAAAAAGTAGGAAGGAAGCGGGAAGGAAGTAGGAAGGAAAAGTAGGCGGCAGGAAGATAATTTTGGACAGCACTGCAGATGCCCAAGAGAGAGCTGGTGATGGCCTGCAAACACAGACAGCAGCGGAGAAATGGTCAGATTTGAGAGATGGGCCCAAGAGAGGGAAAGACCAAGTCTGATTGTCAGACTCGTGGCTTCCGCAGCTGGGGGAAGAGAGTCGCCCTTTACCTAAATGAGCAGAAAAATGAGGAAATGTTGACGTGGAGGCTGAGATGTCCAGATGGATACACAGCTCTGAATCTTATTTTTAGGCTAAAGGCACAGAGTTAGTGGCCTGAAGAGCTGTCTTCATGAACATGTCACCCATGTTGTCACATCAACAACCATGCTCAGAAGGGCCCCATACTTAGCTCAATGCTCTGCTGTCACCATCTGAAAATTCTTAATAATTTTTGAACGAGTGGCCCCACATTTGCATGTTGTTCTGGGCCCACAGATTAGATGGCATTGGGTCCTGGTGGGATGCATGTGGAAACTGAAGTCAGGAGAGTGAAGGAGATCAATCACTCAGGGAAAACAGAGAGAGTTAAGTAGAGCAGGGACCGTAAATATTAAGCTTGAATATTTTAAAGTAGAGTATAAATGAGACAACCAAAGGGATCACCCAGGGAAGAGGAAAATCTAGTGTCATTCCATCAAAGGGAAGAAAGTGTTCAAGGAGGAAGGGGTGGGCTATACTGTTTAAAGTGGCTGAATGGATAAGGAAAAGAAGGACAAAAATGTGTCCGTTTGATTTGGTGACACAGAGGTAACCTAGGCAAGAGCAATTTGGTCAAGAGATTGAAAAGTGAAGCCAAGTGTCAGTGAGGGGAGGAGTATGCTGGAGGTGAGTAGACGGAGAGTTGTCTGTGATGGGAAGGAGAGGTATGGGATGATGACAAAGGAAGAGTCCAGTGGGGTCAAGAGGGGGTTTTAAGACGGAAGATGTCTAAATGCTGATAGGCATGTCCAGGTGAGAGGAAAATTAAAGTTTTGAGAGAGAGGTGATGATTGATAGAGTGATATCACTGAGAAAACAAGAAAGGATGGGCTCCAGAGCAGAGGGCAGAGAAATTGATCATAGCCAAGAGGATAAACACACCCTTCCATTTAGCAGGAAAGGGAAGGAAGGAAGGAAGGAAGGAAGGAAGGAAGGAAGGAAGGATTGAAGGGAGAAATGGGGGAAGGAAAGAAGGAAGGAGGGAAGGAGGAAAGGAGGGAGGGAGGTGGGGAGGGAGAGATGGAGGGAGGGAGGGACGGAAGGAAGGGAGGGAGGGAGGAAGGAAGGGAGGAAAGAAGGGGGGAAGGATTGAAGGGAGAATGGGGGAAGGAAAGAAGGAAGGAGGGAAGGAGGAAGGGAGAGAAAGGAGGGAGGGAGGTGGGGAGGGAGAGATGGAGGGAGGGAGGGACGGAAGGAAGGGAGGGAGGGAGGAAGGAAGGGAGGAAAGAAGGGGGGAAGGATTGAAGGGAGAATGGGGGAAGGAAAGAAGGAAGGAGGGAAGGAGGAAGGGAGAGAAAGGAGGGAGGGAGGTGGGGAGGGAGAGATGGAGGGAGGGAGGGACGGAAGGAAGGGAGGGAGGGAGGAAGGAAGGGAGGAAAGAAGGGGGGAAGGATTGAAGGGAGAATGGGGGAAGGAAAGAAGGAAGGAGGGAAGGAGGAAGGGAGAGAAAGGAGGGAGGGAGGTGGGGAGGGAGAGATGGAGGGAGGGAGGAAGGGAAGGAGGAAAGGAAGGAAGGAAGAAAGGAAGGAGAGAGGGAAGGAAGGAGGGAAGGAAGGTAGGAAGGTAGGAAGGGAGGGAGGGAGGAAGGAAAGGGGGAAGGATTGAAGGGGGAATGGGGGAAGGAAAGAAGGAAGGAGGGAAAGGAGCGAGGGAGGTGGGGAGAGAGAGATGGAGGGAAGGAGGGAAGGAAGAAGGAAGGAAGGGAGGGAGGGAGGTGAGGAGGGAGAGATGGAGGGAGGGAGGGAGGGAGGGAGGGAAGGAAGGAAAGAAGGAAGGGAGGGAGGGAGACGGGGAGGGAGAGATGGGGGAGGGAAGGAGGGAAGGAAGAAGGAAAGAAGGGAGGGAGGGAGGTAGGGAGGGAGAGATGGAGGGAGGGAGGGAGGGAAGGAAGGAAGGAAGGAGAGAAGGAAGGAAATAAGGAAGGAAGGAACAAGGAAGGAAGGAACAAGGAAGGAAGGAAGGAAGGAAGGGGGGGGGATGGACCAATGAAAGTGAAGACCGAAGTCTCTGGGACGTGAACTTCACGGAGTCGTCACACCATATTATTCTGTCCAAGCTCTGAGTTTCTGCTCTTCAATTTCTGGTTCACTCTGTGGTTGGGCCAATTCATATTCCCTCAGTCTACTTCCTGGCTTGTGTCATGGTACATTTAGCCATCACATTGGCTTACTTGGACAACAGGAACTCTGTGAAAGGAAGGTGGACTCCCTGGATCCCCGCTGGTCTGAAAATGCCACCGTGCTATTTTTCTTGGCACTGGTGAACAGACCACCCCCAGAGTGCATCCTGGCTGTGTTTAAAAAATCTACAAATTGGTTGTTACACTCAGTACCTACAGTCACACTTTCTAAAGTGCTATAGATGGTATTGGGCCCTAACATTTATCCACAAAAGTCTATTTAATCTACCGAAAAATCCATTCCTTTTCCTGGGTCCAGGAGCAGGGCCTAGGCTTCTATGTACAGAGAACAGATGATGCAAGACTTCATGCCCGTTGGCCCAGCGCAGCCCAGAGTGATCACTCAGTGATTTACATGCCCTCTGGTGTCCTTCTAGCTCCCAAAGCCCTTCTCTCCACTGACAGTGACTGACAGTGACTCTGGCCCTTAGGGAGGGCACGAGCTGTCACAACTTCCCAAGAGGCACACCGATGGTAAAGGTAAGTCCACGACCAGGCCACAGTGCAAAACAACAGTGTTGTTTCTCTGTGATGGCAGAGAAGATTAAACACTCTTGCATCCTGTGCTTCCACTGTATTTTCTCCCTGGGGGATTCTTCTCTCGGTCGTTCTCTTTTTCCATGCAGTGTCTAGTGTGAAGAGAGGGGCACAGTCTCCTCCCACCTTAGAGGAGTTCTGTGCCCAGTCCCAACTAGAAGAGCCCAAGGGGAAAGGAATGCAGGTGTTGTCTAGGCTATAGACATGGCTCACATGTGGCTCCCCAGGAAACGACACCTGGGCTGGGGCCACCGCCCTGCCTGGTGGTGAATGGAGAGTCCTCCGGGTAACCTCCCTGAGACGCTAAGACACCAGTGCATGTTGATCAAAGATTTAGAGATTCTAAGTCATGGTTCTCCTATGGGCACAGTCAACACCGGGAACCCTCCTGAGGCTCTAGAGTCCAAACTTCTCCAGAATGGCATCCCCCAGTCAAAGCTCATATTGCTTCAGTGACTTTATTACACAAAGTATACCAGACTGTCCTTTCCATTCTCTGTTGTCCTGAAAAACAGATGAGTAAACATATAAGAAGAATCTTTATATAAATTAAGAGCAAAGAGCTCCCGAGTGGTTCTCCTGAGCGCAAAGTATATACGCTTCAGTGAAATCAATTTTGGATGTTTAGGTGCCTTTTTTAAGTTTCCTTCATAATTCTTGGGACCAGTAGAGTTGCGACTGTCAAAGACGTGAGTTCTAGGTAACCTTTTACCTTATTGTTACCATCATCTCTGCCGTTAGCTCTGATGTATGTCTTCTTAAGGAGCATTTAGCTTATTACCCCCAGACACCACATGGGAACCCACCCTTTTCTAATCACTGACCTGGTTTCTTCCCTTCCAGCCAGTACCCAGCTGCAGAGGTGGTCAACTTCGGCACCTGGTTCCTCTTCAGCTTCCCCATCTCCCTCATCATGCTGGTGGTCAGCTGGTTCTGGATGCACTGGCTGTTCCTGGGCTGCAAGTGAGTCCCAGGGCCCTGCCAGCAAGGCACCGAGGCTCTCCCGTCCATCCAAAGTCATGGTGCGCGCCGTGGAGAGCACTCCTCGGGGAGCCACCAATAACCATGGAGGACACATGAGGAGAACGCACTGTACTAGATGGGGAGTCAGGCGTCACCTGTTCTAGACCCTCTAAACATACATGGACTCTGCATTTCACTATGAGCTCCACAGTGGAATGTTCTTAATTCCAACTAGCTGGTTAAAGGAACTGCCTGATTTAGAACAAGTGTGAATGGCGGGTGGTTAATGTAGTTTCATTTCCTTCAAAGCATACGGAGTAATTTGAACTAATTTCTAAAGAAACGTGACTCCAAGTAGAAGTTTCTTTAGGCTTTGTTTTATACACGTGACTGATTTATACTTAGTCGTTGCGTGAAATATGCTCATATTTCTCAGAACCATAAGTTAGCTATTCCTCCTGCAATATAATTTCTAACATTAATCTGCTTAGGAAGCCTTTTCTTCATAACCATAAGTTGACCAGCCTCAAACACATAAAGGGAAGATACACATGATGTTTTGATATTGGTCCATGGGACCCAAGACTCCCATTGCTCAGGGAATGTTCTCTGAGCAGACTTAAAAAAAAAAATTTTTTTTTAATGTTTATTTTTGAGAGAGAGAGAGAGAGCGCATGCAAGCAGGGGAGGGGCAGAGGGAGACACAGAATCTGAAGCAGGCTCCAGGCTCTGAGCTGTCAGCACAGAGCCCTACGTGGGGCTTGAACTCACAAATCATGAGATCATGACCTGAGCTGAAGTCGGATGCTCAACCAACTGAGCCACCCAGCCACCCCTAGACTTTTTTTTTTTTAACAACACAGAGGCTACTATGACATCAATGACAGCCGCATACTTCTATACCTGCAGCGCGTAGAAAACAACCCCACGTAAATACACTTGCCCAAGTCTGTGAGACATGACTTCACACTGATACACCAGAGATATACCCAGATAAATATGCCCAAAAACCTATGGGAGAGGCTGATGAGAGGCTGTGAAACCTGGCAGAAAAAAAAGTTGTAGGGTATCGGGTGCCTGGCTCAATCGGTTAAGCATCTGACTTGGTACCAGGTCACGATCTCATGGTTCATGAGTTTGAGCCCCACATCGGGCTCTGCACTGACAGCGCTGAGCCTGCTTTGGATTCTCTGTCTCGTTCTTTTGCTCATTCTTCCTCCTCAGTTTTAGAGAGACCTGCTCTCTGAGCAAGAAGAAGAAGACCAAAAGGGAAGCGTTGTCAGAGAAGAGGATCCAAGAGGAATATGAAAAGCTGGGAGCCATTAGGTAAAAATCAGCCATTCACCTTCTCTCCCCCAGGAAAGCATGGCAGGTAAATGAGCACATAAGCAGCCTTGTTCTCAACAGTCCCTTGAGCTGGGGGAGTTTTCCGCAACTATGAATCCAGGCATTTAGAACTGCTACTTAATGCCCAAGTCCGGCTGGCCCAGACTCCAGGTGGCCACCCTTCCCGTTTACCATATTCGAAGTCCAAGGTGTAGCCGTGGTGTGGGTGTGGATGTCATACGTGGGGTGGCCGGGGAAAGATGTGCAAGTCAGTACAGCCACACTCTTGGGGACAGGCCCAATTCCCCGTAAAGTCAGCCCCCTCACACTGCTCTGAATGGGCCACCGCTGGTCCACGGACACTCCTAGGGAGCTGGGGCGGGGGGGGGGGGGGAGGAATCAGGCATCATCAGATACAGACTTGAAGACACCCCCATCCTCAGCAATTTCCATCAGCTTTCCCCAGTGACCTCGTGTCCCATCTGGGGCCGTTTCTCCGTTGATGGATTGGCAGGTACAGTTTGGGCAAAAGGATCCCGGTATAAGCAGTATTTTTAAATGTTTAAATTTAAAAAAAGGAATACATGTTCATTGTAGAACATTTAGGACATAAGGAAAATATAAAGAAAAAACTAAAGTCGACTTTTATTTATTCAGTGTTAACTGTCAACAACTCTTAACATAATGCACTCTTCCTTATATGCTTGTTTTGTGCAAAATTATATGTATTTTTGCTAAAATTCAATCCAAACTAAACACAGTTTTATATCTTGCCTTCCCCCCCGCCCCTTAGGATTAGGCTGTCGTTATATTCCCAGGCCATTAACTCTGCTATGCAAACACACGATCATTAAATGTATCTCATTTGAGCCTACAGTTATACCAAAATGTACCTGATGTCATGGAATATCGCTGAATATGTAGGTTGTTTCCATTTTCAGTGTTGAATTCTTTTTTTTTTTTTAATTCTTTTTTTTTTTTTAACGTTTATTTATTTTTGAGACAGAGAGAGACAGAGCATGAACGGGGGAGGGTCAGAGAGAGAGGGAGACACAGAATCTGAAACAGGCTCCAGGCTCTGAGCTGTCAGCACAGAGCCCGACGCGGGGCTCAAACTCACGGACTGCAAGATCATGACCTGAGCCGAAGTCGGCCGCTTAACCGACTGAACCACTCAGGCGCCCCAGTGTTGAATTCTTAAATAGGTAACATAGCACTGGCATTTCTGGTTATTTCCTTGCATGAAAGGAAGGACCGAGTTGAAGGCTCCAGATATACATCAGCACATTCCCTCAAAAAGGTTGTCGCAGCTCCTGCCCTCACCAGCAGCGTTCGGGGGCCTCTTCCACCACATTCTCCTCGGAGGCCGTACTGTGTTTTGTCTTATTTTCTTTTTAATGCGTGTTTATTTATTTTGAGAGAGAGGAAGAGCGAGAGCAGGGTTGGGGCAGAGAGAGAGAGGAAGAGAGAGAATCCCAAGCAGGCTCCGCGCTGTCTCGCGAACCGTGAGATCATGACCTGAGCCGAAACCAAGAGTCAGACGCTTAACCTTAACCGCGTGAGCCACCGGGCGCCCCGTGGACCTCGTGTTGTTGTACAACCGCATCCCGCTGTGCCACCCTATATCTCCTCCCGCCTCACCTCGAGGAGCCGCGGTTAACGCCATGTGTTCTGGCACCTTCTCAGCCCGCTTCCCACTTCCTGGCAGCCGCTCAGCGCCGTGGGCTGGTGGCTCTGAGCCCCGAACGCAGGAGCGCCTGCAGCGAAGTGAAAAACCTGCAGACTTCCCGGTTCCTGGAGCAACTCTTTCTGTTGTATTTCGTAGCTACCCTGAAATGGTAACCGGATTTTTCTTCATCCTGATGACCGTGCTGTGGTTTACCCGGGAGCCTGGCTTTGTTCCTGGCTGGGATTCTTTCTTTGAAAAGTAAGTGATGTTGTCTCCTCCTTAAGGAGACACACACCGCCCCCCCCCCCCCCGCCCACATACACACACAGAGTCTTCAGGCAGGTCCCACCTGTGTCCCTCCTCCATTCTTAAGGGCAGCGCTCTTCTGTTCCCTGGAAAGTCCCCTCTTTTAAGGGAAGCCAGAGTGTGGGGTCAGGAAGAAAATGGCCACGTGGCCTCTGTGTGTCGCGTTGGGATGTGGTGCTGCCCCTTACCAGTCGTGTGACCTTGGTCTTGTTACTGGAGCTGCCTCACAGGCGGCTCTGAGGGTTCAAGATCAGCTGTGAGAGTGGTGGCTGAGGCCTTGGCAGGGAGAGGCAGGCAGAGGCCCCCGTGCCACCCCGGCAGGACCTCGGAGGGCCGGGGCCACCGCTCTCTCTCAGCACAGCTTCTCCTTTGAGCAAAGACACACGTGGAGGTGTGGCCCTTGCAGGAAAGAGAACTCATCCTTTTCCCTTCCCCTTCACCGAAATCACTCCTGATGTCTCCTTCTCTAGGGCCCGTAGATCCACACTAGACATCCACCTTAGCCAGGCCCAGACTCCAGACATCGACCGCTGCCCATTAAACCCACCGCTGGCTAGTGGGGTAACAGGTGCAGGAGGAAGGCTGACCGCCCTCCAGCCTGGGTCCCAAAGAGAGGCCCCGCGTCCAGAGGGACTGTTCTGAGACATCGTGCTACCCTCCTCCTCCAGCCCTGCCTGTCTCTTTGCTAGGAAGGGCTACCGCACGGATGCCACAGTCTCCGTTTTCCTCGGCTTCCTCCTTTTCCTGATCCCGGCAAAGAAGCCTTGCTTTGGGAAGAAGAGTGACGGTGAGAGAAGAAGTTGGGGCTGGCCCTAGTCAATAATACCCAAGTCAGAAGTGGGGGAAGGAGATTTACCGAGGCTGTTCTGAGTGCCTCCCCCGTACCCCACGATAGAGGCAGAGCCCTCTCCCTAATCATCGGTTCATCAGTTAGGCCCTTACTCCACGAATCCCACCTATTAGGGTTCATCTGGCTCTACCTCTGTCTACCTGTGATCCAGGGCAGAACCAGGAGCCCTCCCGGGGGACGGAGCCCATCATCACCTGGAAGGACTTCCAGAAGACCATGCCCTGGGAGATTGTCATTCTGGTGGGAGGAGGCTATGCTCTGGCTTCAGGCAGCAAGGTAACTCTTGAATTCTGTTGTCACTGGGCCGAAGAATTTTCAGGCTGCTTTACCTAATGGCCATTTCGCTTCTGGGAGGAAGATTCAAAGGCATGGAGGGAGAGGTGAATGGTCACCCAAGGGAACAGTCCAGATGGGAGTGGCCATCCCGTGTCCTGTTCCTGCCCTGAGCTCCTAAGCTAATGCTGCTGGGCACAGAGCTACAGACCAGCTGAGCTATGGGCTCTTGGCACACGGGCGCTCACACCTCACTCACCGGCCCACACTGCCACAAGCAAAAGATTTGTTGGATTTTATAGCCATCTCCCTGTGGGCGTGTGACAGTGGTGTTAGGAGATGTGTCGGTAAGGGCCCGGAGACACCCTGCACTGACACACGGAGAACTACCCCTCAGTCAGTCCTTACGCATATATTGAGCCCCTTGGGAGAATGGACGCCAACGCTCAGGCATATGCTGTAAACGCGCCCTGATTTCCTGACTGGGCAGAACTGGGAGGAGATCTTATAAAGGGGGCCAGTGGGAAAGCGTTAGCCCTTCCTGAAATAGAGAATGATCCTCACAATGAATCAGGTTCACACCGTTTGTCCTTTGACCTTTGCTATATTCATTAACTTGGCTCACTTCTGACTGCCCGTTCATTGAGGGCCAGTGCTATCTGCATCACTAATAATAAGGTCAAAGAATCCTACACTTGGAAGGAACCTTGGAGGACACTGGGTCCCGTCTACCCAATGAGAGAATTCCCTGCACGACACCCCTGGGCTTGAACGCCACCAGTGACCGGGTATTCTTGAGCAGGGAACAGAGAATCGTTCTTTACATTCAGCTCAGGTCCTCTGTCTTCCACTATTGGCTCTGACTCTGACCTCTGGAGCCCCATCCTAGGTAATCATTATTAAAATAATAAAAAGTTATTAGATCCCCTTAGATCTTTTTTTTTTTTTTTTTTTTTCCTCTCTCAACTAAAAGTCCCTAGTTCCTTCAACCATTCATCAAGAAATAGTGACCCCTTACCACGCTGGTCTCTCTCACCACTCACTACACTTTGACCCTGACCTTATTCCAACGTGGTCCAGAGGCGGTCAGTCTACTGCAGAGTCAAGTAGTCCTATTACTCCAGCCCCAACTCTCACCTCTGATCCAAGCACCATTCTGTATTTTTATGGACGCTTTTACAAGGCCTCAATGGCACTCATGTCAACACTTATGTTGAAATTGCAGCCAATTAAAACCCCCATTCTGGAGGCGCCTGGGTGGCTCAGTGCGTTAAGCATCCGACTCTGGCTCAGGTCATGATCTCACAGTTTGTGAGTTGGAGTCCTGCATTGGGCTGGCAGTGCAGAGCCCGCTTCAGATCCTCTGTCTTTCTCTCTCTCTGCCCCTCTCCCACTCGTGCGTTTTCTCTCCCTCTCTCTCTCTGAAAAATAAACAACACAATTTTAAACCCTCATTCTTTTAACTGTTAGCCACTATTAAACTTCAAGTCTTTCAACCGATTCTGTATACATGCTGTTGGTATTTCTGATTCCAAGTTCAGAATATCATACTTATCTTTTTTGAATTTCAGTTGTTAGTTTTGGCCCCTGAGTCTAGCCTGGAAAGATTTTTTTTTTTTTTAAACCTAAATTGTGTATGTACTACAGATAGCATAGTTGATATTTCTGTACAATCTAATGACTCTACTAATTTTAGTAATATAATTCAAGTATGACATAGTGATTCCTACCGAGTTTGAAATCATTTCAGTCTTGACATGAGGAAAATCCAATGTAAAATGCATACCAAGGTTTAAAAACAAGTAAGACTTCCTTTTTGTGCTTTTTTCTAACTTCGCAATCCAATTTATCAATTTATTTTTAAATTTATCAATTTATCCTGTCTTTGTCCAGTGGGCCAGGTTTAATGTGCTAGACGAGATAATAATTACAGAGTTCCTATAGGCCTCAAAGCTCTGTACCAACCGTGAATTGCTGTAGTCCCCGCATGTTGGATTTGCAGCTCTCGGTCAAGGCTCCCAGGTAAAAGGGCCACAGCAGAGAGAATTCTGAAGGCCTTCGGTCACCAGCTGCCTATGAGCTCGCCTTGGGGTGCTATAGAGATCAAGTAGCCTTTGATGAATTCAGCAAAAGGGAGAAAAAGCCTGCTGACGATGCGGTGAGGCTGTCTTTAACAGCAAAATACGAGTAGGACTTGACCTTGAGGAGTTATAAGATGTCTCACCTTGCTTCCAGCCCTACTCTCCAGTCCTTTAGTGTGTCTGCAGTCTCCAGGGTACTCAGGGGACAGCAGAGCACATCAACCACAGGACGGAGAGGAGGAGGGAGGGAGGGAGGAGAATGCATATGGCAACCTGGGGTTTTTAGTACAAGGATTCAATGGTGTCCTTCATTTTTTAGGGGAGGGAGGGGATCTTCACCATTGGCAAATGAACAGTTCCCAACCAAATAAGTTATTCCAAGAGGGAATATTCATTTATTGGAGCGGATCGATGTAAATTTTGCTAATGGAAAAGGTTCAAGAGTGGCAGCATGCCTTTATATCTTGTGTCATGAAAAAGCACTGACAATTGTAGATCCTGATGTCAGCCATGATGAGATTGAACCTGAAACAGGTTGGGACTGTATGACTCGGCTTCTGGGTCACCTTCCCAGGAGGAGGCACCTTCCCACTAAGTGGAGATAGACCCGTAATCCTCTCCTTCATCACTCATGTAAAGCTTCTAGTGTTCAGCCCTGCCCACTGACTCCCCCAAAACCATAGGAAAGGTCACTATCCAAAGATGTTGATAATTTTCACCCTTTCACAGGTGATAAGAGAGCTAGATTTCAAAAGCAGAAGTGAGAATTACACTGGAGAGTCTGTGTAAAAAACACTGTTGACTGAATACCCAGAGTGAGAATGTCAGAAGCTGGAGAGAGTAATGAGATTGACATTGAGGGGCTAGTCGCCCCCAAAATCTCTAGCCCCTACCAAGCCATTATACAATCATAAAGAATTTTCTGGGCTATAAAAACTGTCTAATTAATCATCAAATCAGTAATGCCTCTGGGTCCAGTCCGCCTGAAAATCGGGAGGCAAATTAGATGACTCCTGGTGGTTCCTTTCAGCGCCCCTCCCCCCCACATCCCTGACCTTCTGGAGTCTAAGAATTGCATTGGGAATGGGTGTTTCCTCCTTTCTTCTTATTGTATCACCTGTGTTCCTGCAGAGCTCTGGCCTCTCCACATGGATTGGGCACCAGATGTTGTCTCTGAGTAGCCTCCCACCGTGGGCCATCACCCTGTTGGCATGCATCCTGGTGTCCATTGTCACAGAGTTTGTGAGCAACCCAGCCACCATCACCATCTTCCTGCCTATCCTATGCAGCCTGGTGAGTGGGACGGGGCTCCCAGGTGTCCAGATGGGCTCCCCCGGGCCCAGGGAGCAGTTCCATGGCTGCCCCTCTCCTCTGGTCATTGCCATGGCCTTCACTGACTGGTGCTCAAGCCATAGTTTGGAGATGACGTCTTTCAAAGAGCCACAGAGAAGTAAATCAGTAAATTAATAGATTGTAGCAAGGCTTCTAGGAAATCCTTTCCGAAAGACAGGATTAGTTTTGAGGCAGTTCTGAATGGACAAAATAACTTTAAAACCCTAAGATTCCAATTCCTCACCATCATCGAATTTCTTTCTGTCCTAAGACGTAACAGGAGGGCAGGAGGAATAACTACAGAAAATGGAGGCAAAATGCCCCCAGGAGCACATTCAGCTGTAAAGACCGAGACTGCAGCTCTATCATCACCACCTCCCCCCAATCTCTCTGTCCAGGAGAGTCTGAGAATTGAGGGCAATGTCAGCCTTAGCCCCACGGTCTCAGAACAGTCTGTTACTGATGGACCAGGGGAGAAGAGCAACTGCCAGGTCTTAGCCTGGCTGAGCAGCGCCCAAAGTAACGCCCCAGACACGATGCCGCGTCTGTCCCATTCACGGGCTGCAACCTAGAAAACAAAGGCTCCTCCCCATCCCCCACAAAATGACATCTTTCAGCTCTTTTTAACCCCAAACTACCCCCGGTCACTCTCTCTGCTCATTGCTCAGATGTCTCCCTCTGTCACCTGTGTGAGCACGGGAGGGCACCCAGTCAAAACCCCTCAACGACGAGGGCAAGGCCATGGGTTCAAATCCCACGCAAAGCAAACATCTTACTTAGAAAAAAAACAAACAAACAACCTTGGTTCTGCGCCCCAAGGATGAAGGACCCCCACTCCAATCAAAGCAGCTTATTCATGAGATTTGAGCTCGAAGGATGAATCTCTCAGCTAAGGAGTAAAATTAGACCAGCCCCAAGAAATGAAACATCCCTTCCAGGAGGGAACTTAAGGCCCGTGTTTCCATGGGGAGAGAGGGAGCAGCATGAGCCCATTTGGGTTGCCCAGCACTGTATGCCCTTGAGGGTAGTGATTTAACTACCCCCAGCGCGCGGTCTCCAGCCAAGGTTAGCGAGCACCAAACCATCATTGAAAGCGTGCCTGCGATGCTGAGCCCAAGAAACGCCAGCATAATCTCGACGCTAACGTGTCTGTGAATTCTCTCCTCTCCTAGTCCGAAACGCTGCACATTAATCCACTCTACACCCTGATCCCAGTCACCATGTGCATCTCCTTTGCAGTGATGCTGCCCGTGGGCAATCCCCCCAACGCCATCGTCTTCAGCTATGGGCACTGCCAGATCAAAGATATGGTGAGTCGCGGCCGCCCCCTTCCCGCCAGCCCCGGCAGCCGGGAGGACTTCTCCTGAACTTTATCATTTTGTGGCAGCGCCTGTGGTCTGCCAACACCCAGTGCGGTGTGGTAGAAAGAATGGTGCTGGTAAGAAGGCTTTCGGTTGGCCCACAGGCACCAAGAATAGCAACCACGTCCTCTGCCACCCTACTCTGGGAGACAGTGGGTACACGGACAGACAAAGCTGGGACAGACACGAGACGCAGCCCAGTGGGATGAGGCACGAGTCTTTGCCTCCGTTTCTTCACTGGACCAGCAGGCATGTTCATTCAAAAAGCTGCGGGCTTACTCATGGGAGCCGAGTGGGAGACATCACAGGGGCCCAGGGGAAAGGGACAGGGACGACGGCGCAGGGCCTCACCAATTCTTTTTCACGCGAGTCCAAACTCGTTCTCCGCGGCCCAAATGGAGGAAAGGAAGCAAGAGCTCCAGGCCAGGAGCAGACATTCAGATCCTTTTCAGCTTTCAACCCGCTCACCTAAGCGCTCTGTAATACTTCGGGGAAGGGAGGTCACCGCCATCCCCCCCCCCCCATCTCTTACTGCACGACCCTGTCTGCTCAAGAGAGTTGAGCTCGGCCCCAACTCTCTTGTCCCCCCAGCTAACTCTCCCGGGTGCCCCCACCACTCAGCCCATCCCCCCGCACCTTCTACCCTGGAATCGAGTGATCAGAGACCGCGCCTTTCAAAGGCACCAGGTGACAAGAAGCGAGCTAGTCCTGGGCGCTGACTCGAGATTTCAATTTCCTCATCTTCTAAAGGTGGGGGTGCCAACCAAATGTTCTACATGGTTCCTTCTAAAGGATCAGCCCCTTTAGAACCTGCCCCCTCTGCTAGGAGACAGGGGCGGCCCTCCACGCCCAAAGCCCAGGGGGCAAGGCCGATTAATACGTCCAGGGCCCTGCCCACAAAGCAGGGAGCCAACACATCTAGTCACTTGCCTGGAACCATCTCCTCACAGCTTTCCCAACTTAACGCCAGCCCTCCTTACTGTACATTTTTCCATCTGGCCCTGGCTCGGCCATCCATCTTGCCCCACACCCCCCCTCAGCCTGTGAGGCTCAGTTCCGTGGCAGGAACGGGAGGGCTGAGTCGTGGAGGCGACATCCCCTTAGCGGAAAGAAGCAAAACTAGCTCGCCCGTGTCACTCTCCCGCCGAAGGGCTGAGCAGAGGCAGCCGACCTGGTTCTCCACGTGAACCCCACGTACACAACCTTCCGGAGGCCGTTCCTTTGGGAAGGAAAACACAGTTAACAGTGGCAAAGGCTTTGTAGAACCTGGCCTCTCCTACGGGTCCCCCTATGTATCAGCACGTTAAAGGTTCCGAGAAGTTCCTGCCTTCATGCACTTCCCTATCACGCGGGCCCCCTGCTTGGCGTGAGTCTTAACAAACGGAGACCTGGTGTTCCAAGCACACACGTGCCAGGCCTCCATTTGGGAGTGGCGGCACTGCAGGTGGAGACGGTTCTAGTGGCCCCTCCCATCCTGCCACGCTCCCAAGACACCCTTCGAGACAACACTACGGATCCCAGGCAGCGACTGCGACTGCGACAGACCAGCGCCAACCCTTGGGCGGGGGGCACAGAGGAGCACCCGGGGTCTGTGCTGCTGCCCGCTCAGTGACTTGGGTGGGCTTGGTTTGTGTCCTACAGGTGAAAGCTGGCCTGGGGGTCAATGTCATTGGCCTGGTGATCGTGATGGTGGCCATCAACACATGGGGAGTTAGCCTCTTCCACTTGGACACTTTTCCAGCCTGGGCTAAGGTCAGTAACCTCACTGATCAGGCCTGACACAAGCGGGCACACAGCCCAGCCAGAGGAGCTACGAGCGCCGAACAGAATCTGACCAAGAAAGCCGCCAGGAGCACACAACCCCCACCAGAAGATTCCACAGCCTGCCACCTCAGGTGACGAGCAGGAAGCCTCCGATGCTGGGACGTTAGTGCCTTCTTCTCCGCCCTCCTTCCTCAGCACTGTAGTTCAGGAAAACCTAGCACCGTTCTCACGTCCTGTATCTTGGGCTCTCCAGGTCTTTCTGAGGACAGGAAGAGCAGAAAGGCTGACTCAGTCGCCCCTCAGAGGCTAACTAAGCCTCACAAACTAGCCTCGCTGGCCTCCATGTTATTCTTAATACCTTAACCCCTTTTTAGGAGTTGGAGGAGAAATCAAATCATCCCACCTGTGTAGTCACATCTCCTCTTTCGGAGGAAAATCTTCCCCCGGAACTTTCTCCTCAGCGTTTCTATCCTAAGTTCTTACCACAAAAGGGCGATCTTGGCAAGTCCTCTTTGTGGCGATCAGTACTCTCTCCTCACTACTCTGATTCCCTTCTAAGCAGCTCCCTTCAATGGCTTCTCTTTACCCTTGGCACCAAATTCCCATCAAGAAATAGTGTCCCCCTTTAGAAAGAGGCTTGTACTGTTCTCTTTGTCCAAGGAAAAGGAAGTAGAGACAGAAGACACGCTGAAGTCAGTACAGGTATCCCCGGCTTTTCAAAAGTTCTCGTTACGCCACTTTGCTTTTACAAAAGACCCACGTGAGTACCTGTTTTCGCTAACCGGAGGAAAACTGAAGAGGATTTTCGGATTTCTGAGAAGAGTCCAAGTAGTGTTCAGTGGTTTTGCGGCGAGCCCTTCGAGGGGCAGTGCGCAACCTGAGCAACTGGAGTGGTGCCACTGGGCCGCCTCCCGGGGAACTGCACCCAGCGTCTCTGCACGGCGCTGCCAGAGCTGCGAGCTGCATCTGCGAGCGTCTGTGCTGTATGCCCATTTACTTTGTGCACCCGTCAGCAAGAAGTTCCTAAGGTATCAGGGAAGCCTAAGAGAGGTTATTGCGGAGGTCTGGAAACGCTCAAATGTCTTTCCATATAAATTAATGGCAATTGCCTCTTCGCTTTATGTCATTTTGACTTACGGAAGGTTTCACAGGAATTCTCTACTTTTGGAGAGGGGGGGGGCACCTGTCTCTCTCTTTGCTTTCCACTAATCATCAATACCACTGCATTGGTTGAGCTGGGAGGGAGAAAAAACTTCCCTACCTGTCTTATTAAAAAGGCCAAAACTATCATTAAGACCACAGTGCTATTAGCGATATCTGACTGGCTTTCTTTTGGATGTAATGAGTAGTTTGTTCTTGAGAAAGCAAGTACAGAAGGCCTCACACACCAGCCACTTCCTACAGGGAGCCCCTTGAGGGGAGAGACGTCTTCTGTCTCTTCAAGTCCCCTGCAACTCATACAATATAGTAAACTAACTACCTAATAAATGTTTCCTGTGAGAAAAAATCACTTTGGAAATCAAGGCCTCCTTCTTCCTCTTGAAAACCAGGCCGTTTTCTCCATGACAGATGTTCCTGCTCGATGACTGGATATAGCTCCCAATCCCCCTGGCTTGGAGACATTACACAGTTCTGATTTCTAGCACCAGTTACTTGCTAAGTAGGTCTTACTGGAAAAGGTACACCCTAGAGCTGCTACATTGTTTTACTTGATTTTAAGTTATTACTGACAGCATGGGCGGTTTCCCCACAACAGTAACTTATCAGTGAAGTCGCTCTCTTAGTTTATCAAGGGTCTGTGAATTATAACATTTCTTTTGTGCCGGTCAGCACTTGCACGAAACCGACAGGATTTAACCGCGGATATTACTGCTTCTTCTGCATCAATGAGCTTAGGCCACATTATGTGACTAGTATGAAAATAAAGACCTCCTGAGCCCAAATAAAATCCCAGTGTAATATACGCTATGGCTGCTTTGATGGAATCTGCATAGTTCTCTTGCTATGAAATGTTCAGAAGAGGCAGGGTGTTAGCGTATCGTCATGGCTGCCAAAGTGTCAAATGTCAATTACAGAACTTAGACCCCAAGCCTCTAGGTCAGACAGTGAGAAAAAGGTGCAAATAAGAAGATTCCAGGAGTATAAACAAGTAAAAAGAGAAAGAAGCGTTGACTTAGAATTAAGCTGACCTGCGATCTCGCGGTCCGTGAGTTCGAGCCCCGCGTCGGGCTCTGGGCTGATGGCTCAGAGCCTGGAGCCTGTTTCCGATTCTGTGTCTCCCTCTCTCTCTGCCCCTCCCCCGTTCATGCTCTGTCTCTCTCTGTCCCAAAAATAAATAAACGTTGAAAAAAAAAAAAAATTAAAAAAAAAAAAAAAAAAAGAATTAAGCTGACCTGAATCATTGGCCACCGTTGAGCGTTTGAGAACCGCACTCACTCCTAAAGGGGAAGCAGTGCCGCTCCCCACGGCAGATGCTGCCGGAAGCTTCCAGGAGCCAGTGCACTCGACTGGCCAGTTGAGAAAGAGCATTTATTTCAGTCCGGTCTACTGACCGTTCTGAAAAGCAGCACTGTTCTCCTCTCCCAACATCAGAGATCGGGCCATCCAAGACTGCTCATTCCAGGGACAGGAAAGGTCAGAAACTACCGACCCCTTGTCATCACTGAGGGATACTAACTAAAGGCTCTCCTGAGTAGTCTCTTGCAAATATGTTACAATTTGACTTTTATCTTCTAACATCACAATGTTAAAAAGAAAGCAGTAAGTGACCACCTTACACCTGCTCGTTTGATAGATGACTGAGAAACAGAGACACTTCACTGCACCTTATTTTCAAGTCAATTACGTATCAAACTTGCTTAACTGCCTTTGGAAATTGCCTTTGAAATTCCTTTTAGTCACCCACGAAAGACATGGTACACAATCTTTTATGTTAGCATTTACATGGCAAAGACTCGTGAACCACCTTTTAGTAAAGAAAACACAGCTAGTTTTCCCTCCAACGTGAGAATAGATCTGTTTCTTCAGCTGAATACTAAATCACGTAGTTGGCTTCACACTTAGGGGCCACGTTTGCAAAAGTACATCTAAACACTAGAATCACTCTCAGTATATAGCAAGATGTTCAAACCGTTAGAACACAAAGGCGAGAGACCAAGTACACGTGTAACCCATCCCGTGGCTGCCCTCACTAAATGAATTCTTAGCACAACTGCCCAGCAATTTACATGGTGACTCGTCCTGATCTTTTACAATTGCACATGCAAAAATGATGCAACCACATGGCACCTTGCCTAAGGCCTTACCACAGGGGCAACGATCCACATGGGCCCGCGCCTCAGGTTTTGCAATGCCCCACCCTGTGCACCTTCCATAAAACCTCACCGTTCCGGTGTTTCCCAGCACCTTGTAAAAAAAAATGTATTTGACGAAATATGGCACATGGAGATTCAGAAAAGGCATAAACACGAAAATCTGAGTGTCACGAGCTCCCCTATTACACCAGGCAAGATCTCCGAATATTTTCCCTTTGCCACCCTGTGGCCTTCCACAAGGCCCTAACGGTCAGTAGGGAAAAAAGCACTCATTCACGAGGAAGGAATGGAAATGCTACGTGCAAAGCCCAAGATGGGCAGTTTAAGAAAAAGCCTCATTTGCTCCAGGACAGTCTGTAGAGTTCCTTCAGGGGGACTAACAGAAAAAGCATTAAAAAGGCAGGAGACCTCAGCAGAAAAACAAACACCAGCCTTGTATCTAGGGACTGTACTCCGTGCAAATGAAAACATGCACGTGCACATATGCTCTGTGAACTCGTATGCACAGACAGCTAGAGAAACCACACGCTGTAACTTCCTCTACCGTCCTACAAATGGAAACTGAAAAAATGGCCCTACAAATGGGCTAGAAAAAATGAAATCGTCGGGGCGCCTGGGTGGCGCAGTCGGTTAAGCGTCCGACTTCAGCCAGGTCACGATCTCGCGGTCCGGGAGTTCGAGCCCCGCGTCGGGCTCTGGGCTGATGGCTCAGAGCCTGGAGCCTGTTTCCGATTCTGTGTCTCCCTCTCTCTCTGCCCCTCCCCCGTTCATGCTCTGTCTCTCTCTGTCCCAAAAATAAATAAACGTTGAAAAAAAAAAATTTTAAAAGAAAAAATGAAATCGTTCCTCTAAATCAGCAGCAGGTCTCTGCTCAATTGCCTAAAACACCAAATCACTAGAAAAGTCCACTGAAGACATCAATGGCAACTTCAAATCCTGAAATATTTAACACCCCTTTTGATGATGTTAAATGAGGTTGTTTGGGTTTTTCTCTCCCTTTGTTTGGGAGGATTGCGGTTTAAGGATAAACTTGTCAGGTCCAATGTCTTTATGAAGTTCCCAACATCAACCCTGAAGTCATATTTTGCACACGTGAGTAATCTTCCTTTTACGATCAAGTATGGCAAGAAGTTTTCTTAAGCCACGTTGACAGAGGAGTTTTCCAACATTTTTAAAAGGAGAAGACGAGTATGTCTTGCAGGGACTCTTCCCATCCCTCTGAGGGTGTGTGAGGCAAGAGTCCCTGCGTGACAACACTCAGGGAACGTGACTCTTAGTGGCACAATCACAATGGCTGCACCCCTCACTCGCGTTACAAAGTTTCAACTACACCCCAACATCTGTGATGGTTCTGGGCTCCTCCTCTAGCTCAGTGAGGATAATCTTACCTGAGAACTCCAGCCCCTTTACACTGCTCCAAGAACCTAACTAGAAGAGGGTATCTGAACGGGGAGCACGGAGGCAGCCGGTATTCACTGAGGAGCAGTTTATATGGTGAAGGCAAACGCAGGAATGGATTTGCTGGATGGCTCCCCACCAGTAAGCGAGGGGAAGAGTCACTCCTGAGGGAAGCCCTAAATCCCAATGTGCTTGGTTTACAAGGCGTAAGAGAGAGAGACCTAATCTCCTAACATTTAAGTTACCTTTCTAAGCTTGTGGCATTTTGCATACCCTCAAAAGCGGTAAAACTTTATCCTTCAAGGCTGTATTTCATTCTGCTAACAATTCAGTCATTCAAGATCAAATCTTACAAGCCAGGAAGTGTGATCAAGGTAGATATTCTAGATTTTCATCAGCAACCAGGAGAGCGACCACAGAGTAATGACAAAGTTTGCATGGTTCATACACTGGTTCCAAAAGCAACTGCAGAAAAATAAAGTATTGTGACCAAAAGCAGCGTGTTTGGGCCAGTATCTGTTATTTATTGGGCAATTTGCAAAGCACTGTGTAACACATCACGTACATTATCTCACCTGTTTCTCATGTGAGCGTATGAGGTAGATATTGCGTCCACATCTTACAGAGAATACAACAGTGTCAGAAAAATAAGACGCTTGCCCATGATCTCACTCCTAGGGTGAAGTCACACCATAATATGCTGTTTTCACGCCACCTGTATCACACGCCAGAACAAGCTGCCACGGATAAAACCTATACCCATGTACGAGAGATCCTCGTTTTCAAAGAGAAAACAGAACCTTTTGTCTTATAGTCACGCAGTACCAATGTCATCACTGCCTGAATAAAGGTGTCTCTAAGTTGGTCTTCCAGTTTACAGATTCTGCTAAAATTTCTTCAGAAATGGCATTATCAGTGAGCTGCCCAACAAGTCCCCTAAGACAAAGCACACAATCAAATGAGACTTTATAGTTAGGGTAAATTACACTTTTAGGATTTAGCTTACAGCCATACTCCGCACAGATACGTATAATAACTTTAGGTTCAAGGTCATCACTGTAACAGCAAAGGACAGGAACCCTAATGTTCATCAGTAACAGATTAAGTAAGTTATGGTATATCCATTCACTAGAATCTCATGGAGCCAAAGGAGGGAAACAGGTTCCTTGTTTCTTACATACTGATACGGAATGATCTCCATTTAAAAAATAAAATAAAATAAAATAAAATAAAATAAAATAAAATAAAATAACATAAAACAAAATAAAATAAAATAAAAGGCCAGGGGTGAACTCAATACAGTTTATCATTTGTGTAAACCTCCCCTCCCTCCCCCACCACACACATGTATTTGTTTAGGCAAAGAATCTTCCTCAAAGTATACAGGAAACTTGACAGAGCCTGCCTCCAGGAAGAGGAACTAGTTGCTGATGGACAGGAGTGGGAGAAACTCTTTATTCTGAATCACATTTGTATCTTGACCCATGGGAAAAGTGAAGTATTCAAACATTTTCTTGACCAAAAAAAATGGACTAATTATACATTTGACAAATTACAATGGTGATTTCTTTCTTTTCTTTTTTTAAAAAAAAATTTTTTTTAAACGTTTATTTATTTTTGAGACAGAGAGAGACAGAGCATGAATGGGGGAAGGTCAGAGAGAGAGGGAGAGACAGAATCTGAAACAGGCTCCAGGCTCTGAGCGGTCAGCACAGAGCCCGACGCAGGGCTCGAACTCATGGACCATGAGATCATGACCTGAGCCAAAGTCGGACGCTTAACCGACTGAGCCACCCAGGCGCCCCTCTTTTCTTTTTTTTAAAGAGCAAGGGAGCAGCAGGCAGGACAGCAAAAGAGAGACTGTCCACCACAAGGCGATGGTGAGGGGCTATAGTCACAGTAGGGCGGAGTAAGGGAGTATGAGGACTGATGGAATTCTCCCTTTTTCGGTGATCCTTAGAACTGCACCTAGCTGTACGTAGCCCATCGGTCAGTTAGGGCCTATGGCTTAATGAGTCCGTTTGCGTGCTCACTGTGGGCCCTTCTGCCTTGTTCAGGTTTCCACTGCCTGTTGCCGAAAAGCGGCCTCTATGCTCACCCCCCACCCCCATCAATAATGGAAATATTTAGCATTTGGGTGGAGGTCTCATCTTCAGTAGCTTCTCCCTGCTGAATGAGGAACAGAGAGATGTCTCTATCAATGGGTCAACATACAATGGTGATTTTTTATTGCAGGGAGAAAAACAAAAACAAAAACCCTCAAAGTTTTCTTATGAGAATTACTATAAAGTTATAATGTAAATACATTTTTTTAATGTGAAAAGGCATAATATTTCCTTTACAGACAAGTTATCATTTATCCATCATGTAACATCAAATGCACCTATAATCCCTTAAAACAGGAGGATTCTTTTGAGAGAAAAGTGTCGAATCAAAGACATCATTATGGAAAAACATGCATACTTGACTGAATTTCACAGAGGATAAAGGCCATTATTTTACATATTTTTAAACTCACTAGTTCCTGACAGGGTTCTCAGGATATAGTTTCTCAGCCAATGTAGCAAATCAATTAATGATTAAATTAGCAGCTATAGAGCTGCCTGATAACTGTATACAGTAAGTGGATAATTCAGGAGTAAAGTGGCTTCTGGACTTTAATTTTAATTACCGTGAAACAACATAATTTACTAACAAATGTTTAAACACCCATTATAATTGTTAGACTGTGAAATCTGATCAGCCATACAAAACTCATCAATTTTTCTTTAGAAAACACTAGAAACCCCAAAGAATAAAGAAGAGGTTATGTTTACTAATCAAGCACCATAATTCCAGTCTCAGGCCGTCCCAAGTGGCTGGAAGGAGGAAGGGAAGGGGGGAGGATGTTGGAAAAGGGTAGTTCTGAATGCGAAGCCTCAACTGTTGCTCTCAGGCAGCATAGAATCTAGCAGAGAGGAAGACTGCTGAGGCTGAAATTTAAAACAAAAGCTTTTTGGTTCAGGTGATAAGGAGGCCTCAAGAAGAGCAGAATCGGTATATCCAGAAAGCAGTGCTGGGTCCGCCTCATGAACTAGGGGGTTTCTTCTTGGCATCCAAGTCCTTTTTAATTTCTTCAAGTTTTTTAGCCAGATTTGGTATCTTTAAAGAGAAAAAAGATGATTATAATTTTGCAGCTACCTAATCGATACTCTTTTACTTCTCTTCCTCCTACAACAAAGGGCTGTTGTTAAGTCTTTATTTTCCTCTGAAAGCGACTTGGCCTCATGGCTGCATAAGAAGGATCTCGAAGCTGTAAACTGAAGTATGTTCCCTCCTCAGAAGCTAAATTCTGACTTCTACTTTTATATACTCACTGACCACCTCAATCCACTGCCAAATAGAAGTTGTGCATACGAACAATAAAGGTGATATAAATTACTAAAGTTCCTGCCTAGAAAACCATGTAACTCAAGTGAAGGTTGACAAAGAATTTCTTTTGTCACACTAATAGCTTCACCACAGACAAATCAAAAGTTAATATATTTCCCTTCCTTCCCTCTTCCCACCTCTTCCTTCCTTTCCCTCTCTTTAAAACAACCTTTCCAGAGGCCCCATGTATGGGCAGTTTTGTCACCTGCTTTTCCACTTCCCCTTCTATAAAATGAGTCTGATATAACTGAAAAGATGATCCAATTACTCTTAAATTTCCACTTATCACATAATTGTCCACAGAACTATATAAGAAGACTCTAAGTCAGTAGTTAATTCTTCTGGGCTAACCAGCACAGCTCAGGATCATAAGACCATCTAAATTGATGAGATTTAGCCCTCTTGTGGTGATACGGAGGACAGATGCTTTTGTGAGGTATATTTTTCAAACAGCAGAAAATCCTTCTACAAAACTCAGGACGTTTTCCCGAGACCTACGGACTTCACTTACGCTGGAAGGCATGCCTGACTTCAACAAAGACAAGTCACTACAAATTACGGGAGGACACAGATATGGTCACTTACGTCATAGTTCTGGGCCAGATACATTCCAACCACGTTGCCAAAAGTAAATCCAAGCTGAAAGAGTAGAACAGGAAGAGTTACACTGGATACAAAGTTCTGTGCCACCTGATACCAAACCAAACTATAAAGACAACAGTCTAAGGAGCTCAGGACAGTTAACGACCCCCGTGTCCAGCCTAGGGCTAGGTAGTGTGAGACTGTTTCCTTCTGTAAAATAACATAGAAATACTCTCCCAAAACGTTAAGGAGCATACAGAAGTGAGAATAAATGGTAGCACTGAGCAAATCTACCCTAGATTCTCCCTGTCCCCTCACAACCTCCATAAACACTTGACTGTCAGTTCTAGAAACCCAAGCCAAAGTGATGACTTTGTTGTTGAAAGCAATTTGTTTTTTGTCTTTCTTTCTTCTTTGGTTTGTTACTTCTTGTTACATTAAACGAAAAATATCTGATTAAAAAAAGTACTCAGCTAAATGGTAGGATCTTAGAAAATGAAGAGATTTGCACAGTTCAATCTCTTCGTATTTCAAGTCAGGGGCGGGGGGGACTTATTTCAAGTAGTGAAGGGACTTTTTCAGGGTCATTCACAACAAAGAAACACAGAACAACCTAAATTAGATTCACACTCACAAACAAAGATATATCATGAGAGAACAGCATAGGAAACTCCAACATCCAACCGAGAGCACTCTGCCTGGATGGGACCTAATGGGCAGAGCACTTCCCACCTATGGGGAGCACAGGTCCCCTCCCCAGCTCTTTCTCAGTGAGAAGAGACAGGCATGATTTTAGAGAACTATAAATGTTTAACCCATTGGGTGACTGGTTTCTTCAACAACAACAACAAAACCATTTCATGAAAACTTAAAGCACTCCATTGACAATAAAAGAACCAAAGCTCCTTAAACTCTGAGTTCTAATGATGATCTGTAATTCCCTGGGTTTTTTTCCTCCAACAATTAAGCCCCTCCAACGGGACACCTAATTTCTAATTTCATAAATTCAAACTGGCATCTGGTTTTTCTTTTTTTCCCACCATTTTCTATAATCAGTGTTGCCCCTATTCAATACACAGCAGAGGTTAACAGAAAAAGTGTGGCACTTACCACCACCAGTTCTAAATGGTGTGATCTGACCTTGTCTTCAAGTTAGAGATATATATGGGGAAACAGAATACAGCCTTACTGAGCTTTAAACACCAAAAGCACACTTTAAATTGGTTTGTTGTTAGTTAAATTAAGCATAAATGAGCCTATCCAATCTCTAATCATAGACCAATTTTCTAATAATTTGATTAATTAGACACATCTTGTGAAAACATAGTTTTACCAAGGTGGTACCAAGAAGCAAAATGATTTTTTTTTTCACTTCTGTGCATTGAAACCAGATAGAGGTTTTCCAAATCCGGAAAGAGTATTAAATTTACTTAGAAGATGAGAAAAAAAAATCAAATGAAAATTTTAGCTCTAACACCAAGCAACCAAGCAGAGGAAACATAAAGTTGCAAATTTTCAAGAAAAATAGAGTTCTGATTCTATCACTATCTAGCTGTGTATCTTTAGCTGATTTGTTTCCTGATCTATAAAACATGATATTAGCAATGTTCCTTCCAGCTCCAACATTTGAGGATTCCTGGTTCTTACCCTGTGTGTCTCAAAATAAATATGGCATATCTAATGTGGTTTCCTTTTGGCAAGGTCACCAGCCATTAGGCACGTGAAAAAATAGCAGTTATTTTAAAACACAACACAAAACAAAAACTATGGGCTTCTAGACAAGTCATGTCCAATTCCAGTTTCAGAATACTGCCCAGTCTATCACTGGGATGTTGTAAAATTACATACATAAGAGAAATGTCACATAATAAGAGAAATGTTTGAGGGGCGCCTGTGTGTGGCTCAGTCGGTTAAGCATCCAACTTCGGCTCAGGTCATGATTTTGTGGTCCATGAGCTCAAGCCCCGCCTTGGGCTCTGTGCTGACAGCTCAGAGCCAGAAGCCTGCTTCAGATTCTGTGTCTTCCTCTCTCTCTGCCCCTCCCCTGCTCATGCTCTCTCTCTGTCTCTGTCTCTCTCTTTCTCTCTCAAAAATAAATAAGGATTAAAAAACAATTTTTTTAAAAAGAAAAGAGAAATGTTGAGGGGAATGCATGAAGCCAGAAAAGCAATTATATGTTCTTCATGGGATGCTCAACAGGCAGGTTTACACAGAAAAAAAATTAATAAGAAATATAAAAACATAAAATCTCAATCTGAGCAATGGTGACTCATTAATCTGACAAAGTTAGATTGGAGCCAGATTACAGAAGGTCTTGAATGAATCTGAAACCTCTTTGCAGGCCAAGATTGCTTAACTTCATCCAGGCCAAGACCTGGCTGCCTTGCCAGGAGTCCATCCAGATGGCTGTATGCCACCCCCATGGTGCCCCCTCCACATCACTGGTCCCCCATTGTGTTCACTGCAGAGAAGAGAAGGTAGTGCAGGGAAAAGAAAAGTGACGGCGTCCCAAGCTTGACACTAAATGAATTACTATTACATCCTTTCTGCAATCATCTTGAGACTTTAGGAATATGTAGCTTCTTCCCACAAGCACATTGGAGACAAAAAAATGGCAAAACACCAGGGATCTAGGGACAGAGGAGTGACATGAGCGAATTGGTCAAAGGACAAATGGGTGGGAGGAAAAGGCTGCAGCGAAGAATCAAGGAGGGAAGTCCAGACCGGCCTGGGTCCCCACACATTAGAGGAGACAGCATGTCCCTGCTCTATAATTACACCTTACACTTAGAACCCACGTCCCTCCACAATCCCTTACCCACAATTCTGAAACTCAAACTCTACTCAAACTGTTTCACTGTAACTCATTTGGCAGCAAAATCACACCTGACCTGAACTGATATGAGACTATTTATAGTCTCTCTATCACATTCAGTGTGGAAACTCACTTTTTGCTACAGAAAAAGCAATCTTTAAACATAGGATCCTGCCCTACACCCCACTGGAGAATAGGCGTAACAGGAAATATTTTAATGTATGTCATAACAGAGGCTATCCCAGAGTGCTACTGGGCTGTTAAGTAACAAAGTATATGCAGCTTAAACCTTTCTAAAATCTTAAAAACATCTCCCAATACATCTGGTCCCCAAAGGTTTTGATTAAAAGATCAAAGACCCTTACATACTGAATGTACATTCATATTCAGCCCTGTGAAAGGATTATAAAATGTCTCTACACTCTCAAAGAGTTTGTACGATGTATAGGAAGAAAAGCTACATATAAACAAAACACTTACAGAACAACTGAAGGCAACACCCAGTACAGGACCTTGACTGTAACAGAGGCAGGACAAACCAGAACTGGGTCATGCATTAAGTGGCCAAATGAATGACAGAGAAGTGATTCTTCTAAGAAACTATATCTGAAAGAGATCAAGGTACCTCAACTTGTTATTACAGTCTCTAATTATGCTGAGAAAGTGTTATCTTTTAAACTGGGAAGGGAACTGAATGTGGAGAATCAAGGCATAAAATATGAAGATGTGATACCTAAGAGAAACAGGATTGATTAGAAGATGATCTGAATTTAGAAATAGAAGTTAAGTATGGAGACTTGGGTAGGGCTGGCTGAGGGACCTCAAGAAACAGGCCAAGGAGTTTAGTTCGCATGCGATCTTGGTGGAACACCAATGGCTACCCTCTACCAGCAGCAACGTGATGAAACCACTGCTTTCAGAAGTATTCAACCAGCAGCTCTACACAAAAAAGGCTGAATAATGAGTAAGTGCAGGTCATGGAAGGCCCAGATTCGTGTGGCAGCAGAGAGGACAGAAGGAAATGTGACTGAATTGGTTTTCTTAAAAATCAATGATGATCCCCCAAACAGGTTCTTAACTATAGAGAACAAAAAGATGGTTACCAGGGAGGAGGTGGGTGGGGGAAATGGGTGAAATAGGTGAAGACTCAGAGTGCACTTACCTTGATGAGCACTGAGTATTGTACAGAATTGCTCAATCACTATATTGTATACTTGAAAGTAATATAACACTCTATGTTAACTATACTGGAATTAAAAAATGAATAAAAACTTAAAATAACAATAATAAAATAAAAATCAACGGTAAGCAACAAAACAGAATGGACAGTCCAGGAAAACCTTTTACATTTATGGTCAAGTGATTTTTTAAAACCTATTTTTAATTTTTTTTTTTTTTAAGTTTACTTTGAGAGAGACAGAGATAGCGCGAGTTGGGGACGGGCAGAGAAAGGGAGACAGACTCCCAAGCAGGTTTCATGATGCCAGCGCAGAGCCTGACATGGGGCTTGACCTCACAAAGCCACAAGATCATGACCTGAGCCAAAACCAACAATGGATCACTGAGCCACCCAGGCACCAAGTGATTTTTAACACAGGTGCTCATACATTCAATAAACAATGCTAGGACAACGGAATATCTACATGCCGAAGAGTGAATATGGACCCTTACCTTACATCATAAACAAAAACTATCTGAGAAGGGTCAAGATCTAAATGTGAACGCTAGAACTATAAAACTCTTGTAAGAACACACAGGAACACATCTTCAAGATCTGCATCAGGCGATGGTTTCTTAGATATGACACCAAAAGCAAAAGTGACCAAAAAAAAAAAAAAAAAAAGATAAATTGGACTTTATCAAAATTAAAAATGTTTGTGTTTCAAAGAATACCATCACGAAAATGAAAAGACAACCCAATAGAATGGAATAAAATATTTGCAAATCACTTATCAATAAGGGACTTATATCTAGAATATAAGAATCCTGGTGACTAAATAATAAAAAGACAACCCAACTTAAAAATCAGCAGAGGATTTGACAGTCACTTCTCCAAATCAGAAAGATACACATGAGCAATGAGCACATGAAAAGATGCTCAATGTCACTAGTCATCAAGGAAATGCAAATCAAAACCACAATGAAGTGCCACACTGTGCCCACTAGAGGGACTTTAGTAGAAAAGATGAACAGGTTTTGAAAAGGATGTGGAGAATGTGGAACGTTCATCGACTGCTGATGGGCATGTAAAAGGGTACAGCCACTTTGGAAACCAGTTTAGCAATTCCTCAAGAAGTTGAGCAGAGAGTTACTGTATGATGCAGCAATTCTACTTTAGGGTACATATGCAAGAGAAAGGAAACATACATCCACACAAAAACCAGCAGACAAACGTTCACAGCAGGATTACTCATAATAGCCAAGTTACAAACAACCGAAGTGCTATAAACGGGTGAAAGGATTAACAAAATGTGGTATATCCATACAACATAATATTATTCAGCCACAAAAAGGAATGAAGGACTGATTCACACTGCAACATGGATGAACCTTGATATCATTATACTGAGCGAAAGGCAGTCGGAAAAGACCACTTATTATATGACTCCACTTAAAGGAAATGTCCAGAATAGGCAAATCCATAAAAACACAAAATAAACTATCGGTTGTCCAGGGCTGTGGAAGAGAAGAATGAGAAATGAATGCTAATGAGTATGCAGTTTCTTTTTGGGACAATGAAATACTAGATACAAAATTAGATAGCCGCACAACTCTATGAACATACAGAAAAACAAAAACAAAAACCAAACCAAAACAAAACAAAACAAACCACTGAATTCGGGGTGCCTAGGTGGCTCAGTCGAATGAGTGTCTGACCTGGGCTCAGATCATGATCTCCCGGTTCGTGAGTTCGAGCCCCACATCAGGCTTGTCAGCCCGTCAGCCTGTCAGGGCAGAGCCCACTTTGGATCCTCTGTCCCCCTCTCTCTGCCCCTCCCCGGCTTGCGCTCTCCCAAAAATAAATAAATATTTTAAAAAATATATTAAACGTCAATAAGATGTGGTAACATATCAGCCACATGGGATAAAACAGGAAATCAAAGACAACTTCAAGGCTTCCGGACTGGACAAATGTTTAAAAAGAATGGAAACGTTACAGTGAAAAAAATGAGGACCACTGCCATCACCTGGTGGCTCTGTATATGAACCCCACAGCAAAACAACTCTTTTTTTATGTAAGGACACATAAGCAGGTTAGTCACAAGGGTGCATCAACATCAAGAAGCATGAAGTCTTACAAACAAGTAAGCAAGCTCCAAAGCAATCTGACTCTTATCATCTGCTGCTCAACCCCTTCCCCAATCAGAAAGTTACGTCTGTCAGCACATAAAGCTACAGTTTTGACCTGAGGATGACACCTGGCAGTAGCCCGGACTGAACACTACCCAACAAGTCTGAAAGAGGACTCATCAAATCACATTTTCCAACCCAAGTTATGACACGGAATCTGAACCATCTCGTATTTACTGACAAGGGTTTCAGAAACCTAAAAGTAATCTCATTAAAAATAAATAATAATAGGGGCGCCTGGGTGGCGCAGTCGGTTAAGCGTCCGACTTCAGCCAGGTCACGATCTCGCGGTCCGGGAGTTCGAGCCCCGCGTCGGGCTCTGGGCTGATGGCTCAGAGCCTGGAGCCTGTTTCTGATTCTGTGTCTCCCTCTCTCTCTGCCCCTCCCCCGTTCATGCTCTGTCTCTCTCTGTCCCAAAAATAAATAAACGTTGAAAAAAAAAAAATTTAAAAAAAATAATAAATAAATAAATAAATAAATAATAGAAATAATCTCATTTTATTTAGCAAATGTAGCTACAACTAGCATTCAAAAGGATACCCAAAAATATTTTATGGTCTCAGATGAGAAAAGCTACACATTGACAATAAAACCAAAAGTATACATTATCTAGCATTAATAAAAGATATGCTGATAATTTTCTCAGTTTAAATTATTTTTTACATATTTTTTAAATGTTTTTTTACTTATTTTTGAGAGAGAGAGTACACATGAGCAGTGAAGGAGCAGAGAAAGAGCGGGGGACAGAGGATCCAAAGCGGGCTCCAGGCTCTGAGCTGTCAGTACAGAGCGCTATGCGGGGCTCGAATTCACAAACCAGGAGATCATGACCTGAGCCGAAGCCAGACGTCCAACCGACTGAGCCACCCAGGTGCCCCAATTTTTCAGTTTAATCTACACACCTAGAGAACCTGTCTGAAGACTGCTCCATTTCAAGGAGGCAAGAAAAAAATCCACCTTTCTGTACCTTAGTCTTTAAACATTTAAGACTTGTTGTGGAGAAATTATCAACTGTGTTTCACAGCTGCTGCAAGTAATAATAAAACCCACACTCTATCCATTAAAACAAAACTCTGCTGAGGATATAACCTATGGCTTCTCTACTGCAACCACAGAGAAGTGCATTTTTAAGACGTAAGCTAGATTTTATACTCAATAATTTTCCTTAGAGAAAGAAGGGGCGGGGCGGGGGTCGCGGGGGGTGGGGGGGGGGCGGCTGTTAATTCTTCCATTGAGCCAGTAAATTAAATTGGGACATTCATGAAAAGTTAGCTGTAACATTCTGGAAAGAGGTCTATCAGGTAGAACCAGTCTGCCTGTTCTCAAAGAAGCTGATTCATATATTCAAGTATCTTATGAATATCTGAGAGAAGTCATCAGGCAAAAGAGGAATATCTAATTAAATAAATGAAATAAAATAGTATTGCCTAAGTGCCATGTGCTTGGGAAATCTAAATATAAGGCATGCTGCTTCTTCCCCTGGAATTGATGGTCTACTCTAGAAAGACAAGACTAAAACGCATGAAGGTGCAGTGAACAAAACAGAGTGCATCACCAAATGATGGTCTGAATGGGCCACATAGTTTAAGTGCTTCCTATCAGAAATCTAATGTCATCTGTATGAACACATTAAAGGAGAAAAATCACTTGATCACCATATGGGTAAACAGCATGACAAAATTCAAGAGACAATCATAATAAAAACTCTTAAACTAGAAATAAAAGAGAATTTCGTTAATCTGTAAGGAAATATCAGAAACACATCATACTAAAACCTCAGAAGCATTTTCACTAAAAGCAGAAAAAAAAAAACTAGGATACCCACTCTTACTACTACTGGAAGCCCTAACTTGATTTACGGAAAAAAATTGGAAAAGAGCACAAAATTGTCCTTGTTGCCTTCAATGGAGATGAGACTGCCTTCACAGTATGGCATTCACTGATTCACTTCCAAGTGAATGTACAAACTATGGGAGTTAAAAGATAAGGAAGACTGCTAGATACAAAAATCAATACACCAGGGGCACCTGGGTGGCTTAGTTGGTAAGGCGTCAGACTCCTGATCTCGGCTCAGGTCATGATCTCACGGTTCACAGGATCGAGCCCTACGTCAAGCTCTGCGCTGACAGCGTGGAGCCTGTTTGGGATTCTCTCTTTCTCTCTCTCTCTCTCTCAATAAATAAATAAACATTTAAAAAAAATCAATATACCCAAATTAGCATTTCTATACATCAGCAATGAATTTGGAAATGTAATTTTAAAAAGGATGCCACTCAGAACAACTGAAAAGTACCTGGAAATATACATATAAAAAACAAGGTACAAAGACTATTATTGAGAAGATAATAAAACATTGATGAAAGGCATACAAAGATGTAAATTAATGGGGAGATGGATCCTAACTGTGTCAACATTTCAGGAGCTTAAGGTAATAAAGAAAGCTCATGGAAAAAGATGGGAATTGAGCCATTAAGAATAGTTGGGGAAGGGGGAGGCAAAAAAGAGGACAAAGGGAAAACCGTATGGGAAGGTCTGATAGCAGGAAGGTCCATAGGTTGGTCCAGATCAGTAAGATAGTCTATTCAATCAAAAGCAAAGGAGATACGTTGAAGGGCAATAGGAAGGGAAAATGGGGTCAGATTAGCAAATCTTGAAAATCAAGTGCAAGTGGTTACTCTTTGATATGGAGGGACATAAAGACCATTGACAGTTTCTGAGTAGATGAAGAAGACAAGACTGGAGGATTACTCAGGCAGCTGCAAGGGTGGACAGAACACCAAGGGCATCAAAGGAAACGTAGAAGTAGAGAAGGCAGCCTTACTTTTCTAAGGCTGATCAGACTGGATGGAGGGGCCATGTTTCAAAACCAACCAACCAACCAACCAACCCCAAACTAGACTATTCAGGGAAGGCTAACCAGCATGAACCTGAAATCATACAAAATGGATGGAAGAATCAGAGATGTTTAGTCTAAAGACAAGACTGATGGGGGTCAGGGGATAGAGAAAGGTACCAAGGTAATGCTGTTCTGATATGTGAAGTGTTGTCATGTGAGTTAGAACTGCTCTTTAACACCAAGAATAGTGTAAGATGGTGACCAAAAATGACAGATCCTCTGAGGAAGTAGTGAGACTATTCTATTCATTAATTTTTTAAGTTTATTTATTTATTTTGAGACAGAGCACAAGCAGGTAAGGGGCAGAGAGAAGGGGAGATAGAACGCTTAACCAACTGAGCCACCCAGGTGCTCCATAGTGAGCCTATTTTAACGGGAGGTGACAAAACATACACCAGACATCCCGTTAGTAGTGGAGACCAAGTGTCAGCATGTTAAACCACATAACCTACAATCACTCCTCCAACTCAAAACCCACATTCCTACCCCAACTAGGCTGGTGTAACTAGTGCAAAGGCAGAGTAAAAAAGACCTACTCTACGAACTTGGCAGTGGGGAACATAAAGATGGAACTTTCGTAAGGTGAGTAATGAAGACCCAATGGCCTAAAACAATAGCTAATGTTTACTGAGTGCTTATTGTGTGCAAGGTAGCATTCTCTTTTTCATGAATTAGCTCATGCTCCTCACAGACTTATAAAGCAGGTACTATTACTGCCCAGTTTAGGTTGGGGAAACTGAGGCACGGAGCAGTTAAGGAACTCGCCCAAGGCTACACAGGGACATTTATGTGCTAGGCATAGCTGCTAAAGGATATGGAGAATGAAGGAGAGAAACAAATCAAAGATTATGTCAGCATTTCAAACTTGAGAAAGGGCTGGAGAAGAGAAAGAAGTCAGGTGTGGGGCATGGGTTGCAGGGTGGGGGATGGAAGAGGCAATGGGTCCAGATGTGTTGGACCTGAGACAGAGGGTAGGAAAAGAGATGCTGAGCAGACAGTTGATGACAGTGAACTGGAACTCAGAGAAAGGGACGCAAGGTAGTCCGGGAAGCAGCAAAGAGGAAAGGTGATGTATGACAAGGAACACACTCCCTGAGGGTGGGTGTGAAGAGAAGAGCAGAGTCAGGGACTGAGCCTTGAGAAACACCTAGAAACCAAAAGACAGGAAAAGCAGCCAGTGCCAGCAGGCGAGATTAGATAGGACCATTTCCCGGCTGCTGCCCCAAGATACTGTTCCCCTCAGCCCTGGGAGGGGCCAGCACCAGAGTCAGTCGCCTTCACTCTGTGCATGCCCTTCCCCAAAAATAAAGCCACGTGTGTTTCTAGTGTTAAAGAATGTAGGACAAGGAAGGATCCAAAAGCCAAGAGATGGGGGATTGAGGAGGAGGTGATTAAGAGCACCAAGGGCTGCCATTTCGAAGGTAACAAGGGCAATCCATGACCCCGGGAAGAGCACCGCAGGCAGGGCACGCAGGGCTCCCGGCGGTGCCCATCACATCAGGCCTCCCCCAAAAGCCTCAGAAGTTTCCTTACAACAACTGTGGCTGAACCTACTGCGATCAAGGAAGCTACTGCGTTAAAGGGAAAAGAGGCAGCAGGACCACGGGAACAAGTTTTTGGGACTGGGATGATCGGCGAGTGTTTTAATCCACGGAGGAATGGACAACGAAAGGAATATAAAAGCAACACAGTCGGGTGCAGTGGTTTTCAACTGGTGTTCCAGGAAGTGACAACTGTAGGAAACGTCTTGGAGGGTTCCAGAATGTGCAATGACCATGCACAGGTTTAACTTTGTATCCATTTCATTACTTCCAAAACTCTTCCCATCACCTACCTTTCTGAGGGTAAACGAGTCCCCATTTTTAGGACCAGTTCCAGCGAGAAACTGAATAAATCTGAGTCCTTATTAAGTGTCGGTTAACACACCTTCATGTGTTAACTCATTTTTAATCCTCACAACAAAGCCATGAGGTAGGTTCCCATTTTCATATGGGGAAACTGAAGCACAGACAATTTAAATAACATACCCAAGTTCCCATAGCTTAAAAACGATGGAGCTAGGTAGGGTTCGAGCCCAGGCGTCTGACTGCTTAAGCACCAGGACAAGATGGCTGGTCACAGGTTAAATGCTCGAGGACAACTTAGGGATCACCTGCTTCAACCCGCTGTTGTTGTTGTTGTTGTCGTTTTAAGTAGGCTTCACATCCAGTGTGGAGCCCAACGCGGGGCTTGAACACATAACCCTGAGATCAAGACCTGAGCTGAGATTAAGAGACCGACACTCGACTGACTGAGCCACCCAGGCACCCCTCAACCCATTTTATAAATAAAACGGCTAAAAGCAAGAGAAAGACTTGCCCAAGTTCAGAGACTTAGTGAATCATTCGACAGAAGTAAAATCAAGGTGAAAAGTAATACTATCCACATCTTTCAAAAGATGCGATGAGGAGATGGGAGAACAAGGGGGCAAGAGAGCATCCGCGTTCCAGTTACTTCCGAGCTAGGAATTTAACGGACGGATGCAGCATCTCTCCTTGAATGCTGAGAATTCTGAATCCTCAAATCAGATACATGCATATTTATACACAGCAAAATTTATTTCAAAACCAAATAAATTCACTCTGCAAAAGCACTTATGAAGTATAATGGAATCAATAAGCTACAGCTGTAGAAGTCTCAATGCTATCATCTTACACTTTGGGGCTGATACTGTTTTTTTTTTTTTTTAATTTTTTTAAATGTTTATTTATTTTTGAAAGAGAAAGAGATAGAGCACAAGCAGGGGAGGGGCAGAGAGAGAGGGAGACACAGAATCTGAAGCAGGCTCCAGGCTCTGAGCTGTCAGCACCAGAGCCCGATTCGGGGCTCGAACTTGTGAACCGTGAGATCATGACCGTGAACGGAAATTGGATGCTTACCCGACTGGGCCACCCAGGCGCCACTGATACTGTTTTTAACCTTTGTGTTTCCTACAACTAAATGACAGTAATTATTTCTATTGCCCCCTAAACTAACACTAGTTAGGACACTGGAGAAACTTCCAGAGGCAAAGGGTACAGCCCTGTCCTGGTTGGGCAGTTTATATCAAGGATACCTCTTTTCCACCTAGAGATTTTAAAAATCAATTACCATCTAAGAAAGACAGAAAGAAAGACAGAAAGAAAGAAAGAAAGAAAGAAAGAAAGAAAGAAAGAAAGAAAGAAAGAAAGAAAGAAAGAAAAAGAAAAGAAAACCCAAACAACGCACTTTTTTATTCCCTTTAATAAAGAATACAGCATGTGGGAAAGCATCTTCTCACCAGGGCACCGAACGTGTCCACCAGGAAGACAATGGAACACCTGCTTCTTGTCAGAACCAGAGGTTGAAAGCATCAAGTGTGGAAGGCTCAAAAACTTGGAAGAGAGACTTTCACTTGGAAATGTTTGGCGAGACGTCCTGAAACCTTCACCGGGCAATCTTTGAAATACACTCAGCGTCGCCAGAAAACCAGTTTTCAACCGAAATAAAGAGCCAGGAGGTAGAATTTATTTGCTCATAGTAACACTCATTTTCCCCCCAAAATGAGCACTTTGGAAGAGTTGCTTGCACACCGGGGTCTGACTCACGCCAGCAACCAACCATCCTCCAAGTCTGGAAGCTCTAAAAGGCCTGACAAGGTCCCCTCCCTCCCAGCCCCCAAGCCTCTAACTCCGACCTTGTGTTTCTGCGCCTCGTGGGGTGGCTTACTAATTTAGAGTTTATTCCTGGCCCTCCCCGCCCTCTTCCGTTCTCAAAAACCCAACCAGCAGGGCTCTCCGGCAGGGATTGGGGTGCGGGGGGCGGGGGGCAGAAGAGGGGAGGCCGCGAAGTCATTAAGGACCCCAGAAGCTTTAACACCACGATTACACAATCCGCCGGGACGGCCCAGAAGTGGCTCTGAAAATGCCTGCTGACGCCTCCAAGTTCTGGCGTGACTTGAATGACTGCAGAACAAGTACGGCAAAGGGATGGGCGCCCGGCAGAAACAAAACCCCGCAGCCCACCCCGACAGGCGACGAGCGGGCGCTGCGGGGACGCGGACCCACGCGCACACCCCTACAGCCCCGCAGCCCGGCCCCGGAGCCCTCGAGGGCCCCGAAGTCACCCCGGGCCCCTGCGGGGAAGCTCCACTCACCAGAAACTGGAGCATGGTGTCCGCGAGGAAGGAGCGAAGGGCGGCTGCCGCTCGGTGGGCCCGTCCGAGCCTGCGTCTGGGGCGGAGGGCGGAACCCGCCGTGGGCTTCCGGGTCACGCCCGGCCCCGCCCGCGCCTCCCGCCTCGCCTCGCCTCGCCCCGCCCCTCCGCGCCCCGCCCCACCCGCGAGCCGCTCGCGGCGCCCCCTGGCGGAGAGCCCCAGCATTACCGCCTGAACTGGCCGGCTGGTGAGAAGGCCGAGGAGGAGCAAGTCCCAAGTCCCAGGCCTGGCTGGATAGTTTTGGTCGTTCATATGCCGAGACGCCAGTCCCCCAAATCCCGCTTCTGGAAACGTGGGTCGGGCCCCGGGATCTATACTACTACCAGCACCCCGACGATTCTGATGCACTTAGGCTTAGGACTCCCTGAACTGCAAGGAAGGCAGGAAGCCATCCCTAGGTGCAAAGCAGAATCCGAGCTTTTGCAACACAATATACCCGGTCCTCATGCAGAAACCATGGAGGGGAGGAGCGCTGTACTTTGCAAAAGGGCCGCATGTATGCTATGGAAACTGCAATGAGCACCTATGAGAGAGGTTAGGTGCTTAAGTTGGAGGCCTTTGGAGCCTGACACAACTGTGTCCAATTCATGACTGCCTTCGCTTCCCGGTTACTTAACCTCTTTGAAGTTCGCCTTCCTTCTCTGTAAATGGGTCTAATGCCAGCTCCCTTGCTGAATTGTGGGAATCAAGTGAGACATGAGGGATCAATAAATACTTGTCATGTAAACTGGTGAGGCCAGTGAGCTCTAGGAGACCTCTCCCCATCCTGTCTCCACACAGAGCTTGCCCTATCATATTATGAGCCACCTCTCGCTCCTGGTCTTTGAAACCCTCAACAACCTCCCTTAACACGTACTTACAAAGGATGACCACCTTTTCTCTCTGCTCTCAACCTTCAGAACTCACCCTTGTCTATTAAGCAGAACTCTTGTTCCAAACTATAACAAAACATACTAGTTTTAACCCTATGGAGTGTATGATAGAGATACAGTGGACAATGATGAGGAACAGGAAAGCGATCAGGAATTAAGAAGCATTTTCTCTCCATTTCTGCTTTCCTCCATAAAGTTACAGATCAAAAACAAAACAAAGCAAACCAAAACAAAAATAGAAACAGTAAAATTGCTAGAGGAAAAAAAGGAGAAATTGTTTTATAATTTCCAAATTGGAAGGTTCATGAAACAAAATTCAGAAGCCATAACACAAGATTGATAAAATCAACCGTCTAAAAATTAAAAATTCCTGTATGGGAAAAAAAAAAAAAAGATAAAACAAGTGAGAAAGGACTAATTTCCTTTGTATGAAGAGTTCCTACAAATCAATGAGACCAACAACCCAATAAAATGTGTTCAAAGGATATGAACAGCTCACAGAAAAGGAAATACAAATAGCTCAAACATATGGAAAGATACTCAGTGGCATTCACACTAAGAAAAATGTAAATTACTACCATAACGAGGTATCATTTTTCTCCAGATTGGCAAAAATCAAAAAGCTTGGGAACACATTTCATTGGAAAGAGTAGGGAAACAGGCATAGTGATTCAGTACTGATGGGGATACAAACTGTTAAAACTTCATTGGAGGGTAATTTGGTCAAAACTATCTTAAGTTTAAGTGAGCAAACCTTCTGTCTCAGCAATTGGGTTAAATTGTGTATGCCCAAAAATATTCACTGTAGCAAGAGATTGGAAACAGAGATCATGCCATTCTCAACAATCAGTGCCAGAGGGATTAATGACCTAATGAGGAGGCAACATTTTTTTTAAGGTTTTATTTTTTATGTTTGAGAGAGAAACCCCAAGTGGGGGAGGGGCAGAGAGAGAGAGAGGTGGACAGAGCATCTGAAGTGGGAGCCAGATGCAGGTCTTGAACTCAGGAACCGTGAGATCATGACCTGAGCCAAAGTTGGACGCTCAACCGACTGAACCACCCAGGTGCCCCAGAGGAGGCAACATTTTTAAACTGTCAAAAGACAATACTGAAAAGTAGATTTATGACCCTCAAGTTTTATAATAGTTTTGGCCAAATTTAAAATAAAACATAAAGAGTACATGCACACACATCCTCAAGGAAAAGATAGATTACATTAAAATGTAAGCTTCTACACCATAAAAAAAAATTCAAAGGATAACCAAATAGCTTGGGAGAAAATATCTGCAAACCCAAAACTGAATACACTAAAGCCCTCTAAATCTATATTTACCACGTACACATAAAAAGAAAAAGAAATCCACAACCCAACAAAAAATAAAGCTTATAAACAGAGAAAAAAAAAGGTAAACAATACACAAAGTTTGCAAGTGGGGATGCCATTTTACAGCCACAGGATTGGCAAAAATTTTTCAATACATGATCACCTAGGTCGAAAACCTCAAAGAATCAACAAGAAAACTCATGGAACCAAGTGATTTTAGCAAGGTTGCAGGATACACAGTTAATACACAAAAATCAATTGCTTTCCTATATACCAACAATGAATACGTGGAATTTGAAATTAAAAACACAATACTACTTACACTAATACCACCCAAAATGAAACACTTAGACACTGATCAAAATATGTACAATATAGATCCCTATGAGGAAACCCACAACATTTTGATAAAAAAGTCAAATAAATAAATAAATGGATACACACCATGTTCACAAAAGATTCAATAACATTGTGAAGAAATTAGTGTTTCCGAACTTCAACTATAGATTAAATGTAATTCTAATCAAAATCCCAGCAAGGTATTTCATGGATATCAACAAACTGACTAAAGTTTATCTGGAGAGGCAAAAAACCCAGAGTAACTAACACAGTATTGAAGGAGAACAAAGTTGGAGGACAAACACTACTCAGCTTACTGGAAGACTGCAGTAATTAAGACAATGCGGTATTGGCAAAAGAACGGACAGACCAGGGGTGCCTGGGTGGCGCAGTCGGTTGGGCGTCCGACTTCAGCCAGGTCACGATCTCGCGGTCCGTGAGTTCGAGCCCCGCGTCGGGCTCTGGGCGATGGCTCAGAGCCTGGAGCCTGTTTCCAATTCTGTGTCTCCCTCTCTCTCTGCCCCTCCCCCGTTCATGCTCTCTCTCTGTCCCAAAAATAAATAAACGTTGAAAAAAAAAAAAAATTTAAAAAAAAAAAGAACGGACAGACCAATGGAATAAAATAGCCTAGAAACAGACCCCCATAAATATAGTCAAGTGGTTTTTGATAAAAGAACAAAGGCAATACCACAGTGTAAAGTTAGACTCCTCAACATGCAAATAATAATAATAATAATCCACATGCAAGTAATAATAATATAGTAATATTATATATAAACATATATTATATATTATATTAATATTATTATAGTAATAAATCTAGACACAGACCTTATATCCTTCACAAAAATTAACTCAGAATGGACCACAGACCTAAACATAAAACACAGAACTATAAAACTTCTAGACGAAACACGGGAAAAAAATCTAGATGACCTTGAGTATAACGATATCTTTTTAGATACTCTAATGGCATGGTGCATGAAATAAATGATTGATAAGCTCGATGTCATTAAAATTAAAACTTCTGCTCTCCCAAAGAATATTAAAAGAGTTCGAAGAAGAGCCACAGACTGGGAGAAAATACTTGCAGAAGACATGTCTGATGAAGAACATGTATCCAAAATATCCAAAGAACCCTTAAAATTCAACAATGGGAAAACAATCTGATTTTAAAAATGGGCCAAAGGCCTTAACAGACACCTCACCAAAGAAGATATACAGATGGCAAATAAACATGAAAAGATGCTCCACATTGTATGTTATCAAGGAAATGTAAATTAAACAAGAGGTACCAATTAGAATAGCCAAAATCCAGAACACTGACAAGACCCAGTGAGGATTCAGAACAAGAAGTGTCAAATATGGCCGGGGGAATACAAAATGGTACCACCATTTTGGAAGACAGCTCAGCAGTATCTTATAAAACTAAACTATCTTTACCATATGACCCAGCAATCGTGCTCCTTGGTATTTGCTCAAAGGAGTTGAACACTTCTGTCCACACCATAACCCATACAGGGATGTTTATAAAAGCGAGATTTATTCATAATTGCCAAAACTTGGAAAACAACCAAGATGCCCTTCAGGAAGTGAGTGGATTAAAAAACTATGGTACATCCAGACAATGTAATATAATTCAGTGCTTAAAAAGTAAAAAGTTATTAAACCATGAAAAGATTTGGAGGAAGCTTAAATGCATGGTACTAAGTGAAAGAAGCTATTCTGAAAAGCCTACATACTCTGTGATTCCAAGTATATTAAATTCTGAAAAAAGGCAAACCTATGGGAACAATAAAAAGATAACTGGTCAGGGCGCCTGGATGGCTCAGTCGGTTAAGTGTCTGACTTTGGGTCAGGTCATGATCTTGCGGTTTGTAAGTTCAAGCCCCGGAGTCTGGAGACCGTTTCAGATTCTGTGTCTCCCTCTCTCTCTCTCTGCCCCTCCCCACCTCAAAAATAAACATTACAAAAATTAAAAAAAATAATTGGTTACAAAGGTTATGAGGGTGGTGGGTAGGAGGGAATGGAGAAATGAACAGGCAGTGCAGATCAAGATTTTCCTCTATACATTATAGTGATGGATACACACCCAGAGTGAACTGGAAGGTAAAAACCATGGGCTCTAAGTGATTACGATGCATCAATGTAGGATCATCCCTGGTAAAAACGTATATTCTGGTGAGTGAGGCTGATAGGGTGGGGGAGGCTGTGCATGTGTGGGGACAGCGGGTATATGGGAAGTCTCTGATTCTTTCTCTGTTTTATTGGAAACTTAAAACTGCTGTAAAAAAATAAGTCGTTAGAAAAAAAAAAGTATGACAATTGGAACTGTGCTTAATGGTATGAAAAAACAGGAATTCTCACCCCATGGGTAGGAGTAAATTGGAGCAACCACTAAGAAAAATACAGCAACGTCTAGTGAAATTTAGAACTCTTAACCTCTGTCTCAAGATTTCCGCTCGTAATTATGTGATCCAGAGAGGCCTTCTTACATAGCACATGTCTCATCCAAGGAGACACGTATGATAATCATTGCAGCACAGCTCGTAATAGCAAATACAAACACAAATAATACCAGGAATTTAAACGTATACCAGTCCACCAACAACAGACGGCATAAATTTGGGTATCTATAAAATCGGTAACTACCATTCAAGATTTATAATAAATGAGTATGAGCAATTATTAAAAACACAGTGCTGAACCAAAAAAAAGCAAACTACAAATTGATCCATTAGTAGGACAACCCACATATCAAGATTAACAACCTATAAAACAAGGGATGGGTTAAATAAGTGATGGGGATTAAGGACTGCACTTGTGATGAGCATCGGGTGATGTATGAATTCCTGAATCACTATGTTGTACACCTGAAACTAATACAACATTCTGTTAACAGGAATTAAAATAAGAATTAAAAAAAAAAAAACCCTGTAAAACAATACTTGTTAATGTCTGTGGATACACACATATGTAGTAGAAGCATAAAACATGAATGGCAAATTCAACAATAACTTCATGACAATGGTTATCTCTGGAAGGGATGTAGGGGAATTGGAAACAGGAAGTTCACAGGAGCCCCAACTGTATCTACCATAGTATATTTCTTTAAAAGAAAAAAAAAAAAAATTCTTGGCGTGCCTGGGTGGCTCAGTCATTTAAGCATCTGACTTCAGCTCAGGTGATGATCTCCGTGGTCTGTGAATTCAAGCCCCACCTTGGGCTCTGTGCTGACCGCTCAGAGCCTGGAGCCTGCTTCAGATTCTGTGTCTCCCTCTCTTTCTGCCCCTTCCCTGCTCATACTTTCTTTCTCAAAAATCAACATTAAAAAATCTTTAATAAAAAAAATAAAAATAAATTCTTGAGCAAATAGGGTTAATTTTAAGATTTGATGAAGTATGTAACATGAGGATAGAGTGGGTGTCTGCATGTTTATAATATTGATATTATTTGTATGATCAAAACCATATACAATTTTTTAAACCTGAGTTAATGATAAAAGCAGTGGCAGAGGGGCACCTGGGCGGCTCAGTTGGCTTAAGTGTCCAACCTCGGCTTAGGTCATGATCTCACAGTGAGTTCAAGCCCCTCATGGGGCTCTCTGCTGTCAGCACAGAACCTGCTTTGGATCCTCTGTCCCTGTCTCTCTCTGCCCCTCCCCTGCTCTCTCTCTCTCAAAAATAAGCATTTTTAAGGGCACCTGGGTGGCTCAGTCGGTTAAGCGTCTGACTTTGGCTCCGATCATGATCTGCAGTTTGTGAGTTTGAGCCCCGCGTCGGGCTCTGTGCTGACAGCTCAGAGCCTGGAGCCTGCTTTGGATTCTGTGTCTCCCTCTCTCTCTGCCCCTCCCCAACTCGTGCCCTGTCTCTCAAAAATAAATAAACATTAAAAATAAGCATTTTTTAAAAAGCAATGGCTGATAGTTTTTGGAAACATAAATTCAGTCTCAAAGTATCAACCCACAGATTATTCATTACAAGGGAAGAAAGATAACCTTTACAATGCCGGTGTGTCAAACACTACCTTAATTAAGTGCACAAACTTAAAATAATGGGACAAACTGATAGGAACCTCCTGAAATATGAAGGCATAGTATCACCCACAGAATTGTAGTATTCTTGCCAAAAATGTTTAACCTAAACTTAATTTAAAAACAAAAACAAAAAGTAACTTTGGGACCCTTTTCAAAACAGCTAACAAGTGTCACATTAATCACCATCTCCCCCCAAAAAGGAGGGGAAACATTTCAGAATCAAGGAAACTAAAGAGATAACTAAATGTAATGTGTGATTCTTGATTTAATTCTGGATAAAAAAAATTAAAGTTCTAGAAGTACATTTTGGGGGCAATTGAAATTTGAATATTGCCTTAATATTTGAAAATTTTATTGTATTTTGTTAGCAAATGTCTTAAGTGCGATAATGGTATCATGATTTGGAAGGAAATATCCTTGTTATTAGTTGCTGAAATATTACGGATAAAGTGTCACTATGTCTACAATATACTTTCAAATAGTTAAGGAGAAAAACATAAGTAAACATTTAAAAAATTTTAATATGCTAAAAAGCCACAGAAATTATAAAAAAAAAATTTATATTTTTAAAAAAGAAACACTATAGAGCTAAGTATTAATTTTCTGCTACTCATGAGTCAAGACACTTTTCCCTTTGTCTCCTTTATTTTAGGCTGAACTAATTTATGGCTAGAAAGGGAAAAATGGACTTTGAGATGATGTAGTCACTTGAACACAAGCACAACTGGGCAAGAAGGAGAGTGATGATGGTCTAAATTCTTTTGCCCTATTCATAGGCATCACATTAATTATATGAGAAATTATCAGTAGGTGATTAGTTTGAGGAATTTCACAATCAAATAATTTGGACAAATCCAAATTATTATACTGCCACTAACATGCAGGAAAAAAAAATAATTTTAGCACAGAGATAACTTCCTTTCTTGGGACATTTCTATAATATCTTCACAGTAGTGAGTACACTATTCTATCAAACAGCATAACTATAGTTTGTGGTCCACTCTACCCCATGGAGTGACCTTGATTATCACAGAAATGCAATGCAGATAACAAAGAGATAAAAAACTGCAATTTCCAGACTATGCCTTTAAGAGAACATTCAGAATTATACCCCTAGGGGAAAACTACCACTGTGGAAAGTGGATTCCCAATAACGTTGATCATTTTCTAGGTAAAATTTCAAAAACGACTAGCCATTATGTTCTGTGTCTTTTTTTAAAAAGTATTTATTTTTTACTAGTGAGGTTGGAACCAGGCAAAGAAATTTACAGAAAAGATGTCCATATATAAAGAAAGAAATAGCAAAATATTTTTTGGTCATAATTTAGAAACAAACTAGTCCATAAAAAGGGGACAGTTTTCCCCAATTCTTCTCTTCCCTAGAAGAGTATAAGCACGGGCTCTTAGTTCCTTGATATCCTCAGCAGGCCTCGGATACGTCTGACAAGAGCTTGTATGAAACTATAGCGAGATCGAACTTTCGAGTATAATCCTTCAATGTCCAGAAGTTTCTTTTGTAGTGATTCTCCAAAAGCGTTGATGGCGTCAGCCTGAAGCTAGAGTTAACACAGATGATATTTTGTTATTAAAACTATAGTCTCAAATATTTTTTGTTTCATGTCTTCCAATTTAAACTATCTTTGAAATTTTATAATGTGGTCCTTTCTCATGCAGCAAATTAACTAAACATTCCTTCTATGCTACAATTTATTGGTATGATATTGTTTTCCCCTCTTTCCTGTCTTGTATAAATGTTTAAAATTTTAAATAACAACAACAAATGATGCTGTTGTTGACATATGGACATACTGCAGTAAAATATTTCCTGACCGGTGACACAAGTTGTTAGGAGTGGATGCCTCTGGGAAAAGAAACAGGATAAACTGGAAAGAAGCTTTTACTTTTTACTTGGTTTTGCAATTAAAAAAAAAAAGAAAGAAAAAACCATTTCCGTGCTTTCACTTTCAAACAATATAAACAGAAGACAAGAACCTGGTATACACTTTAGAATTCATGTATTTTAGAATGCACATTTGATTTCGAATGGATCTTTTTGGCATAATAGTGAAATGTTAATATTAAGTGCAAAATTAGATAAAATCTACCTGCCTTCAGTTTTGCAGTAAAATCAAAACAGAGTGAGAAGGTTATCTATTAATCCTGCATTTCTTCTCACTATAACAGCACAGTCTAATGAAACAGAAATAGTGATTAATTCAACACATATTTATCAAACATCTTCTGGTAGATCTATACTTTGCCTAATTGTGCCCATGACCTAACTGAACATTAAAGCCTACCTAAACAAGTCTAGCCAAAACATGGATTGCTATTATGAAGTCACTCTGGGGCAGATGTAGTCCGGGCTGGGATGAGAGCATGCTCTTTATGATGTCTGGTTAAGCATGGTCTGGAGGATGCTCTTTCCTGGATAAAGCCTAACCTTCAGCTTTAAGAAAGGTAGTGGCCAAGAGGGATTAGGGAAGAGTACAGAGGCTTTATCCAATCATGGTTAGGGGGGTGCCTGGGTGGCTCAGTCGGTTAAGTGTCCAACTTCAGCAGGTCATGATCTCACAGTCTGTGAGTTCGAGCCCCGCGTCAGGCTCTGTGCTGACAGCTCAGAGCCTGGACCCTGCTTCAGATTCTGTGTCTCCCTCTGTCTCTGTCCCTCCCCAGCTCACGCTCTGTCTCGCTTTCTCTCAAAAATAAATAAACTTTAAAAAAAAAAGTTAAAAAAAAATCATGGCTAAGGACATTCAGATGCCTAGGAACAGATCCAGCTATAATTCATGTACCCTGCTAACTATTCTGTTCCCAAGACTTTCCTATTAGTTTCATGTTAAGTTTTCATTTTAATTATTTTTGGAATGCTCTTCATTCATTCCAACATTACTGGCCAAGAGGTTACTAAGTACATACTACTGTATAATACTATGGTCTCCTAAATGGAATTTGTAATGGCTACTCCCCATCTCTCCATTTAAATTATTTTCTGGAAAATTAAGTGCTGAGTGACACTTTGTGCCTAAAGTCGACAAAGTTAATCTAAAGAAACTAGCAGTTTTCCAGATCACATGCTCAGTAATTTACTGAACTCGATGTTACACCTTCCAGGCACTACTCCCCTAGGAGCCCCACATATGAAACCTCATTTAATCCTGACAAAACTGTTTGAGGCTGAATTATCATTTCCGTTTCTTCACTGAGGAAATGGAGGCTCAAAATCAGGTTGTTCAAAGTCCCAGAGCTGTTGGGTGGCCAGGCACGAATTAAAATCAGGTCTTTGTACATAGCCCTGAAAATCATAAACTTATTAACACACTAGGCTCTTCCTTTGTCCTTCCAGAAAAGAACAAGGGTATGAGACTAGAACCTTACCTGGTCTATGTCATGTTGGCTCACTGCAGTCAGACCACTTCTGAAATCCAGGTTGGTTTCTGAAGCGAAGGAATCTAGAGATAAAAGACACAGTCAAACAGCTTTACCAGGATGCGTCTACTACACCCTGGAAGAATCTGAAGACAATGAACCACAGCGCCACAGAAAACATGGGTCAAGGCTGAGAAATCTATTTCAACTTTTCAGTAACTAGAAGCCCCTGGAAAGCATTTCACTTGTCTAGGTCAGGGTCTGCAAGCTTTCCTTCCATTTCTTTCCCACTAAAGGATCCAATACAAGCTCACTGGTCAAACAGGCTCACTTAATAAAGATCATGGCCCAGGCTGACCCACATCCATTCTTCTAGAAAATTATTTGTGAGCAGGGGACTCTGGACCTGGCCAGCCCTGAACTGCAAGAAGCTGAAGAGCAGTGTCTTAAGATGTTCATATTGTCCACACAATTTCCCATGAATAGAAGTAAAACACAAGAAATAGCCATGTCTAATAACTAAGTAGCTCTCCATTGCCCAACCCACTCTTAGTAACCTGGAAACAAAAAATAAATAAAAATGTAACTAGGTTTTCAAAGCACTGAGATCTATAGGTTTTCAGAATGAAGTTTACCTTGTAGTCTTCTGCTTTTAAATAAGGTTCTGGAGGCAAACAGGGAATCCTGAGAATCGGTGGGCGTGCAATGTAACAAGTAGTACTCCAGATGGCGCCAAAGAATAAATAGGCAGGTCTCTATGATAACTACAGAAGAGAGCTCGGACTAAAGGAAAACAATCTCATCAAACCAGCTGCTGAGGAGGGGCAAAAAGGAGAGACCGTACCACTTAGTGACATATGCACTGCCTCAGTCTAACCGACAGGGGTAAGGGTCTGTTTCCCTAGAAAGCAGCAAGCCGTGTTGAGAGGATTGAGGTGGGGCCTGGGGGAGGGGGGTGGGGGCGCATGTGCTGTGCCAGCACAGTCTCCAGTGTCCTTGCTTCCTATCCAGACACAGAGTGACCGTACACATTATCAGCATTACTAGCTACTCTAAAAGGTAAGGAAAAATTTTAATTTGGAAATATATCGGGCATTTACTGGAAAAAATCAACAATAATTATGTCCTTTTCCGTATGGCTTTGATGCCCAAAAAAATGTGAGAATCAGTAAACAGTCTCTACATTTAAAGAATCTTTTAAAGGTCACCATTCCAGTTCCCACTGTGACTTCATTAAGGATACAAGAACAAAGGGAAAGTAGTTTGGCTCGATTGTTGATCAACTTCACCAAACGCCGTCTTGCTAGGACGTATTTCTGGGCAGTGGAGATTTTCTCAACACCAACAGGCATCACAGACTGACACAACTGAGAACCAGAAACAAACACAGTATTAGTGATGATGTGAACTGTAACCAAAACTTCATGGAATTCTATACAGAGGGTCACTTGCGATAAGCACTGTGAAAAACGTTTGAAGAAGTTTAAATGTCCTTGCAGACAAGAGCTATTATCTAAGCTAGTTAGGAAGCTAGTCACTTTATAGAAAAACAGAGAGCCAAACCAATTAAATTCACAAATGAAGATTCACGTGCTGCTTTCTGGAAAAGGTCTTATCCTTGAAATAGACATTTCCAATCTGCTGATGGGCCAACCAACCCTCAACTTCCCATCAAGGTAAAACGAGATGAAACAGTAGGTTTTTCAAGCAGTAGGTTTAACACTGCCATGGAGAAGTTCTCTGACAGCTGTCACGTATCTTCTGAAGAAAACGTACAGTGGATTTCTACAGCAGATACAAAAATATGCTCATCGGCCAGAAACTCCCTTTATCACACCTCTATTTGGCATAAGCACAGAGATGCGATTTACAACCCAGACGCTGGGTTTGGCAGACGGGCTGGGAGGGCGGCACACGCTTCACTGGGAGGCTGCGGGTCCCCTGCGAGGACCGGCACGGCCCATGAGCTGCAATGGGAGGAGGAGGGGCTGTCGGCTGTAAGCCACCCGGTTCCAGGGCGCGCCTGAACCCCACCAATAACTCCTGCCTCGGTACGTGCTAGCTGGGTGGCTTCGGGTAAGTTATTCAAACTTCCAGTGCCTCCATTTCCTCATCTGAGAAAAAAAGGCTCATGTGTTGAGCCAGAACTTGTAGCTCAGGGCCTGGCACATGGTAAACACTCACTCAGTGTTCCCTCTGATCATCAGAAGAGTGGCAAGAAGGGGCAGGCTTGACTACTCTGAAGAGTGACACCGAGTTTTCAGGGGAGTTGGTGCAAACCAGGAATGGCAAATCGGTTCAACATCCAGGCTGCCAAAGGACACCAAGAAGCTCCAGCACTGGGCAAGAGATACCGTGTAGTCCGGCTACTGAGGGAGCAAGCCCGGCAACTCAGCATCTTTAGCTGCAGTAAACGTCAGCGAGTGATTCTGGCTCATTGAGAGCAGGCAGTCAAGTCTGATCCGCCATCCCGTTTGATTGAAAAAACTCACTCAACAGATACTGAAGATGCCGAAGGCACAGAGGCATCTTAAGGGATCACTTCCACTGAATAAGCATCTGCAATAGACACCAAGTTTCTCAGCACAGATTTTAGAGTATACATTACCAAAACCCTCCTTCAAAGGCCAGCTGCCGTTCTACCGGAGGGCAGGTGGTGTTCTTAAACAAGTGCAGCTTCACTGTATTTCAGTGATGTGTTACTCTGCTTATAAGGCGTGGTGCTAAGGTGAGGGGCTCTTCTTAAAGCCACACAGAGGAACCACTTCAAGCCCTTTCGTCTCCCTGCATACATCATCTTTGCTCACAAGTCTGACACCAGTATTCTGGTCCTTGTGAGGAAAAGCAAAGGCTTCTCAGAAATCTCCACAGCTCATGATGAGGTTCATACCTCTTTTATCTCATCAGGTGGAAGTTGCTCTACATTCTGAAGTTTGTTGACACTCCGTCGATGACTGTCGTAATAGCTGAAGAAATCATTAGCGCTCTGTTTCAGCAGGTAGACAATAATGCCCAAGCCGGGCAGGCGCCAATATGGAATCACTGGAGCTTGAGTATCTAATAGAGTTGATAATAAAAAACGATGTTCCACTTATAAGAATTTGATATGAATCTCGAATGACCTGTTTTGGTTTTTTTTTAATTATTATTTATTTATTTGGGGGGGGCGGGGAGGGGCAGAAAGGAACGGAGAGAGAGATTCCCAAGCAGACTCTGTGCTCTCAGTGCAGAGCCCAATGCGGGGCTTGATTCCACAAATCATGGGATTATGACCCCAGCCAAAATCAAGATTTGGACTCTTAACTGAATGAGTCACCCAGATGCCCCTCAAATCACCTGTTTTAAACAGGATATGCCAAGAATTGAAGGGCATGTAACCTATTATTAAAACCAACCCAAGACTACTTTTTAAAAAAATTTTTTTTCAATGGTTATTAATTTATTTTGAGAGAGAGAGAGAGAGAGAGAGTTAGCAAGTGAGGTAGGGGCAGAGAGAGAGAGAGGGAGAGACAGAATCCTAAGCAGGCTCCGCACTGTCAGTGCAGAGCCCAACGAGGGACTTGAACCCATGAACTGTGAGATCATGACCTAAACCAAAGTCAAGAGTTGGATGCTTAACTGACTGAGCCACCCAGGAGCCCCAACCCAAAACCACTTTTAAATACTTCTGACAGTTCAGAGGAGGGGTTAGGAGCTACTATGATCAGGTATGTGCATAAAGCTGAAGACCTGAAGAGAATAAGGAAATCTGGCCGATGGGACACTGACAGAACTTTCCCTTTATCGGGGGGAAGACCTCTTTCAGAACCATTAATTATAAACCTTTGCATCCAGCTTCTCCCCCCGCCCCTGCCATGAACACACAGACACAAGCCTCACACACAAGTCTGGAGTTTCCTGGCCCCAGGCGAATAATTCCTGCTTTACCCTACAGCTCTGGTTATGTGGATTCACTTCTGGTCTGCATCTTTCTGGTTGCTGAATTCCTAGCTCAAAGTCATTCTTCCCAAGAGAAGGAGAACACTAACTGAGATATTCAAATAATATAATGAAATTTAAACTTCAACAACTCTCTTAGCACCATAAGTCCTTTTGGGTAAGAAAACAAAATGATCTGCCTTTTACCTGACTAGCTTCTGATGAAGGTACAAAGGAACAATGGGATGTCGGGAAAGTCTTCTGCAAAGGGAAGAGCTGGCAGGACTGGCGCAAGTGGAGCAACTTCCCCTTGGATTGAGGGATTTCTTGAGAAGCACCTTAGTAATTTCGAGTTCAATTCGGAGATAATCTTTGTTCAGTGGCTCTAACTGCCACAAATACTGCAGGGAGATGTGCATTGGCTTCCTTCTCCACTGTCTCCCTTAACTTTGCTTCTAAGTCACATTTCACAGGTCTTCGTGAAGAGTGGAAGCGAGAAAACAGTTCCTTGTCAGAGGATGTTGCCACCAACCAGGACATCCTGGACTCACATCAGTTGCCAGGTTTCCCTTTCTAGTCCTCAGTGAAGATGTGACAGTCTCTATGATACAGAGCCTTCTGCTGGTGAAATTAGGTACTCTGGTGCCCAGGAACGTCTGTATCATTATCTAGTCTGGCAGGAACACATCCAGAAAGAGAATGGTCCAATGCTGACATATCAGGAGTTCTCACACGCTAACCTGCTCAAGTCTAGAAAGTATTAAGGTGTGCAGAAGCTACCAGACTTAGCTTCATGGGGGCTGCTCACAAAAGAGCTGACTACAGAAAGCAGATTCTGCAGGAAAGATCACGAGGTCCAGGGAGGAGAAGTGCTATAGGAAAGGGCCCTGTACCACAAGTAATAGTACATATACTAAATGATAGACAATAATGACAACAGCAATAATGAAAATAATAAGAGCTAACATTTAGGCAGTGCTAAGGACCAGACACTGTTCTAAAGCATTTCACAGATATTAACACATTTAATCCTTACACTAAAAATTAGGAGCTTGTTATTACTCCCATTTTACAGATGAGGAAACTGAGGCACAGAGAGGGTTAAATAATTTTTCTGAAGTCATATGAATAGTCACTTAGAGAAATGGGATTCAAGTCTAGGCAGTTCATCATCGGTCTATATTCTTAACTGCTAAGGTTAAGCTACTTCTCTACAACTAAATGTTCTTGAACTTACTACATACCTAACCACGCCGTGTCTACAATTGGCAAAGGTATATATGCTTATTAAATCTTTAAAAAGTCTGAGAAAAAATAAAAGCCAATATATAAGCCTTCATAAAGTTCATCATTAAGTATTCAAGATCAAAGAATGATCCAGTATGGGAAAGATGTGCTCAAAGTGAGAAGAAGCTAAATGAAATTTTAATAATTACTAATGATACATTATTAGCATATGATTGTTTTTGGAGAATAAATGACAAAACTACAATTTCATTTAAAAATATTTAAAAAAAAATTTTTAATGTTTATTGTTTTTGAGAGAGAGAGAGAGAGAGAGCGCACAAGCTAGGGGGGAAAGAGGGCAGGAGGGAGGGGAAGGGGGAGGGAGAGGGAGCGAGATTGAGGCAGAATCCCAAGCAGGCTCCATGCTGTCAGCAGAGAGCCTGATGCAGGGGTCAAACCCACGAACTGTGAGATCATGACCTGAGCCGAAGTTAGACGCTTAACCAACTGAGCCACCCAGGTGTCCATCACTTGAAAATGTTATGATCAGGTCAAGTTTGTATGAAAATGTTTGATTCAAGGGAGAAGAAAAGGGCCCCCCTGGTCACTTTATAATAGAGTTACACAAATAGAGTCAGTTCTTGGCACCAGTTACATGAGACAGTGGTTATATATTGTTAAACTAATAAATTTTTCATAACATCATTCTATTAAGTATTTTAAGTGATTAAGTAATTTCCAGGGAAAATAAAATCTTGAAGGAGATAAAAATGTGACAAAATGATTTTCAGAAACCTCACACAAAGAGCTTCCGGAAACCAGCAGCAGTCCATTCCATTACCACCATTGAGATCAGAATAGGTTTTGGCTTCTGAGTGGCCCATGGGATAACCACTTCAATCAACCCTTAGCCCTCACATTCCAGATCTTGCCGACTGTGTCATTAGGAAATCATGGGCTATGTCAGCTCACTTAGCATCTACATTTTAATTTGCTATGGTACAGAAACCTGGAGCTATAATACAGGACCCAATTTAGACATGCATTCAGCTTAACATGATTTCACATCTAAACTGTTACATTTTCACATTTTTCACCCGACTAGCTTAATCACCAATCCTAGATCCTTTCTTTGGCGTCTCAGATACTATTCAAAACCACACTCTCCCCACAAGGCTCTTCTATTTAGAAATTTATCCTCAGAAAATCTTGAATTTCTCTGTCCTCTCCAGCTCTCTAGACTATCCACAAGACTAACAACGCCAATTCCTTACCGCTCCTTAAAGTCATTTACAAATTTTCTCACTAATGACATAAAGAAAACACTGCATCTCACTGGAGCCAACTAGAGCCTGTCTTAATCACAGCAACTTAATACTCAAATGCAGAAGGAAACGACTCGGCTCACCTTGCCGGGGTCCATCTCTATTAATGGTTTCTGACAGGCTCGGGGTGAAGAGGCACATAGCATGCTGAAAGGTGGGGGAGCTCTGTAACAGGAGTGACTGGCAATATTCCATGACATTGGCACAGATCTACAATGGAAGAGTAACAGTGACAAAAATATTAGTTCCCCAAATGCCCAATACCAGGGAACTCCAGAGTTGAAGGAAAACAAAGCTAGTGATCAATCTGTAAAATTACAACAAAGCTGTAAATCAATCTGTAAAACCACTCACATCTGTTGTTTTCATCACGCTTCCAAAAAACACACAGATGTTCAAGAACGGATACACAACGCTCACTCCTCTTACCTGCTGCATGGCCAGTTCAAGCTCATCTTTCTTGCTCACTCTATCTCCCTCCACATTATCATCTTGAAATTTAAACTGACGCAGTCTGTCAGAGCCCCCAAAGCGGCTCAGGAGTCCTAAGCATTGGCGCTAAGAAAGAGAAAGATACTTTGTTCAGAGCCAATCCGGTACGTGTAAAATCAGCTACCCCTCTTTGAGGGATACAAAAAAGAACTCACTGGGGAGTGGAATCACTCTCTAAAGCATCTGATTTCTTACCTCCAACTGAGGCACTGAAGTTAGCACTATTAAAATTCACCTTTTTGCAAATGTATCTGCTTGGCAGTCAACTCATTAAAAGAACATCTTTTTTTTTTTTTTTTTTTTTAGCAGTTAATCCCCATTACATAGTAAACATTAGAGAATATTCTGTATCACACCAAATAATTCCTTGGTAGATACCGATTAAATAAACACAAGTTGATAAACAATGAGAAGCAAAATGAGATGGCAAACAGAAGACAGTTTGTAACAAGCATGTCCATGATAATGTTGTCTATGAATGCTCAAGTTTAAAGGCTATTTCTCCTATAGCCGCCTCTGGGGACTTCGTAAAGGGGCTGAGAACACTACAGGTACCCTTGGCAGATAAAATGAAGATGTCCTCTCCTTGAAATGTTGCTACTTTTCACCCGACAATACCATTTTTCCTAAGGTTCTTAGAGGGAAGGACAAGATGTACAAAATTGGTAATACACCTATCTAGTGATTGCAATCAGAGATGTGGGTTTCCATAGCAGGTACCTGACTTCTTGCTATGTGATCTACAACAAGTTACTTAACTTCCAGAAGCCTCAATGCTCACATTCTTAGGAAAATAGCGATTCCTACCTTACCTGTTGTCAGGATTACCTGAGACAAAGAATTGTACTTACAGTGCTTAGTCTATAGTGCTCTGCACATAATAAATGGACATTAAAAACATGCACTTTAAAAACTGGTATCACACACACCTACATTCATATACAGACATACACAGATATATAGTAGCTTATGTAAACTGATGTTAGTTTACATAATAAGACTGGATAAGGCAAAACATATCGAAAAGATTACAATATAAGTTTATTTTGCCAAAACAGTTATATCTATTTTTAAGAGATCACCTGCCGTTTGCTACCCTTACAGACAAAACAAATGCACTAAAACATTTCTTTCACCTTATGAGAGACCCATCAAAAATGTCTTTTTCTCCCTACCAATGAAAAACATTAGACGACAAAAAGAAAGAAAGAAAGAAAGAAAGAAAGAAAGAAAGAAAGAAAGAAAGAAAGAAAGAAAGAAAGGAAAGGAAGGAAGGAGTATTTGGGCATTGCTGGTGAGAGTACCATCCTTTCTGGAGTGCTGTTTGATAATGACTCAACATGTACTGTGTGTGCACCCTTGGACCCAGTGATACCAGTTATTGCTATCTAATCTCTAGTTCAAAAATTTGTACCCAAAAATGCTGATAGTGGCAGTTTTCTTTTGGAAACTTGAAAAAACAGTTCATGAAAAGAGGATTGGTTGGTTAAGAAAATTACTATATCAAAAACAATGAAATATAAATTCTAGTATATAAATATAATTACTCTGCAGCCAATCAAAAACGAAGATGTCCGGATCAAAGCAGGCCAGGAGGCTCCCAGAAAGACTGTGATAAATATCTAGTTGATAAGCCATCTAATATGCTTGAATATATTAAAGGAGATCACACAACTGGAAGAGAGCTTAGAAATAAACACATAAAAACCAAGCAAATAAAAAAAGAAATAATTATTCACTCTAGGGAAAACATAATGTTGTGCCCAAAAGTAACCTATCACCCATTCTTATTCAAATACTACATTTACATAATAATAACAGCATAACACTAAGTACTGATCTAATCAAATTCATAATTATATTGAGTTTCGGCAGTGGGTGGAGGGGTGTTGTGAGAAGTGTCCATACTGTATGGTGGAAGGAAAGGAAAAAAGGGATCTTAAGTTCTCACCCTTCTCAATGGAAAATCAATAGATGATTCCTAAAATTCAAAAATAAGCATATTTATTTAGAGATAATAGATTAAAAACCGTTGAGAGGGTCTGCCCAAATCCAGGAAACAGAACAGGGAGGATGGATAAGAGGGCTGTTGTATTTTGTTGTCTTACAGTACTACTCTTTAAAGAAGTAAGAGTCAGTTACCTGGAATCTTCCAATATGTCCCTGTAGCTCCATTAGAGATCCTTCATTTGCATCAATATCAAGTTCACTTAATATACCTGATAAAATTTGGAATGCTTTTAAATACAGTTTTAAAGTCAACAAAATAAAAACATTTAAAAACTAGGAAGAACGATTCGAGTATTTTATATTCTTTATGTACAAGAAAAGACACAGACTTGCCACGAAGGAGTTCTGGGAAATACAACTTCACAAAGACTATAAGCACACCACTACATGTTCGCTCAAATGCAATCTAAATCTAGACTGAATTTGTGATTTCAAAAGGCACTTTTTAAAGTTTTTGAGATAAATCTACTTTTTATTTATAACCATAAAAGTTAAAAATGTTCTAAACTCAGAAGTAAATTACTCTCTCCTGCTGAAAGAGTTTAGGATATAAAACACTAAAAATGAAATGTATTTTTTTTCTTTTAACTCTTCTAGGTACTGTATCATCTGATTTTTTTTTTCCTTTTCCCCTTAGGCAAAGTAGAGTTTGCACGTACACACAAAAGTTCCCATTAAACTTCTGTTTAGACTTATTACAGAATTCTTAAATCAAGTTGATCAATCTTACAGTACCGGGACGAACACCCTTTACTTCCATCGAGATCGCCAGGTAAACACGCAGCTCACTCACTCTGCTGGTTTCTTCCTTTCCTCCATGGCTGTACTCATGCTCATGACCCACCTGAACCCGTCCTAGCCACCCTTTGTTTTCACAATCTCCTTAATTCAGTCCTTACCTCCAAGCATACGCTCTAGAGCGTGTAACCCAGAACCTTATCTTTTGCTCCTTATAGTAACAAGACCTCCTCTTTCTAGATTTGTCAGCCCACGACCTCACACGCTGGCTTGCTGTGCCGCACCTGTGCCTCATTACTCCACTAGATCCCATCCCTTCCCTTCTCCACCTCCTCTGGGAGTTTGCTCTGAGGATCACTTTTCCAGCTTATCCAAATCTACCCTGCCACAGAAGATTTTTCCCTATTTGAAAACACGTTCAGGTCTCCCTTGTACTCCAAAAAATAAAACCCCCAAATAAGCGAAAATATGGTTAATACCAAATTCTTGAAATATTTTGTCCACATTTGCTGCTTGTATTTTTAAACCCTCTTTCCCATCCTACCCCTTAAAGCTGGACCTTGTACCTAACACCACCATGAAACGTGGGCCTTTTCCTCTCTGTTCTCAAGTTTCCTGATTTCTGCAACATGTATTGCTATTCCCCAGTTCCTTTTTTCCACCTGCTGCCTCTCTTTAAAAGACTACTTGGGAGGCACCTGACTGGCTCAGTCAGTGGAAGATGCGACTCTTGATCTCAGGGTTGTAAGTTCAAGCCCCATGTTGGGTGTAGAGATTACTTAAAAACAGAATCTTTGGGGCGCCTGGGTGGCTCAGTCGGTTAAGCGTCCGACTTCAGCTCAGGTCACGATCTCGCAGTCTGTGAGTTTGAGCCCCGCGTCCGGCTCTGGGCTGACGGCTCAGAGCCTGGAGCCTGCTTCCGCTTCCGATTGGGTGTCTCCCTCTCTCTCTGCCCCTGCCCCGTTCATGCTCTGTCTCTCTCTGTCTCAAAAATAAATAAAACGTTTAAAAAAAAAAAAAAAAAAAAAACAGAATCTTAAAAAAAAAAAAAAAAAAAGACTACCAATTCTGTTTCTGTAAGACGCTCTCAGTTTCTATAAGATGCTTCTGCTAAGTGCCGAATGAGTACTCGGTGTACCATTTACATTGGTCTCAACTCCAAAACACTTTCCAGAATATTTATGGGTCATAGAAAAAAAATTAACCTTTTGGTCAGTATTTGAGGAGGTATGACATAACTGGTATGAGGCTAGGCAATATGGGGGACACAGTTATAAATGGGCTTAAAATTTAATGTGAGAATTTAAGATAAAAAAATATATAGTAAAATTACAGGAGAATACAAAACAGTATGTCATCAAACGTTGAACTGTGCAGAGTGGGGTTGATAGGAGTGAAAACTGTTACAAGTTTGTCTGAAACTTTTGGGAGGGTGTTTGTCATTATCTTCAGAAGAAAAATTTAAGTGTTTTTATTTTCTGGCCAATGACTGCCAGGCATTTATCAAGCCTACCAGCTCAAATCTACAAAAATGCCTATATATACACATAGACACACATACACAGACATACATACACAGTTATTAAATGCAACACTGTTGGAAATTTTTTAAAAAGCTTGGAAACAGTAAACATGTTACAGGTGTCTGGTTAAAGAACAAAGACCTGGTTAACTCTCGCAACTGGAAAATGATACCCAATTTAAAAGAATGAGGTAGGAGCTCTATGTGATGAGGGAAAAGATCTCCAAGACAAACTGGAAAAAAGAAGTTACTTACTTACATAGCAGTGCATATCATCTGATTTCACTTGTGTAGGGAGGGGACAATTTGACGCCATATGCAGAGAAACTTCTCAAAAAAATAAGCTAAGTTGATACCTAATTCCTTTTAGAGAACGAGAACTGCTGGTCGCTGTTCTCTAAACCGCTTTAGAGAGCCGCTACACCACTTGTACTTTTCTTTTGTTGGAATTTATCACGAGCCTGTGAAACTGCTGGGGCACCTGGGTGGCTCAGTTGGTCGGTCGTCCAACTCCTGATTTCAACTCGGGTCATGATCTCGTGGTCATGCGATCAAGTCCTGCTTTGGGCTCTGTGCTAACTGGAAGGAGCCTGTTCGGGATTCTCTCTCTCCCTCTCTCTCTGCCCCTCTCTGCTTGTACTTGCTCCCTCCCTCTCTCACTCTCAATAAACAAACAAAAAAACATTAATAAGATAAAATAAAGTGCTTTTCTTAATACAATCTTAATACGATGACAGGGTCAAATGATGCTATTAGCAAAATATAGAAAATTTAGGCATTTAAAAAAGTTACTGACAGAAGACATCATGAATAAAACCACCTTGTCAGAGAGGATTTGATAAAAGGTAAATTCTCTTGATACCTAACTCAGCACTTCTAGGCTAAGATGGCAGAATGAAGGAGCATCATAGAATGTCCCTCCTGTCATCAACCTACAAAATGAACAAAATTCAGCACAAGGGGGTGGGGGAAGAATTATGCCATAAATAGTGAAAAATGGTGATGGCAAAGAAAAAAAACTAGAGAAAATTCTGAAGTAAGCAGCACGATTCAGCCCATGACCCTTATTCCACTCCTCAGAAGCAATGTCAAAAAAAAAAAAAAAAAGATTAAACCAAAAACATTTGCAAATTCTCATGGACACTCTTCAATTTGCAGAGAAGCCATTTACAGTACTTAGGTAAGGCCCCGGAGAAACCAAGGGGAAAACGATTAGGAGGAGAACCACTACAAAGCACCGTGGGACCTCAGCAGAGGCAGGAAGGACGGCCTGACTTGGTATCATTGAAAGACACTGGCATGAGTGGGGAATGAGCACGACAAGCGCACGGCACTGGGACACACCGTGACTGGGCAGAGTGGAAGCTGGGCTCTCCTCAGAATAAGCACAGGCCTAAGTGCTTCAACAGGCACTGCACTCTGCCCAGCCAAACCCGCTTCCTCTCCCAATACCACGGGCTCAAACACTGACACCCCTCAGAGAGGAAAACATATCGGCGGTGGGGTAGAATCCTGGGCTGCCTCAGCCTTCTCCATAGCAACATAGTGGAGATAGTGTAGCCTACCAGTTAACTGCACAGGCTCAGAAGCCATATTGGCTGGGAACCTACACCAGCAGTATTATCTATGTGACTTTGGACAAGGTAACCTCTCTGTGCCTCAGTTTTCTCACCTGTAAAATGTGGAAAACAGTTCTACCTCATAAGACCCTTGTGAGAATTAAATAAATATGCTAAGTGTTTAAAGAAATAGTACTTGGCACATTATACTTAATAAATGCAAGCTGTTATCATTAATATTATAAGTTCTGAGGGAAAGAATCATAATCAGCCATGCCATCTTTCACGAAAAGAGGCAACCTGTATTTTTTTTTTTAATTTTTTTTTAATGTGTATTTATTTTTGAGAGAGAGAGACAGAGACAGAGACAGAGCATGAGCGAGGGAGGGGCAGAGAGAGAGGGAGACACAGAATCTGAAGTAGGGTCCAGGCTCTGAGCTGTCAGCACAGAGCCTGATGTGGGGCTGGAACCCATGAGCTGTGAAATCATGACCTGAGCTGAAGTCAGATGCTTAACCAACTGAGCCACCCAGGTGCCTCCCCTTTATTTAAAAAAAATTTTTTAATGTTTATTTCTTTTTGAGAGAGAGACAGAGCATGAATGGGGAGGGGGGGCAGAGAGAGGGACAAAAAGAGGCAACTTTTATCTTTAAAAAAATTTTTTTTTAATATTTATTTTTGAGAGAGAGAGCGGTGAGAGAACGAGCGAGCATGAGCGAGGGAGGGGCAGAGAGAGAGGGAGACACAGAATCTGAAGCAGGCTCCAGGCTCTGAGCTGTCAGCACAGAGCCTGACGTTGGGCTCGAACCCATGAGCTGTGAAATCATGACCTGAGCTGAAGTCGGACACTTAACCAACTGAGCCACCCAGGTGCTTCCCCTTTTTTAAAAAAATTTTTTTAATGTTTATTTATTTTTTGAGAGAGAGAGAGACAGACCATGAGCAGGGGAGGGGTAGAGAGAGAAGGAGAAAAAGAGGCAACCTTTAGATGCTGATAAACATTAGAAAATTCAGGGACTATAATATACTTTTTCTTGGGGGAAAGGACCTCAATACAAATTAAAAATACCAAGAGATAAATCGAAAGAAAGAACTAAGAACAGTGAAGCTGTGGGGGGAAAAAAATTGGTGTGTTTCAGTGAATGCATGCAAATATACAAGTAAAACTGAACAGCTGAAGGTTTCACGGGTACAGGTCTGAATGTAAATAAAACCTGACAAAGTAAAAATAATATAGGCAAAGATAATCTGAAGGTGGAAAAAGAAGTATAAAAGAACTCATGATTTCAGTCTTCCATACTATAGGAGTTAATTGATTCTGTCTAAAATATACAGGTGGTAAGGAAATTCAAAGGAAAAAAAATAACCAAATATCTTAATAATGTTTCATAATCTTTTCTTCCTTCTTCATCACAGTGATCATTTAAGAACTAACAGCTCTTGTAATCTTGTAGTAAAAAAAAAAAACATTTGTCTGGAATTCAACAAGGTCTTCAGTTTTTCTTTCAATTAATTTCTTTTTCTTTTGAGAGAGAGAGAAGGGGAGAGAAAGAGAGAGAAAGAGGGAGAGAGAGGGGGAGGGACAGAGAAAGAAGGAGAGAGAGAATCCCAAGCAGACTGCACTGTCGGCACAGGGCCTGAAATGGGGCTCAATCTCATGAACCATGAGATCACGACCTGAGTCAAGATCAAGAGTCAGATGCTTAGCCAACTGAGCCACCCAGGTGTTCCTCTCTTCAATTAATTTCTTAATCTGTTAAACTCACGTAAAATTAAATAGTTTTCTAACAATGCACGTGAAAAATAATGTCATTCTCGTAAGTTATCTTACGTAAGTGTGCCTCCGTCCCTGTCTCGTGTACATACATATAAAACAACGTTTGAAAGGCTCACTTCAGCAGCATATATACTAAAAAAACACTTGGTAAATTCTAGGCAGTGAGGTTTTGAGTAGTCATTATTTTCTTGAACTCTGAATTTTTGTATGACATATATCACTCTTATAAATAAAAACTTACTAATTAAAAAAAAAAAGCAGTTAATGGTTAGGACCAATTTCAAGTAAGTCCTATGTATCGCAAAGCCATAAGAACCTCATTCTATTAAGCGTATGTCAGTCTGTAAAGAATTTCAAAGTCCATCCAACATAATTGACTCACCAGGAAGTGCTGCTTTACTTATAATTCCTGTCAGTAGAGCCAGTTCCTGCAGGGACCCAGCGCTCACGTCCTGGCAGCGCAGGATTGCTTGGATGGTATCAGAATGCGAAATGAGAAACTGCAACACCTGAGCCAAGGAGAAGGGAGAGAAATGGAAAAAACAGAGGTCAACAGGAGAAAATTGTATTATGAATATATAATTCATCTTTTTTTAGTAACACTGAAGCCAGAAATTCAATGTCATGAATCACAATGAACGTAATATAAGAATCATCTTTTGCATTTATGTGGCTTATTTCTTCAAGAAGCAAATATTTACCTAAAATTCACAAGAAAGATCATTTCAAAGTTTAGAAATTACTGTATTTAGAGGCTACAGTTGAAAAGTATAACTTAGAACTACTGTATGAATACTGTTACTTAACTCTCAGTTTCTTTTATTTTTGTCCAAGTGGAACTAGAACAGGAGTTTAAAATAAATGGATATAAAAATGACTTACTGAATTTAAGTTGCTCTATAAAAATCTGATTGGCCTGACATGGGGACAATCACATAAAAGCTTTTGTTAAATTCTCCTTTTGATATGGTAAATACAAACGAGAGAAAAACCCTGCCCTCTAAACTGCGCCCTTCCACACTGGCATTTTCCAGCCTACCATCATGGACTCTAGTTTCACAAGGGATGTCTCCTCAACTCGATTAAATGCCTTGAAGGCTGAGCCTCTATGCCAAAACAAGCCAAACATCTGAATCACGCGGCAACTGTGTCCCTTTTTAGGTTTTAATTCAGATTCCTGGCCTTAACCCATAACTGCTGGATGTGGTGCTCCGTAATCTGTGTTTTTAAAACAAGCTCCTTGGGGGATTCTGCGATAGCCAGTACAAGAGTGGCATCAGACAATCTTATATCATCACAACGTCCCACTTGGAATAAAAAAAATCTTAATCTCAATAAAAGAGAAGACAGGGGAAGTCTCTGAGTTTTAAAGAACTGACCCAAAGGCCACATATGAAAGGGGTAAGATGTACTAACGCAGTATAAAACAAGATGTCTAGGCGCCTGGGTGGCTCAGTCGGTTGAGTGTCCGACTCTTGATATTAGCTCAGGTCATGATCCCGGGGTTGTGGGATCAAGTCTCACATCGGGCTGCACACCGAGCATGGAGACTGCTTAGGATTCTCTCTCTCACCCCCTCTGCCCCTCCCCGACTCGCGTGCTCTCTCTCTTAAAAAAAGGGAAAAAAGAAAAAACCGGGTGCCTAGGTGGCTCAGTCTGTTAAGCGCCCACCTTCGGCTCAGGTAATGATCGCATGGTTCTTGGGTTTGAGACCCGCACCAGGCTCTGCACTGACAACGTGGAGCATGCTTGGGATTCTCTCTCTCTCCTTTTCTTTCTGGCCCTCCCCCACTCAGGGGCGCACTCACGGGTGTGCACACAAGCACATTCTCTCAAAATAAATAAACCTAAAAAATTAAAAAAAATACATAAAACAAAACAAAACACGGTGCTATGTTAGAAACAGCAGCATTCTACCCTGGTGACATAAGCCTGGAGACTGAAGACAGGGAAAGCACATAACATTACCATGAAGTATTGGGACACAGTTCTGGAGGGTGTTGCAATAATAGGGCAAAACAATAAAGACTCCAGAATCATAATGATAAGTCTAATCGGTGAATGGCTAGATTATATATTGTATTATTAGTTTAAAGAGACAAAGATTTCTTTTTTTGAAGGTTTCAACTGAAAAAAGAGGAAAATAAAACGAATTTCTGGTGCTCAATGAAAAAAATTTTAGATAATTCACTTACTTCAATTACTTCGTTCTCTAAATATCACAATTAAATGTGCCATTATCATCTATCCTTTATACTTTCTGCAAGGCCTAACATAGTGTATGGCCTCTCGCTAAATCCCTGGTTAAACCACATTTTAGAAGCAGCTTATTCCTATCATCATAACCACTTCCCTTTACAGAAGAACACGTTTTGAGCTCTTGCTTTCCATCTCACTATTCCATTCTTCACTGTGGGGTTTCATTCAAATAAGAGTATATGTAAGAATGGGCCAGTGAAGTTCACGCAAGGTACCAGGGGGCTGGCTATCAGTGCCCGAGTCTACCACAGTGGACGGTAAACCCATGGACGCTGTCTATGCCTAGAGTTTCTGCAACTCTAAAACGCAGCCCCTGCACCAGACGACCTCCAGGCCAATGACTCTTCTTACCTGGCCTGCTGCCTGCAAGTGCTGGGCCGTGCTGGACGTGAGGATGACCTGGCACAAGCGGAGAGCCGGGAGCAGAATCTGCCGGTAGCGGTCCACGGGGGCAGGGATGAAAACTGGCGGGTCTCTCATGCCAAACATGCTTCATTCATTTCCACCCAACAAGGAGAGAGCGACAGTCCAAGAGTTAAGGGACGCTAACAGTTCCTGCCCATCTCCATGGCAAACAATCACAGGTGCCTGATTAAGATGTGAGGCTACTAATGAGAATTCTACATCTCATATAGACAGTAAAAACAGAGTTATTCCAATTATGAAAAAACTCAGTAAAGAAAATCTGCATAATTTGAAGACAATGCTTGAAATTTCCTAAACATATTTATTCTACTCTGAAAGCTCCCTTGGGCCATAGAAACTATAAGCAAGAAACAAATAAAAACAAGTTATTTTCCCCAAGTTTCCCCCTCCTATACCCACAGCCAAAAATGAATCTACTTTGCCCATTAGATTTAAAAAATCAAGACTTTAAAAAGTTAAAACGAAGTTGTAAAATCACTTAAAAAAAATTTTTTTTAATGTTTATTCATTCTGAAGGAGAGACAGAGCATGAGCAGGGGGAGCGAGAGCGAGAGAGAGAGAGAGAAAGACAGACAGACACACAGACACAGACACAGACACACACACACACACACACACACACACACACACACACACACACAGAATCTGAAGCAGGCTCCAGACTCTGATGGGGGCTCAAACTCATGAACCATGAGATCATGACCTGAGCTGAAGTCAGAGGCTTAACCGACTGAGCCACTGAGGTGACCCTAATATCACTGAACTTTTAAGATTAGGTATTAATAAAATATTATTTATTATAAATATTTAAATTTTTGGACAAAAGAAAATGGTTGCCGATTGAAGAGAATGGGCACAAAATACAGAAATAAATAAGAGAAAAGCTTTGCACAGACAAGTGATTATATGCCAAGACCCAAGGAATGTAATTAACTCAATCCTCTTTATCTAAGGCGAAAATAATAGCTGTCATGTTTAAAACTTCAGAAAACAAAACAACAAAAAAAAACCTACAACATTTCTTTTCTGGAGGTAAAACAGTTCTATAGTTAATCCTAGAAAAACTCAAATATTCAATTTGGCAATGGGCTTATGAAGAAAATTAGTAAAACAGTGTTATTTACTTCCAAGAGGATAGGCTAACAATGCTGCAGCCAGTAGACAAAAATGAAGAACAAAAACAAAAACAAAAAAACCCAAAACCCATATTCAAACTGAACCAAGAAATCTGTTAAGAAGCTTGAAACTTAAAATAATTTGACTAAAAGCTTTCAAATGTACAAGCAGGTGGCAAAACGCTACAAAAAGAAAAATATAAAATACTATTCAAGTCATCAGGAATAAGAAATCCACAACAAATGATAATTTCACTATAATACTTTAAAGGACCAGTATAACTAAAAATATATATTCTATTGAACAGACCACTAAAGTTGGGAAGGAAACCATTTACTAACAAAATGCTCTCCTATTTCCCTATTACTGCTCTAAAATGGAAAGCATTAGGTCCTTCCTACTCTTACCCTTATTAGCAACTTCCATTTACTAGTAAAAGGCAGGGATGTAGGACCAAAATTAAAGTTATCAAGGTGAAAGAGTACTGCTCAAACAGAATGATAAACCAATGGCGAAGATTTCGTTTGGAATTTCTTTTTCCTCACTAATCCTTTACGATGAAGGAACAGTACGGAAACAATACCAGCGTATACGGACACTTACCCCTGCGGGTCCATCTCTGGGCGCATGTCATAGACCTGGCACTGCGCCAGTCGCACTATCACCCCAGACCTCAGCAGCTCTAAAGCGCCCTGCTGTATCTTGGCCACTCTTGTAAGAAATGCCTAAGAAGTTACAAAAGGAAAAGCATCAATACAGAAATCATATCCAAGGGCCTCAGATAAAAATGAGACTCTCTCACAGCATATTTCTGATCTCTCATCATACTGAAGAGAAATTCCGAGCTAGCTCTGCGGGGCACATTATACACGGGATTCTCCGAGGATTAAACACAGCATATCTGAGGTGTCACAGTACAGTGCCTTGCAAGAAACAGTATTCAACTCAACTGTAGTTCTACTTATCATCATTATCATCATGTGGGCATATGGGGGGGGGGGGAAGATGGTTTTGCTCATAGCTGTATCTCTAGCACCTACTGCCACACCTGGCATATAATAAGTATTTAATAAACACTTGTTGAATAAATAAAGGAGGGGGGAGTTAATAACGGGTCTAAGACTTTAGTGCTTCCATTATTGTGACTCTGTAGTATTCTCAACCAGGAGGAAACAGAGAAAACAAATCTGAAGGAAAGGAAATGATGCATTATATATGGTATTGAAAATCTCGTGTTTAAACTAGAACCAGCACAGCTACGTTGGAATGTTCCACAGGCAGCTAATACAGTCTGAATTCTGTGGCGAAGAGACAATTTTGCTTACTGCTCTCCTCAGAGCACTCAGCGTCCCATTATTCCCCATCATCAGCAACCTGAATGAGGAGCAAGCAGTTCCATTACCCGGCTAACCCTCTCGGGATCACTTCAACTCATCTTTGGCATGCTTTGAAGCTACATTTCTAACACATGTTCCAAATTTAAAACTCTTTGAAATGATTACAGCTTACATGACAGAAATACTAAAAATGTCGGCCACATTAACGTTCTTTAATACAGCTATTGCTCTAAGAGGAAGTGAGCGGTTGATCTAACTTCAAATGAATACAAAGTCTTACCATTTTGGATTCGTAAGTATAAAGGGCTTTTAAGAGGGGAGGTTGTGGCGTTAATAAGCTCTGCAAAGTATGGTCATCTTCCACCAAGCTGTCCACGAGCACCTTCAAGTAGCCACTGTTAGAAAGATACAAGAGCCACTGCTGCTGTTTATCTACAGAGACGATCCGATCAAGTAGAGCCAGTGCCAGCATCTGAAGAAGAACAAATCAAAGCCCAAAACATGGAGATGGCTACCAAAACCAAGGACAGAAACTCCCTTGATATGAAAATATTTAGAGCTTTTCTTACAAGGGAAATGGTAGCTTGCAATTACATTTTATTTATTTATTTATTTTTTTTATTTTTGAGAAACTTGAAAGCTATGTATACAGAATCTTGATTTATTAATAAAAGGAGAAAAGAGACTTGTTAAAAATAGCTTTTTCCCCTAACTGTGAAGTATTACATGCACATTACAGGAAACCTAGAAAACACAGAAAAGCATATAGAATATATGTGGCCTGATAAACACTGCTACTCCATTTTGGCCTCTCTCCTCTTCAGTCCTTTTTCTATGCATAACAACACTTAAACTGTTGTGTTTTGTTTTGAACCTAAGAACTTACTACACAGTTTATATTCATCCTATTTCTTAAAGGCCTGTTTCCCACCATCTTCAAATACGTCTGACCCCTGAACAACACGGGGGTTAGGAGCACAGTTGAAAATCCATGTATAACTTTTTGATTCCCCACAACCTTATAATTACTAAGAGCCTACTGCTGACCAGAAGCCTGGTGGATACATAAATAGTTGATTAACACATATTTTTTATCTTATATGTATTACATACTGTATTCTTCCAATTAAGTAAGCTAGAGAAAAAAAAATGTTCAAAAAAGAGAAAATACATTTACAGTTCTGTACTGTATCTGTCAAAACAAATCTGCACAGTAAGTGGACCCACGCAGTTTAAACCCGTGTTGTTTAAGGATCAGCTGTATATGATTCAAATACTATGAAACTCTTCATTAGCAGGAAGTTATCTTCTTATTGTATTATCACCAGTGTGGTACAGTATTTTAAAGAATTATAAATGCAAATTCCCCTCCACAAAGCAAAGAAAGACATATTCAGTATAAAACCTGTGTACCCAGTATTCTCTTAACCAAAGATCTTTATTAAGCAGCATTTCTACCAGTGTAAGGCTAACCTCACAATCAGCAGAAAGATTATGCTGAGGGAAAATTCTGAACTGAGATTCTGAACAGAAATAAAGAAAACATATGAATAAATAAAATAGAAATTCCAAATTATAACAAATAAGAAAATTCAGTAGGGGCGCCTGGGTGGCTCAGTTGGTTAAAGCATCTGATCTCAGCTCAGGTCATGACCTGGTGGTTTGTGAGTTCGAGCCCCGCGTCGGCTCTGTGCTGACAGCTCAGAGCCTTGAGCCTGCTTTGGACTCTGTGACTCCCTCTCTGTCTGCCCCTCCCCTCTCTTTCTTTCTTTCTCTCTCTCAAAAAATAAACATTAAAAACAATTCACTAAAATATACTGCAGACAATAATTCTCAATATATAACATGCATTTGCAAAGTTAATTCAGTTTATACCTTAATAAGTCAAAATATTTATTCAATTGTTATACTAAACAGGAGTTACTGTACCCTTCCAATCTCATGGCCATCACAAGCATCTCGACAGACCACTTCCATGAGGGCAGCACCGTAGCTCTCAATGATGGCTATGTTTTCTCGTTGTAATTTACTAAATACATCTTCAGGGGCTGTCAGCCTTTCCCACATGGTTTTCTTGGCTAAAAGGGTTACAACAGAAAATATTTAAAACACCCCAATAAAGAACAGTGTGATGACTGAGCAATTACACTTCATATAGAACAAGAAAAAAAAATCCCTCCATTATTTCATGCAGTACCCAAGGGCCCACCAACCAATGGGTCTAGGCAGCTAAACTTCAAAAACACAATGCACACATTGTACACTAAGGTGACAACTGTGTTATGAAAAGGATAAACTCCCTATTCTTAAATAAATCAAATGAACTACTTTTTTTAATGTTTATTTTTGTGAGAGTAAATGCACACATGTGCGTGCACATGAGCAGGGGAGGGGCAGGGGGAGGGAGAGAGAGAATCCCAAGCAAGCCCCATGCTCGGTGCAGAGCCTGAGGTGGGGCTCAATCCCATGAACTGTGAGATCATGATCTGAGCCAAAATCAAGAGTCAGACTGACTGAGGCACCCACACGCCCAAAATCAAAATGAATTATAAAACAATAAGAGAACCAATATCCTGTATTTATTCTGCTAATCAATCTATTTTCATCCTTTATTGAGATCTATGAGAATTTTGACTAAAAAAAGTTAGGTACAAAGTCGACAAAAATCTGCTTCCAAAAAAATCAGACTTTATTTATATTTTGTAATTGAAATACTTATTAAAAATACTTATTAAAAAAGCATACCCCTTATGAAAATACTTTAAATATACAAAGATAATTAAAGATAGGATCATATATTTTACTAAGATTCATGTAAACCTTCTAGAAGAGTTTCAAAAATGTATTACATAAAGCCATAACCTGTATTTCAAACCAATCTTATGACTTTTTACAACTACTACACGGCAACTATTTTTAAATCAGGGAAAAGTTCTCAAGATGAACTGATCAGAACGGAGAGTATAAACGAAGAAGGTTTAATCATGAAAAATAAAAGTAACCCACATTGTGCCTTACGTTCCATTATAATGTTCGCAGAAGGCAAACTTGCAGAGTTTTAATAATATTTTTCCCCCTCAAATATTTTTACCGCTACTTTTAATTTTGTTTCAGTCGTACTTATTTTTAATTTCAATAACTGTCAAAGGAGGGTATGGGATTTTTATGTTTCTCAATCACATCACTCCCTCACGTCATCTGTCCCCATGTCCTGCTCAACCTCATCTTCCACTCTTTGGAGGCACTCTTTGCCTCTTCCACTGGCTGCCACCACACGAGCCTTTCCGTCCCTCACATTCACCACTTTGGTCTCAGGATCTCTGCACTTTGATCTTTCGGGTTTTTCCTCAGATCTCAGCATGGCTGCCTCGTCTTCATCATTCCAGCCTCTAACATCACTTCTCAGCTACATCCAACTCGCCCTACACATACGCAGCACAGCACTATCTCATTTTCTGCATAGTACTTATTTACCAGTACATCAGGCTGTGTTACATCCGGATTCTGTCTTGCCCACCATTATTGTCCTGGTATTTAGCACAGTGGCTAGCACAGTAGTACAACATTAATTACTGACGGACAGGTTAGAGAAAGCTCAGAAATGTGCTCCAGGGATGCCACCAGATGCCCTCAGGATGGGTTTTCGAAAAGCCAGCCTGAGGAGCTATAGCATCTTTTCTGGTTTACACACAGGACCGCTACAAAATTGTCTGAATAAAGGTTGTGAATAAAAGTCTGAAAGCCACTACTTTGTAATTTGTAGTTTTAGCCACAGATTCCAGATTTCAAAAAGGCTGAAATGAGGGCAGAGGGCTGCTGGAACATCACTCTCCGGACTCCTCGACACAAACCCTGAGACACTCCTCCAAGAGCCCCTACGGCTTTACAGAGAAAACTGAAATCAAGGGTTGCAGAAGACCAGGCTTAGTCGTAAAGAAACAACTTGATTTGCGTTTTCCAACTGTGAACAGATCTCCAAGTTCCACATTTTATTAACAGTACCACCTAGAAATAAGAAAATCCTAAGGCTGCAACTTAATTAGAACTTTCTTTTAAATTTTTGTTTTTGGAGGGTAAACTAGTTCATTAGAAACCACCAAGTGAGTTTCTTTTACACCAAACTGTTCCTTCTTCCAACATACCTTATAAATCACTGCCATACAAACTTTTCTAAATACCAACTTCATAGCACTTTTCTCAGTAACTTAACGTGGCTATCAACTGCTTAATCCAACTAGCTTTAACACTGCAATTTCATTTGCAAGGTCATTAATATGGACCTACCCTTTCACTCCATTTCATTTCCCATCAACCGTTATTTTCCACAACCCTTGCTTATAGCAAAGACATCCTCCTTAGTCTTTACTCCCTCCTAAGTTTGGGCCTTGCTTGAAGAGCCCTCCATTTATTCCTATGTAAATACAACTTCACCTGCAAAGCCCAGTGAAAGTCTTGATGTTCTTTTTTCTCATACCTCTTATAATTTATACTTGGGGTTCAAAAACTAAGGGCTGAGAGCAAAATCTGACCTGTTTTTATAAAGCTGTGATGTGACAGAGCCATGGTCACTCAACTGCAGTCTCTGGCTGCCTTCACACTATAAAGGCAGGGGTGAGTAGCTGCAACAGAGAGCATATGGCTTGCAAAATCTAAAATATTCACTAACTGGCCTTTACAGAAAAAGTTTGCTGGCATCTAGCCTGTATCACCCAACTTAATGCTTCCTGTTTTATAAATATATATACTGCCATTTATACTAGAATATAATCCTTATGAAAACAAGAACCTAATTAATATTTCCTGCTTTTGGAATAAGTGAAAATAATCAACCACCAAATGAGATCAGATTTTTATTCATATTGTGAAAAACCGGAAATAATCTAAATGTCCAAAACGGACAAGCTAAGTGATGGTATACCCATAAGTGACAAAACGTATAGAGCTATTAAAAATATTATTTAACAAAGAAAAAAGCTCATAAAATACTGAGTGAAAAGACAAGGGAGATTTTAAGTCAATATGGCTGGCTATAACAAAATGTTGCAATGGTTATCTTAGCAGGGTAGAATGTGGGGCTTCTTCTTACCTTTGTTTATTAATATGTTCTAAATTTCCTCATTCAGTATTTATTTTGAAATAAAAAACAAAAGCTAAAATATTTTTTAAATACCCAATTATTAATTTTTAATCAGGTTCTCAGGTTCTAGGACTTGACTCAGGTTGTAAAAAATAAAAGTGATGAGAAATGTACATCTAAATTCACATCAAGCAAAGAGCCTGCATTTTACTACACACACCCATAGCTATAGCTAGTATTTTTAAGTCACTTGTTGGAATCAGACTCAAAGAACAGAGTCCAGAGCAGGCAAGATGTTCTATATAATCCTTTTAGTCCCACGACTTTATGACTTATAGGTGTATTTATACTATAATGCCAGATCATACTAATGCCTAGACCATAACAATTTTTAATGTCACAATAAGATTATCAAAAAAAATTTTTTTAAGTTTATTTATGGGGTGCCTGGATGGCTCAGTTGGTTAAGTGACCAATTCCTGATTCAAACTTAGGTCATGATCTCACTCACGGTTCATGGATTTAAACCCCATGTTGGGCTTCACACTAATATCACAGTCTGCTTGAGATTCTCTCTCTCTCCCCTTTCTCTCTCTCTCAAAATAAATAAACTTTTGAGAGAGCGAGAGAGAGGCAGAGAGAGGGAGAGGCAGAATCCCAAGCAGGCTCCATGCTGTCAGTGCAAAGCCCAACTCGAGGCTCAAACTCATGATCTGTGAGATCATGACCTGAGCTGAGACCAAGAGTTGGATGCTTAACTGACTGAGCCACCCAGATGCTCTGGTTCTCAAAAATTTAATAATGGCAATAGGTTGTCTTTTCTAATCTTCTTTTTTAAAAAAGATGAATAGATATTATGGTTTCACAAAGAACAGGAATATTCTTGCTCAAAGGTCACAAGAGCCCAAAAGAACTATGAGCAGAGAAGAAAATTCCTTATGTTTATGACAATTTCTAATTCTTACTTATAAAGAAAATACAAAACTGAGTATCATTAACTTACCAAATTTAAGGGGAAAAAGAGCCAATTCAAAGGAAAGAGAACCTATGAAAAAAGCTCATAATGAAAGTACTTAAAATTGCAACAATTTAATCCATTTTACTGAGATTATACAGAACATTCAAATAGGGCTAATCTTACAAAAATAAAACTAAGGAAGATGCACTATATCATGGCTCTGATGTGTTAGCATAACTTTATAAGTTGACTTTATAAATAAACTTTTATTGAAAATAATAATCTTATAAAAATGTGCTGAAGATGTGTATCTTTGTAATATCTGTATTTAAATGTGAAGTATTTTTATAATACTAAAGCTGAAGAAACAAACGAATAAAGAAATTAAGAATACAGCAACAGGGCTTCATATTAAACATTTACGCTTTGGTCAAATTATCTGTATTTTCTCCCGTGGTCACTGGTAGAAATGAGAAAAAATAAAAGATGAAAAGAATAAAAAGAGGGGTGCCTAGGTGGCTCAGTCGGTTAAGCGTCCAACTTCTGCTCAGGTCATGATCTCACGGTTTGTGGATTTTGGCCCGTGTCGGGCTCTATGCTGACAGCTCAGAGCCTGGAGCCTGCTTCAGATTCTGTGTCTCCCTCTCTCTCTGCCTCTCCCCCATGCGCACTGTGTCTTTCTCAAAAACTGATAAAAATCAACACTTAAAAAGTTAAAAAAAAAAAAAAAGAATACAGAGAGAGTCATGATGTCAACTCTTGTCAACTAACCCCCAGAGATTACATATGCAAACAAAAATGTCAGATTTTAACTGCACTGTTCTTGACATATATGAATCTTCCAAAGAATTTTACTCAAAGAATATATGCTTTTGTTTCTCCCCAGATCTGCATTGCCAACTCAAGTTGATGGAGTCCACCTACAGTGATTTTCACAAAGCTAATATATGCTTAAGAGCTAACTGAATTTTCTTTCCCCTAAACTGTGTGCTCATATCCTTTGACCATTTTTTCTACTGGGTTTGATTCGTAGGTGTTCTTTACGTATTAGAAATTAGCCCTTTGTACTATGAGCTACAAATACACTGCTGGTAGGTATTATCTATCAAATTAAAAAGAAATAATTACAAATTACAAAAAGACAACAATAACAAAAAGGATGAAGACGTGAGATGCTATGGCCAGGAAAAGGAACATTCTATTAAAAACAGAGAAAACTGGGCCACCTGGGTGGCTCAGCTGGTCCAGAATCCCACTTCAGCTCAGGTCATGATCTCACATATTGTGAGTCTGAGCCCCACATCAGCCTCCACCCTGACAGTGAGGAGCCTGCTTGGGATTCTCTCTCTCTCCCTCTCTGACTCTCCCCCATGTGCATGCTATGCTCTCTCTCTCTCTCAAAATAATAAACTTGAGAAAAAAAATCAAGGAAACTGATTTCTAATATCAGATGTGCCACAGACAAGCAAGTCATTTCGTCTCTGTGAGTAGGATTCTTTTTACACAAAACAGGAAAAATAGCTGCCCAGTATTGAGTATACATAGTTATGTTAAAAATAAAGTAAAAGAGGTATGGAAAAATAAGTATGTAGACATTAAAAGTTCAGTTCCTGTTTTAAAATAAAATAGAAAGTAGTACCATGTCAAAACATGCACATACACATACAAAAGTAGGTATCAATAAATATTTATTAAATTTAGTATTTCTAACTTGAAACTTAAAAACACTAGTGTCTAGGAAATACAGTGCTTTGCTATTAAAATAAGTCCAAATAGGGCACCTGGGTGGCTCAGTCGTTCAGCATCTGACTTTGGCTCAGGTCATGATCTCACGGTTTGTGAGTTCAAATGGCACATCAGGTCTGAGTTCAAGGCCCTGATTCGGGCAAAACATGAGCCCTGTGTGAGCCCTGCTTCTCTCTCTCTCTCCTCCCTTTCTCTCTGTCTCTCTCTGCCCTTGCTCACTTGAGCCCTGCCCCCCCCCCAAAATAAGTAAAATAAGTCAAAATAAGCAGCAATTAAGTGGTAAAAAAAAAAAAAAAACTAATTAAAGGATGAAATTAAAAATACATCATTTGAAAATTAAAAACAAAGGAGAATTTTCTTTTGTGGTCACACCACTTTATTTCATCTTGATAATGACGCCTTATAAAAAGTATGTTGTAGAGCTCTACCTAGTGGTTAAGTAATGACTTTGCCAATTCCACTAAATCTAATGTTAAAAAATTTTCAGACAAGAGGAAAATGGAGAGGTGTGCTGGAGGGGGAGGAGTAGAGAGTGGAATCCCCATTATTATCTCTTAAGAAAAGCTTCTCTCTGTTTAAAAAGCTTCTCTGAACTATTCTTTTGAATGATCCTAAAAATTTTTGTGCTTTGTTCAAGTGGGTAGGCCATTTCTACAAATACATCATTTGGCTATTATTATCTCCTTAGAAAGATATGTAAAAATATTAGCCAGTAAAGAATAATATGAGATAATCTGGGTCTTACACACAGAGTGGTTTTTAAGAATCTGTGTACAAAATAGCAAATACTCATAAAGGTTCTCAGACGGGTATCGGAAGTCCATTATCAAAAGGTGCTTATGACAAGTTCTTAAATAGCAGGACATTTCTGGTGTAGAGTATTATACATTCATTTGCTGAATGGCTAAAAACATTTTTCATATCTGGAGACCAAAAAGTCCAGATTATTACTCTTAATTAACAATGCTAATTAAGGGTGCCTGGGTGGCTCAGTCAGTTGAGTGTCCAACTTCGGCTCAGGTCATGATCTCATGGTTTGTGAGTTCGAGCCTCGCGACAGGCTCTGTGCTGCCAGCTCGGAGCTTGCAGCCTGCTTTGGATTCTGTGGTTCCGTCTCTGTCTGCCCCTCCCCCACCTGTACTCTGTCTCTCAAAAATAAATAAATGTTAAAAAAAATTTTTTTTAAATGCTAATTTTATTTTAGAAAGTGGGATTTATCAATATTTTAAATAGGCATTACCTTTGACCAAGAAATTCTACCTCTTGGAATTTATTCAAGAAAAACTTCACATTAGTACAAAAAGATATAGGTACACTATTGATGAGGGTTTAAACTGGCAGAAAGCCATTTGGTAGGAGCTTTTTTCTTTTTTTTTTCATAGAGCACTCACACAAGTGGGGGAGGGATATAGGGAGAGGGAGCAAGAGAATCTTAAGCGGGCTCCACGCTGAGCGTGAGGCTAGATCTCACAACTGTGAGATCATGACATGAGCTGAAATCGAGAGTCAGATGCTCAACTGACTGAGCCGCCCAGGCACCTCTGGTAGAATCTATTAAAATAAAAATGCGCATAGTCTTTCACATGGAAATTTTACCATGAAGCATTCTTCTTGAAAAATACAAAGGCATATAACGGAACATTTGATGCAGCATATTTGTGACAGTAAAAAATAGAAACAATGGAAGTGTCTATGAATAATGCAAATGGTTAAATAAACATTACTTCTGTATTACAGAACAACGGAGACATCTGAAAAGATTCAACTAGATATGCACCGTGATGCTCTGCAAAGGGGAGAAAGACATGTACACGCTATGTACAGCTGACTGTTCAGTGGGACCAGAGAAAGAGAGGGAATTAAAAACGCATACAAGCTAAAGTGGTATTTGAGGGGTTTTTTTTTTATAGTACTCATGTAGTATCGTCTTAATTTTAAAAACTACACATTCGGGGCGCCTGGGTGGCGCAGTCGGTTGAGCGTCCGACTTCAGCCAGGTCACGATCTCGCGGTCCGTGAGTTCGAGCCCCGCGTCAGGCTCTGGGCTGATGGCTCAGAGCCTGGAGCCTGTTTCCGATTCTGTGTCTCCCTCTCTCTCTGCCCCTCCCCCGTTCATGCTCTGTCTCTCTCTGTCCCAAAAATAAATAAACGTTGAAAAAAAAAAAAAATTTAAAAACTACACATTCTTCCTCGACTTCACATAAGTGCTTTCATGATTCCATAAAGACTCATTTATTACAGCTTTACCTAGCCAAAAGACGGAAAACGGGTTTTTTTTTTTAACTTAATCTCTACAACAGAATCTCTAAAAATCTCTGAAACAGAAAAGGTTAGAAATCTATCTGGTTCTACCTGCTTCTAATGTGTCTGGTTCATCTGGTCTCTGGGCGATCTGTAAGTAATACAACAAAGAGCCATACAGGTGTGTCCTCACTCGCTGGAATCCACCACCTAAGGAGATACAGAGTACAAACCCTATTTCAAATGAAAGTTAAAACAAACACAAAAGGTGTGATTTGTAAGAAATTTAGATGAAAAAACCTGTCTTCAAAATGAAGTCTAACAGTTTCTTCAATATGATGTGAAGCGAAGAGTCTCCAATAGAAGCAAAACCCACCACCGGGTTCTCTGCTGGAGAAGGTGACGCGAACGAGCTATCGAGCATAAAAGCGTAATGGGTCTCTCCGGGTCCCAAGACTAATGGTTGCTTCTGTTCAGTGCGAACGGCTTGGCTTAGGTGGGCAGTCAAGGTGAACACGGCACCTGCTACCACTGGCATTAACTCCTGTGCTGCTTCATCATCTAGTATCTTAAAGCAGAAAGACAAATCAGCTGCAGTCATTAACAGGTTTTATATACCCTGAGCTTTCACCTACCATTACGAATATAAGAATGGAATGTCATTGATCAAGGAAAATAAAAGCTAATATATAGAAAAATTTTAATATGATACTGGTAACGTGTGTTCTTAACCAGAAGGGATTCCTATCAGGATTCCTTAGAGAGGTCTTTAATGTAAATTCACACAAGTGGTCACCCACCAGAGTGTCCCATTCAGTATGTCTGGGGTGGGATCCATCCGTGTATTTTTAAAAAGCTCCCTACGTAATTGTGATACATACTTTGGTTGAGAGCCATTACTGTACAGAAGACTTTCTCAAGGATCGCCTTAACACTGGCAATACACAACTCTTATTTATTCCTAACATAAAAGGGGAAAAAAAGGATGGTGGGAAACTGTGTTTTTAAGTAGTATATAAAGATCTGTTCAGCAATACGGGAAGTAATTAGGAAGTAAGGAAGTTCAGGAAGCAATTTAGGAAGTACGTTACCTTATCATGCACATCTTGTAAGATATCACGGATAATCAGTTGCCGATCCTCTGCCTGAATGAGGTCCTGGGGACAAGCTGTCAGTATAATCTCCACCAGCTGCCTCCATGACTCCAGCACGTGCCGTTTTGCATGAAGACACTGCAACAGCTTGTTTCTTCCTACCACATACTGAAGTATAGTGCTGATTTCCTAAAGCCACAGAAATTGAATCACAAGGTTAACAAATGGGCAGATAATGTCTTTTACCAAAAGGGTCCGATTGTAACTTTATCTTTTTTAGTAATCTCTACACCCAATGTGGGGCTCCAATTCATGTCCCTGAAATCCAGAGTCGCACGCTCCATCACCTGAGCCAGCCAGGCACCCCAACGGAGTCCTATTTTTCAAGAGTTATTTATTCTGTCAGTTAACCTGAACACATCTGTAGTATATTTAGGAAACCTTCCACATGCATGCCAGTCAGCAGAGGTGGTAGGGGTTTTTTAACCCCATTTTCTTTGTAGTATCTACTTACACTTACTCTAGAGCACTGGAATTGCCTAAAACTCAAGTTCAAGGGCATGTCTCCCTGACATATCTTTTCTTTCTTTGCTTCTTGCTTTGGCCTAGCCACCTGTGTTTCCATGTGTATGGTTCTTCTCACCTGATCTCTTACCCACTGCTCCCCACCTGTGATAAAAAACCACTCTCTCTTCCCTCACCGACAGAGAACAAGGGAAGTCTAATACACAATATGGACAGGTTGCAAATCCTAAACTAGCCTAGCAGAAAAAAAAAACGTTATTTACTCTGGCATCCAGATATTAACTTCAGTTTAGTTTACAAGTTTTAAAGTCAAAAATGGAAGATTCCATTAAGGTTTAATTTCAAGTAGTTTACTGATGAACTACATGTCAATTTACAGTTTTGTCTTCTAACTGGCAGTTAAATAGGCAGAAGATTCAAACTAACAAGTTCTCAATAGGGCTTACCTCCATCAGGAGAGGTCTCTGTCCTATGGCTGCCATACCCTGGAGGGCATTTACTTCAGCTACAAGGACTCTATGAAGAAGCTACGGAATTGAGAAAAGAGTGAAAAATCAGACCATTTCAGAATAATAACCTCTAGCAATTACTATAAACTGCCCTAGTGGAAACAGTTTTGGATACCTCTATATATAATCTATAAGTGACTGTTCGGTCTCCAGTCAAAAACATTAGGTGTCCCTCACATTACTGAGTGGGACCAAGGAGCCTCTGTGGCAGGTAAGTTGGCGCAAATGCCCTTGGATATCTTCTTCCTATTAGTGAGACCATTACCAGTTACCTGGTAGAGAGTAAAACCATTCCATAGCTAGGTGGCATGACTACTATCAGGAAGGAGATGGGGAACCTTTTAAAGAGATAAAACTAGTGTCGCCTATTCTGTTTCATTTCCCTGTTGTTAGAAAAGTGAAAACCACAGTCTAATAAACCAATACCCTTATCAGAAAACAACTGCATGGTTCTCTTTTTGTCTGAGGACTCAAAGTCTAAACCACTTGATACTGCACACACTTTAAAACAATCCTTACCTTGACATTGCAGACTGTCTGTCCCCGTAAATTCTTGTGTTCACAGTTAGCAATAACTTGCTCGATCTGGGCCCGATCAAAGAAATCCAACTGCAAAGGCTCAGGGATCTCCTGACTGAAGTCAATCGAGTCAAGAATGCTTAGAATCTTTCGACGTACTAGAAAAAATAGAAAGTGATTCAATTTTATTTGGGACAGTGAGGAGAAGAGCAAACCATTGTACTCAGCTCACTCTCAAAGATAGTGCTCAATAAAGGGAGTTGAGGGGGTACCTGGGGGGCTCAGTCGGTTAAGCGTCCAACTCTTCATTTTGGCTCAGGTCATGATCTCACGGTAGTGAGATCGAGCCCCGAGTCAGGCTCTGTGCTGAGCATAGAGCCTGCTTGGGATTCACTCTCTCTCCCTCTCTATCTATCCTCCCAGCTTATGCTCACACTTTCTCTCTCAAAACAAATAAATCAATGTTGGGGGGCGGGGGGGAGAAAGAAAGGATGTTAAGCCCAGAAATGGAAAACTGTGTTGAAATCTAAATGTGATTTTATTTCTAATACATCCATTTGCAAAAACATTTTTTCCCATTCATTCATCCTAGTTATAAAAAAGTTATTTTTGAATGACAACTAATCCTTTCTATAGCTCTTCCATACCAGTTCAGAATTTGCAGATACAGGCATCATAATTATCTCTTCAAATTTAAGCAATTTAATATATACCTATAAATTTATTATAGATTCAAAGGGTTTTACCTTTTGTAGCAGTGTCAAAGTGAAGGAACCCAGAGACAGACCTATTTTCATCTTCTATTCCTCCTTCACCATCTGTTAGAGCATCAATAATAACAGATCAGGAAAAACAACAACATACTCAAAATTTATTTGGAAATAACAAGGTATTTTTTTTTCTAGATCACTGTTGCTAGGTCAGAGAGCCCTCTGCAAATGCATAATTGAAATGCAAAGATGATGAGAACTTAACCAACATTCATCTAATTCTTTCTGTCCCCAGGAGATCCACTTCACAATTGTAAAGAGGATAATCAGAACTCCCAAAGAGGCAAGACCCATTCCCACCAATGCGATGATTAGAAAAGCTTATGTTTAATTTGCATGTATAACACACATTAAAATACCTTGGGTCATCCTGGCTCAGTGTGGCAAACTCCACTGAATATTTGAATACAGCAGAATGTGGATGCTTCAAACAATAATCAAATAGCAATTATGGGATGAATTTAAAAATTTTGCGTTTTAAGGAAAAAAATTCTAAAGACGGAAAGAACTTGTTTAGCCTACAATCACACGCTAAGCGCAAGACTGCGGCACATGCCTTCACACGGACCGGTCAGCAGCACAAGAGAACAAATGGCAACATGTACACACTCACCTGAGTACGGTCTCACAGGCATGTCGTCCAGTAAGAGATGTAGGAGCCTCTGGGTATGTGACCGCTGACGATTCAGAGAAGTTACCCGTAGTTCTATTGAGGCAGTCTTCATTAGCCATGACATCTGGTTCAGCATAGACATTTCATACTCTGCAAGTTAAATACATGAGTTTAGTTTCCTAGAGTATAATAACAGGATCGTAACAGATCTAAATTCCTTAACTCGTCAGGTATTTGCTCACGTAACATACTCCATAATTTATGAAACTTGGCATCATAATAATTTATCACCCTGTAAGAAAATTAAAAAAGCAAAAACAGATGCTAAGAGAAAAAAAATAAGCACATCCATGTCTATAAAGACGAGCCAAAGCAAATGAAGAACAAAAGAGAATCAATTTTCCATTACCAGGATAATTTCACACTTATCTATAAAATTCTAAGTCTGTCCTACTTTGACATTAACACAGACTTCATACTTAAAAACAAACACTAATTCTCAAATATATAACTTGTAAAAAAAAAAAAAAAAGCCCTAATATGCAGTTTGACTTTTATTTCATAAAACAAATACCCAATGCATAATATTATGATCTCTCTTAAGATAATCCAGGACATATGATTTCACATATAATTAGGGTTGGTCTTCACAGCACAGCAGCCACAGCCCTGCGCTACCCTACGGCTGTGGGCCTCAGAAAGGGCTACAAGGTGACCAAGAGCATGAGAAAGCTGAGGCACAGCCACCAAGGGCACCTCACCAAGCACTCCAAGCTCACACGGGACATGAACTGAGAGGTGTGTGGCTTCACCCCACAAAAGCAGTGTAGTGTGCGGCTGCTCAAAGTCTCCAAGGGCAGGGGGGCTCTCAAGTTCATCAAGAAAAGGGCAAGGACACGCATCAGCACCAAGAAGAGGAGAAGAACTTAGCACATCCTGGCAGCCGTGAACGAAGTGGCTGTCGCGAAGGACTGAGCCCCTCCCCACTCTGCACACACTGAAACGCTTCCAGAAACAAAACCAAAAATGAAACCTGAAATCAGGACTGGGAATCACTTATACAAGTTTCTGACTCCACAATTTTTAATATGCCTGATTTAAAGTCCTAAATTCTAACAGTATAAACATAAAACACACCAAATAGTACTACAACCACACCCCTACCACCACAGTAACAGGCAAAACTCGTTTTTTTTTTAAAACTAGGTTGATTTTTAAAAGACAGATACAGTAAGAGACAAAGCATTAACTTTTCTTTCTAATTAGGTATAAAGGAGGGTTGCTTAAAAAGCTTATAATATAAACAGATCTTAGAATTAAAAATAAGACATGCTTATTATGAAAATGAAGCGAAAAATGTTTGTCATTAGATAATTCCCAAAGTTCTCTCATTTCATCACTCTAAAACGTGGATTAGAAGCAGATAATTACTAGTAATAAAAATTTATTATGAAATCTGTAAGCTTACACTTCCCAGAACATAAATAAAATACAAAAAAAAAAAAAAAAAAAAAAAAAAAAACCTTAAAAAAAACTCCATGGACTGTAACTGTCTAGATATAAATCGAATTCAGAAAATTGTTACAAATTGATCAGAAAGAAAATTATATAAAGTAGAATCCTATAAAAGAGAGGTAGCCTGGGATTGCATTGGTCAGGTCAATAAACTCAGTTATTTCCACTATACTTAGCTTTCTATTTCTCATTTCAAGATCTCAAGTGGTTTCAATACGTACACAAGAAACAAAAGTAAAACAAGCATTTTAATTAAACACCATCACTCAAAAAATCTAAATTTCCAGAATCTTCTCAGATAAATATTTTCTTATCTCTTCAACACAATTTAAAAATTTTATTTGGTAGTATAAGGATCAAATTCCATCCCTGACAAGCTATTTTTAAATAACTTTATGCCAGCAGCTAGAACATGAGGCTTCTCAGTGACAAATTACAAAAGCAACCCAAAATAACGAAAAAAGCAAAGTAACAAAATGAAACGGAATTCCACAAATACTGTAACTGCTACCCTGAATGTTATATAAATAAAATCACATAGACTTCACAAATTAGTTATAACAATATGGGAAAATAATGTCCTACCTTTGTTAGAAAAAGGTAAATGTTGCAACTGTGAAAATAAGAAATCCTGGCTGGTTCTCAAGTACCTCATAGTAGGACCAGATGTATCAGAGCACGCACACAACTGATATATCACCTAAAGAGTTAAAATGAAGTAAAAAAAATCCACAAATCATTTCTTTTGTGTTATAAATTGTAAGTTAAAAGGTGAACTTAGATTTACTAAACAGAAGCTAAGACCCATCAATAACTTAAGAAAAATGGATAAACACAGATGCTCAGTTATAAGCAATCATTAGCACCCCAACTCAAGGATACAGATTGGAATAGTGCTGATGACATTATTATACAACTCATGTTTAAGTCAACCTCAGTACGTTTATTAATACATATAGTTAATTAAAAAAGTATAGTAGAATAGTTAAGTATTTTAACTATTACTAATAACAAATCACTTGGAAGTAACTTCTAAAAAATTTTTTTAGCATTTTAATTCACTTTTTGAGAGGCAGAGAGAGACAGAGCACGAGCAGAGGGGCAGAGAGAGAGAAAGACACAGAATCTGAAGCAGGCTCCAGGCTCCATTCTTTTTGATCCGACGCATAGCACAGAGCCCAAAGCAGGGCTCGAACCACGAGCCGTGAGATAATGACATGAGCCAACATCGGCCACTTAACTGACTGAGCCAACCAGGCACCCAGGAAATAACTTCTAAAAACCATACTTAATTCAGTTGAACCTTAGGAAGGTAATAAACTTACCAGGATTGAAGTAATCAAAAAAATTACAAAGAAATCCAGATTCAACTAAATAACAAATATAAACTCTAAATTAAATAAAAATTTAACAGAAAATAATAGAATTGGGGATAAAGGCTTGCTTTTGTATAAATATAAGAAATACCCATTAGATACATAAAACTTTCCATTAGGTATATGAGTATCATATACCTAAATAGATAAAACGGCAAAAAACATTTGAGAGGAAGGAAAAAACATATAGCCCACCATCAAAAATTGTCCATCCTTTTTAGTGATAAAAAAATTAAGGGGCACCAGCATGGCTCAGTCCATTAAGTGTCTGACTTTGGCTCAGGTGATTATCTCAGTTTATAGGTTCAAGCCCCTCTTTGGGCTCTCTGCTATCAGCACAGAAACTGCTTTCGATCCTCTGTCCCTCTCTTTCTCTGCCCCTCCCCTGCTTGCACTCCCTCCCTCTCTTTCTCTCTCAAAAATAAATAAACATTAAAAATAAAAATTAAGGCCTCACTGGCTCAGTCAGTAGGGACTGCAACTCTTAATTTCGGAGTCACATGAGTTTAAGCCCCACATTGGGTATGGATCGTACTTAAAATAAATACATACATACATACCTACATACATACACACACACATACACACATACATAAATACATAAATACTCAGTCAATAAGGCAGGCCTCTTAATGTAAACAGCAAAATTTTTAACTATAAAAAGCAAATCCTGGAGTGCCTGGGAGGCTCAGTTGGTTAAGCATCAACTTCAGCTCAGGTCACGATCTCACGGTTCATGCGTTGGAGCCCCACATCAGGCTCTCTGCCGTCAGTGAAGAGCCTGCTTCAGATCCTCTGTCCCCGCCCCCCTCTTTCTCTGCCCCTCTCCCACTCATGCTCTCTCTCTCAAAAATAAATAAAACTTAAAAAAGCAAATCCTAGTATTTGGCAAAGTGGTAGTGAAAACTTTCATTTGTGAAAGATTTATTTTATACATACTTATTAGATGCTTTCCATGTAAAAGGAATTTTAAATTCATCTGTTATTGGCACTACTTAATGCATACTATAATTGTCAAGATTACTTGCAAATTAAAATCTGAAGTCATGGGGCACCTGGCTATTTAATTATCAGTCGATGAAAATGTCGGGACAGAGGCTTACAGGGTTCTAACCTATGTTTTCTCTGGGAGCAATGGTTCAATATTCGCCAATTCAGTGTTCACTGTCAATTTATAAAACCAGTAATGACAATCAACTGCAAAACCATGTCTGAAATTATATTCTTGTTTTAAATGTTTATTTATGTATTTTGAAAGAAAGAGAGAGAGAGAACGAGCGGGAAAGGGGCAGAGAGAGAGCGGGAGAGAGAGAATCCCAAGCAGGCTCTGCACTGTCAGCACATAGCCCGGCATGGGGCTCGAACTCACGAACTGAGATCATGACCTGAGCCAAAACCAAGAGTTGGACACTTAACTGACTGAGCCAAGGCACCTCTGGAATTATATTCTTAAAATAAACAAAAAACAACAAAAGTAACTAAAGGTGTTTGTTAGAGCAAAGTAAAAACTTGGATATAAAGTACAGAAAGTTCATACAGAGAGGGGGAAAGGACACAAAACTGTCAGCTGAATGTAACTATACAAACAGGTATACACAAGGAAGAAAGATAAGAACACAAAGTAAAAACTTAAATAGTTCTGCAGATGCATGTTGTCTTTCAAATAGCTTTGACATTATTTTTGATACTCTATTAACAAATAAAAATTTGATAAGCTGATAATGAATGTCTTCAAACAAAACAAAATCAGTCAATCGTATCAGATGATCAGTTAAGAAGATACAAGAATAGAGGCTCAAAGATGTGGGACGAGTAATATATTAGAGGAAGGACACACAAAAGGAGTTCCCAAAGCACTACTAGCCATTTTACAAGCATGTGCCTAAAAACCTCCCTAGTTCCCAAGACCAGGCAAGAAAAATGTCCATCCTGAGAGGAGAGAGCACAGGTCTAGGCTCAATCTCAACTTCTGCATGCAGAAAGTCGCATACTGCCAGGAGACGAAGGTATCAGTAAGGTCCAAACTAGTTCCCTTTGCTACAATCAGAGTTATCTAAACTCACAAGCTCTTCAAAGTTTGAATTTTTTTTCTGAAGCAGAGTGAAGTATAAACCTATAGGTGAAGGAAGCATCTTTCATGAAAAATGGAGCAGTGCCTCATTAAAATGCAGATTCTGACTCAGCGGCCTGGAGTGGGGCCTGAGATTCTGCTCTAACAAGCTCCCAGGAGTGCTGCTGCTGAGGCTGGACCATGCTTGGAGTAGCAAAGTCACAGAGCATATGTAATAAGCTGGCAGACTGCTGGTACAGACATGCTTCCTTTGGCCAGTACAGTGTATTAAAAACCAGAGAATCTGGCAAACCGGGACCCACATGCTGACATGGTGAAAACTAGCAGTGCACGTGCTTCCCGGTCTGCCAGATCCTCCTCCTCCTCCTCCCTCTCCCAACCTTTTTGTCTTACATCTGGCTTCATTCACTTACTTCACCTGCCTAACTCCTTTAGCCTAGATGATTAAGCTTATCGACTACTTCTATCTAAATATGTCGAATTCTGTAATGTTGTTAAAATGTACATCAAGTTGATTCCCCCATTAAGGAAGAATTCATTTTGATTCTAGTACTTACAGTGAAGGGCTGTCTGGACAGCCAGAAGATAGAAGAAAATAGAAGGGAATTACAAAAAGAGAAACAGGAGAATAAAGAAAAACGTCCAGCTCGCTATAGGTCAACGATGCCTTTCTTATGGCAATGTAAACCAAGGCGCTACTGAAATTGAGAAATTAGTCGCATCCTATAAAGCCTAGTTCTTAAAACACCAAATGAATGAAACAAGAAATAATCATAAGTGAACACAAGCAAAGCAGAGGTTCTCATCCTAGTTTAAACAACTGGACTTTCCACCACCCTACATCTAGCTCCAGAGCTGCAGGATTCACATGGTTCTTAAAAAGCGCTTTCGGGGGCGCCTGGGTGGCAGTTAATAGTCAGTTAAGCTAACAGGTAATAGTCAGTTAAGTGTCTAACTCTTGGTTTCGGCTCAGGTCATGATCTCACGGTTCGTAAGTTTGCGCCCCATTTTGGGCTCTGTGCTGGTAGTGAGGAGTGTGCTTGGGATTTTCTCTCTCTCTCTAGGTCTCTGCCCCTCCCACTCTCTCTCTCTCTCAAAATAAACTTAAAAAAAAAAAAAAAAAGGTACTTTCACCCACATCTTGCATTCTCAGTTAAGCCTCAGAACAACCCACTGCACAAACTAAAAAACTCAACAGAAGTTTTGTGACATGCCCAAGGTGATTTAGCTAACTAACTAGCTAAATCACAGAGATGAGACTCAGAGGTCTTCTGAGCCAAATCCACTGCTGTCTTCACCAAAAACAAACAACATGCAACAGAACCACTGGAAACTTTCTACACTAGCAGGTCAAAATCCACCTCGAATTTTCTCTCATTTTTCAAGTGAGCAACACATAGGACCTGGGGGTCTCTGTTTTATGGATTTAATCTATATATGAAAGACAAGGCAAACTACCAGATAAACTCATTTCGACTCAAGTCTTACTGTTATACTTCTGCATCTGTGATATATTCAAGCATCTGGTTAACTTTCTTCTACTGAGTGCTATGAAGTGCAGCCTTCTGTATACCTGGTAACACAGCTCAGCGAGTTGAGGAGATTCTCTCACTGCCACTGGACCTGTTCTCCCTTCAGTTCCTTTCTCCAAGATGTTTAAAATGGCATGAAGGCACGTTCGAGGGCAACCTAAGACTCCTACGTGAAACCAAAAAGAAATTCAACTTTTAAATTTCTGCATTAAAACATTAAAATACCTTTAGAAAAGTTAAATTCCATAAACATATGTTCTACTGTAAACACCCTTTCAAATACTGACACCGAAAATTAATAAATGCTAATTTTCCAAGGCTTAATTTGTCCAGACTTGGTCTAAGTCCTAAAGATTGACCTACCACATGACCTCTCACTTTCAGTGAATTATCCCATGAGTCCAGAACTCAAGGAATGATCACTTAGCTAAACAAATACGACAAGAAAGAAATGTCTGTGTGTCTTATGGCTGTACCTGGATCCTGTAGGTTTGTGGTACTGACAGGCCTCTTCAATTCAAAGCCCAACAGGTAGAGAGCAAGATTGGGTGGATTGCGCTCCAGAGAGGTTATGAGAAGATTCAAGATGTGGATTCTTGTTTCCTGACGGATTCCAGCTAGTTTCTTCTCAAGTTCTGATCCTTCATGTGGAAACCCACAAAACAAAATTACAAAACAAAACAAAAATCAACATAAGCCACACTTAAATATATATAGCTTGCATTCCAAACCTCCATGTTCTTCCTCAAGTTTACCTCATTAGCCATCACAGTGAGTTCACATTTGTTGAAGAGGTTTCCACAAAACCTTACAGGTTTGTACCAGCAGATTTCCAAACTTCTCTATCATCGCCAATAGACAGTTAACAGTTTTCTTTATATTAAGTATTTATATAAAGTAAAAAATGAATACATTAATATAAGATATACCCTCTCCTAGAGGCGCCTGCATGGCTTAGTCGGTTAAGCGTCCGACTTCAGCTCAGGACATAATCTCACAGTTCGTGAGCCTGAGCCCTGCGTCGGGCTCTGTGCTGACAGCTCAGAGCCTGGAGCCTGCTTTGGATTCTGTTTCTCCCTCTCTCTCTCTGCCCCTCACCCACTCACACTCTGTCTCTGTCTCTCTCTCTCTCAAAAATATACAAACATTTAAAAAATTAAAAGAAAGAAAGACATACCCTCTTCTAGACGTACAAATTCTTCTGTGTCTTCACTATCCAAACATTCCACAAATCCAGCCATCAACTTCTGACTTACACTCTGGAGTCATATAAAGATTTGTTAAAACACAAATTTATAAAGTTCTTTAATAATGTGAGAGAAACTATGATAAATGTGATATACATTCACAAACATTTGTCTCTAAAGAAAAAAGGCAAATCTCTAAAGTATTTAGGTTTCAGTTACACTTTTAATAGGAAACTCAGTTCCTGAAATAGTAGTAAGTTAGCTCTCTATAGAAATAATTGAAGAAACAAAATTTTCTTTAAATGTTTATTTATTGTGAGGGAGAGAGAGAAAGAGTGCAAGCAAAAGTGGGGGAGGGGGGGAGAGAGAGAGAGAGAGAGAGAGAGAGAGAGAGAGATGGAAGTGAGGGATGGAGGGAGGGAGAGAGAGAGAATCCCAACACAGGGCTCGATGTCACAGGCGTGAGATCATAACCTGAGCTGAAATCAGGAGTCAGATGCTTAACCAACCGAGCCACTCAGGTGCCCCAAGAAACAAAATTTTTAACACTTTCTCGGTTTCAAAACTTGCTTCTCCAATTTTCTTTCCCAAAGAATCAAATCAGCTTTAAAAAAAAAAAAATACATTAAATTGCCATCTCATGATCTCTTCATTTATATACCCAATGGTATGGGATCTTAACTAAAATAAAATATAAAATTCTCATCTTCTCTCTTTACAAATGTTTTGCCTGTCACCAGTTTTATGTTTCTGGACTGAGAGATTAGATACTACTTAATCTCCTCGAGGAATATAGCAGGATGTTAAAACTGGTCATAATAATTCATACTCAAATGTATATGAGTGAGGGGCACCTTGGCTGACTCGGTTAAGCATGAGACTTCAGCTCAGGTCATGATCTCAAGGTTTGTGAGTTCGAGCCCCGCGTCGGGCTCTGTGCTGATAGCTCACAGCCTAGAGCCTGCTTCGGATTCTGTGTCTCCCTCTCTCTCTACCCCTCCCCTGCTCATGCTCTGTCTCTGTCAAAAATAAATAAACATTAAAAACATTTTTTTAATATGAGTGAGCTGAGAACCTCACCTACTACATCCCCTATCATGTAGTTTTCAAGAACCTCATCCAAAGGCCAGATTAGACATCAATATTTTACTATAAACAGTGGTTCTCAACCTGGGTGGTACTGACACTCCAGATGGCACCTTGGGAAATATGTGACGCCAGGGGCACCTGGGTAGCTCAGTGGGTTAAGTGCCCAACTCTTGATTTCAGCTCAGGTCACAATCTCATGGTTTGAGTTCAAGCCCCATATTGGGCTCTGTGCTGACAGAGCAGAGCCTGCTTGGGATTCTCTCTCTCTGCCCCTCCCCTGCTCATACTCTTTCTCAAAATAAATAAATAAACTCAAAAAAAGACAAAAAGAAATATGTGAGAGCCTTCTGAGTTGTCAAAACCAGAGTTTACTACTGACAGACAGTGTTAGGGGACTAGGGATGCTAAGAGTCTTGCAATATGAGCAAGAGTGACACACAAAATGAAGATCTGTCCCATCCAAAATGCCAGAGTAGTCCCTGTTTTAAAACACTGCGAAGGAGGACACCACAAAATATAACTAGCTAAAAGCAGTGGTTTCTAACATGAAGATACAATGGGACAAACGCCTATAATGAAGGAAAAAAAGCAGCAGATTCCCCAATAGTAGCTATTCAGCGAGCTATTCGGAATAGAAAGGGACTATAAATTGGATTAAATGAACATCTGAAAACTGTCTATGGTGCAATAGCCAATGGAGTGACACAAATGTAAGTCACCAGAAAGCCACAGAAGTAGACAACTCAACAGTGAGAAACACTGAGAATTGCAGAGGCTCCCTCAGATTGTACCCAACTGACAGAGGGAGAAACAACAGATGCAAAATACAAGCAGAAGCTGCACTTACAAACCTCATCACTTCAACTGCTCTATTAGAGGAGCAACAGTCCCGCTACGTCCTCCTGTCCACGCACGACAGCACAGACAGCACAATCACACACTACAGCCTGTGCACTGTCACTGCGGATGGCGACATCCGCAAACACGAATCACAGCCCAGTTGATGAACAGGTTTCACCATCATATATAAATCTACTTACTCTCACAGAATTGTTTCATAAACAAGAATATGATTCCTCTAATAGACAACTGTGACTTCCATACGTACTCAGAATGACCCAAAAGAAGTAACAACATGGGGTGTCTGGGTGGCTCGGTCGGTGAAGCATCCGACTTCGGCTCAGGTCGTATCTCACAGTTTGTGAGTTCGGGCCCCGCATCAGGCTCTCTGCTGTCAGCATGGAGCCTGCTTCAGATCCTCTGTCCCCGTCTCTCTCTGTTCCCTCCCTCTCCCTCTCTCTCTCTCAAAAAATAAATAAACATTAAGAAATAACAAGAACATCAGTTACCTGGTCATGTGTGAAATCTCCAACCAATTTTATCTGAATATTGGAGTTACAAGAGATACAGCAGAGGATCTTGGCACTTTCAAAAGCCAATTCGGGATTAGTATTGCCATGATATAGGTATCTTTAAAACAAGAAAACATTTGAGGAACAATTGACACAACTTTTGGCTTTTAAAACACTCTTCTCAACAAAGAACATATAGAATCAGGGTCGTAGAGCACTCTTGGGTAAATTAGACAATGACTTCCATTCTAACTAGATACAGTCTATTATGGGTTGAACTGCATTCCTCCAAAATTCAATCGCCGATACTGAACCCAAAGTGAACTTTTGGAAACAGGGTCTTTGTAGACACAGTCAAGTTAACGTGAAGTCATTAGGGAAAACCCTGGTCCAACGACTGCTGTCCTTATTAAAAGGGGGAATTTGGAATAGATACGCACACAAGGAGAACGCCATGTGAAACTGAAGACAGTAATCGGGGTGATGTCTCTGTAAGTCACAAAACAAACAGTGCCAAGCAAACCACTGGAAGCTAGGACATATACAGTGAGAAGTTTGCTCCCTAGCCTTGTCCTCCAAACACCCAGTCTCCCTACAGGAGACAAATAGTACCAAAGTAATGTCATTTTATACTTAGAAATGTTTAGGAACAGAATCCATTAAGGAAGAAGAAAAAGAAATTGTAAAGGTCAGAGAAATTAAAATCAGAGGGGCTAAGGAAGGTAAGAACAAAACGAGCCCCACTTACCCCACTCGCCAAGTAATGAATGAGAGATCTGATCAGACTTGGAAATCAAAGGTAGAATGCCCACGTGATTTTATTTAGACATTTTTCTACCTACAAATGTAACTTACCTGGCAATATTCACCACATTATCGGCCTTCTTAGTTCTGGGATTGATTCCCTGTAATAGCTGTTCTAAAGGAGAGACTATTAGAGCCAGCTGACTCTCTCTTAGAAGATCCATAAAGAGATTTTCCTTTTGCAGAGTAAGATTGAGAAGGGCAAGGCAGTGCTGCACCGCTTTCTCCAGATGCTTCTTCCCTAGAAAAAATTACAAAGAAAATTAGAAAGTTCTACATGAATCTTAAAAACACATAGTTCTTAGGAAAACAAGCTAAAGGACAAATTCTGGACTCAAAAAGCCCTCAGAAGGTCACTTACAGCAGCAACTTCATAAAACTGTTCACTCGAGCAATTCACAGTAATTTGGTAACTCAAGATTCTTTGTATGCAATGGCCTCTCGTCATTTTCCCTGATCTCTTCCTTGATTATTTAAAGCAATGGTTCTCGGATGGGGGTGATTTAGGACCCGAAAGACACCTGGCAAGGTCTGGAGATACTTTTGGTTGTCACAACTGGGAAAGCACTACAGGGATCTAGTGGGTAGAGCCTACAAAGCACAGGACGGCCCCCACAACAAAGATTTTTATCTTTGAATGTCAGTGTGAATGGTGCCAAGACCTGGTAAGCGATTTAGAGTGATACATGCTCATTGCAGAAAACGTGCAAATAAAGAAATTGAGAATTTGAACAAGGATCACCCATAAACCCACCATTCAAATTTAAAATACATGGGCTCTCGAGCCAAACTGCCTAAATTCAAATCACAGCCCTAAAACTTGCTGCAGATAAAGATGCAAAACCTCTCTCTTGCACAATTTCCTTATTTACAAACTGGAAGTAATAACATCTACTACAAAGGGCTTTTGTACAGATTAAATGTGTTAAATGTGCTCTTAACAGCACCAAGTACATACGAAGCACTCAATAAACCATGATAATTAGCAGTAATAATGATATTAAGTGAAATTTATCAAACACTGTATCAGGCACGATAGTAAGTGCTTTGACAAATACCATATGGACAAGAAACAAAAAGTGCATTAGATTTAAATGTAAGCACATTAGAGATATCAAAGTGAAAGAAAGATCAATATAATTACCTATAAAAGACCATGCAATGAAACACAGTTCTACTGACAGTCTCTGTACCTCACTCTTTCACTTTTAATATACTTTGCTTGTATGACTCACTGAAACCACCACTGTGGATACAGAGAATCTTACAGTGAAAAAGGACTTCAAAAATCATCTCTTTCAAACCTCCATTTATAAAAAAAGAAAATATCAAAACTGTTTTCAAGACGTTAAGACATTCAGGCACACACCAGGGAAAGGGGCATAGGTATCCAGCTGCTTAACGCCTTCCTCCAGCAAACTAAGAGCAAGCTCCAACGTTGGTGACTCATTCAGAAGATGATACATCAGACTAAATCCTGGTGGTTTGTAGGCTATGATTTCTTCTCCTAAATAGAACATAACACAGTCCAGGAGATGGTCAGTTAGTATTTTTGTCATACCCTTGATTTATATGAAATATACGAGACTTGTAAATTAAATGGCATCTAAACGGGCTACTTTCAATTTAGAGACAATGGCACAAACTGTACACAGTGGTAATTCCCAAAGGGCTGATTTGCTCATAGTAGTTAGTTACCTATGTTAACTCCTTAAAGGATCTATAAGGAGGTGTTCTTTCTTTCATTCAGCAAAATTTTACTTTATTTTCTCTTGCTCAGAACAATTAAAATAACTAAAACAATGTAACAAAAAAAGATTATATCCCAACTTAATTCATTAACTTAGAAATAATCTGTATCTTATATATATAAGTTATAAATAGCTTTATCAATAGTTGACAGCATACTTGGAAGTGATAAATTACCTTGTAATTCCACAAACTGGTCTACAAAATCTTCAAGTTGAGGCTCATAATCTCTGAGCAATTTATAAAACACTTCCAAAACAACCTCAGCAACTTCCCACTATAGAAAGAGACAAATATTACAGTAATGATAAAACAGTCCAAGGTGACGGCCTTATTAAGCTTTTCATTCCTCCCACTTTTCTCCAGAACATGACTGAAGTCCCTTCTCCAAAGTGTCAAATATTTCATATTTTCTCTAAAATTCTCAGGTTGTAAAGGGGCCGAGAAATCATCTAACCGCCCTTATATCACAAAGAAAGCTAATGAAGCTCAGAGCATGAATAACTTCCCCAAACCATAAAGCTTGGTAGCAAACATGCTGGAAATTAAGCCCTAGACTTCTATTCCCAGACCAGTATTGTATCTTATATGACTCTAGCCAAACAAGTTAAGAAGATTCAAGGGACGCTTGCCCCTAATGGACCCATTAATATCTTTTTGTTAAAAATAGTTTTTTAAGGGGCACCTGGGTGGCTCAGTTGGTTAAGTATCCAGCTTTGGCTCGGGTCATGATCTCACAGTCTGTGAGTTCGAGCTCCGCATCTGGCTCTGTGCTGACAGCTCAGAGCCTGGAGCCTGCTTCTGATTCTGTGTCTCCCTTTTTCTCTGCCCCTCCCCTGCTTGTGCTCTTTCTCTCTCTCTCTCTCTCAAAAATAAATGTTAAAAAAAATGATTTTTAAAAGCTATGTGACGAGGAAAAATATTTATGCCAAAGGAAAAACATGTATAATAGTATAGATGGCAAAATTAAAACTTTGTTCTAAAAACAATTCCACTGCAAAGAATTTATTAAGGCTGAGGCTGGTAACTGTAGTTAGGGTGGTTTTTTAAATTATTATTTTAAAATAATTTCCACTACACATAATTTTATCAAGGCTGAGTCTAGGAATTAGGATTATACAGTGATTTTTTTTATTATTTTTAAATTATCCACCTATCTATATTTTCCAAAAACTTCAAGATCACTTATTTAAGTAAAAAAGGCTTATTATCACCACATAATGAATGATTTTAGGATTTATAAATATATATACTAGCTCTATGTCTATGTTATTTATCTCAATGTAAAGCACTGTTTTTGTGAGAAGCTACTGTTCTAAAATACAGTGACAGAAGTTAAACCTGAAGAAGACTTTCAAGTGAAAAGAATCCATGAAGTTGAGGAAAAATGCCTGAGGGTAAATATGTTGGGGTGGAACTGAAATCAGTGGTAACTAGGGGAAACAGCAGCACTGGAAGGGTCCAGATGCATGAATGAAAAACAGTAACCCCTGGCAAGAACATGGCTGACTCAAGATCTAAACCCTTAGGTCATAATGACCTTTTTAAGAAAAGGCAAATAAGGTACTTGAGACAAGTGTGAAAACGTATCAGAGCATTTTGCTGAAGAGGTCACAATTACCAGCATCCATTATTCAGCATCTGAAATGCCTTTTATTAACAAGGCATGGCTGCTGTCATTGTTTTCATCCAATAAGGAAATAGATGTTAAAGAGGTAATTTTAGGACTTAAATGTACACCTCTCCCAGTATTTATTTTAACTATGTGAGAAGCAAAAATCATAAAACAACAGACAAAAAATGAGTTTCAGTTATTTGGGACTAAGTATTAGAAACAAACTGTGTCCAATGAAAGGGTAATAATGAATACGTACACCATGCTACATACAAGTAATGATTATGCAATCAATGAAGAGATGGTTTTCAAAGAATCTTTGATGGCATGAAAAAGTGCTCATGATACTGTATTTAGTGGCCAAAAAGAGATACAAACGAATGTTAACTATCTCAATTTAAGCGCACGTGCGTGCGTGTGTGTGTGTGTGTGTGTGTGTGTGTGTGTATATACGTATATATGAAGAAGGATACGTTATCCTTCCTTTGGCAACAGGATTATGGATAATATAATTTCTTCTCACATTTTTCTATAGTTTCCTAATTGTCCCAAATTAGCACAAACAAAATTATTTTTATAATCACTAATATAACAACAAATAAACCCAACAGGTTCAAAAACAGCAAATTATAAAGTAGAAATGTCCCTACAAGATACATCCAAGCGTATTCTGTGAGGCAATAAACATTATAGACTAAGTGAATTACGTCAGAATCTGAAAGGGTCTCTTACATAGCTTAGTGGTTATGAGCTTGAATCTGGAATCAGAGTCCTAGGTTCAAATCCTGGTTCTGGACCTTAGGCAAGTTCCTTAACCTTGCTAAGCCTCCATCTGTAAAATGGGAATGTTCATAGTACCTGCCTCACAGTAATAATGGAATTATATAAGATGATATATACAGTAAGTTCAGTTGCGAGTGTGTCGCAACCAGAGGAAATACGTATGTAAATGTCAGTGCTCCCTCAGCCTCCATCCCTGGCAAACATAACTGACAGATCATAATACGTCTTCCTATCATGACAAGGCTCCATAATCCAGAAGTGCTACTAATCAAGAGAAATTGGTGTGCAAGTTTCAACTTATTTCAATCTCTAAACTAAATCACCTCAATAAAGGATGATACGTTTCCAACTGACAAAGGTGTGACATTTTTGGTTCAATTTTGGTCAAAATGTGTTCAGTTAAGGATCTGAGTAACTATGAATTTGTATCAATTGAATTACCGTCACTAAAAAGTCAGTGCTTTGGTTTTAGTGCCCAAATTCATTTTTTTTTTTTTTTTTTTTTTTTATATAGAATTTTCTTTTTTTTTTTTTTTTTTTTTTCAACGTTTATTTATTTTTGGGACAGAGAGAGACAGAGCATGAACGGGGGAGGGGCAGAGAGAGAGGGAGACACAGAATCGGAAACAGGCTCCAGGCTCTGAGCCATCAGCCCAGAGCCTGATGCGGGGCTCGAACTCCCGGACCGCGAGATCGTGACCTGGCTGAAGTCGGACGCTTAACCGACTGCGCCACCCAGGCGCCCCCCAAATTCATTTTTTTTAATGCACATAAACTAATCAGATCACGGACATCTCTGTGTTAAAACTATGAATTTTACTGATTGCCAAAAGCTAAAATGAATTTACAGCATCTCATACCTTTAATAAGAGAAAAAGCAGCAATAAACGAGTAAGGAGAAAATAGGTTTTCTCTGTATATTACCTTTTCAGCTGCTCTCCGGTAAGCTCTTGTGCGGAATCGGAGAAACACAGAATCTCTAAGGAACTGCAAATAAGGGTCAAAGCCAGGGGGCCTCAGGCCAGCACCTAAATTAGAAGGAAATGAGCTCTCCACCAGGGTACTAATAAGCTGGCAAAAGGCCCGAGTCAACGGGTATTCTTCACACCGGGATTCTATTTCATTTAGTTCAACCTTCCAAAAGAAAAAATAAAGAAATTTAGTAATATGAAACCATCAGCTATAAAGTACACAACATTTTGCAGACATTGACTCACTAGTATTGAGCTAGTCATCATAATTATCATCACACCAAAAGATACATTATCTCACCATTTTTCATTTAGAGGAAAAGACACCAAAGTATCATATAAATTGAATTAACCAGATGGAAGAATTTCAAATTCCCATGTATTGTTCCCAGGTGTGAATTAAAAATAGAAATCTTCTATGTTTCTTTATGAAAAAGAGAGGGGGAGTGTAGAGAGAGAAGCAAAGAAACTAAAACAAGTAAATTCTCACTTCAGGTTGACCCAAGTAATCCAATTAAACTGGGTTCAACGCAAACTTTCAGTTTGGGTGGCTGCCATAGAACATCCTTTCCCAGCTCTGAAACCTGAAGTATTTTGCTTCCTCTCAGGAAAAATGTCATGTCCATTTCAACACTGACCAGACAACACTTCAAATGAAAACATATTAAACTTGAAAATTATAAGGAACCTCACAGGGTATAAGAATACTTTTTGTTAACTTTCATCATGTGAATGTACGAGTAGAGCATTTAAACTCAAAGGAAAACTTTACCTCGATACCAATCGCTTGCCTCTGGCTTGGAACCCTTACGGTCTGCAGTATCTTAAAATGATAAGAATGAGATGTTAGAAGCATTCCCTACTCCTCAATGAAAAGCAGTGACTCTGTAATATAAACAGTAATATTCACACCCACAGGTGTGTGTATCTTATGATGCTAATCAGAGAGGACAATTGAGAAGTCTCTGATGGACTTTCATCAGCAACTGTGCAGGGTTCAGGTAGAAGCTCCAATTATTTGGGCTTCAGAAAACTGATGGTTTCTAAGTGCACATGAGATGTATTTTCAGCAAATTTCCTGAGATATTCCAGGAATGAATCTTAAGAGGATTTATGGGACAAAAATCTCACCAGTGTTCAAGACCAGCCCTACTATTAGCACCAGAAAACCAATAATTAAATTTGTCAAGAACAGGTTTGAACAGGTTTCTTATGTGGGCAAAAGTTTTGAGTTTAAGCTGTTCCGACCTGACCTTGCTAGGAACATAGAGCAGTATATGGTATAGTTAATTACGCTTAATGTCATGTTACTTGACATTCTTACAAGTTGAAAATATACTATCAGGCAGCAGCCTTTAAAAAGAAGTCTTGTTCTAAGGATAGAAATGTCTAAACCCACTCATACTGCATTTTCGTTATAAAGGAGCAGTATAAGCACTTAGGACATGAAGTACTGACACACTTCTAAATGCAAAAATGAAGCATTAATACTAAACCAAAAGTGACTCAGCCTCTCGGTACATACCAGCTCCCTTCATTTTGCTCTTGCTAAGTATCATTACATCTTCAGGACACAGGTTAGAAAATAACTAGAATATTTTACTGCTTCAAAACAAAGTTACAATCACCGGCACCTGTACGTTGTAGTGTTTTTTAGACAAACACATATTCCATCTCACCATTTTCCTAGAGTTATTTCTGTAAAGCACATCATTAGTCTCCTTTTTAAATTTAGCATATACATTGAATAACTACACCTTCACAGAAAAATGCCAATACGCTTTACGTCTAAAGAAAGTTGAAAGAGAGATTCTTCATTCTTCTCGTGTGGGACAGGAGGACACAGACGAAGCAAAAAAGAAAAGCGGATGTTCCCCACATTTAATGAATACAAATAATGCCTGTAGGCTCTTATCCTCCTGGTCTCAAGGACGAGTTGAGGAATTCTGTCCATTTATTAATTTCTCACAGACACTGAAAAACAAAGTCTTAAGAGAAGAACCCATCTCCAGTAACCTAGTGAAGCTGTCAACTGATCCAAGAGAAAAACCCAAGGTGGCTCGTTTCTGATGCTATGCTCAGTACTATAGTCGTAACTGTCTAACTGGGAAGGTCATGGTATACTGTGAGTTGCGAACTGGATGCTCTTGCTTCTGCCACAGTATCAAGCCTCACTTCCCAAACTGTAATAAATAAGAGAGCTTGTAATACTACCTGAGTGTATTCCAACGACTGCCAGAGGGAAGCAGCAATTTCAGGAGATTTTCCAAAAGCTGCAAGGGTCTTGAGCAGCTCTGCTTTTAGAACAGGGGGAATGCTGCATTGCAGGAGTCCCAGGATCACCACAACCGGGGTCCACTGAGGATGCTCACAGAGTGCCAGACGAGCATTTTCACTCTGGGAATTGAACACAAAAAGAACAAGAAGGACTTTCCATTTTTAAAAGCTAAGAAAAATGACCAGCAATAATCTAAATTGCTAGCACTTATACCGAGTATTCAAAGGCCTAATACATACTAAAACAAAGAGAAGCTTATGGCTTATGTGTGAAGTCTATCAGTGGATCATATCAGATTACTGCTCAGTCAATGTAAAGAAGAGGGGAGAAACAGCCTTTTACAATTCCTTTTATAGCTCTAAGCGTGGAAAATAATACATATGAGATAAATGGTCGGCCAGGGTCACATAAATCTTAACCTAAGCACTGTCAATCCTGCCTGAAACAATGTAATATATTTTTTTACTATATGAATAAATGCCATTTCAATTTTTGAGAAAAAAATGAAGATATATATGGTATCAAATACCACTCCATTTTAATTCAATAAGAAGTAATTACTATCTTCATGTTTTAATGTTTAATAATGTTAATCCTGGAAAAACTAAAAGGCCCTATTCCTATCTTCAAGACAGAATGTCTACACAACTTTGCTCTAGGGTATAAGAGAAACAAGTAGAAGAGATTTCTGAGCAGAGAAATTATATAATGAAACTAATGTTTCCTATGAAGACTAATTTGGGGGGCTCCTGGGTGGTCCAGTTGGTTAAGCATCTGACTCTTGATTCTGGCTCAGGTCATGGTCCCCCCGGTTGTTGAGACTGAGTCCCGAGTCAGGCTCTACACTAGCAGCACAGAGCCTACTTGGGATTTTCTCTCTCTCTCTCTCTCTCTTTCTCTCTCCCTCTCCCTCTCTTCCCCCCGCCACCCCACCCATCCCCTGTTTGCACATGCTCTCTCTCAACATAAATAAACATTTAAAAAAAATTTAAAGACTAATTTGGCAGTAGCAGGTGAGATGGTTTGGTGTAAGGAGAGAATAAAAGAGTAATTCAGTAAATAACTTTTCTTTTTAATTAAAAATATTCTTGGGGTGGGGCGCCTGGGTGGCGCAGTCGGTTAAGCGTCCGACTTCAGCCAGGTCACGATCTCGCGGTCCGTGAGTTCGAGCCCCGCGTTGGGCTCTGGGCTGATGGCTCGGAGCCTGGAGCCTGTTTCCGATTCTGTGTCTCCCTCTCTCTCTGCCCCTCCCCCGTTCATGCTCTGTCTCTCTCTGTCCCAAAAATAAATAAACGTTGAAAAAAAAAAATTAAAAAAAAAAAATATTCTTGGGGTGCCTGGGTGGGTCAGTCAGTTAAGTGTCACACTTCGGCTCAGGTCATGATCTCATGGTAAGTGAGTTCAAACCCTGTGTCCACCTATGTGCTGATGGCTCAGAGCCTGGAACCTGCTTCAGATTCTGTGTCTCCCTCTCTCTGCCCCTCCCCCCGCTCTCACTCTGTCTCTCTCTCTCTCTCTCAAAAATGAATAAACATTAAAAATAATGATAATAAAAAATTTCTTGGGGCAGGGCACCTAGGTAGCTCAGTTGGTTGAGCGTCTGACTCTTGATTTTGGCGCAAGTCATGACCTCATGGTCATGGGATCCAGTACTGCAATGGGCTCAGTGCTGAGCATGGAGCCTGCTTAAGATTTTCTTTCTCTTTCTCTTTCTCTCTCTCTCTCTCTCTCTCTCTCTCCCCTCCCCCCCATCCCCTCCCCTGCTCTCTCTCAAACTAAAAATTTTTTAAAGTAAAAATTGAAAAAAAATTCTTAGGGCACCTGCGTGGCTCAGTCGGTTGAATGTCCGACTGTTGATATAGCTCAGGTCAAGAACCTAGGGTTATGGGATTGAGCCCCACATCAGGCTTTGTGCTGAGTGTGGAGCCTGCTTAATATTCTCTCAATGTCTCTGTCTCTGTCTCTCTCCCCTTCTGCCCCCTCCCCTGCTTGCAGTTTCTAAAATTTAAAAAAAAAACAAATTTTTAAAAAATATTCTTTACGCATAGATACACACCAACAAATACCTACGCTAGGGAACCTTCTAGAAGGATGTGAATCCAAACACTGATTCTTATTTGCCCTTCTATTTTCTTTCAGGCACATGCTACTTATTATTTTCACGTTAGCTGACGGCAATAAGTAGAGCTACCGTTACATCCTCTGAAGGTAAAGAAACACAGAGCCTAAAAACAGAATTCTGTGTGCAAAATTCATCACTTATAAACTTCAAGCATTTCACAAACGTCTGGGATCTTCTCAAAATGCCCCCGTGCTAGAAAACAAATAAAATTACACTCTTACATACTGTGGATGATAATTACCCAAGTAATGATGGTGGATGTGAGCTGTAAAAAGGCAATGAGCCCATCCTGCTCCTTCTGGGTGATGCCACGTGAAGGAAGGTGACGGTACTGGACACTATCTGCACTTGGAAGATCCTTCCGGAGATGCTCATGGTAAAGCATTAAGGAGTGAAAGAAATGTTCCCAGGAAACAGGACTGCCACCTGTTCCCTGAATATTTTCAACTGTAAAGAAAGACAGCATAAAATTTTCTTTCAAAAATGTCTATGCATTTGCTTGGAAATGGAGGGAGAAAATAAATTGAAAACAATAAACTGTGCCTTTATCCTAGATAAGCAGAGTATGTTGTCTTGTCTAGAATAAGCAGTGTGTTGAAAATGGGGTAGGATCCATCTGTGAGCTCAGTCTCTGGATTAATTTTTCTTCAGGGCTAAGAACAGGTGGTACCCAGGCACATGCAAAAGTAAATTACGTGGATGTCAGTTACCTATTTTATATCCATAAGAGTTCTCTGTGTTGTCCTGTGACTACACGGGGCTCCTTTCCCCAACAGCTAATTCCCAAACGTGAGCTTAAATTCCCACAGAGAGAGATAAGGACAGTCTAGATTTGTAATTTACACTACTCCGCTACATACCAAGCACAGGGCAAGATAAGCAGGCCTTGACAGAGTAGTCAAAACACTGGCCTTGGAGCTAGGCAGAGCTCAATTCCAATCATGGGACCTACCAAGCAGATGTTTAATAACTATTTCTTTCTCTTCTCTTTTCCAGTGTTTCAATTTAACCAGACTCAAGTCTGAAAATTAAATGAGGAAATTGGGAGAGGGTTGACAGAGAAACTGTAAGAAGAGAAATTTAGAAAACAAGTACTTATGAATTAAAAAAAAAATCAAAATCATATGGCAAGGGTATATAGTATGCATTGAATACCAGATGTGTTCTTGGAAGTTTTTATATATTAATTCTGATTTCTTTTTTTTTTTTTTTTTTTTAATTTTTTTTTTCAACGTTTATTTATTTTTGGGACAGAGAGAGACAGAGCATGAACGGGGGAGGGGCAGAGAGAGAGGGAGACACAGAATCGGAAACAGGCTCCAGGCTCTGAGCCATGAGCCCAGAGCCCGACGCGGGGCTCGAACTCACGGACTGCGAGATCGTGACCTGGCTGAAGTCGGACGCTTAACCGACTGCGCCACCCAGGCGCCCCTTAATTCTGATTTCTTAAACTGAATTGTATCTAACAAAGTCAACGGGAAAACTCCCCAACCTATGAGACCATAATTAAGGCATCACTATGCATAAAGCTCCCAAGGTACTTCTTTCCCATTATTATAAAAATAATTTATACACCTAGTAAAACTTAGTACAAGTAACCAATATTCTTTAACAGGCAGGGGAACAGTGAGTTCAAGAATGTCATGGGGCACCTGGGTGGTTCAGCTGGTTAAGCGTCCAACTCTTAATTTGGGCTCAGGTCATGATGTCACAGTTCGTGAGATTGAGCTCCATGTCAGGCTCCATGCTCACAGCACAGAGCCGGCTTGGGAGTCTCTCTCTGACCCTCCCCCGCTCATTCTCTCTCAAAAAACCCAAACAAAACAATGTCACAACAAACTTAGATAACATCCAAGTTTCTCTTACCGTGACTACTACCATTGACTTTAAGCAGGCTGAAACAGTAGTGGGCGCACTGGGGCCCATTGGCTAATCCTTGGAGCATTTTCAAATAAGGAATGTAAATCGTTGGAGGCAACAGGTCACCCATTTGCCTAACAAACTTTGACAAGACGACCTGAAACAGGGAAAAATCAATAGTTTACATAGCATGGATTAACTAGTGAAGACTACATATGAACTAAAACTAAGTGCACTGATTTAATGCCTCAAAGATAAAATAATTTGGTATTCTACTTATGAAAAATTATTTTTTCAAGATTGTCACTAGCAACTTAATCAATTATAGAATTTTCTGTGAACAAAAAGCACATTTGTTTCAAAACATCTCAATGCCACAGAACATAAGGCTACTTACATTTTAAATATGTAAAACAATCGAAGAAATTTACTCCTCTAAAATAAACCAGCAAAGTCAAATATACTTGGAACCCACGGTTCCTGAATCCCAGTCAAATTTAGTATGAAGACCCAGGAACCTGAAAGAATTTTGGAGGGTAGCCTAAAAATACTGTTTTCTGTTCTGGCTAATACCACATTCCCACATTCCTGTTCTGTAAATCCACTTCTTAGTTTTCCCTTTTATCTTTGCTTATTCCTTAAATCTATTAACAAATAAAAATGCTATTCAGACACTCAGTCTCATTGGTTGGATTTCAGAACTGAAAATGTTACTGGTCTCTGGAAGTTATTGTTAAATCTATTAGAACAGTGATTTTTCTAATTATGGAGAAAATTATCCTTATTTTTAAGAGATAGTCACTTATCCAGTAAAAGGTGAAATGTCATGCTGTCTATAAGTTACTTTCATGTACTCCAGAAAAATAAAAGTAGTAAAAATAACAGCAGTGGATGAAGCAAACGAGGCAAAATGTTAACAGCTGTTAAATTAAGATGTTCGGTGTTCACTATAATTATTCTCTCTTCCATGTTCCAAATATTTCATAAGGATTTTTTTAATCTTCAAAAATTTTAATCACTCCTTCTCCAAGACATTTTTGTAAATGGGGAGAAAAGTGAAACAATAAATGTAACAAATGCAGTAAAAAGAAAAGGTGTGTGATCTCAGCCTCTAGCATAACTAAAAATTATTCAACATGAAAGACTCCAGAATACGAAATCCCAAAAGATGAAGATCGATACTGCAATCCATCTTATTTGCTACTGTGTATCATACTTCAGTTAATATAGGACAGAAAATGGACTTTTTCCTACATATTTTACTGATTCATTCTGTCATCAATTCTAACTTCTCAGCCTTTCCTTTTAGTACCTACACCTATCCTAACCTCCCCAACTTGTTAAGAATGGTGTATATTGGGTTATTGTCATGCCTATTGGGGACAAACTAATAAATAAATACCAGTAACATTCAAGCAAGTGACACATAGAAAGACTAGACACCTTTCTATGATTGGACACATAGCTAATATGTTACCTAAGACTGACTACATAAACTCCAAAATGATCAGAACTTAAATTTAACACTTTCAAATTTCAAAAAGGAAAAAAGCGCAAATTTCTAAAGGTTACACAAGTAGTCATTTGTGTTAACAGCAATTAGGAATTAACATTTCTTCACGGTTCAAGACTCCCACTTACACCAAGGCAGAAAAACAGAAAAACTAAGAGCTTACCTGGCGTTGAGGGGGTCGCTGATGAGCCACCCCAAGGTAAGAACCTATGATAGTGGAAGTCTGAAGAGGCTCTGAGGGACACCAATATTCCAGAGCAAGCTCCAGATTAAAAGCGTTCTTTTTATATAGCTCACCAATCTGCAAAGAATAAGCAGACACTGGGTGAAAATGCCTCTAACTCAAAAATTACCTTGAATTGAAAGTTTACATTTTTATGGAACTCAATTATTTAAGATCTTACAGCTGAACCTTCCCAAAGTTAGGGAGTAAATAATGGAAGGAGGGAGAGATGACCATGCATCCAGTGTAATGGCTTACCAAGAGCATTAAGTGTTCCAGATCCCTTCTAAGTGAAATGGGAGGTTCATTACCCATCTGCATACTCATGTGAATCATTCGAGCATCTTCATCTGCCCGATTCCTCAACTGTTTTACCTATTAAATGCATTGCATACAGTTTAATAGGGAAATTTATTATATGGGTTAATAATACTGAAAACAGGAAACCAGCCAACTGTCTAAAAGTGATTACACAAAAGAAAACCTGTTATAACATCTATTCCACTTTAATGACATAACAAAATATACTAGGAATTTTAGTATGATATCACCATCCATAATTTATATCTTAAAACTTCAATGCATTTTCCACTACAGAGAAAGTGAGTTTAACAACAGTGTTTCTGAACGGGAACATTACTACATTTTAGACAGGACATTTCTTCACTGGGCTGGATCATCCTGACCACTGCAGCACAGTTTAGCACCCCTGAGCTACCTACTGGCTACCAACAACTCCACCACAGATATTATAACAAGCAACACTGGTGCCATTCATTTCCCCAGCATGCTCTGAACGCTATTATTGCCCTGGCTGAGAACCATTACCTTATAAACATTCATGTGAACTGGGGCGCCTGGGTGGCTCAGTCGGTTGAGCGTCCAACTTCGGCTCAGGTCAAGAGCTCACAGCTCTTGAGGTCGAGCCCAGCATTGGGCTCTGTGCTGACAGCTCAGAGCCTGGAGCCTGCTTTGGATTTTGTGTCTCCCTCTCTCTCTGCCCCTCCCCTGCTCATGCTCGCTCGCATGCTCTCTCTCTCTCTCTGTCCCAAAAATAAGTAAACGTTAAATAAAAAATTTTTTTAATAAAATAAAAGGGGGGGGGGCCTGGGTGGCTCAGTCAGTTAAGCGTCCTACTTTGGCTCAGGTCACGATCTCACAGTTCATGGGTTTGAGGCCATTGGGCTCTGGACTGGCAGCTGGGAGCCTGGAGCCTGTTTCAGATTCTGTGTCTCCCTCTCTCTCTGCCCCTTCCCAACTTGTTCTTTCTATCAAAAATAAATAAACATTAAAAACAAAAACCAAAACAAAAAGCTAGACAAACCCACAATTACAGGTGAGGATTTCAACACTCCTCTCTCATTATTTTTTAATATTTAGTTATTTTTGAGAGAGAGAGAGACAGAGCACAAGCAGGGGAGGGGCAGAGAGAGAGGGAGACACAGAATCCAAAGCAGGTTCCAGGCTCCAAGCTGTCAGCAAGAGCCCAATGCAGCACTTGAACTCACGAGCTAGGAGATCATGAGTTGAGCTGAAGTCAGAAGCCCAACCAACTGAGCCACCCAGGCGCCTCCCTCTCTCATTATTCAATAGAACGAGTATGTGAAATTAGTAAGGACGTCAAAGACTTAAACACTATTAGCAACTTTACCTAACTGGCATTTACAGAATACTCCACATAACAGCAACAGAATATACATTCCTTTCATGTGCACACAGGACATTTTCCAAGTTGACCATATTCTCAAACATAAAGCAAACCTCAGCAAATTTAAGATAACTGAAATCCTATAAAGTATGTTCTCTGACCACAACTAAAATAACCTAGAAACCAGTTGCAGAGAGACACCTAGAAGCTCTCAAATATTTGGAAATTAAACAATGCCACTTCTAAATAACTCATCGATCAAAGAAGCCTCAAGGAAAATTACAATACATATTAAATTGAACAAAAAAGAAAGCAACATATCAAAATTTATGTGACACAGCCTAAAGCAGTAATTAAGAGATAAGTGTTCTAGAGAAACTAAATGAGAAGCGAAAATTAAACCCAACAAAAGGGAGAAAAAAATAAAGAGCAGAAATCAATGATAGCAAAACAAAGTAAAAGAAAATCAAGGAGGGGCATCTGGGTGGCTCAAGTGGCTCAAGCATCCGACCCTTGATTTCAGCTCAGGTCATGATCTCATAGTTCGTGAGTTCGAGCCCCACATTAGGCTCTGTGCTGACAGCACAGGATCCTCTCTCCTTCTCTCTCTGTCCCTCCCTCCCCGTCTCAACAATAAATAATAAAACATTAAAAAAAAAGAAAAGAAAAGAAAAGAAAATCAATGAGGCCAAAAGGTGGTTCTTTGGAAAGATCAATAAAATTGATAAGCCTCTAGCCAGGCTAATTAAGAAACAAAAAGAGAAGATACAAACTATCAAAATTAAGAATAAGAAAGGAAACATCATCACAGAACCTATATACATGAACAGTATAATAAAGGAGTATTAGGAATAACTTTAATGTCAATCAATCTGAACGAAAAGGACAAATTCACTGACAAATACAAACCAGTTTGTTCAAGAAGAGACAGATAACCTAAATACTCCTGTATCAAAAAAAAAAAACCCTCCAGTATCCCCAATTGTGTGAATTGTTTACCCTATTCAAACCACTGATTATCTTTCCATAATCAAAGTCCCATCTGGACTACTGATTAGGAAAAACTTTAAGTCTTAAGCTCTCTAAGGCTTCATTTCTACAAATGTAAAATGAAAGGATTAGCAGGCTTCTTCCTATTCCAAAATTCTGTGGTGTTAATCTATCAAGTCCTCAAAGGTTACTGAGGGTTCAGGTTATCTGTTAAAGTATTCCTTGAATGGGGCACCTGGGTGGCACAGTCGGTCAAACATCCGGAGTCTTGATTTCAGCTCAGGTCATGATCTCACAGTTCATGAGATTGAGCCCCATGTCAGGCTTGGGATCCACTATCTCCCTCTCTCTCTGTCCATCCCCTGCTCATGCATACACGTGCTCCCTCCTTCTCTCTCTCTCAAAATAAATAAACTTAAAAAACGTTCTTCCAAGTATTCCTTGACTATTCTAGTCCTAAGGGAGCTATCCTTAGCCTATATAAATTCATAGTAGTTTACTCTCTATACCTCTCATTTACCTACTTTTACTACCTAATCTCTCCAACTAGATTCTAAATTCTTTGCTGATAACGAATGAGTCTCCTACTTATTGGTCTTCTTCACAACACCTAGAATACATAGTACCTGGCACACAGAAGAAACTCAACAAACACTTAATTCGTTAAATAATGAATAAGCACTGCACTCCTTGTTTGTTGCCATTTGAGGTACCTTTTCCATTTGCCTGATGTGTTTCAGGAGGTATGGTACCAAAACCACACAATATTACAAATGTAGGTACTCTGGGGTGCTTTTTTATGTTTTATTTTATTTATTTATTTTAACATTTGTTTATTTATTTTGAGAAACAGAGAGAGCTCAAACAGGGGAGGGGCAGAGAGAGAGGGAGACAGAGAATCCCAAGCAGGTTCTGCGCTGCCAGCATGGAGCCCAACACGGGGTGTGAACCCACGAACTGTGAGATCATGACCTTAGCTGAAGGCAAGAGTCAGACACTTAACCAAATTAGCCACCCAGGAGGCCCTGGGGTGCTTTTTAAAATACACACATAAAAAGTGAATTCATAGGGCTTTACTCCCTCATTTACTTCCTGCCCTCACTTTGATGGCTTTCTTGGCACAACACTGCACAAAACACATACACTCTCATGAAGCCATCTGACATGGCTCATAGTTATAGATCATACTGATAGCTTGAATTCTTTATTCAAAAGTAGCCTTTGCATTACTTGTAAGCAAGCAGAAGCCCATTTATACACTAATTAAGAGTCTAAACAATTATCTATAAAACTGGAAATTTTCCACTATGGCTCTTCCAAATCATATGTAAAAATATATCAATAAGGCAAACCTAAGCACTGATCCCTGGGATAGCATGGTATTAATACTTTTCTACCCATAGTGATTTAACTATTACTTTCTCCTTATTAACTATTCTCAGCGTCAAATATATTGTTCTTTGAAGCTTATTCTCAGTTAACAGGTCTTATTTCATTTTCATGAGTTACTAATTCAAAAGCTGTAACACAACTATTGCCAAATTACGTTCTGTAGTAAAATATTTTACTAGTTTCTAAAACATAAAGTTAGCTAATTGATCGGTTCTATTATCTCATAAAAATCTTCTACTACTTTGTACTCATCCTATATTATTACACATACCTTCATTGGCATGAGTGCAAGGAAATCTGTGATGAGATTATGGATTCTACGAATATAAAATTCCTCCTGATAGAAGTTTTCTGACACCACCACGGATTCAGTGAGAAACAGGAAAACATTGTCAGCAATTGCAAGCTCTGCCATTGCTTCATCTGCTTCTGTGAATTCAGCCAGAGCTAGAAATATATTTTAAAAAACAGCACATGGAGAAAATTTATTAGACTATAGTATTTCATAATACTCCGCTGATGTTTCAAAATTCAGGTTATCTTCTCAACCTTCAAGCATGTCTATGTTAAAACTAAGACTGTACCCACTGTAACTGACTCACAAACTCAAAAGAGCTACTGAAAAAGTACATTAGAAAACCATGGGGCACCTGGGTGTCTCAGTCAGTTGAGCATCTGACTTCGGCTCAGGTCATGATCTCGCAGTTTGTGAGTTCAGGCCCCACATCAGGCTCTGTGCTGCCAGCTCAGAGCCTGGAGCCTGGCCGCTTTTGGATTCTGTTTCTCCTTCTCTCTCTGCCCCTCCCCTGTTCATGCTCTGTCTCTGTCTTTCAAAAATGAATAAACACACACAAAAAAATTTTTTTAATAATAAAAAAAGAAAGAAAGAAAGAAAGAAAGAAAGAAAGAAAGAAAGCCATGTACTCCTATTGACAATAGCCAAAGTATGGAAAGAGCCCAAATGTCCACTGACTCATGAATGGATAAAGAAGATGTAGTGTGTATATATGTATGTGTGCGTATACACACACACACACACACGCATGTCATATATGCGTGTGTGTGTGTGTGTATATATATTGTAAAAACACACACACACAAACAGAATTATTACTTCGTGATCAAAAAGAATGAAATCTTGCCATTTGCAACAATGTGAATGGAACTAGAGTGTATTATGCTAAGCGAAGTAAGTCATTGAAAGACAAAATACCATGATTTCACTCATATGTGTAGTTTAAAAAACAAAACAGATAATCATAGGGGAAGGGAAGTGAAAGTAAGATAAAAAATGAGAGGGAGACGAGCCATAAGAGACTCTTAAAATACAGAGAACAAATGGAGGGTCGCTGGAGGGGGCGTTGGGTCAGGGGATGGGCTAAATGGGTGATAGGGATTAAGGAGGGCACTTGGGATGAGCAAAGGGCATTCAAAGTACTAAACTCTATCCCAGAAATCATTATTACACTATATGTTAACCTGGATTTAAATGATAAACCAACCTTGTATTCCTGTAAGAAACAACACTTGTGAGAAAGAAGAAAAGAAGAAAAAGAAAAAGAAAACCATGTGCTCTTCTCAGTAACATGAGTGATAAATAATTTCTTCAGAGATACATGATGTAATACTGAAATAATCAGGGAATTATTATCAAAATATTAACAAACTGATGCTTTAATCTCAATGAAATGAACTAGATCATTCAGAAAAAGTCTTCACAACTAATAAGACCAAAACCTGAACATGACCACCTAAGTAACTCTTCTAATTTGGTAACCAAGTAGCAAAACTTAAAAACTAAACCTTAACCTAAAGACAAACTGGTCTACTTGTAACTTTTTTTAGCTTTTTATTTGAAAAACTTCAAACAGGTATCTATCAATATATAGACCAATAATATAATGAAAACCACACACCCATCATCTAGCTTCGATATTATCTATCCATTTACAGTTAATTTTATCTCCTCTAGATCTCCATGTGTTTCCAAATTAGATGAAAGCAAATGCCAGACTATTCAATATTTCACTCATAAGTATTTCAGTATACAACTCAAAAAGATTCTTTTTTTTTTTTTTTTAATTTTTTTTTTTTCAACGTTTATTTATTTTTGGGACAGAGAAAGACAGAGCATGAACGGGGGAGGGGCAGAGAGAGAGGGAGACACAGAATCTGAAACAGGCTCCAGGCTCTGAGCCATCAGCCCAGAGCCCGACGCGGGGCTCGAACTCACGGACCGCGAGATCGTGACCTGGCTGAAGTCGGACGCTTAACCGACTGCGCCACCCAGGCGCCCCAAAAAAATTCTTTAAAAACAAAAGAAAAATAAGTGATACATACAAATACCATTATATCTCAATATCATTAAATCTTCAAAAAATTCCTCAGTATCAAATATCCACAAAGTAATCAAATTTACAACCATCCCATGAATGTTATAAAAGATATTAGTTTGGATTTTTGCTTTTTGTCTTTTGTGCAATCTGTTTGCTTGAATCAGGATCCAAATAAGATCCACAGATTGCGTTTGAGTGATACATCTGTAGTGGGCTCCTCCTGTATCTTTTCAATTTTTCAAAACCTTGCCCTTATCTGCAGTAGAAACTAGACTTTTATCCTGTAGAGTTTCCACAATGGTTTGACATCCATCCCAGTGGTACAGTTAACATATTCCTCTGTCCTCTGTTTATATTAAAAGTTGGCAGTTTGATCTACAGACTTTACTTATGTTCAATTTTTTGGTAAAATATGTCATAGGTACCGTTATGTCCTCAAGAAATAGATTGCTATTTACTTCTTTTAAATGTACATATAAATTGTTAGATAACCTTGTGGTAATCCGGCTTTGGGTAAGAACTGCTACGTAGTTTGTTCTGCTTGAGCATCATACAAATCAAATACATAGGGCGCTACTCAAAGTACATTTTCTTTTTCCTTTTCTTTAAGAAAGAGTGCGAGCAGGGGAGGGACAGAGAGAGAGAAGAGAATCTTAAGCAGGTTCTGTGCTGTCGGCACATAGCCTGATGTGGGACTCGAACTCACAAAACTGTGAGATCCTGACCTGAGCCAAAATCGAGTCAGACATTCAACTGACTGAGCAACCCAGGTATCCCTCAAAGTACCACCAATTTTCACTGCCTTGGAAGGGGTCAGGAACAGATAGAAGCCAGAGACTCAACCAGAGGAAAATAATGAGCTTTTATGTTTTATTTTGCATTTTGAAATAAAGCCTACCCATACCATACAAACTCCTTGAGAACAAACTAGTTGTTTTTATTTTGATTACTTATTAAGATTATAAATTAAATATTAATAATAATTATTAATTACAAACCTTCACTTGAATTCAGAAATACTGGAATTAAAACTGCATGATGATCAATTCAAGAACTATTTCTTGAAGACTAGGTAATAAAGCAGCATTAATATCTGAATTCTAGCACTTTTTAAAAAAAATTTTTTTTTTTAATGTTTATTTATTTTTTAGAGAGACAGAGACAGGATGCGAGTGGGTTAGGGGCAGAGAGAGAGAAAGACACAGAATCTGAAGCAGGCTCCAGGCTCCAAGCTGTCAGTACAGAGCCCGACGCAGGGCTCAAACCCACGAGCCGTGAGATCATGACCCGAGCTGAAGTCGGACACTCAACCGACTGACCCACCCAGGTGCCCCTGAATTCTAGCACTTTTTAAAATTCAAATTTCAGAAACTTTTTTAGTTTAAAAATGTTTAATTATAGTACCCCTAATTATCAAACTTATAAAAAAAATATGGACATGTAAAACTAAAGAGAATAAGTAGCCAAAGATTTGGGACTCGAAACTAGGTATGGAATCCTAAGCCTATTCTCATCAATAGCAAACTGTAACACATTCTTCTGTACCCTTCCAGATGAGGGCAAGAGTACAGTAAATCACAATATGTGAAGTTAAGTACCACATACCCACTTAAAAGTTTAAAGGATAATTTTATGCCAGACAAGTATTAAAATAAGACTTGCAAATGACTAAGAGGTATAGTTCAGAAACAGAAGTTATGCACGAATATGAATGTCTAATTAGCCATGAATTAGCTTTAATATAAAAAATACTTGGCCGGAGCGCCTGGGTGGCTCAGTCGGTTAAGCGCCTGACTTCGGCTCGGGTCATGATCTCGCAGTCTGTGTGTTCGGGCCCCACATCAGGCTCTGTGCTGACAGCTCACAGCCTGGAGCCTCCTTCGGATACTGTGTCTCCTTCTCTTTCTGACCCCACCCCTCCATGCTCTGTCTCTGTCTCTATCTCTCTCTCTCAAAAATGAATAAACATTAAAAAAAATTTTTGAAAAAAAATACTTGGCCAAAAGAAAGACCCCCTAATACAAAAAAAAAAAAAAAAATGCTTTCTGCAGTCTCCTTGTGAACAGTAGGACACTAGTGAACAAAACGTTCTAGATTCACATAATTGATAAGATACTAGAATCTACTGACACTCCACAACTAGAAAACACTGATATGGATAATAAACCTTAATAAAATCTTTCCAGATCTACCATAAAAACAAGTGATGGTTCTTTGGGCTTCAAATTACAACAAAAACATAGTTCTCGTCCTGTTAAACCACTATAGTATGAGAATTACATGAATGTCAACAGCAGAACAGGATATGCTATAGTCGGTCATAGACTATTAAAGGCAGACTTCCACATCCATTCTTAACTGATCCAAATATCTCCTTTCTAATGTATTTTTTTTTTAAATAACACTAGTTTTTAATTAGCGAAAAATTATTTTGTGAAACCAAGGAAGAAAACGTAAAAAAAAGAAATCGTAAATTTTAATTTAAAAAATTATTGTGATACTGCCATTTCAAAATTTTACTTTTTTTTTTTTTTTAATGTTTTATTTTTTATTTTTGAGAGAGAGACAAAGTATGAGTGGGGAGGGGCAGAGAGGGAGACAGAATCCGAAGCAGGCTCCAGGCTTTGAGCTGTAAGCACAGAGCCCAACGCGGGGCTTGAACTCACAAACTGTGAGATCGTGACCTGAGCCAAAGTCGGACGCTCAACTGACGGAGCCACCCAGGCGCCCCTCAAAATTTTACACTCTTAAGGGAAAAAAGAAACTAAAAGAGCATTGTCACTCGTTCCAAGAAAGGGAAACCGTATTTCATAAAATTTCTTTTGAGAGACCAGGACAAAAAAAGTCTGTATTTTACCACATTCCAAAGCTTCATTTAATACAACTCCAGATATCTTCCTATGCTCATGCTTACATGTCAAAGATAACATACCACTCAAGTTGATACGTTCTTTCTCATAAGAGAGTTACCTACAATCAATTTACCTGTCACATCAGGTAGCTGAGATATTCCTCTCAGTGCCAATGCCCAGGCAAGTCGAACCGTGGCTTGCAGCCCAGGCAGTTTCCAAAGCTGTGAGTCTTGAAGGCGGGAGTGAATTGTTGCAATGTATTGTCTTTCTGTCAATAGTGGAAGCTGATGAATCATATCTGAAAACACAAAAATAGACCACTATACCAACAAGTAGAGAAATCCTCACTTTTGATACATAGGAATGATGGCTAAAGATCAGGAAATCAGAGTTCAATGAATTATCAAAGAATTATGACTGGGGCGCCTGGGTGGCGCAGTCGGTTAAGCGTCCGACTTCAGCCAGGTCACGATCTCGCGGTCCGGGAGTTCGAGCCCCGCGTCGGGCTCTGGGCTGATGGCTCAGAGCCTGGAGCCTGTTTCCGATTCTGTGTCTCCCTCTCTCTCTGCCCCTCCCCCGTTCATGCTCTGTCTCTCTCTGTCCCAAAAATAAATAAACGTTGAAAAAAAAAATTAAAAAAAAAAAAGAATTATGACTAACCAAAAAATAGTGTTTGTGTTCGACAAACCAAAAAATACACTACCGTAAAAATTCTATACAAACTAATACTGAAAGAGGCAATTGACAATAACTCTAAATTTTAATTCTTTTTTCAATGGTTTTTTATAAGTATACTATAAAAATTTCTTAAAACAGTTAAAAAGCCACTCAGTTTTTCTGCATATAAATTCTAAAATCAATGCAATTTAAAGATCAAAAAAGATAGAATTTGGGGTGCCTGGCTGGCTCGATCAGTAATGCAGGCAACTCTTGATCTCGGGGTTATGAATTCGAGGCCCCTGTTGGGTGTAGAGATAACTTAAAAGTAAAAGCTTTAAAAAAAAAAAAAAAAAAAAGATAGAATTTTACTACATAAATAAATGCCTACATTAAAATGTCAAGCAAAAACAGACCAAAACAAGAATTCAAATTGCAAACAAGCATCGACTGTGATTATAACAAATGAAATTGCTAATAATTAAATGATTTTCTATTTACAGTTCAGTCATACTCTGGTATTTCAAACAAGCATAGGATTCTGAATAAATGTAAAATGGGAGGTTGTGAAATCGAGCCTCGAGTCAGGCTGCACGGGGGTGTGGAGCCTGCTTAAGATTCTCTCTCTCCCTCTTTCTCTGCCCCTCCTCTGCTCTCTCTCTCTCTCCGAGAAGTCTGGGTGGTTCAGTTGGTTGAGCGTCCGACTTTGGCCCAGGTCACGATCTCACAGTTCGTGAGTTCGAGCCCCACATCGGACTGGCTGCTGTCAGCACGGAGCCCGCTTTGGATCCTCTGTTCCCCTCTCTCTCTGCTCTTTCCCCACTTGTAAACTCTCTCTCAAAAACAATAAAAATTTTTTAAAAATCTAAAATGGGAAACACCACTGACACCTAAGACTTTATTTTACTTATTTTCTTGTCCTTCCTTTTGATGTCAGTGGTTCCCAATCTTTAATATTTATTTTTTTTTAACGTTTATTTATTTTTCAGAGAGAGAGACAGAGTGCAAGCAGGGGAGGTGCAGAGAGAGAGGGAGACACAGACTCTGAACCAAGGCTCCAGGCTCTGAGCTGTCAGCACAGAGCCCAACGTGGGGCTCGAACTCACGGACCCCAAGATCATGACCTGAGCTGCATGCGGATGCTCAACTGACCGAGCCACCCAGGCGTACCATATTTCTTTTATTTCTTAATGTTTATTTTTGAGAAAGAGAGTGCACGCACAGTGGGAGAGAGGTGGACAGAGGGTCTGAAGCGGGTTCTGTGCTGATAGCGGCTTCAGCGCAGCGAGCTTGATGTGGGGCTCAGACTCTCAGACTGCAAGATCATAACCTGAGCTGAAGTCAGATGCTCAACCGACTGAGCCACCGAGGTGCCCTAGTGGTTCCTAATCTTTAACCAAGAACACATTCTTTAATTTCCTGTAGTTTGAAAGTTTCTGTCTACTATTATACATGCGCTAATAATTCACTTCTCCCATTTATTAATCAAACATATACAGAACGACCAACAAGAAATCACAATTAAAATGAGTTAATCATCAGCATCCTAAATTCATAAAATTACAACCTAATACAAAAACCTTACATCCCAGCCTATGAAACTTTCCAGGCATTTCATTTCGCTGCTGCAAGTACCTCTTACAAGGTTCCATGAACACAGCTTGGCCCCACTTAATTCTGTGCTTCATTTCATTCAATACAGGAAATCTGACCAATGCCTTAAGTGGCAGCATTCCTATACGAGCACAGGCGCCACTCTTTTTGTGGCGCACAAAGCACCGTGTGACAATCCAATTGGAGGAAAGGAGTACTTATGCCTTCCATAAGCCTTCCCTAATGTCTAAGGATGGCCACCAAAGATGAGTGGAAAAAAGGTCTATTCTCCCTACATACCTACCTATTGAAAGATGCCAACAATACAGTCAAAAGTGGACAGGGGATAACTGTTAGAATAACTATAAACACCTGTGACGCTAAGGGCAATAATCTTCCTCTGCAGGAATCATTTTTGAGATCCTCTTTCCTAAGCAGTAATTATGAATAAGGTCACCAAGTAAAAATTTTATATACTTCAGAGACAACATAAATCAAAGATGATATATTACTAAAAATGATAGTTACCCTCCCCTAGAATGTTTTCATGAAAGGTCTGAAATGTGAATAAAATGTAAAGAAACAAGCAATTACGTAAATTACGCATGGAGAACTCATGAACATGTATTGCGTAATCTTTATCACTTTCCTATTCCAAAACTGAAAAGGACAATAAAGACATCTAACAGAGCGTGGAATTTTTTAAATGTCATCTTTTATGTAAATACTCAAATATGGATGAACTGCACACACGGGAATAAATACAGGAATAAAATGTACAATTTCTTACGTTAGTTAAAATACTGCCCTTCTTAAATGTTATCTCCATAATTTAACCTCATTTTTAAAAAAGTAAATGTATTAATAGGTATAAAATCCAATACCATCTCGTTCCTCTGTGCTTTGTTCTATAAAACTGATATCAAAGCAGTACAGAAGCGCCATAAGAAGAGCCAGATTCACTGCATCCAATGAACCATTAGCCTCAACTGTCACTTTTTCCAAATGTCCAATAAGAAGCAGAGTGTCATCTTTGCCTAAAGGTGACTGACAAGCCCAGGCAAAAAGGCTTTCTGCCAGAGACTGCCTGCACTCCTTGATAAGATCAGAAACCTAGAAAGAAAAATGTATGATTGTTAGTACACATAAATCACAGTGAAACCCGGTCTTCTTCCAAAAATGTAAACTACCTTTTCCAAAGCTAAGCAACTAAATAAATCTATCTGAATCCACAAGTGACCCTAACCTGTCACCTCTGGAATTCTAAACAAACCCTACTGTTAATTCCTCATTTTAAGTTCCAAGCTCTGTTATGGGATGACCAATTTCTTGAAGAGTTCATTCCAGGAAAAGAGCTACAACAGCATATAAGTGACTAGAAAGAAGTGAAAACAGCTACAAGCCAATTTTGGACACAGATGCCTACACATTTTAACGTACGTTAGCAATTTTCTATGCCCATGTTCTAATTGTTCTAATTGTCATGACTTTTCTGCCCGAGACCTGACATAGACAACCCATGAACAGATCTCAGTGAACCCTTGCCTCTTTTCGATGTTTTTCACTGCCCAAACCTCTCTCCCGCTGTAGCTTCTCAAACTCATTGTTCACATCAATCTGTGACACCAGAGTAAGCACTTTATAAGTCAATCCTTGCTCCATCAGTTCATCTGTAAAGCGTGTTGTCATGGAAACCAGCTCTGGACTGTAACGAAAAGAAATCAATAGAGAAAGTTACAATGAACAGTAATGCATACACTTCTTCACCTTACAGATATAGCAAATGCTGTTGACAATAATGTTACATTACTGGACAAAACAGGATGAATTATAACCCAGCTCTTTTAGTTCTTTCTAGATAACTAGGCATCAATAAACTTCTAAGCATACTTCTTTTTTATTAACAAAATAAAGCAGCTTTAATCTGTTATTCTTTACAGAATAAGCAAGTATTTATTGCTCGGCTATGTTACATATCTTACTTAAATTATACATACTGGAAGGAGAAATTTACGTTATTTCTAATAATAAATTAATAAATCTTCAGATAATTTTTAATAAAGCCTTGAAATCCTAAGAAGCAAACAGACCTGAGTTCAAGGGTCCACGTCTTTCCTCGTCTAGACTGTATCAAGGCTTTCAGGGAATTTGCAATGCACCGCTTTCCATCCCAGTATAAAAGAACAGCTACTAGTCCTCTGGTGAGACCAGGAAAATGGGGCTGTTGGTGCTCTCCTAGAAAAGGGAGTTGAGAAACAATTTAGTAAATACACACATGTGTGTTTAGGATGAGACCAAAATGACTATGCCAATGTTCAGTTCAAAGAAATCACAGGACCTCGGGGTTCAAGGGGTCCTGAGGGTCCTCTACTTCAAACACCTGTCTACTGTTTTCCTTCTTCCCTAACATCTACAAGAGGCCATCCAACTTGTGCCAGGACACTGGCAGTAATGGAATTCACCATTTCCCAAACGCTCAATCTCACCTTTATCTCTGATTTCTATGTGCTGGGGAACAATCTTTTGGTCTCACTACTGTCCACTGAATCCAACGTTGTTTAATGCCCATTTTACCCTCTTTCACATGAAATCTTTCCAATATTTGGACGTTTCTTCCCCTCAAGTTTTCTCTGAAAATTAACTTTTCCTGTTTCCAGTTCCCTCACCGTTTTAACTGCTCTCTTTTGAGTAATTTCCACTTTGTCTTTTTTAGTTTCAGTTTCATTTCCTAAGATTGTCTTTTCCCCGTAGCACAATCAGTCCACTCTCTCTCGTCCCCAAATTCATTTCACTGCTTCACACTTCTGTGCAGGCCATTTCTTGCGCCTGGATACCCTTCGTCCTCCTGAATGCACACCTATTCTACTCGACATGTGCCTACTCATATTTCAACACCTACCTTAGGCCGCATGATCTTTATGCAGACTTCTCTGTACACCCTGAGGTCAATTCAGTTTAATCTCTTTGCCTCTGGACCATCACTAAATCTTGCATAAACCGGCATTAATGCACCTAATTGTGTCATAATTATTTGTCCCCATGTCTTTCCCAGTTACTAGACTATGAGCTCCTCCACACTAGTTGTTTTATTCATGCTTCTCTTCCTGAAGCCTTAACACAGTGCCTGGCCCATGGTAAAAATAAAATAAATGTTAAATCAAAGTTCTGAGTTAAACTAAAACTCAAGCATATCCAGTTAACATTTCCATCACAGAATGGAAAAACTACCTTCCTCATTCTCAATACCGTACTACTTTTAATGCAGCCTTAGGTCAAAAAGGATTTTGGAAGCCACATGACATCTTTAAACATATGAAACTTTTTCAATTAAAATGCCCATGAGAGGGGCGCCTGGGTGGCGCAGTCGGTTAAGCGTCCGACTTCAGCCAGGTCACGATCTCGCGGTCCGTGAGTTCGAGCCCCGCGTCGGGCTCTGGGCTGATGGCTCGGAGCCTGGAGCCTGTTTCCGATTCTGTGTCTCCCTCTCTCTCTGCCCCTCCCCCGTTCATGCTCTGTCTCTCTCTGTCCCAAAAATAAATAAACGTTGGAAAAAAAAAAAAAAAAAAAAATTTAAAAAAATAAAAAATAAAAAATAAAATGCCCATGAGAATGCAAGCTGGTGCAGCCACTCTGGAAAACAGTATGGAGGTTCCTCAAAAAACTAAAAATAGAACTACCCTGCAACCCAGCAATTGCACTACTAGGCATTTATCCATGGGATACAGGTGTGCTGTTTCGAAGGGACACATGCACCCCCATGTTTACAGCAGCACTGTCAACAATAGCCAAAGTATGGAAAGAGCCCAAATGTCCATCGATGGATGAATGGATAAAGAAGATGTGGTATATAGATATATGTATATATACAATGGAGTATTACTCGGCAATCAAAAAGAATGAAATCTTGCCATTTGCAACTACGTGGATGGAACTGGGGGGTATCATGCTAAGTGACATTAGTCAGAGAAAGACAAACATCATATGACTTCATTCATATGAGGACTTTAAGAGACAAAACAGATGAACACAAGGGAAGGGAAACAAAAATAATATAAAAACAGGGAGGGGGACAAAACAGAAGAGACTCATAAATATGGAGAACAAACTGAGGATTACAGGAGGGGTTGTGGGAGAAGGGATGGGCTAAATGGGTAAGGGGCACTAAGGAATCTACTCCTGAAATCACTGTTGCACTATATGCTAACTGATTTGGATGTCAATTTTGAAAAATAAAAAAATTTTAAAAATGCCCACGAGGCTTCTTCACAAGGCTCCTCTGCTATAATGAAAATGAATTGCTTACTTTATGGAAATTTCAACTTTTTCTCTATATAGCAGCCAGAGAAATAATTTCAAATTTTTTCTGGATTATGTAACTCTTCTGCTTAAAGCCCCTGTCAGCAACTTTCCATCGCAATCAATTAGAATAAAGTCCAAATAATTTTCCTTGCCTGCAAGACTGAATGTGATCTAATTCCTGCTCTCTCCTTACCCTCCCTCACCCTCCCTGTCTTTGTGAGGCTCCTGCATCCTTCTATCCGTGGTCTTTTTATTCTATAGTGTGCCTTTGGCCTCACCTCAAGCACTTGCTGCTTGGTCTGTCTGGGTCACCAACAACTCTAGTACCCTATCATCATGGAGGTCTCAGGTCATATGTCCCAGAGAAGTCTTCTCTAAATACCCTATTTAGAGTTGCCCTCTAGCAGTCCCCCATCTCTCTATAGCCCATTGCCTTGTTTTATTTTCTTCCTAGTAGTATTATTAAAATTCTTATTTTTAACCCATTCGCTTATCTGAACCCCCCCACCTCAAAAAGAAACTCCAAAAAAGCAGTGACCTTTCTTTCTTACTCATTCTATGACAATAAATTCTTTGTGCTATGAAATTTGTGAGATGAGCCAATGATTCTTTGCTAGTAAATTACCATGTAAAAGCCTATCTTAAAACAGTTAAATTACCTTTCACAACTTCAGTCACTAAAGCCTTCCCATTAGTCAAAGATAAACAAAAGGAGATGTTTTGAATATGGCTTTTCGAAAAAACTGCATCCTTAGAAACTACTCTGGAACCTAAATGATACAACACTATAAATCCTGAGCAAATGACTTTATAGTTCTGTCCTCCCTTACCATAGGGTCAATTAAATGTCAACCTACCGGCGAGGAGAAGCTCAACAGCTGCCAATTCTCCAATATCAAAAAGGTCACTAAGGATAAAGGCTTCTTTAATGAGCTGTTCAGGAAGAAGTCGGGTCCCCTGTTGACCCTGGATGGCGACTCCCTCTGTACTGGCTTTCTGAACCTTTTCGTGTTGTTGGACATTTTTTGGCTACAATGGCAAAAATAAACAAAATCAGGTGATGAAATAGTATCCTGGAGACAAGGTCTTAATTATTACCTAGAGAAGTTAATTCATGATAAGGTAGATTGGTAATGTGACAAAAGAAGTACTGTTTATCAGACAATCTACAATTAGACCTTTATGAGGTAACACTTCCTATTCGTTCCAGCACTTTACGCTATAACTACCTTCTCAATAATTGCCCCTGCTAACCTCTGAAATACAAAATTTTGAGAAAGCACAAATAGTATACTATTTTTCAAGTCTGTAAGGAACTTTTCCAGTTATACATTTAATAAATAAAAACATAAGGTCTTCAAGAGGGAAATAACAAATATATACAGGAACTGTTGAATCAATCAGTAGGGCTAGTGATAGTTTATTAGTATATTATGTAAAATGTAGTCTTATTCCCAAAGAAATTCTTACTTGGTTCAGATAGTTAACAAATAACATATAGTATAGAATTATTTGATGGATCACAGTCTTAGAAATTTACATCTGGAAGAAGGCCACATAGGACATTTAAATCCAACTCCTCTATTAACAGATGGAAAAGCTGATGCCCAGATAAGTCAGGTGACCTCCCTGTCCTACAACTCTAGTGGTAGAGCCAAGACTGGAACTCAGCTCAACTGGCTCCCAGGGTAGGGCTCTTTCTACTAAAGAGAGAAAAAAAAAAAAAAAAAGCTAAAAAGCAAAAGGTCATTTCTGGTAAGACAAACGGTTCTTGTTAGTCAACAAAAGAAAATTATCAAACAGCAAGGAAAGGAATTTCCAAATAAGAATTCCCTACACTGAAGTATTCTCTTCTTGGTTGAAAGGGATTTCAAGATGCAGTGAGTAAACACACAGGAATTCATTAGTTCAGCTAACACAACTTACATAACATTATGTAGAGTTAAAATGTTGAAAGTGTACCTGGAAATAAACAAAATAATCAATCTTACTGAGCTTAGATATATTAACTGTATGTCAGAAATTCCAAGGACACTCACAATTCTGGAATACACTACACTTTATAAAATGCATTCAAATATTACTAAGATATCTCCTGGCTAGAGACAAATACATATTAACTTCTATGGAGAACAAAAAGAAGATAATAACTGCTCCTAGGAAAAATTACAGTTTTAGAGAAAACTTGAATCAGTGGACTAGGACAAGTACAAAAGCATATCCAAGAAGCAAAAAAGAAAATTTCCTACTGGGTTTCTGAACAGTGAGATGAAGTCAGGTTTGTGTTTCTTCAAGATCATGTCAAGAAGGTGGACAGCTTCAGGTTGTCTTCTCCAAAGAGCATTTCCCACTGTTTGCCAAATGTCTTTGTACGGACCCCACAGACTAGCAGCTTCAAGAAAAAATCGATAAAACCAGCATCAAATACAACACACATGTGGAAAATAACATAAGGTTACTGTCTACATATTTCAGTCACACTCATCATGGCTACTTTTAAATATGCAGAGTTATACATATAAACCAAACATTAATATACAAGCACACATATCAGATTTCTCAAAAACAACATAAGCATCATTTTGTCTAGCTTAATACGACATAAAGTAAATCCCAACTTGAAAGTGGAATATCTGCTATGGTTTTACCACTTTATTAGCTGTATGACATGGAGCAAGGAAATAACCTCACTAGATGATATCTACATCATAGGGGCAAAAGGATTAAATGAGATAAACTAGGTAAAACACACATTACAGTGACTGGCATATCATAGGCATTCAATAAATACAAGTCCCTATCATCCAAATAAAAGCAGGAGTAGGGACTAAAGATCAGATTTTGTAACACATAGCAGCTCAAAAAAAAAAAAAAAAAAAAAAAAAAGGCAGTTTATTTTGGCTAGGACACTCACTAGCTATTAAAAAACAACACAGAGGGGCACCTGAGTGGCTCGGTCAGTTAAGTGTCCGACTTCAACTCAGGTCATGATCTCACAGTTTGTGAGTTCGAGCCCCGCGTCAGGCTCTGTGCTGACAGCTCAGAGCCTGGGGCCTGCTTTAGATTATGTGTCTCACTCTCTCTCTGACCCTCCTCTGCTCACACTCTGTCTCTCTTTCTCTCTGAAAAATAAAATAAACATTTAAAAAAAATTTTTTTAAAACATAAATATGGAACACTTTTGTAAATTTATATAAGTAATACTGAGCTTTTGCCATGTGCTACTGAGCATGGCTCTGAGCTCTTTCCACGGATTATTTTATTTCAGAACACTATGAGGTCAGCACTCTGTCTTCTTCCGTTTTATAGATGTGGAAATTGAGGCAGAGGGGGCAAGAAACTCACCTAGGGACACACTGGATACCTGGGTTATGAACCCTGGCAGTTTGTCATCAGAATGTGCCTTAACTACTAAACTATATTACTTCTATACCTAACATGTGGAAAATGAAAATGTCTGAAATAAATATAGGTATTTCTGACACATCTGGTAAGTGAAATTAAGATCACATCTAGACATACCTAGGCAAATTCATCTAAACTCAGCCAAATTCACTTATCTAAAAATGTCTTATCTAAAAATGTTTCAGCCCATAAATAAACAATAAAATATTATAGGGGACAGGAGAAACAATCTGATCTTTAAAAACTCAAAATCAGGGGCGCCTGGGTGGCTCAGTTGGTTGAGCATCCGCTTCGGCTCAGGTCATGATCTCGCAGTTCGTGAGTTCGAGACTCGCGTCGGGCTCTGGGCTGACAGCTCGGAGCCTGGAGCCTGTTTCAGATTCTGTGTCTCCCTCTCTCTCTGCCCCTTCCCCACTCATGCTCTGTCTCTCTCTGTCTCTCAAAAATGAATAAAGTTAACAAAAAATTTTTTTAAAAAAACCTCAAAATCAAATTCTGGAGACAGAGCATACGTAAGTGAAAAATCTCAATAACAATAGTACAAAAAAGGGAATATCATTGTTGACACAAAAAAATAAGAATTTCAAAAGATCAACATGATGGTCAAGAATTTCTAAGGGATGGCTGCACTTGTGCAGCAATTTGGGGAAAATCTGGGTAACAAAGCACAGCCAAGAGAAAGCAGGAGCTAAGGCTCAAAGGCCGGTGCAAAAGTGTAAAAGAGAATTCAAAGAGCCATAGTGGAATTAAAGAGTAACGGCTTTCAAACTTTTGTGACTAGAACCCGCGGTAAGAAATATTCCATATCTCAACCCAGTAACTACATAAAACTGAAAAGTTGTATATAAAATACTAATATTCATTCAATCCATGCACTCTGATATTTTGTATCATGTTATTTTATTCATGAAATAAATTTATGAAATTCATGAAATATATTTTAGACCCACTGTTTGATTTTTTTTTTTTTTCTCAACGTTTTTATTTATTTTTGGGACAGAGAGAGACAGAGCATGAACGGGGGAGGGGCAGAGAGAGAGGGAGACACAGAATCGGAAACAGGCTCCAGGCTCTGAGCCATCAGCCCAGAGCCCGATGCGGGGCTCGAACCCACGGACCGCAAGATCGTGACCTGGCTGAAGTCGGACGCTTAACCGACTGCGCCACCCAGGCGCCCCTAGACCCACTGTTTGAATAACACTCCCTGAAGACCCAAGTTTCTGTTTGTAAACAATCAGATATGGTGTCCATATGTGTTTATAAAGACTCTGAAAGGGAAACTAGTCAAAACCAATCAGTCACTCCAGAAACGTGGAACTAATCTATAGCCTGAACTGTAAACATGTTTAACTTCTCTCTGAGAAAGCACAAATCCAAACAAACCAGGGAAGTAAGACGGCATGATAATGCAACCTAATTAAATGTGTTAAATGTTCACTGTAGTATAAGCAATATTGTCATAAAAAGACAATGCATTGGGAAAATTCTTTTAAGGGGGAAAATGTGCATGGTGAAGAATAGACTAAACTGGTCAAACCACATCATTCATTCACTCAACAAGTATTTACTGAGGACTTCCTATGTGCCAGGGACTACAGACCAAGCAAGATAGACAGTATGCCAGTCCTCATGGAACTCAGAGATTGACACAGAGGAAGACATTAAACACAGAATTCAAAATACAATAATCAATATAATAAAAGATGATGGAGAACTGCTAGGAGAACATATAAAAGGGAGAACCTAGCCTAACCTAATCTGAAGGGGAGGGCAGGAAGCCATAGGTCTTCGGTGTGGGGATGTGGGAGATGGGAATCAGCAGGTCTAGACCTCACATTAAGAGTAATCAGTCCACTCCCTGCTTTGCTTCCATTCTTGACAATCTTCTGATTAAAAAAATCATTTATTATGAAAATTTCTAGAGTAAAAGCTGTGCTGACCAACCAACATGAGTACCCATGCAGATACACTTCCCATTAAAGATCAATAAATTGAAATACTAGTTTACATATCTATCTTTTCTGAGTCTGATTAGAGAAAATCGATTACTAGGATCCAATCAACTCTGGATACACTAACAAATAAGAGCTCAGGCCTGCCAAAACGAGAACCCAACCCCTAAATCCTGTAGACCACAGTGAGGTACTAGTTGGCTGATGACTAGCTGACTCCCCTAGAGATCATTTTCTCAGTTCTCGATACCTGCAAAAGATAGAGTAGGTTTGAGCCTCAGATTCCAGGCCAAAATGGAATTTTTCCTATTAGTAAGTAGAAGAAGTTTCAAGTAGTACGTGACAACACAAAACTCATACTACAGGGCACTGGTGTGGTTGCTGGATTAAGTAGAACACCGAGTGTCAGGAACCAAGGATGACTGGTGGGTAAGCCGCTAATAAGGTGATGCAACCTAAAGGAGGAAGAGGGCAGTCAAACCAAAAGAAAAGGCCTGTGAGAAGAGCCAGAACTGGTAACTGATGGGCACGGGGTACAAAAGAAAGGTATCAAGGGGTGCCTGGTTGGCTCAGTCAGTTGAGTAAGTGACTCTTGATTTCAGGGTAGTGAGTCTGAGTCACCTGTTAGGTATAGAAATATTTAAAAGTAAAATCTGTAAAAAAAAAAAAAAAAAAAAAAGGTATCAAAAACGACTCCTAGGCCAACTTGAAATCTGCTTTACCACAGGTATTTAAAAACTCTGACAGGGGTGCCTGGGTGGCTCAGTGGGTTAAACATCCAACTCTTGATTTCAGTTCATTTCACGATCTCATGGTTTGTGAGTTTGGGCCCCATGTTGGGCTCAGAACACTGACAGCACAAAGCCTACTTGGGACTCTCTCTCTCACGCTCTCTGCCACTCCCTCCCTCTCTCTCAAAATAAATTATTTCATTAAAAAAAAATCGGGGCACCTGGGTGGCTCAGTCAGTTAAGCATCAGGCTTCAGCTCAGGTCATGTTCTCATGGTTGTGGGTTCCGGCCCTGTGTCAGGCTGGCTGCTGGCAGCTCAGAACCTGGAGCCTGCTTTGGACTCTGTGTCTCCCTTGCTCTCTGCCCCTCCCCCCCCCCCAAATAAATGTTAAAAAAATAATAAATAAATAAATAAATAAATAAATAAAAATTCTAACAAAGAGCTGACAAAAGTACATTCTCTTTTCTAAAAGTTAACACTTAATATACAACAGAACCTCTGAAGAACCAATAAATTTCTTTGTATTAAACATACTTAGCCATTATAAGCTGACTGAGTTCTAGAGAAAAATTGCCCCCCTTTTAGGAGACAAGGAGGAATCCATTAACTGTCAAAAATCTACCAAAAGCCTCATGTCTACTGGCATCCTTAGTCTGTCATTAACATCAATCCACCACAGAAGGTAAGTGCAACAAAGAGTTTTCATTGGTTTGTCTTTCGTTGGCTAATTTTCATAAATATCGTTCTGTGATTACAAATGAAAAGAGGCTATAAATTCTTCCAAATTACTACTTATGTAGTAAGTAAATCATTTACATCAGCAAATCACATTTATTCACTCATTTATCATGTACCAGGTACTGGTGAGCTTACAGTGTAGGCACCAAACACAGTAATCATGTAGCCAGACATAAGGGTAATGTCGAACGCGGCCAAGTGCGATGAAGGAGAGGTACCCAGGGCAAGAGATCACAGAAATTGAGGAACCTGACCTGGTCAAGGAGGTCAGGGAAGGCAAGGATTCCTTGAGTAAGCGATGATTAGGACAAAATCTGAAGATGAAGAATGGAGTTAACTGAAGGTAAAGACATGCATTCCAGAAGAGAGGACGGCGCGGGTTCCCATGGTAAAAGGGTACACTGCACTCCCAAAGAAGTGAACAAGCCAAGCGCTAGAGTTCAGAAAACAAGGGTAGGTAAGGGAGGCAACCAGCACAGCAAGCAGAGGTCCCTAGCCCACGTTAAGGATGCTGGTCTACACCCTAAAAGATCAAACAAGATAAAGACTTTAAATGTCTGCTTAGTGCTTAGTGAAACAGAAAAGCAAGTTAACCTTACTGAGAGCTGTTTAGGAGGACGGGAAGAGACTAGAGTGAGTAGAGGAAGAAGGGGTATGGAAATGGTACCAGTGAATAGTGACAAATATCTTGAAAGGTCTAACTGTGAAAAAGAGTAAGAGGACGGTAACTGGAACGAGGCATGAGATCAAGATCAAAAGGGGCTAGCCAATGACTGCCAGTGGCCAGAGGGGGTAAAGAAAAAAGATCAAAAGGGAAGGTAAATGGAAAGAGAAGGGTAACAGGGAGAAGGGCATAAAAGGTGGGATTTAACTTAGATACAGGGAAATGGGTAAAAAGGGTACAGATATATCTAGGTTTCTAGGCTTGGGGGTGAACAGAGAGTTCATGCCTATTGGCTTCTATTTTGTTTGTGACTAGGAGGCTGAGGGGTCAGACGGAAGTTACAGATTTCAAGAGTATGGAAAAGGTCCGAACTAGTCACTGCTCTGAACAGGACGGGGGTGACCAGACTGCCATGGAAGGCCTGGTTGCTTACGATAAGCCTGTACGACCACTCAGCTGGGAGGATGCAGGTCACAACACCAGTAAATCATGCAGCTGCAACTCAAGCATAGGTCTTAGACGCTACAACCTCTATTTTTCCCTGTCTACGTCTGTGTGACATGTGTGTGTGTGCGTGTGTATGTGAGCGCACGCGTGCGCATGTGGGGTAAAAACCACCTAACGCAGAATCTGCAATCTGAAACATCTTTAAGTGTGCAGCTCAGTACTGTTAAGGGCATTCACACTGTTATACAACAGATGTACAGATCTTTTTTATCTTGCACAACTGAAACTCTACCCGTTTAACAACTCTCCATTTCCCCTTTCCCTCAGGTAACTAACATTCTTTGTTTCTGTGAGATTTGACTACTTTAGATACCAAATACAGATGGAATCATACAGTATTTATTTTTGTGACTGGCTTATTTCACTTAACAGAACGTCCTCAAGGGTTTATCCATGTTGTAGCATGTGACAGGATTTCCTTTTTAAGGGCAAATAATATCCCATTCCAGGTATATACTACGTTTTGTTTATCCCACTCATACATCTATGGCTGTTTATATATACATATATGCATATACATACATACATATACATTATATATATATATATATATATATATATATATATAATTTATTCTGACTGTTGGCTGTGAAAAATGTTTCTTTTCTATGGCGTCAATTACACACCCCTGTCACAAGTCCTTATTATACAATGTATACTCTTTGCATTAGTGGGTAACTCCTTTTCTTCCTTTCTTCAATAATTTACGTTTACTGATAGTAACTTGGGACATGTACTAAAGAAGGGATATAACCACACATACAACATGCAAGCCCTGCTTTTATGATTACATCTGGGTAGGAGACTGGGACAGCAATATTAAGAACAGAACTTCATTACCAGCATCCATATACATATAAACTTGATGTAATAAAATGAATTAGGTTGCACTTGTAGTTTAAGTACCTAAGACTAGCTTACCATCATTTGTTGTACAACCTTGGGGAAATTACTTAAACACCCTAAGCCTTTATTTCCCAATCTGTATTTAACAGCGGCTACCCCACAGGTGTACAAAAGGCATTAAATGAGACAATGCAAATAGGATACATAGTACAGTGACTGGGACATACCAGGTGCTCAACAAACACAATCCTTCATCATTATAAAATAATTTATGACCGTGTTTCTGAAATGGTTTGATTTGAAAAACTCACATTTAGACAACTTTACAAGGATGTCAGCCCTGTGGAAAGTAGAACGAGCACCCCCACACACACACCCAAAAAAAAAAAAAAAAAAGACTGCACAGACAGGAAAAGAAAAAGGGCCCAGTAAATCTCACTCGAGTGAGATTCTCTACTAGCACTTACCACACAGAAACGCTCTTAATTAAACCGAAGAAGCTAACCTCATTCTGGGCAGGAAATTCTCCGCTTTCAGAACCTCTCTACCCTGGGCAGGATTTGGGGCATCCTTGCCCCGCCCATTAGGCGCCAGGAATTGTGACAATCAAAATGCACCCAACTCTTTCAAAAGACTCTGGAGGCGGTACCGCCCAAAGTTGAGAATCACCAAGAGAACCCACCCCAAATCTTCCGGAGCGCCTTTTACTACCTTCTGGATTCTATCCCGCCCAGAAGATCTGCTCCAAAGGCAGAGGGATATACGGGGGCGCGCGCCACATGCGCAGAGCTGGGAGTCACCTGCTGAGTCCATGGCACCCCCGCCCCAGCCACCTTCCAGATTGCAGACTTCATAATCCAAGATCCTCCCTTCTTACAGGACCGCTCAACATCCCTGAGGGGCTGCGCTGCCTTCTGAGGTGCTAGCTTTCAGCCGGCGCTGCTGACTGATCATTATCTCGGGTCCTCCGGCCTCACTGCCGGAGACTTGCGTATCTTGGCGAAATCCGGGCCACCGACACAAAATGGAGTGGGGAGTTGAAGGAACAAGGCTCAACCCCGGGCCGCAAGAGACTGAACGAGGGGTTCCAGTGGACCAAGCCTCCTTGCCTCCACCCTAAAACCCCAACTCGAGGACTGGAGCCGCAGCGCCGACGCGCGCCATTCAAACTGGAGAGGGGTGGGACTCTAGGCCCAGAGCGAGGGAAGAGCAGACACCATCCCAAAGTGGAGGCCTGGACTGCGAGGAACCTCACAGTCCGGATCTCTCCCTGAAGAACCGGACGTTGCCCTGCCCCACAGTTTCCCTTCTGCCCCGGTTGCCCTTACCCGAATTTACCGCCAACAGCGTCGCCATCTTGGAGGCCACTAACGGAGCCCTCCTGCCGCACGGAAGCCCCAGAAAAGGGTGAGGCTGCCCAAAGCTATGCCTGAACAGACAGGTACCACGCTGTCTCGGAATGGCACGCTCGACACACTCCGGCGGACGAAGACTTAAAAATCTGCCCTAGGTCACATATGTCAATTTTCGCCGCGATATTCTCATTCAAATTAGGCGAGGGCAACCCTTTCCGAGACGCGAAGTCCTCGATATGACGTTAGTCGTGCAGTGCACTCTGGGACTTGTAGTTTCTTTTTAATGATAAATGAAGTTTAAGCGCAACAGAAGGCTAATTATTGAAATTATGGCTCTTTATGATATTAAAAAAGCCGTAAACTCAAGTCATTATCTCTATGTCAAATGAAATATTCCTTGCATCTCTCTCTTACTTTGAGGAGTGTAGTGGGGTGCAAGGTATCTAAATCTCAAAAAGCCATTTATTTGATCAGTTACAAACTAGGTTTTCATTACATTTCAATATGTCAAGCAGACTGCGTCAACGTAGTTGCATAGACTGAAACAAATCAAAGTGAAACAAATGATAACTTTTCATTATGACATTTTCAAACGTATACAAAAGTAGAATAACGAACGCCCAGCTTCAATCACGTGGCCAATTCCTGTACTCCACCCCTAACACAAGATATATTTTTGAAGAAATTTCCAGACAGATCATCTCATAAATACCAAATATTTTTCTACCTCAGCACCCCCAAATATCTGGATCTTTTTTCAATTATTAAATTTTAGTTTGCTAATTTTCAAATTAAAATATAGTCGTTACCATTTACTATCATATGCCAGATGTTTATTACAAATTTGACATTATTGGACAAGGTAATAATTATTATGTCATCTCATTTAATCCCCTAAACAATCCCGCTAGGTAAATGGTGTAATTATAGCTGCTTCTCTCAGAGATGTTCCACATGCCTTACAATTTCAGTTTGTCAACTCCTCTAGCATTCCACTGAGGCTGGGAGGAAATAGGAGTTTATATTTCTATTTCACTGTTGGAAATCAGAATTACATAACGTAGACACAATCAAAGCAGACATATTCATTCTTTTGAACAAATAGTATTCAGTGACACAATGTACATTAGGTGGAACACAAAAGTCACTGATGAGTTGTTTGAAAGTCATTGTTTATATATAGACACAGATGCCAGACTACCATCAAAGTGGTTTTAAGGAGTGAAGGGGAAGAGAGAATGAAAAGGCAAAGCGATATTTCCCGAAGTTTAGCGTGAAAGTGAGAAAAATATTGAGCAGAAACTTGGCAAAGTGGCATTTAAAGATTTTCTCTCTCAGCACAACTATTACAAACCCCCCTCCTCCCTGCATGCCCACACACTTCCCTCTAAGTAGATCACTTTGCTTTCGATGAAGAAACACTTCAACTTCCCGCAACTCCTCCCACCCACCATCACACTTACAAGGATTCTTTCACAGGTTCCTCAATCCATAGCAATTGGGATATTGGGACATTGCCATCATAGCTGTCCTCAAACTGCTCTCAGTGTGGTCACTGATGGTCAACTAATTCCATGGGCACTTTTATGAATTTCTTAGAAATTCTTTTGTTTCTTTAATGTTTATTTTTGAGGGGGAAACAACAGTGTGAGGCAGGGAGGGGCAGAGAGAGAAGGAGACACAGAATCCGCAGCAGGCTCCAGGCTCTGAGCTGTCAGCACAGAGCCCGATGCAGGGCTCGAACCCAAGAACCATGAGATCATGACCTAAGCAGAAGTCACCCAGGCACCTCAAGAGTTTCTTAGAAATTCTATTTCTCCTTGACTTATGGGGTACCTGCTGGTTTTCGTCCTATCTTTCTAGTTCTTTTTATGTTTCCTATGTGGACTTCTCTTCCTCCTCTCACCCATTAGATGTAGCTCTTTCTGTCATTCCCCAAGCTTGTTTCCTTATTCCACATGCTTTCTCTGGGAAACCTTATGGCTTCTTACTACCAGCTGTTCACTGCTGAATTCTGTATTTCAATCTGTAGTTCAGTCCCCTTTCCCGGGCTTCAGATTTGTATATCAAGCATGTCAACTTCACATGTCTACTGATTGTCACACGGCCATCTCAGAATCAATTAATCTGAAACTCAAATTAGCACTTTCCTCTGAAAATTCTGCCACCTGTATCCAGTCGGTTGCCAGGGTCAGAAATCTGGGAGTCATTCTGTATGTTTCCTTCAATGGCCAAATCCTATTCATTCTATCTCATAGATATTTCTGGAACCCTTTTTCTTTGCTCTGCACCCTGTTGCCATTGTTCCATTCGGGTCAAGCTCCTTACACTTGTATTTTGCAATAGCCTTCTCACGGGTCTTCCTGATTTCCATCTCATCCTCCTCTCATGGACATCAAATTGATTTTCAAATACACAAATCAGATTATGTACTTGCTCTAATCAAAACTAATCAGTGACTCACCTAAGAGTAATATTTGAAACCTTCTGGATTTTTTTAAGGTAGGCTCCATGCCCAACATGGGGCTTGAACTCAGGACCCTGAGATCAAGAGTCACATGCTCTACCCACTGGGCCAGCCACACGTCCCTTGAAAACTTCTCAGCAAGGCACTCATGCCACTTCCTGATCTGATTCAGCCTCCTTCTTCAACCTCCTCATCCTCACTCTTCCTCAAGCTCTTTTTGCTGATCATTCTGAACTATTTTCTATTTCCCAATAGACGATGCTTCTTTGTACCACATAGGAATATCTTTGCACCTGCTGTTCTATATGTTTGGAATGCCCTTCCTTCCCTATCCTTTGACCACCCACTAAATTAACTTCCCAAATATAACCCGTCTTCCAAGGCTGAGGGCCTGTGTCAATTCTGCTTCCCTGTGCTACCTTTGATTCCACCAACGAATCTAGGGGTTTCTTTCCCTACATCCGTATTGCACTCTTAACCACCCCTATCATAGTCCGATGTGCTATGACGATTGTCTCTCCACTAAAACTGTTAGCTCCTTGTGGAAGATGGTTACTAAAAGGCCCCCAATGAATCACACATCCCTGAATTCAAGCTAGTGTGTAATCATCTGCCAAACCGAATCTGGGTGGGCCTTAAGAGTTGCTTGGGCCAAAAAAAATGCAGTGGAAGTGATGTTGGGCAAGTTCCAAGGATTTAAGAGGTGTTGCTGCTTCAACTTTTCCTCTTTTGGTGCCCTGAACATCACATACGGAGAGCTGAACTCTCCTCCTTGAGGATGAAAGACCACGAGTGGAGAGAGTAGAGAAGCCGAGCCAGCCTCCACCTGTTCCTGTTATCCCCACTGAGACGCCAGATGCAAATAAGGCCATCTTGGTTCCTCCAGTCCTAGCTGAGCCACCAGCTGACTGCAACAGGGTCAGTGAGCCCAGCCCAGATTCCAGAATTGTAAGTGAACAGCTATTGTTTTAAGCTCCACATTTATGGTTTGTTATGTTCAATACACAACTGACTTACTCCTAGAGAGCAACAACTGTGTCTTCTTATATTTAGGTTCCCTGCTCCTGCCACATCTCTGGCTTACAGTTACAATTCAGAAAAAGACCATTTGCAGAGCCTCATGCTTCTGTGATCTACCAGAATAAAAAGAAGGCACATATAATTGTGGTTAATAGTACAGACCCTAGAGCCAGGTTTCTTGGCCTCAAGTTCGGTTTCCCTCACTGACCTGTGAAGCCCTCCTTATTGAATCAGTTTTCCCAACTCTAAATGGGGATGATAATACTAGTAACCTCACTGAAGAGTTTTCTTTTTTTTTTAAGATTTTATTTATTTTTGATAGAGACAGAGCACAAGTGGGGGAGGGGCAGAGAGAGAAAGAGACACAGAATCTGAAGCAGGCTCCAGGCCCCGAGCTGTCAGCACAGAGCCCGACGCGGGGCTCAAACCCACAAACTGCAAGATCGTGACCTGAGCCGAAGTCGGATGCTTAACCGACTGAGCCACCCAGGCACCCCAAGTTTTCAACAAGCTTATCTGTAAAGTGTTTACAATGTGCCTGGCACAGGGGTGGGTGCCTGGGTGGCTCAACTGGTTGCGTGTCTCACTCTTGATTTCGGAGCTGGCCCTGAAATGCCAAGTAGGGGGAGAGAAGGGTAAACAGACAGAAGCTAGAAGAGGGACACAGATGGGAAAGACAGAGAGGGGGAAGACCTGGGGGAGTAGGGGAGCAGTGACAAAGAGAAAATGAATTATACACTCATCCATTCAAAGTATGAGCTTTTGGGGGCACCTGGGTGGCTCAATCGGTTGAGCATCTGACTCTTGATTTCAGCTCAGCTCATGATCCCAGGGTCGTGGGATTGAGGCCCATGTCGGGCTCCATGCTCAGGATGGAGCCTGCTTGGAATTCTCTCTCTCTCTCTTCTCTCTCTTTGCCCCTGTCCCCCACTTATGCTCTCTCTCTCTCTCTCTCTCTCTCTCTCAAATTAAAAAAAATGATGGGGCACCTGGGTGGCTCAGTTGGTGAAGCAACTTGGTTTTGGCTCAGGTCGTAATTTCAGCTTCATGAGTTTGAACCCTTTGTCAAACTGTGCCGACAGTGAGGAGCTCGTTTGGGATTCTCTCGCCCTCTCTCTCTGCCCCTTCCCCACTCGTGCTGTCTCTGTCTCTCTCGAAAGAAATAAACTTTAAAAATAATAAAATTAAATTAAAATCGTAAAGTAAAAATAAACTATTTCTAAGGCAAAATAAGTGCTAAAGGGAGGCACAGTAAATGACTAAAAACTAGTTTAACCAAAAGTGCACTGCAAGGGTGCCCGGCTGGTGAGTCAGTAGAACATTCAACTCTTGATCTCGCTTGGGTTGTGAGTTTAAGCCCCACATCGGGTGTACAGATTACTCAAAAAATAAAATAAAATCTTTTAAAAAACCCACTGCAAAAGTGAGGGCATGCAGCAAGTAAACAATGTGGTTTCTTTGGGGTTGGGGTAAGGACTGTGTCCCAGTTAAAAAAAAAAAATGTTTAATGGTTATTTTTGAAAGGTGGGGAGGAGCAGAGAGAGGGAGACAGAGGATCAGAAGCAGGCTCCACAAGGACAGTAAAGAACCCGATTCAGGGGCGCCTGGGTGGCTCAGTCGGTTGAGCATCCGACTTCGGCTCAGGTCATGATCTCACAATCCGTGAGTTCGAGCCCCACGTCGGGCTCTGTGCTGACAGCTCAGAGCCTGGAGCCTGCTTCACATTCTGTGTCTCCCTCTCTCTCTGACCCTTCCCTGCTCATGCTCTGTCTCTGTCTCAAAAATAAATAAACATTAAAAAAAAAAAAAAAAAAAAAAAAAAAAAAAAAGAACCCGATTCGGAGCTTGAACTCATGAACCATAAGATGATGACCTGAGCCAAAGTCGGATGGCTTAACTGACAGCCATCCAGGCGTCCCTGTGCCCCAGTTAAACTCATCTACTTGTCACATCCCTCAGTGTTCCAACTAGTTGAGTTTTAAATGTATACACTAAGTGCTTTGAGATCTTAAAATAAGGACAGTTGTCTCTTATTTGGACTCTGGAAAATGAAAATTAAAAACTACATGAAGGAGGTAGCACTTGATAGGATTTTGTATGATCTTGAAAGTATATGGGGGTGGGAAATGGGGGGAACAGATCAGTGAAAAAGTGGCAAGGGTTTAGTATTTACTGGGCTGCAACAACTTCTCTGGAGAAGGCTTAGAAATATAGATGAGGGGCGCCTGGGTGGCTCAGTCGGTTAAGCGTCCGACTTCAGCTCAGGTCACGATCTCGCGGTATGTGCGTTCGAGCCCCGCGTTGGGCTCTGTGCTGACTGCTCAGAGCCTGGAGCCTGTTTCGGATTCTGTGTCTCCTTCTCTCTCTGACCCTCCTCCATTCATGCTCTGTCTCTCTCTGTCTCAAAAATAAATAAACGTTAAAAAAAATTAAAAAAAAATATAGATGAGTTTCAAGCTCTGTGATTTTCCATACCCCGCCCAGTGGAGGACCCGACACATGACAGATTCATCACTATGTGTTAACTCCAGTCCGTGGCCAGATACTGGTTTGCAGATGAGGAACCATTGGTTTTGGAGCACTGATGGTCTCTGGTGGAATAGGAAACAAATTTGCACTAGATTTTCCCCTAGAGATACACCAACTACAATGCAGCAAGTAGATGTGTGAAGAGCTTCCCCTTCCTAGGCTGCATTATCCCAGTAGCCTCCTGACTGGTCGTCCTGCCTCTGGTCCCACTTACTTCCAACTTACCTTCCACACTGTAACCAGAGGGATCACTTCATCCTCTCCCCAACACACCTTCACATCCTCGTCCCTGACCCGAGGGGAAGTCTACTTCTCAGAACGGCCTACCAGGCTCTTGATGATCTGGCTCCTACCACCCTCTTCAATTTAATCTCACCTCTACTCAGGCTCTCTTCCTCAGTGACTGCTGCAGCGACTTAAGTAGACATACATTCTCAGCTCCAGCTCCCCAAGACCCTTTACCCAGCCCCTTTCTTCATGGGTTATTCCCTCTGGCTGCTGTATCACATCTTCCCTCCCTCTGAATCTTCGTTGGCCCTCTCCTCTTTGGCCCCTTCAGCTGGTTAGTCCTCTCAGGAAATCACCTTCACCCCACCCCACTCTTACCTGAGGCTAGATTAAATGCCCTCCTGTGTTCTTCCAGAACGTATTAGAAGTTGCCCCAACTTTGTCTGGCTGTCCTTCTGGAACACAGAAGAGTAGAGGTACTCAGTAGGTACCCAATATACATGTGCTGAAAGACTGAGGGTGAGGAAAGGTCAAGTCACTGTCTCATACCCATTACCAGACCATACTGTGGGCTCCTTGAAGACGGCTTCATGAGCCACCATCTCTCTTGCAAGCCCCTGAAAACTCTAGGATAAGAAAGCAAGAACCCTCTTTACCTGATATATGGACTACAACACAGACCTGAAGGGGATACGGTACTCCATATTTCCTTTTACGAGGAGCACCAGGGCTCCAGCTAAGGGATTGGCTGGTTGAGTCCCCTTGAGAAGTTTTCCTATCGGCATGTGTGACAGAAGGTGCATGACACAGAACAGGAAAATGAGTAGTAAAAGTACTGATGGGGAAGTGTGGTATTTGTTGTTTGTTTTCTTAAAGATGTTGTGTAATTGAAATTTGCTAAGAGGGTAGATCTTTTTTTTTTTCAAGTTTATTCTTTTTTTTTTTTCTTTTTTTGAGAGAAAGAGAGAGCACCAGAAGGAGAGGGGCAGAGAGAGAGAGAGGGAGACACAGACTCCAAAGCAGTTTCCAGGTTCTGAGCTGTCAGAACAGTGCTCGATGCGGGGCTCGAACTCATGAGCCATGAGATCATGACCTGAGCTGAATTCGGTCACTTAACCTACTGAATCACCCAGGCGCCCCTTAACCTGATGAAAAGGAGTCTGGATTGTACTCTGGGAATTAGGAGGGCACAAGTGTGTGAGGAGAGTGGGGAATTACTGAGGAAAGCAGAATTCTGTCTGAGTGAGATGACAGAACACAGCATTCATCCCATCAGAAGAACACTCCAAGAGAAACTATGTACAAGAAACAAGAAACCATTAATTGAAATAAACTACTGCACTGTTCAGGATGCGATGTGGCCTCAGAAACAAAGGACAATAGGAAATGTTCCCTAGTGCAGACAAATGAAAACGAAATAAATTTGAAAAAGGGGACTTCAGAGAAAATTCCAGATTAACATGAGGCTGTTGTGTGGGTCGTTTCTTCGCTTCCATTTGGTTTAAGGATGTTCTTCAGTGATGGGTATTTTGTATCTTCTCTTCCCACTTCCTGGCAGAGTTGAGATTCAAGGAAGAGATTGATAAACAACGTAAGGTACAGCATGCTGGTGGAGTGGAGGAGAGACTTTTTTTTAATGTTTTTTTTAAATTTTACTTTTTTTTTTATTTTTGCATAAGCGAAAGAGACAGAGTGCCCAAGTAGGGGAGAGAGGCAAAGCGATTCCCACGCTGAACGTGGAGCCCAGTGTGGGGCTTGATCCCACGACCCTGGGATCATGACTGAGCTGAAATCAAGAGTCGGACATTCATCCAACCAAGTCACTAGGCACCCTGAGGAGAGACTTTTAAGACAGGTTGCTTGGAATCTAGATTTCTGCTTTATCGTGGGATAGCAAGCAAGTCATTTCAACCTCTCTCAGCCTCAGTTTTCTCACCTATTAAAACATACAATACTTTCTTTGGAATGCTGTGAAGATTCAGTGAAATAATGTATGGATTTAGCAAAAAACACTTAAAAGACATTCAGCTGTAATAATAGGACAATCAGATTAAAGAAGAATGAGGGTAAAATGTGGGAATTAAAGAAAAGAAAAAGGAACCATGGAGTAAGAGTGTCAGATAAAGATATATGAATGCAGTGATAACAATAGGGTAGCATCAGTGTATTGTTTAAAAAAATTTTTTTTAACATTTATTCATTTTTGAGAGATAGAGACAGAGCGCAAAGGCAGGTTGGGCAGAGAGTGGGGGAGACACAGAATCCGAAGCAGGCTCCAGGCTCTGAGCTGTCAGCACAGAGCCTGATGTGGGGCTCAAACTCACAAACTGTGAGATCATGACCTAAGCCAAAGTCCGATGCTTAACCGACTAAGCCACCCAGGCTCCCCTAGCATCAGTGAATTCTATTAATGAGGCTCCCACAGTATTAACTCAACCATGGCACAAAACCCTATACATATCAAATTGCACATTTAATAAGCACATAAGTGGTAATAAGACTAAACGCTCTTAAAATTAGATATAAAATTGATGTGGCTGCAGGAAGTCAGAATTTAATTTATGGTGATTTTAAGATTTCAATCTCCAGCCACAAGTAAGACAATCCCAAAGCAAGCTAACCATTTTTAAAATGTAATTTAAGGAAAAAAAAAAAAAGTACTGGGGCAGCTGGATGGCTCAGTTAAGCATCCAGCTCTCAGTTTCAGCTCAGGCCATGATCTTGCGGTTCATGGGTTTGAGCCCCGCATCCGGTTCTGTGATGACAGTGCGGAGTCTGCTTGGGAGTCTCTCTCTGCCCCTCTCTCTCTTTGCCCTTCCCCTGCTCTCTCTCTGTGTCTCTTTCTCAAAAATATAAATAAATAAAAACTTAAAAAAATTTTTTAAAGGTACTATCTAGAATTTAAATATTGTTGCTTTTTAGTTTCTGAGATTACAACTTCGTAGTACCTAGAGCAAGGCTGGATACTCATTATTTTTTATTGTGAATAAATATACATAACCTAAAGTTAACCATTTTTAAGTATACAATTCTATGTCATTATGTACCTAGAATAGTACATAATATCCCATAGTAGCTGATCAATAAATATTTGTTTAATGACTGACTGTACAGGAGAAAAAAGTTGGTACACAAGGCAGAGTTAGATTGAGAGAGAAAGAATATCGAGAAGGTTCCAAGAAAAAAAATCACAAGAAAATTAGAAAAAATGTCAAATTGAATGAAAATTGTACCTCTTGGAAAAGCAAAGCTAATTAGATGCATGTGGAAGAAGAAAACAATAAATAAATGGAAATCAATCAAATAGAAAATGGGAAAAGAAAGAGAAAGTCAATGAAATCAATCATTTGTTCTTGGGGAAAAAATTGATAAATCTTTACCTTGATTGATCAAGGAAAAAAGGAAGAAAAACACAAATTGCCAATATCAAGAAGGAGGAAACATCACTTCAGATGCTACATGCATTTAAAAGATAGCAAGGGGGGGCGCCTGGGTGGCGCAGTCGGTTAGGCGTCCGACTTCAGCCAGGTCACGATCTCACGGTCCTTGAGTTCGAGCCCCGAGTCGGGCTCTGGGCTGATGGCTCGGAGCCTGGAGCCTGTTTCCGATTCTGTGTCTCCCTCTCTCTCTGCCCCTCCCCCGTTCATGCTCTGTCTCTCTCTGTCCCAAAAATAAATAAACGTTGAAAAAAAAAAATTTAAAAAAAGATAGCAAGGGCGAGCCCCTGGGTGGTTCAGTCAGTTGAGGGTCTGACTTCAGCCCAGGCCATGATCTCGTGGTCCATGAGTCCGAGCTTCACATGGGGCTCGCTACTGTCAGCCTGTCAGCACAGAGCCCATTTCGGATCCTCTGTCCCACCACCCCCTCTCTCTCTGTGTCCCTCCCCCATTTATACCCTCTCTCTCTCAAAATAAATAAATTAAAAAAAAACATTAAAAGATAGCAAGGGAATACTATCAACTGCATGCCAGTATGTTTGACAGCTTAAATGAAATGGTCAATTTCCCTAACAGACAAAAGTTGCCAAACTAGAAAACCGACATAGCTTCCTATCCGCTGATAAAATTGAACTGGTAATGATGAACCATTTTACAAAGAAAATTCATTCTAGGCTTCTATAGCTTATTTGGCAAATGTGTTAGTAAATGCTTAAGAAATAACAATCCTATACAAAATCTTAGAGAAAACAAAGGAGTAAAAACTTCCCAGTTTATTTTAGGAGGCTGTTATTAACCTGATAAAGTCAAAGACGTTATAAGAAAACTACAGGCCAATATTACTTGTGAACATAGATATCAAAATCCTTAATAGGATAAACCACTAAAAACAGCGAGACACATTCAGCAATATATAGAAAGGATAATACATCATGACCAAATGGGCTTTAAAAATTCAATTTTAGTAGTTTCTTTTTGATCACAGAGGGACTCTTACTAATTTTATTTTATAAGGCGAGTAAGTGGCAAAGAGAATTCTAGTGTGTTTACCCACAGATGCTACTAAGCCAGCAGCAATCTTTGGATAGGCTAGCCCAGGTCCTCTTTCCACAGAACACTGGTCACAAATCTCGGTCTTTTGCTCGTCTTTCCCCAAGAAGCCAAATGGCTCTGTTAACACATGTTTGCCTTATTTTGGTTTTCATTTTTTCCAGAATGAGTCCAATCAGCAACCTTGCGATGAGCTTGGGACACACTCTTATCTCTGGATCGGGCTTGGTCTTACAATTTCTTTTATTTTTTTTAAATTTATTTATTAAGTTTGATAGAGACAGAGCACACCTGTGGGAGAAGGGCAGAGAGAGATGGAGAGAGAGAGAGAATCCCAGGCAGGTTCCGCACTGCCAGCACAGAGCCTCACGTGGGGCTCAAACCTACAAACTGTGAGATCATGACCTGAGCCAAAGTCAAGAGCCGGATGCTTAACTGACTGAGCCACCCAGGCTCCCCAGTCGTCCAATGTCTGTAACACATTTGCACTCTCTTAGGATGTGCTATGATCTTCATGTTTGTTTCCCCCCAAATTCAGAGACTGAAGTCCTAATCTCCAATATGATGGTATTAGGAGGTGAATGAGATTAATACCCTTATGAAAGCAGCTCCAGAGAGCTTGCACACCCATTCCACGAGAGGAGGATGCAATGAAAAGTATGCATCCTGGGAGAGGGCCCTCACCTGACCATGCTGACACCCTGATCTTGGCATTCCATCCTCCAGAACTTTGGCTGTTTGTGAGTCAGTCAGTCTCTCCTATTTTGCTACGACAGCCTGAACGGACCAAGACAGGGTTGCTTGCAAATGACCATTTCATGCCAACAGCGTAGTCACTATTTTAGCTTATGATCGTTATTAATTTCACTCTCAGATTAATTATTTGGCAAATTAATTGTTTAAAGGCTAACTCACTAAGGAGTTTAAGGGTGGAGATCAACTTCCTCTCCAGCTAACTTGAAGCAACTCGCTGAAGTGCCTGGCTCAATGGAACAGCTGAATGAATGAATTGTAAATCTACAAGGAAAGCCATTTTTTTTTAATGTTTATTTATTTTTGAGAGAGAGAAAGAGAAGGAGCACGTGCAAGCACACACGAGTAGGGGAGGGGCAGAGAGAGAGGGAGACAGAGGATCTGAAGCGGGCTTTGAGATGACAGCACAGAGCCTGACGTGGGGCTCGAACTCACGAACTGTGAGATCATGACCTAAGCTGAAATCAAGAGTATGATGCTGAACCCACTGAGCCACATTGTTGGCATCCCAACAATGACCGTTTTTTAACCTGATTCCCCAAATCTAGGACATTTTATTATCTTGTTACTATTTTATTAGGCACAATTTCACAAAATGTTTGCTTCCCTTTTTGTAGTGTGTGTGTGTTTTTTTAAGTTCATTCATTTATTTTGAGAGTGGGAGATGCGGGGCTCGAACTCACAAACCATGAACCATGAGATCATAACCTGAACCGAAACCAAGAGTTGGATGCTTAACTGAATGAACCACCCAGGCGCTTTCAGTTATGCAGGACATTTCCACTTAGGCCTAACCAAAAGAGGTTAAAATGACACCTGAACCTGGGCCTCCCTAGAGGGTCACTTCCCCAATAGGCCATCTTAGTTTTCTTGACCTCCGATTCATTTCAGCAGCACCCCCACCCCTAACCTGCTCATGGATAGGTGACCTGATGGAGTTCTGAGGAGCATCTATTTGCTGTTCAGGTAGAAAGCCTATATCAGCAGCAAGTGGAGACTGTCCAGGGTGAAACCTTGCTTGCAGGGGCCACAGCAGGCCTACTGTCTCCTGGGTACTTTGAATCATGACTCTAATTGCCGAGTCCTCAGCTGCTCCAATCAGTCCTTCCGCTGGAGGTGGAACTGTGTTCTTCTATCTAACCTCAACTTGCTGACTCTGAAATATGGAGCTGAGTAGCCCAGTTAAACTGGACACTGGCCGGTTAGCTGGGCAGGTGGCTTACCCTCTGCCTCTGTCCCAGCCAGAGTGGGAAGGGCCATGATGCTCAGAAGGGTAAAGACAAGGCTGAGAACAGAGGCAGTTCAAGCGGATGCCGCTCATTACCTGGGAGATGGGTAGAGACCTGGAAACCAATTCCGAGCTGACAGATCTGTTGCAATGGAAGCCCCCCTCTGTTAACAGGGAACAGAGCCTGGGGAGATGGCCCCAGGCTGTGAAATATGAAAGTCAGGAAGTTGTTGCAGAGGGCAGCCTGCAGCCTCACGCTGAGTCTAGGGGTACTACTTTTAGGGAACCATCCCAACCAGGATGATCACAGTGTGATGCCAATTAGCATTAACACGAACGGACTGGGATTTTCAAACTGCAACTTGTGACCCATGAGTAGACCCTGAAATCAATTTATTGGGCCTATTCCTCAACTTCTTTAGCTAAAAAAGAAAGAAAAAAGAAAAGAAATGAAAAATAGAATATACCGAAATATCAGCGTCTGACAAACAACAAGGGATGTTCTGATTTGTAAAAATTTTGGTTCGGCTCAATTTTGTGTAGTGTACCTAGGTCTTCGTACAAAATGTATTTCCAACTAGAGGTCATGTACACAAAGTCTGTTAGCAGTGGCTCTCTCTAATTCCCCATGCTCTGATTTCCTGCAATCCTAGCAAACAATCTGTTTATTTCTATTTAGCTGCCCTCATAAGAGATGGCTTTAATCAGTGAATACAAACATTCAATGGCTTGATAGTTTTATTTCTCACTGTAGATTAATAAACTAGCATTTTGATTTTACTATTATCAATCTCTTATGAATTCTTGTTAAGCATGAGTCAATTCCCTACCACCCTCGCTCCAATGGGTAATTAATAAAACAGATTTCCAAGCCAGCCAGTCTGGAGACTGAGTACCAGAACAGGATTGTTTCAAAGCAATGACATCCTTACTGGCCTTTTCCCTGCCCTCTTCACCTGCCTGCCTTTTACCCTTCACCCAGCAGCCACGTAAATCCAGTCTTGGTATTTTCCTGCCTGAAACCTTTAACGGCATGTCATTGTATTGAGTTGAACCAAGTGAAATCGTTGGTTAAAATGAAAATCAGTGATTTTACGCTGATCAACCCAATACTTAAAACGGAAACTCCTTGCCTATAATAAGGTTTTGTATAAGCTGGACCTAATCTCTTCTCACTCTTTTACCCATGTTATCTTCATCCAATGGCTTCTCCCTCCCTTTTTTTATGGCAACTCACAATAAGAAATACATTTTACATCATGATCCAGGATCCACATATACATAAGCAAACATAACATGCTTCAGGTCTTGACTGGAACATAATTTCCTAAGAAGCTTTCTTCAACCAACTTGTTCAAATGGATCCCATCCCACCCTTGATTCTCTACCACTGGATCCTATTTAATTTTTATACCACTAGGCGTAATCTGAAGTTCTACATTTACTTATTTGTGAGAAAGAGAACAGCAGTCCCCTGATATCCAGGAACTGACCTGATATAATCACTTAGGCCTTGATGTTGCTATGGGCTGGCCTGGCACTCGCAGCTAGGACTTGATGTCTCCCTGTGGAACACAAACAATATCACAATATCACACAACATCAACATGAGACAAGGGCACTTTGTGACCATGATAAATCATGACCAAAACAAGATCACTCATAATCGTATCTGAGCAGAGAAAACATTAACATTCTCCAAGCTACAAAATACCAAATATCTTCCCTCCAGCTAATATGAGTGACTGCAACTTCTTTCCTGATTACACCTATAGCCTCCATATAAATAAGATTTACTGATATGTCCAATCACAGAATCACCGCCTCTTGTAGAGACTAAACCTGTTTCCTGGAACCTTTCCCCAAATTACCTACCCTAACCCCAAATCCCATGAGTCCTTTCGAACACCCTCATACCGAAATGCCCCACGTTTCCACATGGTGTGGTCTCCTTTGCAGCAATGAGTTGATAAACCCAACTTGTTCAGCCACAAGTATGGTTTCGTGTATATTATTCACCAACGTATTCCCTGGGACTTGCACAGTGCCCACCACTTAAGAGGTGCTTAATATCTTGGATAAACAAATAAAATGGATAAGAATGAGAATAATTAATTACTTAATTTCCACCTTCCTGGGCAGAGGTGGAGGGCCTGTCTGGTGGCTGGCCGATCTTTCTAGGAGACAGTGTTCTACCTTGCTGTGTGACTATAGAGCTATTAGCGGTCATTAACACCCTCCTTAAACGCTTGGTGATCTCTTCTGTGACCATCTCTTCTGCTAGTCAGAGAAGTTCTCAGTCCTTTTAAACATCCTCAAACCTAATTCTTCCATGACCTTGGCTTACTGAGTTCTCAGCACTTAAATGTTTTCTGGACTGCGATCAGCAACGGTGAAATCTCATCCTTCGACCTTCTGTGATGCTGTTTCCAAGCAAGAATTTCTTTGACAAACTTCTGACGCCCTCATTCGCCACATCTAGCTATGTGTAATATTTTGAGGTTCACTGAGCCTCCATAATTTTTAACGATCTTTTTCTGATTATAACACTAACCCATGCTCATTACAGAGCATTTAGAAAACACAGAATGGTGCAAAGAATAAAAACTGAAATTAGCCATAATCCCCCAGGTGAGACCTTGATTTCAGTTGGACATGTAGATATTAACATAAATTAAAAACATACATTCATTTCTTATGTTTTTCACAAGAATATTATGAGTGTTACCTTCATCATTAAATATTCTTCAAAATCACAATTTGCAACTTTGTTATTTCATTCAGAGAACTTTATGTGCTAAGAAATCAAAAGCCAACATACTCAGTGTATGGTCCTAAATGTAGGTAGCTGAACTCTTAATAGGGAATATTTAGATTTCTTCTAATTTTTCACTGTTACTATTATAAATACTTCAGGGAACATCTTTATGTATGAATCATTGTCCACATTCTTTAGAAAGGTTTATTAGAAGTAACATTATTAATTTAATGCACATGAATTTTGAATACTCTCAATAGATATTGCAAAATTGTTTTAAAGACTTTACATTTCTGGGGCACCTGGGTGGCTCAGTCGGTTAAGCATCCAACTCTTGATTTTGGCTCAGGTCATGATCTCGCGGTCCATGGGTTCGAGCCCCGCATCGGGCTCTGTGCTGACAGCTCAGAGCCTGGAGCCTGCTTAAGATTCTGTGTCTCCCTCTCTCTCTCTGCCCTTCCCCCCCGCTCATGCTCTCTCTCTCAAAATAAACAAACATCAAAAAAAAAAAAAAAAAAGACTTTATATTTCTGCCAGAGAAGGTACCTGATTCTCCAACCTTCACCAACACTAAATATTATTATTTTAAAATATATATTATAAGGAAGATTTATTTTTAAATGGTAACTAATTTTTACTTACTTTTTTTTTTTTTTTTTAACTCCTGGTGAAGTTCAGGAATTTGTTCAAATAAATTTCTTTAAGGATCCAAATACTCCTTCCTACCCTATTTTTTTTTTAATTTTTTTTTAACGTTTATTTATTTTTGAGACAGAGAGAGACAGAGCATGAACAGGGGAGGGGCAGAGAGAGAGGGAGACACAGAATCTGAAACAGGCTCCAGGCTCTGAGCTGTCAGCACAGAGCCCGACGCGGGGCTCGAACTCACGGACCGTGAGATCATGACCTGAGCCGAAGTCGGACGCTTAACCGACCAAGCCACTCAGGCGCCCCGTTATTTTTAAAAACAAAATTGAATAAAGCATAATGCCTTTACAATAATGTTGTACAGTAGTTTTCTCACATAGATAAGCTATGTATTGTAGGACCTCCATGACCATGAACCAAAAACGAGTCAAGTCTGACACCGGCAGACAATCTGTTACATCAGAACTGTGGTGGAAAAGCCAGGACGTGCAGTTTACACATTGGTATTCTCCATGTTAACTTCAGAATTATTGGTGCGGGAAGAAATTGCTAGGTCATAATTTCAAGGGAACAGGACTTAGAAAAAAACTTTCTATAAATTTTGCTTATTTATTATGTGCTCCTGGGTTAAGCCGTGACTAAGATTAGAGACGTGAGGGAAGGGAAGGAAGTGTATTCCAGACAGAAATTCATCTCTGCCAAAGGTTCAAAAATACCCAGACATTTCCCTGGTGGTGTTTTGCAATTCTTCGTATTTGCATTTTTCTCATAACAAAGACCCTAGCCTGCAGCCAGAGCTATTTTACCCCCTCCAACATTTTCTGAACAAAACTGCCTGGATCCAGATTTCTATTTTTAACCCCCTTGAAACTCTTTTTGAATTAATCACTTGATCTGTGTGTGTGAAATGCGCTCTGAGCTCTGAATAGCTTCAATTATATTACATTCTATTCAGGTAAATTCAATCCAACAAACATTTACTGAGAACCCACCATGAAAAACAAATAATTCTCTTAAAAAGAGGTGTGTAGGAGTACCAGATATATCAACACCTAACCACAATACTCCGTGACTGTCTCCACGTCCTACAGATGGATATAAAGGACCATAGAAATACAGATAAGGGACAGGAAGAACAACTCCTTTTACCTCCACTCCTTTTGTTGAGTGGGTGGATCAAGGGTTTTCAGGAAGTAGAAGAGAAAGAGAAGAAAACAATTTTAGTTTCTTTATAGCTACAGTCCTAGCCCTTTCCCAATTTAAGGCTCCTAGTTAGGCTCCTAGATTGGTCTGGAACTGAGGTAAGTAGCCAAAGCTTTGGGGCAGATGGCTGCAGATTTAGTGGGCAGCAGGAATGTGCCATGAGAGCGGCCAGATGTGCTGAAAACTAGATCGAATATTTTAAGAGGCAAATGCATGTGGCTGTATTTCTAACTTTTTTTTTACTTTATTGAGGTATGATTGACATGTACATTACATGTACATTACATGTACATTACATACATCACACATGCATGTGCCTGTGAAACCATTACCACCATCAAGGTCATAAACATATTCATCTCCTCCCAAAATTTCTATCCTCTTCCTTTATCATGATTATTATTGTTATTTGTGTGTGTGTGTGTTAAGAACCCTTAAGAACTACCCTCTTTGCAAATCGTTAGCTATAGGCACTATGTTATATAGCAGATTTCCAGAACTTATTTATCTCACATGATGGAAACTCTGTCCCCTTTGACTATCACTCCACCCCCTTTCCACCCCTAGCAACCACTTCTACTCATTGCTTCTATGAGTTTGACTATTTTATCTTATTTCGTTATTGATTTTTTTAGAAGTGGGGAGGGGCAGAGGGAGAGAGAGAGAATCTTAAGCAGGTTTCATGCCCAGCATGGAGCCCGACAGAGGACTCGATCTCACAACCGTAAGATCATGACCTGGGCTGAAATCTAGAGTTGGACACTTAACCAGCTGAGGCACCCATAAGTCCCAAGTTTGACTATTTTAGATTCCACATATAAGTGAGATCAATGGTGTATCTAATTGGATGGATCTTTGCAGGTTATGAAGTCCTCCTTCCTTCATACGTTATCTCATCTGTACTTATACCAAGTGGGTAAATGAGTAATTATTCTCCAATTTTAACAGCTGAGGAAACTGAAGCTCAGACAAGTTAAGTGACTTGCCCAAGACCATCCAGAGAATGGCCCAGCTCAGCATAAAACATAGGTCTGCTGACTACAAGTTCAGTGTTCTTTCTACAAGAGGAAAGCCCAAACACGTTATAAGGCATGCTGGTATTATCTGTGCACACAGATAATATGTGGCTCCAGCTCCAGCCACTAGAAAAATTGCTCTAACCACTAGAATAATGGCTCCAGCTTCTAGAATTTTATTGTATTTTAAGTAAACTCTATACCCAGTGTGGGGCTTGAATTCACAACCGCAAGATCAAGAGTCACATGCTCTACAAACTGAGCCAGCCCGGCACCCCTCCAGCTTCCAGAATTTTTAAAGTCCCCTTTCAACCTATACTAAAAGAAAGCTAGACTTAAAAGGGAAGGAAGTGGAGAGGAAGCTTTTAGTTATACAATTGACTCAGGCAGAAGATGTAGGCAAAACATAATGCTCTAAAAATTTCACCTGTCTGATGAAAAGGGAGGTAAAGCTAAAGAAGAAAGCTATAAAAGATCAACCACAATAACAGTATCATATTATTATCCTATTTTCATGATGTGATAATAACTATTAGGTAATAGTACATAATGCTCAAGTAATACTTATTATTAAGACACTTATATAGTGCTTACCATATTCTAGGTACTGTTTAATATTTTAGATATGTAAACTCAATTCAATCCTGCCTCTAAGAGGCAGGTATGATTATGATTTCCATTTTATAGATGAGAAATCTGAGGTACAGAGAAGGTAAGTTGCTCAAGGCCACCCAAGCAGTACGTGATGGAGCCCTGATACACACCCAGACAGCTGGACTTCCCAGGGCCACTTAACCACTTTCCTGCACTGCCTCTTCTGAAGCCTGCAAAACTCCTTCCAGGAACAGCTAGACTTTGCTTTGACCTAAGTTAGGGATGTCCCTCCACAATGTGCTCTCATAACACCCTATACAACCCCTGTCCAACTCCTCACCTTTTCTGTAATCACTTGTTTAATTGTCTTTCTCCATAGTCTCAAAGGTATGGAGGCAGATGCTGTGACTCGCTCATTTACCACCATAACCCAAGCACCTGGCTCAACGCCTGCACCATCATAGTTGCTCAATGCATACTTGTAAAAATACTTATTAATCTAACAAGCTCTTCTGTGTTTACCAGGTACCGTTCAAAGAACAAATATTAAAAAAATCCTAGGAGGCATATACTACATTATTGATAAGGAAACTGAGGCACAGAGAAGTTGAACAAAGTCACAGACTAGCAATGAGTCAAGATGGTAACCGAGGCTGTCTGACTTCAGAGTCCATGCTCTTAATGACTAGGCTGAATGAATACATGAATGAATGAATGAAACATCTACTTGCATGTACTATATAATCTGGGATTGCTATTCCTTAGGCTTTTGTGGTCAAGCAGTTTTCTTAGTGGCTTCTTCATGGCTTCCTTTATGGCTTGGGTTTGTTATTTTTCACTGGCCTCTTCCAGTGGAAAGATGATGAACATTACAATTGCAACTTGGCTGACTGAAGTACCAGATATTTGTCTCAGTTACTCTGCTTTTTATTTAGTCTCTACAAATGTCTCAAGGTGGAAATAGTTGTCCAAATCTTTGGAAAAGAATTAAATAACTGAATTCTCTCACAGCATTGCAAGATGTCAGCAGAGTGCCAAATAGGAAAAAAAAAAAAAAAAAAAAGGCTAAAAGATTTAGTTTATTTCTAAACATGCAGCGTTATTGTGCTGATATCCTCAGATTCCAAGTAAATTGTGAAAAAATATTGAAATACAATTAAACATACATATTTAAATATTTAAACAGAAATGACTACTATGACATTTTTACAGCTTATTATTTACTTGGTTTGTTCTATAAAAGCTTATGCCATGAAAATAGGATCCTTGTTTCTCAAAAACTATTTGATACCTATTGGAATACCGGGAGAAAAAAAAATGGACAGTTGGGAAATAAATGTGCCTAAACATATACAGATTTTTCTGTTTATTCGTCAGTCTCTTTCCTGGTATTTCAAGGACTTGGAATGAGAAAAATCACACAGAACAGTGCCCTGAGCAATGGACTTATCATGATCAGGTGTATATTTCCTCCCACTTCATTCTCATCAGAGTGTGAAACATATGGGCCCCTTCAATGTGTAGGACTGGGCCTTGTGGCCCTGCAGGTGCTCATAAATACTTGTTGAAGAGAGAGTAACATAGACGGGAAGATACAGTTCGATATCCCTATGTTCTAGAATGGCTCTTCAGGGGCGCCTGGGTGGCGCAGTCGGTTAAGCGTCCGACTTCAGCCAGGTCACGGAGTTCGAGCCCCGCGTCAGGCTCTGGGCTGATGGCTCAGAGCCTGGAGCCTGTTTCCGATTCTGTGTCTCCCTCTCTCTCTGCCCCTCCCCCGTTCATGCTCTGTCTCTCTCTGTCCCAAAAATAAATAAACGTTGAAAAAAAAAAATTTAGAATGGCTCTTCAAAAATGCAGATCAGCCTCTCCAAACAAAGTAAGCGAAACCAAAAAGCCTGTTTTCCCAAATTTTTTGTGCAATTGAACCCAGAGGAGAAATCAGAAAATATTTCAACCACAAACCAAAAGTCTTTAAATGGGGTAGTTTTTCAAGGTTTCCAGATGCATTATAAATTATTATAGTCTTTGTCTCTGTCTCTGAATTTTCCCCCAGTAGAAAGAATTTATTTTATTTTGGTGCCACATTGAGTGTACAATGAAAAGAATCTATCCACCCCATCCTACCTCCCAAGCCAACAGATTCCTTCCCAAGAGGGAATCACTATTACTGGATTCTTGTATATCCATCTGGAGATATTCTTTGCATATACATTTTTTTCACAGACGATAATATACCATACATAACCTTCTCTTCCCTGTTTTTTTCACATACCAAGACATGATGGATGGGGCTCCACACGAATAAATATACAGATCTGTATCATTCACTTATGTGACTGTATAGACTTCTGTTAGATGAAGATGCCATAATACCTTTAGCCTGCCTACTATCACTGGACAGTTAGGACTTACATTTTACTATTAGAAACAATACTGAAAAGAATATACTTAAGCATATATAAATCACAGATATTTTAGAGGGAAAATAACACTAGGTAAACACTGAAACAGAAGGTTCTTTGAAACCCTTTTTTAGGGTACTTATTTCCAAATTTATTTATTTTTTTTTATTTAAAAAAAAATTTTTTTTTTCAACGTTTATTTATTTTTTGGGACAGAGAGAGACAGAGCATGAACGGGGGAGGGGCAGAGAGAGAGGGAGACACAGAATCGGAAACAGGCTCCAGGCTCTGAGCCATCAGCCCAGAGCCTGACGCGGGGCTCGAACTCACGGACGGCGAGATCGTGACCTGGCTGAAGTCGGACGCTCAACCGACTGCGCCACCCAGGCGCCCCATCCAAATTTAAAAAAAGAAAAAATTCAATCTCCAGTAGTTGAGGAGAATAATGAACTATAACAGAAATCAGAGATTTCTTTTTTTAATTTTTTTTATTAAAAAAAATTTTTTTTAAACGTTTATTTATTTTTGAGACAGAGAGAGACAGAGCATGAACAGGGGAGGGGCAGAGAGAGAGGGAGACACAGAATCTGAAACAGGTTCCAGGCGCTGAGCGGTCAGCACAGAGCCCAACGCGGGGCTCGAACTCACTGACCGTGAGATCATGACCTGAGCCGAAGTCGGACGCTTAACCGACCGAGCCACCCAGGCGCCCCAGAAATCAGAGATTTCTAACACGAAAAAGAAAACTAGATTTTTGGGGAATGACTTACTCTCTTTACGAGTAGGATGGTTTACGAATTAAGTGAAGTGTTGGGGCATCTGGGTGGCTCAGTCGGTTAAGCATCCACCTTCGGCTCAGGTCATGATCTTGCCATTCATGAGTTCAAGTCTCGCGTCAGGCTCTGTGCTGACAGCTCAGAGCCTGGAGCCTGCTTCGGATTCTCTGTCCCCCTCTCTCTCTGCCCCTCCCCCACTCATGCTCTGTCTCTCTGTCTCTCAAAAATAAATACATGTTAAAAAAAATTAAAAAAAAAAAAGAATTTGGACTTCAGAGTCAGACAGATCTCATTCAAAATCCCAGTGTCACTCTATGCTACCAACAGTGGGGTGCCCCGTTAAGCCAACTAATGGTGGATGTCCAGTCCTTAACAATTCTTTTATTCATTCAAGAGATATCTCTTGAGGACCTGCGATGTACCAGGCAAAGCAAAGCAAATCACTAATGGATGAAGTGCCAAGGCTCAAGTCCCTCTATCCTGGTGTCACAGAGAATCATTCAGCCTGCCCACGGTGTTTTACTGTTTCAGACATTTTGCCACCTGCCACCAAGCTCCCTTTAAACAACTGAGTTTGGAATCTGCAGCTCTGACCTGGATAGCTTCATCAGTTTCCTTTTGACTCTCTGCCTTTCCTTTCTCCTGCTCCCCTTCACTGAGAGAAGAGCATTCAGACATTTATCCTCCTACAGCCCTGATAACTTCATCAGAAGGGAGGGGGGAGGGGCACCCAGGTGGCTCAGTTGGTTACGCATCTGACTTTGGTTCAGGTCATGATCTCACAGTTTGTGGGTTCGAGCCCTACGTTGGCTCTGTGCTGACAGCTTGAAGCCTGGAGCCCGCTCTGGATTCTCTGTCTTGCGCTCTGTCTCTCTCTCTCTAAAATAAATAAACATTAAAAATTTTTCAAAGAAAGAAGGGAGAGGGGAGACAGAGAGAGAGAACCCCCATAGACCAGTGCAACCAATGGACCTTTGCCCTGCTTTTGCCTTTTCTGATCTTACTTGAAGAGACCACACCTACAGTTCAATGTTAGAGGTTATCGCGCGTAGGGTCCCAGTTCCGGGGTCTCTGCCGATGTCCTTGTTTCCGTTGGACACTGGCTCCAGCTGAGGATGTTTTCTTCATGCTCACTGTATCGGGGTTCTTGAATGCAAAGAACAGCCATGGACCCTGGCTAACTTAAGTGGAAAATGAATTTATTAGAAGGATATTGGATGACTCACAGAATTGGCTGGGAAATGGAGAACAGGCTTAGAAAACAGGAAGGAACCAAGGGGCAGGCCACTGGAGCAGTCTGGTTAAGGGGACGAATGTTGCAGGCATCACATCCATCACCATTGTTTCGCATGGCTCAGATGGCCCTGTTGCACCTGTTGGCATACCGCCACAGGTAACAGCCAGCTAACTCTTCCTCCTTGCATCATTCGTCAAGTCCTGGAAAGAGCATCTCATTGCAGAGCCTAGTTCACATGCCTGGGCTTTAGCTGTCCAGAAACTCAGGCAAAACCAGTGGCCTATTAATTGGCTACCCTCTTTGTTGACCCCAGCTTCCCGTCTAATCCTCCCCCAACTTGGAAGGAGAAGGTTTGGTCACAGGCCAAGATCCAGAATCATATTCGCAAAGAGGCTTCCATGGATTTTGTGTTGGCCCTATTTGGGCCCATCATTGTGTAGCCATCCTTTGGATATTGATATTTATTATTTCTTTTTAAGTCAATACTTGCTCTTAGTTCCATTGCGACTGCCTTGCCCTGCCTTGCCCACCTCTCACTTCGCCATGTTTCTCGGCAACCTATTTGAACCTGTTTTTTCTGTTGTGTTTTCATAACAAAGACCTTCCCCTCAGCTTAATAATTTCAAACTTGTAGTCTGTATTCTATACTTTTTCCAGCTTTAAGGCTTTTGTACGCTGGAAAAATCTGTGCACTTGGGGCTAAGGTTATTTCTTCTCAACCATCTTGTTCGGCTATCTAAGCATTTCACATAATTTGTTAAAGAGATTTAAATTTTTTTAAGAAATATATATTTTTAATGTTTATTTATTTTTGAGACAGAGAGAGACAGAGCATGAATGGGGGAGGGTCAGAGAGAGGGAGACACAGAATCCGAAGCAGGCTCCAGGCTCTGAGCTGTCAGCACAGAGCCCGACGCAGGGCTCGAACTCACAGACCATGAGATCATGACCTGAGCCGAAGTCTGACGCTTAACCGACTGAGCCACCCAGGTGCCCCGAGACTTAAATTTTTTTTTAATGTTTATTTATTTTTGAGAGAGAGACAGACAGACAGACTGTGAGTGGGGGAGGGGCAGAGAGAGAGGGGGACACAGCATCCGAAGCAGGCTCCAGGCTCCGAGCTGTCAGCAAAGAGCTCATCACGGGGCTCGAACCCACAAACTGTGAGGTCATGACCTGAGCCGAAGTCGGGTGCTTAACGACCTGAGCCATCCAGGTGCCCCTGAAGTCCAAATTCTTAATCACTGGGCTGTCTTGTCCACTTCCTGGACCCCTCCAGCAGTAACTGCGGAGGGTTCTGCTGCCTGCCAAACCGTGTGGAGGCGCCCTTCACGCTGCTGGTGCTCGCCAAGCTGTCCCTTGCCCTGGTTGCCATCCACTCCCTCTGTAAGCATGGTCGTGGCAGAGATGCTGGATTTTTCAAAGTGCCAAAGGTCCTCGGAACTCTGGGCAAGTGTGCTTTGCCTACCACACTTTATGAATGAGTGTGAGACATGACGCTTGTATGCCAATGGCACACAGAGATTTTAGGGAAACTGCTCTTTCGCATTTGACTCATAGCTCACATTTCCTCCTCTTCCTAGCACACACAACTGCACTTGGATGCCCACATTACTCAGATATGAGTTTATGGAGAGGGCTGAACCAGGACACAGATCTGAGTAACAAGCATGACTCAGTATACCCTGGCCCTCCAATGACTCAGGTTTCGTTACAATTTTATACCCCAGGTTCTTCCCTGGAGATTCATCTCTCAGGAAATTTCTTGAGATCTTCTGTAGGTTAGACTTCTGGTGGCCGTCCCTGTCTCCTAGAGGGGTCAGGCTTGTATGAATCCCAGCAGTAGACACAAATAGGATTCTCCCTAGGGTACTTCTTGGATGAAGTTAGCAGTCTCAAGCAGATCTAATAAATTCCCTTTAACTTCCATGCAATAAAATCAACAAAACAAGGGGCACCTGGGTGGCTCAGTCAGCGTCCGACTTGGGCTCAGGTCATGATCTCACGGTTCGCGCCCTGTGTTCGAGCCCTGTGTCGGGCTCTGTGTTGGGCTCTGTGTTGACAGCTCGGAGCCTGGAGCCTGGATTCTGTGTCTCCCTCTCTCTCTGCCCCTCCCCTGCTTGCACTCTGTCTCTCTCTCAAAAATAAATAACTCTTTTAAAAAAATCAACAAAACCATTTAAATCAATTTTCCACTTTATATGAAAAATGCAAAATGATAGTGATAGAAGCAGATCAGTGGCTGCTTGAGGTTGAGGGTAGGGAGACAGAATTCACTGCAAAGGGGTGCAAGGAAGCTCATTAGGGTGAGGACACTGTTTTATATCTTGACTGTGCTGGGGATTATGTGATTGTGTACTTGTTGTAAGTTTGAAGTCCTTCAGAAGCTGACTTGAGCAGGCTCCACACTGTCAGCGTGGAGCCTGATGCCTGAAACCACGCATGAGCCATGAGATCATGACCTGAGCAAAAACCAAGAGCCGATGCTCAACCGACTGAGCCACCCAGGTGACACGTTTCTTAGACATTTTCTATTGACTGAGAGAAAGAGAAAGAGAGAGGAGAGAGAGAGAGAGAGAGAGAGAGAGAGAGAGAATCCCAAACAGGCTCCACGCTCAGCACAGAGTCCATGCAGGGCTCGTTCCCATGAATCACAAGATCATCACCTGAGCCTAAACCAATAGACACTCAAACAACTGAGCCACCCAGGTGCCCCTATTTTTTTTTTCTTTTTTTTCCCCTTAATTTAAGTAGACTCCACACCCAATGTAGGGCTCGAATTCACAACCCTGAGATCAAAAGGCACATGCTCCACCAACTGAGGCAGCCAGGTGCCCCTCTTAGACATTTAATTTTAAACATTACTTTTAGGAATAATTTAAAAATTAGGGTAATGTAGGCTTTCTCCAGAGAATTTGTTTCCTTCTACCAAATACCTTATGGTGCTAGCAGCCAAGGTCAGGGCTGGGTTATCTACATGACCCACTGGAGAGTACCTACCTCTACCCTCTGCAAGTAGGGCATTCCAGGGTTCCAGTCAAGTGCAGAAGGCCTCCATCTTCAGATGTGTTGAATTCAAACCCCTATTCCTTCAGCCCCAGGTTCCATGAAGCCACCCCACTCTTCAGTTGTTCCCTTCAGATTAATTAGCAAATGGCCCCAGGGTAAAAGCAGTTTTTCAACATATTTTTTTTTTATTTTTTTTCAACGTTTATTCATTTTTGGGACAGAGAGAGACAGAGCATGAACGGGGGAGGGGCAGAGAGAGGGAGACACAGAATCGGAAACAGGCTCCAGGCTCCAAGCCATCAGCCCAGAGCCTGACGCGGGGCTCGAACTCACGGACCGCAAGATCGTGACCTGGCTGAAGTCGGACGCTTAACCGACTGCGCCACCCAGGCGCCCCAGTTTTTCAACATATTTAACAAGGAGGGGGTTATCTTCAGCACCCAAAAGACTTACCTTTGACCATTGGCCAAAGGCAGACTTGTCCCTTACAAACCTTTTTTTTTTTTTTTTTTTTTTTTTTGCACGAGCCACTGTCCCTTGGACAGAAATGGTCTCAATTCATCTGTTTAAGTTCCAATTCTTTCCCAGGTCAGGGCCAACTATATTATTAGGACTTTGATGCCTTTTAGTAAATGCTTCGGATATTTATCCAGCTTCTTTTTAATTGCCGTTAGTGAAAGAATAAAAGGATTTATATTTAAAGAGCGCCCAAGAACCAGGAAGTGGACAAATCTGAAGAGAGACAAATCTGGATGGTCCCTCTTTCAGTACCTTGGTAGATTGGATTATTGTTGAGCAAATATAAACTCCACCCAACCTCCACGAGACGAGTCTACTTCCCAGCTCTTTGGAGTTGAACTTGGTCATGTGATTTGCTTTGACTACTGAGACGTTGCCAAAGAGGTGCAAGGAGAAGCTTCAAATGTGTTGCATATTTGGGCTTGCTCTCCTGGATCCCTGCACCCCCATAAGAACTCTGCTCAGGAAGCTGCTGCCCCTTCAGCCTGGGCCCCAGAATGAATGAGTACACATGAAAGCAATCCTGAGCTGAACCCACAGAGGAGACAACCCCAGCTGGATTTGCAGCTTGAAGGAGAGCCATTCAGATGAGCCCACTTTAGATATGCTGACCCCTCAGCCGACCTGCAGCTGCCTGAGAGAAAACAAATGATAATTCTTTGAAGACCCTGCATTTTGGGTCCAGTTAGTTACACAGCACTTTTGTGGCCATACCAAACCATACAAGACCTAGCAAGAAGCGGGCTCAACAGATCAGTGTTACTGCAACGCACAAAATAAAAAGGCTGTTATCAGAATCTGAGCTCCAGAAGCTTTTCTTTGCTGACACAGGTCATTCTCCACCCAGGAGGTTCTCTTTATACATAATTGCCTAGATGCTCCCCTATCCCATTCTCTATGGGTAGTTAAAACATCATAGGAGTGTGGTCCTGGGACCACCCCCATCCCCCCCACCCCACTTCTTTGTAAAGGTGTACCAGTGTATTTATGCCAGGCTTAAATTAAGCAAGTGTCCATGTGGGATAATGAGGAACAATGCCTTGTTGCATGTGCAGTATGTTCTGCCCACTAAATCTTATTTTGCCTTTACGCCACGCAGCACTAAGTGGTGTGTGTGCCTCTGCCCGTTTTGCACAATGAAGGTAAAGGTTGGTAAGAATCATCTCGCTCGCTGTCACCGAAAGCCAGAAATCCTTACCGCGCTGCTACAAACCCATTGCCCAAACTTAACAAATTTTACTATTTTTTGTCATGTGCATTTTTTAAATTGTTTCCTGCTGTTATTGCTGATACATACGAATGCTATTGATTTTTATGTTGATGATGCATCCAAAAACTTTGCTGAACTCTCTTTCGTTTTCATTGTTCATATATTCTCTGGCATTTCTACACTGACAATCCCAACATCAGGATGTAACGAGCGCTTTTTGTTTCTCCCTAGCTGTTGAATCTCTTGTTTCCTTTTTACATCTTTTTGCATTGGCTCGACCCTCCAGCATGACACTAAATAGTAACTATGGTAATGGTGAACATTCTTGTCATGTTTTAAAGAAAATGCTTTTGAAAGTCCCCCATTAAGTGTAATTTTTGCTGTAGGATTTTAGTGGATTAAGGAAGTTCCCTTTTATTCCTAGTTTGCTAAAATGTAAATTTTAATCATTGAGCATTGACTTTTACTGAAAGCTTTTCTGCATCTATTAGAATGATCGTATGTATTTTCTCTTTTAATCTGTCAATATGGTAAATTATACTGTATTTATCTCCATAAGTGAAAAAGTTGAAAAAGAAAAGTTGAAGAGAGATATTATCTACTTCTTGAATGGTTGCAAGATATTAGTGTCTGTAAAATATTAGTGTCTTTCAGGAGAGGCAACTTGACTACTAATTCAATGATGAGTATGTCCTTGAATAATATAATCGTTTTCATTGTGAAGCACATCTCACAAGAGGGTACAAAATGTATTTGCATCTCCTAAAAATAACAGTAACACGAATACCTGCGTGTTCACAGGATCCATTAAGAAACAGACCAGCACCAAGTTCTCTGCATAACCCTCCCAGATCATGGCCCTTTTTCTCCCCATAGAGATAACTGAGTGCTCAATCTTGTATAAAACATTTCCTTGAGGGGCGCCTGGGTGACTCAGCTGGTTAAGCATCTGACTTTGGCTCAGGTCATGATCTTACGGTTCATGAGTTTGAGCCCCACATCGGGCTCTGTGTTGACAGCTCAGAGCCTGGAGCCTGCTTCAGATTCTGTCTCCCTCTCTCTCTGCTCCTCCCCTGACCACACTCTGTGTCTCTCTCTCAAAAATAAAAATAAACATTAAAAAGATTTAAAAAACCATTTCCTTGATTTTCTTCGTAGTTTTAACACTATGTATCTCTGGGCAATACTATTTAGTTCTATTTCTGAACTTTGTATAAAATGTATCATATTGTTAATGGTTGTATATATTCATCTGCGACTTTCTTCCTTTGCCCTATATTTTGTTTTTGAATATCATTCTTTGAGGGGCACCTGGCTGGCATAAAGCCTGCGACTCTTCATTATCAGGGTTGTGGGTTCAAGCCCCGCATTGGGCATGGAGCCTACTTAAAAAAAGATATCATTCTTTGAAATTGAAATGTGTAGCTGTAGTCCTTTATTTATTTAGTTAGTTAGTTATTGCTGTATAGTATTAGCCTGTATTAAATTACTCTTATCCATTCTAGTATTGATTGACATTTGGGTTGTTTCTAGTGTTTTTGTTATTGCAACTAATGCTGCTGTTAAGTCTCCTGGCTTACATGTGTCAGATTTATACACAGTCATTTGTACACACACCCCTCCAGGAGTGGAACTGTTGGGTTATAGGGTAAATATGAACGGGCCATTTGTATTTCCTCTTCCATGAAAGATTAAAAAAACTGAGGCAGCCAACTACAGCCTGTGAGCCAGCTACCTATTTTGGTAACTAAAATTTTATTAGAACCAGGGCCAGGATTAGGCGGGAGGGAAGTGAGGCAGGGTTTTGCCCATTTACGGTTGGATCTTCTCTTTATTTTATATTTTAATATTTTGTCCATCGTGGAGGTTTTTTTGCATGCATTTTGATTTAAACATAATATATCAAAATATTATTTACCTTGATTACTACGTCTTTTGGTGCTTGCTTAAATTTTCTGCCCCAGGTGAATGCGTCCCTAGTCCCAGCCCCGACCCAGTCTAAACTACTTATTATCTCCAGGCCGCACTTCTGCAATAGCTTCCTAACTGGTCTCTCCACTTGGACTGTTGCCACACATCTTTGATCCATTCTCTACATTGGGCAGCCACCCTGATCTTGCAAAAAGATAAACTGATTTATGTTACTCCTCTGCTTTAAACCGTTCAATTGTCTCCTACTCAGAGTAAAACCCAAATTCTATGCAGAACCCCATTTAATCTGTATTTCGCCTTCTTTCCTAACTTCATCTTCTACTACTCTGCCTTCCTCTGTTCTATCTAAGATCACTGGCTAACTTTCCGTTTCTGGAATATGCTAAACTCATTCCTGCCTCCTGGTCTCTGGCATGGGCCATTCTGTAAATGAGTCATCTCTTCTAAACCTTTAACTTTCAGATTAAGTTATCTCTTTAGAGAGGCTTCGCAATCTAAAGTAAATCCCCTCCTGATAGTTCTATTACTGTTCCTTTTACTTCCTAATGCTTTGACAACATAGAAGTAGGGTTTTATTTGCTTATTACTTTGTTTACTTGTGTTTTTTTGGTCTTCTCTTTTAAAGCCTCAGATCTTTGAGTTTAGTGCTTTCCTCACTACCAACACTCAATATTTAGCACTCAACCTGTCACTAAATAATTAAAACTAAGAAAAAAAGATAAACCTAAAGTAAACGGGTTTTTAGAAAAAAGGCCCCCCCAAACAGAGTGGTATTGATATTCATTAATATTAAAACAATGTGGCTATAACAAGGGTCATAAAACTGATCATTTCCCTTGGCCCAGTAGGTCTACATTTGAGACTATACTCCAAGAATAATTTGAAAATTTTATTTATTTAAAATATTCACATATTAATAATTTATGAAGGTTGAAAAAATTGGAAACAACCCAGAGCACTGATTGCCAACGAACCCTTTCCAGTTTTCATTCTCCTTCAGCCTAGATAAGCCCAACTTACATATATATATATTATAAATATAACGTATAATATATATATTATATATATATATATATATATACACTTACATATACTGCTGCTGTGGTGGGACTCAAGTAGATAAGCACTATTAGAGAAAAACCACTAAGATGGACAAAATACAACTGCCACAATTTTTAAGTTCGCCAATTTCAAACGCATAATCGTTATTTCCCTAAAATCCCATAGTTTCTCCAACGAAGCTGGAGACATCTCCATCTAGATGGACATCTCTCTCCAGATGCTGTTTCAATATTCATCCTTCTTTACCAAAAGAGTCACCATTTATAAGGCCATTTAGGTCAGAAAATCTGAGAGCCATTTATGAGAACACTTCCCTTGTCCAGTGCATCACCAAGTCCAAGTAGATCTTGAATTCATCACCTGTTTGCTGCCTTCACTGCCACCACAGTCAGAACCGCCACCTGGATACCTGAACTGTTCTTTAATTAGTTGCTCCATTTCCGTTCTTGTTCTTTTCCTATCCATTCTCCACACAGCAGTGTTCTATTTTATAAAAATGTTTACAGCTAATTCATATATGTAACAATAAGCCAATCCAGCAATTTATAAAGAAAAAGTTATATTCTTCCTCCACTACTTTCCAGTTGCAATCCCCCAAGGTAACCAATCACACTCTAAATATCTGATGTGTATGGAGCCTCCCATTCTTTCTCTGTGCTCAATGAAAATGTATTCAAATATTTTTGGATTGATTCTTTTTTATTCCTAAGAAAATAGGTTACATTATACTGTATTATGTTGTATTTGTTGTATATATTATGTTGTAATTTATTCTTTTGTAGTTGGAAAAAAATTTTACTTTAAGTAGGCTCCACATCCAACGTGGGCCTCGAACTCACAGCCCTGAGATCAAGAGTCACATGTCCCACCAAGTGAGCCAGCCAGACCCCTTACTTATTCTTTACCTAACAATACAACATGGACATTCTTACAGGTCAGTATAGAATTCTTTTCCTTTCTCTTTTTTATATAGCTATGTAATATTCTAGAGAATGGAAGTACAAAATTTAAATTAATAACTTTCCCAGTGATGGATATTCAATAGCATGATCTTTTAAAACTGTAAATCAGATCACGCCTCTTTCCAGGGTGCCTGGGTGGCTCAGTCAGTCGAGCATCCAACTTGGCTCAGGTCATGACCTCGCGGTTTGTGGGTTTGAGCCCAGCATCGGGCTCTCTGCTGTCAGTGCGGAGCCCGCTTCGGATCCTCTGTCTCCCTCTCTCTCTGCCCCTTCCCTACTTGCGCTGTCTTTCTCAAAAATAAATGCACATTAAAAAAAAAAAAAAAAAAGATCATGCCTCTTTCCCTCAAAGGCTTTCCTTTTCACATGGAATACGATCTACATTTCCTACCATGGTGTAGAAGGCCCTGGATGATCTGGTCCTTGCCTCTTGTTAAATTCACCTTACACTGCTCCTCTTCTTGCTCCCCAGACCTGACACTAACTAGCCTTCTAAGAAGGTTTTTTTCCGCCTTGTGGTCCCTGCATATTTCTTCTCTTAACCTGTAAAGGTCTTCCCCGTCTATCCTCTTCCCTACGCATCAAAATTAAGTTCCTCTCTTATACTTTCTCATAACATCTTATAAACACCTTCACAGTATTCATCACCAGTTATAACCTTATCTAAGAAATTGGATTTACATGTCTTATTATCGAATCTCTGCTTCCTCTACTATGCACTGTGCTCTATGAGGACAGATACAGTGTTTTGCTGACCTCTGATTTTTTGTACTACCAGCACCTAGCACAGTGCTTGAAGGTAGAAAACATTTATTGTGTGAATAGATGATATATCCTACACTGAGTGATCATTAACCAAGTTAGACAATGGAATTTAATGCTAATTAACTTTTAAAATGATATGAGATTACATACTATATGGCTAAGTCTTATGAGCTATATATATATACATACACACACACACACACACACACACACACACGTGAAAACTTGGTAACCTAGAGCAGTGAAAAGAATACTGGCACAAGAGGGCACTAATTAGTTAGTGACCCAGGAAATGTCACTTCTTTGCTGTGAGCCTAGATCAAGGAATGACCCTCAGCAGGTGTGGTATTGCCCCCTAGTGCTGGATACTCTGGGAGGTATTCCTGGTCTTTAGAGAGCAGAGAGGCCAGGTAACCTAGACTTCTTGCAAAATGTTGGAAAAATTATTTTGTGTCCCTCATGACCCAGTGTAGGTAAACTAAACCTGTGTATAACTATCTGTACCTAAAACCTGACCTATTTTACATATGGACACAAAGCTGTTTTCTACTTTTACATAATTGTAACAGTAAACGTTTTAGGATTGCAGGTACAGTAGACATTGAAGACAGATTAATATCATTCACCCGAGGTGGTGGAAACACCACACCTATGTCAGTTGTAGCTTTCACATTCATGGGGATTTTACTTATAAATGCCAGCACTTGATTTACGGCTTGATTATATTTTCTAGAATGGTTATGTCTGAGCATTTATGCATTGAAACAGAAATCGTATTATAAATTACTTTCTTTGTATTTTTTATATTATACTCTATATTCAATTTAAATCCAAATCATGCATGTGTATGCAGGTTATATTATCTATGCATTTCATCTTAGGCTAATAAAGGAGATATTATGAAAATATTTCTCATTTAAAAAAGGTGTTGGGTTAAAACAATGTTGTGAAACACTGGATTCAATAGATGAGGATTAAGATCCCTTTCAGTTCTTAATGCAATGGCTCTAATCTTTAATAATGGAAAGGATTCTTTTTATTTTGTTCTTTTCATTACTTTCTCTTCCAGCATAAAATTAGTAAGAAAAAAAACACACATATTTAAAAAAACACATCTCCTATTCACAATGTTTTTACATGATTACCGAAAGGTGAGTCCAAATGATTTCTCAAATTTCCTTGCTACACAGTAATTTCATGATTTTGTAATTTCAAATTTATGGTTAATCGCGAGTTTATCAAGTTCTTTAAGGTTTCACCAAATAAATTGTTGTCTCTAGCCTCGATAGTGAAAAAACTGAAACACAAAAAAATCAATGAAATCAATGTATTAAAAACCAGAAAGAATGAAATGAAGGATTCTCACTAGATTAGGTTCACAGATTTAAAATCGCAACCTTTTCCCCTATTCCTTCTGTTTTATATTTTTCATCAGTTATGATATACTATGCATTTTAATCATACACTTAAAAAATGGATTGTCTCCTCCCCCCTTTCCTTCGCCCCAACACACCTAGAATAGATACAGGCATTCTTAGAATAGAAACAGGGAATTTCGTGTTTACTCACCGTAGTCTTCCCATATATAGAACAGTGCCAGGCACACAGGAGGAGCCCACTGAGCATTCATTGTATGAATGGGCGAAGAATACACGCAATAAGCAAAACTGAGTGCTTCGAGCGCCACTTTCACCAGAGCTCTAGGAGACCAGCGGGTGGGATCAGGAACTTGATTTTTGTGATTGAGGATTTGTCGGCGCTCGTAGGGATTGCGAGTACATTCTGAACATTCGTTGGGATGTACTGATATGTGGTGGTTGGTGAACTTCATGCGCAGAGCCGTACAGGTAGAACACCGAACAACAACGATCTGCAGCGAAGTCCACATAATGTTCTCAAATTTATATCATTAGAAACACGTTTCTCTAAGTGCATGGCTCCATCGTTCTCTGGTATATCTGTACAGGACAATTTAGGATACTTCCTCACTGGAGATTAACGGTGAGGATGGGATCAAGGGTGGTGGCTCCAAAATGCGCAAACACGGGAAAAGGAGTTAACGCTCACTTTTCGCAAACAGACGCCAATTCAGAGTCAAGGTCTCACCCCAGATCAAATCCCGCGCTCCTCCTACCGACAACCTGCCTCTACCCCGCCTCCTTTAATACCTATGGTGGGCGGGGCAGAGAAGAGACGTTCCCGGTTCCCCCTAAATTGGTTAAGCTCGCCCGAGTTCTGGTATCCCAGTTCTGAGCACACACCGAGGAAACCGAGCCGCTAACGAAGACCGCCGACTGAATGACAGCGGAGCTTTACCCGAGGACAGAGAACGAAGCAAAATACGAAGAAAGGCAGCAGTGTAGCGGCCACGTGAGGCGGGCCACCCCGTCCACCCTCCGAGCGAGAACTTCAACTCCCGGCTTGCAGCTGGGCGGTTACCCTCCGCGGACTATAACTCCCAGGGTGCTGCGGGAGCGGCCGCCCGGCTCTCCTCCCGCCCCTCCCCCGCCCCTCCCGGCCGGATCGGCGTGCGCCTGCGCACCGGAGGCCGGAGGAGTCTTACCCTAATGTAAGATGGTGGCCCGTCTGGCTGTGGAACCCACCGAAAGCTGAGAGTCTGTCTCTCAGCCGTAAAGGTCGGACTCGCTGAAGCAATCAGGCCCGGTTCTGAAGAGTTTTTTCCCCGACACTCGTTCAGTGGTCTCTTGTGAGGACGCGGCAGCGCGTGGAGTCGGCTAAGGGAAAAGCGAGGCAAGGCAGGCGGGTGAGTCTATGCGGGGCTGGGCTTAGGGGAAACCCGGGGCTGACCGGCTACGAGAGAGCGGAGGCTTCGCTGGGACTGTGCAGGCCGCACCCCCCTTTCTCCCCACCCCCCGCCTCATCTTCACCCTCCTCCTCCTCGGTTTTCCTCCTCCTCCTCCTCTTCCTCCCTCTCCCCTCTACGCCACAGCAGTTACCACCAGGAAAAGGGAGCGGGGCAGAAGGCGGCGCGGCGGCGAGCACCGACTCCTTCGAAAATTTCCTCAATTGGGGGAGCCGAGGCGGCTTCCCGTCTTCAGCTCTCTCCCCTGCGTTTCTGTAGGGGCAGAAATCTTGGGTCCCAGTGCTCCCTTGTTTGCCCAGCCCTCTTTCCCCTCCCTGACGTCCTTGTCCCGGTAGCCCCCGTCTCCCAAGACCCAAGCCATCACTTCCACTCTGACCCGAGTTGTTGCTGCTCAGCAGTCCCACTACTCATCATTGCCCACTCGTCCTGCTGTTTGTTTTTTGCTCCACTGCTGCCACTCTGGAGACACCCTTTGCCCCCCTCTCGTGCTTGCAATCAGCCCCTACTCTCTCTGCCACACTAGCGCTTCTTCCGATTTGCAGCCTTTCCTTTGACCACATCTGTCATTTGAAAGCTGCCCCTTAAGTATCCAGATGCTGCTGCTGCTCGATCTAACCCACCTGTTTCACAGCTTTCCTGGGAATTGTTCGTTCCTTCCCTCTTTTCTATACAGATTCTTTCAACCTACACTTGCAGAAAAAAGGGATGCCCCGTGTTGGCCCCTGAAAAGTCAAGTTGGGAAGTGAATGAAGTGAGGTAGGATACTGTTAAACGTTACGAGTGGAGATCGTTTATTCAGGCTACTCGGGTCGGGAGAGGAGCGTTTCCCTTTTGCTTTCAGTGATCTATTTGTGGATTATTCGCTCTGGTGGGACCTTTTTTCTCCTTCTATTTTTAACCGGTTTCTCCATGCTGCTAAGCATTCTACTGAATTACCTCTCCCCAGGACACTTAATGTGAACTCTGATTATACCAACAAATTAGCCTAGGCATTTCAAAATAAGATAAATCTGGCATAGAACCAAATCACTCTGTGAACTCCACACGAAAATATAAGGGAGATTTTGATTATCTGCCGGTTCTGTGTGGGTTACAGATCCTTTCCCTATTGAAAATTGATTATTGACTAAGCAAGTTATATTGAGGTTCAGCTTAATTGATGACATATTTATGGTTCCAGTGGAAATTTCCTTTCCAGCTAATATCAGACTTAGTATTTTTGGATTTGAGAAGTTCTCTCTTTCTAACATTTCTAGAATGGTAGTAATCCGAATAAATTGTCTTCTCTTGAAAACTTGTTGGGTATGTATGCAAGCAAAAGGAAAGTGATTTTTTTTTTTTTCAGAATTAAATCCATCGTTTTTTCCAGAAAAGAAGGGGGCTGGGAAAAGAAATGACAAAGCTATGCCCTTACATGCATTTGTTGGCACTCACTGTCATTATTATCTACATTAAAAAGCAGAAAACTAGGAGCATGAAGTGGTTCATGATGTCCATTTTTTGACGAAAGCAAAATTGAAATGCCCTGACTAATGGCACAAGGGGAAGAAGGAGACTACAATCACACCACTATGAAAAAAAGAATTAACAGAAGAGAAAACAGGATTTCCCAGATCAGATACATACATTTCAACACTTCAAGTTTAACATAAATAAGACACTGTGTTCTTAAGATGTAGGTAAAAATGTTAAAAGTCATAGTAGCAATTTCATGCAGCAGTATCCCTCTTATTTGCAAAGTGATATACCTCAAGTGTAAATACAAATACATACAGTTACCCTTTTCATCACTTCTGCACATTATTACTGTGATTTTTATAAATTTTACCTGTGATACTTGAGGAATCTTCATTTAGCATTATGTTTACTCAATTGTGGTAAGTGCTCTGCTTTATCAAATATAAATCAAGGTTAGAAAAGCTGTTTACAAAACTTCCTTTTTCCTTTTAGCCACTTTAAGCCCCAATTTGGGGAAACTAAATCCCTACTCTGAGAATTTCAAGCAATTTACGTAGCAAGATTGTCCTGAGTTATAACTTGAGGTTTTTCCTTTAAAAATTACTTACATTTAGTTTGTTAGTAGGAACGTGTTCAATACAATTGATCTTCAACTCTAAAATATGTCGTTTTTCTTTGTCATACGCTGGTGGAGAAGCCTTCCACTTTGTACCTGCAAATAATTCTAACACACAGGTTTAGAAAACCCTTGGTAGTCATACTTGGCTGATTGGTAAGCAGTGTGTTCTAGGAGAAGACTGTTTGGCAGAAAAGTATAAATGATAGTAATACATCTTTGGTAGAGATGTTTTACCTCATTAAATATATTCTCAAGTAATTTTCTTCACTCCACACTTTTCTCCTGCAGTCATTAAATTCTTAGTTTCAGCCCTTGGAAGTCAAAATGAATTTACTTTGGGATCTTTAGTACATTTGAAGAAGGCATTTAAATTTTGTTGACATTTTGATAAGGAAATCAGGAGCTATAATTTCAGAATATTTTTGTATGGTTTAAATTTTTAGATGTAACTTAAACATGGCAGCTTCATACTTTTGTGCATTTTGTTTGTTTGTTTGTTTGTTTGTTTGTTTGTTGGATAGTTTGGAATACTTTCTGCCAGGTTCAGTAGTTGAATCCTTCAGACGAATAGATTTCTCTAGGAAGGTTTTTGAACATGAATTACTTTAAGTTGACTTACTACATAATATTTGTTGTCATAAGATTGCATAGGCAAATCTTTAATTTTATTAGGGTGAGACTGTTAAAATAAAATGACAAAATGCAGGAAAATTTTTGTACTGCCCTTCAATTTCACTAGCAATAGCTTTCAACTCATTGTTTTGTAAGAGAAAGGGAGTGTAAAAAGAGTCCTTGCATTAGGGGAATTTTACTTTAAAAATGATTTTAAATGCTTAAGAGAATGAAGAAAGTATTTTCTCAGTTTCAACAGTATGATTTCAGAATGCTTCCCTTTCCTTCCCCACTCCTGGTTTTAAGGTTAAGAAGCTACACTCTTCGTTTGTGTGCGTGCATGTCTGTGTGCTTTGTACCTGCCAGTAATACTCAATTGAATCTATTTCAACTCGTTATTATTTTTATAGACCATTCAAGTGAAACAGAAAGTTTTAATTTGGGAAAATTTCAGCCTCTGTCAGTTAGCTTTCTGACATTAAGTGTAGTACTGTCTTGACTTTAGTGAAGGAAGATACATTTAGCTCAATTGGTTCCAAAGAAAAACAGTAGGGAAATAGGTTATAGAGATTTTTAGTGTTCTAGAAATAGTATAACTAGAATGTACTACATACATACTTTTCTCAAAGGATTTCTTAATCTAAATGGAACTTGTAAATGGTTTTGATCCCACTGGAATAGCATGTATTGGATAAAACTTAACACTCTGAGAGTTAAAAAATATTATCTTAAAAAAATGTTGTTACTTCAGAAATACTAGCAAAATCTACAGATGCCCATTCTTATATAAAATGTGTCATATCCCTGATAACTTAATGATAGTAATAAACATTTTTCTCCAATTCTGAGATTATGCAAATTTTAAAGATGGAATAATTTACTCAATTATGTAGTGATGCAAGGAAAGAAGATAAGTGGGACTTTTAATGACACAGTGGTTTTCTGAAAGAACTTTTTTTCAAAACTGTTTTTTTTTTTTTTTTTTAATTTTTTTTTTTTCAACATTTATTTATTTTTGGGACAGAGAGAGACAGAGCATGAACGGGGGAGGGGCAGAGAGAGAGGGAGACACAGAATCGGAAACAGGCTCCAGGCTCTGAGCCATCAGCCCAGAGCCCGACGCGGGGCTCGAACTCACGGACCGCGAGATCGCGACCTGGCTGAAGTCGGACGCTTAACCGACTGCGCCACCCAGGCGCCCCTCAAAACTGTTTTTAATCTTGTTACTATGTGGTCTTCTTTATTAGAAAAGATTGTGTGGGGGCGCCTGGGTGGCTTGGTCGGTTAAGCGTCCGACTTCGGGTCAGGTCATGATCTCACGGTCCTTGAGTTCGAGCCCCGCGTCGGGCTCTGTGCTGACGGCTCAGAGCCTGGAGCCTGTTTCAGATTCTGTGTCTCCCTCTCTCTCTGCCCCTCCCCTGTTCATGCTCTGTCTCTCTCTCTGTCTCAAAAATAAATAAACGTTAAAAAAAAAATTAAAAAAAAAAAAAGAAAAGATTGTGTGGTGAATGTTAACTTTTCCAAATGTAGTAGTATAATCCAGTGGGTTTTGTCACATTTCACTTTCATGGTATAATTCTTTTACTTTTTAATCGGAAATTAGTTTATGGAAGAGAAAATGTCAACACTATTTTGGCCCCTTAGATTAGCCTACTGTAACAGAGTTTTCTTTTACTAGAAGGGATAATGTACATGCTACCAAAAAGATGATGATTACTTTTACTTGCTAGAAAAAGTTAATTTTCAAGATAGTACAAGTACAAGGCAGCTTGAGGATGGGTTTATTTTTCTCCTAAGAACTTTATTTGTGAGGAAGGTTTCATTCTTACAAAACTCTGTTTATACAAGAGTGTTGTCCTGTTTTAAACTTTAATTGCATTGGGTGATGAGATGATATATCACTATTAGGATAAACCTCACCATTTGTCTATGTGCTTCTCTGATATCTTTTTTTTTTTTCATAAGAGTCTCTTTCTCTCTTTTTTTTAATGTTTATTTATTTTTGGGGGCACCTGGGTGGCTCAGTCGATTAAGCGACCGACTTCAGCTCAGGTCATGACCTCACAGTTCGTGAATTCGAGCCCCGCATCAGGCTCTGTGCTGACAGCTCAGAGCCTGGAGCCTGCTTCGGACTCTGTGTCTCCTTCTGTCTCTGCCCCACCCCTGCTCATACTCTCAGTCTGTCTCTCAAAAAAATGAATAAACATTAAAAAAAAACTTTTTTAATGTTTATTTATTTTTGAAAGAGAGGGGGAGGGACAGAGAGAGGGAAACACAGAATCCGAAGCAGGCTCCTCCAGGCTCTGAGCTGTCAGCACAGAGCCCTATGTGGGGCTCTAACTCACAAACTGAGATTGTGACCTGAGCTGAAGTCGGATGCTTAACTGACTGAGCCACCCAGGCACCCCCTCCGGTATCTTTTCAAAAACAAGTAGTATGTTTTTTTTAGTTATGGTAACCCAAGTCTTACCTCTTGAGTGTTGAAAGAAAGTATGGAGAGGGAAAATCAAAAATAATCATTTTGGTTTATTTCTAAAACCATCCTGGAAAAAAAGTCAAGGCAAAAAAAAAAAAAAAAAAAAGCAGTGTAATTAGAAGAATAAAATGACGACATTTAAACATAGCTGGTGTTGCATTCCTGCTTTTGGAAGAAGTTAATGAATGATGTTGTAGGAAAATGCTGATTGATTTTTGAAAAGTAGCTATAGACTGAAATATCAAAGGGGTAGAGCATTCCTTAGCAACAAACAGATACATTGTCATTAAGCCAAATATCTGAAATTTCTTAAGCATGTTTTTTCAGTCCTTGGAATAAAGAGGAAGTGCTAATTTTTCTGATTATTTAAGAACCTATTAATTCATTCCTTGTTGAGGGCAATAGGTGTCTTCAGATTGTGGATTTCTTGAAATAGTATTGGCTGATTTGTATTATTGAACATTGTAGCAACTTTTTTCTTCTTTTTTTTCTACTTTTTGTATCCTTGATTTTTTTCCTGATGTTTTTTATTTCCTGAAGTTTGGATGGACCTTTTTGTGAATGCTGTAATTGACTGAAAATTTGAAGTATAAACAGAATTCCTTTTGGTAATAAGATTAATTATTCTTTTGATAGAGAGCCTCCTCCCCCCCATTTTGATCACTTTTTTTTTCTTTAAAACTTAATTTTATTAATCCTTAGAATTAGGGTGCTACAAGTTCCCTGTTAAATTATATCTTCCCGGAAATTTGTTTTCTTACTCTGGGGACCTAGGTATTTGTTGGGTAAAGAACATGTTATAATGTATCTTGGTTTTGTCATTTAAAATGAAATAAAGACCATATTAATACTTTAGCCCTGGGGTGCTGGGTGGCTCAGTCGTTTGAGCATCTGACTTCTGTTCTGGTCATCGTCTCTCATTTTGTGGGTTCTAGCCACGCATCCAGCTCTGTGCTGACAGCTTGGAGCCTGGAACCTGCTTCAGAATCTGCGTGTTCCCCCCCCCCCCCCGCCACCCTCCCTCACTTGTACACACATGTACACATTTTGTCTCTCTCTCAAAAATAAGTAAACATTTAAGAAATACTTAAGTAAACTTATTAATGTCAAAAAGTTTTAAACAAGTTTAAAAGTAGACACCAATTGGGGCTCCTGAATGGCTCAGTAGGTTGAGCATCCAAGTCTTGATCTCAGGGTTGGTCTTAATTTCAGAGTTGTGAGTTCAGGTCCTGCTTTGGGCTCCATACTGGGCATGAAGCCTACTTAAAAAAAAAAAAAAAAAAAGGTGACACCAACTTCTATGTAGCTGTCACTCAGCTTCATAGGTTATCACCTCATAACCAATCTGATTTCATCTATACCCCTGTTTACTTTACTTCTCATCCCCCTACTCTTTGACCTGGATGGTTTTGAAGCAAATCCTAGTCATCACATTATTTCATTTGTACTGGAGCTCTTTTGACATAATAAAATATCTTGATTTTTTATCAAGATGATTTAATCGGCTTGTCAAATAGTCTTTGAGTACTTACATATCCACCTTTTGATCTATCGTCCAACCTCTTCTTAAGAGTTTATTATCTCGTTGGGTAATTTTTCACAGTAATTTAATTGACACCATCCAAAGCAGTGTCTGAATTATGTGTGGTGTATGTAGTCTGAGTCCAGTATGTCAGTGTAGGGATACCTTCAGACTCAAGTTCTAGGAGTGAGACTTCCGAGAGAAAGTGGGACTTGAATAAAGAATATGTACTATCTGCATAGATGGAACATCTCCAGAAGGAGAACATTCCAGGAAGGTTAGGAAACATGAGCAAATGCTGGTGGTGACCAGCATGATGTGGAGAGTTGTAAGGAGTCTGACCTCAGTGGAACAGGGTTTTAATTTCTGGAAATGGTGTCAGATAAGTTAGTATACTAGGGTAGAGCTAGGTTATGAAAAGTGTATTCAGTGTCAGGTTGAATTTCCTCTGCTAAACAGTAAGGGACCATTAGAGATGGTCAGGAGGCAGGAGATAACATATTAAACATGCCTTTTTTTTTTTTTAAAGAAACATTCCTTTTGAGTAGGTTGCCACATATTTTGGGGTTGACAGTTGAGTTTGAAAAATTAATGACTAGGCCACTGAAGTAAGGGGCCACTGAGAAGTTAGTGTTGAAATTCTGCAGAATTTGGCAGCATTGATTCCATCTTCTCTTCAGTCCCTTACATTCAGATATGACACCAAGGTTTTAGAGCATAGAGAACTGAAGAAATGTGGTCTATTTATCTTTGATAGTAAACTGCAGTTTATTATCCAGGCCTGAAGGGAAGTGATGTATGATTACTCAAATAACACTCTCAAAAAATTTCTATAAAAAATATCTACCAGTGTTTTAAAAAATTTTTAGATATTCTTTCATTGAGGAATACGAGTTTAGAAAATAAAAGTCTTAATTACATGATTATAAGAGATGGAGCACTTGTAAAAGAGAAATTTATGCCTCATCTTCTTATGTGTGAATGAGTTCAGAAGGACTATTAGGAAACTTACATCTGAACAGTTCATATGGTACAGCTAAGTATATATTATTGAATATATTTAGAGTTTGATAATGACCTGATTAGAACAGAAGAAATGGCAGAAAATTCTAATAAAGTAGAGCTCTAAATATTGTCAGCTTCACGCTTACTTAAGGATGGGAAAGTTTAGGTCAGCAGGCTAAAGAAGAATGTAGGGACATTATTAAATGAAAATGTGTTCTTTGATTTTCTTTCGTTATCCTTTTTTTTTTTACAAACGTATTAAAAATAGATCTAGCCATATTTGTTTTATTTGGAATTTTTCTTAAGTTCTGAGACCCTTGAAGTTCTTCTCTTCTTTGTTTTGTTGACTCTTCATTAAGCCAACTTTCTTCATCTATTTTGTATTTCTGGAAAATTTTACATTTGTGAAGGAAAATTTTACATTTTATCTAAAAGCAGGGGCGGGGAATAGATTTCTTGCTTCTGGCTTTGTAAATAGTAGGTGAATAATACTGTATTGCCATTTATTCTCTTATTGCTTCCTTCAGTATCACATGTATTCCTTTTCTACAGTATATAGCATGTAGATCTCAAGAATTCTCATGGAGTAGGAAACCATCTCAAGCTTACAGTGCTTGCAACGACTTCAAAATTAAATTTTCTTTATTTACCAATTATTTTCAGTCCTGATATTATAACATTCATGACCTACTATAATGCCATGGACCTTTTAGGTACTTAGGAAATATTGATAAGGATACAGATGATGATGCAGTATATAGTACATTATTGGGAAATGTCTGTTTTTCCTCAACATTCCCTATATCCTAAGACCTCCTTAATCCTGGTAATGTGACAGAGCTATTTTTGACATTTTTTACTTCTTTATTTAGCTGATCATGTGTGCTATCTAAAATGGTCACTAGAATAGAAAGCTGTTGCCTTCTCGGGTGGGTTAACGGGCTTTAATATGTTAACTTTGGATTTAAGACTGAGTTGAGATTCCTTTATGCAGGAGAATCTTGAGAAGGATTATATATCTTTCTCATTGCCACCAGTATATGTGGGAGGGAAGTAAAACTCAAATATATGGTACAGGAGAATCTTAGTATTTGAGAATATCTTCAGAGGTAGCTAGCTGCCAATCCAGTCTTTTCCCAGGAAATTTTAATTTAGTCCCTTGGAGCGTGGAGCCATTTATAAAGGTCACAGGCGGTGGTTGGGGGGAGAAAATGGTTCCCTGCTCTAAAAAATCTCTCTCAGATTTTAATAACTTAAATCCCAAATTATTAATAATAGTTTGCTTTTCTTTATTCATGTAATTCTTGGGGTGGAGCTGATTTTGTGCTAGTGGCTTTGGGGTTGCCTTGGGTGGCCAGGAGGTAGGTGCATTTTAAACCCAGGAAGAGGGAGGGGAGGCAGAAAATAAGTGAGAAAACTTAAAATTCGAATAATGGCTGTTGTGCATTCTTGACTAAAGCATTGATGGCCCTGGCTCCTTTGCTGCCTTTGGCTATATACGTCAGGGTTTTTTTCTAAGTTAGATTGTCAGTTTGAGTTGGGAAGGCTATAAACTTTTGTCTTTTCCAAATCAAACTAGTGTCCTTGTCCAGTGTTGTGCATTTTAATCTCTGCAGCTCAAAACCTGACAAATTTGTCTTTTCTTTGCCGGAAGGAAAGGGGAAACAGGAAAGAGAAGAAAAGGGTAGGTATGATCCTCCTCATTTGCTTATATTTTAGTGATATATTGTTCTAAGATTGTTTTATGGAAAATCCTCTTTCATTTTTAATTTTATGTAATCGGTTATAAAATAGCTTCATGAATTTACCAAGTGAGTCCTTAGGAACCTTTTAAAAGATCATTTGGTAGCCACGGAGTTAGTGATAGGTTGAAGAGTACTTTTAGAAGTTGATGCTTGGTGGTACTTTTTTGAGATTCCTTACTTCTAAAATCTTTCTCTCATACTGGACACAGTCCTAGATGTGAGTTTTGCTTCCAAAAAGTGAAGCTAGTAATTTCTTTTTAAGGTAGCTACCTTCCCTGCATTGTATTCAAATATATTTTGATCCTGATGAAAGCAAGTATGACAGTAAAAGACTTTAATACAAGCATGCTAACAAAAGAACATTTGTTAGTCATGTGTCACCATATATTCTTTTGTCTTGCTTAACAATATTTTCAGCAGCTTTGGTGAACCCTGAATAATATATGATGTGTTTGTGTTTACAGATTGTATTTTTTGTTACGTACTACTAAATTCTATAATTTTTATTTTTTTTAATTTTTATTAAAAAAATTTTAATGTTTATTTTTGACAGAGAGAGAGAGACAGACAGACAGACAGAGCATGAGCCGGGGAGGGGCAGAGAGAGAGGGAGACACAGAATCTGAAGCAGGCTCCAGGCTCTGAGCTGTCAACACAGAGCCTGACGCGGGGCTTGAACTCACAGACCATGAGATCATGATCTGAGCTGAAGTCGGACGCTCAACCGACTGAGCTACCCAGGCACCCCAAAGTTCTATAATTTTTAAAACTTGGCATCATATTAAAGAAAATATTTTCTTCAGTATTTGGAGCAAAGGACTAACTTAAATGATTTTTCATTGTTGAACATAGTTTTTGTTTGTTTTTTAAAGTTTATTTATTTTGAGAAAGAGAGAGAGAGAGCATGAGCAGGGGATGGGCAGATACAGAGGGAGAGAGAGAATCCCAAGCAGGCTTCGTGCTGTCAGCACAGAGCCCAGTGTAGGGCTTGAACCCACGAATTGTGAGATTACGACCTGAGCCGAAACCAAGAGTTGGATGCTTAACCAACTGACCCACCCAGATGCCCCAAGTTGAACATAGTTTTTAATAGCCTACGTTTTTCTGTGCAAACTCTTTGAATTCTCCTTATTTTTAGTTTTTTGCTCCTACCAGGAGTATGCAGTATAGTATGGAGCCAGAATGCCTAAGTGTGAATCTTGGCTGTACCATTCACTACTTGTCAGACCTATGGTGAGTTACTTTACCCTGACTGGGCCTCAACTTCTGCATTTGTAAGATAGAGATGCTAAGACTGTTGTGTGGAGTAAATGAGGGAACATATGTAAAGCTCTTGGAATAACGTTTGGCACATAGTGAACCTTGTATAAGTGTTTGCTGTTACAATATGTTATTATACATTGGAAAGAGTCAGAAAACCTTCATTTTTGAAGACTTATTTTTTTATTCAATACAGTTAATGTTTAGGCACTAGATGTATGTTTTCAGTAGTCATTTGACCAGCTGGAAACACAAGTAATGTGTTTGAGTGGATAATCAAAGGACTGGCCTGCCTGGAATTCTTTTGAATCAGGGAGTAATAGAAAATGAAACTGGATAGGTATGATAGAAAATAATTATGGAGTGTTTTGAACTGAGGCAGAGAAATTTAGATATGGTTGTTAAGAGGGCAATCATTGCAATCATGGCAAGGTTCTTTTTTTTTTTTTCTTTTTTTTTTTTTTTGAGTAAGGAGAGTGATGTGTTTAAAATAGTATTTAAGGGAAGATGGTTTTGAGTGTCCTTGGTAGCATAGAATTATTTGATTTTATGTGGACAGAGGGGTTTTTTTTGTTTTTTGTTTTTGTCCTGTTCACTGATCTACCGTAAGTGGCTTAGATAGCACCTTACAGATAGTAAGTGCTCCATAAATACTTACCTACTTGGTGGATAAATCTTATGGGAGACTGTGAGATAACAGGGAAGCACAAAGGACCCAAATTAAACTTTTGGGACCTCTGCCTTTAAGAGATCAAAGTGAAAAAAGTGTTATTAGAGGAATAATTGGAGAGGTAAAAGGAAGATGGAAAAGCTTAAGTTTTGGAAAACAAAGAAATTTTCCAGGAGAGGGAAGTCACAAAGATGAAAAATAGGAAGATCTAATATGGTACCACTTCTATTCTCAGACGAAAAGGAAGTGACATAGTCCAGTACAACATGCAAGGAGAATGAGTATAGAGAAAGCCCTTTGGCTTGTGGTGTAATGGACATGAACCATGTTAAAGCAATTTCACAAGCCTAGGAATGTAAATCAGATGGTGGGGGGGAGGTTAAGGAAGATGTAAGTGCAGAAGTCAAGACCATTCAGTGTAGAAAATGACTGAAAAAATGGCAGGAAGACATTGCAATAACACTTTCATAGTTATTGAATGTGTAGTCTGAGAGATTCTATTTATTAGAGAGAAAAAACTTGAGGCAGCTTGTGCTGAATGTTCTTAAGTTTCATAGGAGAGAAGATACATGTGCCTCTTCAAGACTGCCACTTGCTAACTCTGTAACTCTCCCGGTAACATGGAGGCAATGATAACATGTATTTCATAGATCTGTGATAAGGATTAAGTTATTTAATCTTTTTAAAACACCTAGAACAATGCTTGATACCTGATAAATATTAGCTATTATTATCATCCACTGCTAAAGTGAGGAAGAGGGTAGGATTAGAGGCTCAAAGAGAAAAAGAAATAAATGAATTACCACCAAGTAGTAGCAAGAACTAAATGTAAAGGCCTTAGAACCTTTGCTCTGGCCGTTTGCTCTGCCTGGAGACTACTTTTCCAAATATCCACATAGCTACCTCAACTCCTTAAGACCTTTGCTCAAGTGATCTCCTTTTCAGTCAGGCCTGCCCTGACTGTTTATTTACAGTTAGAACACAGGCCCCTCTCTCTTAATTTTTGCATTGTTTTATTTTTTTCAATACTTCTTTTCATACATATTATATAATCCATTTATTCTTTATATATACTATTTATTGCTGATCTCCATCTACTGGAGTGGGGGTGTTTGTTCCCTGACATATCCCAGGTTCTGGGAATAGTAGTTGGTGCATAACAGGTGCTCAATATATGCTTGTTGAATTAGTAAATTATTCTGCCATTGAGGTGGGTTTTCTGAGATAGGTGAACACTACAAAGAAGTTGACCTCAAAGATTTCCTCTCCTTTCTGAAATGAGTTTTCTGGGTCCATTTTGGTACTGTTTACCTGGCAGTCACTTGGGAAATCCATTTAGCTGAGGAAAGGAAAATGTAAGATGAATCTCTTTTTTGCTACAATAATTATATTTTACATTTGATGAGCTAATAAAAACTTATCTTTGAGTGCTTATTAGATACTAGGTGTGGTTCTGACCTTTTATTAGTTTTCAGAAATTCTACAACCTTGCAAGTACCTTATAGTTTTCTTGCAAGCTATCATTAGGGTTGAAGGGGAAGCCCTTTGCACTGAGACTAAGCGTGCTTCCCAAGACTGTTTGTTGTCTTCTTTTGACAGGGAGCTTCTTACAGTCATTCCTGCCTCCAGCATTCACAGCCTTGACACTGTTACTTGCCTGAAGTATATCAGGACTGATCTTGTATTCTTTATCCCTTTTTATGTCAGTCACCACCAGTGTCACACTTTAATCCCCACAAGGTTCTTAACATTTCCTCTCTTTTCATTCCTCTGCATCATCAGCAAAATTTCTTGTATCTTTGTTTTTTTCCTGAACATTTCCTCTACTTTTCTGGAAACACTGCTTCCCCTGCAGCCCTCTTACTTGTTGGCTATTAAGTTGTTCTTTTTTTTTCTTGTATGCCATCTTCAGAGGTCAGTGAGGAATCCCATGCGCTAAGATTTAAAACTATTTCCCATTCTGACTTCCTCCATTGAATAGGAGTTGAAGAGAAAGCCTGGTTCCACCGAGACTGAAAATAGGGCAGATGTCTTATATTCTCCTTCTCTTCCTGAAGCTTGTCTGTTAACAGGTTATATTGTCCATAAACCCTGGTTTGCTGTCACCTACTGCACCTTGGGTTATGTCTTCTCTTTTCTTGACTATTAAAGCTCCTAGCTCACTGTTATTCTTGCTGGCACTATGCCTCTTTTAATTCTTCATAATTTCAACATATACCATTTCCAGTCCTTGTACTGTGGCCTCTTAAGTCCTAAAATTCTTCTTTCAAGATTTTGCTCAACACCTCATCTCAGTCACTCACTCCATGATTATCTTACACCTTCTTATCACCAATAACTTGAACCCTTCCCTGATTTTCAATTCATGTAACCCCCTCTGCCATCTGTCTTTTCTGCTCATTCTACCTACTATTCTAACTCAATCTTTTACTGTTACTAGGACCTCCAGTCTGTGGACTGCCCTTTGCCCCCTTGATTTTCTTTCTTCTTACCTATTATACATTCATTACCTAGTGATCAATCATTATATTCATTCCCTCTCATATGCCCTCTACTTTCTTGCTCCTTTTTTACTTCTTCATACTCGCTTGGCAAAACATCAACTCTAGTTAAATCAGATTCTCTTGAGTACTTCATGTCTGCACTTGTATGGCTCAAAGCAACTGAAGAATACAATTATGATGGGCACTTTTCACTTTGGATTCATAATAAGAAACCTCTGGCATCCCTTAATATTGTCTGGCAGTTATAGTCTATTTCCTTAGTCCACTCATTTTTCCCTCTCACAGATGACTAGTTATACCCTTGCCTTTCTTCTCAAACTTCCAACCTTCCTCTTCTTACTCACTCTCAGTTGATGGACCTGTTTCCAATCCATTGAGAAAATAGAAACCGCCAGAAGAACTCTTCTTCAGACTCCTCCACCTCCACACCTATGTACCTGCTAGTCTGACTCACAGACATTTGCCTTCTGTTACTATAGATGAACTGTCTTTGTTTCTATCTAATTCAGTTCTTCTGATTAATGCATTAGATCCCATCCCCTTTCATTTACTCTGGACATTGGCCTAGCAATTTTCCTCCTTCTCTTCAGATCATTAATTTTTTCTTCTTTCATGGATCATTCCCATCATTGGGCAAATATGCTGTAATTTTTACCCTCATAAAAATATCTTCTGTTGCTCTTATCTATTTCCATTGCTGCAGAACCCCTTAAAGCATTGTCTAAATGTACTTGTCCTAGTTATTTTCTCACGTTCTCTTTCAAGCCCATTTCATTTTTTTTTTTTAATTTTTTTTTTCAACGTTTATTTTATTTTTGGGACAGAGAGAGACAGAGCATGAATGGGGGAGGGGCAGAGAGAGAGGGAGACACAGAATCGGAAACAGGCTCCAGGCTCTGAGCCATCAGCCCAGAGCCCGACGCGGGGCTCGAACTCACGGACCGCGAGATCGTGACCTGGCTGAAGTCGGACGCTTAACCGACTGCGCCACCCAGGCCCCCCTCAAGCCCATTTCAGTCAGGCTTTGGCCCCTATCACTCACTGTACTGATTGTTTTTGTTCAGGTCTCCTAACAATGACAGTGGTAAATCTAGGAGTCAATTCTTTTCTTATGTGATTAGTCTACATTTGACAAAGTTATTTGCTCTTTCCTCTTTGATATACTTGTTTCACTTGCCTTTTAGGATACAACATTCCCTTGGTTTTTCTTACAACTTATTGACTGTTCCTTCTTAGTCTTTCTTGGTAGTCTTTCTTTCTTCTCTTTGCCTACCTCTAAACATTGAAATATCCCAGAACTCCGTGCACGATTATCTTGTCTGTTGACCCTCACTCTCTTGGTGATCTCTGCTAGTTTCATGGCTTTGAATACCTTCTAAATGTTGATGAGTCTCAAATGTATTTCTCCAGTCGAGACTACTTTCCTCAACTCTAGATTTGTATGGCTCGTTGCCTCCTTAATATCTCCACTGGCATCACTGTTAAATATCTCAAATTCAACATGTCCAAAATAGAATTTATGCTGTTCCCTCCCAAATCTGTCCTCCCATACCTGCTTCACCAATATATTCTTCCTCGTCTCAGATGTTGGCAGCTTTCAGCTGCTCAGGCCAGAAACCTTGGCATCATTCTTGACTCTCTTATTCTTACATTTATTCCATCAGGAAATTCTTGGCTCCACCTTTCAAACATACACAGAATTCAACCAGTTTTCACCATCTCCACAGCCACCATCATCTCTTGCTGGGTAATTGCAGCAGCCTTCTAAGGGATGTCTCTACTTCTACCCTTTTTTTTATGGTTTGTTAATATATAGCTGTCAGAATGATCCTTTGAAGGCATAAGTTAGATGCAAGAGATCTTGCACCACATCTGAGAAATTTCATATGAGCTGGTAAGATTAGAGATTGTTCTAGTCTGTTTTAGTTTACTAACTCTCATTGGTTCAGAAGGCAAATTTAATGTAGGCCTTGATTATATTATCAATTCCTATAAATTATCAATTTATATTATCAGTTTTTATGGGTGGACAAAGAGTTGTCAGGCATGATTCATGATCTTCTTCTTTTCTCCTCATTAACCAACCCTACATACAGAAAGGCTTGACACCTATATCCCGGAGGAAATTGGAAAGAGAAGGTCTGAGTTGGTTACTATTTCAGAAAGTTGCTTTGAATGCAAGAGTAGACCACCCTTTCTTCGTAGAGATCTGTTGTTGTTACTACCTCTAATCTCCTTTAGCAATATTAGGTTTCCCTCATCCCCTGCCAGATTTAGTGTCCTCTCTCTACCCCTGCCCTTTTTGTTTTTTCCTACTCCCAGATGGAAGTGCTGTATTTCTTTTTTTTTTAACTTTTTTTTTAATGTTTATTTTTAGAGATTTTTTTTTAATGTTTGTTTATTTTGAGAGAGAGAGAGACAGAGTGTGAGCGGGGGGAGGGACAGAAGGGGAGGGAGACACAGAATCCAAAGCAGGCTCCAGGCTCTGAGCTGTCCACACAGAGCCTGACATGGGGCTCGAACTCATGAACCATGAGATGATGACCTGAGCTGAAGTTGGACACTTAACTGACTGAGCCACCCAGGCACCCTGGAAGTGTTGTAATTCTTGACTTCACTCTATTTGAATTAGTATTTTATACTCTAAGCTCCCTTTTCACATATCGTCAAACCCATTCTTAAGGCTGGGATGTGAGTTGGTTTTACTTTTGTTAATAGAATTTCCAATAGAATGATACTGAACATGGTAGTAAAAGGGGAATTGATACAGATAAGTGAGGAAGAAATGATGTGTAAAATTGTGGCAAAGTGAATGAATGTACTTGTCATAATGCTAATAATTTCTGGAAGACTTACACTGTACTGCACATAAAGAAGTTTGGAGATTGGCAAAAAAGAACTTAATTTATTTTATTTCTTTGCATTCTTTTCTCTGAAGGCAAATGTTCTCTAATTTTCTTTTTTTTTTAATTAAACATTTTTTTAAGTTTATTTATTTTGAGAGCGACTGAGACAGCGTGAGTGGGGGAGGGGCAGAGAGAGAGGGAGACAGAGAATCCCAAGCAGCTTCCGTACCCTCAGCATGGAGGAGCCAGACGCAGGGCTGAACTCTTGAAACCAGGAGATCATGACCTGAGCCAAAACTAAGAGTCGGATGCTTAACTGACTGAGCCACCAGGTGCCCCTTTTTAAAAAAAATTTTAAGTGTTTATTTATTTATTTTGAGAGAGAGAGAGTGAGTGAGTGCAGGCAAGTCAGGGAGGGGCAGAGAGAGGGAGAGAGAGAATCCCTCACAGGCTCACACCAGGCTTGATCCCACGAACTGTGAGATCATGACCTGAGCCACTATCAGGAGTTGGCCACTGAACCATTTAGCCATCAAAATCAATTTTCTTTTGATTCCCATTCAGAAAGTTCTCTTGTACTGGGATCAACAATCCTATCAAAATTATGAGATTGTGTACACATTGCTATTGATACCATATCCTTTCAGACTATTGGACTTAATCTCTTGGTCTGAAGGTAGATATATATCTGTTATCTTAAGCCATTTCTTAGACCTTTGTTGTCCAATATGGTACCCATGAGTTACATACAGGTAGGTATTGAGCACTTGAAATGTGGCTAGTCTGAATTGAGATGTGTGCTAAGTGTACAATACTCACTGGAGTTTGAATGCTTAGTACAAAAAGTTATAAAATATCTCCTTAGTAATTAAAAAAATAATGACTGCATGTTGAGTTGATAATATTTTGAATGTATTGAGTTATATAAAATGATTGCCTTTTGTTACTTTTACTTAATGTGACTAGCAGAAAATTTAAAATTATAATAGTGGTGGAGCACTTGGGTGGCTCAGTTGGTTCAGTGTCTGACTCTTGATTTCAGCTCGGGTCATGATCTCAGGGTTGTGAGATTGAGCCCTACATTGGGCTTCTCTCTCTCTCTCTCTCTCTCTCTCCTTCTCTCTCTCCCCCCTCCCCCCCCGCCTCCCTCCCTCTCCCCCTCTCCTTCTACTGCTCATGCTCGCGCTCTCTCTCTCTCTCAAAAAACATTAAATTAAAAAATAAATAAAATTATAATAGTGGTTTGTATTATATTTCTTTGGGCACTGTCTTAAACTTACCTTTTCTTTGCCCTAATACTTTGAGTTATTTTTAATTCAGTTAATGATGTGTTTGTTATATATTCACTAAAAATGAATTTGACATTACATATAGTAAAAGCATTTTCTTCTGAAGTTAAATACTTTTATATTGTTTTTTTGTTTGTTTGTATTCTTTGTTTTTTATTTAAAGCAAGGGTTTAATAATAGTGGTCAAAGTGAAAGTACACTCTCAAGGTGAAGAGAGCAGGCTCATAGGTGGCAATTGCCTATATTGTTACCCTTCTTAGTATTAACTTTCTCAGGCCTTAGTTTTCTTTTAAGTATTTGACTTTTGCCATGCCCTATCATTCTGCTAGGTATGTAGTGGGGAGGGGCAGAGAGAGAGGGAGACACAGAATCCATGAAACAGGCTCCAGGCTCTGAGCTGTTAGCACAGAGCCTGAGGTGGGGGCTTGAACTCACGAACCATAAGATCATGATCTGAGCTGAAGTCGGGTGCTTTACTAACTGAGCCGCCCAGGTGCCCCTGATATCTCATAGTTTTAATTTGCATTCCCTAACGGCTAATGATGTAGAATGGCTTTTCATGTGCTTTTTGGCCATTCGTATATCCTATTCAGTGAAATGTCTATTTAGGTCTTTTGCTCATTCTCTGGTTGAATTTTTTTTTTTTTTCTGTTGAGTTTTGAGGGTTCTTTATATATTCTAGATACAAATTCTTTGTCCAGTATGTGGTTTGCAAATATTTTCTCCCACTCTAGCTTGTCTTTTCATCGTCTTCACAGGGTACTTCACAGAGCAAAAGTTTTTCATTTTGATGAGGTCCGATATGTCAGTTCTTTCTTTTATGTGTTGTGCTTTTTGTGTCAAGTCTAAGAACTCTTTACCCTAGTCCTAAGGTTTTGACTTTAAGGTTTTCTCTAAGTTTTTTTCTAAAAGTTTTAATAATTTTACATTTAAGTGTATGATGCATTTTGAATTTTTGTATAAGATACAAAGTCTAGGTTGAGGTTCTTTTTTCCTTTTTCTTTTAAGTACAGTTGCTCCAGCACCATCTGTTGGAAAGGCTATCTTTCCTCCAGTGAATTCCTTGTATGCTTGTCAAAAATCAGTTGGGCATATTTGTGAGGACCTATTTCTGGATTTTCTATTCTCTTCCATCCATCTGTATATCTTTCTCTGTGAGTACCACACTGTTTTGATTACTGCGACTATATAGTAAGCTTTAACATCAGGAAGAGTGATTCCTCCCACTTGACTCTTTTTTCGAAATTGCTTTAGGTCTTGTAGGACTTTCCCTTTCCATATAATTTTTAGGATAAGCTTATCTGTATCTCAAAGTCTCTCTGGGGTTTTGCTAGTAATTGCATCACATCTATAGATCAATTCAGGGAGTGTTGATATCTTTATTGTGTTGTGTCTTCCAATCAGTAGTAAGTCTCTCCAGTATTTAGGTCTTCTTTTATTTTGATCATCAGTATTTTGTAATTTTCAATATACAGATCCTACACGTTTTATTAGATTTATACCTAAGTTTTTCAATTTGGGGGGGGGGCATGACTGTAAATGGCATTGTATTTGTAATTTAGGTTTTCACATGGTTATTGTTAGTGTACAGAAATGTGATTGATCTTTGTGTGTTAATCTTGTATCTTGTGACCTTGTAGAACTCACTTCTTAGTTCTAGGATTTTTTGGTAGGTTCCTTGGAGTTTTCTAGGTAGAATTTCATGTCATCTGCAAACAGGCACAGAATTTGTTTTTCTTTGTTCCAATCTGTTTGTTCTTTATTTCTTTTTCTTACCTTATTGGCTGGTTAAAGCTTCCATAATTGTGTTGAATAAGATTGGTGAGAGCAGCCATCCTTGCCTTCTACTTGAGCTTAGAGAAGCAGCATATGGTTTGCACAATTAAGTGTGACGTTAGTCATGGGTTTTTTATAGATATTCTTTACCAAGTTGAAGTTCCCCTCTGTTCCTAATTTACTGAGAATTTTTATTAAGAATTTTGTCAAGTGCTTTTTCTGTAAGTCGATATACTCATGTATTTTTTTCTTTAGCCTTTTGATATGGTGGATTAAATGGATTTTCTTTCTTTTTTTTTTAATGGTTATTTTTGAGAGAGAGAGAGAGAGAGAGAGACAGAGCACGAGCGGGGGTGGGGCAGAGAGAGAGAGAGAGAGAGAGGGAGGGAGACACAGAATCAGAAGCAGGTTCTGGGCTCTGAGCTGTCAGCCCAGAGCCTGACACAGGGCCTGAACTCATGAATCGTGATATCATGACCTGAGCCGAAGTTGGATGCTTAACCAACTGAGCCACCCAGGCGCCCCAGATTACATTGATTTTCAAATGCTAAACTAGCTTCCCATGTCTAGAGTAAATCCCAATAATCTTTTTATACATTGTTAAACTTCATTTGCTAATATCCTGTGAAGGGTTTTTATATCTAAGTTCATGAGAAATATTTGTCTGATATCTTCGGTCTTTGGTACTGTGTCTGATTTTGGTCGTAGTAGTACTGACTTCATAAAAAGAGTTGGGAAGTATTCCTCCCTCTTTAAACGAAAAGATAGTGTAAACTTAGAATTAATTATTTATTTTTTTTGTAAAATTCTCCACTGAAGCCAGCTGGGTCAGAGGATTTCTTTTTCCTGAGCTTTTAGACTATGAGTTCAATTTCTTAAATGCTTGGAGGATTATTGAGTTTATCTGTTTCATTTTGATTGAGTTTTGATAATGTGTGGTTTCTGAAGAATTGGTTTACTTTTTGTAAGTTGTTGGTTTATGAGTATAAAGTTCTTATTATTACCTTATTATGGCTGTTGGATCTTAGTAATAATCCTCTTTCATTCTGATATTTATGATTTCTTGTCATTCCTCTTTTTTCAAAAAAAATTTTTTTTCTTAATGTTTATTTTTGAGAGAGAAAGAGAGAGACAGAGCATGAGACAGGGAGGGGCAGAGACAGAGAGGGAGACACAGAATCTGAAATAGGCTCCAGGCTCTGAACTGTCAGCAGAGTCCAACGCGGGTCTCGAACTCCAGAACGGTGAGATCATGACCTGAGCCGAAGTTGGATGCTCAACTGAGCCACCCAGGCGCCCCTTGTCTTTTCCTCTTTTTATATTTGTCAGTCTTGCTAGAGGTTTGTCAGTTTCCTTACCACTGCCCCCCCCAAGAACCAGCTATTGGGTTCATTAGTTTTTCTTTTCTTGTTTTTGTTTTCAATTTTTTTTAATTTTTTTATTATTTTTTTATTATTATTATTTTTTTACGTTTATTTATTTTTGAGACAGAGCATTAATGGGGGAGGGTCAGAGACAGAGGGAGACACAGAATCCGAAACAGGCTCCAGGCTCTGAGCTGTCAGCACAGAGCCGGACGTGGGGCTTGAACCCACAAACCGCGATATCATGACCTGAGCTGAAGTCGGACGCTTAACCGACTGAGCCACCCAGGCGCCCCTCAAAAATTTTTTTTAAATCTCTGCCCTTGCTTATTTCCTTCCTGCTGTTTACTTTCGGTTTACTTTCCTCTTCATTTTGTAGTTTTTTCTTTTTTTCTAGTGTAAGCATTTATATGAATTTTCCTCTGGGTACTGCGTTAGCTGCATACTACACATTTTGGTGTGCAGTATTTTCATTTTTACTTATCTCTGTATTTTTTTCCTAAGATATTTATCTGTTTATTTATTTAATTGAAGTAGACTTGACACAGAATAGCTTTATTTTATTGTTTCCTTTGAGACTTCCTCTTTGGCTCTTGGATTATTTAGTAGTGTGTTGGTATATTTCCAAGTGTGTGGACATTTATTAATTTCTAGTTGGATTTCTTTGTGGTCAGAGAACATACTCTAGGATTTCAGTTCTTTGTAATTTGTTATGTTTTATGGCCCAAGATGTTGTTTATCTGGGTGTTTATTCTGTACTTGAAAAGAATGTATATTCTCCTACCTGTTTTTGACTCTACCCAGTTTTACTGGAATATCACCTACTTCTCCCCATCCATCTCTCATCTCTTACTCTCTTCTCACCCTGCCTGATCCATTCTGTTTGGTTCACATCCCTTATTTATTGGTTTGTATAGCTTCACTGACAATCACTTTCTTTTTATTCTTATTTCCTTCCCCTAGAATTCTTTATTTCCTGTAAATTCTTTATTTCCGTGTCCCATGTCTCATTTGACATTTTCGGTAGTTTTAAACAGTATGGAATATTCTTTTTTTCTAAATTGTCACTAGTTTTTATGTTGGCACTGTATTTTATATTTATACTAGTGGCAAGGTGACCTTAAAATATTCTGCTCCAAGGTGAAATATTGCATTTTGTTTTTGTTATTTTTTCAAAAGCCACCCACAAAGTATGGTTCTCTGGACAAATTTAGACTGAATTAGGTATTGTATGCTAAACATATTGCTATGCATTAAATGAGAGGAAAATATGTGTCCTTATGACACTACATGGGACGCAAGATGAATGCCTCTGCAATGGTTGTAATAGTGTAAGACATCAGACACCAGATACTGGAGAAATACCATAGGATTTCAGAAAAGGGGGGATTAAAGAATATGGACAGGATTAATTTGTGTGGTCTTGTGAAAAGATAATACTTGAGTGAATTGTAGGTGGAGTGGGAAAAAGTTGAAATGGAACATTATCCATCTAAGGGGACTGCTCACCCAAAATGAGCATGGCCTATGGGAAGGAAAGTGAGGAAGACAGTCTATGAGGCAGTAGGGTTATGCAGTAGTATGAGGGTAGAGGGTTCCTGAGCACAAGGAAATAATTTAAATCTGAACAGGAGTCAGTAAACCAAATTAAAGGTTATTAATCTGAAGAGTGACTTGAAGAATTCTGTACATATAAAACATTGGCATAACCTGGGAACTTGTTAGAAGTGCAAAATTTAATACCCTACCTCAGACCTATAGAATCAGAATCTGCATTTTTAACAAGATACCCAACTGATTTATATGTATTGTCAAGTTTGATAAGTACCAGTCTGAAAGGAAATTAATCAGACAGAACTGGTACATATAGGATTCTGGAGAAGAGAGATTTCATTTGGATCCTGTTATTAGTTATCCTGTGTTGAAATTGAGACCAAAGGGCATGTAAGAGAGACCTGCCAAAGGAGTACAGTCAACAGGATTTAATGCCCAGGATTTACAGAATGGAGGAAGGTGCTAAATTGAAAATTATGATCCAGTTTTGGTACTAGGCAGTTGAAAACTGGGTGGGCCATTGACAGGAAATAAAAAGAGCTTGGGTGGCATAAAAAGCTGTGATTATTCTGTACTTCCAAGCCGCTAGAACTTTTTGTTAACAGAATATCAGCATAATAATTATACTGGAGAGAAGTTTGGAAAAGAAATGAGAAAAATCGTTTAATTCCAGGATTCTGAAATAAATAGCATTTTTATTTTTTTGTATGTTCTCTTGATTTCTTATTAGTATGTGAACTTGTTTCTACATTGTTGTGTTTAGTGTAAGGCCATTTTGTATGCTTTAAAAATTTATTATGTAAATATTTTTCATGCTTTTTCATAATTTAATTAGTTCGAAAGGACTTTTTTTCCATTATAAAATATATACACTCTCAAAATTTTAAAAAGCAAACTAAAAATAACAGTGATTTCAGTATTTACATTTTAGATTGGTAGGGATTAAAATGTTTGGTTCTAATAGGTTTTAGCGAGAATGCAGATTGGTGCAGCTTTTTAAAGGGCAATTTGGCAGTATTTGTCAAAGCTAAAAATTGCACATACCATGCTTGATCCAGCAGTTTCATTTCTAGGAATTTGTTCTACAGATATACTGGCTCCAGGTCACTTAATGTATAGGCCAGTTTGTCATGTTTACCAATTCTTTGTATCAGTGTTTTCAGGAAAATAGTTTCCTAGTGAATATGGACAAAATTGGATTATTTCATGGGAGAGTTTTTCAGTTTACTCTGATTTCTTTCCAGCCCTTTGAAAAATTACTTTGTTTTTCCCCAGTATTTTCTGATTTCTATGCAGCCTTTTAAAAAGTTATTTATTTTTGCATTTTGGTATTTTTGGGTTTCTTTTGTCAATTTCAAAGTACATATATCAGCCTTGCTTTTTTATGCTTTTGATTAAACTTTACAGCTGTTTATATTGGCTGGAGTGATTTAAACAGCTTTTGAAGATTTTTGGTGAGATTTGGTTGACAATTTTCCTCTTATCCTGATTATTTTAAGGAATGCTCAGCTTGTAGGCTAAGGGTCATAGCTTGGTTGATTTTTATAAATATATTTCATTTTTCAAGAGACATTTCACAACCAGTAATCATTATTTCAGTATGAATCTAACATGTATTTATTGTAAATATGTGCTGAAAAATATCTAGGTACCACACCAGTAAGAAATGCTAATATTTTGGTTATTAATGGCTATAGAAATTAAGAATATACTCTCATTAAGGCATTGGGAATAATAAAATTAACTAAACACTGGAATAATGAAATATTTCATTCAAGCAAGAATGTGAGCAAACTAAAAATAAGTGGCCTAAATCTCATCACAAAAGACAAATTAAAAATTTTGATGACTGGAAACACAAAATTAACAAATCGGTTTATTAATATATTAATAAATATAAAATATTTGTAGAAATAATATTTATAAATATAATATAGCCACATCTTTACCATGTTAATAAATATGTAAATATGTAGATAAGCATCAATATGTGTATGCTAATAAATTACTGAATACAAGTTTGTTTATACATATTATCAATATGTATAATGTGTTAACATATCAGTGTAATATATATTTAATATTATAAAATATAATCAGGTTTTTATGGCTGATGTGTTCAGATCTTTGAGATGCATTTGTAAACTTGGTAATTTCAGTGTGTATTGTTAGGCATACTGAATTTTGGAGACTTGGTTTGTTTCTGATATACTAACGTACGGGAACATATGTTGAAGGATGTACGTTGCATCGTTGTAATACCAAAAGACTAGAAATACTGAAATTAGCGTCCATAGGGTTTAAGTTACATGTGCATTTCTATATTGGAATATGTTGTAGCCATGAAAAAGAGTGAAGTAGAGATGTATGTATTAAAATAGAAACATTTTGGGTGTATGTTAAATGATAAAGGGAAGGCTCAGAAGAATGTACCTTTTCATTTTCAGTTAAAAAAGATAATATTCGGGGCTCCTGGGTGGCTCAGTTGGTTAAGCATCCGACTTCAACCCAGGTCATGATCTGGTGCTTTGTGGGTACAAGCCCCATGTCAGGCTCTGTGCTGACAGAGCCTTGAGCCTGCTTCAGATTCTGTGTCTCCCTCTCTGTCTGCTCCTCCCCTGCTTGCATTCTGTTTCTTTGTCTCCCAGAAATAAACATTAAAAAATTTTTTTAAAGATAATATTCATAAGTATATGCTTACATATACATTGAATATATCTGGAAGAATACACAAGAATTATTTACAGTGGTTGCCATTGGGGCTCTAAAAAATGGAAAAAAAGTTAATAGGTACCTTTCTTGTAATTTGATTTTTATCATTTTCACTAAATAGTGAAAGTAAAAATAAATATTTGTAGTGTTTATTGTAGCGTACATTCATTGAAGAACATTTGAAAATGACATGTGGAAGAAAAACTATTGTTTGCAAGTTTGTTTTACTGTGTTTCCTTTCAATTTCTTTATGTTTTACTTTTTTGTGTTCATTTATTTTACTTACCATAATATTAGTGTTTTCTCGGTGTCATATAGTCTTTACTGTACTTTCTCAAATAAGATAGGAACATAAAATAAACTTAAAGTTATTTTTAGCAGTCACTTAATACACCATTATGTTTCTGATGGAAAAGTAGTAGGTTGTATATTATTCCATTGATTGCCTGGGTTGATGGCTGATCTTGTGGGTTAGGTAGATGGCCTCTTCCTTCCTCATGGCTGCATTATCTATGAATTTTAATCAGATTGTCTTCTGTGGAAAATTGCATTGAATCATTTAAATTTATTGGTCAGTTTTCTACATAGGGACATTGCACTTTTTCAGACTTTTTTTTTTTTTTTTTTGGCGGAAATTATTTTTACTGGGGTTAGTTCTTTTTACATATTATAATAACATTTAATTTATTGGTTAGAGTTTTGTCTATACATAATTTTGCAAATTATACTTGGTATTTGCTAGTTTCCCATTTGATCTTGCTTCTACCAAATTCAGTTTCCTACATACTGTATGCTGAAATTTTGTCAAGAGTTGACTCATCAGGTTTTACACAGCAGCGTATTTAACATGTACTGTTTTAGTCTGTTCTGCTAAATTTTGCTGATTAATTCTACCTTTAATATTTTTTACCAGTTGGATAAAAGGCTGATGCTTTATTTCTTAGCAAATCCTTGAGAAAATTGTGAACAGTCTCTCTTTAATATTATAGGATGCTATTTTCATATGTGATGAGTCTCAGAATTCTTTTAATTCTGTTGTATTTCACTTGTTCTTCACCCTAAAGGTTCTAGTCATGATGTTGGTCTCTTAATTTGGAGGCCTCCTGTTCCAGTGGTGAGATTTTAAAATGTAGAATCCTGTTTTCATGTGACTTATCCGTATCCTTGATAAAGTTTTTTTTCTGTAGTTGCCATTGGTGGTTCTGTTACATAGGTGACATGGGTGGAATACAGCAAAGGCATTTTGGGTGCTGGAAATGCAGATCTTCATGCTAACTTAAATGAGACTGCAGCTCCTTTAAATTGACTTCAAGATGTAGTCTAAACTAGGAGTGAAATAGTCTTGTGGGGTTGCTTTTATTTACATTTTCATTTGCTGTGTGGAGAAATTTAATACGAACAGCAAATCAGAAGCAGGTTGAAAAAAATGTTAACTGTTAACCAGAGCTTTTGGTTATGCAGCCTTCTACGCACTACATTAATGTTTTGAATCAAAATGGGTTTAAAAATTAAGATTGGTATTAACATAATGAAATAGAGTATCCCTGGAAGGAAAGTTATAAAGAGTACTATTGTACTCTTGAAACAGAGGAGTTCTTCTTTTGTCTGACGTCCCTCTAGTTTCTGAATAGAATAATACGCTACTTTTATCCTGCAGTTTGACAGTTAATACTGTGCCTAATCTGTCTCCGTGTGTCTACTCAGTTCAGTCCATTAAAAAACTTACTTTTTAATTCTTTGCCAAGTTAGTAATGCCATAATGTTTTTTCAGGAGTGTGAACAAGAAACTACTTTTGTCATGTTTTAATAGTTTTTCTTGTTCTTTTTTTTACTTAGCCAAAAAATATTAGTGTAGCCCTACTTTTTCCTTATTGTTTTTAAATATAGTAACTTCTAGTTTTTAAACTATAATGTAACTAAGAAAGGTTTAGAAATAATCTTTTAAAGTAATCTTTAAAATTAAGCATGTCATAGTTCATTTGTCAGAAAGGGAGCACTTAAATAGGAGGTTGAGTGAATATTTTTATTTACTTTTCTATTTATAACACTTTTTAGAACTCTTATCCAAATCTCCAAGCTAACAAAATTACTAAAACCATTCTTTTTTTATGTCAATAAGAAATTGAATTTGCATCTTTTAAAAGATTTATTTCTAACTCTTACTTTGTTTAGAATTTTTTATAATATGTGAGGTGTTAAAAAGTTTGTTTTTTTTTTTCTTTAACTTCTTTTGAAGCCAATCATTATCTTTTAGGACAAGTTTGAGAATGTTGCTTAACTGCTGCGAGATGGTTTCTGCCATGACCTACTTGTACAGTGAGGAACATTTAATATAATACATAGCAGTATTTCCTTTGGCTAGTAAATGTGCTTTGTAACTCTGCTGGGTTAGGAACACTGCCTTCAGGGCGCTAGCATATTGGGTAGCTGAGTGACAAGATTATCATATATAACATAGACACTTATGAGTAATGCAAGTCATTGTGTACTCAGGAGCTAAGTAAATGAAATTCACAGAAGGAAAAGAACAATCAATAATTTACTTTCCAGGCTGTTTTCTACCTTTAACTTTGTTTATCTCCTGAGTTTGTTTCCCAAAACAATTTTATAAGATCCCTTTAAAATTAGTCCTTAATTAGTCCTTTCGTAGGTACTTAACTTATTTTATTTACAGTTTTAGTACCAGTTGGTACTGTGGCTTTTTTTGAGGCATGTCATGTTTTCTATCCAATTTTTTCAATAATTTGAATGTTATCTGACTGGATTTGCATACATAGTGACATTTTTCTTTTTTTTTTTTTCCTTTCTTTTTTTTCTTTTTTTTGCATAGTGACTTTTTGTCAACCAGCATCCCCTCTCTCTATTCCCAGTTGACTCACTAAAGGTTTACTGGTAATTTAGGATAATTGTCTTAAATATTTCAGATTTTATGTTTCTAGGACATGTACTATGAAACTTCCCCCCTCTCCTTTCTTCTCCTCATCCCTCTACTGTGTGCTTTGTTTCCCTCCAAGTCTTTTCCACCAGCTAAATAGTGGAACCAGAATCTAATAGAGTAGGCCTAACTGTAAGAACTCTCCAGCCAATGAGAGCAGATAAGTAGAGATTTGGTTTGCGTTTTTTTTTAAATATATTTAAACAATTTGAAGTATCATATACACGTAATGAAATAAATATATGAGTGATATATAAATAACAAGTGATAAGTAATAAATAAAATATGTGAGTAACAAATATGTTGAGTGTTCAATTAAGTTTTGATAAATGCTTGCAGCTGTGTAACTCACACCTCTGTTAAGATATATAACATTCCAGTCAGTCCAGAAAATTCACTCATACTCCTTTCTACTCAATGCCTGTTCCCCACAGTCAATGTTTCTTCTGATTCTCTTATCAGAGCTTAGTTTTGGCTCTTAATGGAATTTTCTGTATATAGGATAATTTTCTGACTGGCTTTTCATACTTGGCATAATACTTCTGAGATTTGTCTATGTTGTATATGTCAGTTATTTTTTATTGTGAATACTGTTGTAGTATTCCATTGTATGAGGATACCACAGTTTGTCCATTCACTTATTGGTGGACATTTGATTTGTTTTCATTTTGGCTATTATGAATAAAGCTGCTTATGGCCATTCATTTACAAGCCCTTTTGTGGACATATGTTTTCATTTCTCTTGGGTAAGTATCTAAAGGGGAATTGCTAGGGTGTATGGTAAGTGTATACTTCAAAACTATTTTCCCAGAAGGGGGTTGGAGGTGGGGGCATCAAAAAAAACAAAACACAGTTTTCCCAGGGTTAGTGTTTGGAGCACAGTGATAGAGGACAATGGAAGTGAGAGATGACTCTAAGGCTATACCATGAATGACTTTATAGGTCATCTCCTTCTATCTCAAGTACAGTATAAAGCCATGGAAGGATTTAAGATAAGAGAGTAACAACATCAAATATACAATTTTACCCTGACTGCTTCTTGAAGAGTTGATTAAAGGTGAGACTAAAGAAGGAAGACCCAGTGAAGAGAACTCTCTTGTCCCAGGGGACCTAAAACTTGACCCAAACTGGCTTAAACCAAAGGAGAATTTTTTGGGTCACCTAAATCGGAAAGTCCAGGCAGTGTCATTCAGTTTTAGAGCTTTATTAAATATCTGAGTTAAAAACTTGTACTTCACAAGCCCTTGCATGTTTGAACTGTAGATATGTTTATTCAAGTGATCCTCATGCCTAGAAAAGTGCCTTGTACATACTAGATACTCATTGAATATTTTGATGAATGAGTGAATATTCTTGGCCATCTCTGGGAGTTAGTTGTACTTTTCCTTACACTGACATCTACTCTATCCCCTGTTAGAATATTTCTCAAACTTGACCACTTTTCTCTTACTGTCATTATGGGTTTTTTCCTCCTACTTCTCTTGAATGGTCTTTTGTGGCCTTCATGTGCATTCTTTTTCTCCACTGCAGTCTTTCCAAGTTGGAATTATTCAGGCCTTGGTCCTGTGTCTGTCTCTTTCTCTGTGCCCTTCTCTGGATCGAAGGGAGATTTTTTTAAAAAAAGGAAGATCAGGGGCGCCTGGGTGGCTCAGTCGGTTAAGCGTCCGACTTCAGCTCAGGTCACAATCTCGCGGTCCTTGAGTTCGAGCCCTGCGTCGGGCTCTGGGCTGATGGCTCAGAGCCTGGAGCCTGCTTCTGATTCTGTGTCTCCCTCTCTGTCTCTGCCCCTCCCCCGTTCATGCTCTGTCTCTCTCTGTCTCAAAGATAAATAAACGTTAAAAAAAAAAAATTAAAATAAAAAGGAAGATGAAAGATGTGATACTAGAAGTAAGGCATGGAGTTTTATGTGATTTTGAAATACATACTACTTGCTATAAGGAGAAAATAGAGAATATACCAATGGTTACTATAAACTGAAGTGTAGGGAAGAAATACATAACGTAAGATTTAAGGGAAAATTTCTGATAGAGTTCTTTCTGGTTTGCTTGAGAGTAGAGAAAATGTTATTCCTTTGCTTTCCAAGTCTACAAATTAAGTATCCAAAATCTTAATGTACACCTCAAGGAATCTGTAACAATTTTCTTTTCTTTTCTTTTTTTTTAATGTTTATTTATTTTTGACAGAGAGAGAGACAGAGCATGAGCAGGGGAGGGGCAGAGAGAGAGGGAGACAGAATCTGAAGCAGGCTCCAGGCTCTGAGCTGTTAGCACAGAGCCTGATGCGGAGTTCGAACTCACAGACTGCAAGATCATGACCAGAGCCGAAGTCGGACACTCAATCGACTGAGCCACCCAGGCACCCCAAAAATTTTATTTTCTAAGCTAGCAAATGACTTTAAAATTTGTAAAGGAAATTTTAAAGGAAAGGATCATGTGTAATTGAGTTAAAGCACCAATATTTATATTTTCTTCCCATTCTTGACTTTATCTTTACCATTGCACCTTGTATTTTTCTCAAATATTCAGATTTTCTGGAAATTTTACATCTTTACATCACACACTGTTGACTAAAAATGGTTGACTCAGTGATGATGGGGGAATGTTGGGGCAGCATGGAGTAGTCAGAGTTGCCCAGTATTTGCACAGTTATGTTTAGAACATAGCTGATTTATTTTTAAATCTGGAAAAACCTGAAATTTGCCTGTATAAATATAGTAAAGGTCATTGAGTATAGTAAATTTGTTAATCATTAATTTTTCTCCCCCAAACAACAGCAACATCACCATCATCATTGTCTAGTACAATGTCTGACACAATTGGGACCTAACAGGATTTGCTGTTTTAATGGTGATGAACTTTAGCTCTCTGGAAAATTTACGGTGAGAGATAAACATTACTAAAAATTACTAATCCAGTCCTAGATATGGAAACGTGTTTAAGGGACAAGTAAGAGTTTGACCTAAATATCTAGAGTATTAGGTCCTTTTTTTAAAATTTGAATTTATTTCTTGTCATGTCTCTCTTTTTCCGAGACATAACCTGCCCCAGTGTTCTTTGTAATACAGTATTAATATGACTTATTTTTCAGTATACTTTTCTTTTGTATTTTGTTTTAAAATTTTTTAAATTTAACTTTAGTCACACAAGTGATATATTTAGAAAAAAATTTGAGCTGTACAGATAAAGCAAAAGTCCCTCTTAATAAAATCCCACTGTCCACTGCCCATTTATTTAAAGTTTTATTTTAGTTTGTTGGTTAACATACGCTGTTATAACATATACTCTTATATAACACATATATACAACATGTATATTTTATATATATATTATATGTGTGTGCGTATATATATATATATATGTGTGTGTGTGTGTATATATGTGTGTATATATATATGTCAGGTGTACAATGTAATGATTCAACACTTTCATACATCACCCTGTGCTTGTCATGAGAAGTGCATATACTCCTTAACCCTCAGACCTATTTAACCCATCCTCTCACCCCCCCTTCCCTCCTCTCCCCTAGGGTAACTTCAGTTTGTTCTCTATAATTAAGAGTCTATTTCTTGTTGTTTCTCTCATTTTTTTTCCCTTTGCTCATTTTTTTTTTCATAAATTCCACATATGAGTGAAATCATAGGGCATTTGTCTTTCTCTCACTGACTTATTTTGCTTAGCATTGTACTCTAGCTCCATTCATGTCATTGCAAAAGGAAAATTTTCATTCTTTTTTTATGGCCGAATAATATTCCATAATATTCCAATAATATTCCATTATAAATGTGTCATATTCATATATATGTACATATATATATTTATATTTCACATCCTCTTTATCCATTCATCAATTGACATATACTTGGGATGCTTCCATAAATAATGCTGCTATAAACACAGGGGTGTATGTATCCCTTTGAATTCTTGTTTTTGTATTCTTTGGATAAATACTGAGTAGTGTGATTTCTGGATCATAGGGTAGTTCTATTTTTAACTTTTTGAAGAACTTCCATACTGTTTTCCACAGTGGCTGTACCAGTTTGCATTCCCACCAGCAGTGCAAGAGGGTTCCCCTTTCTCATGTCCTCTCCAACACCTGTTGTTTCTTGTGTTGTTGAGTTTAGCCACTCTGACAGGTGTGAGGTGATATTTCATTATACTTTTGATTTGCATTTCCCTGATGATAAGTGATGATAAGCATATTTTGATGTGTCTGTTGGCCATCTGTCTTTGGAGAAATGTCTATTCATGTCTTCTACCCATTTTTAATTAGATTATTCACTTCTTGGGTGTTGAGTTTTATAAGCTCTGTATATATTCTGGACACTAACCCTTTATCAGATATGCCATTTGCAAATATCTCTTCCCGTTTTGTAGGGTTACCTTTTAGTTTGGTTGATTATTTCCTTTGCTGGGCAGAAGCTTTTTATTTTGATGTAGTCTATTTTTGCTTTTATTTCCCTTGCCTCAGGAGACCTATCTAGAAAGAAGTTGCTACCTCCAATATCAAAGATGTTACTGCCTGTGTTCTCTTCTGGGATTTGTATGGTTTCCAGTCTTACACTTAGGTCTTTAATCTTGAATTTTGAATTTATTTTTGTGTTTGGTATAAGAAAGTGGTCCAGTTTCATTCCTTTGCATGTTCCTGTCCAGTTTTCCCAACACCATTTGTTGATGAGAGAGTCCTCTTCCCATTGGATATTCTTTTCCTGCTTTCTTGAAGATTAATTGACTATGTGATTCTGGATTTATTTTGGATTTTCTATTCTGTTCCATTCATCTGCATGTCTTTTTTTGTGCTGTACCATATACTGTTTTGATCACTACAGCTTTGTAATATAACTTGAAGCTGGAATTGTGTTGCCTCTGGTTTTTCTTTTCAAGATTTCTTTGGCCTCATGGTCTTTTGTGGCTCCGTACAAATTTTAGGATTGTTCTAGCTCTGTGAAAAACGCTGGTGGTATTTTGATAGAGATTGCACTGAATGTGTAGATTGCTTTGGGTAGTATAGACATTTTAACAATACTTGTTCTTGTAATCCATGAGCATGGAATGTCTTTTTATTTCTTTGTGTCCTCTTCAGTTTCTTTCATCAGTATTTTATAGTTTTCAAAACACAGGTCTTCCACCTGCTTGGTTAGATTTATTCCTGGGTATTTTACTGGTTTGGGTGCAGTTGTAAATGGGATTATTTTCTTAATTTTTTTTTTCTGCTGCCTTATTACTGGTGTATAGAAATGCAACATATTTTTGTACATTGATTTTGTATCCTGCAACTAGTGAATTTGGGTATCAGTTCTAGCAGTTTTTTGATGGAGTCTTTTAGGGTTTTCTCTATAGAGTGTTGTGTCATCTGCAGATAGTGAACATTTTAGTTCTTCCTTACCAATTTGTATTTATTTCTTTTTCTTGTCTAATTGCTGTGGCTAGGACTATGTTGAATAGAAGCAGTAAAAGTGGACATCCCTGTCTTGTTCCTGACCTTAGGGAAAAGCTCTCAGTTTTTCCCCATTAAGGATGGTGTTAGCTCTGGGTTTTTATATATGGCCTTAATTATGTTACTTTGTTGAGAGTTTTTATCATGAATGGATGTTGTACTTTGTCAAATGCTTTTTCTGTATCTGTTGAAAGGATCATATTTCTCCTTTTTCTTATTGATGTGATACATTGTGTTGATTGATTTGTGAACATTGAACCAGTGTTGCAACCCAGGAATAAATCCCACTTGATCGTGGTGAATGCTTTTTTATAATGTAGTTTTGAGTTTGGCTTGCTAGTATTTTGTTGAGAATTAGCCTGAGTTCTGTATTTTAGTGGTGTCTTTATTTGGTTTTGTTATCAGGGTAATGGTGGCCTCATGGAATGAATTTGTAAGTTTTCCTTCCTTTTCTGGTTTTTTTTTTTTTTTTTTTTTTGGCCATTGCCCACGTAGATCACTTAGATAACTAACTCCCCTGCTCAGTTTGGCATATATACTTCTGAGATATTATACATACACTCAAATACATACTCTTTAAAAATAATGTTTAAAATTACAATTTTAGTCAGGTAAGTTTTAGGAAGCATTCTGCATTTTCTCATCTATTTTTATTACTTACAGTATTCAGTACTCCTGGTTTACCTAATGAAGTCCTGTTCTGTTATTTAATATTACATTAAGTTATTAAAACCAGAGAGTATCACCTTAGAAAATAAACCAGCTTTATGAAAAATCTTAAAAATTTTTTTTTGGTAATGTTTGTTTATTGTGAGAGAGAGAGAGCGCGAGCAGAGGAGGGGCAGAGAGAGAGAAAGACACAAAATCTGAAGCTGACTCCAGGCTCTGAGCTGTCAGCATAGAGCCCGACGCAGGGCTGGAACCCACGAACCATGAGATCATGAACTGAGTCGGAGTCAGACACATATCCTACTGAGCCACCCAGGCGCCTCTGAAAAGTCTGCTTTAATAGTCAAGCTGTCTTCCAGATCATCTTCAGTGTTGTATTTTTTTTTCTCTTTTTTTTTTAATGTTTATTCATTTTTGAGAGAGAGTGCACATAAATCGGGGAGGGGAAGAGAGAGGAGGACACTGGACCCTAAGTGGGCTCTGTGCTGACAGCAGAGAGCCTGATACCGGGCTTGAATCCACAACCTGCAGGATTATGACCTGAGCCCAAGTCCGAAGCCTAAACGACTGAGCCGCCCAGGTGCCCCCATCTTCAGTGATTTAGTGTAGTGCATCAATAGCAATCTGATGTATAAGGCAACACTATGGGGGTGCCTGGGTCGCTCAGTCTGTTAAGTGTTTGACTTCGGCTCAGGTCATGATCTCACTGCTCGTGAGTGCGAGCCCTGCATCGGGCTTTGTGCTGATAGCTCATTTGCTTTAGATTCTGTGTCTCCCTCTCTCTCTGCTGCTCCCTTACTCATGTTCTGTTTCTGAGTGTCTCAAAAATAAATAAACACTAAAAAAAATTTTTTTAAATATACACTATGTATACAAAGAAGTAATGTACTAATTTAGACTCTTCCAATCCAAATTAGTAAAACTAGAGTTTGTGTTTGTTATGCCTTGGGGAAAAACTTATTTATGTATTCTCTTTTATTTAGACTTTTTGAGTAATCTCTACATCCAACATGGGGCTTGAATTCACGACCCTGAGGTTGAGAGTCACACGCTCCACCGACTGAGCCAGTCAGGCACCCCTACTGTTTGATCCTTTTAAAATATTTTGTATTTAACTGTAGGATTTTGTGTTTAACTGTAGGAGGTTTAATGTAGTCATTTTGCATTTTTAGAATTTATTTATTTTATTTATTTTTAAATGCTTATTTATTTATTTTGAGAGAGAGACACACACAGAATCCAAAGCAGGCTCCAGGCTCTGAAGCTGTCCACACAGAGCCCATCCTGGAGCTTGAACCCATGAACTGCAAGATCATGACCTGGGCCAAAGTTGGAAGCTCAACCAATTGAACCACCCAGGCGCCCTGCATTTTTAGAATTTTATTTTATTATTTCATTTTATATTTTAATTTTTAAAATGTTTATTTGTGTGTGTGTGTGTGTGTGTGTGAGAGAGAGAGAGTGAGAGAGAGCGAGAGAGAGCGAGAGAGAGTGAGCATGAGCAGGGGAGAAGCAGAGAGAGAGAAAGAAACACAGAATCTGAAGCAGGCTCCAGGCTCTGAGCTATCAGCACAGAGTCTGACGGGGGCTCGAACTCACAAACTGCAAGATCATGAGCTGAACCAAAGTCGGATGTTTAACCGACTGAGCCACCCAAGCGCCCCTAGAACTTTAGAAACAGGAGAGACCCTAGAGATTTATCTAATACGGCCCCATTATTTTACAGATAAAGAAGCCTCAGGTCCATAGAAAGTCACTAACTTGATCAACTTCTCAAAAACTAGTTATTGTAAGAATTGGAACTAGATTTCTCAGATAACCTAGATCTCCTACTCTGTATACCTAATTTTCTGGCCTTTTCTAATTTTGAGTCTAATTGAAATAGAGCATGTGTTCAATACTTGCATGTTTTTTTTAATTTAAAAATGTTTTTAAAATATTTATTTTTGAGAGAGAAAGAGAAAGAGTGCACGTGCATGAGTAGGGGAGGTGCAGAGAGAGGAGGACAGAGGATCCAAAGCAGGCTCTGTACTGACACCAGAGAGCCCTGCGCAGGGCTCGAACCCCCAAACCATGAGATCTTGACTTGAACCGAAGTCAGATGCTTAATGAACTGAGCCACCCAGGTGCCCCTCAATATTTGTATGTTTAAAGGTCTTTGTTAGTAAGAAATCTTCCAGAACCTAAAAGGACAAAAGAATTTGGGTGAAGAGTCCGAGTGTTTTCTTGTGAGAGAGCCTTTTTTTTTGTCTTAAAATTTTTTTTAATGTTTTATTTTTGACAGAGAGACGGAGTACTAGTGAGGGAGGGGCAGAGAGAGAGGGAGATACAGAATCCGAAGCAGGCCCCAGGCCTGAGCTGTCAGCACAGAGCCCCATGTGGGGCTTGAACTTACGAACCACAAGATCAGGACCTTAGCCAAAGTTGAACACTTAACTGACTGAGCCACCCAGGCACCCCCCCTCTTGTGAGAGAGTCTTAAGTCTTTGTCCTAGTGACATGTGGTTGGTAATTATCTACTCTTGTATTAATCTCTTTTTTCCTTCTGGCCCTCCTTCTTTCTCTGTGTGCAGTTAGGAAGACTGACTATAAAGTAGACATACAACATTAGACAAAAATAGGAAGATTGGATCTAAGGACCTAGGGTCAAACTGGAGTAGGTTAATAATTTTTTGTAACTTTCCATGCTGATTCTGATGTTCCAGCCTAGTCACTAGAAACCAAAGGAACCAAAAACCGATTTTTTAGAAACATCTGAGACTCCACCATACCTGGCAGTATTATGAAGTTATTGAATTCTTTCTGTTAGTTTTCCATACTACAACTACAGAGTCTTTTGTCTTTTCTGTGTTTTCAACTTCATTATCCTTCAAGCATTGTTTACTTAGTAATTTTTTTTTTTTTACAAAGGAACATAAAATATAAAAATAAAAAGTGAATATACTCAAAAGGCAGATGTTCTTTCTTTTAAAAATTCTTTGAAACCTCACTGGTCTTGTCCTTATCGTTCAAATCATAGGATTTAATGAAGCTGCTAAAAATATTTTACTGAAATCACATATTGGTAAGAAAAGATATAGTGACTTTTTAATGTTATCTTTATTGTATATCTTCTGCCTATTATTTCTAAAGATTTTCTGGATAAAGCAAGGACCAGCTGTGGAATAAGATGGGAACAGTTAAGTGATATTTATTCCTGTAGCTGTAAGTCATTATGTAGCCACAGTTGGGAGTACGGTGTTTGTTGGCAGTAGTCTGCCCTTTCTTCTTTCTTTTCTTTTCTCTTTTTTTTTTTTTTTTTGATGCTTATTAATTTTTGAGAACGACAGAGTGTGAATGGGGGAGGGGCAGAGAGAGGGAGACACAGAATCTGGAACAGGCTGTAGGCTCAGAGCTAACAGCACAGAGCCTGACGTAGGGCTCAAACTCACGAGCAGTGAGATCATGACCTGAGCCGAAGTCAGATGCTCACCCGACTGACCCATTTAGACGCCCCTGTTGGCAGTAGCCTTTCAAAGTATATCTTCTGAATATTTGATAAAAGTAGTTAAAGAATTACAAACATTAGTAAGACCACTTACTCTGATAAACACCTTGAACTGTTCATGTCCTTTTTTGCATACTAGCCTTTATAATTTTAAAATTTAAATTTAAATTTTGTATCTAGTCAGGATACAGGTTGGGTGGTCTTAATGAAAGTTAAAAGAAGAGTTCATATGAAAATAAATTTCTCCTTTAAAAATAACTAAGAATCACACTGACTTCACTAGACACCCAATAAAATATGGTGACTGGCACACACCACCCAGAATTCTAGGGTAACTTCCTGTCTTCATGGGCCTTTGTAGAACATAATAGAAGTCAAGGGTCAGCAACTGTAGCCCACAGACCAGATCCAATCCATGGACTGCTTTTGTAAGGTCTATGAGCTAAGAATAAGAATGGTTTTTACATTTTTTAAAGGTTGTAAAAACAAAACAAAGAATATGCAGCAAAGATAGTATGTGGCCCTGAAAGCCTAAAATATTTACTGTGTGGCCTTTGAAGAAGAAAATTGTCCATTTATGATCAAATGCTGAAAATTCTGAATGGTCACAGGGAACCATTTCCGAACATCCAGTTATCAAAAGTAATATAAATGAAGAAAACACAGATGGAATGTTTGTTACAATATTGTTTCTAGTAGGAAGAAAATTTTAAAATGCTTTAGTAATAGGGGACTTACTAAATAAATTACAGGGCATCTGTGTAGTAGAGCATTACGCACTGAGAATCATCACCCATGATTTATGCAAAGGAAAGCTGTTAATTGCATTAAGCAGGGTGCCAGATTCCAGAACAGTGTGCAGCATGATCCTTTTTGTTTTAAACGTAAGTAATTGATGTCTGTATAGGTGCAGAAAACTTTATACACTGGAATATGGGATTGTTTGTTACTTAAATATTTTTTCTAATTGTTGCTTTTTTGTCATTGCTAATTATTTTATGGTGAAATTAAATAATTGACCTTTTGGTATGGCAAAATTAAACTTGAACCGAGTTTTAAGTCACAAAAAGAACAAGTGATACACTAATATGTAAAATAGTATTAGAAGTTATGGATCCTCTTGAAATTTAGAAGTCTATCCAAATTAGAGAAAATAGAAGTGTTAAAATCTTCTAATGTATTATTAGCCTTAGACATTCAGTAGGCTGATCATGTAATAGTGGCATCTCATTGGGCTATTCAAAGAAAATAATACAATTTTAAGGTAAATCATTCACAATTTGAGGTACTGTGTATCACAGAGAACATTTCCTTCCACAAAGCATTTGTTGATGTTATTTTCAAAGATGAATTATCACTTAGACCATGAAGTTTACATGAAAATGTTATTTCTTCCTTCCCTTTTTCCCTTCATCTCCCTTCCCTCCTTTTCCTTTTTTCTTTAACTTTCCACAGTATGTTATTGAAGTACAATTGATATAAAGTATTGACCTTTAACATGTATATACATACTTGTCTCCAACAGCCAGATCAAGATATGGAACATTTTTATCACTTCAGAGAGTTTACTTGTGCCCCTTTCCAGTTAGTACCACAGCCTACACTTGGAAGAAACCATTCTGGTCTTTTGCTTAGTTTGGCTTATTCCAAAACTTTATTTAATGCACTTACATACACTTTTTTGTGTTTGGCTTCTTCCTCCCAACATGATAATATTTTTGAGATTTATCAAGATAGTTGTTTGTATCAGTAGTTTCTTTTGTGAAGTAGTATTCCATTGTATGAACATAACATAGTTTATCCACTCTGCTGTTGATGGGCATTTGAATAATTTGGAGGGGGGGAGGAGGAAGAGGCTATTATGAATATGCTGCTGTTCACCTTTTTTGTACAAATCTTTTCTTAGGCATATGCACTCATTTCACTTGGGTATATATTTAGGAGAAGAATTTCTGGGTTATAGGGTAGGTGTGTGAATAACTTTATTAGAAACTGCTAGTTTCCAAAAGTAGTTGTCCCATTTTACACTCTAATCAAAATGTGGCAGTTCTAGTTGCTTCCTGCCCTCACTAACACTTGGAATTGTTACGTTTATTAATTGTAGCCATTCTGTCTGTGTGTAGTTTTAATAGCTTTTTCCCTGATGAACAGTGCTGTTGAACACATTAAGTGCTTATTGGCTATTTGTGTAAGTTGTATTTTTTATTATTGATTTTTAGGAGTTCTTTTTGTATTTTGGATATGATTTTTTTTGTCAGATCTATGTTTTGTGAATGTTTTCTTACAGTATGCAGCTTGCCTTCATTAACGGTGTCATTTGATGTTACAGAAGGCTTTGATTTTGTTGAAGTCCATTTTAACAATTTTTAATTTTATACTTCTTTATTTTTATGCTGAAAAATCTTTTCCCTCTCCCAAAGCCAGGAAGGTATTCTTCTAAGTATTCTTCTAAAAAGCTTTATGTATTTTTTCCATTTATTCTTTATTATTTTTCAAATTTTTTAAAATGTTTATTTTTGAGAGAGAGAGAGAGAGAGGCAGTGTGAGCAGGGGAGGGACAGAGAGAGAGAGGGAGACACAGAATCTGAAGCAGGCTCTAGGCTCTGAGCTGTCAACACAGAGCCCAGTGTGGGGCTTGAACCCATGCTCTGTGAGATCATGACCTGAGCCTAAGTCGGATGCTTAACTGACTGAGCCACCCAGGTCCCTCATTTAGTCTTTAAATTGAATTATTTGTCCCTTTATTTTTTCCATCATTATGTAATCTGTCACTCACATTTAACCCTGCGATCTGAAATTAATTATGTATGTGAGGTAGAGATTCACTTTTTTTCCACATAGACAGTCCGTTTCCTCACTGTCTTTCTCCATTGAATTTTATTGGTGTCTGTCCAAAAATAAAGTACCACAAATGCCAGCACTGTTTTAGTTGCTGTAATTTTATAGTAAGCTTTGAAATTTGGTTGTGTAAGTTCTCCAGCTTTGTTCTTCAAGATTGCTTGAGTATTCGAAGTCCTTTACATTTCCATATAAATTTTAGAATCATCTTGCCTATTTCTAGTTAAATAGCATTGGATTTGGATTTTGGATTTTGGATTTGGAGTTCATTGAATGTATAAATTAATTTGAGGGCAATTGGTATCTTAAAAATACCAAGTTTTTCAATTCATAGACCTTGTGCATCTCCATTTATCTCTTTCACTTCTCTCTATAATATTTTGTGGTTTAATACAGATGTATTTCACATATCTTGTTAAATCTATTCCTAGGTGTTTGTTGTTTTCATTCTATTATAAATGGGATTGTGGCTTTACTTTCTGTCTCCATTGTATATTACTAATATTAGAAATACAATGGATTTTTGTATTTTGCTTTTGTATGTAGTGATCTTGCTAAATTTTAGTTCTAGTAGTCTTTTACCCTCTTTGGATTCTCTATGTATGAAGTCATGTCATATGCAAATATGGACTCATTTTGGTTCTTTACTGATTTTTATATCTTTATTTTTCTTGCATTACTGCACTGACTAGGACGTCTAGTAAATGTTGAATGGATAAGTCCAGAGCACCTAGTCTTGACTTGTTCTTGATTTCAGGGAAAATGTTTAGAATTTCACCGTTAGGTATGATATTAGCTATAGGCTTTTTAGAGATACTCTTCATCCAACTGAAGAGGTTTCCTTTTATTTCTAATTTGCTGAGAGTTTTTTAAAATCATAAATAGATGTCAAATTTTGTCAAATGCTTTTTCTGCATTTTTTGAGATGATGATGATTTTTTATTCTTTTAATGTAGTGAATTCCACGGACTGATTTTTTTTAATGTTGTCAAGTCAACTTTACATTCCTCATATAGTCATGGTATAATTTCTTTTAACGTATTTATTAATTTTGTTTTTAAAGAATTTTTGTTGCTGTGAGGGTTCTGAGTTCAGTAATTTTCTTACGATGTTTTTGTCAGGTTATGCTGATAGAGTATTCTGCCTTAAAAAATGCCTTGGCAAGTGTTTCCTTTTCCACTCTGAAAGAGTTTGTCTAAGCTTGGTATTATTTATTTTTTTAAATATTTGGAAAATTCACCCATGAAGCCCTTTGGAAAGGTTTTTAAAAATAAATTCATGAGGGGCGCCTGGGTGGCTTGGTCAGTTGAGCGTCCAACTCTTGATTTCGGCCTGGGTTATTTATGATCCCATGCATATTGTGATTGAGCCCCACATTGGGCTCCACACTGAGGGTGGAAACCTGCTTGGGTTGGGATTCTTTTTCTGTCTCTCTGTCTCTACCTCTGCTCCTCTCCCCCCTCACGTTCTCTCTAAAAATAAAAACAAAAAAAATAAAAATTAAAAATGAATTACATTAACATATAGAGGACAATCCAGATTTTCTGTTCTTGGGTTGGTTTTAGAAACTTGGGTTTTTACAGAATTGAGGCATTTCCTTTTAGTTGTTAAATGTATTGACATCAGGTGGCTTCTGATGTTCTCATTTATGTTTTTACTATTTATGATATCTGTAATAATGTATTATGACACTGGTAATTTGTTTTATACATTGTTTTGCCATAATATTGTCATTTTTGACATATTTTGTCATATATAATATTGCCTGACTTAAAAATTTTATCTAACATTTGTCATGTATAATATTGCCTGACTTAAAAATTTTATCTAACATTGACTACAACTTCTGGAATGATATTAACAGTAATGATAGCGTTCTATATTGTTCCTGATTTTAGTGGAAATCCCTTTAATGTCTCATCATTAGGATGTATTTGGGTAGATATCCATTATTATGTTATATGATAATCTTCTGTTCTGAGTTTATTAAGAGACTTTATAAGGACAAGATAATTGGATTTTATTATATAATTTTTTAGCATTTCTTGAGATGGACAGTTTTTCTTTTGATCTTTTGAGGTGATAAAAATTCTTATTATGATGTTCTTGCACTTCTGGGAAAACTCCACTTATTTTAGTATTGTTGATGTGGTTTTGCTATTTAGGATTTTTGTATGTATGTTTTCATGGGAATGATGTATAGGTTTCCTTTCTCAGATTTTGGTACGAAGTTTATGATCTAGTTCCCTTCTGTATGTTTTTCCCCTCCTTGCCACCCTATTTTTCTCCCTCATTCTTTATAGTTATTAGGCACATACTAAGTACAAAGCACATTATACTTATCCTTGTTCCTTACTGTAGGGCTGATTTATTTATTAACTAGTCTTTGGGAGACATAGTCTTATAAATCTAATTTTGCCATTTGAGCAGACCTTTTCATCTAATAGGTTGTAGTCTGAGTTGTTACTCAGAAACATTAGGCTGGTTCTTCTATGGTTCTTTGATGTAGATTTCTGCTTGGTTAATGTAGCCTTATACACACCTATTGCTTTAACACAGGATTATCTCATTTAAAAATTTTCAGTTTTGTGCATTAAAGCTTCTAGAAGTATGGCAGGTGTTACAAAACCATTTACCATAATTTGCCTAGTCCCAAAAAATTGGTGAAATGGTAACTGCTGAAGTTATAGCCACTATCAAATTAGACACGTTTACATGTTGTAAGTATAGTAACATAGTTTACAGTTATCTACTGCATATTATTATGCATTTATATTGTTAGTATCAGCAGTTTGATTCTTAAACTTTCCTCCCATTAATAGATACACTATAGTTTTTACAGTAGCTGCAGTGGAAGGTAATGATTGCATACTTCATATAGTAAGACTAGGTAGCTGTATTGCAAAAACCCCTTATCCTGGGGGAGGGGGATGTAGGGAAGGGGATTATAACTGGATAATTAAATGGCGGCTTAATTTTAATGTCTTATTTTGGTTATTTGCTCCCTTATTCCCCCTTTCTCCTTCCATCCCTTACCACCATTATTGATAAAAACTGTTTTCTCTTTAATTAAATCCAGCTGCTTCCCTTGTGATATCACAGTCATTAGTTTACCTTCGGTGGTTTTCCTTTCTTGTCAAAACTTAACTTAGACTAATAATTTTATCTCGCTTTCATGTCTTCACTTTCTTTGCTTTTGCATTTTTTAAATAAAATTTATTTATTTATTCTGAGAGAGAGAGCAGGGGAAAACAGAGAGGGAGAGAGAGAATCCCAGCAGGCTGTGTACAGGCAGAGCCCAACACAGGTTTGAACCCATCAACTGCGAGATCATGACCCTGAGCTGAAATCAAGAGTCTTACCCTGAGCCAAAAGCAATAGTCAGATGCCTGACCAACTGAGCCATTCGACACCCCATGCTTTTGCATTTATTACTCATATTTTACTTTCACTATTCCTTTTTGCACCTCCATCTGAATTTTTTCCTTCTATAGAATATGAAACCATACCCAATTCTAAACTTGTAGGTAATTTTCTCTTGTATTTTTGTATATAAATTAGTATGATTATTTGGAATTTCACTGTGGCTCCCAACATCAGGAACATTTTGTAAACGTTTAATAAGTGTTGATTAACATCACTGGGGACAGTTTTACTTAAATGCTTTAACATGTATTATTCAGAATGGTCTTGGTTTTATTGTAGTTTTATGTGGTAGGTAAGTATTTAATGTCAGTATTTCTCAGGTACTGTATTTATTTCCTGAATTTTATCTAATTGGAAAACAAGCCTGTGTCTGCAGATTACTTTAGGTTTTGTGAAATTTTATAGTAAGAGCATGGACTAATTTTGTATATCTTAAAATAGTGATAGTAGTTTCCTGTTGCATGCGGGGGCAACTCATTGGGGTCTGTTAAATGCTTGGAATGGACAGAAGCCATTTGTTTAATATAATACTAAAAAAGATTTCCTCAGGAATAAGGTTAAGAGAAATAGATTTGAAAGAAGTCCAAGACTTAGACTCATGCTAAGGTTGTGAGGATTAGAGCAGGGGTCCCTGCTGCTTGTTTTGTAAGGCCCAAGGGAGTGGTTTTCACATTTTCAAGGGAGTGATTTTTACATTTTCAAGTGATTGGAAAAATAAAAGTGATATTTTGTGACATGGAAAAATTAAATGAAATTCAAATTTCAGTTGCCCATAAATAAGTTTTATGGGAACACAGCCACACTCGTTTATGTATTGTGTCTGTCTTTGTGTTTTAGCGGCACAGGTGAGTAATTGCAGGTCTGTATGGCCCACAAAGCATAAAATAGTATTCAACCCTTTACAAAAAGTGTTTGCTGACCCCTAGTTTGGAACTTCTTCTCTTTTAGTGAGTGTTAAATTTTTTTTCTTAATGTTTATTTTTATTTTTGAGAGAGAGAGAAACAGAGTACAAGTGGGAGAGGGCAGAGAGTAAGAGCTGGCTGAGCTGTCTGCACAGAGCCGGACATGGGGCTCGAACCCACTAACCGTGAGATCATGACCTGAGCTGAAGTCGGACATTTAGCCACCTGAGCCACCCAGGCACCCCCAGTGTTAGATATTTTTAATGGGGCTTTTAGGTTTTTTTGTTGTTGTTTTTTAATTTTCTTTTTTTTCTTTATTTTACTTTTTTTCGTTTTATTTTTTAATTTCCATCCAAGTTAGTTAGCATATAGTGCTATAATTTCAGAAGTAGATTCCAGTGATTCATCCCCTGTGTATAACACTCAGTGCTCATCCCAACAAATGTCCTCCTTAAGGCTTCTTACCCATTTAGCCCATTCCCCCACCTACAACTCCCTCCAGCAACCCTTAGTTTGTTCTCTTTATTTGAGAGTCTCTTATGTTTTGTCCCCCTCCTTGTTTTCATACCATTTTTGGTTCCCTTCCCTTCCCTTATGTTGATGTTTTGTATCTTAAATTCCTCATTTGAGTGAAGTCATATGATGTTTATCTTTCTCTAACTGGCTAATTTGGCTTAGCACAGTACCTTCTAGTTCATTCCACGTTGTTGCAAATGGCAAGATTTCTTTCTTTTTGATAGCCAAGTAATACTCCATTGTATATATAGCACATCTTCTTTATCCGTTCATCCACTGATGGCCATTTGGGCTCTTTGCATACTTTGGCTGTTGTTGATAGTGCTGCTATAAACCTTGGGGTGCATGTGTGGGGCTTTTAGTTTCAAAGATGGCAATGGTATAGATGAGTTACTGTAGTTTCTATTCCACAATTAAGTAAACAGTATCTTCCATCTTCTCAGAGTTTACATACACATATATATACATGTATATGTTTTAGTCATTTTTTTAACCTATAGGCTTAAATTCCATGCTACTATTTGAAATGTATAATTATTTAAATAGACCATTATGTCTGCAAAAATCAATATAATTTTTAAAAATAGGTAATGTTCTTTTTTTTTTTTCTTTCTTTAAATGTTTACTTATTTTTAGGGAGGGAGGGAGAGAGAGAGAGAGAGAGAGAGAATATGAATCCCAAGCAGGCTCCATGCTGTGAACACAGAGCCTGATGTGGTGCTCAGTCTCATGAATCGTGAGATTATTACCTGAGCCAAAGAGCCAGACGTTTAACCGACTGAGCCACCCAGACACCCTTATAACATTCTTTATAAATTGCTTCACTCTTAGTTGACCATGGACTTTTACTCTTTAACTTTTTATTTTGAAGTATGTGTATACTTATGTGCAATTTAAAGATTAATAAAACAAGCACATTGGAGAGACAGCCTTTGAGTTGGTTGAATAGGTTTGTGTTGATAAAGTTTTTTGTGTTTTTTTTTTTTAATAAATTTCCTTTTTGGGTAGTGATGACTCATATATCTTACTGTTATAATCAAGCTACTGTGTAATCATGGTCCTTTATTGTTTATAAAATGTTTTATTATTTAAAACATTCTGAACTATATATTCTCTCTGGACTGTCTACAGAAATACAGTTTGTTTGACATTTTATGCTTCAAATAGGAACTAGTTGTACATGTTTAATGGAGGATTCTGAACCAGTGTACTGTTTTTACATAGTTTCATAGTGTAAAACCGTTACATTCTAGATTTTACTGAGTCACAATAGAAGCATGACACACACAGAGATTAGGGAGGAACAGAACAAACTGGAATATTAATTTTTATCTTATTTTTATAGAAGAATTAATAGCTATTATTTCTGTATCTTAGGCCCCTTAAAAATCTTTTTATTCTTTTAATTTTATCATGGATGGTTTGCATGGTAACATATCTAGAAATCCTATAATAATATATCTAGAAATCATATATATAATCATATATATAATTATGACAGTTCTGGTAAGTATTTTTTACCCTATTTTCTAAAGTAGTCTCTACACCCATTATGGTGCTAGGACCTGCAATCCCGGGATTAAAAGTCCCATGCTCTCCCAACTGAATTAGCCAGGCACCCCAATTCTAGGGAGTGTTAACAAGCTTGATTTCTGTATTTAGCATTAATGTTAAAATTCACTCTTTTCCATTTAAAAAATCACTTTTTAACCAGATAACTTTTATCTTTCCTCCTTTGTAAATCCTTTCTTTCTTTACCCTTCCATGTCTCACCCAGCCAAAAAATTGAAAGGATGGACTTATTAGTCCGTCAGTGCCTGCCATGAAGTGGAAAGACTGAAGTGGGGGCAGGATAAAACAGTCTGCAGATGGATGAATTAGAACTCATCTCTTGGTGGAAGAGGAGCATTTGATTGGCAGCATGCAACCTGGGATCAGAATTTAGGAGGTGTTAGGGGTGCCTGGGTGGCTCAGTTGGTTAAGTGTCTGACTCGATTTCAGCACAGGTCATGATCTCGCAGATCATGGGTTTGAGCCTCGCATCAAGCTCCACACAGACATTGAGGAACCTGCTTGGGATTCTCTCTCTCTCTCCTCTCTCTCTGCCCCTCCCCCAGTCATGTGCTGCCCACCCCCCCCCCCCAATACATAAAAAAGCTAAAAAAAAAAAAAAAAAAGAATTTAGGAGGTGTTAGACTCTAAGTGACTGGGTGACGTTTAGATATGGTTAAAGAAGAGGTCCTACTTAACCATGCTAATAAACATTTTGGTTTTTTGTACTGAGAGGATGAGACTGGCTCTTGCACTTCAGCTTAGTATTTCTCCTTGGACTGATTTTTTCTCTTATCTGTTACTGCTTGTGTAATGTAAACTGATGTACAGACACATCTGTAAAAGGACTAATTGGAACCCCTGGGTGGCTTAGTTGATCAAGCGTCTGACTTCGGCTCAGGTCATCATCTCAAGGTTTGTAGGGTCAAGCCCCATATCGGATCCTCTGTCCTCGTCTCTCTCTGCCCCTCCCCCACTTGTACACACTCTCTCTCTCTTAACATTAAAAACAAATAATAAAATAAATAAAAACTAATTTGTGTTCAGAGTGACTAGGAGGTTTTTAAAGTTTTGATGTCTTGATTCATTTGTTTCAGGTATTTCTCTGGGTCAGTCTTTAAAAACTTCAAAATGGGCACACCCTTCTACCGGGTGCTGCCCTCCCCTCTCCCCCCCCCCCCCCCCGTATATCTGGGGGGGGTTTTGTTTGTTTTTTCTGAATTGAAAATACACTGATACTAGGCACCTCCTTCTGTTGACAACCTGTATAAGTGTGGTAGAGAACTAATTAGCACGCTAATTAGTCTCTGCTTTGATTTTATGCAGATTTGATTTTATCTTATTAATAACACTTTCATCAGGCTTAGCCTTTAATTTCTTTAACTCCTAGCTTTCTTTTGAGGAGAATTAAGCTAATGGGAACATGTTGATGCTGATTCTCTAATTATACATTGAAAAGTTTTTTCATCTCATCACTGCATCCTTTTATTTGTCAGTGGCACTTAATTTTTCCCTTTATAAATACAAGTGTTTATTTCCTAAAAATTGGAGAATAGGAGGAAGAAAAGAAACTGTGCATATTCACCCTGCCAAGCATCAGACTGTTATTTTGGCATTTTCCCTTTGAATCATTCTTCTCTGTATCTCCCTTCATCACATCGTGGGAACTTACAATTTGCTATACATTTGCCTATGGCACAGTGTTGAACACAATAGACATGATCTTTGCACTCAAAGGATTCAAAACTTAGGGGTGTCTGGGTGGCTCAGTCAGTTAAGCATATGACTCTTGATTTCAGCTTGGGTCATGACCCCAGGGTTGTGGGATCTAGCTCCACATAGGCTTGACACTGAGCATGGAACCTGCTTAAGATTCTCTGTTTCCCCTTGCCCCTTCCCCCACTTGCGTGCACTCTCTCTCTTAAAAAGATTCAAAGTTTAGTAACTTTAAAGTTATTTTAAAAAATTAATTTTCTGGGGCACCTGGGTGGCTCAGTCAGTTAAGCGTCCGACTTGGGCTCAGGTCATGATCTCACGGTCCGTGAGTTCGAGCCCCGCGTCGGGCTCTGTGCTGACAGCTCAGAGCCTGGAGCCTGTTTCAGATTCTGTGTCTCCCTCTCTCTCTCTGCCCCTCCCCCGTTCATGCTCTGTCTCTCTCTGTCTCAAAAATAAATAAACATTAAAAAATAAAAAAATTAATTTTCTATTATAGAAGAAATGCATTAATATATTCTGTTTACAGAACTTATACATAAGACTCAAGTTTCCAATCCATTCCACTTCTTATCGTTTCTCTAGATGTAGTCACTATTAGCAGACTGTATATAATTTTTTCTATGATTTTTTAATGTAGAAAACATTCTGTAGTACGTGAAGTTAGCTTTTTTCATTCAATATGTTTGTAGGTACCAATCTACCTTAGTCTTTTAAACTGATGTATAGTATTTCATTTTATTGATTTACTGTAATTTTGTCATTTCCTACTGATGGACATTTAGGTTTCCATTTTTTTGCCATTACAACCAGTGCTGGAACTGTTTATACATGCCTTAGTAGATGGAAGATATGGGGAAGTGGAATTAGTAGATCTTAGAGAGTATATGGTTACCCTTGAAATTTTACTGTTCATATTCCTCTTAAAGTTGGCCTTATAGGAGCTTATATCACTCTTCTCCTGACATGTTATTGTTTAATATTTTATTTTATGCTTGTTAAAACCAACAAATTATATTGTTCTATAGAGAAGTGCATGATCTAATTTGCATACATTTTTACCATGTTTTTTCCTCACCATCCTTTCTTTAATCTCTGTCCTTGTGAGATCATCTTCAGGACAAGTTCGTTTAGTGGAGGTCTCTTACTGGTAAACTGTCTGTATTTCTGTTTATTTGTTTTAATTTTTAATTTATCAATTATTTTTAGCTCTTTATCATGGAAATTTTTAAGTATACATGAAAGTAGACCAGTAATGTCATGAAACGCAATTATTTCTAGCCCACAGTTTCTGTAGTTGCTGACATTTTACTATTCTAGTTTCATGTCTTCCCCATTCTGTGTCTCCTTTCCTGCTGAAATATCATATCATGAAGTCTGTAAATACTTAAGAATGTATCTCCTGTAGAAGAGCTTTTAAAAAAGAATAAACATAAAACTACTACTGTACATAACTAACAGTAATTCCCTAATATCATCGAGTATCCAGTCCCTGTGAAAATCTTGATTATCTCAAAAAATGTTTTATGATTTTACTCTTGTTCTTGAGGGTTATTCTTTTCTAGGAGCACAATGGTAGGTTGACAGTAATTTTCGCTCAGTATCTTGGATGTATGTCTTTCCCTTCTGACCTCAGCTGTTGCTGTTGAGAAGTCAGCTGCAATTCTAATTATTCTATTGGGTGAGAGCTCCTTTTTTAAAGTCGGCTTTCTTGTTACCTTTAGCGTTCTGCAGTTTTGCTATCTTGTAGCTGGATGTGGGTTTGTTGATCCCACTGGATATATTGTGCTCTCTGGGTCTGCAGATTATTTTTAACCATTGTGGGAAACCAGAAGGTATTATCTTTTTCTTTTAAGACTGAAAAAAGTGAGGAATATACAGAAACATGTAAAACGTGTACATGTAAAACACGTACAGTTTAACTCTTTTTTTTTTTTATGTTTTTATTTTTGAGAGAGAGAGCATGAGCGAGGGAGGGACAGGGAGAGAGAGGGAGACACAGAATTGGAAGCAGGCTCCAGGCTCTGAGCTGTCAGCATAGAGCCCGATGTGGGGCTCCAACTCATGAACTGTGAGATCATGACCTGAGCCAAAGTCAGATGCTCAATGACTGAGCTGCCCAGGCTCCCCTTCAGCTTAATTTAAAGCAAACATCTTTATTAAGGTCAAAAATAAAGTATTTCAAGTACCCTCAGCATCACCCACCCCTTTCCCCTACCCAAATACACCTCTTCCTGTTCATAACCCTCTCCCTTTCATCCAGAGGCACTCAGTCTTCTGGCTTTTGTTATCTTATGTGCAGCCCTAAAATATATATTTTTGTTTTTTATTGAAATTTATATGACCACAATTATATTCTTGCTTCCTTTGCTCAACATTCTTTTTGTGAGATTCATCTATGTTGTTGTGTAGCTGTAGTTAATTTTCATACAGCCATTATTTCTTCAAATATTTTTTCTTTGCTTCTCCTTGTTTTGTTTCCATTATGTGTATTTTTTTTTCATTATGTGTATGTTGATGCATGTAATGGTGTTGTACTTTTCTCTGAGGCTCTGTTCAGTTTTCTTCTTTACTTTTTCTCTCTCTTCCTTGGATTGTATAATCTTTATTAATCTGTCTTCAATTTTACCAGTTCATTCTTCTGCCTGTTCAAATGCACTATTGAGCCCCTTTAATGACTTTATTTTAGTTATACTTTCCAACTCCAAAATCTCATTGTTTATTTTTTAATAGTATCTATCTCTTTGTTGACACTCTATTTGGTGTGATATTGTCATCAGACATTCCTTCTTTAATTATGGTTTTCTTTAGTTCTTTGAATATATGTAAATGGCTCTTTGAAGTCTTTGTTAAATCTGGTGGGTCTCACAGGCAGTTTCTGTTGCCTGCTTTTTTCCTTCTATGTGGGTCATACTTTCCTGTTAACATGTATGGCTTATAATTTCTGGTTGGAAACTGGACATCTTATATAATATTGTACCAGCTCTAGATACTGGTCTTTCCTACCCCTCCCAGGGCTTATTACTGTTATTTGCTTATTTGTTTACTTACTGGATTATTTTAGTGAAGTCTGTTTCCCTCTTGCAAGTGTTAGCCATCTGGGGGTGTTCCTAGGGTGTGCAGATTTGGGTATGCCCACATTCACCCTGGGATTTTTGGCAGGGATCCCTTTCACTGACTCTTTCCTTGACCACACCCAAATGTTAAGCTCCACAAATTGGCACCTGGCTCCTCTGTTGTTTTCAACAGTGCCCTAGGACGTACATTGTTTCTCAGCTGGATCCAAAAACTTTGAACTCATTTGAAGGGACAGTTCTTGAATCAGAGCTTGAAATTTGTTCTGACCTGGGGAGGGCTCATCTCAGCTGTCGTATTTACTGATTCTCCTTATTCTTTCCTGTGAACTAGCTGGTTTACAGGTTAGCCTGTATCTGAATCTCCTCCCAGTTGCCCATCACCAAGGCCTCCTAGGTTTTGAGATTGCCCTTAGACTTGAACTTCACACTCTGTTGCAGAGTCAGCATTGGAACAGTATTGGATTGGAACAGTCTGAGAGAGATTCAGAGCTATCTGTTTCAAGGCCTGCTTTACCTTCCTGGCAAAATCGTTAGCTTGGTTCTGGCTCTGGCATTGGGTGGTGGAGACAGTGTGCACTTTTCTCTCTGTGCCTCACCCCCGGTTTAGGAACTGAGCTGGTGGGTGTACAGTAGTCTCAGGTCTTCTTTCTTGTCTTGCCTTTCTTGGCGTGGGATTTCTGCTTTACAAAGTAGCTGGGTAGAGGACAGTCTGGGTCCCAGTATTTTTCAACATGTAGCAGCAACATAGGGCCTCTTCCCTGGGAGTGGCAGTTGAGTGGAAGAGAGGTGCCCTTACCTGCATTTAGCTTTAGCATTAGGTGGTTTCAGGCAGCATGAGAGATGCTGATGGCCTGCCCTTCCTGGGAAGATAGCGGTTTTGGTAAGAGAGCACCCGTTGTTCCTGGCTGCACCAGTCTGAAGTTTCCGTCCCACTGAGCTGGTGACGGGGAAGGAAAGAGAGAGTAGGTTTTGATTCAACTACTATATAGTCTTTCTGTTTTTCCTGAATTTCAGTAGATTTTCTTGAGAAAATATTTCTTTATTTGCTCATACCTTAGGATTATTTTTCCCTTTTGTGGTCACTAATATATCCCAAAGACGGAGACTAGAATTCGAAACAGAGTAAGAACTTAATAACTATTTATTGAATCAGTCAATAAATGAAGATATAAAAGAACTGTTAGAATGGCAGAAACTTCCTTGGTCAGTCATCTGACTTTTCTAATAAAGTTAAAACCTTCAGTTTTGATGTACTGGATACAATTAGAACAACCAATTAGCTTTTTTTTTTTTTTTTTAAATCTTTATTTATTTTAGAGAGAGAGAAAGAGACAGCACATGTACAGGGGAGGGGTAGAGAAAGAGGGAGACACAAAATTGGAAGCAGGCTCTGAGATGTCAGCACAGAGCCCCTGGCAGGGCTCTAACCCACAGACCATGAGCTCATGACCTGAGCCACCCAGGTGCCCCACAACCAGTTAGCTTTCTTGATAAGAGAGCCTAAATATGCTTTTACCTTTTCTTTTTTAAACTTCCCTCCTTTATTTTTTTTTTCAATATATGAAATTTATTGTCAAATTGGTTTCCATACAACACCCAGTGCTCATCCCAAAAGGTGCCCTCCTCAATACCCATCACCCACCCTCCCCTCCCTCCCACCCCCCATCAACCCTCAGTTCTCAGTTTTTAAGAGTCTGTTATGCTTTGGCTCTCTCCCTCTCTAACCTCTTTTTTTTTTTTTTTTTTTTCCTTCCCCTCCCCCATGGGTTTCTGTTAAGTTTCTCAGGATCCACATAAGAGTGAACACATATGGTATCTGTCTTTCTCTGTATGGCTTATTTCACTTAGCATCACACTCTCCAGTTCCATCCACGTTGCTACAAAGGGCCATATTTCATTCTTTCTCATTGCCCTGTAGTACTCCATTGTGTATATAAACCACAGTTTCTTTATGCATTCATCAGTTGATGGACATTTAGGCTCTTTCCGTAATTTGGCTATTGTTGAGAGTGCTGCTATAAACATTGGGGTACAAGTGCCCCTATGCATCAGTACTCCTGTATCCCTTGGGTAAATTCCTAGCAGTGCTACTTCTGGGTCATAGGGTAGGTCTATTTTTAATTTTTTGAGGAACCTCCACACTGTTTCCCAGAGCAGCTGCACCAATTTGCATTCCCACCAACAGTGCAAGAGGGTTCCCGTTTCTCCACATCCTCTCCAGCATCTATAGTCTCCTGATTTGTTCATTTTGGCCACTCTGACTGGCGTGAGGTGATATCTGAGTGTGGTTTTTATTTGTATTTCCCTGCTAAGGAGCGACGTTGAGCATCTTTTCATGTGCCTGTTGGCCATCCGGATGTCTTCTTGAGAGAAGTGTCTATTCATGTTTTCTGCCCATTTCTTCACTGGGTTATTTGTTTTTCGGGGTGTGGAGTTTGGTGAGCTCTTTATAGATTTTGGATACTAGCCCTTTGTCCGATATGTCATTTGCAAATATCTTTTCCCATTCCGTTGGTTGCCTTTTAGTTTTGTTGGTTGTTTCCTTTGCTTTGCAGAAGCTTTTTATCTTCATAAGGTCCCAGTAATTCATTTTTGCTTTTAATTCCTTTGCCTTTGGAGATGTGTCGAGTAAGAGATTGCTACGGCTGAGGTCAGAGAGGTCTTTTCTTGCTTTCTCCTCTAGGGTTTTGATGGTTTCCTGTCTCACATTCAGGTCCTTTATCCATTTTGAGTTTATTTTTGTGAATGGTGTGAGAAAGTGGTCTAGTTTCAACCTTCTGCATGTTGCTGTCCAGTTCTCCCAACACCATTTGTTAAAGAGACTGTCTTTTTTCCATTGGATGTTCCTTCCTGCTTTGTCAAAGATGAGTTGGCCATACGTTTGTGGGTCTAGTTCTGGGGTTTCTATTCTATTCCATTGGTCTGTGTATCTGTTTTTGTGCCATAAACTTCCCTCCTTTAAAAGACTAGTCATGGTTAAGTTCTGCCTACTATTCTTTAAGTAGTACAAGTCTTTACGGAAGTGGTTTAAAATACTTTTTATTTGGTGGTGCCTGGGTAGTTCAGTCAGTTGAGCATCCGACTTTGGCTCAGGTCATGATCTCACAGCTCGTAAGTCTGAGCCCCGCATCAGGCTCTGTGCTGATAGCTCAGGGCCTAGAGCCTACTTCAGGTTCTGTGTCTCCCTCTCTCTCTCTGCCCCTTCCCCGCTTATACTCTGTCTCTCAAAAATGAGTAAACGTTAAAAATTAAAAATACTTTTTATTTGAGTCATCTTTACGTTTTTTGATGTTTATTTTTGAGAGTGCGAGAGAGAGAGCACAAGTAGAGGAGGGACAGAGAGAGAGAGGGAGACACAGAATATGAAGCAGGCTCTAGGCTCTGAGCTGTCCACACAGAGCCAAATGTGGGGCTCGAACTCATGAACCGTGAGATCATGACCTGAGCCAAAGTCAATCAACCAACTGAGCCATCCAGGCACCCCTTACTTGAATCATTTTAAATGTATATGGAAACTTTTTTTCCCCCCACAGGAAGGAAACTTGTAGCAAATCTTTTTTCTTTAAATTGATACACCTAGATAATCGATTTTTAATACATTTTAATTGTGATATTGTTGGGGTGCCTTGGTGGCTCAGTCAGTTAAGCATCTGACTTTGGCTCAGGTCATGATCTCATGGTTCATGATCTCGAGCCCCACATCAGGTTCTGTGCTCACAGCTCAGAGCCTGGACCCTACTTCAGATTCTGTGTCTCCCTCTCTGCTCCTCCCCTGCTAGTGCTCTGTCTCAAAAATAAATAAACATTAATTTTCATATTGTTAAATTTTGAAATATGTATTTGTATGCAAAGTGTTAGATTTCTTTATTGCTTTATTTGAATGATTTGTCATCTTGGATGTCTTTGATTTGTTCAGCTGATAAATTGGTGGATTTTAATGAACAACTCTCCCAAAATCAATGATCATATTCCTCTAACTGCAAACAAATGCATGCAAATTAGCAAATTGCTTTTTTTTTTTCCTTTTTAGTATCGAGCCCTGAATCATAAGAAAATAGAAAAACTTTCGCTTTATCAGTGAGATGTTCAGAGAAGTCTGTTATTGTATCTAATGTGTATTTGCTATGCATAGATTTGTAAAGGTTGCCAGTTTTATTCAGCGAGTCTTAAAATAGGTACTTACCCATTTATGGATGAGTAGACAAGTACTTCCCCTTCCTTCCTTTTCTTCCTTCTTTCTTGCTCTCCTTCCACTTGACAAGTATTTATGTGCCAGAAACTATTTTAAGGTTTTTGGATATGCTAATAAGTAAGACCGTCTTTGCCCTCATGGTGGTTACTTTCTACTGGAGAAAGATTCTGTTCATCTCCTTCCACCCTTAGCTGCCTCTTCTTCTGTGAAAAATACTTAGGGGACGTGTTATAGTATGTGAGATGACTTGGATGCTGATTTTGACTTACATCTTCCAAAAGTAAAATAATTTACTAAATGAGGAACACATTGGTGGAGAGGTAGAAGGCAGTCCCATATAATTGATTTTTTTGTGTGATGACATCTTAACCTTTATGAAGGAGACTTTAAATTCTTAGGTAGATATTTCCTAAAACACAGATAAGCCTTCTTGCTGCTCCTAAAGGTCATACAAACAGTCTTGAGTTCCATAGTGTATGTATATTCATGGTATATGTATGCTGGTAGTTTGGTACTTAATTTAAAAGGGGAACAAGTATTGTTGATATTTAAGTAACATGTTTTGTAAGATAAAAGCCTAGTACAGAAACAATGGACAACTTAGAGTGTCGTTTCCGATTTTTGAAAACGGTTGTCAGTCATAAGTGACATACAACAAATAATTTATTCCTTCCTTTGTTCAGTTTTCTTTGATCAAATAAGTGAATACTTACTATTTACCACCAGCCATTTTGTAACTGCTTGGTATATCATTGTAAATATGATATACCAGGTAATTGCCTTCCTGAAGTTTCCATTCCAGTGACAGTGGACTGAGAACGGACTGATTGTTAAAGAAATAAGAATTTCACAGTTATAAAACAGTAATTGAGTAAACTCTAAGTGGGGTGGTGTACTTTATTACAGATTTTAAAACATGTTCATTTATAGCTTTGTGCATATATTGAATGTATGGTTTTTATGGACACTTAAGATGCTATTCTAGATACTTATCAAAGTGTGTGTATGGATGTCATATCTATAAATAGATTTCCATTATGTGTTGTTACAGTGTATGCATACTTTTGGTTGTATAGTTTATTCAGGGGTGTAACTTTTATGTAACTATTCAATGGAATTGCATCATATACACATTTAACTTATGACAAATTAAGCTACTAGGTAGGAAAAAAATTAAAATATTAATGACTTTAAATATGGAACCACAGACTCAGTTTTTTCAAAAGTGCTGTTTATTCTGTACCATATTTAAGTGTATAGTTTATATTTTTATTGATTTTTATAATAATAAAATAAATGTAAGCTAAAATATGTCATTTTAAGTATTTTTAAGTGTACAGTTGGGTGGCATTAAGTACATTCACGGTGCTGTGTAAGTATCACCACTTTGTGTTTCTAAAACCTTTTTTACCATCCCAAACAGAAACTCTATATCCATTAAACAATAACTTCCCATTCTCCCTCCCCTCAAGCCTGGCAACCTCTATTCTACTTTCTGCATGAAAGAATTTTAGATACCTCATATCAGTGGAATCATAAAATATTTATCTTTTTGTGACTGGCTTATTTCACTTAGTATAATGTTTTCAGGGTTCATCTACATTGTAGCATGCATCAGAATTTTATTCTTTTATGGCTGAATAATATCTGTGTATACACTACATTTTCCATTCATCTCTTGATGGACACTTGGGTTGTTTCCATCTTTGGCTATTGTGAATAATGCCACTGTGAGCTTTGCTGTACAAGTATCTGTTCAAGGTCCCTGCTTTCAGTGTGTTGGGTGTATATCCAGAAATGGATCACATACTAATCTCTGTTTAACTTTTTGAGAAACTACCAAACTATTTTCCATAGTGGCTGCAGCACTTTATATTTTACAATTAAGGTTTTTTAAATTTAATTTAATTATTTTTTTAAAATATTTTTATTTAATTCACATCCAAGTTAGTTAGCTTATAGTGCAACTTACAGTTATGTTTTTGTATACATTTTTTGAACAGGGTCCTATGCACAGATCCATGGATGCAGCACTTTATGAGTGATTTTTGAGCATGGCATGATTTTTATTATGTGTACTTACTATATGGAATGTGAGCTCTTTGGTGTTTCAGGAACACTATTATTTATGTCAGAATTTATACTGTATTGTGGTATTAGTTGCACTTGATACAGAGAACAAGAACTCAGGTAACAAGGTAGAGATTTTCCGTAGTTGAAGTTTTTGAAAAAGTAACATTTTTACTTTTTGGAAACTTGCACTTCATACACCAAGATATGCAGCTGTGGCTTCATTGATCATAATTTCTGCCTTAACCATGTTAGAAATGGCATGGGTTCTGAAGATGGGGATCTTACTTTTGATTTGTGTGTTTAGCACTTATATCCAGGGTCACCACTTAGCCTCAGTTTCATATATAGAGGGGGGTAATGTATTTTTACCAAGTCACTGTGAATTTTACATGGTGTATGTGAAAATGTACTTTTTTTTTTTTTTTTCACAATTAGTTACTGAATCAAAACCAAATCACTTTTGTCCTAAGAACCCCCACACCTCATTTAGGAAGTCATTGACTTTCCTTTTTCATTTAAAAATATCTTTTCTTTCTACCTCTTATCCCTTTATAAATCTAATTGTGCTTTATTTTATTTTATTTTATTTTATTTTATTTTATTTTGGAAAGGCCATTCTTTTTTTTTAATTTTTAAATTTGTTTTGAGATAGAGAGTGTGCGCACATGTGCAGGACGGACAGACAAAGGAGGAAGAGAGAGAATCCCAAGTAGGCTCCACACTTGTCAGCACAGAGCCTGATGTGGGTCTTAAACTCACAGACCTTGAGATCATGACCTGAGCTGAAATCAAGAGTTGAACACTTACCAACTGAGCCACCAAGGCGCCCCTTGTTTTGTTTTATTTTTATTTTAATATTAATTGACTGGCTTATGAAATAAAATTATTCTTCCCTAAATGAAAATTTGGGTTACAGTGTTTGGAGGGGAGAGAGTTTATTGCAAAGCTTATTTTAAAAGCTTGGTTCAGGGCACCTTGGTGGCTCTGTCGGTTAAACTTCCAACTTTGGTTCAGCTCATGATCTCGCAGTTCGTGATTTCGAGCCCCAGGTTGGGCTTTGTGCTGACAGCACATCCTGGAGCCCACTTAGAGTTCTGTGTCTCTTCCTCTCTCTGCGCCTCCCCTACCCCTGCTCACTCACTCTGTCTCTGTCTCTGTCTCTCTCTCTCTCTCTTGAAAATAAACATTCAAAAAATTTTTAAAGCTTAGTTCAGTGGGTTTAACGGAAATTTCTCTATACTTGAAATTTCATTTAATTTTGCATCTCAGCATTTTTCAGATGAAAAAATTGAATCCTACGGCTTTTGAGTGTCTTATCCAAGATTATATAGCTATTTAGTGGAGGGATGAGGCAGAAATCTGTTCTTTTACCTTATATTCCAATGTTCTACCACATTAGCCTTCCCTCTTAGATTTCACCATTTATATGATTACTTGGGCACATCTCCATGGTACTAGAAGTGTATAAAATGCACTTGCACTTGTATTAATCATCTTAAGGGACTTCTTGCTGTTTTGTCCCTTTTCCTCTAAACTGGAAGATACATACTGTCGCAGACTTTTAAAAATTTTTTATGAAACAGAAGCAATCAAAAAGCAAACTTCAGGGGGCGCCTGGGTGGCGCAGTCGGTTAAGCATCCGACTTCAGCCAGGTCACGATCTCGCGGTCCGGGAGTTCGAGCCCCGCATCAGGCTCTGGGCTGATGGCTCAGAGCCTGGAGCCTGTTTCCGATTCTGTGTCTCCCTCTCTCTCTGCCCCTCCCCCGTTCATGCTCTGTCTTTCTCTGTCCCAAAAATAAATAAACGTTGAAAAAAAAAAAAAAATTAAAAAAAAAAAAAAAAAAAACTTCAGTATGTCATGTTTTATTTATGGTAATTTACTCTAGAAAGCTTTTCAATTCATAAATCCCAGTGTATTGTTTTCCTTCCCAGCATCCCATAAATTACTCCACTAAAACTTGAGTAAGCTATTGTTATGAAAGTAATGTCCTGTCATCAGAAGTACATTAGAAGTGTAGATAGCACCCCTTGATTAGTTTCCTGTTGGTGAAACCAGTGCTTGAGTGTGTGTTTTCTACAGGTACAGTTTGGAACATTCAAGTTGGAGGAGCTGTTAGAAATTAGTTCTAAACCCCATTTTCTATATGAAGAAACTGATAGTGACACAATTGGCTCTTGCAAACCAGGATTCCTGAATTGTTTATAAATACGTATTCTGTCTTTATTAAAAAAAAAAAACTTTTGGGGCGCCTGGGTGGCGCAGTCGGTTGAGCGTCCGACTTCAGCCAGGTCACGATCTCGCGGTCCGGGAGTTCGAGCCCCGCGTCAGGCTCTGGGCTGATGGCTCAGAGCCTGGAGCCTGTTTCCGATTCTGTGTCTCCCTCTCTCTCTGCCCCTCCCCCGTTCATGCTCTGTCTCTCTCTGTCCCAAAAATAAATAAAAACGTTGAAAAAAAAATTAAAAAAAAAAAAACTTTTAAAATATAGAATGATAGGAAAGTATTTCATTTTTTTCCTTCTAATTATTAAAAGACAGATTTAACTTAATTTTTCAAAAGGTGATGAAAGTAATTTCCTTTTTTTTTTTAAGGTTTGTGTTTGAAATGCAAAAATATTTTGTAACAAATCAGATAATATAGGTTTTTCTAAAATAAAATTAATTTCAGAAAAAAACTCTCCTGCTTACCTCCATTTTGTCTTTTTTGACATGGTAACACTTTTGTGTAAAATCTTTTATGTGCTTTATTTTCTTAGAGAAACATCAAATATATACACATACAGGATTTACATATTTATATCGAAGTAATTGTATATTTGTGTTGGTTAGTCTCCAGCTTGCTTTTACAAATTAAAAACTCACAACTGTATGTAATAGCTTCTGATTTGATATATTCAGTTTATGGCTATATCATTATTTAGTTAATGATTTCCCAGCTGATGGACTGTTACTTTGCAGTTCTCTAGGAACAGCTGCAAATCACAGAGCAAAGTACTTAGGTGCACAGGTGCAAGTATTTCTGTAGGATAGATTCTAAGGTGATGTGAAGGCATGGTTAAAGGCACGGATTCTGGGGCTAAGACTTCCTGGAATAAATCTAGGTTGCACCACTTAATAGCTGTGCAATTTAAGGCAAGGTACTCTTTGTGCTCTCATTTCCTCTGCAAAGAATTTAGATCAGTGATAATCTTTACTTTCTGAGGAGACTGTCTTCTTTGATAGGTTGATGGGGGGAAAATGTTGTCTCCCTATTTACTAACTAAAGAGATTGATCATCTTTTCATATGTTGTAATTAATTTGTAATTCTGTGAATTACTCATCATCTTCTGTTCTCGTTATTTTGTTTGACTTAATTGCCTTTTTAAAATTGCTTTTTGAAATATTTTGGACTGTAACACTTCATTATCTGTAGTGAATATATCCTTTACTCTGTTGCTTACCTTTAATTTTTTTTGTTTTCTTTCTACATTGCTAAATCTATCTTTTAAGGCTTCTGAATTCTTGTTTTCGCTTAGGAAGACCTTCTGTATCACAAGACTTTTAAAAATTCTATTTTTTTTCTTATACTTTAGTCTGTTTATTTCAATGTATGGATCTTTATACAGATGATTCGGGTTTGATAATAGAATAGATATATACCATTTTTTCCTTAAAATAGATAAAACAGAATTTTATTATTGCTTTTTAAACTGGTCTCTCCTTGCTATATTGATTTGTACTGTCACTTTTACCAAATATTAAAATCTCATAAATTCATGGTTCTGTTTCTAGAGTCTTTATTTAGGTTCATTGATTTTTTGTCTGTATTTGTTCCCATATCAAAATTTTATTTTTTTTCCGTATCATATTTTAAAATTACTTTTCCTTTGTAGTCAGTTCAGTATCTGACAGCACAAATTCCCTCATTTTCCCCCAGAAGTTTCAAAGCAATTTGTATGCATTTACTCTTTCATGTGTAAACTTTAGAATCAGTTTGTTGAATTATGTTTAAAAAAAAAAAAACAACAAACTTGAGTTATTTTGATAAAGATGGCATTGACTTATATTTTGCATACTGTTAAAAATAGCGATTTCAACCTAATGTTTTAATTTACCATTGACTTTAACCTAGATTATTACCCAGGTATTTTCAATTGTCCATAATCTAATTTTTTTTTTTTTTCAACGTTTATTTATTTTTGGGACAGAGAGAGACAGAGCATGAACGGGGGAGGGGCAGAGAGATAGGGAGACACAGAATCGGAAACAGGCTCCAGGCTCTGAGCCATCAGCCCAGAGCCCGATGCGGGGCTCGAACTCACGGACCGCGAGATCGTGACCTGGCTGAAGTCGGACGCTTAACCGACTGCGCCACCCAGGCGCCCCCAATTGTCCATAATCTAAAGAGATAAATTAATTTTAGTAATTCTTTTTTTCTTTAAGTTTATTTATTTACTTTAAGAGAGAGAGATGGGAGGGGTAGAGAGAGGGGAAGAGAGAGAGAATCCCAAGCAGTCTGGAGCCCATTGTAGGGCTCACACCCACCAACTGTGAGATCATGACCCGAGTGTAAACCAAGAGTCATCTGACTGAGCCACCCAGGCACCCCAATAAGTTATTTAATTTTTATTCATTTATTTATTTTTCCTTTCTAAAAATGATTTTATTTACAGGGTTAGCCTTGGAGAAAAGACTTTCATGTCAAAAGGAACACTTGAAATATTCTTTTCTAGATGCAGAGATATTTTGAAGTCACAGGCATTGTCAGGAATACATCTTAGAAAAATTACCAAATCATTTTCTAAAATGCCCTTCAGATATTATGGTTTTTAATATTCTGAAATTTTATGGTATGTAGAAAACCCACATTGAAACCCACTATTTATAGAGTATCTCAGTTTATTTTTTTATTTTTTAAATATAAAATCATTTAATTTTTTTTAGTTTTTTTTTTTTAATGTTTTTATTTATTTTTGAGACAGAGAGAGAGACAGAGGATGAGCAGGGGAGAGGCAGAGAAACAGGGAGACACAGAATCCAAAGCAGGCTCCAGGCTCTGAGCGGTCAGCACAGAGCCCGAATTGAGCTCGACCTCATGAACCATGAGATCATGACCCGAGCTGCAGTTGGACACTTAACTGACTGAGCCACCCAGGCACCCCTAAAAATTATTTAATTTTTTAAAAGACTTTGGAATACGGAATCTATTTGGTTCTTTTCCCCTTCCTGTTTTTTGTACAGTTTTGTAGCATTACCATAGAAATGCTTTTTATGTGCTTATTTTACCAGAAATTTTCATTGACATAATATACATATTTGGTTGTATACATTGGGTTCTTTGGCATATTTTTCAGGTCTTTGTTTTCTGTGGTAAAGGTTTGATATTAACATGTAATTATAGATGACTGAAACCTTTTCTGTTTCTTTATGTTTATTTTGTAAACATAATTATTTTCACACATTTTAGAATACTATAATACTCCTTTGGTTATGTTGGCAGTGTTATTAACTTTTAGGTCAAAGACTGTTTAAAGTGTATTTTAAGGATGTGTATTATTTATTCCCCTAAAATGTGCTGTGATTTAGTACTAGATGTAGAAAAAAGAAAGTTCTTTTGTTTTTATATTGAATCCGAAAGGTGAATAATGCTAGACTTTATTTTGACCTTCAAAAAAAAAAAAAATTTCAGAATTCCATTCTGAAATCTCTTCTGAGTTGATAGCAGAATGTGTTTAATATTTTCCAAATTTTTTGATAATATGATTCCTGATGCTTGAAATGCCATTTTCAGTAGTAAACAGTATGTTTTGTTTCTTGTCATGCAGGTCTTTGAAGTTCTACAGTCTAGCTCTCAGTGCTGAACTTCCTTCTCCCTTAAGTTATTATAAACTTTTGCTGCTGTTCAATAATCGTGAAGATGTCTCGCAGTCCTGATGCGAAGGAAGACCCTGTGGAATGTCCTCTTTGCATGGAGCCCTTGGAGATAGATGATATCAACTTTTTCCCTTGCACCTGTGGCTATCAGATTTGCCGATTTTGTTGGCATCGAATTCGCACTGATGAAAATGGGCTTTGTCCTGCATGTAGAAAGGTAAATACTTCAGAGTAACTTTGTGTAGTTTTTTCCTCCCATGCTTATGAATAAGTAGATTTAAAAGAATCTACAAACATCAGGCGGTTTTATATGTAGCCTTATATTTTTAAGATACAATGAAATAGTATGACCTTGGTAAAGTCATATAATCTATCTGGTTAACCTTTAGTTTTCCTATCTGGAGAGATTAAAAAGATCCGCGGCACTGGATGTTCAAGAGAATTAGGAGTAGGGAGGCAGTGGATTTAGGTAGGATGGTGTGAAATTGGAAAAAACACTTTCACCTGGGTGGAAATTCACTTTAATTTTCTAGTACAAAATAGGGAAGATGGTTTGATGCTTACTAAAAGAGGTTATGGGTTAGGGGCGCCTGGGTGGCGCAGTCGGTTAAGCGTCCGACTTCAGCCAGGTCACGATCTCGCTGTCCGTGAGTTTGAGCCCCGCGTCGGGCTCTGGGTTGATGGCTCGGAGCCTGGAGCCTGTTTCCGATTCTGTGTCTCCCTCTCTCTCTGACCCTCCCCCGTTCATGCTCTGTCTCTCTCTGTCCCAAAAATAAATAAACGTTGAAAAAAAAAAATTAAAAAAAAAAAAAGAGGTTATGGGTTAAAATGACAGAGAAATCCTGGTTCAGAAGGTAATGGTTACTCATTTGTTGAGTCCTTATGATAACTCGAGGCTGTAATGCTGTTTCTGTTGTACGTTGAAAGTAGGGCTTTTAAGTACCTTGTCCCCAGGTATCATCAGCTAGTGGGCAGTAGGTTTGAAATTCAAATATAAGGCTAAAAAATTCTGTGAGTTTTAATCTTTCTGGGTCTTGTTTAAATAAGTAGGCGTAATAGTTACAGTGTAGTGAGTGACTTAATAGAGTGAGTAGGATTGCTGCATTTTATTTTGAAGGTGACCTAGGGCTTAATGCAAATATCTATTTCTTTTGCCTTTGTTTTCCGGTGTCTGTTAGTATGATTTAAACTTCCTTCACTGTTTACCTATTTCAAAGAGCTCTTGTGTTCATTACTACCAAATTTCAAGAAAGCAGGAATGTGTTTTAGATTTATCTATTTAGATAAATAGGATTTTATTTTATCTCTGAATTTCCTTACCAGAGGAATTATGTCTCAGAAGGCAGTGCATTATTGAGTTGTTGTTTTTTAATCTAGTGGGCATGCAGTATATATTACATGAATGAAAAAAGGTTAGGTCTATTTAAGTGTTAAATAATATGCATAATTACATACATATTATATATATACTTTATTTGTATATAGTATTTATAACATTTGTAATAGATATTTATAATGTATATATTATATCTTTTTGTATAGTTAATACACTTTAAGAATGTGAACGAAAAGTAACTGAAACCTTAATATTAGCTTTGGTCAAAGTTTATAATAAATTTGTGTTAGTAGATTTTAAACATTTAGTCATATTTTAAAAATTGGTTCCTGGTCATTCCTTTAGAAGGTAATTGTACTGAACTATTTTGTTGAAAGTGGTGACTTTTAGTATAGCCCAAAACTTTAAGGCTTGTGAATTTTTTTGACTTCATTAAGTTTATCTCTTTCTCTTTCTCTTTTTTTTCTTTTGGTGTGCTGTGAAGTAGAGTCTTTTTTTTTTTTTTTTTTTTCTAATTTTTTTTTTTTTTATGTTTATTTATTTTTGAGAGAGAGAGAGACAGAGTGCAAGCTAGGGAGGGGCAGAGAGAGAGAGGGAGACACAAAATCCCAAGCAGGCTCCAGGCTCCTCCAAGCCGTCAGCACAGAGCCCGACGCGGGGCTCAAACTCATGAATCGTGAGATCATGACCTGAGCCGAAGTCAGACGCTCAGCCGACTCAGCCACCCAGGTGCCCCTGAAGTAGAGTCTTAATAGACAGTCCAATTGTTAAGTTGTCATTAGAGAAAAATCAGTTATGTGGGGAGATTTCAAAGAAATTCACTTCAGTTTTAAGGGATTACCCAGAATCACCTTAAATTCTTAGAAAGTAGAGAAAAAAGTAGAAACATGTTAAAATAAAATAATTTTAGCAAAGTTGGTTATCAATGTAGGGTCCCTTTCTGGGAAGACAAGCAAATGTGGAGAATCTGAAAGACAGTAGGCCATTGGGATCAATTTTAAGAAAGAAACATTAGCTCAACAAGTACTCAAGATAAGGCTGCTGAGAAAAGGTAAGAGTAGTGATGCCTTTACGATCCTAAGGAAAATATCAGTGTGGTTGCTTGAGTGTTGCACTGAAGCAGCATATGGATCCAGCCCATCTTTTATGCCATGTAGCACAGACAGATGCTCTCTCTCTGGAACACTGGTTATAAATTTGGGTCAGAGCCTTAAGGTGGATGAAGATACCCTGGAGGAACTAAGACCTCCTATGCTCAGAAGATGAATTATTGATATACCACCACCTTGTCCTCTCTGCAGTCACAAAAGAGCATCCTGCAGTAAACAGAAATAACATTTATAGACTGGCTGACAGAGTTCTTACATGTAAAGATTGCTACAACCAAGAATTAACAGACATTTCAGGAATACCAACATTATGAAAGAGAAGCACAAAAAAGCAGTAAATAAAAGAACCTACCATAAGTAAGCCAACAGAAAGAAACATTTAAAAGTGTCACTGATACTTCTCAAACAGATAAAAAAGAATGGCATATCTAATGTAGAAGGAACATTTTTTAAAGAGCAAATTAGAGATCCTGAAAATGAACAATCTTATGGGTGGACTAAGAACAGAGTGAACACAGGAACAAATTAATGTATGTTAACTAACTAGAATTTAAATAAAAATTTGAAAAGAAAAAAAAAGAACAAATTAAGTTGGAAGATCTTGCTGAGTATTTTTTTTTTTTTGCAGGATATAGTACAAAAAAAAAAAAGATAGAAAATAGCATGAAAGAAAAGTTCAGCAGCATAAAAAAGATACACTGTTTTCTAATCTGCTAAGAGAAGCTACAGAAACAGTGAAATAAGAATGAATGGGAAGAAATACAGAACCACTAGAAGAAAATTTCGCATGAAAAGCAGTTGTCCTTAGAAGGGCTGTGTGAATCTGAGACAAGATGACTGAAAAATGTTAACATCTATTTATATAATTGTGAAATTTTTAATATCTAGAAGACAAAGTTCTAAAAGCTTATGGGAGAAAAATACATAGACTATAGAATAAAACTGATACCATTGTTTCTGTTTTACAGAGAATTTTTTTTCCCGAAGTTTTGAGGGTGAATAACTTTGAAGAATTGTCAATTTCATTCATATGTAAAAGCATAATAAATCGTTTTTCCAGGGGCACCTTGGTGGCACTTGATTTCTGCTCAGGTCATGATCTCACAATTTGTAAGATCAAACCGCACACCGGGCTCTCTCTCTCACTTGGGATTCTCTCTCTCTCTCTCTCACTGCCCCTCCCCACTCGCTCTCTAAAAATAAATAAACTTAAAAAAAAAAAAAAAACATTTTCCAGACATACAAAGATTCATAAAGTTTGATATTCACTATACAGGACAAGTAGAAGAAATGGTGACTAAGGTTTTGGACTAAAGCAACTGTTAAGTAAAGGATGGCCATTGAGATGAAGAAGACTGTAGGAATAGGTTTTTTGAGAAGATCAGAAATTCAATTTTAGACATGTTAAGTTTGAGGTTTCTATTAGAAATCTAAGTGGAGATATTGGATAGATTGGCGAATATTCAAGTTTGGTTCTGTTATAGAAATATAAATTTGAGAGTTAGCATATGGAATGTTATTTACAAAATAATACTGGCTGAGATCACGAGAAAGGATCCATAGAAAAGATGAGAGATTATCTAAGGGTGCGAATTCTCATAAAGAATTTTGAGACAGGGAATGCAAGCTGGTTCAGCCACTCTGGAAAACAGTACGGAGATTCCTCAAAAAACTAAAAATAGAACTACCCTATGACTCAGCAATTACACTACTAGGCATTTATCCACGGGATACAGGTGTGCTGTTTCGAAGGGACACATGCACCCCAATGTTTATAGCAGCACTATCAACAAGAGCCAAAGTATGGAAAGAGCCCAGATGTCCATCAACGGATGAATGGATAAAGAAGATGTGGTGTATATATACAATGGAGTATTACTCAGCAATCAAAAAGAATGAAATCTTGCCATTTGCAACTACGTGGATGGAACTGGAGGGTATTATGCTAAGTGAAATTAGAGAAAGACAAAAATCATATGACTTCACTCATATGAGGACTTTAAGAGACAAAACAGATGAGCATAAGGGAAGGGAAACAAAAATATAAAAACAGGGAGAGGGACAAAACAGAAGAGACTCATAAATATGGAGAACAAACTGGGGTTACTGGAGGGGTTGTGGGAGGGAGGATGGGCTAAATGGGGAAGGGGCACTAACGAATCCACTCCCGAAATCATTGTTGCAATATATGCTAACTAACTTGGATGTAAATTTAAAAAACCAAAAGTAAAAAAAAAAAAAAGAATTGTGAGACAACCTCCTTTTGGGTTTCTAAGTTATAATCTTTAGCTGGGGTGGTTATTGTTAAGTCAGACTTGGAAGAAGTTTTTCAGTTTCTTGTTGACTTAACGTAACCACAACTGCTGGGACTTCTGCTTGGTCTCCTGACTACTGGACCTGGCTTCTACTTGTCTCCTGGCCGGAGTGGGTCATGGACAGCAGCCGGTGCAGACCACGGAGAGTCTTGGAGTCTGAGACCCGGCTGAGCCTTGCCAGAGAGTGGGCTGAGCCTTGCCAGAGTGTGTGCTGAGCACACGTGCCACCTGTGGTTACAAAGCAGCCCATCTCAGGGACCAGCAAGTCTGTATGTCTCTAGAGACTAGCCTCTGCAGTTGTGTTAACGCAGAGGAGCACAGTGTTGCCAAGGCTTGTAGAAGTCCAGGAAGCCGCCATTCACACATACCCAACTCTGCTGGGAAAGTGGCCTGTAGAGGTCACACTGTGAAATGGCAAATTGAGATGATTTAAATAAACTTGGAAGTGCAGGTGAGGAGTTCGTTGAAGGAAGCCCTGGTTTGGACTCACAAATGAAACCTGCTTGTTTGCATAAAGGTCCACTTTGCTTTAATACTTTTGAGAAGCAGAGAGGTGGGTAGGTTTTAAAAACTAGGAGAGTTTAATGTTTCTGTTTGGTCCTAGTTGTTGAGCCTAATGGGTTCAGAAGGACCTTAGTATTTCCCTAAACAAAGTCACAGGCTACCTGGTCATTCCTTAGACTGCCTTTGTATGTTCTTTTAGTGCAGCATTTCAGAGAAAAATACTTGGGAACACAGGTACTGATGCAGCATCATACAACACTGACTCACAGTGGAAACCATAATGGCCAAGGAGATGAGAACTTTGTCAAAGTTATTATTTTCATCTCAGAAATAATAGGAGATACTGCATCCGTGAAATAAGAACAAGATAGATAGTCTGAAAAAATTCAGTGAAGGATAGACATTGTTACTGGTAATTAAAATATAGCAGAAATAAGGAGAGAGTTGGAAGGTGAAATTGAGCAGATCTCTTAAACGGTGCAAAAAGACAAAGGAGGTAGAGTATTTGAGAGAAGAGATAGCTTTATTTGAGGATCTATCCAGGAGGTTAAATATCAAATAAGTTAGTGTTCTAGAAATAGACCACAGTTATACAAAAGGAAAGTTATCTTCAAAAATATGATTGAAGAATATTCCCAGGACCAAAGGACATATTTTCAGATTAAAAAGGCCTATCAAGTGTCAGGCACAAACTTTTTTTTATTTTTAAATAACAGAAAACTGAAAACAAAGAAGTCTGCAAGCTCCCAAAGAGGAAAAAAGTAGGTTACACATGACCATCCAGAATCAGAATCATTTCAGAATTCTCAAAAGCAAGTCTTGAAGCTAGAAGATACTTCTGAAGGAAATTTATTTTCACCTTAGAACACCTTATCTGTTAATTGTGAAGGTACATGAAAAGACATTCTCAGACCTGAAAGATCTCAAAAATTTTTTTTACCCTCCGTGCATCTCTCTCCTGAGATTCTCTCAGGAATCTACTGCACAATATGCCTCACCAACATGAAGAAATGAAGAGAGTATGTGTGATAAAGCAAAGAGGTAATCAAACACAAGAGAGACTACAATGGGATTCCTGAGATGATAGGAGAAATGGCAGCTGTGCCTCATATAAGGACAGCCAACTCAAAATGTGGCAGATCAGAAATTTGCAAGGGGCGGCGGTTTACAAAAAGATAAAAATGAGAGGACACTTGGTGTTTTAAAAGAGAAATGTGTTGTGAGGCCATTGCAACGTTTGGAGGACGTTTGGTGGTTGAATTACTAATGAACATATACAGGTCTAATCAGAGCAAACAAAAGTTGTGCAGGAAAAGAAAAGTAATGGTATTCTACATGGCTCAGATATGTTGTAGAGATTCAGATATTCCCCCCACTACTGATACATTGTTACAGCAGCATTTGTAGAAAGGACTATTCCTTCACTGTTGAATATCTTTGAACTCTTTCTTAAAAATGAGTTGCTCATAAATGCGTAAGTTTATTTCTAGAATACATTCCACATCCACCCACAGACTTATTTTTTTAATGGTTTTTAAAAATGTTTTTATTTATTTTTGAGACAGAGAGAAATAGAACATGAGCAGGGGAGGGTCAGAGAGAGAGAGAGAGAGAGAGAGAGAGAGAGAGAGAGAGGGACACAGAATCCGACGCAGGCTCCAGGCTCCGAGCTGTCAGCACAGAGCCCGATGCGGGGCTTGAACTCATGGACTGTGAGATCATGACCTGAGCTGAATTTAGACGCTTAACCGACTGAACCACCCAGGCACCCCCACAGACTCATTTTTTATAGAATTTATTTTGGGCATCTAAGACCTTAGCATTTTCACATAAGCTTTTTATTTAGTATGCAATTTTATCCAAAAAACCTACTGGGATTTTGATTGAGCTTGAATTGAATAAACCAGTCAATTTGAGGAAGAATGACATCTTAAAAATGTTGACTCATCTAGTTCATCAGTAAGGTTTATCTTTGTATTTCTGTAGGTTTTAAACATTTATAAAACGATGTTCTGTAGTTTTCAGCATATGGAGTAGTATATAGCATGTTTTGTTATATTTACCTGTAACTATTTTATGTTTGTTGAGATTTGGCATGTGGTATTTTAAAAATTTGATTTTCCAGTTCATATATAGAACAATTGATTTTGTTAAATAGATGCCTTAAGACTTCCAGTATAACATTGGAATAAAGTGGTAAGAATAGAAGGTATCTTTGTTCCCAGTCTTAGTGGGAAGGAGTTGAGTATTTCACAATTAAGTATGTTATTGCCTGTGAGTTTTTTGTAGATGGCTTTTATCAAGTTGAGGACGTTTTCCTTGCTTTCTGAGTTTTTATTATGAGTGGGTGTTGCATTTTGTCAAATGCCTTTTATGCTTCTTTGAGATTATCATGTGTTTTCTCCTTCATTCTGTTGAAATGGTACTTTAGGTTGATTGATTTTTGCATCAGCTTTCCCTTCCAAGGATACACTTCATTTGATAATGATATACTACTGTTTTTGTTTTTAATTTGCTTATGTTTTCAGAAAGATTTTTATGTCTATGTCATGAGAGGTATTTATATGTGGTTTTGTTTGTATTGTTTTTAGATTTGATATCACAGTAATACAGGTTTCATAAAACGAGTTAGGAAATGTTTCCTCGTCCAATATATTCTGAAAAAATTTACACGTGGTTGGTATTACTTCTGTTTTATTTCCTCTCCAAATTCATTATTGACCTGGACTCTATCAGAGTATCTTTATTGGAGAGCCGCCAATGGAAACTAGCTGTCACAGGATTCCTCTATGCAGATTTCTGGAATTCTTTTTGGACCATTTCCCTCTTTGTGATATTTTGCCCCATAAATTTCAGTTGCCTCAGCCTGTTCAGGTTTTGATCACTGTCACCTCTGCTCAGTGTGATTGTTGGCCCAGCCAGGGGTCTACTAAGTGCCAGAAGAGCAGAAAGCTGGGACAGACACTCAACGTGTTCATCTATGTTACTTCCCTTCTCTCAGAGGACACAGATTTGCTGTTCAGTACCTGTTGTTTGATGTCTGAAAACAGTTATTTCATGTATTTTGTCTCATTTTCTAGTTGATTATGCTGGTAGGCCTGGTCTGTTACTATCTCCTGTGTCATGGCTGAAGGTAGAAGTATATAAATAACATTTGAACTTTATAATAATGTAATTGTGAGTATTGACCTAACCCAAATGAGGGTGGAAGGCTAGAAAGTAGAATTGATGGTGCCTGGGTGGCTCAGCGGTTGGGCATCTGACTTCGGCTCAGGTCATGATCTTGCCATTCCTGAGTTCAAGCCCCACATTGGGCTCTGTGCAGACAGCTCAGAGCCTGGAGCCTGTTTCGGATTCCGTGTCTCCCTCTGTCTCTGCCCCTCACTCACACTCCGTCTCTCAAAAATAAATAAACATTTAACAAAGTTAAAAAAAATACTTTGTTAAAGAAGAAAGTAGAGTTGGAATGTATGGTTAGGCTACATTAAATAATGTAAAGCTGGGTGAAAGAAAGCTTTCAATTTGTGTAATATGATAATATCTAGAACTAAAAAGATCAAGTAGCACTCATACAAGCATCTTATTTAATGACGTGATAGTAAATGACAAAATAATCATCTAAGAGTCTAACAGGATTATTTCTAGGGAGAAGCAAGAAAATGAGAGGAAGGAAGGAAGAAAAGGTTCGGGGAAGGAAGAAAATGAGAGATTACTTTTTTCCCCAGTAAACCTTGTAGAACTGTTTAGGAACATACACAGAAAAATATCAATGAAACTAGGGAAATCATAGGAAAGAAAGTGCAATAGTACTGGTCTTAGTCATAATCAAAATCAAGATCAAACACATTTTAAAAAGAAAAAGAAGAAATTATTTTTACTGCTATAAGGTCCCTAAAGTCATGGAATTTTATTTATTTAACAGTAGATCATGGAAGTATATTGAGCTGATATAAATACCAGGAGAAACTATATCCACATTCATAAAGGAGAAACTTCTAACTTCTATATTTTAGAATTTGATAGATGAAGTAGACCAAATAAAGGGAAATGGAAACTATTGAATGACACAATTAGCAAGCATATGTGTGTTTGTACATGCATCCAACTTTGTGCAAATTAGCACAAAACTTTATTTATTTAAAGTTTATTTTGAGAGAGAGAGCGGGCAAGTGGGAGAGGAGCAGGGGGTGGGGGTAGGAGGACAGAGGATGTGAAGCAGGCTCTGTGTTGAGAGCAGACAGCCTGATGCTGAGCTCAAACTCACAAACCATGAGATCGTGACCTGAGCCAAAGGCAGATACTTAACCAACTGAGCCACCCAGGCACCACCCTTATTTTATTTTAATTTATTTATTTGTAAGTACTAATTTACTTTCTCTACACCCAACATGGGGCTCAAACTCATGACTCCGAGATCAAGAGGCACATACTTCCAACTGAGCCAACCAGGCACTCCAAATTAGTATAAAACTTTAAAATACAAGTGTAGTGAACACAAAAATTGACTCTTAGGCCACAGTGGAAATATTAACCAGTTCCAAAAAGAAGAACTCAGTTGTGTATTTCTTTTTATTTATCCTGCTTGGGGTTTATAGGGCTTCTTAAATCTGTACCTTGGTGAGTTTCATTAGTTCTGGGGAAAAAAAAAAATCAGTTATCTCTTCAGATATTGTCTTTATTCTCTTTCTTCTTCTGGGACTCTGATTAAATATTTTTCAGATTTTTTTTTTACTACCTTCCATGTCTCTTAATTTCCTTTCTGGTTTTTTGTTCGTTTGGTTTTTTTTTTTTTTTTCTTCCCTTAATGCATTAATGGATGATTTCTTCTGATCTTTCATATTGTGTTTGAATTGTTTTTGGTCATCTTTTGCTAAATATGTCTATTGAATTCTAAAATTTTGCCTTTCTAGAAGTAATGTTTGTTCTTTTTTCATGCTTGATATATCTTAAATAGATTTTTATACCCTGCACATACTTTCAAGTTTATCATATATTTATTTAAACAGATAAGCATTATTTTTAAATCTGTATCCAGTAATTCCACTAAAGTCTGTGAGGAATGTTTCTACTGGTTGTTGTTCATGTTGTTTTCTTTATGTGCTTGATTATCTATGCCTGCCTGCTTCCTGGTTGTTGTCATTGAATTATTTGTAGGGTTCTCCAGGGTCCAAGGTAGATTTGCCCTCCTCTAGAGAGACTTTGATTTGGCTTCTGCTGGATACTGTGAACATTGCCATTAGGGATGCCTCAAGCATAATGGTCTTTGGTGGGGCCAAGTATAAAGACCTTAAGTCTCCAGGATGCAAATCTTCCTAAGATTGGTTTCAACAACTTCTCCTTCAACAACTGATTTTCTTCTATCCCCCTTTTGTTTTGTTTTTTATCTTGTTCTGACTTCTCTGTAGTTTGTTCTTATCCTGAAACTAACAGGCCTGGGTCTCAGCTTAACATGGAGATGATCTCCCCAAAGAGTTTTCATCTTGGTCTGGCCCTGGGCTTTGAATGCTGTCCCTCTTTCCCCATGTGTTGTTACAAAGACTTTACACTTACCTCTCTGGATTTTGACTTTTATACAGAAATTGGCTTGGGACTTCTCACTGCAGATCATTTATCATTTTTAAGATATTGGTTAAAAAATAAAGCTTTATATGGTAGTTTACATCATTTCTAGCAGGAGGCAAAGTTAAAGCTGTAAATACATTTATTGGAAAACAGAACAAAAATGAGTGAGCTTATTGCAGGTTAAGAAACCAAAAGAGAGTATTAAACATTGTGATAGTGGAAGCGCAGGGATTCAGCAGAATTTGGTAAAATAGAAAAAAGTAATATTTCAATAAAAGTTAGAGCTCGTTCTCTGAAAGACCAATAAAATAATCAAATTCTTCGCAGGTCAGATCAGAAAATAAAGAGAAGAGACATAAAGATACATTAGAAATAGAAGTGGGACCATAACTACACAGATGAAAGAAAATAAGTGATATGTTAGTGATTATATTATATTATATTAGAAAATAAGTGATTTATATTATAAACCACCTTAATAGTTTGGCAGTTTATCATCAAATTAACACTATTAAAAATGTTTTACACATTAAAACTGCTTTTCCATAGGTGACATACTTCACACTCCTTTGATACATAACATATAATAATATATTTAAAGAAAGCTCCCCTGCTTATAATTTTTCATCTGATGCTATATTTCTAGAAAATTAAGTTTAGTGTATGTGTTTCCGTCAAAAAGTAGACCAGATGTGTTTTTCTTTATGATCATTTTCAGTACTATCGTTGCTCGCTTTGTAGGTCACACTCTCTGCAGTTATTCAGACTATGTGTCTCTGTCTCATTGTTAGTCCACCTCTCTTCCTCCACTCTTCGTACCAGCTTGTTAAGTTTCCTGTCCCTGGGTTTGCTGAGGAGGTATTTACGGTGGTGTGTGTGTGGTGGAGCAGCGCTCACGGGATGCATGCTTCTCCTACTTTTTGTGAAACCTCTAGAAAAGTTAAGACTTTTTAAAAAGGAAAATTAGCATTGCTAACTTTTCAGTTTTAGAGAGTAGCTTGGTGTTCATTTGGCAAATATTTATTGAGCTCCTAAAATGTGCACTACTAGCTTTATATTTCATCCTAGAGACAGACTTCGGGTCATGGATTACCAAGTCAGCTGTTTTATTTGCCTCCCATTCGCAAGGAAGTTAGAGTATGTCACATAGGACCAATTAGCTGGAAGATTCAGATTTTTAAATGTGGGAATCAAATGGTATGGGTGCTTAGATCCTGCAGGACCACTAAGAATGTCTGAAGATTGAAGAACAGGGTTTTTGGAGACCTTATGATATTACCAGTAGAAGCCGAGGAACGTAAAGAAAAGTCTCACTTTCTCAATTGCCTTTAGCATTAATCTGAGTGTGTTCACAAATTTGAGGGGTTTTATTTGTTTTTGTGTTTTACTTACATAGGAAAAGATGAAAAGTACCTTTATGTTAAAAGCATAGCAGGGTTTCAAGCTTTTGGATACTCTCTCCACTGTACCTTGTTCCTACTTTTTTCCTGGAGGTCATCATTTCTGTTAGCCCCCACTCCTGTATTCTGATAGGCACAATTTCCTATTTCTGGGATCTCTGGGTATCCACATTTAGATATGATTGTATTTAATGTGTCCTGTCTTCTATTTATTAACTATTTTTTATTAGTAGTAATAATAACCGATTTATTGAATGCTTATGTATAGGACACAGTCTTAATCACTTTAATGTATTTCCTTTTGTAACTCTTACAGAAACCCTCTTATTAAAGTCCTGTGATTCCTATTTTACAGAAAGGATGACTGAGGCAGGCAGGTCACATAAATTAGCCAAGGTCTCTCAGATGGTAAAGAGGAGCCAAGATTCAAAGCCAGGCAGTGTGAGTCCACAGCTCTTATTCAGACAACCGTTAGCTTTGGCATTAACAGTAGCAATGAAAACAATATTATGACAAAAAAGGAAAAAATTACAACATTGGAATTGCTAGTATTTATTGAGGGATTACTATGTGCCAGTCATGATAATAATTGCTTTATTTTTTTGTGAATTTTTTTTCATGTTTATTTATTTTTGAGACAGAGAGACGGAGCACAAACAGGGAGTGACAGCAAGAGGGAGACACAGAATCTGAAGCAGGCTCCAGACTGAGCTGTCAGTGCAGAGCCTGACGCAGGGTTCAAACTCACGAGCTCAGAGATTGTGACCTGAGTTAAGTCAGACGCTTAACTGAGTCACCCAGGCACCCCAGTAATTGCTTTATTTTATCTTTACCCCCACCTTTAAGATTATTTTCAGCTTGTGAGGATACTGAGACATAGAATTTAATTGACTTGCTTAAGTCCGCATGGCTAATAAGTGTTGAAACTAAAGTCAAACTCCTGAACCAGAGAACCTACAGATTGTTGTTTATTTGCCCGTTTATCTTCCTCTAAGAATGAATTGAAGAATAAGCACTTCGTTAATCTCTAACACATAGTAGGTTTTCATTAAGTGCTTATTGAAAATAGTATATAAAGCCATGTTTACATGAGGTAAGTTCTACTCTTTGCCTCTTCCACAGCACCTTAGATGTTTGATTTTTCCTGTCAACTCTGCTGGACACTATACGGAATACCACCGTTGTATTTTTTTAAATTGTAGAACCTTTGTAATTCTGGAGTATTTTAAGTTTAGTGCTAAAAATAGTCTGTGCTAAGCTCTAAAAAGATAAATATTTTTTAAAAACTTGTATAATTTTAAATTTATTAAATAAATAATACTTGAAGCAATTGAAAGATTGAGAGGGGCCCCTGCATGGCTCATTCCGTTAAGCATCCTATTCTTGATCTCGGCTGAGGTCATGATCTCACATCTTATGAGTCCAACCCCCACATCTGGCAGCGAAGAGCCTGCTTGGGATTCTGTCTCTCCCTCTCTCTGTCCCTTCCCTGTTTGCACTTTCTTTCTCTCTCTCGCTCTCTCAAAATAAATAAATAAACTTAAAAAAAAAAAAAAGATTGAGAAAAAGGGAGATGTAACAAATAACCACATACCCATCATCCAGAATTTGATCATTGTTTATGTATATACCTTATGCCTTTCCATATTTAATACTAACTTCTTTGTTTTGTGCTTAAAGCCATATCCAGAAGACCCAGCAGTTTATAAACCACTCTCCCAGGAAGAATTGCAGAGGATAAAGAATGAGAAAAAACAGAAACAGAATGAGAGAAAACAGAAAATATCAGAAAATCGCAAACATTTGGCTAGTGTACGTGTTGTACAAAAAAACCTCGTCTTTGTTGTAGGTCTGTCTCAGCGCCTAGCAGACCCTGAGGTAAGCCCTCTTGTGTTTTCTTTCTCAACTTGACATTTTTTTCTTTTTTGCTTATCTTATTTGGAAATAACAGCTGACCTTGCCTATTTCCAGGATTTCCCTGAAATTATTAAAACTTAGGAGAGAATGGGAAATGATTTTTAATACTCTCTAAGCAACCAATGGCCAGTTGTGATCTTAGGCAAGTGTCTTTATCTTTCTTGGCCTCCTTTTCTTTAGTTGTAAAACGAGGTGGTTGAGCTAAATCTCTAAAATCTCCTTTAGTGCTAATAATCTGTGAAAGTTGGATAATTGTTTTATATTGCTATATGGCCAGCATGTGACATGACTACTCTGTTTCTTTCCTCTTTTCTGTAGCTGTGTAAGGATCGTCCTGGGCATGCAGCTACGTGAACCCACTAGAGAGCTGTATTTTTTTAATCCTGCCCAAGTAGTGATTCTTGCTTATAGAAGAGTTAGAGAACTACTGCTACGCTGTACCATCATTCTTTATTCATTCATTTCAAGCCAAGTTTGGGGAAAGAGGGAGAATTTGATGAAGGAAAATAATGGACCAGGTTCTGTGGTGTGTGTTTGGAGGCAGAGCAGACCTTGTTACCCTCTCTGTTTATTACCTCTTTTTTCTCCTTTCACCACCAGTGCTGTAAGAGTAACACTGAGCTCATAACTTTCCCTGATACCCTTGGATGTATATCTGCTAAGTTTTTGTTTCTGATGTATTTATTAGGAGGTGCTGACTAGATTGATGGGAGGGCAGATAGAAGCTGATTGACAGCCAGAGTGTTTACTTGAGTAGGAGAGAGTTGGATTTGGGGGCTCTGCCAAAGGTACCCCTCGAGAAGAATTTGGAGTAATATTCCTCATGGTACCCATTAAGAGGGAAGGTTATAGTGAATATGCTTAGGGAGGTGGGAATCTTCACACTTGGCTAAGTGGGCTAATGGCCCAAGAAGAATGAAATTTAACGAGTGTAAACATTAAGTTTACCGTGTAATTGAGGTTGTGAAGGGCTTCGAGATCAGTAGAAGAGAAAGTCAGAGAGACCTTACCAAGAAGGCTTTTCTCATTGGCAATAAACATAGAGGCAACTCCAGAATTACTTGGACCTAAGTCCAGGGATGCTGGCATTACTGGGTTGCATGAGTCCTTCAGGAGACCAGGTTCTTTGCAAAGCCAATGGGGTTGGTCTAGAATTCCACAGGAAAGGACTTTTCAGCAATGGCTCTTAAGGATGAGAGCTTATTTCAGGTCTGTGACTCAACCTCAACAGCCAGTTCTTTCTTTTTTCTTTTTAATTCCTCAGGCAGGCAGAATCCCACTTCACTTGTGACCATTTTCTTGAACACCGCTCCAACTTTGTACCAGTCCTTCTGTCTTCGCCTTTCAACTCTTGTCTTTTTTCTAACTAGAAAAAAGGGCCCTTCTTGCCTCTGCAAGTTTTTTACTTTATCTGTCTCTGTTTACTCCTACTGATCTTACTGATTAGAGTCTACTTGTGCTTTCTGAAACTGGTATTCCAGTAAATGAATGGAACTTTTATTTTGATTTGACAAATCTTGGATATGCATGTACTTGACTGTGTTAATACATCCTGGGTCCTGTCACCTATAGTACTGGAGGCACATAGGGAGCAATGCCCGAAAGCTGGCTAAAATTAAGCCATAGTCTCAGTCTGCTGTTGGGATTATAGGTTTTCTGCCTCCTCTTTGTATTCTGTGATTTGTTTCTATTTACTTACAGAGATTTCTTATATCCACTTCAAAACATAACTCCAGTAACGTTAATCTGAAGAACTGTTACACAGAAAGAAATTAATCTAGGTGGTGACTAGTGAGAGAGGACACCTTATCATGAATCTAAATGTGCCTTAAAAAAAAAAATCACTGTACTGGTTTTATACTTTTGAAATCAGTGTTCTTGGTGAGAAGACCCTGAATTTTTTTAAACATTGGTTTCTCTCATTTATTTCACTTGAAACCCTAGGAAGACCAGAGACCACTGTTTTATTTACTCAATCCTACCATTTCTAAACAATAATATCTTAACACATCCTCTTAATTTGTGTGTATAATCTTTTCCGTTTGGAAAACTTAAAGTCAGCTTTATTAGAAAACTTGAAGTTTCAAATTGCTAGTGGTAACTTTCAGGTTAAAGGAGCTCCCTATTATTTTTGGATGATGAACAATTTGGTGTGTGACTGAATTTTTTTTTAATTTAATTTTTTTTAAATGTTTATTTATTTCTGAGAGAGAGAGACAGCACAAGTAAGGAAGGGGCAGAGAGAGAGAGGGACACACAGACTCCGAAGCAGGCTCCAGGCTCTGAGCTGTCAGCACAGAGCCTGACACGGGGCTTAAACTCACAAACCGCAAGATCATGACCTGAGCCAAAGTTGCATGCTTAACCAACTGAGCCACCCAGGCACCCTGTATTTGACTGGATTCTGATTAACAGGAGAGTTTAGGAAAAATTCAAGATTATTTTGAAAATAATTTTTTGCCTCAAAAAACTTAATACCACGATTGATTGTCAAATGTATTCACTTATTGATAAATAGAAAAAAAAAACTATTTTAGAAGTTATGGTATATAGTTAGAGGTAGTGATTAGAGGTAATTATCTTCTAAATGCTAAAATTTTGGATTTGCTGGAACCTAATTCGTTCATTTTCTAAATTAACTTCTGAATTTTTACTCTGTTTTAGATACTTTGATGTTGTAGATAAAGTAGTTCAGCAAGCCAGATGCAGTCTCTACTCTTTTTTTTTTCTTAACATTTATTTATTTTTTGAGAGACAGAGAGACAGAGCATGAGCAGGGGAGGGGCAGAGAGAGGGAGGGAGTCACAGAATCCGAAGCAGGCTCCAGGCTCTGAGCTGTCAGCACAGAGCCCGATGTGGGGCTTGAACTCACGAGCCGTGAGATCATGACCTGAGCTGAAGTCAGATGCTCAACCAACTGAGCCATCCAGGCACCCCAGTCTCTACTCGTAATTAATAACTGTTGGGAAGACAGAATTTAAGTACTTTTAACTGTGCTAAGCATTTATAAACAGAGAAGTACAGAGTTTTGGGGGAACATATAACAATAGGGGACTTGGCTACTATAGATATCCACAAAAAGCCTTCCTGAGGGAAGGATAATTAAGAATTACTAGGGATTCCCTAGGCCACAGATAAGGACAAGTGTGTGTCCCAGGTATGTGGTGGTCTGAGAGAGTAGCTTGTTTGAGGAACTAAAAGACTTTAAAGACAGAACCATGCTATTTTACAAATGAGAAGTTGAGGCATAGAGAAGTTAAGTGACTTGCCTAAGATCACACAGCTGTTTCATAGCAGAGCCGGGACTAGGACCCACCTCCCACCCCCACCCCCACCCACCCCCACTTCTAATCCCCTGGTCTTAAAGGTCCTATTCTAGTGTTTTACACTGATCATTGGTCTGTTGTCCATCCATTTCTCTGGTCATTCATCCTTCTGTCTGTTTACCAAGGTTTTGATTTTCTCTGTAGTGTCCATGAAAACTTGACTGTGTTCCCAAAGAATATACAGGGAGACAGTTTATTATTAAAAAAAAATTTTTTTAATGTTTATTTCTGAGAAAGAGACAGAGTGAGAGCAGGAGAGGGGCAGAGAGAGAGGGAGACAGAGTCTGAAGCAGGCTTCAGGCCCTTAGCTGTCAGCACAGGGCCCGATGCGGAGCTCAAGCTCACGAGTCATGAGATCCTGACCTGAGCCGAAGTCGGACACTTAACCACCTGAGCCACCAGGCGCCCCTAGAGGAAGACATTTTTAAACATTTGGCATGCCATTGGGCATTTATAATTCTGTCATGTAGTCTTTTTTTTTTTTTTTTTTTAATGTTTATTTTTGAGAGAGAGAGACAGCAAGTGGGGGAAGAGGAACAGACACACACACACACACACACACATATACACACACACACACACACACACAATCTGACGCAGGCTCTGGGCTCCGAGCTGTCAACACAGAGCCCGATGCGGGGCTCAAACCCACAAACCATGAGATCATGACCTGAGCCGAAGTCGAACACTTGACTGAGCCACCCAGGCGCCCCTGTCATGTAGCCTTTTACATTCTATATTAGTATTAAAGCTGGCTCACTGTGAAGTAAATATATGACATTGAATATACGGATAATGTGATATGTAGGGTATTCTGCCTATTCCCCATACTTTTTATTCACTAGAATACTGTTTTGCTAGTTGTATGTTTAGACAGAATCTAGAATATTTAACTTAATATAGAAAGTTTAAATTATTTAAATTTCCCTTGCCTGGGCAAGCCATTTCTTATCAGCCATAGGGCCATTTGCTAATACTCTGAGGCCCATCGGTGTTCTTTATCCATGTAATTCTTTTCGTTCAGTGTTAAAATTGTTCCGTTTTCAATAAGCATTTATGGGGTACCATGCGCTGGGCAGTGTATAAGACACTGAGTATACACCAATACAGACGTGGTCCCTGCTTATTTTCAAGCTAACAGTTACTGTAATATGAGTAGTACTGAGGGCTATGGAGGCACAAGAGAGAGCACCCGATCTTGCTGGCGAGGTATGTACTCTTCTCCTGTCTTTGGGGTAAAGTGCTTCAGGCACAGGAACTATACAAATGCTTCTGGATGAGAAAGATCTCAGTCTGCAAGTGATTTGTTTGGCTGGAAGATTAGAGTGCAGTGGTGAGAGATGAGGCTGGCGAGGTAAGTAGTAACAGATTATGAGGGGTTTTTAACCACGCCAAGGAGTTTGCACTTTATCCTAAAGGCTGTGGAAACCTGTTGAATGTTCTTAAGAACAGAGTGACATGGCTAGATCTGTGCTTTGGAAATAATCATTCTGGCTCCAATGTGACATGTCAGTGTAGTTATACAGAAATCTTATGTTGTATTGAAGGTCTTGTAGCCAAATATTGGCCAGAAACTATTTCCATAAGCCAGTGGTTTTCTTATCCGAACCAGTAACCATTTTTTAAAAAATATTTTATAACACTCCTTGACTTTGATGAAGTAAAGAAATAAAAGTATTAAGAGGAAAATAATTATACAATACTATTTCTACATGTAAAGCTTGGGTACCCCTACTCTAGGACCTTGCTGTTCAAGGTGCAGCTTCTGGGCTGGTGGCATTAGTATCACCTGGGTGCTTATTATGTAAACTCGGGCCCTGCCCCAGAGCTACTGAATCCAAATACACAATTTTACCAGATCCTTGGATGATTTATATGCATTCAGGTTTGGGACATACTGTTGTTAAGTATACAATAAAATAGTGGAATACTTACATTTTTTGTAGAATCACTGTGAATGTGACACCCACAATGCAGATTGTTACAGGTATCTGTATTGGCAACTCAGGTACCATGAAATGCCAATGATGCGATTTTTCCGAAACAACTCTTAGTATAATTCTGAATAAAGCACTTGTAGTCTTCCCTGAATTACATATTATTTGCTTTCCTGTAAATTAAACATATGTCAAAATTGTAGGGAACTACTTTGAGTTTATGTATAATGTGGAGTTTGTTTCTGGGTTCACTTAATTATACATAGGCTTCTCAGCTACATTAATGTCTTATAGGACATTCAGCAATTGTGCAGGACAGTTCTTCATTTTGCAGGGCTAGCCCAAGCCTGGTAAGCCATTCCTGGTTCTCATGCACTGAACATAAGTATTGCCTCCCATTCATTTTGACAACCTCCCCCAAGAAAAGCCCCACGGATTTTTAAATGCTCTCTTGAATGCTGCCTTCATTGAGAGCTACTACCATAAACTCAGATGTGATTTGAGATGCTGATGTAGCATAAACTGACCAGCCTGAACCTTTGAAGCAGGTATGTTGGCTGTGGAGCCTTTCGCTGAGTTGGTATCCATCCAGCTGGAATAGTGAATACAGTTCTACGCTCCACCAGCCAGGAAGCTTTTCAAAATAAACTCTTCCCCCCTGCTCCTCAGCCCTGGGACTTTGCTGTGTAAAGCCTCGGGGCCATTGCCTTCACCACTTAATAGTTTCATATGTTAGGGGATTTGGTGGAAAAAAGATCAAAAACCAAAAGTATCATCTCATAATCCATTAAAATTGGCTATAGAAAACATAACAGCCCTATACTTGTAAGAATCTAAAGTAAAATGTGGTAAAAAATAATTGTTAATTAAGTTGAAAACTGTTAGGAATTTATGATACCTCAGCCATACACTATTTCACAAAGTCTTGATTCTATCATACAGAACACATTAGCTGAGTTGGAAGTATGTGAGAATGTTACCAAATTAAGAGTGTTTGGAAAGAATACTTGGCACACACTTGGACAGGTACACACAGAAAACTTCCTTGAGAGAGAGCTTGCTGTTTGTAGAGGTTGTAAGAACAGTAGGTCTATAGATAAATTCTAGGAAAAGAACCAAATTTAATTTTAAAGTAGTTGGAAATTATGGGAGAAGTTTTATATCAGGTTACATATTGGTCAAATTAACACAGGTCAAGTACGTCTGTAAGTAAAGTAAAATGAAAGGAGTAAAGGAGGTGGCACAGGTATAAGGGGGAATAACTACAAAGAAGTAACCGGGTAATAGAGAAATGAATAAATTTGTTTCCATCACCCCATATATGTTGTTTACTAGGCAAAGAGTAGGGAAAAAAATGCACACACACAGAGGAGATAATCAAGAAACCACAAAATCAACACAAAGAGAATAAGTACACACATACAGTGATACATCATTAAGCTTAGAAGGTTGAGGAACATTGTTACCGTATTTGCAATTTGTAACTTTAACGTATCAAATATTATATACAATAGATTTATGAGTAAAGCCGTCTCTACTTATGTCTGTTCTTGAGTTTCTGTCTGTGTTTAATACATAATTATTTGGTCATTGTTTTGAGAATTACTTTTTTATAAGGATCATCTATTAATGAAAATATGGTTAAGATGTTTGATTGTTTTGGTGTTTAAGAATACTGTGAAGGTAAGATTTCACTGATTATTGGTGCAGATACTAGAACATGGTGGGTAATACCAAATTTAGTGAGTCTCAGTTTCCATATAGTGGGTCAATAAAAAATAGCTTTTACACTCTGTTGATAATATCCTATAGGTTAACCACACAAATTGTAAATTAGGAAGTAGTCACATTTATTAGAAAACTTTAAAAACTATTTTCCTTTCACTGAAGAGGGATGGTTATGTCCCCATTATAAGGATAACACTGATGAAAATGGGGACACATTATACCTTATTTCTTCTTCTTTTATAGGTTTTAAAACGACCAGAATATTTTGGGAAGTTTGGTAAAATACATAAAGTTGTCATCAATAATAGCACATCATATGCAGGCTCACAGGTAACTCATTATAGGGATTTTTGCCTTTCCTCCCTATAGTCTGGGCTTGACCTGGGCTGTTCAGAAGGAAAATTCAGCTTTAATTACAAAGCCTGAGGGTCAAGGATTCAAGCAGTGTAGTGACCTCTGTTGGTGGGGTGGGGGAATTTCTCATGCTCATTTGACTCTTCAGGACTTAACAGTGAATTGATAATAAGAGGGAAATAGTAAAACAAAGTTTAGTGTTCGATTGGGGGGGAGGGGGAGTTGAGTCTGTTATCAGGCATTGCGATAATAAGGTGATGGTTTCTAATTAATATTTTCAACTATTGAAAACTTAGTAGAGCATCTTTGTTATGCTGGTATTAGCAGATAGAATACTCTCGCAAATTGCTTTTATTTGGGGGAGAACATAATTTGACAAATCTTCAGATCTTATTTTTTTAAATCTAACTTTCAAAGCTTATTGTAACCTTGACGAGCCTGTCAAATGACTTTAAAAATATAAATACCAAGCCAGGGATGATATTTTATCCATATATATTTTAGTATACTTACAATCAGATAAAATTCATTAAGTATGGTTGTTTTAAGATAAACTAGTATATGGTTTAATCAGACTTACTACTACTTCTAATTATTGTCATTATTATTAATGATAGTAGTAGTAAAGGCCTTCAGAATTCCCTAGGCAGGGTGCAAAGGAATTGTTAAAGTTTTTGTTGAATTTGAAACTTCGGTAACAGTGTGTTTTCACTTTAGGGTCCAAGCGCCAGTGCTTATGTAACCTATATCCGGTCAGAAGATGCTCTCAGAGCCATACAGTGTGTCAACAATGTGGTAGTAGATGGCAGAACACTTAAGGTAATATGTTCCTCTTGATGTTTTTTTAAGGGGGAAGAGGTACAATGTAGTAAATAGAGGAGAGGCTAGGATTTACCTATTACATTTGAGGGGGGTCTGTTTGAAGATTGCTTCTTAAGTATCCATACTAATTTATGACAGCTCATTTGTTTACTGCCAGATTATGTGTAGGGTCTTGTTTTACCAGGTAGGAATAAACACATTCGTTTTTAGGTGATAATCTTTAAAAATCTTCTGTAATTACACATAATCTTATTTTGTGAAAATAGGATCTATGATACTTATGACAGAAAATGGTTCTGATTTGTTGTCCTTAAATATTTGAATATTGATCAGTTCAGGTTTGAATAAGGGGTCCCACTGAGCCATGCTTTATTTAAGTGGAAGAAGGCTGGCATAACTAGAAAAAAGAATTTGCCTTCTTAATGAGCAACTACAGTTACTTGCAAGAAGTTACTATAACGTGGAACAGATTTTGTGTATCTTGTCTTCTGATCCCTAGGGAAGATTTGGGTACTCAGATTCTGGAAACCACAGGCTTGGGTGGGGGGCGGGGGGGGTGGTTCTTTAGTTCTTCCAAGTGAGCATCATTTTTAATAAATTCTGCTTAGTAATAGTTTAGTTCTCCAGTATTCAGAGCCTTACTTATTGTTTGGGTTACATCGATGCCTCATTTTAGGTGAAGTGAAAACACCAAAGATGGAAATCTTCATTGTGTCAATTCACATTTTGGGTCGTTTTTCCCCCTCCCCAACTCTCCTACAGGCATCTCTAGGTACAACAAAATACTGCAGTTACTTCTTAAAGAATATGCAGTGTCCGAAGCCTGACTGCATGTATCTACATGAATTGGGGGATGAGGCGGCCAGCTTCACAAAAGAGGAAATGCAGGTAGTAAATTAATGTGAATTATAAACTTTGCGGAAAAGGGAGTATTTTTCTTTATAAGTTAAAATTACTTAAGCAAAAACTAGGGATTCTATTTTTTTAATTGTTATTAAAGTAGCATTTTCCAGTGTTCCGTGGAATATCAGTTCTACAGAACTATTGTTGTAATAAAGATGGGTCGGTAGTCCATTAAGTGTGAATGAAGATAAATAGGTTTCTTTCTTACAGGACTTCTCAGAGTCTTTAATGTGCTAATACATATCCAGGAAGGGAATGTACATTCAGAACTTAATTGGCCAACGAAGGCATTTTGGTAAATGCTACTTTAGTGGGAATATCAGCAAAATGAAAACTAAGTGGGTTACTGCAATTATGAGGTTTTTCCTTGCTAATTTCCACTCTATAGAACATGCTAGATAATAATAAACCTATCGAATGTTGCTGATAAGGTAACATTTTTATAAAATGATTCTCCCCATGAAAGTGTACATTGAATCAGTGTCATGAGTTGAAGGTTTATTATCCCATGTTCTTTTTTATATTTTCTGTCCTCTAGTCTCCTTTCAATTTGTAGTATAAACAGGCCTTTACAAGTAAAAATGTTGACCACATGCATATTAAATGAGGATTATACCAAAGCACAATGCTGCATTTCCCTATTGTAGCTGAGGTCTTCAGATTGTTGCTGTGGACTTTTGCAGGAACACCCTTCTCATTTAGGAGGTGGGGGCAGCATTGATTGCCAACTTTGATTCTCTAGGTCAAGCTGGAGAAAATCTAGTAGGGTCGCCTTTAAGAGCAGATTGTTAAATAAAATGAAATACTGCCTTTTTTTTTTTTTTTTTTTTTTGACTTGGAGTTACTACAGATTAAGTCTCATTGTAATCAGTTCATTCGTGTGTCTTGATAGTATTTCTTGATGATCCCAAAACAGTGTTAAAATAAGGTCTCTGTGATATTTAATGGGGACAGATGACTTCTTATCTAATAAATGCTTCTTAATTTGTTTTCTTTCTTTGAATAAAACCTTCTTGGATAAAATCTAAGGTTGAACCACTTCAAACTAGTTTTGACAAGTAGAGAATATGCACTACTCATGCTACTATTACAATGAAAATCTCTGTCTAAACAGTTTCTAAGCCCTACTTGATCTCTTTTTTGAGTATTATTGAGTTATAAATGAAAATGGATAGGTGGCCCCTTGGAACTTACTTGTAATGGGATTTAACCTGTCTCTCTGGACTGCCCCTGTAGAATCATTTGAATATTAGTTTCAGCTTTTAGTTGCTAATAAAAGCCAGAATATCTCCCGAAGTATTGATTGTAGAAAAAAATTTCAAGGCTTTTCACGTTTTAAAGATGTAAAATCCACATCTGACTGTATTTTTTCTTAACAATTTAAAATTCACTGTTGTGATGAACTCATCTGTTTTTCTTTATGTGAGTTTAAAATTAATTTGAAAGGAGGTTTCTTTATTAAAACACTTCCTCTATATACAAAGGAAATTTGAACAGATTATATCACAGTAAACATCAGCTCTTTCCTTGTTACTGCATATCTCAAACTTTAGTGCTGTATGAAACATTTGTAGATCCATTTGAAACAGGCAGGAGCGCCTCTCAGAACAGGGAACGATGTGGGGCGCCTGGGTGGCTCAGTTGTTTGAGCGTCTGACTCTTGATTTTGGCTCAGGTCATGAGCTCATGGTTTGTGAGATCAAGCCCCGCATTAGGCTCCGTCCTGAAAGCGTGGTGCCTGCTTCAGATTTTCTCTCTCCCTTTCTCTGCCCCCTCCCCCACGCATGCGCTTTCTCTCTCTCTCTCTCTTTCTCAAAATAAATAGCTAAACATTAAAAAAAAAAAAAAAAAAGAATAGGGAATGATAAGTTGTGCAGTATATATGATACAGTCATACTCGATTAGACGATATTGCCCTTGCTTGTTTTTATTGTTTTGTTTCTGTTTTGATCTGTCCTGTTCTGGATTTGGTTTTCCCATAACATCTAGTTAGACCACACTTTTAAGATAAGTAAACAATCCTTGAAGGTAAGTAAAAATGTCGTTTTGGTTGTAATATACATACAAATAGTAGAAAGTTATTCAGAATAATTTCATTGGGATTTATTTTTGTGTTGGGCTAGTTTTCCAGAAATAGTCTTTGCCTAATTTCTCCCATAATGTTTGTGACATTGCCTTCTGATATACTGCTACCGACTACAGTAAATACAAATTTCTCTTTTTTTGTGTATAGAGCAGTGATCTGCAGACTTTTTCTGTAAAGGGCCAGTCAGTAAATATTTTAGGCTTTCTGGGCCAAATGGTCTCTGTAGCAAATAGTCAATTCTTCTGTTATAGCAGAAAGCAACCATAGAGAGCAAGTAAACAAATGAACATGACTGTTCCAGTAAAATTTTATTTATAAAACTCCAAACTAGTCTGGAATTTAAAATATATTAATTTTTATGTAAAAACAAATTAATGGAATTTTTACTTAGTGTCAAGATAATGAAAAATGTAATAAGACTTTTCATCTGTGTATTATTCACAGTGTTAGTCTGATTATTTTGGTTTTTTTTTTGTTTTGTTTTGTTTTGTTTTTGGATTTTTTGTTGTTTTTAAATGTTAATTTTTTTGTTTTGTTTTGTTTTTGAGAGGGAGAGAGTGAGAGCTTAAGTGGGGGAGGGGCAGAGAGAGGGAGAGGGAGAGATATAATACTGAGCAGGGCTCCCTGCTCTCAGCTCAGAGCCTGACGCAAGGCTTGAATTCGAACTGTGAGATCATGACCTGAGCTGCAATCAAGTGTCAGATGCTGAACCAGCTGAGCCACCCAGACCTCTGTATAGTTTTTAGTCTCTTTTAAAAAGTTAGATTAATTACTTTTGGTGATCTTCGGAAAGTTCTGTAACGGCCTGTTAGAAGACTTCATTCATAGATGAAAGATGGGGAAATAGGTTTAAAAGAGACTCTAGTTTTTTGGGGTAGCAAAAAAGTTGACTATTAATAAGCTTTTTTGCACAATAAAGTGGTTGATGAAATGCCTTAATTAATGGTATATGTATCACATAGTTTTGTTGGAAGAACTTTCGTTGGTCTAGTGGTTCTGTGGCATCATCCTCACAAGGTTCTCTAAAGCCATGAAAAACTTTTACATGTTTTATTTAGGATTTCTTTAATAATTTGGAAAGGAAGTTATTAATTTTTAGCAGCCATTTTATGAGCCCCACTGCAGTTTTTATTTCTTCTTTCATTAGGCGGGTAAACACCAAGAATATGAACAGAAACTACTTCAAGAATTGTATAAATTAAACCCCAATTTTCTTCAACTGTCCACGGGTTCAGTTGATAAGAATAAGAACAAAGTGACGCCACTGCAGAGGTATGATACGTAAGTACCGATATTAGTATGATCAGACGCCTTCCCTTCATGTCTGTCGATCTTCTCCTTTCATTCTACATCTTCTTCAGGCAGAACCCTTCTTGACAGTGTGTATCATTTGTGCACAGTTGTTGCACCAAATAGGAAATGTTGAGTCACAGTTTCTGGGTTTGAATATTTGCTGCCTGCTGCTCCCTGGTAACACATCAATGAGCCCTTTGCGTTGATTTGCAGACTGCCCTGGACCCTGAGAACACCCTCCTTGCAAAAAAGGAAATTAAGGGATGTTGGTTACTGAAAGGCTCTTATTTACCTAATTAAGGTTTCCCTCCTGATATAATGTGGGGGAAATACTGGAAAAGGAAGAGTGGGAGTTAATCTGAAGCATTGTATGTTGGAGACACACATATTTGTGGTTTTCTAGTTGCAGAAATCACTAACGTTCTCTAAATGGGGAGGATTCAGAATCTTTTTCATCGTAGAAAACGGCTTATTTTTGTGTAGACCTGTGCTATGTCAATGTTTAAATAAACTTACAGTCTTAGGTACTGAGTCTCATTCTGATAATGGTGATCTTCACATTTTGGGTTATATTTGGTTATGGCCTGTCAGAAAATGGTATGATTAATAAAAATAATTTGGGGGTTGTACTCTATCCTGAATGTTCCTTAAGTTTGGTGTGTTAGGCTCTTGTTAATTTTCTTTTGATTTGGTAAGTTTAATTTTTATAAAATGGATTCATTTTAAGTAAATAGCTATAATTAATTTAGATATGTTGATTTGCTTCTTAAAAAAAATTATTCCAAAGTTAAATTTAAGTAATATGCTAAACATCTGCTTGTTGCTTGCTGTAGTCCAGCATCTATTTAGCACTAAAATAATGTAAGGGCCATTTTCCAAATATAGCTAATAATAACTACATGCATTGTTGTCAGGTCAGTTTCTTCAAATGTGTACTCTTGTATTCAAATTCCTGAAGTCCTGGTTAAGTTTATTCATCTTGATAGTAAAGATCACTTAAAAGGCTATTCAAATTGTTTGTATAAACACATACATGCACATGTATATACATGTGTATATAAATATATAAAAAAGAGCCTACAGAACAAAACATAAAATTACTGTATAGTAAACTGTGTGAAATTTGCGCCTGTCAAAGCTAAGAATAAAAGCTAAGTCCAAGAGAAATCTTTTGGGGATGATAAGCTTTGACCCTTTCCATTGATCTTTTTGTACCTACTCCTTTCTACCCCTGTATGTTTACTTTATTATGAACCATATTCTATTCCTTACCTCATTGGTTGCTAATTCTGTAGTGCTTCATATAAGAATGGGGTTATTATAGTAAAAATTTATTTCAGATGCTTTTCATGGTTATGTACATTATTGTTCTCATTAAAAATGTCACTCTAATTAAAACCATATTCTGGGTTTATAGCCCCTGGAGAATTCAGACTAGAAATTTAAAATTTAGACTATCTCTTTGAGGTAATGTTTTTTATTTCCTGAATATAAAAGCAATATATTTCTACTTAAGGAAATTTGAAAAATAATATAAAAGCATACAGAAGAAAGTAAATCCTCTATGTGATCTCAATACTCAAGACATTTTCACTGAAAACGATTTGATGTATTTCCTCTCAGTGTGTATTTCTTTGTAGTCCTTTTCCTTCTTGTGAATGTATATATACACAAAATACATTGGTTTGTTATGTTTTAAAACTTAATACCCATTATCATGAATATTTTCCTGTGTGGTGAAAATATAATTTTTTTTATGGCTGCATGGTATTTCATTATACATGAGCATTTGAAATTTATTAAACCAACCTGCTGCTGGTGTATATTATTTTCATTTTGGTGCCCTTATTTATGACACTGTGATGAACATTTTTTTCATACAAATATTTTGGTTATAGCTTTGATGCTCTTAGAAGTAGAACTGCTGAGTCAAAGATTATGAGTACCTATTTCCTTGAATTGAGTATTTATTTCTGCACATTTACCAATTTGATAAAAAAAAAAACTGTCTCATTTTAATTTGTATTTGATTAATAGAGTGAATGAACGTTTTATGGATTGTGAATTCATATCTGTTTGTTATGTTTTATTGATGTATTTAAGTGTTTTATGTGCATTATACAGAACTAACTTTCCCCAATTAGTTGACCAATCTCTTTGTGTTTCAAAATACTTGTTCTGGAAAAATTTACATTCTGCAATATAACATTGAGTGTTCTCAACCATTAGCATGGTATATCTCTAAGTCTCTTGTGTCTCTTAGGAAACAATTTTTTTGGTGTCTTTTCACTGTTTTATTGTATTGGATCTCCCACCACCACCTCTTCCTATTTGAGAACAACTGGGCTAAGAATTAAAGAACAGTGTTAGAAAGTAGTGCCATCAGGAATCCTTGTCTCATTCTTTATGGGTCTGTCTCCCTATTTGACAGGGCTGCCTCCAGAGTTTTATTCACTCCTAAGTGTGATTTTAACCATTTATTTGAGATAAGTAGTTTTCACCACAGTATGAACATACCTTGTTATTTTTAATTTATTGAGTTGTTTAATTTATTGAGTTTTTTTTCTTTAGATTGAAAGTGAAAATTGAAATTTACCAAATGTCCTTTTGGGATTTATAACAAGTACTTAGTTTTTCTTTAACTTTTTTTTGTGTGTGTGTGACCAGTTGTTAATAGATTTACTAGTTATTTTATTAACTTTGCCTTCATATAAAGTATAGTCAGCACATTTATAGCTATTTCAGTAGCAGGAGAAGAATGACCTTGATGCCATGGAGAAAAAAAGAAGAGAAAAGGGGACTTAAAACAGTATATTCATTTAATAACTGCCCAAAGCCAGTGCTGCTGAACCTCAGCTAGGACCAGAGTAAATTTTGATATGGTTGCCTGTGCTTTGCATAAGTACATGATATAGGAAGGTTTCTTTGGGGAGGGAGAAGGGTTATCTTTTGTTTGTTTAATGCAGGTTCCTGAAATTTAAGGACAGTTGATGGCCCAAGGTACACAGAGTTGTTTTTTGGCAAGCTTCCGTAGCTTATTTTCTTTCCATGCCAACCCCTGCAAAAGGTTAAGTTCAACTGACTGTCAGTAATACTGAAGGTCCACTTTGGTCTCCATTCCACATTGTCACTCTATTGGGTGTAGTGATAGGTAGGAATTTATAGATAAGTTTTCTTCTTCCCACAGGGAAGACTTGTCAAATTAGAAAGATGAACAGTATGACTCTTTCCGTGGTCCTACCCAAGAGATATCTTTTTCATATTCAAAATAAGTTGAGAGTTAAGCCTTCTAGGGAAGAAGGTTTCTTTTTCTCTTATCATTCATATGTAGTGAATAGCAGTTTTACAAGAATTTGTAACAAAATCTGGAACCTTATGGCTTGACACTAAACCCAAAATGTAGTTTCCTCTTATTTCTAAATAAACCAGAGTACAAATATTAAGTACAGAGTATCTTAGCTACTTAATCTTCACTGAACCCTGACATGGTCCTGATACAGATATATATGAAGTTGTTTTGTGTGTGTTTTTTTATAATATGTCTTACTCCTATTTCACTTAAGTGAACAGTAAATTATAAAAGGGTGTGTGTTGTTTGTTTTTACCACCTCCCCCCATCATTATGCATTTCAGAGTATATCAGTCAGATTGAGTGTAGATGTGCTATCTTTCTATATTAATAAGTTACTTTGAAACGATGAGTACACATGATGAGAGTGGGGAATAAGGAAGCCATACAGTAGTGATGCTTAAGGACTGGGTATTTTAAGTTCGGCACTTTGAAATACCTTTATTTAGGTTGAGACACTTTTTGTGCCCCAACTAAAAACTGTGAAAGGAATAGTACCTAGATGGGCTGCTGTGCCCAGGGACAGTAAGTAGGCAGGCCTACATAAGCATTTGGGGAGCAAATTATTGAGTAATTGGTAAATGGATCACTCAAGGTAAATGGATATGAATTGTTATTGTGGCTCAGATAAGCCACCGTTGAAGGAATGAGGATGGTTCAATTTAGACTTAGGTGAAAAGAGGGTTGATGTCCTTTGTGTTCATTTAATCTCAGTTGTCCTGTGCGGTAGATATCACTATTATCTTGCTGGCAAGAAAAGCTGGGACTGGCAAGACTCAGAGAGTTGAAATAATTCACCAGTACCCTTACACAAATAAGTGATAAACCAGATTCTGACCAAAGTTGCTGCCACTTTTAAGCCCAAGTTCATGCTCCCACTCTGCCACTGCTCAGTCTAGAAGAAGTAAAATTCTTAAGAGACTTTAAACATGAATCAAAACTCTAACATGAATCAAACTAGCTCACTTAAAGAAAACTATGTCACAACTAATATATAGTTTGACCTTGAAGATCTCTGGTCTGTAAGGCTTATTATCTCAGGATAAATTTGATGTACCATAAATCTAAGGAATTAATGGTATTTTAAGCAAAAGCTTTCCTAAACCACAGTTTGGTGGCAGTAGAGGATAAGCTAAAGAAATGGTGAAAGGAAAATTTCTATAGGAAATTTGTCAGTTTTTGTTATACCGAAAGAAAATGCATGTCTTTTTAAAATCGTGGATGTCTCTTCATTGAAAATCAAGCATAAGCTCTGATAGACTGAGGGCATAGTCACAGTGCCTTCTTTATTGAGCAGAATGGGAGTGGTCACTGCCTGAACGTTGTTCTCCTACCCGGACATCATTTAGTCAGATATGATCTAGAAAAGGTATGGCCTGGAGACTTGTATAAAATAGTCTTGGATAGAGCTTATTAAATAATGAACAGGCTTCAGCACATCTGTGAACTCTGAAATTTTAACAGATTTTGTGTGCGTGTGTACATTTTTCTGGAGAAAGGACCCATGACCTAATAGTAATTGTAAATTGCCCTTGTATGCTGATACTTACAGGCAGAAGTGATTTCAGGAGTGGTATAAAGCAGTGATTCTCAAACTGTGGACAAGTGCCATGAGAGGTGGGCCTAAACAAAATTTTTTTTTAAATGGATCCCCAGAAAGGCATTCCCTCTTTGATAATAGACAAATGATTTACAGTTCCCAACTTTTTTTTTTTTTTTTTGGCATGAAACTTGGGGCTACTTACTAGTATACTAAGTAGATGAATTAGTAAGGTTTACTAAAACTGTATGTATATTAAAATCAGTGGGTTACAAGATTTTTCTGACCTTAGTTCTGAGAGTCTTTTTCTTATTTCTCTTAAGAAATTTTATTTCCATTCTTTATTTGGAAATACAAAGTTAATTCACATGTGCACATACATACTGGAAAACTAGTAAGTGAGTTCTGGAATCTTGTACCACCTAAGTAAAGTATTTTCAAAAAAGTTAGAGAGCCACTGGTATTTTTTTCCAGACGGTGGGGAATAATGAATGTGGGGAGAGGGTTAGTTAAAAATAGGGTTGTTGGTGCCCTTATTTCTTAGAAGAAAAGACACATCAAATGAGCAATTGTGTACTTAAATTCAACTTAAATATATAGTATCTTTTAAAAGATCAACCTTTATTGCTGAAATACAAAATTAAAATGAATAGATGGAGACTTTACTTGGTGCTTTTGAAAGCTGGCTACAGCCTGTGATATGTTTACGATGGTGGATGTTTATCTTTCAGGTTTAATATTAATAATTAATTTTTTGTGATTACTTATAATCAAAGCGTTTATTTTCATTCATGGTCAGTATGTTCTGGAGTTATTGAGAAAATTCCAATTAAAATCTTATTTGCCAAACTGTCATCAGTCCAGATTATTGATGCACTTTTTTCTTATCATGTTAATAGCTAATTGTGCCACGTTATGTAAGATGTGGCCATATTTTAGTAGTAAAGTAATACTTGAAATGTTGATGTATATTTGAAGCCTGTATCAAATAAATTCTATAAAGGCAAGCTACCTGTCTATAACTTAAATTTGTTCTTTGAAGTTTATCAGATGTTTATCTCATTTAAGACTGGCAAGCATGAAAAATTAAAATGAATTCTTCTAAATGAATATGGGAATATTTAATTTAGGAGCAATGTAAATATGTATTTGTGTATACAGTAACATGACAGTGAAATTTGGAAATGTCCCTTATGTTAACATTAAATTGTACCTTATTTCCACAATGCAACCATAATTAGCACAATCATGGAGACTTTATCTTTTCAGTGTGACAAAAAGGAGAACTAGACCTTCTCAGTACTTTTTTCTGTCCTACTCCCAGTCCTGGGAAAGGGTCTTTTCTTTGATCCTTTACTATGTAACTACTTGTTTTATGTCGTAAATTTTAGAAAGCAGCCAAGAGACTATTTTCAGGAATTTGGTTGGTATCACTACCAAGAAGTAGAAAGGAAGTCAAATTGGGGCACTGTCTTTGGGGCATGTCAGAAGCTAGCAAAGTTGGCTAAGCATCAGAAGATTCAAACAGAGGTGTGGCTCTGTCATCTGGTTGCAGATAATTGTGAATTGTGGTGTATCTGTCAAAGAGTCTTTAAGTTTGGTATTGATGATTCTTTCTAGCCCTAAAATCTAGTAGTAATGCTCCTTTTCACTCTACTAGCGTAGTAATCATCAAATACCAAGTGTCACAGTTTAGACTAACTGAATCAGAATCTCCAGAAACAGATTCTAGATATACACTCTATATTTCAGTGTATATATATATATGTATGTGTGTGTGTGTGTGTTTATATAATATTTACATATATATAAATATATATATATTTTTTAAAGCTCCATAGTCCTGCATTCCAACTTTTGGGTTAATGGAAAAACATTTTACTCCTGGGAAATCTATAATTTCACCATAGATCCCAGAACTATTTAGAACTAGAACTTTAAAAAAAGTCAGTGAGACTATTTGTATGAAGACGTTACATGTTTACAAATTTTCATTTGCAGACATTTATACACATAGCATTGCCTTCTGGAAATATCTTGATTGTGTTATGAGACCTACCAACCTTTTAGAACTGCTTAGTCCCACTTGAATCCAGTGCTTTTCAGTCAGTTGTGTGGTATTTATAGACTTCAGGTGTTTTGATTTCTCTTTCTCTCAGCATTATTACTGGGCAACAATGATTCCAAGGCCAAAGGCTATTCTTTGAGTTCTTGGATCAAATGGACTCTGAGTATACCTGCTGCAGCCAGGACCCTGAGTGCTTGTTGCTACAGCAGAACTTGTGAAAATTCTATTGGAACAGTCAGGCCTTTCCTCAAAGCCCTACCCAGTTGGCTGAGATGATGTTTAATCTCTTTAATTCTGATTCAGGCTCAGAGGGCTCAGTCAGAGCAATGAGAGGCAGACCTCAAAGCACCTGTGGAAAGCCAACAGCAGGAAACTGAATTCTGGAGCCTGGAATTAGGGGCTATGATGGAGAAGCTTGTGAAATCCATCAGCCAACTGAAAGACCACAAGGATGTCTTTTACTTCCAGTAGAAGACCCAGCCCCAGTGAGGACACCCCCTTTAGACCCTCATCAAAGCAGACGTTAGCAGCTTCTAGAGGAAACCGGATGAACTAGACCAAAGGAGAAAGGAGGTGCTGGGTACCTTTAAAACACTGCTAGGCCAATTATCTCCCTTAATTGAGCTCCTGCCAAAGTTGGAGGCATGGAAAGTCCAGCAGCGAAACATGTGATTTGGAGCCCCCCGACCATAGGTGGAACAGCTGGAGAAATGTTCACAGCTGGAGCAAAGCTGTTGTATGACCTGTATTAGCTGCTGAAGGAATCGAAGGGACTGAGTCACATGGTTAGCTATCAGGATGACTCTCTGACCAAAGAGGTGGACCTGTGGAAGGTCCAGTTCACAGAGTTGCTATAGTGTCTGCTTCACAAAGCATTTGTGGTAGAAACCTAGTCTCGCATACCCCTAACTCCCCACCGGCCCCTCATCTTCAGGAATGGGAGGAAGTTTACTGTCCTACAAGGCTGCTGGTGAGACTCCAGGAAGGCGTTGGTTACTGACTACAGGTCTCCATTGTAGTCCACAGAAGACTCCACAGAAGTTCTTCTCAGTTACAAGGCCTTCAGAACTTCAACATTCTAACTTCAAACCAGAAAACTGTGGCCCCTGAGAAGGGACAGAGTCAGGGTTTAAAGTATAATTCTGGCTACCTGACTCTGGTGGAGTAACATTTAGTTGGTTCCAGAAAGGGCAGCAGTAGAGGATGCTGATTGCAACAGAGGAACTGTACATTATCACCTTCATGGTTAGATACACCTACCAGGATGTGAAGCAGGAGCTAAAACAGACGCCCTTTGTGTGATTATTTCTAACATGACCCTACTCAATCGCTTAGGCCTTGGTTCTGTGGTTCAGTCTGCTTAGCTCAAACCCTCAGAACCAGTTCTTTTCCAGCCCCCCAAGCCTTCCTGGAGCCTGCTGGGCCCTGCTCTCAGTTGGCATTTCTCCTCCTCTGTTGACCAAGACCTTAACCCGGAGCAGCTGAGCATGCTGAGGGACAAGCTGTTTGGTCAGAACTCTAGGATTGAGGCTACCTTGTTGTCCTGGACTGACTTCGCTAAGCAAGAGAGCCCCCCCAGGCAATCTACCATTCTGGACATGGTTGAACAAAAGTCTGGACCTGGCACCTGACCACCTAAAGAATCTGTGGAATGATGGCCACATCATGGACTTTATGAGCTGGAGCCAGGAGCACTAGCTGCTGAAGAAGACCTGTCTTTGGTGCCTTTCTACTACACTTCAGCAAGTCATTGGAAGGGGGCATTACCCGCTCCTGTGTGGAACATCAGGATGGTGAGAAGGTGATCTGCTCTCTGCCACCCGATTCCAGCTGGTACTGCAGTCACTCCTGCTGTCCGAACTCATCCACCACCACCAACTGCTTACTGAGGGAGACCTACTTGAGAATGTGCTCTGTTTCCTCTCCCCTGAATCCCCCTAGGATGAGGCTTTTGGGTACTACCGCCAGGAGAAATTTAATCTCCAGAACAGAGGAAATACCTGAAACACAGGCTCATTTCGGTGTCTAACAGACAGATGGATGAGCTGCAGCAGCCACTGGAGCTTAAGCTGGAGCCAGAATCAGATTCATTACACCTGGAGCCCAGGATGGCATTAGGGCCAGAGCTGAGTCTGAGGTTAGAGGCACTGCTTAAGGCAGGACTGGTTCTGGGGCCACAGCACTGGAGCCCACACTAGGCACGGTATCACAGAGTGCTAGAGCCAAACCTGGGACCAGAACTGAAGCTGGAGCCTACTCTAGAGCCATTCCCAGGGAACCCCAGGAGATAGCTAACCTTTCTCTATGATATGCTTCTAGTGTAACTTGAGATGCAAATGAAAGTGCGCCCCATGCATTTTGGTGTTTCCCCCCTGGTTATTTTAGAGGAACAGACTTGTTCAGAAAGAGGCCTTTCTGAACAGAAGTGGCTAATAAACTTTGTGGGGGGGGGGAGCAAAAAAAGAAAACCCGTAGATTTTTTAGTTTGCAGGTTTTTAAATAAAAAAGCCCTGTGCGGTTTATCTTAGTGTATCCAATCTTCTTTCATTAGGTATCATTAGGACTTGGCAATTCTTGACCAGAAAATAGTCCATTTCATGGAGTAGGTCTCTCTCTTCCTTATTAAATGTGGTATTTATTAAACTTTATTTTCCTTTTTTTTTTTTTTAACTTGGTATGATAATAGATGGGTAGATGTTGAATGTAAAACAACAGGTATTTAATGTGACTATAGCTTAAGCAGACACATAGCTTGATGAGAAAGGAAGTTCAACACCTGATGCCAGGGAAGTTGTGAAAACTCTTACTTGTTCATCGTAGCCTTGGGATAACTGTTAGCTGTCCAGCCATTAGAGACCCTAGGAGTTCACATTTATTGGAATTGGGATTTATAAAAATACTTTTCTTTCTGTTGGGATATACATGCATTAGCAGGGATTCTCCCGTCTGTATTTTCTACTTTTGCACCGATAGATGCACTTACAGTGGCAGGTTTAACTACAATTGTTTTTTTACAGCCCATGTAGGAAAAAAAAAAAAAAATTTCTAGTCGTATCTTTATTCTTAAAGCTTTTCACTTATTATTCCTTGAATAGTTAATTTTAAAATAAATTGAAGAATATATTAAAATTGACTGATACCTTGCCCCGGTTCTGTTTTTTAGCAGCTATCTTTGGTTTGAGGACACTGATGTAGAAATTTTTAAGCATCTGTGTAAACCTTCCCCAGGTAGAGCATCAAATGCTATGAATTAGTACTTATAAAACTGCAGGTTGGCATCGTGGACTGGATGATATAAGATGTTCTGATTAGTTGTAATCCAGACACATCAAGATTTATTCTGAATGTAAGATTTTCATATGCTGCCCTTGACATTAGCAAGACTAACCTCACCTGTATTGCAAATTAATATTTAGTGCTCTTTAATGGTGGTGGCTGAGAACCTGAACCGAGACCAAGAAAGCAATGTCTTGCTTTCAATCTTTTGTTTCTGTTATTTCTGCTGTTCTCACCTTTAAGCCTTCCTTTATTCTCCTATCATAAGAACAGTGCAGATTTGAGGAAGATGGTGGGGTAGGTGGCACCATGAATCTGTCTCCCAAACTGGACAACAATTGCACTGGCAGAATCTGTCTGATGTAACTATTTTGGAACTCTGAAATTTGTTGAAGGCTTGCAAATTCCCCTGAAAGACTTAGGGTTAATTTTGGTCAATTTCAGCTCTAAGGCCGCAGCAGCTATCTGTCTCCTACTGCCAGTACATGGCCAGCAGCTGTGCACATATTCCTGGAACAGCTTATGCATAGGTTGCAGGAGCCAGGGTAGGCAAAAAGAACCTTGTCTTTCCAGTATTGAGGATCTTTGCTCTAATTGCTGATTACGTCTTCTGATCACAGAGGTATTGACAAAGAAGCAGGCAGCCATTGTTGCAAACCCCTCCTTTGGCTGAAATAATATCCAGGGGATTTAAAGGACTGGCACCCTTCCCCTCTTTCCCCCTTTCAGTTTTTTCTTTTTCTCCTTTTGGGTACTAGACATTAAAGACTAGGACATTCAAAAACAACTGCATATATGAAGAAACTTAGTGACTTAGACTGTGCATGACCAGAGAAAGGCTCAGAAAAGACCTGAGAAGACTTAAAGTTTATACCTAGGACTGACCTTTGGCACAGAGACTTTTTGCGAAACAAACCAAACAACGAAAAAAAACAAAAAACAACAAAAAAAGCAAACAGTGGGGAAGGGGGAGAATCTGTTTTCCAGAGGTACTATGTTACTAGACTCAAGTGTGCAGTGTTCAGTAAAAAAAATCATAGTGCATATAAAAGAAGCAATAACTAACAGAAGAATGACCAACAAAAACTGTCCCTGAACAAGATCCAATGGTAGATATAGTAGACAAAGACTTTTAAAACAATTCTTTTAAAGATTCTTAAATAAGTAAAGGAAGATGTGGAGAAAGGTTAAAAAAAAAAAAAAAGTATGAACAAAAGGGAAATATCAATTAAAAAGTAAGGAACCAAAAAGAAATTCTGGATCTGAAAAGTATGGTAACTCAAATGAAAAATTCACCAGAGGATTCAAAGGCAGATTTGAGTAGATAAAAGAAAGAATCTGCAGATTTGAAAAGGACAGTAAATTAAGAAGTTTGAGGAACACAAGGAGAAATGGCTGAAAACAAGTGAAGAGAGCCTAAGGAACCTGTATGTAAGACACCATCAAGCAGACCAGCATATGCATTGTCAGAGTTCCAGAAGGGGAAGTGAGAAAGGTGCAGAGAGAACGTATGAAGGAATAATGGCTGAAAATTTACCCAATTTGATGAAAGAAATGAATATAAACATCTGAGAACCTCAAGGAACTCTAATTAAGATGAACTCAAAGAGATAAACATTGAGACACACTGTAATCAAACCCAAATCAAGTCAAAGTAAAATCTAATAAATAAATCAAATTTTTATTAAAAAGCCAAAGACAAGGAGAGAATCTTGAAAACAGCAGATGTGAATCATCACGTAGAGGGAATCCTCAATAAGATCATTGGCCTATTTCTCATGAGAAGCTTTGGAGGCCACAAGGCAGTGGGCCAATATATTCAGAGTGCTAGGAGAAAAAAACTGTCAACCAAGAATTTATATCTAGCAAAACTGTTCTTCAAGAGAAAGGGAGAAATTAAGACATTCTCAGATTAACAAAAGCTGAGGGAGTTCATGAGCTCTAGACCTGTCCTGCAAGAAATGCTCAAGGGAGTCCTGCTAGTTAAAATGCAAGGACACTAGTAAAGGTAAATAAATGGGCAATTATAAAAGCTAGTGTGATTGTACCAATGATTTGTAACTATACTTTTTGTTTCCTGCATGATTTAAGAGACCAATACGTTTAAGGTTCAGTGTATTAGTGTAAACACTGAAAGGGGTTGGGATTGAGCTGTAAAGGAGCAGAGTTTTTATATGTTACTGAAATTAAGTTGATACAGAGTATTCTAACATTAGGATGTTCAGTAGAATTGATATCACATGATAACAATGAAGAAAATAGCTCTAGGGTATACACAAAAGGAGATGAGAAAGAAATTTAAACATTTCACTAGAAAAATGTCAGCTAAACACAAAAGAAGACAGTATTGCAGGAAATTAGGGGGGAAAAGCTATAAGGCATGTAGAAAACAAATGGCATAAAGGGCATAATAACTACTTCCTTGTCAGTAATTACCTTAAATGGATACAACTTTAATCAGAAGACAGATTGGCAGAATGGATAAAAATACATGACCCAAATATATGCTGTCTAGAGGAGATTTGCAATAGACCCAGAGACACAAACAGGTTGAAAGTGAAAGGATGGAAAAGATAATCCATTAAAGTAGTACACAAAAGAGATCAGAAATGCCTATTCTAGTTAGTACCAGACAAAACAGACTTTAAATCGAGAGACAAAGAAAGACATTGTATGTTAATACAGCAAGAAGATAGAATAGTTACAAACGTTATGCATCTAATGACAAACATCAAAATATATGAAGCAAAACTGACAGAACTGAAGGGAGAAATAGTTCTACAATAATAGTTGAAGATTTCAGTACTCTGCTCCCAGTAATGGATATAATAACCAGATAGTAGATCAGTAAGGAGAGAATTTAAACAACACAATAAACCACCTGGATCTGACAGACAAATACAGAACACTCTCCCCAAAAAGAACGAAATATACATTCTTCTCAAATGTACATGGACATTTTCCAGGATAAGATTATATGTTAGGCCACAACTTCTCAGTAGATTTCAAAAGATAGATATCATACCATGTATCTTTTCTGACCATGGTGGGATAAAGTTAGAAATCATTAACAAAAGGAAATCTGGAAAGTTCAAAACATTGTGGAAATTAACACTTTTAGACAACTAATGGATTAAAAAAAATCACAAGGGAAATTGGAAAATACTTAGAGATGAATGAAAATGGAAACAAAACGTATCAAAACTTAAGGAAAGTAGCTAAAGGAGTGCTAAGGGGAAAATATATAGCTATGAGTGCTTACATTAAAAAGCAAGAAAGACCCAAAGTCAACAACCTTACATCACAACTTAAGGAAATAGAAAAACAACTTGAACAAACTAGACCCAAAGCTTGCAGAAGGAAGGAAGTAAAGATAAGAGCAGTGAAAGATGAAATCAAGAGTAGAAAAACAGTAGAGAAAAAAGGATGAACTAAAGTTGGCTCTCTGAGAAGATCAAGAAAATTGACAAACCTTCAGTTAGATGTAGACTATGAAAAAACACAGAAAAAGTTCAAAATATTAAAATCAGAAAGTGGGGATATTAGTACAGATTCTATATAAATAAGAATTTTAAGAGTACTGTGAAAAATTGTATGACAACACATTGGTTAACCTAGATGAAATGGACAAATCGCTAGAAACACAAAAACCTACCAAAACTATACTGTGAAAAAATAGAAAATATGAATAGATATATAATTAGTAAGGCAATCAAACCACTAATCAAAAATTTCCCAACAAGGGAAAGCCCTGGACCTAATGGCTTCACTGGTGAATTCTACCAAACATTTAAAGAGGAACTAATACTAATCTTTTTCGAACTTGTCCAAGAAGTTGAGAAGAGACCACTTCCGTACTCAACCTGTGAGGCCAGCACTACCCTGACACCAATGCCGAAGACACTATCAGAACACTACAGACCAATACGCCTTGTTTACTTTGATGCAGAAATCCTCAACCAAATACTATCAAACAGAATTCAGCACATGAAAAGGGTTATACACCATGATAAAGTGAGGTATTCCTGGAATGCAAGGATGGTCTGACACAAAATTAAGCTATTTGATGTGTCCTATGAACAGAATGTAGGATATAAAACACATGATACCTCAATTGATGCAGAAAAAGCACTTGACAAAAGTCAATACCCTTTCATGACTTAAAACAACCTAGGAAGAAAACTACCTCGACACAATAAAAGCCATATATGAAGAATTCACAGTGAACATCATTCTAATGGTAAAAGACTGAAAACTTTTCCTCTACAATAAGGAACAAGGCAAATGCCCACGTTTACCACTTCTATTCAGCACGCTATTGGATGTTCCAGCCGTAGCAGTTAGCCAAGACAAAGAAGAGGCATCTAAATAGAAATAGAATAAGTAAAAATTATCTTTTTGTAAATAGTGTGGTCTTATATGTAGAAAGTCCTAGGGATTACACACACAAAATAAACAAATTAGAAGTAATAAATGAATTCAGTACAGAATACAAAGTCAATACACAGAAATCCATTGTATTTTTGTATGTGAACAATGAACAGTTTGAAAAGGAAATTATGAAAACAGTTGTATTCACCATAGTGTCAAGAAAAATAACTTAGGAGTTTCTAAGCAAGGAAATTAAAGACTTACACAATGAAACTACAAACCGTTGCTGAAAGAAATTAAAGACACATAAATGAAGACGCATCCCATGTTCATTGATTGGAAGACAATATTATTTAAATGCCTCTTTAACCCAAAGCTATTATACATCCAATGCAATCCACATCACAATTCTAGTGATTTTTTTTTTTTGCATAGAAAAACCCATCCTAAAAGTCCTAGGGAATCTCAAAGCACCCCACATAGCCAAAATTATCTTGAAAAAACAAAACTGGAGGAAGCACAGTTCCTGATTTCAAAACAACTGCAGATCTGCAGTAATGTAAACGGTGGGATTAGCCTGAAGACAGATATATATAACTCAACAGAAAGAAAAGAAAGCCCAGAAGTAAACCATCACATACAGGTCAAATGATTTTTAACAAGTATACCAGAACCATTCCATGGGGAAAGAATAGTCTTTTCAACAAATGGTGCTGAGGAAACTAGATGTCTACATGCAAAAGAATGAAGTTGGATCCTTACCTAACACCATATTAAAAAATGAATTCAAAATGGATCAGTGACTTAAATTTAAGACACAAAACAATTGATGGCTATAAATAAAACAAACTTAGACAAGCCCAAGGAGATAAGTTTATTCAGGAATAGCAGAGGAACTGCAGTTTGGAACAAGCAACCTGTGGCGAGTCCGTTGAGGGGTTTTGGTAGGTTGTATTTATGCGCAGTGAGTGGAAAGAGGGGAAAGTTGGGGTCGAGTCAGTTAAAATTAAAAAAAAAAAATAAGGAAACCAGCCTTGAAAATTTTCCTGAGCAAACAAAATCATTCCGTTTATTCATACAAAGCTCAATTCATCCCATTTTGTGAGATCAATCCAGTTGAAGCCCTGTTCCATTCATGCCTCTGGCAAAACTTCCCAAGGTCGATACAGGACAACCTCTGATCAATCCCCCCCCCCCCCCCCCCCCCCCGCCACAAGAAAATTTCAACACTATCCATTTCCTGTGAATCAGACATTTCTGAGAAAGCAGTCTTTTAGTCCTTAGGTTTATCTTCCTGGGGGCACATGTATGAGAATATCCTTCTTATATTTTCTAGTTCTTTTAGATTGAAATTCTTTCACACAGCAAATTCATTAAAAGAAAACACATGATTAAGCTTCACAACATTGGATCTGGCAATGATTTCTGGACAGGACACCAAAATCACAGGTAACAAAAGAAAAAGTAGACAAATTGCACTTAATTAACATTTTAAAATTTTGTGACTCAAAAGACACTGTCCATAGTAAAAAAAAAAAAAAAAAAAAAAAAGCAACCCACAGAATGGGAGAAAATATTTGCAGATCATATATCTGAGAAAGGGTTAATAACCAAAATATACAGACAATCCCTAAAACTCAACAACAACAAAAATCAAATATCCCAGTTCAAAAATAGGCAAAGGACTCAAATCGACAGTTCTTCAGAGAATATAGAGGTATGGTCATTGAGCACATGAAAAGATGCTGAACATCACTAATCATTAGGGAAGTACAAATTAAAACTACAATGAGATACCTCCTCACCCATCAGTATGGCTACTGCCAAAAAAGCAGAAAACAGAGTCACTAAATTCTACCCCTGAAACTAATATTATACTAGATGTTAACTAGAATTTAAATAAAAACTTGAAACTTATTAAAAAGAGAAAAATAAAAAATAGTAAAAAAAAAGGGGGGGGGGCTAGAAAATGAGAGTTGAAAGAGATGTGGGAAAATTAGAACCCTTGTGCATATAAAATGGTACAGTCACTGGGGAAAACAGTATGGCAGTTCCTCAAAAATTAAAAAATAGAATTACCATACAATCCAGCAATTCCACTTCTGGGTAGATAGCAAAAAGAATTGAAAGCAGTGTCTTGAAGAGATATTTGTACATTTATGTCTTAGCAGCATTGCTCACAATAGCTTAACATGGAAGCAGTCCAAGCAAGTGTCGGTGGCCAGATGCATGAGCAAGCAAAATGTGGTATACATACAAAGTAATATTATTCCGCCTTAAAAAGGAAGGGAATTTTGCGATACATTACAACATGGATGAACCTTTAAGACATTGTGAAATAAGCTAGTCACAAAAAGACAAATACTCTTTGATTCCACTTATATGAGGTATTTAGAGTAGTCAAAATTATAACAAAGTATAATGGCAGATACCGGGTGGGAGGAGAAATTGGGAAATTATTGTTTAATGGTATAGAATTTCAGTTTTATAAGATTAAAAGAGGTGAGGATGATGATGGCGATGGTTGTACAACGTCAGTGTATTTAATACTACTGAACTTAAAAATGGTTAAAACAGTAAATTTCATATTAAGTGTACTTTACCACAGGAAAATTTTTTAGAAAATATTGCAAGTTCATCTCATTATCATCTGTATTATGTTCCAGTCTGTTCTTTATGCCACCACCAAATTAATCTTTCTAATACTGCTTTGTGTCATTTCTGTGTGCAAAAATTTCTCTTGGTCTCTGGTTCTACCCTCTGTCTCTCTGTCCTTACCTCCTACTGCTGTCAAAAGCATCCTCTGTCTTACCTAAACTAATTACTTAACTTTTTCCCAAACCTATCTGTGCCCTTTTGATGCTTGATATGCTTGCTTTTCCTACCTTTAATGTTCTTTCCTCCTTTTTCCCTTCCCTCTCCTAATGTGTAAATCTTTTTGAGGACCTACTTAAATTTGAACTCCCCTAGGAAATGTTTCCTAATTGCCCCACTTGCGGTGGCTTCTCTTACTTTTAAAGATCTATGACATTTATTGTTTGAAACAGTTCGTTTAGTAATTGTCACTGGTTGATATATGTTGGTGTGTACCTGTCTCATTTCCCCAAGTGTCTCCAAACTTAGTGGGCTCAAAGCGATATCTTAAAATTATTTGTATTACCCATTTAACTTAAAATGAATTGATTAATTGATATTTTGTGAATAATAACAACTAAAGATGATATTTAGTGAATTCCAGACCTACTTGTCAGAATCAAGAGCATCTGGTGATGTTTGTGCAGAAGATAAACTTGGTATTGTGATTGGGTACTAGACCTTGTTAAATTTTTCTAGAGCAATTAAATGTGGTACCAGTAGGTTGTCTGCCTATCAGGATAACTTTGTACATATTTCAGGCCAATAAAATAATTTTGAGAAATTTGGAATCTTAATTTGTCTCCCTGTAATACTGTATCAGAATAAGTATTAGTATTTTTATAACTATGTAATTTTATAATTATATAATTATATAATCATAATTATCTTTTATTCATGTGCTGGATTAAATAAAGTTAGTTATGGAAATGGTTTGCTAGGTCAGTATTATAATGCTTATAAAGATTTTGTTTTGGTTTTAAGTCAGCAGTTATGTGTTACTTTACTGTCGTGCTGCATTTGCTCCATATGGAAGTCAAGTTTTAGGTTTTTGTTTAAACTATGGAGCGCCGGGGTGGCTCAGTCAGGTGAGCGTCTGACTTCGGCTCAGGTCATGATCTGATGTTCATGAGTTTGAGCCCCGTGTTGGGCTCTGTGCTGACAGCTTAGAGCCTGGAGCCTGCTTCAGATTTTTGTCTCCCTTTCTCGCTGCCCTTCCCCTGCTCATGCTGTGTCTCTCTTGTCTCTCAAAAATAAATAAACATTAAAAAAAACTTTTTTAAGTAAATAGTTTGCACAAAAGTTTCTGTTTCGTCAGCTCAAACTCACAAAACAGTGAGATCATGACCTGAGCCGAAGTCAGACACTCAACCCGACTGAGCCCCCCAGGCACCGTGTGTGTGTGTGCATTTATACACACACATGCCTTCTCTAGGGTTGTAACTAGGATTTTGAAGTAGTAAAGGAAATTTGTTGCTCTTAAGAACCTGTAGAAAATATTTGGGTGACTTATGCCCTCTGTTAAACACCGGGAAAAATAGGTGAGTATTATTCCAAGAATTTTAATGGGGAATGTGTTTATCATGCGCACAAAGCTAAATAATGGATTAAATTTTTGACCTACTACAATAGTACTCACTTTAATCAGTACTTTTTTTCATAAGTTATGGTTTCACCCATTGTTTTTGGAGAATCTAGTTAGAATGTAAGTTAAGTTGCTCAAGTGTAGGGATTTGATCTTATACTTCTTTGTATCCTCAACATCTAAACCAATATCTTTACATCAGAGTGCATCAACAAATGTTAAGATGATAAAATATCTATTTTTCTGGCTTTTGGGGTGTTTGTTTTTCTTGTGGGAGAATGACTTTACTCTGATTTTACTCTATGTGTTTTCTTTTTGCAGCCCCATTGACAAACCTTCAGATTCTCTCAGTATAGGGAATGGTGATAATTCACAGCAGGTAAGACTCTTGATTCTCTACTTCGTTTATATTCCATTCTCTTGAAACAAAGCATTCTGTGCAAGTGAATTTTCTGGATAGTGGAAAATACTTTACTGAAACAATTTAAAAATACTTTTAGTGGATATCCTTTTTTAAATGTAGTATAATGAATCTTCTTTTCCTCCACAGAATTACTGTGTAAGAGCATAACTTAACCTTTTCTTGATGACTCAGATTTATCCTTATGACCATATGTCATATTGTATGGTATCTCAGTATTTTAGTGTCATATGAGTCTGTTGATACTACTGGTCTTTTTGACCATCTACAAAATGGTCTCAGACTAGCATGCCACCTTTATTCTTAAGAGTTATTTCTCTGCTGTATACCCCCCTTGTTGCTTATTGTCAACTTTAATCTTCTGTATCTCGCAGTGTCCTTGCCTCCAACAGTTTGCCCCTATCCCCGAATGACTGTGGGTTTTGAAATAACAAACTAAATAGTTAAGTTCAAAGTTGTATCCACAGTGAAACTGAGTGAGATTCTGATCTTTGTGTCCTGCTTTGTATCATCTTGTCTATTTGCTAGTTTTTCATTGCATAAATCTCTGTGCGTCTTCTTACATGGGCATAGAAAAATGTAGTTCTAATCTGTTCCATAAAGACTGGCTAGTTCCCCACAATGTTTTTGAGAAACTTAGAGATCTAAAATACACTGCTTTTGGGGTGCCTCAGTTAAGCATCTGTCTGACTCTTGATCTCAGCTCGGGTCATGATCTCGTGGTCATGGGATTGACCCCTGCATCAGGCTCTGTGCTGAGTGTGGAACCTGCTTGGAATTCTCTCTCTCTCCCTCTCACTCTGCCCCTCCCCTCTCTTTCTATCCTCTTCTCTCTCCAAAGAAATAAAGATTTTTTTCATAATAAGTTAAAAATAGTTGTAAAGGATGTAATTTTCAGGATATTATAAATATTGGTGTTTTTAAATAAATGCACTACATTGCTTTTTAATAAGTTTCTAAGAGATTCAGATATCAAAATGTGTTGTTGCTCTGTCCTTCATTTAAAAAAATATATACATGCTATTTTTTTTTAACAATCAAAAATTTTATATCATTCCTTGTTCCCCTGAACTCATTTGTCTGTTTCCACTGCCATTATAAAATATTACCTTAATACAACATAGTTTGTTCTTGACAGGCATACACTTCTCTTAAATAAAAATAGACATGAATTTTGAATTGGAAAAAAATGTTTTTCTGGCACGAGGCTAAAAAATGCCAATTTTCTTTCTTCTGAAATTTTTTTAAGTTTATTTATTCAGAGAGAAAGAAGCACATGCAAGCAGGGAAGGGGCAGAGAGAGAGGGAGAATGCCAAACAGGTTCCATGCTGTCAACACAGAACCTGAGGCAGAGCTCAGTCTCATTGACCATGAGATCATGATCTGAGCTGAAATCAAGAGTCAGACACTTACCCAACTGAGCCACCCAGGCACCCCTTTCTTCTGAATTTTTATTTGTAGTTTTGATTTGATCAAAGCAACTTATATAAATACAGAATTTGATAAAAATTTTAAACATAAACACTAATATTGGACATTTATCTCTTAACGAGATAGAGCTATTTTAAAATTGGTTTTCATGCATCCATAGATGAATATTACCTGTTGGTAAAGGAGACAAGTTTTAACTATATTGTTAGCCATGTTTTCATTTTATAACGTCAGTGCTGAGGTGTCTTGTTTATATAGGTGGGGGGAAGAAAGAGTGTTATATCAATATTGAATTTTTGAACTCCTTCTATGAATTCAATACCTAAGAGTCATATAAAGATTGAGGCACCTGGGCAGCTCGGTCGGTCAAACGTCTGACTCTTGTTTTTGGCTCACGTCTTGATGTCACAGTTCCGTGAGTTCAAGCCCCACATGTAGCTCTGCACTGGCGGGACAGAGCCTGCTTGGGATTCTCTCTCTGCCCCTTCCTTGCTTGCATTGTCTCTGTCTCTCTGAAACTAAATAAACTTAAAATTTTTTTAAATTAAAAAATCATATAAGGGTTTATCATAAAAATTATTTTTCTAAGTGTTTATTTTTGAGAAAGAGAATGTGAGCAGGGGATCAAGAGAATCTGAAGCGGGCTCTGTGCTGACAGCAGACAGCCCAATGCAAGGCTTGAACTCATGAACTACAAGATCTTGACCTGAGCTGAAGTCGGACGCTCAACCAACCAAGCCACCCAGGCGTCCCAAAAATTATTTCTCTTAAAGATTTTTTTTAAAGTTTATTTACTTATTTTGAGAGGGAGGGAGAGAGAGCAAGTGGGGAGGGGCAGAGAGAACATCCCAAACAGACTCCGTGCTATTCGCATGGAGACCCATGCAGGCCTTGAGCTCATGCACCGTGAGATCATGACCTGAGCCGAAATAAAGAGTCAGTCACTTAACTGACTGAGCCACCCTCCTAAAAATTATTTTTAATGATGTTTTAGAAATAACTTGATTAGATCTTCTTTCCATTTTGTTCTTAAGTATTGAGAATCATGTAGTTTGCAAAAGAATCAGGTCATTAGTCACTTATCACCAGTCTGAATATTTCTAATACATTTTTGTTGCTCTCAGAAAGTTTTCACTTTTGGTCAAAGAGTGAGAAATACTCTTTTCTTTATAAAGTGAGAGAAGGTAGGTTCTGAAAGGAGAGGAGACCGACTTAGTCTTTTCAAGGAGGGTCAATCCAGAAAAAAGAAAAATGGATTTTTATTTGAAAATTCATGTTCTCATAAAGTCTTAAGCACCCCAGTTTGAAGACCGTTGTTCTAATATCTTTTGTTGCAAGCCTTTTTAATGATGGCTTATTAAAGTATATAAACTTAATATTGATTATTCTTTTCCCTTCCTATTTTATTTAGATATCTAACAGTGATACGCCTTCACCACCACCTGGTTTATCAAAATCCAACCCTGTCATCCCCATCAGTTCATCCAATCACAGTGCACGGTCTCCTTTTGAAGGGGCAGTAACTGAGTCACAGTCGTTATTCTCAGATAACTTTCGCCATCCCAACCCGATCCCAAGTGGGCTTCCTCCTTTCCCCAGCTCCCCACAGACGTCCAGTGACTGGCCTACAGCACCAGAGCCACAGAGTCTCTTCACATCAGGTATACGACAGAACTGCTGCATGTGAATCATTTTACTTAGACTGGAATGAGACCTCATGGATGTGTTTCTACCCCTGTCCCCGCTCTAGCTTTTTCGTGCAGTTGTAAACATTTAAACTGCGTGGAATAAGATAGCCAGATAAGTAGTCGTGTGACCTAGAACTTACGGTGTTAACAGATATCTTCAGAAATGAAGGGTTAGATCATTTTTCTGATAATAAAATGCTTATTCCTCTAGGAATTATTAAGGGCTGACATATTTAATCATATTTGTGTTTACATAGTTAAATGTAAGATTTTTTTTTTTATCCAGATGACAGAGAGGTATGATAGTTAATATTGAAGGTTATATTTTGGCATTTTTGAGCTATTTTCATTTCTATTCATTGTAAGTTTTATTAATGTGAAGGACGCCATAAAGTTAACATTGACGATATAGCACCTATTATGAGTGGAGCAGACAGTTTTAAAAAATAATAAAATTTAAGTAGATACTTTTTCATTAAGTTACGTTATTTTTTCCTAACAGTATATAAAGCATATATTCAAAATTACTTGGACTTTGTCTTTGATAAATATATTTTTAATTTTTTTTTTTTTAACATTTATTTTATTTTTGAGACAGAGGGAGACAGAGCATGAACTGGGGAGGGTCAGAGAAAGAGGGAGACACAGAATCTGAAACAGGCTCCAGGCTCTGAGCTGTCAGCACAGAGCCCGACGCGGGGCTTGAACTCACAGACCGTGAGATCATGACCTGAGCCGAAGTCGGTCGCTTAACCGACTTAGCCACCCAGGCACCCCGATAAATATATTTTTAAAAGCAAACTTTACTAATTGAATTCTGTTACATCACATTTGTTACCTTATTTCATTTAAATGACTTTCTCCAGGTTTGGATTATGAACAGCTGAAAGTATAATTTGGGTTTCAAGTACTTTGTTTTCTTTGATTAGTAAAATCAGTTTCTGTCATTCAGTTTTTTTGAAGTTAATAAGAATGGAATCATTGCTAAAAGTATATGAGGATTTTTATAATGTTATAATTTTAACGTGCTAAGAAATCATACAAATTTTGGTTATATTTGCCTTTATCTTGTAATATAACATGTTTAACTTTCACTAGTGTGGACACTCATTAAGTATGCAAGTAAACTATGTATTTAAAATTCATCACTAATTGTCTTCCCAACAGAAACAATCCCGGTATCGTCCTCCACAGACTGGCAAGCAGCATTTGGCTTTGGTTCTTCTAAACAACCAGAGGATGACTTGGGTTTCGATCCCTTTGACGTCACTCGAAAAGCCTTAGCAGACCTGATTGAAAAGGAACTGTCAGTCCAAGACCAGCCTTCCCTTTCGCCCACGTCTCTTCAGAACTCCTCTTCACACACTACAACCGCCAAAGGTCCGGGCTCTGGATTCCTGCATCCTGCTGCACCGACAAACGCCAACTCTCTCAATAGTACCTTTTCAGTCTTGCCACAGAGGTTCCCTCAATTTCAGCAGCACCGAGCAGTTTATAATTCATTCAGTTTTCCAGGCCAGGCAGCCCGCTATCCTTGGATGGCCTTTCCACGCAATAGCATCATGCACTTGAACCACACAGCAAACCCCACCTCAAATAGTAATTTCTTGGACTTGAATCTCCCGCCACAGCACAACACAGGTCTGGGAGGGATCCCTATAGCAGGTAGGTTCATTTATAGCCTTTGAGAATTTGTGAATATCTCATGCCTTCAGTTTGTTGGGTGGGTAGGGAGAGAATTTTTGAATAACAGAGTACTTACTATTCTTGGAAATTTCTATGGGGAAAAAAAAAAGTCCTTACAATCTAAAAAAATTTTAACTGGATGGATGCCTTGTAATATTGAGCTTTATAAGGATGGTGGAGTATTATAACTAGTTATAACTTGGAAGCATTTTATTTAACAGAGTAGTCACCAAACTTCCATATGGAATATAAATGCACAAAGAAAAAGAAAAAAAAACGGACTCTGAAATTATGGTGCTATAAAGTTCAACACCATGGTAAAAATTCTGATTATACATTCTAAAAGTAAAATAGTGAAAAAAAATATTTTTTAAGATGGTAATTAGTGAGAGCATGAGGGATAAAGCCATTCTGTAACTACTTTTGGTACTTATTTTGACTGCTAGACACGCGCACACACACACAAACTGTGCTTTATGTTAGTAAAGTACTTAATCTTTGAGAACTCTGATTATTCATGTTTCACAGACATATGTGTATAAGTATACTTTCTGTGAAAAAGCAATTGCTGAAGGAGAGATATTTCCCCTTTTTGTCTGTCATGTTTTTATTTCTGGGAAAAATATTTGGTTCCCCTAAGTGGTACCAGAATACTTCTGGTTTTATACTGCTACCCTTGAAGGTTTCAGAACTTTTGGGTTTTAAGGTCCCATATAACATTTATTAGATCAACTGACTTCTTTGTCTAAAGGAATCCTTCTTATTAATAGGTTTTGGTTTTTTTCAGTTTATTTAATTCGGACTTTAGAGATGACTGGTAAGAGAGAGAGTTTGTTTCTCTCCTGATTCTCTCAAGTAGAATAGAATAGTCCTCACTCTGTTACATAATTAATAAAATTCATTTTTATCCCTTGTCATGGCCTTTAAGATACGGCACGGCACAGTGTTATCGTAATAACGTGCTGTTACCAGCAAGTCGTTCGTTCTCTCGTGTCTAGCAAGGTTGATAGGTAAATTTGAAGAGATCCATCAGAGTTCTTTGACTCTGTTCCCTTTGTGACCAACCACATTTCATTTCATTTTCAAGACAAGTAACTGAGTTCAGAGAATATGGTTTGTGGCTTTTGATACAGTGAATCTAACAGTTGATACAGCGAAGTTCACTTAACATGAGCATGATAGCACCAATGTAGTGGTTCGTGTATGGGTGGAACTCATGATGTTTGTTCATTTGATTATGGCAGTTAGTAGGTAATTCCGAGTGGCATTTTTCAGTCCTCTCCTTCTACATGATATTCACTTGTGAAACACTTAGGTATTCAGTTCCTGATACTGCTTTTTTCCCTTCCATTCAAGACAGCATATCAGAGCGTAATTTTGTTTCGTTTTGCTTCAATCATTTAGGAACGTGGCATGGAATGACTGGTAGTGTATCTCATAACTGATTATAACATTAAGAGTTAAAGTTAAGTTCCCCAAAATATCCTTAACATTTAAAAATAAAATATTAAATCAATTATAATGAGTATTTGGGATACTGTTTGCCCAACAGAGAAGTAGGCCATATGGGTAATACAAAAGAACTATAAAATATGGATACTATTTCCAGGTATTTTGCAGTATAGTTGAAGAAATAAAATTAATATTATGTATGAAAGCGGTGACTATATGATACTGGAATATGAGAGACCTCAGTTGAGCCTTTAATGATTGGGGAGGCTTCATTGAAGAAGTAGGAATTGATCTGTACTATGGTATCTTGGATTTGGGTTAGTGGGGAAAAGAGAAAGATCTTTTATACTGATGGGACTCCTTAGTAAAGGCGTAGAGGCAGGAATTCGTATGTAATTTCATTAAGAAGCAATAGAACTGCCTTCAGTAATGGGAGGTGCTTCATGTATTGTATAAATAGAATGGATGAGAACATGGGGAACTCTGACAGCAAGGGTACAGTGTGCACTTGATACAATAGGAAGAAGGGTGCCTTTGTGGGACTCTAGTTCTTAGCTGTCTTCATTGTGTACTTTTCTTTGACTTATTACATGACCATCTTCAGTAAGTTATCTGTTCTTCTGATTTCACAGTTATCATATTGTCCATCAGCACAAAAACAATCTTAACCCAAATATTTCAAACCCGTATATGTTATGAAAATGCCACAGTGGGAAGGAATAATTACAGATTTGTGAGTGTAGTTGTCCTCGTGTTAATCATTTGAAATCTTCATCTAAACTAGATATTTATGCAAAAAAAGACAAAAACGTGGCATTACATTATGGTCCTCTTTTTGTGGGTTTTCCTTTTAACATATACTCAACCATAGAGCATAAAATACTTTTTTTCCCAGAAATTCTAAGAATGAAGTCACCACCTTGTAGGTTCTGAATCATTGTCGTGTTTTGTGGGAGGTTGGGAGAGCTTGTTATTTCAGGTTTTCTGTTTTTGACTCTGCATACTTGTTTGGTGTTTAAATGGTGACTGATGATTAAGCTTCTTTATTAGATTATTTTCAAGTCTCTGATGACAAGAGAAATTTTAGTTTTAATGCACCAAAATATTTAAAATTGTTATCAAGAGTTACACAGAATACTCTGACGTCCTATAAATATTTGGCAAATACCTCAGGAACCTAAATGTGCTAAGCTTCAAAACTGAATAGTTATATAATTGTAGCCAGATGATCTGGGATTTTCAATACCAATTAGAAATGACAGAAATAAAATTCTGGAAAACTATATACATTTTAACTGTGTAATATGAAGCAAGTTAATACCTAGGCAGTATCTACCTTCCCCACCCCTAGTTGTAACTCATTTGTACTTGAGTTGAACTATTGAAATTAGGTTCAACTTTGTATCCTGCAATGAATATCATGGTGTCTTATCAGGGTATATATTGGTTAAGTGCTTCATAATGGAGAGTACATACTCTTTCTATGATACCTGCCACTTTAAGATATGCTTAGACAGTACTCAACACTGGAAAAGGCACGTCTATTTATTTATTCTTTAGATACCTAGAGCAAAACAGGGTCCCTGACCTTTACAAGCACACAGTCAGGTGTCAGTCACCTATATATCCTACAGATACCATGTCTCTATGTGTTATATATTTGTATTTAAGTGTTTAGTTTTTGTTTCAATTAAATTATTAAAAATTTATGTATCTGAAACCTATCACGGGAAAGACAGTTGCCAGAGGTTTGACAGAAATGCAGCTTCCATTTCTTTTGCCTAAATGAAAACACTTTTTTTTCATTGAAAATTAGTTATTTTCTTAATTAGGCGAAAATTTTTTAGCAGCATTTTCTTGGCTGCACATCCAGTTTGCTAAGCTTAGAAGGACTTTTGAAATAAATATTCTTGGTGGAAAACTTTGATTAGTGGGCAGTTATAGTAAGTCCATTTAGATCTTTATTATTGAAACTGTGTGCTTTTAAGAAAGGACTTTTCTTGTCCTAAAAAGTGACTTACCTTATTCAACTCCTTCATTTTAGAAATAGTAGAGCTATGTTCCAGAAAGGTTAAATAATTTGTTAAAGGTCAAACATTCAATTAGTAGTAGAATTGGGATAAGTACCCAGATTCCACGTTCAAACTGAAATGTTTCACCACTGCAACATAGATGTTCTTCTTCACAAATGAAGATCACTGGCATGTACTTTGAACTTGGCTTTCTTCCCATAGTAATTGATTTATGCTCTCACACACTTGCAGATCCCTTTTCATCAGCAGTATCCATTCATGAGACAATTGGCCCAGCTCAGGGATATGGCCTGTAGTTACAAAGTAGAATGAAGTTTATCGACTTCATAAAAATTAATCTCTTGCTCAGTCCTTATCAGCAACATGTTCTCACCAACAGCTCTAGTAGTCTAAAATTTCCTTTACACAGCCTCCTTTGCTGTATAACTTGGAGTTGATAGAATCTTTGCCAATTTACTGAAAAATAATGAAAGAACCTGCTCTAAAGGCCAGAGGTCTTTTTCTTCATGTCGTCCGTTAAATCTGCCAGTTAAGTATTTCTAAATGTAATTTTGCAGATTTGTTTTTCCAAGAACTCTCTGCCAAGATGTTTTTATCCATAATGCTAAAAATTATTTGGAAAACAATCATAGTAAGTCTCAGTCTGTAAGCATTGTTATTTTAAGATATACTTAGAAAAATATTTGAAACTGTTCAGGATTGGATTTTTTTCATGTTTTTGTGCATTCAGTTTTACTTGTGAGAGGACATTTTTCTTTAAATATGATTACTGAATTAGCTATTTTAGCAGTGACTTGATTGAATTTTGAGTCATGTGTGAAACAAAGTCACTTGTACAGTAATTATCAATTATAATTAGGAGAACTGATCTCATTTCATGTATAGTTCTCTGACCTAGAAGTAGTCATCTTTGCTTTCAGTCAATTGGATCATTGTATTACTAGCATTTCACTATTTTCTCATTACTTCAGAAGTGCACATTGAATATTCAGATGCTATATGGTAATTTGCTGAGTTAATATTTGTATCTTTTTATTTCTTTTTTATAAACATAATTTCTGCCTTTAAAACATGGGTTTGTCATTTTTCCTTTTAAAAATCATGTTTTCACATCTGTGAATTTATTTTTAATTTTTTTCACAAAATTCTATTACTGTTAGAGGAGTATCTGAATTTAAAGGGGGTCCAATTGGCTTGGAAAAGAATGGCTTTCCTGGTCTCTTTTTTTTCCTTTTTGTCTATTTATAGTCCTAAATCTATTATATTTGTTCTTATACCTGACATAGTATTAAATTGAAGGGTGTGTTTACAGTGTAACTACTTTCTAGGTACTTGATAAGTTTATATTTTGAAATTCATGTCTTGTTTCACACCCAGATTCCAGCCATTAAGCATGTATTTTATATATGTATCAGTATTCCAAATATTGAAATCATTTTTAAAGGGACTGTTAACAAATCTAGTCACCCATAACTAGACCATGACTGACTTTTCCACAGGGGAAGAAGAGGTGAAGGTTTCGACCATGCCACTGTCAGCCTCTTCCCATTCATTACAACAAGGACAGCAGCCTACAAGTCTCCACACTACTGTGGCCTGACACCAGAACTGAGAGGAGAGGATTAGACTCTGGGGTGCTTGCATGGGCAACCGGATTTTTGCATGATTCCTTTCTGATTTCGCATTTAATGTATACACCCAAAAGAGCCAATATAAACGTTCCTCATGCCTACAACTAGTGTGTTACCTCATAGTTGCTAAAGTATTTCTTCTTTAGGCCTTTAACACTATTTATTAGCATAATAATTTTGGCATTGTTTCTCATGAGTGATACTATTTTTAACTCACACAAATAAACTTGTAGTACTAATTAAGATCCCAGATGAGATTAGCTAGAATTGTTCTTATTTTGGCTCTATTATTGAAATTATGCAAAGATAATGGTAGTTCCTTGTTTTCTGATTTGTGAAAAAAATGGTAATATCCTAATATACTCATGAAAAATTTGAAAATTTAAGAAGATAATGTCTATTGCATTTCTTTGAATACTTGAGAAGAAAGAATACATACAACACAAAACTGGTGGTGTCGCTTAATGCTCAGAAGGATGTTGTCAGCATTTATTTTTAGTTGTATGGATTTATATCCTATATGAATGCATTACGTGTTTAGAAACTGTTTTTGTTGTCTCTCATTTGCACATTTGCACTTTCTTTCTGAATGGTTGTTAATTATATACAGAAGGTTAAAAGATAATTATTATAGACTAAATGCAATATCTCTTTTCTAATGCACTGCCTAGTATACCAGGAAATGCCTCAGAAACAGAATTTCAACTTACAGTTGATTTATCAGAAACTTGAATTTGGGGTAAACATTGTATGTAAGAAGCAACCATAGTAGTGTGACATTTTTATGGAACAACTGGTAGTTGTGTGAGATACCTGTTTGAAACTTCGTTGTTTAATAATTGAAATGTGATAATAAAGCTCTATTACAAGTACCTGGCCAGAATGAGACTAAGGTGGAGGAGAAGAGATGGAGGAGCCTCTAAAATTAGGCCATGTGGGTTGTCCTAGGAAATTTTAGTCTCAGAGTATAGTGGCATACTCTGTTAGGACATAATGTGAAGTGATGTTTTCGGATAATACACTTTTTGACCTAGTTTGAAAGCTGATAATGAAGGAAAATAAACAATTAAATTCTGAGCGGTGAACAGAAACTGATTCAGAAAACATGACCGTATTCTGCCTACATGAAGCATCTGGAAAGAAAGGGGAAAGTCCGCTCTCCTCTTGACATTTTCAGAAAACAATTGTGATAAAAGCTATGCCTTTATTTTTTGAAAAGTATTAAAAGAGTAACATGAATACCAAAAAAGGAAGCCTAAGTATTTAAAATAATGATAATTTTAAAACATGTTATTAGGAAGTGATACTTAATATCATGTTGGAGTTTTCAAGGGTACCTCTTCATATGAAGTCTGATTATTTTCTGTTAGGCATAATAAGCAAATTAGATGGTTTTGTCCTCAGGTATAGCAGGTAAACTAAAATCTGTTTTTTAGTTAACCTTCGCTTTGGTTAACTGAGCGTGTAGGAACAGCTAATTATCTAGCCATTTAAATTTTTTTTTTTTAATTCTGCATAAATGACAATCTGTAATTTCTATTCAGAAGTGATTTTAGGGCAGCATTACAAGAAATATAGAAAATATAAATAAAATATTGTAGCCTTCTTAGAAGCCTTTTATCATGAGTTAATCATGGTTCCATTTTGCTCTAAGAGGTCAAGACATCCACTTACTGTCTCCTGTGATGTTAAGGTTTCTAGGCTTTGTTAACAAACTTGGGCTTCCTGTAATGAAACTTACTAGTACCTGGCTTTCTCCAGCCCTCAGTGCAAGCCTTTCAGTGCCTGGATCTTCTTACAAAGACAAATGGTTCGCTCCCATTTACTTTTACTTCTCTGTGTTGAGAGAGAGATAACACGTGTTAAACAGTGCTTCTTTCCTGTGGTCACTTTCTCTCTCCTTTCTCCTTCCTAGCCAGGTCCAAAAAAGTGTCAGGTGGTTTGTCTAGACTTGCTAGGACCCAGAACTCTCTCCGGTTTGCTTCTGTATCCTCTACACTTTGACACACACCATACATCAGGAAAATGCTTCTTGGGCATTTAGGCTTCAGCTTACATATTTTCACATTGAATAGCTGAAGATTATCCTTTAACTTTGTGATTTCAAGACCTTGTAAACCTAGAATAATAAGCCTCACCGTTTTGCTTATTTAATATTCCATATAGTATGTTTCTTTTTTGAAATGAAGTCTTGAAATCAAGTTGTAATGAATTATATTAAAGCCCGAAGAAATGACAACACAGGAGAAAGTACTGCTTGACATAGCAAGTAAATTGATGAAACCAAATAAATGATGGTAAAGAGTGAAAAATTCTAAAAAGCTTCAGATTAATTTTTATTAAATTCCTGCATGATTGTTGTGTCATGCACGAGGGAAGCTTTTTACGCTTTTACATCCTAACTTTTAAAAAATTACTAGTCTGTTTCTTAATTCGGGAGTTTTTAAAGCCAGAGTTCAGAACCCTTTGGATGTACTAGCAAAGTTAGGAATTTGTATGTATGTACAGCTGTCCACTTTTTTCTGGAGGGAAAACCCATAGTTACAGATTTATAAAGGGTTTGGTGACACTTTCTCCCCCCTCCCCCCCCCCGAAGAAAAGTTAAGAACTGCTAACTTGAAATGGTTTTAGTGCCACTGCAAGAAATAGAGACCTGGAGTGAATGATTTAAGTCACGATGAATGTCAAGTGCCTCTTTTTATTTTCTTAAAGATTCCATTAGAAAATACTTTCTGATTAATACTTTTCCTTTTCATTCTGCTGTTGCATTTTGTTTTTCCAGGTGGTGCTTTTATATATTCTCCTCTTATTTCAACAGAGTATTAATCAAATATCTGAGTGCCTATTCTGTGTAGTGACCTGAGTTAGGTCTTGAGGGATACAAGGTTGAATGAAGCACAGATCCTATCGTCAAGGATAACAGTCTAGTGACAGTTTTATTTCAAATGGTTTCTATAGGGTCAGCTCTTAATATAACAATGAGAACAGCCATAGCAGCCAAGACTCATTTTATTATTCATCACTCTGACAGTGGCAACAAAGGGTATTAAATAGCTGAAATTTTTAAATAGATGATAATTTGGAAGGAGTGAAAAAAATCTTACTAGGGAAGACATACATTCGTGATTCTAATTTAAGTATCTTAGTCGTATATATATGCTCATGTCTCTAACTCTTAGTGTCCTGGGTGTTAAGTAGAGCTTTCTATATATATGTTCTTTTAAAGAAAACACTTGAATGCATTGTGGCCATGCCCATTTTTACTGGCATGGTTCCTATTTGTACTGTGTTCCAAGCACCTTCAGGATTGCCAGAGCTCTCTTTTGCTGTGATACAGGTCCATAGGGAGCTACTCCCACAGAGGCATTGCCTCAGAAAGCCAAGAAAAAGGAATGAATTGCAGGTGCATAGAAATCTTAAAATGAAGACCACTCTGTTATATGTGCATACATTAAAAACTGGGGGATGTTTTATCTCGTTGAGTTACAAGGTTTTAAATTTTTTTATTTGATCTTGAAGTTTCCCCAAATTTGCTTAATTGGCTTTAAGAGATGGATACCATACAGTTGAAAGCACAATAACTTTTTTGAACGATTATCTTATCAAGAGGTGATAGCCCAAAGCAATGATACCTGTGTCTTTTTCTATAAAATATGGACCGAAACCAGTTATCCAGTGTCAAGTCCTCTGCCCTTAGTGCTGTGTCTTGCTTCACTCAGCCTTTGTATCTGAATGAGTACCTACTACATTGTCTCCTTGTGCTGAGTAAATGGCAGTAATATATGCAGGTATTTACACATGAAATGTTTAGTGAACTAACCAAACACCATGCTGATACAAAAGGAGAAATGGGAGTTAAAGAAGTTAATGTCAGCTGGCTAAGGGAAAGCCTTCACTAAAAAAGTATGGGGCTTTTTGATTTTGAAGGATGGCTGAAATGTAGATAATGGAAGGGGGAAATACAATAATGGGAACAGATGAACAAAGAACCAGGGACAGAGATTGGAGTGGTCCCTAGGGGTTAGGAGAGAAGGACAGTAGGGAGATGGACTCGTCTGAAGTGTACACGTCATACGGAGAGGTGGAGTAAGTGCTCAGAGCCTTGAAAACGAGGAAGAATAGTTAATTCAGATGTGGATATGGTCAATGGTAGAGAACTATAGGTTCTTTGGTAAAGATGGAACTTGACTGTAGCATTTTAAGAATATTAATTTGGTAATGTGTTTGCTTGAAATGAAGAAAATGTTCTAGTATGTTATTGCTGGCCAGTGCAAATAAGATGGCCTGGATTAGAACAGTAATAGTATAAGAATGGAGAAGAAATTATGAATTAGAAGCCAGAAAACATGAAATCTAAGAAAAGTCCTTCAGGTTTGTCTAGGTCTCTGGTGGTCTTTAAAATGTAACTTTCATAAAGGTACAGATGGAAGCCAGATTCCTAGGATTCATGAGGAAGTGTCAAGGATATGGATACAGAAATTATTGATAACTTACTTAAGACATTTGGTAACTAAGGGAAGGAGAAAAATAAGATGTTTATTAGATGGGTGGTAGGTATTAGAATGCATTGCTTTCAGATAAGGTGGATAAATATTCCAAAGCAAAACATAAAGGGCCAATTGAGAGGAAGACTTGGACAGTGCTAAGGAGAAGGTAGGCCAATCCATTAGGATTACGGATTTTGGTAGTGCTGGGAAGAGAGAAGTTCCTGAGATGAGGTTAGGTTATAGGTTTAGCTTTAGAGAGGAGGGCCTTGTTCTCTGTAAGAACAAGCAAAAAATCTAGCAGAGAGTATGCAAGATTAGAGAAAATGAAAATAGAGCAAAGGACTCAGATGAGTAATTATTGAATGCGTGGTGTGCGAGAATGGGAGTGAAGAGCAGAGATGGGATTCTGTAAAGAAAGGCGGTCAAATAAATCTGTAAGAATAAGCCTAGAAGTGCATCAAAGAGAAATTCGAGAATTGCTGAGTAAAGATAAGGATCAAATTTAAAACTTGTAGAGTTCAAATAGGTATGGTCTTGTATGTTTCTCTGGTTGTGCACAAAGCATCAAGGATAGACAAAGCAAATATTGAAAGTTTGGTTAAAAGAAGAAGAAAGGGATACAAAGATATTCAAGAAGACAGCATTGAGGGGTGCCTGGCTGGCTCAGTCGGTAGAATGCACCTCTTGACCTTGGTGTCATGAGTTGAAGCCCCACATTGGGCCTACAGCCTACTTAAAGATTGTAGATAGATAGATAGATAGATAGATAGATAGATAGATAGATAGATAATAAAAGTTTAAAAAGAAAAGAAGACATCATTGAAACACCTAATCTTGTGGTCAAGAAGAAAAAGAACCATTGGTGTGAGGGTGTTGAAGGGAGTTCAGTGACTTTAGATTTTGGTGAGGATAAAGAACAGGCATAGTGTTGTTAAGGGACTGACAGATTAGGAGACTGTGGTCAGTATGATGACCATTCAGTATTGAGCGGTGAGTGCGAACCAAGGAAAGGGTGGTAGATAAATGTCTAACATTCCCCCTTTGGAAAGGTGGCTGGCTTTCACAACCCCTGTGATCTCTTATCTACTCACTTTTCTTCCAGTCATTTCTTGAGAGTAAGAATGCAGACTGCATGAGAGAGAACTGAGAAAGCGTGATACCACTTCGTGAATCCTGGGTCAGGTTTTTGTAAGTCAATGACCCAAAGGAAAACGTCCACAATGGAATAAACGTTTCTTCCTCAGCACAGCAGGGTGTGGAAGCAGAATGTAGGGGAAGGCTTGGGAAGAGCCAGGGATGAGACTGGACAGGTATAGGTGAGCCCAGTGAGTGTGAGGGATAGTAGACCTGTTTCATGCTGTGGAAGATTTAGAGGCAGTGGGTGTGGCACGTGATGAGGCAGAGTTGAAGAGCCCATGTTACAAGTGTAAGCTAGTTTCTCCCAAGTGCAAAACTGAAAAGAACCAGCTTTCCACTTACATAGGGAAAGTTTCTCTTCTTACTTGGTGGTACTGGGTCATTCTGCTTCATATAGCAGATTGGAATTAAGTACTATATTTTTGAAGAGTAGCAAAGAAATTCAGAACTTTATCATAGAAGATTATAAAAGCATCTTGACAGTTTGCCCCTCAAGAGAATATGCTATGTGAATAGATATAAACCTGCAAGTTACTGAACTAATCTACTCTTAAGGTTTGTACACTTAGATGTGACCTTTAGGAAAAATTGCTGAAGATAATAATGAAAAAGGGATGGAGATAGAGATAAATGACATTTCTCCCTCATTTAATTAATAGCAAATACGCCTAGTTTGGAAGCACTCTTAATTTATTGACATTAAAATATTTTTCATTAAGTCATCACTGGACTTGTTTCATATATGTCAGCTGAAATATCAACTATGACGTGTAAAAGTGGTAATACCTGAAAGGGCAAATCATTGCTCAGAAATACTGCTTGTGAAACTGTGCTGATGGATCGAGAAGCCACTGCTGCTTAGATCTTCTTTCTGCCCTGTGATTTGCTGCCACGAGTATTATTCTTAGCAACCATATATTGCTGGAGATACCAGGCTTTAATGCCAGTGGAGCTCTTTCCAAAGAATTCTCCTGAGAGTTCAGAATTCATAAGGGGAATCTGTTCTGTTCCATAGTGTTTTAGAGCATCTACCCTGGGTTTGAGTTCCACAGAAATCTAGTCTGTAACTGCTAGTTACCTAGAACTGAAGACAGGCCCAAGCAATCTAAGCTACTTGAGAATTGAACTGAAGTACCTGGAAGTTCCACGAAACAGCTGGAAATAGCTGTATTGAAAGAACCAGTCCATTCTCTCCAGGTTCCTTCAGACCATACTTCCTAAGGCAGCCATTGACTTTACTTTGTTCTTAGTCCACTTGACATTTTATGATTATTCGAAGGGTTCCTGGAAGCTCTAACTGACCCAGGAAAGCACCGTGCTTAGAACAGTGGTTTTGCTCCAGCTCGTGTTTGGTACCCAGGCCCACTGTTGTGCTCTTTTAAAAAGCAACACCACAAAAGCTTTTTTCCCCCCGCCCCTCCATAAAATTTATAAAGCCTTTAGAGCACCCAGTACCTTTCTTTGTTATATTGAGGTGAAACTCACATAACATACAATGAACTGCTTTAAAGTGTACAATTCAGTGGTCTAGTACTGTTATTTATCTCCGTGTTAAAATAGCAAAATAACGCACTCCAGCCGTGAGAATTTTGACCATTCCTTGTGGGGCTGTGTGCATCTCATCTAGTAGACTCGGTGTTTTACCTTATAGGCCGAAAGGCAAATATTAAACCTTCAAATACTCCATAACTCTTCACAACAGTATTACCTAAGCTGTGGGTAAAGCAACTTTCATAGACTGCCCTTTCAAAAGGGGGAAGAAGGCAAGGAGCTGTTAGGTAAAAGAGCTTTAGTGTACATGTTTTCCTGAGGAGGTAAAAAGGTTTGAAGCACCTGTCTGAATAGTTTTCAAATGGCAATAATAATCTCTGTGTCTTTGTGACATTTGATTAGCGTTATGTTAGAAAAGGTTTGCTTAGCAAAGGTATACTATAAGTGTAGCTCTCTCTATGGATGTGAGCTTGAAAGTGTGTGTGTGTGTGTGTGTGTGTGTGTAGGTTTATATTTAGTAATTTTCATTTAAATCCACTTGGTGAATGTAGCAGAGGAAAAAGTCTCAGGCCATTTTTCTGCTACATTTCGTATTTATTCCTGCTATGTTCTGATTAATTCATGTGTTTGGGATAAATGATGCATGTATAGTCTGTTTCTAAATTTATTTTTAAAGAAATACCCTATTTAAATGCAGTGAGGTTACAGTGTGGGTGCCCATCTCACCTCTGGCCATATTTTATATGAACAAATATTTTCATAGCTTTTTCTAATCAGATTTCACTCTCACTACTAAGCATACCCATCCCATGTCACACTCTTTGGGAAAACCTAAGGAAAGGATAGTAAGAAAACTTTGTATTAGAATAAATTTCAGAGCTTTGAAATCTGTGACATAGTCTTTAACAATCTGCCTTTTAAAGACTAAGTAATAATGATAATAATAAACAAGGCTCAGAAGGATTGTGATTTGCCCATAATCACTTTCTAAAAACAATTTAAAGTTCTCTTAGCCCTCACCATCTGAATTTGCTTTCATACATGTAACTCAAGGAGAAAAAAAAAACCTCAAGATTCAGAATATATCTCTTCTCTAAACTTTGTTGTGTCTTACAGTTTGATTATTATAGTAGTACTCGCAAGTCAAGGGCTTTCAACTGTGAATGTCAGTGCAAATAATGAAGTCTTTCAAAGTGTCCATCTACTGACGACTGTTACCACAAATCCTGTAAGTTGTGGAAACCTGTATTAAATGTGACCCAGTGATCTTGGAGTAACTTCAGTGGGGGTGGTGGGGGGGCATAACCTTGCAGGTACTCTCAATGTAGACTTAAATTAATTACCAATGTGAGAACTAAAATAAAGGGTAAAACAGAGGTGGAATTAAATTTACCCAGGATTTTCCTGCAGTGCCAAAGAGCATTTAAGGACCAGCATGCATGATCACTAGACTGGTGACATCTCTAATATGACAGAATGAAAAAAAAAAAAAAATCTTACAGTAATGGCACCAAGATGTACTACACTCACACTAAAGCTGTCATCTCAGACTCATCTTGAAGAACTATATGCTACACCATGTAAAATGATAGCATATCTGCTGATAATGTTTTCAATCAAGGAGGTTGTTGTTTTCAGCATAATGAAACAGAGGGAAAGCTCCACAAGGATTTAAAGATGATAATACCATCACCATCTCCAAGAAGAAATGCAGGAAAGCTGACTGCAATCAACTTTTGTAGCCTAGTGCGGTTTCCTTGTATGGTGAGATCTTATCCCGAGGACTATGCTAACATTGACACTCTGTTACTGGTCTTGCATACTGAAATCATGTGTCTATGGAGCAGAATATAGTGATCTGGAACATTACTGGGATGTTTTTAAACATTGTTATTTTATATGTTGGCCCTTGTAAGAAGACCTACACCCTGGAGCTGTTATTTTTTTCTTTATTACATCTATACATTGAGTGTCCAGCTAAAGGTAAAAGAGGCCCAGGGTTATAACTTCATCAAACCAAATAGGAAGTTTTCTTACTGGCCTTAAGCAGAATGTTGGGCTACGTACCATTGTTCCACTTATGTTAAAACATAGGTTTTAATTAAAACTTAAAAATATGGATTACCGGTAGATATGCCCTAGCAGGCATCCTTCCAACCCCCAGCTTAGGGTAAGCTTTACTACCAGGTGTGTTTCCTTTTACTTCCAATCCATTAATATTCATTACCTAATGTAACTGTGGTCTTTCCCAGACCTGGATAGGTATAACATATCTTGAATTTTAGTGTAGTCAATACTGTTATGTGTAAACTCCAGAGACCTCACCTATATATTAAATGAGAGTTGATTGGAATGAAGCCTATTACTAAAATAAGCAAAGGTCTCATAATTTCCAAATAAATACATCCATTCCTGCAACCTTTATTTCATAACACTTCCAGGTTTTAATTCTTGACCACCATGAGTCTTCATCCAATACCTTGTGTTCATTTCACTGTCCAGTTTTTTTCTTTCTTTGGCCAAACAAGAAAATCCTCTTTCTCCGTGTAACTTTTCGCAGTTAGAGAGGGAGTTCTCAGCTCGATCTTCATGTGTACTCCCTGTATGATTTCCCCACAGGATCCCTGACAGGCCTCAACTTTCCCTTTTCAAAGGAGAAAGCTGTCTCCCTCTCAGGCTGCTGAGTGTTTATTCAGAGTCTCTGTGGTCACTTACCTCCTGGTTACCTCCCCGGTAACCAGTCTATCACCTTTCAGCTAATTTCCAAACTGGCATTTAGTTTTAAGTGATCATATATCATTTTTATTTTCTTTCTCTCTTAAAAACAGCACATTTGAACAGAAAGCATAGTCTGAGTTTTGGAATAGACTAACAACCATTGTACTATTAAATGTTGAATTGATAGAAGATTTTTGATGTTGTAAGACCATATTATCCACTTTCCCCAACTTCTGAGTGATTCTAGCTCTTTTAAAAATCATTTAATACTTCTAGACTTTATGACTACGATTCCGTGTTTTACAAATATGTGTAATTTTTAATTAAATTTTTTTCCACTAAGATGTTAGTTCTAGTTCAGTATAAGGTTTCAGGATATGGCGAAATAAGAATTGTTTCTGATTTGAATTTGAGACTGTATTCATCTGATCTTCTTTGCTTCCTGCCTTCTTCACAGTAGGGCTCAACATTGAGAATTGGTCTGTCAAGACCATCTTTCGCAATCTTTTTCAAATCCAACTAGAATAAATCATAGCTAAGGATGAACACTTAAATAAGTGTATATTTTAAATGATTTTTAAACTAAGGCCCCTTAGTGGACTGGTGGTGAGCATTTGAGTCATTTAATTCATCATGGTGTTTTGAATTGTTAATCTCTACAGGAGTATTATCTTTTGTAGATCCGGAAAGGATGTGTTCTTATTAAGACTAATTCTTTTTAAATTGAGACATCATTTGAGAATTGGAAACACAGAAGTTTTTAGTTTTCCCTAGTATGTGAATAAGTGGTAAAGAGGAGGAAACAGCAAAATAGTCTTTTTTTTTAATTAGACATTTTGTATAGCTAAAATCGCTAAATTTTAAAATATACATGCTTGGTTTGGAAATCAAACATTTATTTGTAAAAGAGTCCCAAACTTTAACAAACATCTCTTTGCTTGTAAATAGTACAATGAGGAAGAACTCTTAAAGATGTGTGCTTGCTTGATCTGTTGAGTTGGAAATGTTTATCACCATAATCATCACCATGACTATACCCATATCTGTTTCATTTAGTTTTAGTATAAACTAATGAGAAAGCTATTTCATTTCCTGAATTTTTTTCCTGGAAATTAAAAAATAAAGTAAATTATTGTTTTAATGCCTGAAATGATACTTTCTAATCGAAGCATGAAGTCATAGCTGGGTTATGAAGAATTTGTCAATTAAAATCATGTTTCAGAAAATGGATAATTTTAGTCTTTTTTGGGAATTTTTCTGACTTTGATTTAAATCCATAAGATAGGAGCCGTCTTTCAGAAAGAGATGAGACTGATCTTCATTGTCAAAATAAAAGTAAGCTGTGTAATTAAATGGACAAAAAACTGGGTTTGGTGTTTTTAATAACTTTTAGAAAATTTAGAAATCTTTTAATTTTGAAAATTATGAATGTAAGAGATCTTAGAAATTTCAGTAGACACATAACCATATGGGGATTGCCTGCATAATAGGTAGCAAAATACTTTGGTTATGAATGCAAACTGAAGAGGAACTCCTACCCCCATAAAAATGTGTTATTGACGCTGAACAATCAAAAGCTATCACTGACTTTGTTCAGAATGGCCAACCTCTAGTGGACCACTAAAGAAAACAAACAAGCAGAACAGCATCACTTTTAGGAAAGAAAATGATACAGAGTAGACATTCAGAAAATGTTGAATGAAAGCTAATGGTTGAGAGAGTGATATTGGTGTCTGATGACTTCTAGAGGCCTGCAAACCCTGGGTGTGCTTTGTGTTACATGGGGACTTTTAGAAGATTAACTCAGATTCAATTGCACATGAGTTATAACTTACCTCTTGGTTGTGCTGTGCTATTCTTCAGTGTTGATTTCCCTCACCACTCCACGATCAGACCTCTCCTTCTGTCTTCTTTATCTCGGAACTGTCGTCTTTGTCTTTCAACTCTGGAAACCTCAGCTCCTGACATTTACTTGTTTCCTCACTACCACTCCCCCAAAACACACTCTCACAGTTTTTTAAATGCCACCTAATAACCTAATAACTTTCCTTACTTCCAATTTTTCATTTGTGAAATGTGTCTGTGTGTGTGTGTGTGTGTGTGTGTGTGTGTGTGTGTGTGTATAAGTTGTACATCTTCCCCCTTACAACAGGCACATATATACAATTCAGAATGTCTCTACAAAATATTTTTTTTCCCCCAGAACTCTTCATGAGTAAATGATGAGCCGTTTGGGGAGCTCAATACTTTCTTAAATAGAGAGCTCTTTTAAGGGCAACCTCTGACACGTATTTTGACTGGACAATGAATGCCTTTCTTAAAACATAAAGCTCACACTTCAATAATCCAGATGTGATCAGATAACAGATCTATTTTTGTCATTAAAACTACTTTTGTTACCCATATTTACATAATCCTTAACAGTTTACAAAGTTCTTTTATAAAAATACTCTGTGGAGTGGGTATTACCTCCCTTTTGTAAGTGAAGAAACTGAGGTTCAGAGTGGTTATCACTTGCGATTTGCCTGTCATATAATTGCTAATTTAGACATTGTACATCTATTTACATGGTCTTAATGTTACCATTTTAGAAAATCCATTACCCATTTGTCATATCAAATATGAGCCTATTGAGTAAAACCACTAGATCCTTTTTTCATACGTATGACTCATTAGTTAGAGCTCTTTCATCCTGTACTTTCCTAATGCATTTGTAAAAATCTGGACGCACAGACCTATTAAATTTTGTGTTTAGATTTGGTGTAGTTAGAGTATACTCTTTGTGTATCACCATCTTACAAGTTTGTCTAATGAAGGAACTATGATTGTAAAGAGATAAATGTTATTGGTAACATTATTAATAACATTTGTGTGAAGAATTTGATGATTTTTAATTGAATAGTTGTTTTATTACTGATTCTGCCATCTCTAGAATTTGCTTTCATTTGCATATTTAAATTAACTTTGTAGGTTTTGGTGAGCATGATAAAAAGCATGGAATCAAAGATAAGGGAAGCAGTATCACAGAAACATTATTTTTAAAAAATTCTATTCAAATTCCAGTTAACATACAATGTAATAATAGTTTCAGGTATACAGTATAGTGATTCAACAATCCATACATACATTTGCATACGTCACCCAGTGCTTAATCCAAGTTCAGTCCCTAATCCCCATCACCTATTTAACACCCCCCCCCACCCCCACCTCTTTTCTGGTAACTGTCATTTTGTTCTCTATAGTTAAAAGTCTGTTTTCTTGGTTTGTCTCTCTTTTCTCTTTTTTTCCCTTTGTTCTTTTGTTTCTTAAATTCCACACATGAGTGAAATCATATGGTATTTGTCTTTCTCTAAGTCGCTTAGATTAATGTTCTCAAGTTGCATCCATGTCTTTGCAAATGCCAAGATTTCATCCAGCCATGTCTTTGCAAATGGCAAGATATCATTCTTTTTTTATGGCTGGGTATTGTTCCATTGTGTGTGTGTATATGTGTGTGTGTGTGTGTGTGTGTACACGTGTACACAAACACACCACAATTTCTTCATCAATCTGTGGACACTGGGTTGGTTCCACATCTTGGCTATTGTATATAATGCTGCTATAAACATTGAGGTGCATGTGTCCCTTTGAATTAGTATTTTTGTATTCTTGGGGTAAATACCCAGCAGTGCAATCGCTGGATCATAAGGTACTTCTCTTTTTAAATTTCTCAGGAACCTCAATAATGTTTTACTCCATAACAGTGGCTACACCAGTTTGCATTCCCACCAACAGTGCAAAAGGGTTCCCCTTTCTCCACATCCTCGCCAACACCTGTTTTTTCTTGTGTTTTTGATTTTAGCCATTCTGACAAGTGTGAGATGATATCTCATTGTAGTTTTGATTTTTGCATTTCCCTGATGATGAGTCATGTTGAGCATCTTTTCATGTGTCTGTTGGCCATTTGTATGTCTTCTTTGGAAAAATGTCTGTTGATGTTTTCTGCCCATTTTTTAATTGGAGTGTTTGTTTTGTATGTGTGGAGTTTTATAAGTTCCTTATATATTTTAGATACTAACCCTTTATCAGATAGATATGTCATTTGCAAATATTTTCTCTCATTCCTTTAGTTTTTTAGTTTTGTTGATTATTTCCTTCACTATGCAGAAGCTTTTTATTTTGATGTAGTTCCAATAGTTTATTTTTGCTTTTTTTCCCCTTGCTCAGGAGACATCCCCAGAAAGAAGTTGCTATAGCTGATGTCAAAAAAGCTATTACTGCCTGTGTTCTCTCCTAGGATTTGTATGGTTTTAGGTCTCACAGTCTTTAATCCATTTTGAACTTGTTTTTGTTTTGGTGTAAGAAAGTGGTCCAGTTTCATTCTTTTGCATGTTGCTGTCCAGTTTTCGCAACACCATTTGTTGAAGAGACCATCTTTTTCCCGTTGGATATTCTTTCAGTTTTGTCAAAGATTAATTGACCACATAATTGTGGGTCCATTTCTGGGTTTTCTGTTCTGTTCCACTGGTCCATGTGCCTATTTTTGTGCCAGTACCATACTGTTTTGATTACTACAGCTTTGTATTATAACTTGAAAGTCCAGTATTGTGATGCCTCCAGCTTTGTTTTTTTCAAGATTGCTTTGGCTATTTTAGGTCTTTTGTGGTTTCATAAAAATTTTAGTTTGTTTGTTCTGGCTCTGTGAAAAATGCTGATGGTATTTTGATAGGGATTGCATTGAATGCTTTGGGTGGTATACTTTAACAATATTTGTTCTTCCAGTCCATGAGCATGGAATGTCTTTCCATTTCTTTGTGTCATCTTTATTTTCTTTGATCAGCATTTTATAGTTTTCAGAGTACAGATCTTTCACCTTTTTGGTTAGGTTTATTCCTAGGTATCTTAACTGGTTTTGATGCAACTGTCAATGGAATAGCATCGCAGAAACTTTTAGGCTGACACACAGTAGATTCTGTGAAAAGTCATCTAAACACCGCTGTTATCCAGTGCTACACTTCACATCTTGTCGCAAAAGATTACCATCAGAAGACTTACCAGCAACTGCTAAATTCAAGATACATAATACTTAGGGTATCCTAGAAAGCCCATCCAGAGAATAAATTATTTTGATATGATTGGATCTTTCTGGAAATGCATTTTGGCTCTCATCACTTTATTCCATTTGTTTTATGGAATTGATGTGTCAGTGGGACGGAGATACGGCTGGCTTTAAAGTCTGGAGTTTGGGCAGGCAGTAGAAGAAAGAGAACATGGGACAAAGAAGGAGGACATTTCCAGTGGAAAACAATTGTCAGGATAAGCTGCCTCCACACTACCTGTTCTGCTTCAAAATTAAAGTTTAACTTCCTGTGTATTTCAGTTGGAAGGGACCTAAGGTTCTAGCCAAAATGCTACATATTATTTTCCATGGAAAATGCCCCAAATGCAAGCTATAGAGGAGCAGTGCTTGTTAAACTGTTGATTTCTAAAGAAACCATCCAGCTCCTAATCTGTTTCAGAATTTTCCCAAGAACTAATTATAAGCATGTAGCTTCTAGAATCTGCCGTCTTCTCCTTTTCAGGCACTTAACAGTGGTTTTGTGATCACATCTGTGAGGATTAATTCCCTGGAGTAGAATTCATTTTGCACCTAAAGATTTTAAACTCATTTAAATTGAGTGAATGTGGGTTTTTTTTGTTTTTTGTTTTTCTACTGTCTTTGCATCTTTACTAACTTACAGTTCTCTTCATGTTGCTTAATCTGTCCTTTCTGGTTTGAGGATTGTGCTCTTTTTGTAAAGAAGATGGAAAAGAAGCAAAATAAGCTGGGACTGCATAGCTCTGCCTTCTCTTGGGCCTTAGCATTGTGACATCAGGCTGAGCAGTGGCTTTTCCTACTTTTCTCCTGTTCCAAACTTAGCTTTTTCTTGCCTTCAGCATTTTCAACAAGCTTCAGATCATTACATATTCTGATTTTAGTCCTCAAGGATTATGACACTCTTATATACAGGTAGGTTTTTTACCTCCATCCATCTTTTCTAAGCTTTATTTTCAAATCTAATTCCATGTGATTCTCCCAGTGCAACAGCTGGTTCCTTTAGATTTCTCCTCAATTTCTTTCCCTTATTAGAATCATTTATTCTTGCATAATCAGAAAGTCATATCTTGGCATCTTCTGTGGCCTGTGAATCACTGCCTCCTATAACCATGGGACCACCCTGAGCCATCCTTTTTTTTTTTTTCTTAAATACCTTTTTTGGAAAGCTGTCTTCTCCAAAAACCTGGAAGCAAATATTCAGGGCTGTTCTGTTAGGAAACATTAAATACCTGTTGAGGTCCAGGTTTGGGAACTGTTCACTATATGCAAAGAGGGTTAAATCAAGCTCCCTTTCCTGGAGGAGTTCGTAGTGAATTAGAAGAAAGCCAGTACATAAACAAGTAATTGCAATGTACTGTGGTGATCGCAGAAATAGCCAGGATGCCTGCCATCCAGGAACTCAAGTCTAGTTATTCTCTTCTTGTTTCTGTAAATCCTAAAATTAGGTCACAGACTATTAGGCGTCTGTTACGTTCACAATAGCCAACTGGTTCTTTGATGGTCAGGAAGTCAGTTTTACTAGGATTATTTTCTTCTAGCAGATTCAGATCTCAGACGTGTTAGGGTAGTTTACACACCCCCATGTCTGTGTAGTTTTGTCATTTGTCTTGGTGAAACCATATTCTGATGATCACTATACCGTCTCCTGGATGATAAGCCCTCTCAATCATCCTTGGGTCTCTTCACTGTGCTTCGTTCTTGGTGCTCAGTTTTGTGTTCACTTGACTGCTTTTCTTTACGCTTCCAATTTTCAGATTTTATAGATTTCTTATACTTGATTTCTGTCCCTCCCCATCCCTTAGCTCTGTTGCTTGTATGTCCTAGTTCACGGTCCATCTAATCCAGGCTGTAATGCTTCCAAGAATGTATTTATCTTTTGCATTAACTTTTATTTGTTTCTCATTCTCTATATAGCTTTCTATATAGACATCTTTCCGTAAGTATTTTTCCATTTTTTACAAACAGATTCTTCTCCCTTCGATCCTTCCTAAGACAAACATCTGGATTTTTTTTTGGTTCTCTTTAAATGATCCGATTCTCCCCTAAAACAGAGTTTCAGAACATTCTAGTAGAGAAAAAGTTACATACACATTGTGTAAAACACATCTACTTGTAGTTCAAAATGCTTCTACTGTATTTTAGATCAGCTGCTCCTGCTACTCTCTGTTCTGTGTGAATGCCCAGTCCTCTTCACTAGCAGCTTCTCTTGCCCTGAGCTTTTCAGCTCACCACCGTTTATCCTGCACACAGAATGGCACAATAGTCCATTTTCTTCTTTATGCCCACAGGACTTTGTTCATACCAGAAGAGCATTTATTGTCATCCGAGCAACCCTTATTTAATCTTGGTGCATTGGATTTTAAAAAGTGCACATGCCAGTGCACACACATCTCAAGCACTATTGAAAACATGTCATCATAGTGGCTCCTTTCCCTCAGTTTACATGCACAGAAGCCTTTGGCCCCCCAAACCTAGCTGATTCCTGCTTTCAGAAAGATTTGCATCTATTTGGAGAGAATGATTTGAGTCATAGCATTCTACAGATAGGAATTAAACAAGCTTTCTAGGGGAAAGTGATTTTTCAGCTCTTCTCAAGTTCAGTCTTTGATTCAGCAGATATCTTGAAGCACATCATGTTTCTAAGACACTGAGCAACGTGATGAAGCGTGTATAAAATGTGCCCTTACAGGCCTTGCAGTAGACTTGAGAGGTGTGAGTACACGTAAGGGTGAACAGCAGCCACATTGGTGTCACAGCACAGTTTGCTGCCCAGTGAGTGTGATCCAGCCCGCAAGTGCTGTTCTCGAATGATCTGAGCGGAAGAGAAAAGACTTAAACTTTTGGAAGATTGAGTAAAAATTAATTGAAGAGATCGGGAAAGCATTCTAGACCAGGAGAAAGGCACAAAGTAAAAGCAGAGTCCGGGAAGCCCAGGCCATCTTTAGCTGGCCCTCTCCTGTGTGTGTTATTTCGGCTTCCTTCTATTAGTAGTAATAAATTTTGGTTTTTGTATTATTATTTTTTTCAGGTTCTTCTGCCCTCAAGTTTTTTTCATTTGAGTTCTTAGAATTTTTTCACTTAGTTTAATCTCTACCTTCAAATCTATTAAATCCTTTAGTTTTTTGTGCCCCAGAAAATCCACTCTGCAGTACTGGTCTGCCTTGCTTTATAATAAGCATAATCCTAGAAATTTGAGTGGCAGTTCTTTTTGTTTAAGTAGAATAGTATTTTTTCATAAACCTGAAAGAATTTATTCACAAAATAGTCATTTTCCCTGCAAATCTTAGTTAATAAATTGAAATGATTTCTGTGGCTCACCTAAAAAGTACAGCATGCCGATATGATAAAGCTCTCTTTCATGTTCTGGGAGGAGAAATTTTGTAGGCTCTTTAAAGTTTGGTTTAACACATAGGGCAAGCATAAGTCATTTATATTTGAGTTGCTTAGAGATATGTCGAAGCTGGAGAAAGTTTAGGCTTTCTTAAAATCATATACTGATGGAGACGCATTCCAAAACTGACAGGAAATAATATACGTAACAGGGTGAGGTGGGAGGGCTATAGAGAGGGGTAGAGTGCCTGAGACGGAGTGACTGTGTGTGTCCTTCTAAAAATGCATGAACATTTGAGAATCCAACTGGCAAGGAGTAACCACAGTGGGAACTGGATTTCAAATGTACAATCGCTTGTACCAAGAAAGCTTTGTTTCACTAAGTAACCTAGCCACTGGAGGGAGCCTTTGACTTTAAACTATAGCGGACAGCAGTAAAAGAAAGGAAGATAAAAGCTTTTAGGAAAACAAGATCAGGTTGCCAATTGAGGCTTTGAGGAGTAACCAAAAGCTTTAAATAAAGCTGAAAAACTGAAGAGCAAAATAAACTGATGGGCATATTTGGGACTCTCAATGACTATTGCCCAGTTGGGGTGGGTTTGACCCACTGATAGAAATTTAACTTGAAATTCAAGAGGTCTCTCGCCCTAGGGGTTGCAGGTAAGAAGGGAGTAGCCTAAGGCCAAATATGCGGAGAGGCAGGCCTCCAAGAGGAGACAGAAAATCCTGACCTGGTGGTCCAGATTGTAGTAGAGGAAACAAATCCTTGGGATGGCCTTTTGTTTTCAGGTTCCCTTGCGTGTTTTTTCTCCTCATGTTGTCATTAGACACAGATCTCTGTCTTCATGCTTAGCAGCAGGTGCTGGTTTTCAAATGCAGTCTTACATGGCACCCTAATATGTGAAATAGATAAAAGCAAGATGGGGAGATGGGGGAAGGACAGGTCGTCCTGGTCCCCTGTCCCCTCGACTTTCTCCACAGGGGCTCCTGAGATGGTTTTGCAGGCCGAAACCAATTTGGAAACCAGTCTTCGGGGTGAAGATTTTATGCAAACTTGAAAAACTCATTAGCTTGCCACCAGTGACAACTTACAAAGAGCAGATTTGCCCACAGTTTTGCTATCTGTAGCAAAGTTTTCAATTCATAATGATGAACACATTGCAGTGAAACTGAGGAACAGAAAGGAAAGAAACCCACTCAGCCACTATAATGCTGGGTGTTCTTGCCTAAGCTGTTAATCTTTTCCTGCTTTATGATTTTCTGTGAAAGATCTGATGTCAGAATACAGCTTAGTTTTATTTCATAATATACTTGACCCTCAAATAACACAGGGGTTAGAGGCACTGACCCCCCGTGCAGTTGAAAATCTGTGTATAACTTCAGACTCCCCCTCCCCAGACTCAGCTATTAATAGCCTCCTGTTGACCAGAAGCTTTACCAATAACACAGTCGATTAACACATATCTTGTTTGTTATATGTATTATCTATTGCTTTCTTACAGTAAAGCAAGCTAGAGAAAATAAAATGTTATTAAGGAAATCCTAAGGAAGAGAAAATATATTTAATAGTGCTCTACTGAAAAAAAGTCCACATGTAAGTGAACCCGTGTGGGGTCAGGGTCAACCATGTAGCCATTGCTTATAAAACATGTCTCTTCTGTACATCCTAGTTAATGGTTGGACTAGTCTGGAGTTATGTAAAAATACCAAAGATGGTTTCGACCTGTTGTGGATGTTTCAGGCTCGGGGTGTCTATGTAGTAACAAAAACAGCTCCACGCGTGCATGACTGCCCTTGTTCTTTCCCCCTAGACATTTCCATAAGTGTGCCTCACTGGCCTCTCTTTTTACTGAACTTGATAGCATTTAATGGTCACGTACAACCCTGTGACATTTCTTCTGTTGCTCTTCCGGTGATGTTGAACTTTTCCCGTATCTGCATTGTCTCACTGTCTAGACTTTAAACTCCTTGAGAACAAGAGACAAGGGTTTTAAGTTGTTTGTTCTCCTTGCATACCGTACGCCGTCAGTAAATAGTTGCTTTGACTTTCGTCTTGGCAGTCTTAACACATACATTTTATAATCTTTGTTGTTGCCCCAAACTGGATTTGTCAACTTGCTTCGTGTGCTGTGATCAACTTGTTATGGACTGGGTGTTAGGTAATCAGCAAGCTGGCTGAATTTTAAACATAATTTCTTCTTTCTGGTGTTCTGATCCACAGAAACATAGTATACTGATACTCCTCACATCATGGCATATGAGAATGTAGTATGTGGCATCTTGAAGGTACTTTAAATTGTATGTCTTTGAGTTCTGTACTGAAAAATAAAACGACTGCAAACAATTTGACCTGCTTTCCTGCCCTCAAATTATTTAGTCCTGTAAATAGTGTTTTGTTGTACGTATTTGAAAACTATAATTAGTTTTTTTAATATTATAAAACATTTAAATGTTGTCAGCCGTCCTTTAAAAATGTACAATTCTTCCCGGAGTAAATACTACAACTAATTAAATACAAGTGAGATAGTATCATTTCTAATATCAAATATGTTCACTAACTTGATTTTCATTGTACGTTCCTTGTGGAAAGTTTAAGGTACTTTCCCATATCTCGACCTTGCAGTATTTTGGTGAGAAGGCTTATCAGTTCAGTCGACTGACTACACAGTCCCTCTGTGGAGATGCTGGGTGTTATCCCTACGTTCTCGGAGGAGACTGTTTGCACAGAGCCAGTTTCTGGCAAGTGAGGAGTCCTCTGCCTTGTCTTTTTGGAAAGTTTACTGTCTATTCAGTATTGAGTACTAATAAAAAATAGTTGTTAGGCAAGTAATAGATGGGCTTCAGATTGCTTTCCCTTCTCTCATTTTGTCCCTACAAGAAACCAGGGCAGATATTATTCCTACTTATGAAATAGAGTCCTGGGATATTAAGATACTTATATGCCCAAGGTTGTATTAATTACCATGTAGAGCTGATAAATACAATCAGTCCATCTGCAGTCTTCAGCCCAGTATTGTTTTCCATTAGATCTACTGAGTTGTACATACTAAATTGCACCCCAGTGTGAAGTCCTGTATCAATAAACAGAAATGAAGTTGCATCAAGTTGAGTCCACTGGTCAAAGTTCTGGTACTATTTTAAAGGGAAATATGTATTGAGTGGGATTTTTTCAGAGCCCTAGAAACTAAGGAACCAACTTCCTTTGTGTCATTGGTTCTCAACCAGGGACCATTTTGTTCCCCTAGGAGTCATTTGGCAATATTTGGAGATACTTTTGGTTGGCAGAACTGGGATGTATGGGCTCCTAGCATCTGGTGGGTAGAGGCCAGAGATGCTGCTGTACATCCTGTAATGCATAGAACAACCCCGCTTAACAATTATGTAGTCCAAAATGTCTGTGGTGTTGAGGTGAATAACCCCTGCTATTGTATATTGCAAAGAATGGATTACCAGAGGCCCTTGTTGCCAGAACCAATTGGAGTCCAAGGCAGGGAGGGAGCGGGTTGGGGAAGGAGGTGATTTCAAGTATGGCTGGACTGAGAGAGCTATTTTGATGAAGTTAGGCTTTAGTTAATTTCCCGTCCCTTGCCTGTTCTTTATGCCAACACTTGGCATAGCAACAGGGGAGAGAGCTGAAGAATATTTCTCTTCTAAGCTACTTGGGAGTCAGTGGTCCCATTCCAAGAGCTAAAGATGTCAGTCCGCTTCCCTGTGACACTTTGCAGCTTCACTGTGAACCAGTCGTGCATGCTGTCCAGGTCCTGAGATGCCTAGATACATGACTTTGTTTTTTGGCAAGATTGTAAGAATTAGAAACTAGCTTATTTATTTCTCAAGGTATCTTATAATCATAGTTCACCTGGGATGATATGAGTTTCTCACTGTTTCTATATCATGTGGCAAATGTGAGTTTCTTTGGCCAACAGAGAGTTGACCCTTAAACAACTTGGGGTTAGGGGCACCAACCCCCTGCATGGTTAAAAATCCACGTGTAACTTTTGACTCCCCAAAACTTTACTAATAGCCTGCTGTTTACCAGGATGCTTTACCAATAACATAAACAGACAACACATATTTTGTATGTTATATGTATTATATACCGTATTCTTATAATAAACTAAGCTAAAGAAAATGTTATTAAGAAAATCCTAAGGAAAAGAAGAATACATTTATAGGACTGTACTGTATTTATCCGAAAAAAGAATTGCGTGTAAGTGGACCCATGCAGCCCAAATCTGTGTTGTTCAAGGGTCCGCTGTACTCTTGCCTGATTTCATTAGTCTAAAATCAGGGAAACATGTTTTTTAAAGTAGACTTTATTTTTTAGAGCATTTTAAGTTTACAGCAAAACTGAATGGAAAATGCAAAGTTCCTGTGGGTCCCCTGCCCGTGAACAAATGTCTTTTGACTGGATTGCAATACTAATTTTCAAATAAACTTTATATAAATGCAAATATTATTCTGTTAAGGCCAAGTTAGGGGCTCCTTGGTTCCACTTCTCACTAAATGTAAAGCAAAAGTAAGGAGAAAATTGGTATTAACTGAGTCATGGGTATTTTCTTTTTCTCTATTCAGTGGAAAAGAGGGTCTCAAATCATCTCTACAGTCTTCTTAATTGACTTTAGCTACCTAGGTCAAGAGCATTAGTCTTCCTCGGAATTTTTCCACGTGGTTATACATCATCCTTTTATATCAGGGGGATTTTATTTCCCTCCTAGGAAGCTTTCCTTGTTTAGAGTTCCGTTTCTGGTTAATTGAAAACCATTTTAAGTTATTCCGTCTGATGATTTGATCACTTTAAAGGTTAGAAAGTGCCATAGTCAGCAAACCTTCCTGTACTGGAGAGTATTTTAGAACTTTGTTACTTTGTTACTGTGAATTGCCTCATGCAGTTGGGAGTCAGGGTGAAAATGACTATTGCATTGTTGATTAGAAATCCCTCCCACCCCCAGCCTAGCTGCAAAGTCTACTCTGTTTATTCAGCCAAAATATTTCTCTATCCCGCTACTCATGGCCAGTGGATATACTATAATGTTGCTGTGTTTCGATTGTGCCTTTTTTAAGTCATGGGTCTTATAGATCCATTAAAAAAGGCAATTAATAGTCTATACAGTGTAGATCAAGAGAGAGAGAGAGAGAGAGAGAGCTTGGTGTTATTAAGAAAAAACAACTCGGGGTCTGGGTTCAAGTCTTTATTAGTTATGTGACGTTGAGCAAATTATTCTGGAGTGTGTTCATCTGTTAAATGGAGATTATTGTCCCCGTTCCGCCTACGTCACAACACGAGGGCCAAATGAAACAATAAATAAGTGTGAGAGAGCCTTGTAAATTGTACAGCTCAGTGCACGTGTAAAGATGCAAACAGGAGGCGCCTTAGGAAATGCCTTGATTGTGAAATGAAAGTAGGTTTGAAGAATTTCTTTTCCCTTGTCTTGACTTGTCTGAATGGCATAAATTGCCTTTTCTTCATCTTAGTAATTCAGGGATGACTTTTGTTGGGTTTGGTTGTAGTTTGTTTGTTTTTTTTCTTTGCATGAATAAGGCCAGTAGGGTCAAATGCTTCACTTGCTGAAACATGATACATAGAACAGTAAATTGGTGCAAAGCAAAATTATAAAAAGACAATTCTACATTCACCAAATAGCACAGACCACCTGCTAGAATACCATCATCATCAGTGGCGATTGCTTATCAATTCTCTGCTCTTCTCAAAAACCTCAGTTGGTAGTTTGACCTACATTCCTGTTTTCAGTAAAACCGTACTCTACCACCTACGCTTCACCCCTTCCCCTCCAACCGATGAGTTACCGTGTGTGGATTCTGGATGGTGGTAGGTCAAGTTTAGTTACGACTTGTCAGAAGCCTTTTACATTGATGTGTCTTGTCAGGGATGACACTATTCATAAGTAGAACCAGAGAACTAACTGTAGGACTCCAGGACTTGAGTTTTAAATGATCGGTAGAACTGTTGCAATAGGGCAGGCAGGCTGCGCTGGAAATTATCCCATCTGAAAGGTAGCTTAGCCCCTGCCTACTCGGCCTTTATGACTAATGGAAAAATGCTCTTTTCAAATTCAAAAGCCTATTCATTACTGCCTTTCTCCTCTGAAATGCATTACCAGTTTTATCATCAGGAAGAACTTAATTATTTTTCCTTTTCTATTGGCTTATGTTTATTCTTCATAAAATGACTTTTCTTCCACTTAACGGGCTCAGAAATAAGCTCCTATATTGAACTTTGCAGGCTTGATAGCATAAATCAACTCAGCTGGCCAAATGCCTCACTACCTGAAACTTCATAACGTGGCTGAAACTAAATTGTGCTCTGGAGCATTGAGTCTTTAAACCGGCTTAGTGATTTACAAACACAAAATGGTGAAGAGCCTCTAAGAAGGACAAGACGCTCGCTCTCCTGATCCTTGAGCAAGTTCTTCCTCACTTATTTCAGGGGCTCTGAGCTCACGAGAGAAATCCTAACCCAAGTTTATCTTGCTAGGAAAACCCATCTTAAATGCTCAGTAAAGAAAGAATAATTCTTCTCCCGCTTAACCACGAAAGAACAACATCTGTTTCTAACGTCAGCTTTTTATTTTTTTTTTTTTTTATCTTTCATTTTTTTGTTGGTAAATCTCCCAGACAACAGCAGTTCTGTAGAGAGTTTAAATATGAAGGAATGGCAGGACGGGCTAAGGGCACTTCTACCCAACATTAACATCAACTTTGGTGGACTGCCCAATTCTTCCTCCCCCTCCAACGCCAACCACACTGCACCAACGTCCAACCCCGCCACCACCGACAGCCTGAGTTGGGACAGCCCTGGCAGCTGGACAGACCCAGCCATCATCACAGGTAACTTTCTCGCTCCTTCGGCTCCACTGACTGCCATCCATTTGGTTTTTAGCACAGATTAAACGCAGACAGAGGTCTCTTCAACATCGGCTTCTTTCCACAAAGCCACACGCGTGGGGTGGCCTGTGTCGTTCTCTGGGGTCCTGCAGTCTCGGTTAGCTGTGTTGGCCTCGCTGTATCAAAAGGCATTTGGTGCCTCGGTTGCTTCTCTGGGTGTAAGTAGGTGCTAACGTCTGGCAGCACGCGCGCATGTTTCAAGTCTCAAAGAACAAAAGTGTCTGACTTACCCTTTTAAAGGAACATACTCCACTTTTGAAAATAAAGCTCTCTATTATAAGGCTATCTTGTTTACGTACCCCTGTTAGAGAAGGCGAAGCGCGATTGGGAGATGATGGCATACAATTCTGGGGGCTACTTTCCGCAGCTCTGCCTCTGTGACAGTGGGGGACGATGTCTATGCCCCTGAAGAAGAGGCATGGGTTTCTCTAGCAATGAATCATGGTCCTTGTGGGCGGAGGATTCAAAAGAACATAAGATTAAAAAGGTCTCCTCTGGAAGGAGTTTAAGATTTGTAAGTTTTGTTTCTTTTTGGGTAAACTAATCACCTGAGACATTTTTTGTTTGTTTGTTTGTTTGTTTGTTTGTTTGTTCGATGGGTTTCTTACTCTTGTTTCACAAACTCACCATTTCCCCCCTTGTTTTTCTGTTCTCTCCTTAGGTATTCCAGCAACTTCAGGAAACAGTTTAGACTCTCTTCAAGATGACAATCCTCCACACTGGCTAAAATCCCTTCAGGCCCTCACAGAGATGGACGGCCCCAGTGCTGCTCCATCGCAGACCCACCACAGCGCCCCCTTCAGCACACAGATCCCTCTGCACAGAGCCAGTTGGAACCCCTACCCTCCTCCTTCAAACCCTTCCAGCTTCCACTCCCCACCCCCAGGCTTTCAGACAGCCTTCAGACCCCCCAGCAAAACCCCCACAGATTTACTACAGAGTTCAACACTGGACCGCCATTAGGGAAAGAGGAGAAACCATTAGAAAACGCAGGATTTGTCCCGCCCTGTTTTCTCCCTCTTGGCCCACACCCACAGCTCCCTTCTCATTCTTACGTTCTGAAGAATCCAGTTCCCGATCAACTTTTTTTTTTCTCCTCACCCCCAGATGCAATGCGATCACAGGGTCATTACCATCTCTTTTTTTTCAATTGTAAAAGTTTCTGTTGATCCAGCATTTGAGTGACACTGTTGAATGTTTCCTAAAAATGCCTTTTTAAGGAGGGACAAAAAAAAAAAAATCAAAGGGCAGTCTCAATACTTAGAAAATTACTGTTTGTCTGTTGCGCATAATAATGACATAATCTGCTTAGCAGAAAATGACGATTAATCTTTAGGAAAGGTCAAGTAAATGCATTATCAACTGCAAAAGTTTTGAAAACCAGGTTAATTGAAATGAGATTGCTAAGTGCATGGGGGAAAGCAGTGGTCCTGACATCCATCTTGTATTCAGCTTATCACTATTGCAGGGAAAATGCTTTTAATTTAATTTAATTTTTAATTCTTCGGGCAAGTTGATGGAGAGGACTTGATTGTGTTGTTAAGCAAAAGAATTTATTGGAAGTTGATGGAAAGACAAATTGATCTGTAGCAGTAACTGGCCTGTTGCTAAAGAGTTGATAAGGAGGGGAGAAGTGATTTTTTATTTTTAAAGGAAAAAAAATTTTTGGCTTTAGATTTAAAGTAAATTCAAATGTTTTAAAGAAAAAAAGTATTCACAGATTTAATACCTATGCATAACATAAGAGCTGAAATATAAGTGATTTCTTCGGTCTTTCTCCTCTGTCAGAATCTTTTTTTCTTTTCCCTTAAAATTCGCCTGACTGGGGCACTCTGAGATAGCACTGCTCTGGGGCCATCTGATCACCATCAGGAGCAAATCTCTGACCTCCTTGCCTGCAGCTTTTACTTAACCCTGTAGTTTCTGGACGTTTGTGCAGTATTGAAAAGACAGGAGAAAAGAAAACAGAAACCTGGTTATAACCTGACGCTAAAACTAAAAACAAGGAAATGTACCTCTTTCTTCAGAATTAAAACTAAAATCTTAAATAAAACAGAAAACTTGATGATGACCCTTGGGTTGTTCTTGTTTTTGTTTTTCCATTTTCTTATACGTGAGCTTGAGACATTTTGCGATAGCAGTCGTCAGATGTTTTCGTTGCTCTCCCGTCGTCAATAATAGGAAAAATGGTACAGAAGAAGAAATCAGAAAAAGAATTCATCTTACCGTCGGTCTTTGCCATCTTTGAACATCAGCCCGTCTTGTCCTCAAGACTTCCTCTCCCGGTGGCTTTCGGTAGAAGATAACTTCCCTGTTATCTATTGTGCTTCCCTGCTATTGTACTATGCAGGCCAGACCTCAACCGAGAAGACTCGTGAGCCAGGCAGGAGCAGATGGGCTGATGATGTGCCGAGACGTTGGTTGGCTTGAGAGGCCTGGAGGGAGGAAGAGCCATTGCGCTGTGCAAGTAGCAGTTCCTTGTGTGAGCGCCATGATAGGAAAGAGATTGGGAGAACGCTGATGTCGACATCCCACAGACACCTCTTCTGTGACCAACCCATTCCAGGGAATACCCAACAATGGGGAGAGGGTCACATCACTGACTAGCAGAGGGTGGGGGACAGAATGAAATGTTCCCTCCCAGGTTCTTAAGAATCTGCGTGGTTTGCATTTCCTGGCTTGGATTTACGTTGACAAGTCCGAAGATGGAGTTGGGGTATTTTCAGCACATGATTCATTAACGGAATCTTTGTCAAATGAATTAAGTAGGTATTGTAAGTCATGCATTTCACATTGGTTTCTTTTTCTTGCCTATACTTTGTACTTCAATTTGCTACCAAAAACCTAAATAAATAAATAAATAAATAAATCCGTAAATAAGCAAAAAACACAAAAACACACACACAAAAACAATTTCCACACAGTTTTTGAAAAATAAACAGGATAATTTCAAGTCTCACCACAAAAACAGATGTTGACCAGATGAGTAGTAAATTGGTTTTTTGTTTTTTTTTTTTTCTTGAATCAAGAGGTTACTCTGTTAGAGGACTAGAAACTGCAGACTCTCTATGTCCTGTGAACTTTGCTTCGGTCTCCTGAGTGATAGACCAACACACGGATACTATTCAGGTAGCAGTGAATTGTGATCGAGGCTTTTGGGGGAGGAGGGCTTGGATATTCCTATTCCTGAGAGAGGGGTATATCAATACAAACGTTGCTTTTTCTGTAAAAGAAGAGACATTCTACCTTGCAATCTGTGCTGTGATTGATTGTATGTATGTTCAATGTATAGTCTTACACATAAGACTATAAAACTTAAAGAGTAATAAATAAAAGCCTGTGTGCCTCCCACCCAAGTCAAACGTAAAACCAGCAATATCTTGAGGACTCCTCTGGCCCTCTCCAGTTATACTTCCTTATCTTTTTTCACCATCCACAAGTAACTATTCTGTTGATTTTTGTGTTAATCTTTATTTTCTTTGGAGTCTTGCCACTGACGTGTGTATCCCTGAAGAATACATTGTTTGGGTTTTAAGAGCTGAGTAGTAAACCAAAATCTAGCTAGCTGTGTAAGAATAGGGCAGTACGGTCACTATTACATCAAGGCTTTAAGGAGAATAGATAAACTAAACATTCTCTGGGTCATAGTCTGGCTTTAGCTTCACTGATAACTTATAAAAGCCAGTTCTGGGGAAGACTGTGCAAGTTCACAAATGAATCCTGGAAAACAGGTTCCACTGCGGGCAAGGTGTCCGGCAGGGCTGTTTTGGGACTCCAGTCCTGGATGGCTGGCAGAGACATGGTCTGGAGAAGTAGTCTGCTGTCTCTTTTCTGTGTCTAAGCTCACCATGGCTTCCCTCCAGTCCTCTGAAGGAGCCAAAGTGTAACCCGTGGGATGGGGTGTTTAACATAGGCTGATCAATTCACCCTCCAGGGCATGGTGGAGAGAGCAGAAATTTTATTAGGTTTGGTCAAAATCAGATAAGTACGAAAAAGAACCTGAACCAAACTGACTTAGGCAGTCTTTTGGTATAAGAGCAGTGGGAGTCTTGGTGTCACCAACCCTCAAGATGTCTCTCCTGGGTCAGATCTGGTGCACAGCTGCCGTTCCTGACATTTCCTTTCACCGCTCTCCTTTCGTGCGTGTTTCCCCACCCCATATTCCTCCTATATGTTATATCCTAGTTTTGGGGTTTGTTTTTTTTTTGTTTTAATTCTCCAATTTTGTTGGAGTGACATTCTCCACTAACTTCTTGAGAAAGGTGTGTGGGAGATAAACAGTAGTAATTTGCGTACCTGGAAGGGAAATAGTTGATAGTTTGATGGATATAGAATTCTAAATTATGATATTTTTTCTTTTAGAATTTTTTTTTTAATGTTAGAGAGAGCTCAGGCAGGCGAGGGGCAGAGAGAGAGGGAGACACAGAATCTGAAGCAGGCTCCGGGCTCTGAGCTGTCAGCACAGAGCCCAATGTGGGGCTTGAACCCATAAACTGTGAGATCATGACCTGAATTGAAATCGGATGCTTAACCAACTGAACTACACAGGCACCCGTGGAATTTTAAAGTCATTAGTCTACTGTCTTGTTTCCAGTATTGCATATTGATCCTTTATGTGTAATCTTTTTTTGTCCCTCTCTGGGAACTTACAAAAACTGTCTTTAGTGTTCTGGAATTTCTCAATGATGTTCCTTTGTATGACTCAATTTTAATTCATTGTGTTGCACACAATTCGGTACACGGTAGATTTTTAAGACCTGGTGACTCCTGTCCTTCAGTTCTGGGAAATTTTCTTGACTTATTTCACTAGCAAATTTCTTGCTATTATTTTCTCTGTTCTCCCCTTTTAGAAATCCTGTCTTTCAAATATCAGACCTTCTGGATTTTCCTTTTGCTTTTCTTTTTTCCAATTTTCCATCTGTGTCTTTGCTCTTCTTTCTAGAAAGTTTTATTTTAGTGTTATTGTTTATATTTGTAGTTTTATTCTCCTTGGGTTGTTTCTGTTTCTCTGTTGGTTTTATCTGTTTGCTTTGATCTCTTTCATATTAAAGACTTCTCAGATCCTTGATCACCCGCTTGTGAATAAGACCGTAAAAAGCTGATAGAAAGGTTTGGAAGGATGAAGCTTTGCTAGCTTTGAACTTCACTATTGGGAGATGTAGATGGGCTCTGTGTTGGGGAACCCCTTGTGTCAATGTCTTCAGGCCTTTTCTTTGGGGTTGGTCTGTTCTGTAAGGAAGAATTGTAAGATGGCTGGCTTACAGGGTAAGGGTCTGACTGCCAGAACTATACTGGTAGTCTCTGTATTCGTTATGCATCTATTTACTTAATCCCTGTCTTGAGGTCTTTCCTTTCTGGGGATTAAGTCTGCAGACATCTGCCCACTTAGGAGACATGTGGTTGCATCATGGTGTTGAGTGGGGAATGAAAGTAGGGAACTAACTTCTTACCATGGTCTTCTCAGTAGTCTTTATTAAAAAAAAAAAAATTAATGTTTATTTTTGAGAGAGAGCGTGAGCGAGGGAGAGGCAGCGAGAGAGGGAGACACAAAATCCAAAGAAGGCTCCAGACTCCGGGCTGTCAGCACAGAGCCCGCACGGGGCTGGAACCCACGAACTGTAAGATCATGACCTGAGCCGAAGTTGGATGCTTAACTGACTGAGCCACCCAAGCGCCTCTCAGTAGCCTTTATTTTGTCTGCACCCAGCACATTTTATCCTTGGTTCCAGGGGCACCTGGCACTGTCGGCTTCTGTGTTCTTGAAGATTCTGTGGTGTCAAGTGGTTTGGATCTCAGCTTTCCCCACTGCTGGCTTGAGCTTTGTCAAAGCAGCTGAGTTCACTCAACCGTCTACTTGTAGGTTGTCCGTTTTGTTCTGTTGTCTCCTCTCCTGTTCTCATATTTTTTTCTGTATTCTAATTTCAGTAGACCTTTAGGTAGAAATGAAGTTGAATATGTAGGTTTAATCTACATATTCACCTGCCCACACTTGTTTTGTTTACCTTCAAGTGGTTTCTCTCTTTTAAACATCCTTTTTCCAGTGAAGCTCTTTTGGTTTATAGTCAATAGGTTACTTTCCAAAAGCTCATCATACAGGGGATTACTGAGATGGTTAAAATTTTAGTCTGAATGTCAGAAGGCAAGTTTTACTGCAGCTTGAGGGGGGACAAGTGGGACAAGCTGGGACCGCAGCTTGAGGGGGGACAAGTGGGACAAGCTGGGACCGCAGCTTGAGGGGGACAGTGTTGCCAGTCATGGATGTAGGTCATTTTCTGGGCGACAGTGAATGAGGATGATTCTACAAATTGCAGCGGAGAAACGGATACCCTATCCTTAACTGTATACGAATTGTACTTTGTGAGTAGGTAATACATGTCAACAATGTCTTTCCACAAGGATTTTATCCTTTAGAGGGTGAAAATCATTATTCAATCGGGGGTAACCCAAGTAAGCTGGGAAAGAACATTAATATTGGCTCAGATGTGAAGGGCACAACTGATAAGGAAGAATTGGCCAATTCCCATTTGATCCGTCCCTGCGGGAAACTGAGCATAGTAGGCCGATGTGTGTAAGTAGAGTGGTACCTCCTTCCACAGCATCCCTTCGTAATCGCAGGAAGTAGGTGTACAAGAGCAATAGAAATTAGGCTAAATAGAATTTGTGTGGGGGGAGCTGGGTGATTTAAAAACTCTAAGGCTTATAAATAAGAGCATTTAAAGAGAAATAATGATCTGCAGCTTTCTTACTTTCGCCTTTACTATTTGCAAGACTAAAATACTGTGATTAAAATGCCATGCCTATTACATACAATCTAGAAGATTTTTTTAAATTTTGTTCCAGGAGCATGAATTCCTCAGCTTTTATCAGTCTCTATAATATGCAAAAAGCAGATAAATAAGCCCAAAGAAGTTGGGTTTTTGTCCTGGGTCACAGATTTAATAGCAGAGCTAGGACTAGTTATTACCCATTCTCAATCACATTTATCCATGACGTGGGTCATACTCCTTTCCTGTCTCAAAAGTTTCAAGTGCTTTGCCAAATTTCTTGCTTATATTTATAGAATTACTGCGATAAGGGTGAGATTATCTGTTTCTCCTTTATTTTAGCTAAGTAGTGGTGGGAGAAAAAGGTTTGAAGAGATACCCTTTGTCCCAAATCACAGAGGGTGAGCCAAAGGTTGGTTGGGAGATAGAACCCTCAGGGACTTCTTGACTGTTTTGTGCTTATACTGAGTTTTATTTACAATAAATTAGACTACCAAGTTAACCAGTATCTTCTGGATCTTTCTACAGATAAGGAACAAGGACAAAGTTACTGTCTTCAGGTGTTTGAAGGACAGTTACATAGGAAGGAAATAGGATGCAGATGCAAGTGGAAGTAAAACGTGAAAAGGAGAGCTGGGTTTAATTTAGCCTAACACTTTTTTCAAACATATACGGTGGGCCAGGCATAATGCCAGGTTCTTCAGGACGTACAAAGATAAAATGATCCCTACTCTCATAATCTGGAAAAGTGTGGATAGTCAACTCTAAAACAAGACTGAATGTGAGTGTCAGAGGTACAAAATGTCAAAGTGGCTCAAACTGTTGAGAGCTGTAGATTAGCTGAGACTCGGGGAGTGCGGGATACAGTCTGAGCGAAGAAAGGCTTTGTGATGAGATTGCATAGGATATGTTTGGGGATTGCATCTCAGTTTGGAAGAGACCTGGGGTTTGTGCAGGGGGCTTGTGAGAGAGAAATCCTGAGGGTGCATTGGGCACTGCTTTTGTTGCAAGTGAACCTTGACGATTTCTATTTCGGGGGAGAGATATGATAGGATTGTGCTTTATAAATATACAGCCCTAGATGGAGATGGTTAAGATGGGAGGGATGCTGGGGCTTCTTTTGGTTAATGAAAGAACCCAAAGGACCTAGTGTTTGGCCCCAGAGGGGCCATTGATGACTCCCTGAAATTGTCTGCAAAATATAGTCTGTGCATATGTATTTTATCAAAACAAAAAAGATCCATGATACAATAAAAAGTCTGGCCAATAAACTAGAGAAATAGTCCAGCTAAAGGTTATTGGTTGATAAGGGGGTTGTGAATGGAAAGAAGGAGAAAGAATTCAGGAAGGATTTCTGAAACTTGAATCTTGGCAAGTTACTGGATGCAGTTAAAGGATAAAAGAAAAATAATTTCAGAACCTTCTTAGGTTTCGCCTAGATCCTCCACCAGACTGTAAGCTCTTTGAGAGCAGGGAACGCATCTGCTTGTTAAATAACCCTTCTGGCCCCAGCTCTTAACCAAGCGCCCGGCACATAGTAGCTATCCTCTCGCAGTAACTATTTACTTGGATGAGAGTGAAATATAGTATGGCTATGGTTGTGAGCCAGATAACTGGAAATAAATGTATTGCACTTAAAAGAAAAGTGGATTTGTGAAAACGAACTAGTTTAAAAAGAAGATGGTTCTTATTTTTGGATTTGTTGAGTTTGAGGTTTTAGCAAGTCGTCCAGGTGGAGGTGTCCAGGAAATGGTTGGAAATTTGGGTGGGACTTAGGGGAAAGGCCAGAGGTAGAAATATAATTTGGAGTCCTCTTGATAGGGGAGAGACTGAGATAGATATACTGGGAAAAAGAGAGATGAGTGGTGTGAAACAAAGGAAAACAGTATATATTGTCAGTGTAGGACCTTTTCTAGGCAAGAGTTATTCAAAATGGCATTCTCTATCAGGGTTTCATCAGGAAACCAGGGATTCCACACCCACTGGAAAGGCAGGGAAAGGAAAAGTCAGGAGGATCTCTGCTGGCTTTCAGGAGACCTGGAAGTTGCCGGAGTCAGAAAAGCCTTCACCAAAGAGCTCTCGGCTGCTTGCAACACCAACTTGGTGATTCTCAGGAGGTCTCTGGGAAGCAGCTACCAAAAACCCACATTTGTCGATGGCCACCTACCTGTCCATAGCTGTCGCCTCTAGAAGTGAAGCCACTTCTCTCACCTTTCACATTTTACCTACGTGCCTCTTATCAGCAGGATCTAACCTGGGATCCTGATGGAAGGGATCAGAACTGGGATGCAGAGGAGAGGGGTGCAGGGTGTGGGGCTAATGAGTAACTGTCAACACTCAAACTGGCTCCTGTGGTTTTGCAGCATCTAGAATGGGTCATGTCACCTCCTGGTCAATACTTTCTAAAAGCTCCCCCACCTCCAGTACGTTCATAATGAAATTTAAGTTTTGCTAGTGTGGCACCCAGGGCCCCCTCCCCTAACAGACAGAATGGTATTCTCTATTTCATGAGACTATGCACCTGTTCCTTGCATATCTGGAATGCACACACCATTCATATATATATACCTCATATATCCCTTATATATGCCTTCATCAATGAAGGGATGATTCTTTTTGTTTACACATACACAGGGCTAAGCATACTACCTGACCTTCAGTATGAGTAAATGAGGGAAGGAAGGAAGGAAATTTTGGAGGCTAGGGTGGTATTAAATTTTATTGGCAGGAGATCAGTAATAATCTTCAAGGGCCTGGCTTTAATCCAGTGGAGGTACTAAAAAAATTTTTATAAAAGCCAATTGCAATAGGTTGAAGAATGAAGTATGACTAGGAATTAAAGAATTGGAAATAATTTACTGCAAAGAAGTTTGATAAAGGGATACTGACAACATAGCTTGAGAGGCACACACAGAAGAGGAGAGGCTCCTTCCCACCCCGAAGGAAGTCAGGTTGGGGTCATAAGCCCGTTAGAAGTCAGAGAAGACAAACTATTTGAAAAAGTGAATTTGAATAAGATGACAATTGAACAGAAGCAAGAGCACAAGTGGAGGTTTACTCTTAGGAAGAGGGATGCTTTTCCTTCCAAGCTAGTAGCAAATAAGAGATAGGATTTTGAGGTAAAGACCAGAAATGTTAAGGGAATCCATTCTTAGGGATTATGGGTTATGCTCCGTAGTATGAAGAAGCCAGGCCTAGAATGGGGATTTGGAGCTTGAGAACGTACTAAGGCACAACTACCATTTTGGTAAAAGTATAGATAAAAAGAATGGTAAACAAGTAGCAAGGGTCTAGGTGAGGTTGGCATATATCTGAAATGGACCCAATTGGAATTATTTGATGTTGCCCAGAAGGCTTATCAGTGTGGGAGTAAAAGAAAGGAAAGGAGGTGGTGCAGATCACCAGAAATAGACATGGCAGAAAATCTGGGGGACTTCGGGAGGAGTAGAGGTATCAAAGTGCTTACCATAAGGTTTGGGCCCATAGAAGGCCAACAGAAGAGGATGTTCTTAAACCACACCTCAGTCTCCCGGGAGACAGAGCCATGTGAAGGAAGAGCTCACCAACTAAGAAGTTGGACCCCTCTGTGATCCCTAAACTTTCTTCCAAAATTCAGGATTTTATGATTCTTTGGGGATTACTGACAAAAGCCAGAATTCAAAATTAAGGGTAAAACTTAACAGAATGTACACAGAAGTCTTTTATAAAATTCGCAATACCCAAATTCCATAGATTGAGTTTCTTCCAGGGACATCTGTATTTTCTTGTCAATAATACCCGTATCACTTTTTTAGAATTCTAAACACTTATTGAACACAGAGTTACTAGGCTGTGACATGTTTTAGTGATACAGTTGAGAATAAAACAGACGTGGTTCTCTTCTTAGAGCTCGTATTTGAATGATAGAGATAACCATTAAGCAAACAGTCCAGCAGTGACTACACGGTCATATCAAAAATACAGAAATACATGCTTATAACCTTAGGATAAGGAAAACATTTGTAAGAGAAACTCAAAATACAAGACCCAAGAGGCAAAATATTAATCAATTTACTAAACCTAAATTTTATAGACACTTTAAGACAAAACACCATAAACAAAACTAGATCAGCAACGGACTGGGAGAAAATACTTGCAAGCTATGCATTAAAAACCTTAAATAACCTCAAGATTCCCAGGCTCTCGCTAAGAGGCCCCAGACAGGAAACAGCAGAAGTGTTACTGCTTACTTCCTCTGTGGCCTGGGGAAGGACCACAGCACCCATGTCGGCCGGCCTGTGTCTTCATCTAGGCATCAAGTTCATTGTACACAGATGGCTGTGAGGCTCAAAGGAAATACAGTAAATGAGAGCACTTTGAAACTGACATGCACTACAAATGCACGGAATGACTGTTGTAATTGCTGCAAAATGCTCTCTTCTCATGAAACACCGCTGTCAAGCTTTAGACTGGTGGCTGCCGGTATGGGCTTAAGCTTTTAGCCGTCTGGATTTCTTTAGTGTCAGTCAAGGAGTCCCTGGGCACCCCCCACAGGCCGCACTGTACTCTGGATGTCACTCCCCCTGGGAATGGCACCCACAGTGTCCCTTCAAGAAGACCTGTAGTTCAAGTGGCTTCCAGGTTTGAATTCTGCTACCAACCGCCCTGGGGGATGCGTTGGGTCTGATTACCTCAGATGATCAGGATGACAACTTTGAGTAATTACCCTTATTATGTTTGACGCGTAGAGAGCTAATCGTAACCAGATGTTGTGGTAACAACAACTGTTCTCCCCGCTTTTCATTTCTGCGGAAGATGCTCCTATACGGTATGTGGCAGGGTTGGTAAAGTGTATTTTGGAATCCTGTATCTCAGAAGTCTTTTACAGACCACCTAATGTGTCCTTATGTATCATTTTAACACGGTACAGATGGATAAATATTTTGTTTATTCATTCCTTGAACAGACATTTATTGAATACCCACCGGTGAGATTACCAAGGATGAAAAGACATGTTCCCGACCACCAAGGAGATCACAGGCTCGAAAGGGGAGACTGACATCAATATTTCTTAAAGCTTTTTGATTGAAAAATAGAAGACATCACGAAAAGCACATAAATCCTAGATCTGCAAAGTGATGTAGTAACATGGTGGAGAGAAGGTTTAGTTCAGCTATGGAGGATCAGGGCCAACTTCACAGGGGAAGGAAAATGGAAGCTGGGCTTCAAAGGATGAGTGGAGTTTGCTAGGTGAAGGCCAGGGATTTGAGAGAGGGCACAGAGGATGGAGAGGACAGGGCAGGCCAAGCAGGGAGGTGGCAGGTGCAGGAGAGTGACAAAGGCATGGAGGGGCTTACCAGGTAGTGGGGTGTGGTTGGGGTATTGTTGGAGGAGGAGCAGGAGGTAACCCGGGAAGGTAGGTTGGGGCCAGATTTCAAAAGGCCTTGACCCCCAAGTTGAGGACTGTAGGCTTTTCCTTGTAGTCAACATGTCTTACAAAATTTTTTTAACTGATTACATTTTTTAAATTTAAATTCAAGTTAGTTACTGTAAAGGGTTGTCATGCCTTCAGGAGTAGAACCCAGTGTTTCAACTCTTACATATGACACCCAGTGCTCATCCCAACAAATGTCCTCCTTAATGCCTGTCACCCACTTAGCTCATCCCCCAACCCAACACCCCTCCAGCAGCCCTCAGTTTGTTCTCTCTATTTAAGAGTCTTTTATGGTTTTGACTGTACTCGACAAATGAGTTGTGGGAGAAGAAAAACTAGAAATAAGGAAACCAGTTAAGAAGCTATTGAGAATAATCCAGACACAGAAGGACCAATACTATAAGATTCCAATTCTATGAGGTACTAAAAATAGTCAAATCCATAGAGGAAGAAAGAATAGTGAGGAGAAGAGCAAATTAGGAGTTTCTATTTAATGAGTACAGAGTTTCAGGTTTAGGGATTAAGGATGTTGGAAAGGCTCTGAGATGGTTTGGACAATGAACGTACTTAATGCCACTAACTGTTCACTCAAAACGGGGTAAAACAGTAAATTTCATGTTATGTGCATTTTTACCACAACAAAAAGCAAAGCTATTGCTGTCGTCCTGGTGAGAAAGTGCACACAAGTCTGAATTGAGATAATGAAGATCAGAGAAAAAGAGTAACTCTTTTTTTCTTTTTTTCCTTTTCAATCAGAGTAATTTTAATTCAAGCAACATTTCTGAGAGATAACTGGCAGGACTTATGTCTGAAGGAAGAGGTCAAGTAAGAGAAGGGGGCAGAAATGACAGAGGTCTTTGATGGAGATAACTGCGTATATGTTTGTTCAGGAGGAAGAGAATGAGGACTTTGATTTTGGGGGGTGTGCTGTGCAGTGAAAAAGTAGGTGTATGTACACGTACACACACACACACACACACACACACAAGTGGAGCTCAAGTAAGAGGACAGGGGTAGAGATAACAATTTAGGGATTGTCAGCGTGCAGGTAGTATGGAACTGAAATCATTTAGGGAAGCATCGGGGGTGGGGGAGCCATTAATGAAACCTTGGAGAACACCAGCTAGTAAGAGTGAGAGGAAATTGAGAAGAAAAGGGTGTCATGGTCAATTATGTCAAATGCTATGGGGGCCAGTTAGGATGAAGACAATGGAAATGGTAGAGTTGGAAATTAGGAGGTCAGAGGGAGCTTCTCCAGAGGGAAGGAAGTGATATCATCATCGTACGTGAAGAAGTGAATGGGAAGTGAGGAAATGGAGGTAGCTAGTGGGGATGATTTTTTTTTTGAATACGAGATTCTTCATCTCTTTTGCACCAGAAATTTTATTATTTATTATTATTTTATTTTATTTTAAAGAGAGAGAGAGGGCATGAGCCAGGGAGAGGGGCAGAGGGAGAGAGAGAGAGAGAGAGAGAGAGAATCTCAGCCTCCATGCTCAGCATGGAGCTGATGTGGGGCTCGATCCCACGACCCTGGGATCATGACCTGAGCTGAAATGGAGAATCAGACACTCAACCAACTGAGCCACCCAGGCACCCCCCAGAAGGTTTATTATTAATCTTCATTCTTTTTTAAAAAAAAATTTTTATGTTTATTCATTTTTGAAAGATAGAGACAGAGCACAAGCAGGGGAGGGGCGGAGAGGAAGGGGGACACAGAATCTGAAGCAGGCTCCAGGCTCTGAGCTGTCAGCACCAGAGCCTGACGCGGGGCTCAAACTCACGAACCGTGAGATCATGACCTGAGCCAAAGTTGGACGCCCAACCGACTGAGCCACCCAGGCGCCCCATTAATCCTCATTCTTAATCTGTTTATGTGCTTCCTCTTCAATTCAAGTCCAATCTCACCTGTTTGCCACTGGTTGACACTGTCTTCAGTGAAACCTTCTAACTCTGTGACACCCTCAGCCTCTCTTCTCTGTCTTAAACTGAAGATAGAAAACACCAAAACCTCTTTTGTAATTACAAATGATACCGTGTAGATGGCTCCTATTTCGGTGGGAAACTGGGCCTTGTAGAGTCTCTAGAGAATCTCTGTGTCTTCAGAGAATCTCTTCAACAACATAATGATTCACTCCTCTTTGTAGATGAGGATGATTTTCTTGATTCTGAAACGTAAGGACTTAAACTTACATATTCAGCGCTCATGATGCACGTTGTTGACATGTGATAAGCTGGGTGTTAGAAAACCCGGATCCTACTTCTGTTTGCCTCTAACCACCTGCGTGGTGCTGAATAAGTTAGGTCATTTTGCTCTTCTGGATCACAGGTTGCTCATCTATAAAATGAGCGGTTTAGATGAAGGGATTTTGAAAATTCTTCCCTGTTCTGATACATTCCCACTCAGTTACCTTTGTGACTATGGCACCTATTTGCCAGGTGATTGGCCAGGGCCAGGGGGGCTGTGTGCAACTGGGGAAGATGGGAAAACTACTGGTCTTTATTGGGACTTGGTTTTTATGACTCACTGTCACCAGGTATCACTTAGTCCCCTTCCCTGTTGGGCTCCAAGGCCTCATGACTTACATGGTTTCTGGCTTCCCTGGCCCAATCTACTAAGCCCTTCTCCCAAGCTGGCTTCTTAGGGCCATGGACTTGGTTGATGGTTTTCTTTTAGGCCAAGAGCTGATCTGCAAACTCTGGGGCAGAGGAGGTGGGAAGAGGACATGGGGCCAAAAAGCCCTAATGAAGTGAGTTGAGATTCTCCCGATGCCCCAGTATGGACCGTGTTCCTTCCCGTGTGATCCGTGCGCCAACATTCAAGTCACACGTGAGGCCAGCCTGGCTGAGGTGCTGGTGGAGTCCTGGTACAAGCACCTAAAAATAGTGGATATGGGGCTGAACTTATCCATAAGTTAATGAAGAAACCTGCCAGTGATGACGAGGAAGCTGGCACGTTTCCCGTTCAGATCAACAGTTCCGGATGAGCCAGCACATGTTTGTTGGTGGGGCTGAGCTCAGTCTCGGGCTGCCAGTAAAGCTCCCTGGAGCAGGCTTCTTGCCAGACATTCAGAAAAATTCACTTGTCGCTGGTGCATGTGCTCTCAGATGAGATGACTCTTCCGTGGAGGACCGTGGGGGATTTCCACGTAGGTGCCCTGCATCACGGCCGGTTTATGCCAGGCCTTCTGGTTTTGATTTAGCCAAAGTCACCTGAGGTTTCCTTTCGCGTCTGGCCCTTGCTGGTGTATGCTGGTCGTTGTGAGGTTTTACATCGACAGAGGGAAGGGCGGCAGCCTTCTCGGTGCGCTGATAGTAGGAAAAAGGCAAAACGTGGGGCAAGGGGCTAGCAAAAATGTGGGGGCAAGAAACTGGTTCTGAATGCTGGAAACAACAACCCTCCAGTACTGCAGGGAACATATTTCTGGGGAGAAAACCCAGAGTGATTCCGTCACGGAGCGTCCCAAATGATTTCAGTAAAGTCACTCGATAGTCCCCGCTGTCCCCGAGTTGGAATACAGATCTGTTTCATCGTCTGTTGGTGAGGTCTGCAGTGGAGTGAAGCGACCTCCTTATGTCTATGCCAAGAAACTATGGGGGAAGAAAGTGTGTCGTCAAGTGTAACATCAACCAACCTGCCATCCACTGGGACCATGGCATGGTTTCACCCCACAGAACCATCCTTTGAATTGTAACCGCTTCCATGGGGACACAGAGTGGGGGGTCCAATGGAGAGAGCAGGCCTTTAACCTGAGCCCTTGGCCCCTCCACACCTCCAGTTCTTCCATTTCACAGCCTCCCTCCTTCAGGAAGCCCTCCCTGGCTGCAAGAGACCCAAGCATTTATAAATGAAACTCTCCCCCAGGACATCTGGCTTTGTCTCCTCTGGGACTCATTTTTGTCAGATTCCAGTCACCTCTTTTATTCTCTAATGCGTTAAATGGCCTAACTGGGATCCCAGAGCGGTCACTGGTCTGGGAACACGTTTTAAGCTAATTATTGGAGGCTTAGTGACAGTTCTCGGAGCCAGGCTCATCACCTTTCGGTGTTCAGAAGCAGGGGGTCTGTTGCATTAAAACCACTGACTTTTGGGCGCCTGGGTGGCGCAGTCGGTTAAGCGTCCGACTTCAGCCAGGTCACGATCTCACGGTCCGTGAGTTCGAGCCCCGCATCAGGCTCTGGGCTGATGGCTCAGAGCCTGGAGCCTGTTTCCGATTCTGTGTCTCCCTCTCTCTCTGCCCCTCCCCCGTTCATGCTCTGTCTCTCTCTGTCCCAAAAATAAATAAACGTTGAAAAAAAAAAAAAAAAAAAACCACTGACTTTTTGGGGCACCTAGGTGGCTCAGTCAGTTAAGCAGCCCACTTCGGCTCAGGTCATGATCTCCCAGTTTGTGAGTTCAAGCCCCGCATCGGGCTCTGTGCTGACAGCTCAGAGCCTAGAGCCTGCTTCAGATTCTGTCTCCCCCTCTCTCTCTGCCCCTCCCCTGCTCACACTCTGTCTCTCTCTCTTTCTCTCAAAAACAAAATAAATAAATAAATAAATAATGAACACTTTTAAAAACCTGACTTTTTAAAAAAATTATTTATTCAAGTTCAAGTAACTTAACATACAGTGTAGTAGTGTTGGTTTCAGGAATAGAACCCACTGATTCATCACTTACATATAACACAGTGTTATATGTAACAGTGTTCAGCCCAACAAGTGCCCTCTTCAATATCCATCATCCATTTAGCCCTTTCCCACCTCCCCTTCAGCAACTCTCTATTTGTTCTCTGTGCTTAAGAGTCTCTTGTGGTTTGCCTCCCTCACTGTTTTTACCTTATTTTTCCTCCCCTTCCCCTATGTTCATCTGTTGAGTTTCTCAAATCCCACACAGGAGTGACATCATAGGATCTTTGTCTTTCTCTGACTTATTTCACTTAGTGTAATACACTCTAGTTCCATCCATGTTGTTGCAAATGGCAAGATTTGATTCTTTTTTTTTTAATGTTTATTTTTATTTTTGAAGGAGAGAGAGACAGAGCGAGAGCAGGGGAAGGGCAGAGAGAGAGGAGGGGAGACACAGAATCCGAAGCAGGCACCAGGCTCTGAGCTGTCCACATAGAGCTCGATGTGGGGCTCAAACTCACAAACCGGGAGATCACGACCTGAGCTGAAGTCAGACGCTAACCGACCGAGCCATTAGGCGCCCCAAGATTTCATTCTTTTTGATCACTGAGTAGTATTCTATTGTGTGTGTGTGTGTGTGTGTGTGTGTGTGTGTGTGTGTGTGTGTATACCACATCTTCTTTATCCATTCATCCGTCGATGGACATTTGGGCTCTTTCCATAATTTGGCTATTGTTTATAGCACTGCTATAAACATTGGGGAGCATGTGCCCCTTCCAATCAGCATTTTTGTATCCTTTGGATAAATACCTAGTAGTGCCATTGCTGGGTGGTAGGGTAGTTCTAATTTTAATTTTTTTGAGGAACCTCCATTCCAGCTTGCATTCCCACCAACAGTGCTAAAGGGGTCCCCTTTCTCTGCATCCTCGCCAACATCTGTTGTTACCTGAGTTGTTAATTGTAGCCATTCTGAAAGGTGTGCGGGGGTACACCATTGTGGTTTTGATTTGTATTTCGCTGGTGATGAGTGATAGTGAGCATCTTCTCATGTGTCTGTTAGCCATCTGGATGTCCTCTTTGGAAAAGTGTTTATTCACATCTTCTGCCTATTTCTTCGCTGGATTATTTGTTTTGGGGGTGTTGACTTTGATAAGTTCTTTATAGATTTTGGATACTAGCCCTTTATCCGATATGCCATTTGCAAATATCTTCTCCCATTCTGTCAGTTGCCTTTTAGTTTTGTTGATTGTTTCCTTCAGGGTGCAAAAGCTTTTTATCTTGATGAGGTCCCAAAAGTTCAGGTTTGCTTTTATTTCCCTTGCCTCCGAAGACGTGTCTAGGAAGAAGTTGCTGTGGCCGAGGTCAACGAGGTTGCTGCCTGTTTTCTCCTGTAAGGTTTTGATGGTTTCCTGTCTCATATTTAGGTCTTTCATCCACTTTGATTTTATTTTTGTGGATGGTGTTAAGTAAGTGGTCCAGTTTCTTTCTTCTGCATGTAAAACAACTGACTTTGGGTCAGGGGACAATGGGGCCAGGACTTCAGCGGGGGAGGGATAATTCGTGAAGGACAGTGGTTGTGCCCTTTGAGACAGGAGTGCAGATGAGACCCAAGCTACAGCTCAGTCAGGAGGCTTTTATGACAGAGGGCTGTCCCGCCTGTGTCCTGCCCTAGCCCCATACTTCCGCCTGTTGTAATGCCCGATGTTCTAAAACCTCCCACAAAAGACCACCAGAGTCGTGAGTCAAAGCCAAGCGGCAAGGGTCGTTTATTGCAGGTTCGAACCTGGACCTCTGCGCACTTGTTGCCGGTGACACACAGAGGCCCCGATCAGAGTTGGTATAGGGTTTTTATAGACAGGGACAAACAGCATAGGTGAGTGAGGGTCCTGATAGGTAAATTCTAAAGTAAGGACATTTGTGGTTTTCTGATTGGGCGTCCTTTGTCTGTTACTTGTGGTGGGAGAGAGAAAAAAAAAAGGGAAGGGGATAGGTGAGGAATGTGTTAAACAAGCAAGATTACAGAAGCGAGAGACGCCAGTTGGTTTAAGTACAATTACTCATTTCATTACATATCAGACTACGTTTAGGAAGGTTTACAACCCATTCTACTACACAGCGGGTTACTTTCAGGAAAGGTCTCACAATGCTCATAGTAAACAGCAAGCAAAACAGACTTCTCAGCAATTGTATTCCTTATCAAAGATCCATAATAAGCAGAAAAGAGAACCTAGCTTTAAACTAAGGTAGGGCTGTCATTTGGATTGTTCCTTACATTCCCCCCTTTTTCTTGTGCCTAAAGAGCCAATCTTGGATCTTCAGTTTTCTATTTGTAATGTCTCGAGCGGTTGGTACTGAGTTCGTAAGACCATTAATTGTACAGCATTGAACCTGTCTTGGACAAACTTAATTTTTGTTTATGATGCAGGGGCCGAATGTGAGAGCGAGAAGTAGGATGGCCAGAGTTAGAGCCCCTGCAGTAATGAGTTCTCTTGCTGGTGTCTCCGCACGTATACCCAATCTCCGGGTCGGTAGTGATGCGGCTCAGGAGGGGGCCCGTTCTCATAAATGGCTCTCAATCTGGGCCAAACTTCCTGGTGGGTGTGCTGGAGTTCCCTCAGGGAAATAAGAAGTTCATGATCATCAAATTCAGTTAACACATTAGACTATAGGTTGGGAATTATAGGGGGGGCACTCCATACATGATTTCAAAGGGGGTTAATCCAAGTTTGTAAGGGGAGTTCCGCACCCTAAACAGAGCGTAGGGGAGTAAGACTACCCAGTTAGCGCCAGTCTCCATGGTCAATTTGGTTAGGGTCTCTTTTAGGGTTCTATTCATTCTTTCTACCTGTCCTGAACTTTGGGGTCTATATGCACAATGTAGTTTCCAATCGGCCCCAATAAACTACGCTATCCCTTGTATTACCTTTGAAATGAATGCTGGTCCGTTGTCTGATCCTATTAGGGTAGGGAATCCGTACCTGGGCATGATGTCTTCTAACATCTTCTTTGCTACTATCTGTGCAGTCTCATGCTTGGTGGGGAAGGCCTCTGTCTATCCTGAAAAGGTATCTATAAACATTAGCAAATATTTGTATCCATATTTTCCAGGCTTTACCTCGGTGAAGTCTACTTCCCAATAGGCTCCCGGCCTGGTTCCACGAGTTCTGGAGCCAGGGTTTTTCCCGTGGTTGGTGGCGTTGGTTAGTTGACAGGCTTTACAGCTAGTAACTATCTGTTCGATTTTTGTCCTAGAGTCTTTGATGGTGATCCTAGCATGTCTTATTAAGTCTTGCATTTTTCTCGTGCCCATATGAGTGGCTCGGTGCATTTTGGATAAGACTATATTTCCCATTTCCTCTGGGAGGATTATGTTACAGTCCGCTGCTCTCCACCACCCGTTAAGGCACTGAGTCATAGGCAATTTTTGGATCCAGTCTAGGTCTTTTTTAGTGTAGGTGGGACTTTCTGGTAAACTAGCTGGACCGGGGTCTGGTAGGGTGGTCATTAAAGCACAGTCCACCTGTAAGGCCACCTGTCGGGCCACCTGGTCAGCCAGATTATTTCCTCTGGCCACCAGTGTGATCGGTTTTTGGTGGCCTGGGCAATGTATGATGGCTAGTCGTTTAGGCAGCCAGAGTGCCTTTAAAAGAGCCAATATTTCTTCTTTGTTTTTGATGGTTTTCCCCTCTGCAGTTAACAGTCCCCTCTCTCTGTATATTGCTCCATGTATGTGGGCCGTAGCAAAAGCATATCTGCTATCAGTGTACACATTTAGTCTCTTGTCTTTTCCCAAAGTCAGTGCCTTAGTTAAGGCCACAAGTTCAGCCCGTTGGGCAGAGGTGCCAGCTGGCAAAGGCTCTGCCCAAACAGTCTCAGTTTCAGTTGTGACTGCTGCCCCCGCGTACCTTTGACCCTGATGTATAAAGCTGCTGCCGTCAGTGAACCAGGTAACTTCAGCGTCCGGCAGCGGATGATCCTGTAAATCTTCCCGAGCTCCATGAACCTGTGCCAATATCTCAGTGCAGTCATGGAGAGGGGTATCTAAGTCCGGGTCTGGTAACAGGGAGGCAGGGTTTAGTGTTCGGGTGGGAGCATAAATGATTCTGAGGGGATTTAATAATAGTCCCTGGTAGTGAACCAGTCGGGCGTTACTAATCCATCGGTCAGGAGGTTGTTTGAGGACTCCTTCTATGGCATGAGGGGTTGTGATATGTAACTCTTGTCCCATAGTTAACTTATCAGCATCCTTTACCATTAGAGCTGTAGCAGCGATCATACAGAGGCAAGGGGGCCAGCCAGCCGCTACTGGGTCCAGTCTTTTTGAAAGATAGGCAACGGGCCTGGGCCATGGGCCAAGGAGTTGCGTCAGCGCTGCTTTGGCTACCCCTTTATTTTCATCTACGAAGAGATGAAAGGGTTTGGAGACATCAGGGAGCCCTAAGGCTGGTGCCGACAACAGGGCGAGTTTAATTTGCTGGAAAGCCTGCTCAGTTTCCTCTGTCCACTCAAAGGGCGCCTGTTCTCGGGTGACCAAGTAAAGAGGCTTAGCCATCTTGGCGAACCGAGGTATCCACAAGCGGCAGAACCCGGCCGATCCCAGGAACTCTCTTACCTGCCTTCGGGTCGTGGGTCGGGGGATGCGGAGAACGGTTTCCTTCCGTGCATCAGTGAGCCATCGTTGGCCTTCCCTTAACAGATACCCCAAGTAGGTTACCTCGGATCTGCAAATTTGGGCTTTCTTTGCTGAAGCCCGGTACCCCAGGGCACCAAGTGTCCGGAGGAGATTTTTGGTGCCTTGCAAGCAAGCTTCGGCAGTCTCAGCGGCGATTAAAAGATCGTCAACGTACTGCAAGAGAGTCACTTCGGGGTTTTGATTCCGGTACTCACCCAGATCCTCGTGGAGTGCCTCATCGAACAAGGTGGGTGAGTTTTTAAATCCTTGGGGGAGCCGGGTCCAGGTGAGTTGCCCATTTATGCCTCTCTCAGGGTCTGACCACTCGAAGGCGAAGAGCTCTTGGCTTTTGGGGGCCAGAGGCAGGCTGAAAAAAGCATCTTTTAAATCAAGGACCGTATACCATTGTTTTTCTGGACTGAGGGCACTTAGGAGGGTATAGGGGTTGGGTACTGTTGGGTGTATGTCCATGACTCGGCGGTTAACTTCTCTCAGGTCTTGTACCGGACGGTAGTCTGCACTGTTAGGTTTTCGTACGGGCAGCAGGGGGGTGTTCCAGGCTGAATGGCAGGGACGCAAGATGCCTAAGTCTAGGAGGCGACGGATATGTGGTGTGATGCCCTTTTTGGCCTCCATTGACATCGGGTATTGTCGGACCCAGACTGGATCTGCCCCCGGCTTCAGCTCTATGAATAGAGCTGGGCGATGTTTAGCCAACCCCATACCCCCGGTTTCAGCCCATGCTTCTGGAAACTGCTGGAGCCAGGGCTCTATGTTTTGACTTTGTGAGGGTGGCCCTTGATGGAGTCGATATTCATCTTCTAATCTTAGAGTAAGTATGGTAATGGGTTGGTTGTGCGGGCCAGTCACTTGGGGGCCCCCTGGCGTAAAATGAATCTGGGCCCCCATTTTAGTGAGTAAGTCTCTTCCTAATAAGGGGCACGGGCTGTCAGGGATGACTAGGAAGGAATGGGTGACCTTTCCATTTCCTAGGTCCACAGTTCTCTGGGTGGTCCAGGGATATTTTCTTATTCCAGTAGCCCCTTGGACCCAGGAAGATTTTTCAGAGATTTTTCCATGGGGTCTGATCAAGACCGAATGTTGTGCCCCTGTGTCGACTAAGAATTGAACTGGGTTCCCCTCCACTTGTAGCGTTACCCTAGGTTCGGGGAGGGGATCCGAACCCCGTCCCCCCTATTCTGCATCTTGAGTGAAGAGGGCGGGTGTGGTTTTTGGCTGCCACGGTTTTTGACCATAATGTGGCTTTTTCTTTTTAGGGCATTCTCGGGCCCAGTGGCCTTTTTCTTTGCAATAGGCGCATTGGTCCTTATCTAGGGGCTTGTGTTTATCCAGGGGCTTTTGGACAACAGTAGCCAGGACTTTGGTCATTTTCTCGGTGGCTTTAAGTTGCCTGTCCTCTGGAGCCTCTCTATTATTATAGACACGCTGGGCAATGCGGAGTAAGTCCTGAATCTGTTTTCCCTCCAGGTCCTCTAGCTTCTGGAGTTTCTTTTTAATATCAGTGGCTGCTTGATTTACAAAGGCCATTACAACAGCAGCTTGATTTTCGGGGGCCTCGGGGTTCATGGGGGTATACTGTCTGAAGGTTTCCATTAATCTTTCTAAATAAGCGGCAGGGCTCTCTGTCTTACCTTGTATTATTGAATACACTCTTGCCAAATTAGTGGGCTTGCGTGCAGCAGCCCGGAGACCCGCCATTAGAGTCTGGCGATAAATGCGCAGCCGTCCCTACCTTCTGCCGTGTTGTAGTCCCAGCCATCCTGTGGGGGTCGGGTCAAGGGAAAAGCTGCGTTAATGAGATCAAGGTTAGCAGTGGGTTGGCCGTCATCTCCAGGAACCAGCTTTCTTGCCTCCAATTGAATTCGTTCTCGCTCCTCGGTGGTGAACAGGATTCGGAGGAGCTGCTGACAATCATCCCAGGTGGGTTGGTGAGTAAACATAACGCTGTCTAAGAGACTTATTAAATCTTTAGGGTTGTCAGAAAATCGGGCATTCTGGGTTTTCCAGTTATATAGGTCACTAGTAGAGAAGGGCCTATATTGGAGTCGGGGATTCCCCGTATCATCGGGAGGCCCTATTTCCCGTAAGGGTAAAGCTACGGTGGAGTCAGGAAGGCGGAGTCCTGGCTCACGTGGGGCCCGCCTACGGGTATGTCCGGCCGGCCCTTGGACTTCGCCCCCATTAGGCATGGGCGCGGGTTGAGCCTCCCTATTCTCCAGTTCTCCTATGGGCTGGGCTACGGGAGGCTCTGCCGGCGCAGCAGGGATAAGGGCAGCTTGCGGAGTGCAAGGAGGAACCTGATAAGGGGGAGGGTCAAGGAAAGGTAAATCTTGGTTGTCGGGGAGATCAAAGGGTGCAGCTGGAGTTGGCGGCTTGGGAGAGTTTTTTTACTAAATCTTGCCACACCAGAATATAGGGAATCTGATCCGAGTGACCTTCTTTCCCTGGTAGGAAAATTTTTGATTTTACTTTAAGGACCACAGGGAGGCAGAAGGTTCCTTCTGTAGGCCAATTAACCCCAAAGGTGGGCCATTCAGAGCGGCAATAGGTAATTAACTTCCTTTTGTGAATGTCTAGGCTTAAGCTGTGTCCTCTAGCTTTTACGTCCCTGAAGTTGGCGAGAAGGAGGGAGAGAGGGGTGCTCTGCGCTTGGCCCATATTATAATTCTGAGGAAGAGGAGAGGAGAGGGGGGGGGGGCGCCGCTGGCCAGGGGGCAGGAAGGAAAGCCGCAGGGAGCTGAGAAAGGAGGAGAGAGAAACAAAGGATGGAATAATTAATTCTGATCAGCCGAGAAAACACTTAATTCCAATAAAACATCCGATCCATGAAAGAAAAACAAGAACTAACAAAAATCTTTCGCAGCGGTTCCAACTTTCTTGGCTAGCCCGACAGAGAGGGTTACGGCGGTATTTACAAGGGCCCCGGGGTGACAATACATTTAGACTGACAAAGAAGCACTCTTTAGACTGACAAAGAAGCACTCGCGTACTCGCCCGTCCGCGTCCCTCGCGGGAACTTAGGTGCCTCTTAGCATGGGCGGGCAGGTATAAACCCCCTGCTCGGATCAAAAAGATTTTGACCGCCTTAAGCCGTATGAGGATCACCGCGGAAATCGGGTTAGAGCCCACTCGAATCCCGTAGCTTATGCTGTGGGACTACACATAGGGTAAGTCAGGCGCGTGCCCCTGACTCCCAACAATCATTCCATTCAACAGACAGACACACAGACATACATCACATCAAAATACCGGTAATAATTGGCATGCCTAGATGGTTTTTCTTCTTTTTTTTTAGACGCCTAGAGATATTTTTAGCACTCTGGAGGTTCATAAAGAAAATGAAAGTATTTAGTTCGCAGGCGCGTTGGGCGTAAGCAGCCCCCAGAAAAGAATCCAGATGGGCCAAGGAGCCCCAGATGGACCGAACTGGTCCCCAGATAGGCCAAGCAGCCCCAGATGGGCCAAACAGCCCCAGATGGACCAATCAGGTCCCCAGATGGGCCAAGGAGCCCCAGATGGGCCAAACAGCCCCAGATAGACCAATCAGGTCCCCAGATGGGCCAAGCAGCCCCAGATGGGCCAAACAGCCCCAGATGGACCAATCAGGTCCCCAGATGGGCCAAGGAGCCCCAGATGTCAGTGGACGTCTCCAACTGACCCCGGCTGGGTGCCCTATAGCGCGTCCGCCAGGGTCACACCAGCTTCCAGACAGAACCGGTTCTCCAGAGAAGAAGCACAGATTAGAGAGAAAAGGAAGAACGTTAGAGCCGGCTTACTTACCGATCGGAATCAGATACGACCCATTGATCAGAAGTCTGGTGGGCTCGGGGGAGGTCTCGGTGGAACCTCCAAATGTAATGCCCGATGTTCTAAAACCTCCCACAAAAGACCACCAGAGTCGTGAGTCAAAGCCAAGCGGCAAGGGTCGTTTATTGCAGGTTCGAACCTGGACCTCTGTGCACTCGTTGCCGGTGACACACAGAGGCCCCGATCAGAGTTGGTATAGGGTTTTTATAGACAGGGACAAACAGCATAGGTGAGTGAGGGTCCTGATAGGTAAATTCTAAAGTAAGGACATTTGTGGTTTTCTGATTGGGCGTCCTTTGTCTGTTACTTGTGGTGGGAGAGAGAAAAAAAAAAGGGAAGGGGATAGGTGAGGAATGTGTTAAACAAGCAAGATTACAGAAGCGAGAGACGCCAGTTGGTTTAAGTACAATTACTCATTTCATTACATATCAGACTACGTTTAGGAAGGTTTACAACCCATTCTACTACACAGCGGGTTACTTTCAGGAAAGGTCTCACAATGCTCATAGTAAACAGCAAGCAAAACAGACTTCTCAGCAATTGTATTCCTTATCAAAGATCCATAATAAGCAGAAAAGAGAACCTAGCTTTAAACTAAGGTAGGGCTGTCATTTGGATTGTTCCTTACACTGTGACTTGATCACTTCAGACTAAGACAATTACTTCTAATTCCCAAGCCTCCTAACCCTACGTTTCCACTTATACTGTGTATGATTCGAACGTAAACTCTTGGTGGGGGGGGGGGGCCTGGGTGGCTCAGTCGCTTAAGTGTCTGACTCTTGATTTGGGTTGAGGTCATGATCTCACTGGTTCATGAGATGGAGACCTGTGTCAGACTCTGTGCTGACAGCTCGGAGCCTGCTTGGGATTCTCTCTCTCCCTCTCTCTCTCTGCCCCTCCTGCATGTGCCCTCTCTCTCTCGCTATCTCTCTTTCAAAAGTAAACAAACATTTATAAATAAATACATAAATAAATAAAACTAAAATTTAACATGACCACAAGCAAGCACCTAAAGCTGAACCTACTATTATGCCTTTTGATGTCTACCTGGTCTGCTCCAGGATTTCATGTTTGTTCTTCTGCCCCCACCACGATTCTCCAGACAGACACCCACAGCACCCACAGGGGACCCTCTGGTCAGCGAGGCTGTCCCAGCAGTAAGGCACTTTTACCAGACTGTCTTAGAAGACATGTGCTTGGCCTGATGGCCCGAGGCTCTCAGAACCCATCCTCGGAGTTGTGAACATACCCCCAAATTCTTTAAAGTGTGGGTCCAGTGAGTGGAGTTGTAGGACATCAGACACAAGGCAAATAAAGATCCAGCCCCTTTCACTTTCATGCTTCTGCGAAGAAAAGAAGAAAACAAAACCGATACCGTATCAGGAGGAGGGCGTGGGAAACTTATGCAGGTGTGTGCAAGTTTCCCGCAGAGAAACTTCTGGGAGATACTGGATCTCCTGAACCTGTGAGTTCAGCGTGGGGAGATTCTGTTCAGGTAACTTCTAGTTACCCTGACCAGCGCGCCTCCCTCCTACTCCCTTCTCCTGTTTGTAGTTTTCAGAGCTGTTTACACAATCTCTTGATGTCTCTCCTGTCCATAAGCCCAAGTTACTAAGCCTGATCCATGCTGCTGCTTTGATATTGGCGACTGTGTTCCCCAGCCCTCTGTGTACCTTGATCCAACCCAGAGCAGATCTAAGGGAGGATGGGAGACATCAGTGAGGACTGACCCTTGTGACTGTCCCGTTGGATGCGCAGACCAAAAGCCAAGTGATGACGAAACAGGTGACTGAAGCCACATTACCCAACTAAGCTCCAAGCTATTTTACACCCACTCTCCTCTGAGATCTCTGGCACTCTCTCTCCCTCCTTCCTCAGCTCTGATGTTGGTTGACTGTTTGTTTGTTTGTTTTAAATCATGCTGCAAAGCCTACTCAGAAAGAATGGCAAGGGAAGGTTTTATTTAACACTCTCACTTCTTCTCCCAGAAGTCTTCCTTTGCCCTTTTCCATGGACCCCTTTTATGGAAGAAGAGACTCCTCAGGTTATTACAACAAGGATGATGACAGAGGTAAGACCACAAGGGAGCTGCTTTGAAGAGCAGTGTGCTCCTGAGAAATTCTCCATCTAGCATTGTATTAACTCTGTCTTTTGTATTCTTTGTGCTCTGGCATTTGGGGCTCACTAACCAAGGAAAGACTGCCCCTCCCAGGGCTAGCTAGTTCTTTGAGAATGCAAACAACTCCCTGGTGAGTGTGCCTTTCATATGCGAACCAACCAATCCAGAGGCTAAACCCTCAACCACCACCTTCACCGCCTTCATCCGGCCAAACCACTATCCCCCCTTCCCTACCCTCCTAGGGTGGGATAACAGACAACTAGAGACAGCACCTCAGCCCCAGAGATCTCCAGTCAATGCTACACTTGTTCAGCTACTCATTCTCCCTCACAGTGTGCCATTCCCCCCTCTTGAGACCTGTGAGTAAAAGACTATCTTTTCAATGGCAATCATCTCCTGATCTATTGGCCCCACCATATCTGAATGAAGGCAAAATCTCAGGCACCTTCTAAAACCGGCACAGAGGCCAAAGACCTTGGTTTTAAGCTCTGCCCCTCTCTGAGGGGCTGTGTCAACTCTCTGAAATGGAGATGAGGTCTCTTAAGTTTTAGAAAAACCCAGCTGTGTGCTTCCCCTTGTGGCAATGACAGGAGCATCTCTTGCCTTGAGGGCCCGCCCAGCAAGTGGTCAGCTCCCTCTTGTCAATCCTGGACCGAGGCAGAGGAGACCAGAACCTGGTCTTTCAGATAATCCTTGTTGTTTTGTAGCCTGGACCTCCAGCAGCAAGAGGGGAGGCATTGAAATGTACCTCTTTCTGGATGAAGACCTGGCCCAAGTTCAGAGTCATGAGTTAAAGACTGAGACATACTGAATAGGCGTGGATAATTTGATTAAATCCAACTGCTGTTTATGGAGGACCTACTGTGTGTGCCAGACTCCGTGTGACGGGGAGTTCTGAGCAGCGGGGCTCCAAGGAGCCAAGTCATGAAGGACATCATAGGCCATGCTGAGGATTCGTTTTACTGTATCCTCAGGGCACAGGTGAGTCATAAAGCGGTTTAAAAAGGACAATGACACGACTAGATTTATGTTTTAACAGTTTATCCAGGTTGCTGTGCATAAAATCGTAGGGACGCTGACAGTAGAAGTGAAAGAGAAACGAAGAAGTGGGCTTAGATGAAGTTAATATATTTGCTACCGTTAGAGAGCGTTGGACACACGAGAGACATATTTAGGAGGTGAATATGGCAGAACTCGGGAAGAATTGCATATGGTGGACCAAGCTCTGGTTTGGGTGTTTGGTGGACATTGGTGTCCTTCACTGAGATGAGGACCGTGGACCCAGCAGTTCCCCTCCTTCTCTGGGCCTTTGTTTTTTCCTATGGTTCTTCCCAGCTTTCATAATCTAGAGTTCTTCTTCCCAGGAAGCAAATTTCTCTGCAATGAGATGGAGGCAAAAAAAGGGGGAAGGGATGTTTACCCTAATGGGCCCTGAAGTCAGCCTTTGAACATTTTGCCAGGCTGGGATTCAGCAGAGGACAGAGGACATGGAGGTCTTGGCCAGAAACTACCCATGATGGCCACCTTGTGTGCTCCTCAGGAGAAGCATCTTAAGATGCTGCCCAAGCTCCACTGCTACTCGGCCTCCTTGGAAGTGATCGAAGGGAAGATGAACACTGTGTGCAAAAAGTATTTAGGTCAAACTCCTATTACGAGGAATTGAGCAAAGAGAAGGCCAGAGTCTGAAACCACTGTTCTCTTCTTATAAAGCCAATCACACGAGAATTCCACACATGCCAAATTGTCTTAATCTATTTGGGCTGTTATAGGCTGGGGGGCTTTAACAACAAATGTTTATTTTTCCAGGTTCTGGAAGCTGAAAAACCCAAGACCAAGGCGCTGGCAGATTCAGTGTCTGGTGAGAGTCTACTTCCTGGTTTGTAGACGGCCATCTTCTCTCTGTGTCCTCACATGGCTGCAGGGTCAAGAGCGATTCCTGTGGTTTTATAAGGGCACCATATATAAGGGCTCCGCACTCAGGGCCTAATCACCTCCCAAAGTCCCCGTCTCCAAATACCATGCCATCGGGCATGAGGATTTAACATGAATTTGGGGGAGACCAGTCTATAGCACAGATCTTAGAAATCTGGTCCTGGGCTCCCACACCTCCCAGCTGCAACTGGTTCATGAAGAGGACCTGGTGCTCACAGTAGAGTGGGGAGGATGTGCAGGAACTGGGAGGGTTTTCAGAGCTGGGCCCACACCTGCTCCACCTCAGTGAGACCCTGGATTAGCAGAGGAGTTTTGAAGGAGCCCAGGGCTGGACGCACCTGTGTGAGTGGGATGGTGCAGTGATGGGCCAACTGTGGGCACCCTCCTTGATGACTGAGCCCTGATTTGGACATCTAACGGAGGTGGTGTGTGGGAAGAACAGACACTGACTCTGCTTTGTCCGTGGCCCAACAACCGTAGCTGCTACCCCTGGAGACGTTTTCTGGTGATGCAGAGGCTCAGCCCTCCTTCCTCCTTAAGATGTTCATAGCAAGTATGAATTTCCATCCAAAAATGCAGGTGGGCAAAAAGCAAAAATGATCATTTTTATTGCGAACCCCCATTCTGCTGGACTGGTGGACATTCAGCCTTCCAGTTGGGGCTCTCCCCCTTTTCTGGAGTTTGTGGCTCAATTTGGGAGTACCTGGGTGGTGCGAAGGCTTAGGGAAGGCCCCAGCTGGCCCTGAGACACCTGTGCTCCCAGGTGTCCCCTGAGGTGTCTGCTGTACATCTATCCCACGTTCGTCAATTCACGTGTGTCCCACTGAGAAGGCCTTGTCTCTCGGACACATGGGCCGGCTTGACCATGTCCGAATCTCTGCTTCAGTGCCCTGGTGGTGCCACCTGTGACCCTGCTACTTGGACCTGTCAGATGAATGCTCCTTCTCTGAGGTCTCGCTGGGGCACAGCCACCTCTTGAAGACAGCCCCCCCCCCCCCCCCCAATGCTCTTGCTTTTTCATTTCTCCTCACCGGTGACTTCCTCAGCTACCTGCACGGTGAAATCCCTCCCTCCGTAAATGGTGATTTTTAAAAAAAATTTTTTTTTGCCAGGGAAACTTACCACTATTATTATTTCCAAAACATTATTCTTCCACAGTATCTTCCTAATAAGTTCCTGTGTCCCCACAAAGAAGGGAGACACCGGGCTCTACCCCCACACAAACTGTGCCTAGCTCTGTGGGTGAATCATTCCCCGGGGTCATCAGAGAGAGAGCTAGCCAAGATTGGACAGTGGGCAAAGATCTCTCCTCCCTCCTCCTGGTGCTGTACTCTTCCCTGATTGGAGCACCGAGTCCTCCCCAGCTAGGGGCCCAGCAGAACTTTTCTTGAATTTGGATTAGCTTCTGAGTGTCTCCCTCAAATGGGGACGCTTTCCCTGTAGACTCTGCCTTAAAAGCAGCAGTAAATGCACACTGCCTCCTGCCCTTGATCTCCAGCCACATCTGCTTCTTCCTCAGTTATCGTCCCATCCCTGGGCCTCAGCTGCCTGATGTGGCAGGGGTGTGGGGTCAGCTGGGTCTAGAATCTTGTGGGACCCTCATGGCTCCTGCCTCTGCTCCCCTGGTCTCCCGAGACCTTTCCAAGCACACCTCACTTTCACACTTTCAGCTGAAAGTTCTGGATTTATGGGTCAAGACTCCCATGAAATGTCAACAAATCCTAGAAGACAGCCCAAGAGGACACTTACAGGTCCTAAACTCTAGAGAGTGGTCTTAGCACTATGCCTTGTTCACTGTAGCTTTGCTGCGGGTTCAGAATCTTCCCCTGAATTCCGTTTCTGCATTAAGCTTCCCTGACTGTGGACACTCGGGACCCTCAGTCTTACCTGCCTCAGATAGAGAGGCTCCCGCCTGATGTCTCGTGACACCTGCTAAGTGCCAGCCAGGGCTGCTGGTTCTTATAAAAACCCTTCTGCCCTAGAGGCAGACCCCTGGCAGGTGCTTTTGGAACTGCGCATTCCCTCTCTGAGAAGAGGATCAGTTCTTTTTTTTTTTTTTTTTAAGTTTACTTATTTATTTTGAGAGAGAGAGAGCAGGAGAGGGGGGAGAGAGAGGGGGGGCCGGGAGAGAGAATCCCAAGCAGGCTCCATGGTGTCAGCACAGAGCCCGGTGCAGGACTCCAGCTCACGAACTGCGAGATCATGACCCGAGCTGAAACCAAGAGTCAGATGCTTAACCGACTGAGCCACCCAGGCACCCCAAGAGGATCAGTTCTTTGAGAAAATTTCAAGGCTGGCATAGGAGGCTTGAAATCCACCCTGCATGCCCCTCTTTTTCGAGTATCCTCTTGTGATTTAGAGATTAATCTGGACTCTAAGGTCCATACCACCTGCTTTCTTTGTCCTGCCGATAGCCCTGGATCTGCCCAAGCCATTTACTATTCTGTGGGCTGTCCCCCATGCAGCCTGGAGAGACACCCTGAACCCACCCCTCCAGGAGGCTGCAGGTCCTCAGGATGCTGCCCAGCTACCCACAGTCTCGGCATGACTCTCCCTCTTGGAACTGATCAGTCCCTTCTGCCTGAGGAGTCTTGGCAAACTGGGTGAGTCCCCATACTGGAGGGTAAGCCTCTCAGTCTGAAAAACCAGGGCTGCAGGAAATTAACAATATTCTAAAACTCGATCCGTTCAGGGTTCCTGCCTGCTTCCTTAGAAATGTATCTTCTAGGGGCACCTGGGTGGTCAGTAGGCTGAGCGTCTGACCTTAGCTCAGGTCATGATGGCACAGTTTGTGAGTTCGAGCCCCACCTCGGGCTCTCTGCTGTCAGTCAGCGCAGATCCTGCCTCAGATCCTCTGTCCCGTTCTTTCTCTGCCCCTCCCCTGCTTGATCTCTCTGTCTCTCCCAAAAATAAATAAATACTAAAAAATAAAAAAGAAACGTGTCCTCTGGAATAGGTGGAGGGTGGGGAGAGGAAAACAATGGCACAGAAAACGCACATCAGTTATGCCAAAACAGTGTCTGCTAAACTGAACTCCTGTTTTTTGGGGAAGGGGAGGTGGGCAGTAGATAATCACCTTCCAGGTTTGTGCTTAGTACAGGAGATAGAGGCGGAAAGCTCTATCTAGAGTGGCTGGGGAAGCGTACGAAGCAGGCACACTCTCCTGTCATACTTACCACGTGGCTGGTTCACTCACTGCAATAGAATTTGTGTGGGAATTTGTGTGGGAACTCGCACGGGAAAACTCACTGGGCTCCTCCACACAGGATGCTCCCTATCATGGTAACTGTGGAGAGTAGCCACCTCCTTCCTGTGTCTTCCTCCTGCCTTTCTTCCCTCTCCTTCGGAAAGACTGTCCTTGCCCCGTTCTGTGTACCTGTTGTAGGACCCTATTCAACCCCGATCCCGGTGGGCTGCCTGCAGGGGTGGGCACAGGCTGGGCCCATCAGATCTCGTCCCCGTGGAATTTGACTTGTGAGTGATGGTTCCAGGAACAGAAGGTGGGTGGAGCTGAGTCACCTGATAGTACTACCCTGAAAGAGGAAGTCCCGGGATTCCTGTCCCTGAATTCACTGTTGCCGTCTTTCCTAGTGCCTGCTTGTTCGACTCTTCATTCACTGAGCTACCTACTAGGGTTTTTCAAATAAATGCCCATTTCTGGCTTCAGTGGGTCAGAGTCAGTTTCTGTTGCTTGCGACTAAGCATGCTAACTCCTAGCTTCTGGTTTACATCAATCAGGCATCCTGTGATTTCCCCGATCTTCGAATGGCCAGACAGTAACAGGGTGACTCGTGGGTTGCCGAGAAGGACTCTGGAATACTGTCCTCTGATGACTGGCGGTCAGGCCCAGGTGAAAGGTCAGATGGGGCACTCCAACAGACAGCTTCAAGGTGATGGAGTCTGTAAGTCTAGGACCTCTCATGGCAGAGGTGTCTCTGCCTGAGGATCCACCTGACATCCTCTGGTCCCTCTAGTCCAGCCTTCTCTCCCAGCCTCAGTGGCCCAGCATGGGGAAGAAGAGTGCACTAGAAGGAAGAGCTGAAATTTCAAAGACACCAAAGCTGGTTGCAGGACCCGCTCCCGCTGAGAAGGGATTGTTTAGAGCAGCAGTTAAACTTGGGCGATCCATTGTCAAATTCTGGAATCTACCTGATCATCTTAGAGTAGTGGTTTTCTTTTCCTTTTCCTTTTTAAATATTTATTTATTTATTTATTTATTTATTTAGAGAGACAGAGAGTGCACGATCAGGGGAGGGGCAGAGAGAGAGAGGGAGAGATTGAATCCCAAGCAGGCTCCTTGCTGGCAGCACGGAGTCTGACACGGGGCTCGAACCCACAAACCATGAAATCATGACCTGAGCTGAAACCAAGAATTGGTCGCTTAACCAACTAAGCCCCCCAGGTGCCCCTAGAGTAGTGGTTTTCAAACCTGCTCTCCATAAGCTGGTTTGGATCTCGGTCCCAGGGCAGTTCCATTCCATGAACGTGTCCAGTCCTGGTTTCCGGGACCCCACTGCATAGTCTCCCCTCAGCCCTGCTTGTCCAACACAAGGGCTTACTTACACAAGGAAAAACAAAGATAAGCTGAAGGGGTGAGCAGAAGCATTTAGTGACAGGAGCATATAGAGAAAAGGTTTTTATTATGACTTCCGGTAACTAGCCCCCCAAATCCTGCCTGTCCTCTACAAGAGTGAACTCAAAGAAGAGTGTGTAGTATCTTTTCTGGAAGAGAAAAGCAGGATTCAGCTGAAGAGGAGGAAATAAGTTTTTTTTTTTTAAGTACTTAGTTACATTTTGTTTAAATGTATTTATTTAAACCATTCTTGACGCTGTATGATTACAGATGAAAAATTACATGCTGAAGACTTTCAAAGTTAAGTGTTTTTTTAAAAAAAAAAACAAGCTTTTGGACTGGTGTTCTAGAGCAGGGGTCAGCAAACTTTTTTTGCAAAGGGTCAGGTAGCAGATTGTTTTAGGCTCCGTGGGCTGTCGCAACCATTCAGATCTGCCGTTGTAACTCACCAGCAGCTTTAGAGAGTATCTAAGTGAATGGGACATATTCCAATAAAACTCTATTTACACAAACAGGCAGTGGGCCAGACTTGGCCTGAGTCACAGTTTGTCAACCCCGTTAGATAAACTGAGATTCAATTAAACATGAGTATGGGAGTTATTGAGACCATGAAGTCATAAATCAGGTGCGACAATCCACGTGCGGTGGCTTTTCCACGCTGCACATACCAAAAGTTGAAGTAAACCATTTTTCAAGTCCAAGCCTGAAAGTCTGTAACTCCAATTCCTCATGAAAAAAGTCAGGGCTCCATAAGGATGTAGGAAACCCACCCTCCGACGATAAAGCTTGGTTTCTTGACCTTTCAGATCAAGAGTATACGAAATTAGAGGTTCACTGGAGTAAAGCATCTCATAGACAAGTAGCCTTGAAATTGCTTCCCCAGTGCTCTCTTGGATTACTTCTGCCACATTTTCGGCAATTCTGTTGTATAAAAATATGTTGAGGTTGTTAGCGTTGGAATAGATGTGCACACACGCGTAGTCTCCCCTGTGCGGGGAGACTGCAGATCAGGATGGTTCACTGAGGAAGATGAGGGAGGCTCAACGGGTCCGAAGAGCAAAACCAAGAGCTGTGCCTTCAGTTTTGTTGGACCTTTTCTTGAGAAACCCTGTCGGCCTCCTTCATTCTCGTGGTCAGGTGTGATTTGCCTCACGGCGGTCTCTTGGCATATTCCCTCCTGTAGCGGGAAATTGCCAGTTTATCTGCAGAGGTGCAAAGGTCCAGGTCAAGCCTGCCTGCATAGCCTACTCCACACCCAAAGGTGGTGCATCCAATGGGGCCGTCATGCATTATGTATGGAGAAGCCTGGTGCCTCTCCCCTCCCAAAGGGCCTGGGGCTTGAGGAACTGCCTCAAATTTGGGATTAGATGTTTAGGTGTGAAAATGTAACGGAAGGGTTTTCATTCCTTCCCGTATCTGAGGAAAGATCATGGGTTCCCAGACAGGCCCCATATTCTTAAATTCCTTGTTTGAGCTAATTATTAGAACTTGATTTCCATAACTTGAAACACAAGGGTTATAAATAATCATGTGTAAATGTGCTGACTGTGTATTGAGAGCTTCAGGCTGGTGTGCCTACGGGATGGCAGGATGATTCCAGATGGGGAGGGAGGGCAAGGCCACCAGCTGGGGCAGCTGAGACTGTAGAGAGCTGTGGAATACCACAGTAGCTTTAAGGTAAGAGACGGTAGCAGAAGCCAGGCCAAGCCAATGATGAGCTGAGGGATCATAGTCTGTAGAAGTGACTCCTGAGGGGTGGAAGGTAGAGGAAAAGGAGGGGTGATGGCTTGGTTCCTCATCTGAACTGCTGAGGGAGGTGGGGACTCCACGGACATCAGCAGCGGCCACAAGCCAAAGGACTTATACGTGAGACAAAGAGTGTTGGGCCCGGAAGAGAGGACTTAAAGAGCAAGGAAGTTTCTGGAACATACTGTATAGGCAACCAAACAAAGTGGGTAACAGGAGACCATCTTTCTGTTTTACCTCAGTTGTGTGTAGCTAAGGATTTTACCTCATAGCGTAGGGGAGTTTAACTGTATACCTAAGCAGTCGCCAGGGGGAGGAAAGAACGTAGCCACGAAAGGCAGGACCTTCAGGGTCGGGAGGACAGAGTCTTTGAGAAGTCCCCTTCTTCCATGTTATCCCAGAAGGTGACAGGGAAAAGACATGTCTGACACAAACCTAACTTTGCCCGTGCCCCCCAGGTCTGTGAGGGTAGGGGTTGTGGTAGGCAGTAGAAGCAGCCCCCCACTCTGCCTCACGCCTGCCGGGTCTTCCTGGAGCAACGAGACCTGTGCTGCTCAGGACAGAGATCCACGTGAACGGGGGCACCTGCTCTCTGTGTTCTCCTCATAACTTGCCCAGCTCAGAACTGCACATTTAGTGTGTTCAGGGAAACCCAACAGAGGCCGGAATCCACACCTTCCCGAAGCGAAGTAGTCTCACTTTCACTTCTGAGGTGAACTCGTGGCCCCGGGGTGCCATTTGTAGAGGATCCACGTGTCCCTTCAGGGATAGTGAGGGGAAGCCTGCTCTGCGGCCATGTCCCCTGGAGCCTCATCCTTTACATCTTCAGACCCAGAGGGCCTGTCTCCACTAGGACCTCCTTGGCCTCCACAGCCTGTGGAGCAAGACTGGGTTTTGAATCTCCCCTTCTACATTTGTTATGAACCTTAGGCAGGGAGCTTAACGGGCCCATCAACATCTTACTTTCTTAATCTGTAAAAAAGGAATGGGAACGCTAGTTTGTTGTGAATGTTAAGCAAGGTAATACCAAAAAGGCGTAGCACGGTGTACATAGCCAAGTGTTCAGTAAGGTCAGCTACTTACCGCTGGCTTTTCTGTCACAGCCCACAGCAGGTCTGTCCCCTCCCTTGTCAAACACCTCATTGTTGCATTTTTTCAGGGCTTCCTCTTGGACCAATGCCCACTGACATCTATGTGCATCCCACCATGGGTTTCCCGAACCTTAGGACCCAGTGCCACCCATTCCAGAACATTCTACCATCATGAGTAGCCAGCTTACTTTGGACTTCACGGAGGGGGCTTTATTCGGAGTTTTTGAGGGGGGCCCTGTGCAGAATAAGAGCAAGAGTACACCCTCTCGGACTTCTCTCTCTACAAGGTGGGTTATTAGACATTTCCAGGTGTGGGGAAGACAAACACCTAAGGATTAGAAGCACATTTCTCAGGTTCTCACCCAAGGGCTTTGCTCCCCCAAGGCACCTTAGCAGTTTCTCCTGGATCCACAGTAATGCCCTTTGTTTTGTGATGATATCCTCAGAGGCCAGGCTGGTTGAACTTATCTTTTCAAATGCTCTCCATTCCGGTTCAACTAGTCACCAAGAACCAACATTCAAAAACTGCAAAGCCGTTGTGTTCAGCCCAGGCCTCACCCTCACCGCCCCCCCCCCCCTTCCTGCCTCCTAGAATCAGACTTCCAGAAAATGCGGTCATGCCGCTCCCCGAAAGGCCGTGCCCGGTTTGTCTCCTGTAGTGCCATAGAGGATCATTAACTTCTCTGCACTGACTCAAAGTTAATTATGAAACATTGGCTGCACTTGAATGCACCTTGATCTCCTGTGGCGCTTGGAGGGGGCAGGAGAGAAAATCTGGAAGCCCCACCCTGCCCGGAGCCCGCCCAGGATCCCTGTCTTTCTCCCTCCCTTGCTATTTTGGAGGGCAGTGAGACGTTAATCTCTTCCAATTGGAGCAGCTTCACTCTGTTTTCATCCCGAGAGGAGGCCAAAAGGAGCCGACCCCAGGTTGCCATGACCTCTGCCATCACCAGCCAGCAGCCTTCGCAAGCCTTGGTGAGTGCCCCAAAAAGAGAGGGGGCAAGCTAAGGGGGAGGGGCAGAAAGGAAGAAGGAGGCCTGGAGGGGGTGTCCAGGGGGAGTCCCAGTGTCCTCAATCATTATTCCGCCTGCCCAGGACGGTGGCTCACGTCCTAGACCAGAGTTTAGATTACTAGACAGGTGTGCCGCTCCCAGCCTGGCCGTCGGGCGGCAAAGATTCCTGCCGGAGGGCTAAACCCTGCGAATAAATTCGAAAGCCACGAGGAGGAGGTGGAGGAGGTTTTACCTTTATTCACGGGTTGGTCTCTGCTGGATCTAAATTTTTTTGTTTTTCGAGGTTTCTCAGTGTTACAATTTATTTGGACAGAAGGACTTTCTGCAACAAAGCAAGGGAAAGAGAGAGGTCAGCAGAGAGAGAGAACTAATATTTACCAAACAACCGATACGCCCCCACCCCGGCACTTAACGTGCTTTATTTTCTTCCTTCCGAGCCAATGATGCAGGTGCTTCTGTTCCCAGGTGAGGAACCCGAGGCCCAGAGAAGCAGAGAGAAGCCTCCGGAGGCTTCTCTGGCAGGGCCTCGAGCCCTGACCCCACCACCCTTCTGACCGATTTTTGACCACCTAAAAATAACAGGGTGAACCCAGTGGAGACGCTCTGACCTCGCCAGTGGCCACCACAGGTGGAGAGAGCGCCTCTGTGCCCGGCTAGGGCGGCAGCCCAGGGTGCCTGTGGGACGGGTGTCCCCCGTGAACCTCGGCTGGGCTCTGAGAGCTGCCAGACCCCTGCCCGCCGCTGCTCAGCCTTCTGGGGAAGAGGCCCTGGCCGTCTCTTCTGGAAAATCATGGGAGGCACCTGAGAGAACTCTCTTCATTTCTCTTCAGAGTTCTTTCTGCCTCTACGTCAGGCAAACAAAACAAACACCTTGGGAAAGAAATCGAAGACTCCACATTTTGGCTTCCTGGAGGCTCTCTGGGGAGTGGCCGGTCTGGGCATGTACCCACCCCTCTCTTCGGTGGCCTGTCTTCCCTTCCTTATCAGCACCCATTTTTCTAGGATGTTTTTGGTTTCACATTGCAGGTTGCTCTGCTAGAAACTTCTAGGCATGTTAACAGGGAGAAGACAGCTTGCTGACCCTGAAAGCTTGTGGCCCAGCTAGGGGAAGGCAGGGTGCACGGAAATGTTTCTAGAACTAGAGAGAAAATAGTACAGTATGTAACAGAGAGGGGCAGCGCGCTGGGAGTTACCGGGAGAAAAAAATCATATGGGTGGGGGAGGTCGGGAGACGTGGAGGGGAGGAGGCATAGAGCTCTTGCCATCAGGGAGTGGGTAGGAGAAGCAGGGGCTCAAGTTGGGGGCACAGGGTAAGCTAAGGCACTGATGCAGGATAACGGAGGCCACATTCGGAGACACCGGGTCAACCCCATCGGTCGGAGCCGCGTAAATCGGGAGTGTCAGGAAACACACCTGGAGGGCCAGGTGGGGGAACGGAAGCTGTGGGGGGTATGAGTGGAGCCGGAGGGGCAAGGGATCCATCTGCCCCCGCCCCGGGGACTCCACCTTCCGGCTCTTGCTGTCCCTGCACCGGAGTCCCGGCAGCTGCAGGGAGGTGGCATTGCACTCTCTCACATTTGCACGTTCCGTCCGTTCATTGGGTCTACACTGAACACGAGCGCTGGCTGCTCCCGAAGCGGGGACGCCACAGAAGGGTAAGGCACAGTTGGTGCATTCTAGGAGCTCACAGCCCAGGAGAAGGGTTGGATCAGGTAACTGACTGTTACAGAAACAGGCTGAGGTGACAGCTTCGGCAGATGTAAACACAGCACCTACGAGGGCAGCGACACCATTCGGGGTCAGGATCCCCATTTCCCTGTCTGGGAGGGAAATCTGCCCATTTTCTGACCTTGGAGTTGAACCCCACCTCTCCTCCACAAAGCTGCTTCTCTGCGGGGGCTTCAGGCAACGTGCCCGCTCCCCTCGCGTGGTCCCAGGCTTCACGTGCAGGCCCTACTGAAGATGTATAATGTAGAAAACCACTGGTCTTTTGAGTCTGGACCTAGAAATCCCAAGCAGGCCTACCGTTGTCGCTGTCCCAGTGCCTCCTGCAGGCCGTCCAGCTCTCCACTTGAAATCAGGAAGTCCACTGATTCCTCCTAAAATGCCCTGATGTGGGGCACCTGGGTGGCTCGGGCAGTTAGGCATCCGACTCTTGATTTGGGCTCAGGTCATGATCTCATGGTTGTGAGATCGAGCCCCATGTCGGGCTCTGTGCTGACATGAAGCCTGCTTAAGATCCTCCCTCCCTCCCTCCTTCCCTCTCTCTCTCTCTCTGTCTCTCTAAAAAAAATGCCTTTCTGTGCCCTTCTCTTGTTCCCAGCAGAGGGAAGACGATGTGCTCAACGGTCACACTGAGGGCCCAAACAGGAAGAAGGGGGAGCAGTCCAGGAGCCCCAGCAGCAACAACCTGGTCTATAGCATCCTGGAGGTCCCACCATGGTATCTCTGCATCCTCATGGGAATCCAGGTAACACCACCCAGCAGGCACTGCGTCCGAAGAGGCTCTGCCTCCAAAGCGACATCAGTACACGCCCCGGGTCAAATCAGTCAAGATCCACAACTTCAGGCGCTGGGGTCCTTGTCTCCCATGCAGGTGACCTCCAGGGGAATCCAGAGCTCCTCGGGTCTCTTTCTCTCAGGTGTTGGGGATGGGGGTGAGGAATTAGGGGAAGATTCTCCCTCGTGCTAAGCTGAGAGGTCCCATCAAGGACGCTGTGTCATTTTTTTCTTCAAGATACCAATTTCAGTTTCTTTCGTTTGCAACAGCTAAAAAATTCAATAACCAATGCTTGGCGAATTGGGGGAAACCGGTACTCTCAAAGCCTTCCGTTGGAATATTATTTGATGCAGCCTTTCTGGATGACAATCCGGTGTAGATCATATACCCTTTAACCCAGTCCTCAGTGCTGAAGAATTTCTCTGGATGTATTGGCAGGACTTGCTAAGATAAATGCAAAGATGTTCTCGTAGCATTATTGGTAATAGTAACTTCACACCACACAACAAACAAATAAACAAAACCCTAGAAACAACGCCAAAATCTCCTTCAAAAAGACTGGTTAACAAATTGTGACACATCTTAGCAAATGACTTTTTTACGCAGGGAAGAGAAAAGAGAAAGATATATATTTATCTTGCAGTTAGACAATGTGCCCCAATATATAGTAAGTGAAAAAATCTAAGTAACTGTGTATAGAGTGTTAGTGTGTGTGTGTGTGTGTGTGTGTGTGTGTGTGTGTTAAAAACAAAGAGGTGGAAAGACAGAAATAAGTATATGCAGTGATTTGGGGGGTTGAAGGACTCATAAGAAACTCATAAAGGGATTAACTTTGGGAAGAAGAGCTAGAAAAGGGGAGGTGGCTTTCCCCTGTCACCTTTTATTTTGTAGCTTTTCGTGACATGGATGTGTCTCTTTTAATTTTACAAACTGTTCAATATGGAATATTAGAGATGGGTTACACTTCTTCTTTACATATTTATGCTTTTCTATAAAATAAGAAAAGTAAATACCATACTGTTTTAAAACATTATTATGAGCCAATGAAATAGATAATATAGATAATGTAGATCTATATTCCCTGACTCAGAAAACTGTAAGGAATTTAAGAAAGCCAAAGGCTGCCGTCCAGTTTCCCCAACACCATTCGTTGAAGAGACTGTCTTTTTCCCATTGGATGGTCTTTCCAGCTTTGTCAAGATTAATTGATCACATAGTTGTGGGTCCATTTCTGGATTTTCAGTTCTGTTCTATTGATCTGTGTGTCTGTTTTTGTGCCAGTACCATACTGTTTTGATCACTACAACTTTGCAACATAACATGAAGTCTGGAATTGTGATGCCTCCAGCTTTGCTTTGCTTTTTCAAAATTGCTTTGGTTATTTGGGGGGGGGGGTGTCTTTTGTGGTTCCGTGCAAATTTTAGGATTGTTTGTTCTAGTTCTGTGAAAATGCTACTGCTGTTTTGATGGGGATCTCGCTGAATGTTTAGATTGCTTCGGGTGGCACAGACATTTTAACAAATGCCTGTTCTTCCAGTCCATGAGCATGGAACGTCTTTCCATTCCTTTGTGTCGTAATCAGTTTCTTTCAGCAGTGTTTTATAGTTTCCAGGGTACAGGTCTTTCACCTCTTTGGTTAGATTTATTCCTAGGTATCTTATTACTTTGGGTGCAATTGTAAATGGGATTGTCTTCTTAATTTCTCTTTCTGCTCCTTCATTATTGGTGTATAGAAATGCAACAGATTTCTGTACATTGGTTTTGTATCCTGTGACTTCACTGAATTCATATATCAATTCTAGCAGTTTTTTGATGGAGTCTTTCAGATTTTCTTTACATAGTATCATGTCATCAGCAGATCGTGAAAGTTTTATCTCTTCCTTGCCAGTTTGGATGCCTTTTATTTCTTTTTGCTGTGGGATTGCTGAGGCTAGGACTTCCAGTAGTATGTTGAATAAAACTGATGACAGTGGACATCCTTGTCTTGTTCCTGACCTTAGGGGGAGATCTCTCCATTTTTTCTCCATTGAGGATGATATTAGCTGTGGGTTTTTCTTATGTGGCCTTTGTTATGTTGAGATATATATATTGCCTCCAAACCTACTTTGTTGAGGGTTTTTATCATGAATGGATGTTGTACTTTGTCAAATGCTTTTTCTGCATCTACTGAAATGATCATATGGTTCTTATCCTTTATTTTACTGATGCGATATATTGCATTGATTGATTTGAGAGTATTGAACCACCATTGCAACCCAGGAATAAATCCCACTTTGAGCGTGCTGAATGATTTTTTAAATGTATTGTTAATTTGGTTTCCTGGTATTTTATTGAAGATTTTTGCATCTATATTCATACTGGCCTGCAGTTCTCTTTTTTAGTGGTGTCTTTATCAGGTTTTGGTGTCAGGATAATGCTGGCCTCATAGAATGAATTTGGAGGTTTTCCTTCCTTTTCTAATTTTGGAATAGTTAAAGAATAACAGCTATTAACTCCTCTTTTTATGTTTGATGGCATTTACCTGTGAAGCCATCTGGCCCTAGACTTGTTTGTTGGAAGTTTTTTGGTTACTAATTCAATCTCTTTTCTGGTTATCAGCCTGTTCAAATTTTCTATTTCTTCCCAGTTTCAGTTTTGGTATTGTATATGTTTCTAGGAATCTATCCATTTCTTCCAGGTTGTCCAATTTGTTGGCACATAGTTTTTCATAATATTCTGTTACAATTATTTGTATTTCTGTAATGTTGGCTGTTATTTCTCCTCTCTCATCTGTGATTTTATTTATTTGAGACCTTTCTCTTTTCTTTTTGATCAACCTGGCCTGAGGTTTATCAATTTTATTGATTTTTTTTTTTTCAAAGAACCAGCTGCTGGTTTCATTGATCTTTTCTATTGTTTTTTGTTTTTGTTTTTGTTTTTTAGTTTATCATTTATTTCTGCTCTCATCTTTATTATTACCTTTTTTCTGCTGGTTTTAGGTTTTGTTTGTTGTTCTTTTTGTAGCTCCTTTAGGGGTTAGTTTAGGTTATCCATTTGAGATTTTTCTTGCTACTTAAGGTAGGCTTGTATTGCTATATACTTCCCTCTTAGAACCGTTTTTGCTGAATCCCAAAGGTTTTGGGTTGTTGTTTTCATTTTCATTTGTTTCTTTTATTTCCTGGTTGTCCCATTCACTGTTTAGTAGCATGTTATTTAACTTCCATGTATTTGTGATCTTTCCAGATTTTTTCTTGTGGTTGACTTCTAGTTTCATAGCATTGTGATCAGAAAACATGAATAGTAAGACTTGGATCTTCTTGAATTTGAGGCTTGCTGTGTGGGCTGATATCTGATCTATTCTGGAAAATGTTCTGTGTGCACTTGAAAAAATGTATATTCTGCTGTTTTAGGATGGAATGTTCTGAATATATCTGTTAAATCCATCTGTTCCAGTGTGTCATTGAAAGCCATTGTTTCCTTGTGGATTTTCGGTTTAGATGATCTGTTTATTGATATAACTGGGGTGTAAAAGTCCCTTTCTATTATTGTATAATTATTGATTAGTTCCTTTATATTTGCTATGAACTGTTTTTATTTATTTGGGAGTTTCTATGTTGGGTGCATAAATATTTACAATTGTTGCAACTCCTGGTTGGATTGTCCCCTCTATTATTATATAGTGTCCTTCTTTGTGTCTTGCTACAGTCTTTGTTTTAAAGTCGATTTTGTCTGAAATAAGTATTGATACTCTGAGTTTCTTTTGACATCCATTTGCATGATAGCTATTTCTCCATCCCCTCACTTTCAATCTGCAAGTGTCTTTAGGTCTAAAATGAGTCTCTTATAGGCTACATATAGATGGGTCTTGTTTTTTAATTCATTCTGTTGCCCTAGGCCTTTTGATTGAAGTATTTCGTCCATTTGCATTCAAAGTAATTTTTTTAAATGTTATAATGTTTGTTTGTTTGTTTATATTTTTTTTATTTTTTAATTTACATCCAAGTTAGTTAGCATATAGTGCAATAATGATTTCAGTAGCAGATTCCAGTGATTCATCCCCCGTGTATAACACCCAGTGTTCATCCCAACAAGTGTCCTCCTTAATGCCCCGTACCCATTTAGCCCATCCCCCACCGACAACCCCTCCAGCAACCCTGTTTGTTCTCTATATTTAAGAGTCTCTTATGTTTTATCCCCTTTCCTGTTTTTGTATTATTTTTGCTTCCCTTCCCTTATGTTCATCTGTTTTGTATCTTAAATTCCACATATGAGGGGCGCCTGGGTGGCGCAGTCGGTTAAGCATCCGACTTCAGCCAGGTCACGATCTCGCGGTCCGTGAGTTTGAGCCCCGCATCGGGCTCTGGGCTGATGGCTCAGAGCCTGGAGCCTGTTTCCGATTCTGTGTCTCCCTCTCTCTCTGCCCCTCCCCCGTTCATGCTCTGTCTCTCTCTGTCCCAAAAATAAATAAACGTTGAAAAAAAAAAAAAATTCCACATATGAGTGAAGTCACATGCTATTTGTCTTTCTCTGCCTGACTAATTTGGCTTAGCATAATACCCTCTAGTTCCATCCACATGGTTGCAAATAACAAGCTTTCATTCTTTTTGATTGCCAAGTAATACTCCATTGGCTATATATACCACATCTTCTTTATCCATTCATCTGTTGATGGACATTTGGGCTCTTTTCACATTTTCACTATTGTCGATAGTGCTGCTATAAACATCGGGGTGTATGTGCCCCTTCGAAACAGTGGCATGTATCCCTAGGATAAATACCTAGTAGTGCAATTGCTGGGTCATAGGGTAGTTCTATTTTTAATTTTTTGAAAAACCTCCATACTGTTTCCCAGAGTGGCTGCACCAGTTTGCATTCCCACCAGCAGTGCCAAAGAAATCCTCTTTCTCTGCATCCTCGCCAACATCGGTTGTTGCCTGAGTTGTTCATGTTAGCCATTCTGACTGGTGTGAGGTGGTATCTCATTGTGGTTTTGATTTGTATTTCCCTGATGATGAATGATGTTGAGCATTTTTTCATGTGTCGGTTGGCCATCTGATGTCTTCTTTGGAGAAGTGTCTATTCATGTCTTTTGCCCATTTCTTCACTGGATTATTTATTTTTTACGTGTTGAATTTCATAAGTTCTTTACAGATTTTGGATACTAACGCTTTATCTGATATGTCCTTTGCAAATATCTTCTCCCATTCTGTCAGTTGCCTTTTAGTTTTGCTGATTGTTTCCTTCGCTGTGCAGAAGCTTCAAAGTAATTATTGATACATATATGTTTATTGACATTTTATCACTTGTTTTGTGGTTGTTTCTGAAAGTTTTCTCTGATCCTTTCTTGTCTTTCTCTCTGTCATCTTTTGCTGATTTTCTTTAGTGGTATATTTGGACTTATTTCTCTTTATTCTTTTCATGTTTATTAATGGCTTTTGATATATGGTTGCCATCAGGTTTATATATAATTTCTCTCCTCTCCTCTCCCACATTTTAAGTGTATGTTATTATACTTTATATTTTTGTCGGTGGGAGTTCCTTAACTGATTTTTTACAGAAATATTCATTTTTACTGCTTTTGTGTTTCCTACCTTTATACTGTCACTTTTGATCTCTCCTTTCCACTCAGAGAGTCTCCTTTAATATTTCTTGCAGGGCTGGTTTAGTGATTTACAAACTCCTTTAGTTTTTGTTTGTCTGGGAAACTTTTTATCTCTCCTTCTATTCTGAATGATAGCCTTGCTGGACAGAGTATTCTGGGCTTCAGATTTTTCCCATTCAGCACTTTAAATATATCATGCCACTTCCTTCTGGTTTGCAAAATTTCTGTTGAAAAATCTCCTGCTAGCCTTATGGGTTTTCCCTTGTAAGTTAATGACTTCTTTTGCTGCTTCGTCTTGCTGCTTTTAAGATATTTCCTTTATCACTATATTTTGTAAGTTTAATTACAATATGTCTTGGTGTGGGTCTGCTTTTGTTGATTTTGTTGGGAGTTCTCTGTGCCTCCTGGATCTGGATATCTGTTTCCTTCCTCAGATTAGGAAAGTTTTCAGCTCTTATTTCTTCAAATAAATTTTCTGCCCCCCTTTCTCTCTCTTCTTCTTCTGGGACTCCTATAATACAAATGTTATTATGTTTGATGGAGTCACTGAGTTCCCTAAGTGTATTCTTATTTTGTGTAATTTTTTTTTTCTCCCTTTGTTCAGCTTGATTACTTTCCATTACTTTCTTCTAGGTTACTAACTTGTTACTCTGCTTCTGCCATCCTGTTATTCATTCCATCAAGCGTGTTTTTCATTTGGTTTATCGAGCCCTTTATCTCTGCTGTGTTATTCCTTATCTCTGTGTTAAGGGTCTCACTCCTGTCTTCCACTCTTTTTTTTTTTTTTTGGTTAAGTCCGGTGAGTGTCTTTGTGATCATTGCTTTAAATTCTCTATCAGGCAGGTTATTTATATTTGCTTATATTTCCATTTCTTTAGATCTCTGGCCATGGCCCTGTCCCGTTCTTTCATTTGGGATAAATTTCTCTGTCTCCCCATTTTTCTGCCCCGTGTCTGTTTCTCTGTGTCAAGAAAGTCAGCTATGACTTGTGCTCTTCAAAGTAGTGACTTTATGACGAGGAGGTCCTGGAGTGCCCTGCAGTGCAGTGTCCCTGTTCACCAGAACCTGGCACTTCAGGAAAGTATCCTGTATGTGTTGCTTACACCCTGCTGTTGTATCTGAATCATCTTTCCTTTCAGTACAGTCATCTGCACGGGCTCTCTGCCTGTTGTGGGCAGTAGTTCCTCTATGTGGTGTTAGTGGGACCCAGGCAGGCCGGCTCCGAGGGGGCATACCTGCCAGGGAATTGGGGAACAGGGCAGTGGTGTTAGGAACATTTGCATTGGGCCACTAGTCCTTTGCCAGATCCCCCAAAGCACTGAGGTGGTTGTTGGCTGGGGGCTGCATGTCAGGGCGACAAGGGGTGTGAGGCTGAGTTCCATGCATGTGGGAATGGGGCGGCGGGGGGGGGTGACTTGGGGGGGCCTGTGACTGGGTGGGGCAAACACCACTGGGTGGGGCTTTAACAAAATTTGTCCTGGGCCCTGAGCTGAGGCTACAAGTGTCTGTGCAGCCCACCTCTGGCAGGTGGCTCTGTGTGCATGCTGGGGGGAGGGGGAGGGGGAGGAAAATGGCACCTGCCAAGTCTCTCCTTTTCAAAGTCCCCCGGCACACTCCAAAATCACTCTGAGCAGATCTGTCTCCTGTTTGCCCCAGAGGTTGTGTAAACTGCCATTTTTACGTTGCCTCTCCATGCAGGCTGCTGACTCTTTAAGGGCAGTGACCCGACTATCACCTGCCTTTCCAGCTGGCCCAGTGCTGAGTCAGCTGACTTTTACAGCTCCAGGCTCCAAGTCCCCCTGGTTTTACAAACTCACCGAATTCAGCCCCTCTGGCTTTTAAAGCCAAACGTTATAGGGATTAGTCTTCCCTGTGTGAGCTCCCTGGTGCGAGGGCCCATTTCTCTGCCCTGTATGTGTGTGCAGCTCTCTCCCTCCCGTGGGCAGCCTCCCTCCACCTTTCTGACCTTCCTAAACTTTCAGATGCAGCTTCTCCATATTTAGTCGTGGAGTTTGTTCTGCCAGTCTTTGGATCGCTGTCTGGTTTATTGACTTGGATGTGGATGATACCTACTTGTAAGCGTGGGAGGGGGTGAGCTCCTCCTACTAAGCCATCTTCCCAAGTTCCAAGTCTCCTGCCCGTCTTTAAATCAGATGGTTTGGTTTTTGCTATTGAGCTCTATGAGTTCCTTTTTTGGATGAGTTAACATTTTTTGGATGTTAACCCCCTTATCAGATAGATGGTTTGCAAATTGCAAGTATTTTCTCCTATTCTTTGGATGCCTTTTTATTTTGCTGATGGTTCCTTTTGCTGCGCAGAAGCTTTTTAGTTTGATGTAGTCCCACTTGTTTATTTTTGCTTCTGTTGTTTGAGCTTTTGGTGTCATGGCTAATAATCTTTGTCCAGACCAATGTTAAGGAGCTTTTCCATTGTGTTTTCTTCCAGGAGTTTTACAGTTTCAGGCCTTATATTTAAGTCCTTAATCCATTTTTGAGTTACTTTTTGTGAATGGTGCAAGACAGGAGTCCATTTTCATTCTTCTGTATGTGGTTATCCAGATTTCGCAATATCATTTATTGAAGAGACTGTCCTTTCCCCTTGAGCCTTTTTGGCTTGCTTGTCAAATATTAGTTGACCATATATGCATGGGGTTATTTCTGGGCTCTCAGTTCTGTTCTACTGGTTTATTTGTCTACTTTTATAACAGTACCATACTGGGGCGCCTGGCTGGCTCAGTCAGTTAAGCATCCGACTTCGGCTCAGGTCATGATCTCACGGTCTGTGAGTTCAAGCCCTGTGTCGGGCTCTGTTCTGACAGCTCGGAGCCTGGAGCCTGCTTCAGCTTCTGTGCCTCCCTCTCTCTCTGCCCCTCTCCTGTTCATGCTCTGTCTCTGTCTCAAAAATAAATAAACATTAAGAAAAAAATTATGACAGTACCATACTGATTTTTTTGTGTTTTTTTTTATTTTTTATTTAAAAAAATTTTTTTTAACGTTTATTTATTTTTGAGACAGAGAGAGACAGAGCATGAACGGGGGAGGGTCAGAGAGAGAGAGGGAGACACAGAATCAGAAACAGGCTCCAGGCTCTGAGCTGTCCGCACAGAGCCTGACGCGGGGCTCGAACTCACGAACCGCGAGATCATGACCTGAACCGAAGTCGGACGCTTAACCGACTGAGCCACCCAGGCGCCCCTGTGGGTTGTTTTTTTTTTTTAAATAACGTTCCTCCAGTTTTCAAAAACTGCCATAAAATTTAGCAAAGAGGCTGCTTATTTATGTCGTTGAAAAATGAAAATCTGGTATGTTTTTGTTATTTCATTTTTGTCTCACTTTTTAAACTAAGGAAAATATCAAAATATCAACCAGTTCTCAAGTACCATATTGTTTGATTACTATAGCTTTGTAATAAAAATTTGAAATGAGGGGGTTGCCTGAGTGGCTCAGTCGGTTGAGCGTCTGACTCTTGATATCAGCTCAGGTCATGATCTCAGAGTTTGTAAGTTCGAGCCCCGTGTCTAGCTCCACACTGAGCATAGAGCCTGCTTGGGATTCTCTCTCTTCCTCTCCCCTGCTTTCTCTCTCTCTCTCTCTCTCAAAATAAAGAAACTAAAAAGAAAAAAAAAAGTTTGAAAGGAGGAATTAGGATGGCTCCAGCCTTGTTCTTCTTTTTAAGGATTACTTTGGCTGTTTGAAGTCTTTTGTTGTTCCACACAAATTATGACATTGTTTTTTCTATTTCTGTGAGGAATATCATTAAAATTTTGATACAAATTTCATTGAATCGATACGTGGCTTTGGATAGGATGGAAATTTTAATAGCATTAATTCTTCCTCCCTCCTGCTAATTTTCTGCTTAGTTTAGTCTTCTTCTAGTTCCTTGAGGTGTAAAGTCGTTCGAGATTTTTCTTCTAGGTGTTTATCGCCATAAGCTTCCCTCTTCAAACTGCTTCTGCCACGTTGCATGAGTTTTGATATGTTGCGTTTCCATTTTTGTTTGTCTCAAGACATTTTTTGATTTCTTTTGATTTCTTCTTATTCCCGTTGGTTGTTCAGAAGGGTATTGCTTAATTTCCACAAATATATGAATTTTCCAGTTTTCCTCCTGTTACATGCCATTCAGACCCATGGTATGATTTCATTCATGAAATTTGCTAAGACTTTTTGTGACTTAATATATGATCTATCTGGAGAATGTGTTCAGGGCTTCCTGCTCATTAGTCTTGCCCTCACCTTGTACCTTGTTTTAATTATGAGCCTCTTGCCTTCTTCTTATTCTTAAGGCCCCTTCCTTGGCTCCTGTTATGTCCTGCTATTTTGTGTCCCTGCCTTGGTTTCCCAAGTGCCATATCGGTTCCCACTGCCAGGGTTCTGCCCTTGAACCCCAGACCCTCTGGTTAGGTCTCTGTTAGTTGCTGTCTGGTCTTCCTACTTCCTACTGCTTCTCTGGATCTCTGCCTGTCACTCATGGTCCGGCTTGAGTAGCACTCTTTCCTCTGGTGGAAGAATGGGAATGACGGTGGGATCAGGTAACCCGTGGCATCTGCTTAACCGTCCACTCTCTCTGCTCCACCCACAGCACTTCCTCACGGCCCTGGGGGGGCTCGTGTCAGTGCCACTCATCCTGGCCAAGGACCTGTGTCTGCAGCATGACCCCCTGACTCAGAGCTACCTCATCAGCACAATTTTCTTCGTCTCTGGCTTCTGCACTCTCCTGCAAGTGTTTTTTGGAGTCAGGTAGGTAAAACTCTTTTCCCGGGATTCTGACTTTTACCTGCTGGGGTATCAGCAAGATTTGCTTGGCTTACAGCTGCAGAGGTGTTTAGGTAGACATGATGGAGGGAACATGGGACGGGCAATCAGAGCCTGGGTTCAGGTCCTGGCTCCAACACTTACTTTCCATATTAGCTAGGATTCTTGATGAAAGTCCCGTAAGTCCAGAATGGCTTAGGCAAAAAATTGTTCTTTATCGGTGTATAAGGTCAAGGGAAGAGAAAGGCAAGGTTACACCATGCATCAGGAGCACATTGAACCAGGGGCTCAAGTGCCACTGGGACTTTTTCTTCTCCTCTTGTCTCTACAAAGGCCTGCCCCTGGTATTTGCGAGATGCAGGGCAAGGATACAAATGGAGCCCCACACGCTGCATGTCTAAAACCAAACTTACAAACTCTTAAATAAGATATGTTCTGGTCATTCTACCTGGAAGGCCAGCTTTGAATTTAAAATTTTTTCACTGCTCTAAGTTCTGCTTTGGGACCTAGCCACATGGGGAGGGCCAACCCCCAGCCTGTGGCCTTCCCCCTTGTCTTCTCATGTCAAGTTTTGCTCCAGATCGTAAATGTCCTTACACTCATGAATGTGGGCTGCGTACCCACCCCCAACACACATATGCTCATGCACATACACACATACACCAGATTCTCCAAATAGCTGACGCTTGGCCACCCTCCATAGGCCTAGGGGTATGTACACCTGCATCATGGTCTGCCTTCAGCAGGGCAGACCTGGGGAAGAGGCCCAAGCAGGTTCTGGAAGAGGCTCAGGGCCATTTGGGCAGAGGAATTCTTGAGTCTCAAAGGGGAGAGGCACACAGACATGAGGTGGACAGAATCCCTTGGCCCCACAGATGCCTCCCGGAGGAGGGAGAGTGGAGCCCCCTGGGACAGCAGGCTAAGTACAGGGGGCTCTCCTTTCCTCGTCTGGATGCAGGGCTGTCTCTTCCTCACACTGTCAGTGCCTGTGCTTCATTGTCGTGGTCACGCTCCCCGCACAGGACCGGAGGCAGGCTGCTGGCAGTCCTCACGCTTGTCTCCCAGAGCAGCTGAGGACTGCTCTGGCTGGCCTCGCATTTTAAAATTCCAGGGAAGAGGGGCGCCTGGGTGGCGCAGTCGGTTAAGCGTCCGACTTCAGCCAGGTCACGATCTCGCGGTCCGTGAGTTCGAGCCCCGCGTCGGGCTCTGGGCTGATGGCTCGGAGCCTGGAGCCTGTTTCCGATTCTGTGTCTCCCTCTCTCGCTGCCCCTCCCCCGTTCATGCTCTGTCTCTCTCTGTCCCAAAAATAAATAAACGTTGAAAAAAAAAATTAAAAAAAAAAATTAAATTCCAGGGAAGAGCTCTGATGGGTGCGACTTAAGCCAGATGCCCAGCTCTCACCCATCCGGGCAACACATATGGCAGCTCTCCTTCGGGAAAACTTCCTAAAGAGTCAGGGAAGGAGAGTTCTGTTCTGAACAGACGAGACAGCAGGGATTCGCTGAACTGTGTCTGTGGTTTGGTACCCGGAAAACAAGGCCGATGATAGTATGGCCTTTTCTCCCTGACAGTAAGATTGAGATGAGCAAAATCGTTATAATCAGTGGAATCACCTTTCTAAATAAATAAATAAATAAATAAATAAATAAATAAATAAATACAAACACCATCAAGTCCTTTATGTTCATATGTAGGTTGCAAAAATTAGCCTGAGTAAAATGGGGCTCTGTTGCTCTGGAGCTGGCCTGGACAAAATTGCGAGGCCTGGAAAATGTGTCTTCGGAACTTTTCCCTCCTCATTTCGACACATCCTCTCTTCATATTCTCCACCACCACCCCCGCCCCAGCTTGTCTCCCAGAAAGAACTCTGCACCATGGCTCCCTTCTAGGTTATCAGGAGGGATCAGGACATCCCTCTCTGCGGGTCCTCCAGACCTCTCCTGCTCACCCCAGATCTGTTAGTTGTGGGCCTTCTTCCTTTATCATTTATTTAACATCTAGTCCAAGGACATATCCAAGTTTTGTTCAGCCTGAAGGATGTCCAGTTTTCAGTGTCCCCTTTAAGAAGGACACAAAAGTATGAGTACAAAATCCTGCATGAGAGACAATATTATTACATTGAAAAAAAATCATGATAAATTACGACATTTTTTTTAAATTTTTTTTAACGTTTATTTATTTTTGAGACAGAGACACAGCATGAACGGGGGAGGGTCAGAGAGAGAGGGAGACACAGAATCCAAAACAGGCTCCAGGCTCTGAGCGGTTAGCACAGAGCCCGAAGCGGGGCTCGAACTCACCGAACGTGAGATCATGACCTGAGCTGAAGTCGGACACTTAGCCGACTGAGCCACCCAGGCGCCTCAAATTACAACATTTAAAAAGCAGATTAACACCACAAGTGTCACACATTCCAAGTTTTTCCAATCTTTTTTTATTTTATTTTAAAGTTATTTATTTATTTATTTTGCGAGAGAAAGAGAGCACGAACAGGGAAGGGGCGGAGAGAGAGGGAGAAAGAGAGAAACCCAAGCAGGATCCGCCCTGTCAGCACAGAGCCTGAAGTGGGGCTCGAACTCACAAACCGCAAGAACAAGACCTGAGCTGAATAACAGGAGTCAGATACTTAACCGTCTGAGCCACCCAGGAGCCCCTACTCCTTTCTTGTTGAATTGAAAGTGGTGTACTCTTTGATCAACATTTTCTGAAGAGAAGGAAAGATAATTCAGTCATTCCGCTTCCGTGGGTTGGTCCAAATTTGTTTGTTACTACTGCTAGTTAAGATGCATGGTCATCCTTTCACACAAAACTGTAATACCACTATTGATTTGTGCCCTACAAACACAGACATTCTCTTGTCCGTGATTTCCATCAGAAATGTCTAAAATGCATGCTGCATTTAAAAGTGTAAGTGGTACATTATCAACTATATTCTTGATAGGAGAAAACTTCCATCTTGCCTGCATATCAGTGAGACTCACGTCTTCTCTGGCGATTTTGCGTATCTGATGGTTTTCAGGTTTTCCACAGACTTGCTTCTGGCACCCTACATTTCAACCTTTGTTTCTCCTCCAACGCCCACGTACGTCAGGTGCCATAGGACACATTCATAACATAACGTGACCTCGGGTTTGTGCAACTTCACGAAGTAGAGTGAGCTGGCACAAGGGGAGGTAGGAGTATTGCGAGACCCAATCATGACCCTGAGGTGGCTAGCAGGAAATTAAATATACATGGGTGGGGATGCCTGGGCGGCTCAGTCGGTTGAGCGTCCGACTTCGGCTCAGGTCACGATCTCGCGGTCCGTGGGTTCGAGCCCCGCGTCAGGCTCTGTGCTAACAGCTCGGAGCATGGAGTCTGCTTTGGATTCTGTGTCTCCCTCGCTCTCTGCCCCTTCCCTGCTCATGCTCTGTCTCTCTCTGTCTCTCAAAAATGAAGAAACATTAAAAAAAAGTTAAAAACAAACAAACAAACATGGGTGGTTTAGTGGTCTCAACCCACATAAATCTATCCTGCCACATTCAAACTAAATTGATCCTGACTCAGCTTCCCCTGGCCAAATCCTAAGAGTGCTTATGACCTTTCAAATGCCATCTGATGCAAGATTTAGAGTCCGTGAGGAGGCAGTGCAAAGAGGCAGTAGCCGGCCAAATGTGGCTGAAACCATTTACTTCTACAAAGTTGACAAAGGCCTATGGCTAGTGCACACGTTGCAGGACCCCCGGGACTTGAGAAGGAGCCCGGCAAGTGAGGGTCCCTTTATCCTAAATCTACTTTTGACCTAATCTGTGCCAGGCCTGTGTCCCGCCCTGGCGTTGCGAAGGGAAATGGAAAACATTTCCTACAATGTGCTTCTGCTGACCTATATTGATAGAAGGTGACATGACAGGAAAAATTAATATCCATCTATTCAGTGTCAATTATCTGAATCAAACCACACAGGTATAGACGGATATGGGGCTGGCCGGTTGTTTCCAGGATAGACTGACTGCAGACAACATTCAGAGGAGTATATTCACTGCTGGCATGGCCTTTTTGCCTGAATCAAATCAAAGGCACTTTCCAAAGTGCTTCCTTTGCAAGTCATTTCCAGGCGAGACGCCAAGGCTTAAGTTCTTGCAACCTCTGTTGAGGAGTGGAGACCAGTGCCCACGGCTTTGGAGGGTGATTTCCCTGCTCTCTCTTCTTCACCATCTCGGTGAGCTAAGACTTCTTCCAAATCCCCGACCAAGGACTCAGAGAGGTGCAGGGTTTGCTCTGGTCTATCTATCAGACGCCCCTATTTTCCAGGATCGGCTCTGGGAATGTGAGATGGTGCGGTGGGATTAGGGACAGCTTGCGGTAACCTGCCTGGGTCCCAGAACACCCCGCCCCGTGGAGAGTTACAAACACAAAGCGCTTCTGGATGGGGGAGTCCCGCCCATAAACCTGAGATGGCATTAATTATAATTATGGAAGAGTACTGGGTTTGGAAACTGGAGGACGGAACTCCAGTCTTGGCTTCTGTACCATGGGAACTTAGACAAATCATCTGCCCTCTTTAAGGCTCAGTTTCTCGTCGACAAAATGAAGGAATTCAACTATACGATGTCCGAAAGTCCCTTCTGTCTCTGTTGTGGGCAGCTATGATGTTGACAGAGAAGATGATGAAGCCCCGGGTTTCAATGGGATAATCAGTAGTAAAAGTGCCTCTGGGCCTAGCCTTCTGGTAGGCTCCGTAAGAAACACAAACTAATCAGCAGTTAGGGCCCAAAGAACTTGAACTTACACCTTAATTAAACATGCAGAGAAAGAGGTAAATAAAATTAGGAAATGAAATAATGTTAATGCCATTAGGGTGGGGTCAGGAATAAACATGAGTTTGGTTCTAGGAAATAAGCTTCTGTCTCAGATGCTGACGAGCAACTCCCTAAGACATTATAGATTGTGAAACCTAACTGATAGTTGATGACTCAAAGGCCAAGTAGATCTGACTACTGGTTATTTGCTGGTAACCAAAAATGGCGATGTTGCAACAAGGTCATCGTGATTAAAACCACATTAAATAATCAAAAGGGAATGATAAGAGATGATAACTGCTGCTCTTGATATAGGAGTTCACAAGCACTGTGCCCAGTGTGGGGCAGGCGGCTGTAATCCTTGGCAACATGGACAGCTGTCTCCCTGGTACGGCTTTAAGGGTCTTGGGTGCATCCCCTAAGAGCCTTCCTCACTTAGGTGTTCGCTTCTGCAATTCACGGAAGGGCATACTTCTATCATTCATTTCAAAATAAGACATTAAGTTTGGAAGGAAATCACTAGAAGAAATCAGATATTGACTACATGTGATTCTAGGCCTTAATGCCATCTCTGGAATTATTCATAGTTTGTACTGGTAATTTCTTTTTGTGGAGTGGTTCCAAGTAACATGTCTCTCCATTTTCCTGGGAATAGCTCAAGTGTGGAACACGTACTTCTGGCAAAGAACATCCGCTTGTCTTACACTTACTCGCATACAGTTTTTCCTGAGTCAGCCCTGGCCTTGATCCTTTGCATCCAGTGACTTCCTGTGGCTGAGCCCAGCCCTGCCCTAGCTCTGCGCCTGTCATTGGTTATGCAGAAAGGCCATGGCCATCATCAGAGGTATGCAGCCACTTTGCTCCTGCCCTCTTGACAGCCAAGTCACCAGATGTGCCATTGGGGCTCTGACGGGAGCAGGAACAGTGGTGGCTGTTGGGATAGAAGAGTGATCTGACAACTCATCACATCAGAGGAGTCCTAAGGAGGGGGCTGGTGTGCTTCCTCTGGGTTGAAGTTGAGAAGTTACCCATAGGGAAGGCACCAGTGGTATTTCCTACAATGTACCTGCTTGGTGGAGGGAACTCAGAAAAAACATGAACAGAGTGTTCTTTGTCCACTAGTGAAGTAGTTGAGACCCAGAGTGCTCAGGATTTCTTACAACACAGTGACCCTCTTAAATTCAAGGCGAATTCATCAGTTCCATCTTACGTTCCTGAGACTCTGCTCCCCATTCTGGTCTGTTTCAAAGAAAAGTCCATGTGACATCATCCTTTGCCCACTCGGGGACTGACTCAAGAAGGAACATCACCATGATGACATGGTGAGGCTGGATTCCAGCAGATCACCCTCCAGATGCATCTGTCCCCAGCTGTTGACCACCTCCCCATTTACCCGTGTTCTTCCCCTCCTTACCCACAGGCTTCTCAAATTCCACGTGTCCCAACCCCAGAACTCCTCAGGGCGATCATCCCTTCCAGGTTCCCAGGTGCTTAAGGCCCTACCTAGTAGAGACTTAATGCTCCTTTTCCTTTCTTCCCTGGACAATATTTGCATTATTTTCTCTTAGAGTCCTCTTGTTTCTGTGAAGAGGAACTGTTTTTTAACTTTTCCAAAGCCGTGAGAATTAAATTAGATAATGCATACCAAGAGGTTAGCTTAGTGCCAGGTACAAAAAATTTATTTTTCACACCAGGAAAAGGATTGTACTATACACAAAATTTTGCACCCTCCCTCCCTTTTTAAATAATTAAAAACATTTGATTGTAAGAAACAGTCCTCCTCCCCCTTTTTAAACATATACAATGCACCATAATATTTTTCCATTTCCAACAAACACATTTCTGCAATAGTTCTTTTTAAAAAATGATCACTTAGTATTTCATATTCTAGAAAATATAATTATATTCTAATTTATTTAACTATTTACTATTAAAGGAGACCCAAGTTGTTTCAGCTTTTTCACTATTGCAATAGCAACCAACGTGATTTGTTAAGTATGAGAAGTAGAAATTATATGTATACTGACAATCATTTATCTAGTTAAAGACAGAAGAAAGGCTGATAGAAATGTTTAGGATTATATTTTTCATACATATATAAAATGTATATATTATATGTATGCTGATAAAGCTTATCTGGTTAAAGATTAAAAAAAAGACTGGAGCAAAATGTTAATAACCATTTCTGGGTTATAGAATTAGGCTAATTTAAATTTATTCTTTGTATTTGTCTTGATTTGCCATTTATTTTTCTTCAGTGTTCATGTATTACTTTATAACTGGGAAAAGTAAAAATCATTTAAAAGGTATTTTTAGAAAAGTACCAGGGTATGTTTCATGAGCCACACCCTTTGAGTCTGTGCCTGAGAACAAAAGTCCAGTAGGCTGCCTATTACTGTATTGGAGGAGGGACTGGGGCTGGGAGTTATGCCCCAACCTTGAGACAAATTCTGAGATCCTGCAACCTTTTCCACTTCACCTGCTTTCATCTTCATTTCCCCAAGTCATTTCTCCATGATCAGCATTGAAGCCCTAAAAATAAAAAAGGACACGTGTGTTTGTCTTTGGGGCAGAACAGAAGGGAGGGCTGGAGCAATGGCTCCCAATCCAGCACGGATTTTGGGTGGTGGGGGAGGGAGGAGGTGTAGGGGGTGGTCAAAGAGTAGTAAGCAGTGATGGGTTTAAAGAAGATAGACAAATAGGCTTCCCCTTCCGATTTCACATCTTCCTCCTATTTTTTTCCCCCTAGGCAAAGTCAAACGTTTCATCCCTTTAAGCTGATTATTTAGCTCCATATCTCTAATTAACACACTTCCATTTTAGGTATTACTAATTGATGTGCCAATATGAATGATTATGATCTCCTTTTCTTTCACAGCCCACTCCCTCTCACTGCATACAAGCATACTTCCCATCCTCTTATTCTAACATGCTCCCAACATAGATCAATATTCCATATTTACATTATAATTAATGACTAGAATGCTATTTGGAGCTGAATCACAACGTGCTTTTCCTGCCCAGATTTTTGTTTTCCCTGGAATTAACACCTTTCTTGTTTCTATACTTCATTTTCTAGGTACTTATTTCTAATTCAGTTATATACTCTTTGTTTATTGTCTAAATTTCTTCCTAATAATTTCATTCACATCAGCTTCATCTTCTTGATGAACTATCTCCTAGAGCTCTCTGATTTGCTGCAATTTGGAATGGCTGCTTTATATGCCTGGTATCCATTATATATGTCATCCTGAGATGACCCTTCATCCCTATCCTGAGAATCCCCTTCATGTCAGTTCTCAGTCTAGGTCTCTTATTCCCACAGTGGTATCCTTTTTGGAGAAACACAAGAGTCCAATAGCTTCCTGAGAGAGAAAGAATACATCGGAGATAAATTTTGTAAGACTTTGTATATGTGAAAGTATCTTGATCCTACTCTCATGCTTCATTGATAGCTTAGCTGGGTATAGAAATGTAGGTTGGGAATACTTTTCTTTCAGAATTTGAAAGTATTGTTCCATTGTCTTATAACTTCCAATGCGATTTTAAGAAGGCCAAACCTTTATGTAATCTTTCCCCCTTACCCCACCCCAGAAGGTGGAAAGAACTGCTTTACAATCCTGTGTTATAAATTTTTAGTTATGTGTCATGGCCTGAGTTTATTTTTATCCATTATACTGTGTACTCCATTGGTCCTTTTAATATGCAAATACTCGTCCTTCAGTTTCTTTGAATTTTTTTCTCAAACTCCTTTTATTCACATGCTGGATTTCCTGGACTGGTTCTCTAATTTTCTTACCTTTTCTATCCTTATTTACATTTCTTTGTATTTTTGCTCTTTTGGGGGGAGGAAATTACATCAATTTTATCTTCCAACTCTTCTGCTTAATTTATTTATACTATAATGTTTTAAAAGATTTTTTTCTGTTCTCTGAATATTCTTGTTTTTGCATCCTATTCTTGTTCTATGAATGCAAGATCTCTTGCTTGCTAAAGATACAAATGAGAGTGTGTTTTAAAAAGTATCATCCCCTTGCAGGACAGGTTACTTTCTTTTATTTTTTTAATTAAAAAAATGTTTTTAACGTTTAATTTTGAGAGAGAGAGAGAGAGAGAGAGAGAGAGGGACAGAGAGACAGTATGAATGGGGGAGGGGCAGAAAGAGGAGACAAAGAATCCAAAGCAGGCTCCAGGCTCTTAACTGTCAGCACAGAGCCCGATGTGGGGCTTGAACTCACAAATTGTGAGATTATGACCTGAGGTGAAGTTGGATGCTTAACCAACTGAGCCACCCAAGTGCCCCTTTAATTTTTTTTAATATTTATTTATTTTGAGAGAGAGCATGATCAGGGGAGGGACAGAGATAGAAGAAGAGAGAGAATCACAAGCAGGCTCTGCGCCATCAGCACAGAGCCTCATGTGGGGCTCGAACTCATGAAGATCATGAGTTTAAGATCATGACCTGAGCCAAAATCAAGAGTCAGACGCTTAACCAACTGAGCCACCCAGGCGCCCCAAGACAAGTAACTTTCATCTGTTTCTTTATTTGGGTCTCTGTCATTGACAGTCCTGTGGTTGTCTGGCGATCTTTGTATATCTGCTCATATTTTAAGGTAGGGCCTCAGAAGCTTGACTAGATGTTCTGAACCTGGAAGTGTGTCTCGTTCACTTTGGGCTTCATCATAGCATGACATGCAGGAATGACACATGTCCCAACTGCAAGGGTCACAATTCACATTGTAGTCTTAATATGGTGTCATGAATTTCAGCATCTTTGTGTTTTTCCTAGCATAGCTAGGGAAGCCTGAATTTCAGCATCTTTATGTTTTCCTCTCAGGTTGTCCTATCCTCCAGAAAAGGACCTTCTAGTCTCTTGCCCAGAGGGTAAAGACCTGGCTGGAAGTGTGCTAGAAGCTCAGTGGGAAAGTGAGCTGGAAGTTTTCGTGTTCAGTGTACATATATTAAATGAATCATCCCAGTGTTCAGTACGGTATCTCCACTTCAACTGTGCCCGTGTCCCTGCAGTCTGCAGTTTGCCTTTTTCACGGAATAAACTTAAAGTCTTCTGCCAAGATGGGGGAAGGATAGTTACCTGACTGGTGTTCTGAGAAAGATTTTTAACCTGTTTTAGCTCCACGTTTAACCCTACTTCAAGAACGAACTCCTGACACGTGGTGAGTTTTTCAGTATACTGTCGTTTCCCGATTGCCTCTATAGGATACGGATTCCCCAGGAGGTTAAATCAGTTACCACTGTTCATCTGCTCTTCAGCTTTCAGTTTGTTGCAACTGTCTCTTGCTCAGGTCTTTTTATCCTTGTAATTTATTCTTCTAAAATATATTTTAATCATTTTATTGAAGTTTCAAGAGAGGGCAAGTGTATAATCTGGCATTCTTAATCAGAAGTCATTTTTATTATTTTGTAAAAAAGTCAACACATATTAAGAATATTGGGGCGCCTGGGTGGCTCAGTCGGTTATGCTTCCAACTTCAGCTCAGGTCAAGATCTCATGGCTTGTGAGTTCAAGCCCCGCATTGGGCTCTGTGCTACCAGCTGGGAGCCTGGAGCCTGCTTCAGATTCTGTGTCTCCCTCTCTCTCTGCCCCTCCCCTGCTCATGCTCTCTCTCTCTCTCTCTCAAAAATAGATAAACATTAAAAATTTTTTTTAATTAATTTAAAAAAGACTATTAAATTTTTGTGTTTATTAATTGCCATAAACATTTTTAGTGTGCTTTAATTTTGATTAAGATATTTTTGCCATAATAAAGCTTTTATGTTTCTATGGTAAAATGTATTACTTTTTTCCTTTGCTATTTCTTGATCTACTTTTAACTTAGAAATCCTTTCTATATCCAATAGATAAGTAATCACCTTTTAAAAAAGTATCTTGTCTGTGTGTTGTTTAGATTTTTTCAATTTAACTCTTGAATTTATTTAGGATTCATTTAGGTGCATTGTATGAAGTAAGTCCTCAAATTGATTTTCTTCTCTGTAAAAGCCAATTTTCTCAGTATCATTTGTTGAATAAACCATCTGTTCCTCATTGGGAATCAAGACTTTATTCATCACACATTAAGTTCTTATATATCCTAGGATCAATCTGTTCAGGCTACTGTTTTCTGCCATTGATTTCTTTAAGTCTTCAACCATTACTGCCCTATTTTAAAATTAATAACTTTGTAGTGACTTTATCTAGTTAGGCAAGCTTTTCCTCATTATTCTTTACTTTAAAAGTCTTTCTAATTTATTCTGGGGCAGCTGGGTGGCTCAGTCAGTTAAGCATCCGACTTCCGCTCAGGTCACAATCTTGTGGTTCATGGGTTTGAGCCTCGCATCGGGCTCTGTGCTGATAGCTCAGAGCCTGGAGCCTGTTTCAGATTCTTTGTCTCCCTCTCTCTCTGCCACTCCCCTACTCGCACTCTGTCTGTCTGTCTCTCTCTCTCAAAAAATGAATAAATATTAGGGCGCTCGGGTGACTCAGTCAGTTAGGCGCCTGACTCCGGCTCAGGTCATGATCTCGCGGTCCATGAATTTGAGCCCCACATCAGGCTTTGTGCTGCCAGCTGGGAGCCTGGAGCCTGCTTCAGATTCTGTGTCTCCCTCTCTCTCTCTGCCGCTCCCCTGCTCATGCTCTGTCACTCTCTCTCAAAAATAATAAATAAACATTAAAAAAAAGAAGAAATATTAAAAAAAATTAAAAGTCTTTCTAAGTAATTCTAATTTTTAAGTTCTTCCAGATGAATTTTTAAATCATTATATGAAATAAAATATTCTCATTGGGATTTTGGTTGCAATTGCATTACATTTATAGATTAACTTGGAATAAGTGGACCTTTGTAATATTGAGTTTTCCTTTCAGGGAACATAGTATATGTCTCATTTATTCAAGTCATCATACGTCTTCTATTAGCATTTTGTTTAAAAATATTATCTCAAGTTATTTTCTCATGCAGCTGTATCCTCTTATATTTTTTGAACATACGCAACAATTTTCACTTGTTTCTTCAAGGAAATTTTTTCCTTTAAGTTTTCAGAGCCGGAAAACACGCAGGATCTTTTTCAGGCCCAAGTCACGCTGGATTTTCTGCCTATTCATCACTTACCTGGATAAGAGGTCTATGTAGTCATAGTGTCTAATGGACAGGATCAACTATGGCCATTCTGTTGCTCAGCCCAGCAGACAACTATTCAACTAGGTTTGACTTTTGAGCTTTCATACTGGTCTCTGCATTTTCCAATTTTAGCAAGAATCTTACTAATTCAGTGTAGTCAGAATCCCTGCCCTCCATATCTGATTGGGTTGATCAGTTCTCTGCCATCACTCAGATGATGTCTGATCACCCTGGCCTGCCTTCAGCAGGATCCTCCCCTGCCCTATCCCTTATGTTTCCTTTTAGTAACTTTCCAGCCCCTGACCCAACCCCGCTCCTGGGCTATAAATTCCCATCTTTCCTTGTTATATTCAGAGTTGAGCCCGATGCTCTCCCCTACTACAAAATCCTGTTGTAGTCCCGCCCTGGAATAAAGTCACCTTCACATCATTAACTGGTGTCATGAATAACTTTTCCTTAACAGAAGTACCTGAGAGCTCAGAGGGAACGGGGTTGGGGGGGGGGGGGGGCCTTAACTTCTCAATGCTTCCAAAAGGGTAGATGTTTCTGTTTTGTGGGTTAGAGTGGGACTATGAAGACGGGAGAAAAATGTTTTCTCTAATCATTAACATAAACTCTAGTTTGTTCTTACTTCATGTCTTGTTAGCAGTTGTTTTTATGACAAACTTACCGTTGCAATTCAACCTGGCGAGTCAGACTTTCTGATCAGGGCTTCCCCACATCCGAGCCAGGCCCTCCCACTGGCACTGCCCACCAGAGGCAGTCTCCTCCTGTGCAGGCAAAGCAGTGTGGACCGACTGCCCTGGAGGGCTGTTGAGACAACTGGATGAAAATGCCGAGTGCTTTTAAAATTCCGTGTAAGCTTAGATGTTAGGAGTCGCCCCGGGGACACATTCCTACAGCCCTGCCAACAAAATACTCATCCTATGAGATTCTTAAGATGCATTCCTGTGACTACAGATTTTGACATTTAACCTCTTCTTAGAAAACATGCAAGTCATTGTTGTAAAGAAAACGGCCGGGCGTCTTCCCTTTTTCAGGCTTCAGCACACAGGTGACACGGTGAAGGGTGGAAGGAGTAGGAGGCACAGGAAGAATCAGACCACCTTTTCTATGGGGTGTCGTGAGGGCGGCAGTGGAGGTTTGCACCCAGATCCCACTCCGTCTGAGCCCAGACTGGCTCTTTCTGTAAGGGTTCATGAGGCTGGGTGTGGGCCAGTGGGCTTGGGAAGGGGTGAGAAACAGCTGGAAAGTGAAGTTGCGGGGTCTGAGGATAGCGTGGTAGGTCCTTTATTACTGTAGCGTAATATAATCATAAGCCCCCTTAAATCCTGTTTGGAGCCAGGTGAAGTGTCAGTTCTAGAGTGAGGACATAGCATGTCGGAACTTATGGGGCATTGTCAGAGCACCTCCTTCAAATCAAATCTAACAGAAGTAAAAAGAACCGGGGAGGGTAGCACCTGAAATAGATCCAACAGTACTACGAGAGCAGTAAGCTTCCAGACGATTAGTGGATCCGACAAAAGCAGCTCCACCCCAACTGATACGTGTCGTGCCATCACATGAAGAGAGCTGTGCCTCAGACATTAACCTTACGGTCGACAAATACTGTCCACTTTAAGAACTAGAACAGGAGGAACAATGAGGGGGAGTGAAGCAAAAGCTGTGGAGCTCTGAGCAGGTGATATCATACTACCTGCAGGGCTGAGCACTTGGCCAGAGAGAGAGCAAGGGAGTAATTAATACGAAGACACAGCCTTGGACCAGCCCACACACATGGATTCCAACAATAGGAAAGAAAACAAGGGATGCAGAAAACAAGTCTTAGAGAACCAACCTGCAAGAGTTGGGAAGGCCAAACAGTTAAAAAAAAAAAAAAAAAAAAGCCCACACTAGAACATCTGTTATTTAGAGAAAACAGGAGAGAAAATGTCTTAACGTACACCACCTTCTCAGGAAGTACCCACACATTTCAGAGGGAATAACAAAGTAATGGCAATTACGGCTCTTCAGTGAGCTCTTATATGCCCCAGGCATGGGGCTACCCATTTATACATATTTAATCTTCGCAGCTACTCCCTGGGGAGAGTATATTATTTTATCAAAGAGGACACTGAGGCTTGCAGCCGTTGGGCAGCATACCTAGGTCACAGAACTGATGAGAAGCGGAGCCGGATTTAAACTTGGCATTCGTGGATGCCTTGCTCTCAATCGGTGTCAAGAAGCAGCGAGAAACCCAGATGATAAGGGAGGAGACCCGAGCACTCGTCCTGGTTACCTCTATGACATTGGGCCCAGATTCCCTATCTACAATAATGACAAGGCCAAGCTGGATATATTTCAAGGGACTCTTCTAGGTCTCAAATGTTGGGTTGGTTTCAAATCAATAGTCTATAGTTTATAAGAGAGACTGATGTCAGAGGCACATGTAGAATAATACTGAACCATACTCGTGGGCAGATTTAAAAATACAGGGGTCGCCATTGCAGTGGTAGATAATTATAAAATTTAAAAGAGCACTGAGGGGTGCCTGGGTGGCTCAGTCGGTTAAGCGTTCAACTTCGGCTTGGGTCGTGATCTCGCGGTCCATGAGTTCGAGCCCCGCGTCGGGCTCTGTGCTGACAGCTCAGAGCCTGGAGCCTGTTTCAGATTCTGTGTCTCCCTCTCTCTGACCCTCCCCTGTTCATGCTCTGTCTCTCTCTGTCTCAAAAATAAATAAACGTTAAAAAAAGATTTTTTTTTTCAAAAAGAGCCCTGAGATATGCATCAAGGTCACCGTAGAAGGTAAAACATACATAGAAAAATGAAAGCCTAGGATAGTACTGAGTGCACGTACCCTATGCATGTACCGGGATGTGCATAAAAGAACTAGCAGCAGTGAAAGGAGAGTATGCAGATCAATATATCTTTCTCTGTTTCCCTCTTTCTATTGCTCACATCTATTTACCAAAAGGGTACTTTTGGTAAGAAGTTATACTTAACAGGGGCGCCTAATGCCTCAGTAGGTTAAGCAACTGCCTCTTGATTTCATCTCAGGTCATGATCTCATGGTTCATGAGTTCGAGCCCTGCATCCAGCTCTGCTCTGACAGTGCGGAGCCTGCTTGGGATTCTCTCTCTCCCTCTCTCTGCCCCTCTTCCCTTGTGCACGTGCATGCACTCTCTCAAAATAAATAAATGAACGTTAAAAAAAAAAAAAAAGAAGTTCTACCGAACAAAATGGGGTGGGGACAACGGCAGGAAGGAATAGAAAATGGAACTGCAAGGTCTAAGTATAAAACGATAAGGGAAAAATTTATTGATATACCGTGTGAACCTGAACATAAAGCATGATAATACACTGAAGCAAATAAATGGAAAAAATTCACCTTGTTCTTGAACATAAAAGATATTTAGCAAATGCAAAAAAGGCAGAAAGTCCATATATCATATTACCCCAACTACATGTAATCCTCTTGAAAGAAATGGACACAAACAGAATTAGAAAGGTGCTCAACTACTTGAAAATTTTGAAATGCTCTCTTAAATAATTTCTGAATGGGGGTGAGTTCCTGCATACAGTAACAGAAAGCATTTTTTTTTTTAATGAAAAGAAAGCTCATGATCATAAGAATTGTTATTTATTTTAACAGTATCCAAATTCTATGTAATGAGCAGACAGTTTATAGACAAGGAGAAAACAGACATTAAATCACATGAATGAGTGCACATCGCTCATAGCTTAATGAAATGCAAATTAACATTTGTTAGGACTTCCTTACACGCCTATTAAACTTAAAAAAAAACAACGATAAACCCAGTGTTGGTAGGTTTTCTTTGTGGCGCCAGGCTCAGTGCTGGAGGAATGGCAGTGAAAAATAACGAATCCCTGCCCTCATGGAGCCCAGCACAATGGAAATGGCTGACGTGGTGGACTGTATTTTTGAGAGAGAGAGAAAGAGAGAGAGAGAGAGGGAGCAGGGGAGGGGCAGGAAGAGATGGAGACACAGAATCCGAAGGAGGCTCCAGGTTCTGAGCTGTCAGCACAGAGCCCAACGCGGGGCCCAAACCCATGAACCAAAAATCATGGGCCGAAGTTGGACACTTAACCGACTGCACCACCCAGGCAGCCCTATATGTTTGTTTTAAAACCTCAAGGAGATTTTGTAAAGATAAATAGAGCATGCTTCCCTTCTGTGTCAAGATATTTAGGTTCATAGTTTTTAAATAAAAAAAAAAAATTGTTCGCACATACCCATACACCGCTTGTGGATTCCTGCCTTATGTGGGCAATGTATTCCATTCTACTTTGGAGCCTTTTGTGGGCCTAGATTTATGGATCTAGATCAGTTGCCCTCAACCCCGGCTGCACATTAGAATCACCTTGAGTGCACTGCTAGACGAGCCTGCTAAGGTGATGCCCACCCACTGAGGGTGATGCCCAAGTGTCACTGACTCTAATATTCAGCCAGAATACAAAGGCCACTTGGGCAACAAAACTCTCATAAACTTTATATTTTCATTACATAGAATGTGCTCAGTCATTCTCGAGAATAAGCCTTTAAGATATCTTTATGAAATCCTGAGTTCAAAAATACCCTTCTGGGATTGTTAAGACAAAGTGGGTGCATCATAGTGACAAATGCAATCAAGATACTGGGGTGCCTCTGTTCCACCCTACCCCAAATTTTAGTGTCATGGGTGGGCAGACTAGGTTAGCCTTGGTGGCCTCTGATCTGATAAGAGAGGATTGTTGGAGGTTGACTTACCAGGCTGTGTTTACCTCAAAGGGAAGAAAGGTAGGTGGGCACCTCCAGAAGTTCTCACAGAGGATGGAGTGAGAGGCCGGGCAGGAGTGAGAAGGGCCTGGATGGAAAAACGCACCCTGATAATTGACCTGAAAACTGTTCTGTCCATATGATGAAAAGGAGGCTTGAAGGGAAAGGTCTGGGATTGCTGATCATTTTGGAAGACACCAAGGAGTCTGGCGACCCAGATTTTAGGCTGTGCATCTCTTGGAGGGAGAACTCCACATGGGAGCTGTGCTTTTGTCCTGGGCTCTGGGGAAGATTCTCTGAGACCAGGGTGGACAATGGCACCCAGTGCACATGGCCGCTGAGCTCTGTGCTGGTCTGCGAATGATTTCCCAGTGCCCGACTCTCCTCCTTAGTTTGCATCTCCAAGACTGGGGTTAGGTCTGCTTGTCTTCCCTGTACTCACCTCTCCCACCTGTCCAAAGTTTGCCAGGGTTCATGGGTCTGATGTGGAGCTTACCCGCTAGGTCATGTATCGCCTCTAAATCAAGCTAGGGCTTGGGATTTAAAAAAAATCCCCCATTGGGCCCAGTTTCACACCAGTGCTAAGGGATCTTTTGAGTAACTGCATCCTTTTCCCCCTCCTCCAGGCTGCCCATTCTCCAGGGAGGGACATTTGCTTTTGTGGCACCCTCTCTGGCCATGCTCTCCCTCCCCACTTGGAAGTGCCCACCGTGGACACTCAATGCCAGCCTGGTGAACACCAGCTCTCCTGAATTCACTGAAGAATGGCAGAAGAGAATCCGAGAGGTAAGGGGTAAGGGGGGGTGGAAGGGGAAATGTATACTACTACCATATGTTTGATAATATTGCTCTAGTTCAATTTTTTCTCCCCTCCTTCCAAAGTCAGAACTTGTACCTTCGTTAATGGACTTTTAAAAAAAAAATGTTTTTTAATGTTTATTTTTTATTTTTGAGAGGGAAAGAGAGAGAGTATGAGCAGGGAGGGGCAGGGAGAGAGAGGGAGACACAGAATCCGAAGCAGGCTTCAGGCTCTGAGCTGTCAGCACAGAGCCCGACACGGGGCTCGAACCCATGAACTGTGAGATCATGACCCGAACCGAAGTCAGATGCTCAACCGACTGAGTCACCCAGGCGCCACTACCCTTGTAAATGAACTTTTAACTTAAGTTTAATACAGATAGAAAAGAACACAATAAATTTCCAAAAGCTGAACTTGCTCGTGTAACCAGCACTGGATCAGGCAACAGAACATTACCAACATCCCAGAGGCCCCCTTGTTCCTCCTTCAGGGATAATCACTGACCTGATTTCCAATACCATAGATTAGTTCCCCCTGGTTTTGAACGTTATATACGGAACTACACAGTACATATTAGTTTGTGTCTGTCTTCTTCCTTCAACATTATTTTTTTTATTTAAAAAAAATTTTTATTATTTATTTATTTTTCAAGGAAACATATACATTTAATTGTTTCAAGTTGATTTGTAGGGCTCAAACTATTTATATCCAAATTTACAGAAAGTCAAGATAAAGCTCTCTATCAGTGCTTACTTCTAAATAGATGATTTACCTAAAGTCCATGTCTCAATTGCATAATTAAAAAATTTTTTTTAATGTTTATTTGTTTTTGAGTGAAACAGAGACAGTGCAAGCAGGGGAGGGGCAGAGAGAGGGAGACACAGAATCCGAAGAAGGCTCCAGGGTCCGAGCTGTCGGCACAGAGCATGACGCGGGGCTCCAACCCATGAACTGTGAGATCGTGGGCTGAGCCCAAGTCAGATGCTTAACTGACTGAGCCACCCATGCGCCCCCTCAACATTATTTTTACAAGAGTCTTCCGTATTGTTATATGTTGGAGTAGATTCTTCACTGTCTTTACTAAGTAGTGTTCCATTATATAACTCTACAGCAATTTATTTATCTATTCTGCTGTTACCCAGACTGTGTTTATGGGTAGTTTCCAGTTATTGATAGTTATAGATGGTATTCCAGTTATAGATAGTATTGCTATAAATGTTTGTGTCCTTGTTTTTAGGTGAATGTATATTCGTATCTCCACTGAATATACAGCTAGGAGTGGGATTGCTGTCATAAGATATGTGTGCCAGTCAGGGATGACCAAAGAAACAGAACCAGTGGGATACATAGAGATACACGTAAGAGGAGATTTATTATAGGAATTGACTCCTATGGTTATGGAGGCCAGGAAGTCCTTGAGCTTTTTCACATATATGTTGACATTCATGTTGGTGGGCAACCTGGGTTGCCCGTCTTTTTATAAGTAGTCTGGTCCACGGCTTCAGTTGCAAAATAGGCAAAGGTCAAACCAGAGACACTGTCAACGCCAGTTTTTAAAAATATTAAAACCTCCCATACTCTGTGAAATGTCCAGCACAGGCAGACTGCCAGCTCTGAGACATGGGCCATATACCCTCATATTCTCCCACCAAAGGCACATGCGCCCATTGCTATTGGCAACGGGGACCATCCTGGGCAACCTAAGTGACTTCAGATGGAGATAGGGATTATGTTGTTCATGAGCCCACAGGTGCATGGATTGTGGCCCAAGGTATCATCTTGTGGACCCTAGTGACTACATTCGAAGTCATACTTCACTCCTCTTTTTAAGACTCAGGGGCATCACCATGAACCACCGATATTTGAGATTTAACTATAAACTCGTGTGCCATAAAAGGAGCCCTGTATGAGCCCCTTGCCAGCCCAAACTGCTAGTCACTGACCGCAGCCCAAGACCCCCCGTAATTATACGGGGGCAATCCCGGGTCTGTATGTTCGCATAGTCAGCCTTGTCACTCGGTCCATTGGCTGCACTTAGACTTGCTTCACTTCTCCCACCAATGTCCTTCTGTTGAAATGTCATATGCTTCTAGCCTCCATTTCTCGGTTAGGTGAGCAGTACCTTTAGCGTGGCCCCAACTAGTGCTTTCCGAGTTCAAAGACTCACACAGTGAAATCCAAGTCTTTGTTGCTGGAGTCAGGTTATCTTGTGAGGTAGTGTCTGTCCCGATGGGGGCCGTGGGAGAGGACTGTCACTTGCTCATGAATCCTACGAACGCTCCCTGTATACGTGCCTTCTCTTTACCTGACTATAACTATTTCCTTTAATCAGTGGATTTTGTGGATCCGTTCTTCCTTACTTGATGCCTTTGGGGCATCACTCGGGATGTGACGGGAATCTCTGATCTTAAAATTATTTGGTGCCATCTGCTTGTGGTCTAATTCCAAACAATGCAGACTAGTTAGTGATGGTCTGTCAAAGGGAGAGGGGGTTGAGTAGCTGCTTCAGGCCACAATCTCACCTAAGGCCACCTGGCTTCTAACAGGGTCTGTTCTCATTCAGTGTGGGCTCTCCCACCAACACTTTTGATAGCTCAGCAAGCACTGTGCTTATAAGGGCACAGCAGATCAGTCTGAGCCATCACTTGTCGAGTTCCAGCCAGAACCTTCGGTTGTTCTTCTTCCCTTGCAAAAGCAGCTTTTTGTGCACACACCTACGCTCTGATACACAGGCCAAAAGTATGTGTACCTCCATAATCTCATCCAGTCTTCGTGCTTCCTTTTTATCTCAGAGTGAATCCAGAGTTAGCAAGGTTCTTTAATCTTTAAAGAACGGTTCTAGATAGCTCTAGACCAAGAGAGTCCTAAGAATTTCCCTTGTCAAGCTAGTGGGGCCCTGGATTTTTGCCAGGTGGATTGGCGAATCTCGGAAGGCTGTGTGTTGTACCACCTTCTCCAAATTAGGCTATGCTTCTCCAGCGAAGCCCAGTTTTATGATACCACCAACAGAATGAATCACAGAACACACGTGGTTTGTGGGTGTTTGTTTGTTTGCTTCTTCTGTCCCCCAGGGAGTCTGTATTTGGCTTCGTTAAGTCCAAATTGAAACTAAGCGAAAACAAGAAATAGAGTTTCCTTACCCTGCTCTGCTAGATGCCAGGGGCAAGATTTCCCTTTCGCTCAGACCTATTACGGGCTGGAATCCCACCCCCCCACCTTTTTTTGAGAGAGAGAGAGAGAGAGAGAGAGGGAGCAAGCAGGGGGTGAGAGAGAGAATCTTAAACAGGCTCCACACTCAGTACAGAGCCCAATGTGGGCCTCAATCCTTTCACCCTGGGATCATGACCTGAGCCCAAATCAAGAGTCGGACATTCAACTGACTGAGCGCCCCAGGACTGGACTTGCTTATCCAAGAATCTGTTGCCTTTATACCTTCCAAGAAGAAAGATGTGATGAGTTCATTTGTCTCTTCTCCCACCTAAGCACTCCTGGCTCAGATCTTTCCTGTGTCCTCATGAAGTATCTGACTCTGGCTTTACAGTGGCACAACTCACAAAGCTTTACCGCATTCAGAAGCAGCGACCTTGTGTTTTGCGGATGCTGGGCAAGAGTTCTGGAAAATAATTTCCCTGGGGCTTGAACAGTATTAATAGGGAGATGTTGAGGGATATGGGCCACGCTGTGCCTGCATTGAACATGGGATCCCAAGTGGCAGAGACCCCATAGTTTCTTATTACCTTTATTGTGTTTATGATATATGGAGTCCTTAGAGCTGGAATCAGAAAAGTATGGCTCCTGGACCAAATCCAGCCTGAGGTCTGGTTTTCTAACTGTTCACAAAGTAAGAATGGTTTTTACATTTTTAAAAGGTTGTTTTAAAAAAGAGGATGTGAGAGAAACCACACATGGCCCCCAAACTCTAAACTATTTATCATCTAGCTTTTTACAGAAGTTTGCCAACAGCTGCTCGAAAGCCCAGGGCCTGGGGTAGGGATTCCTTTTGACTGGTCTAAGACAATAGTCTCCACTATTTTCTCCCACATGGTTTCCAAAGCTCCCACACAGTAAACCAAAGCCAGAGCCTTATCTGTGGTAGTTTAGCTCCACCTGCTGGTCCAATGTGTTTCACCAGTGCTGTAAACAGGAGAAAGTTCTTGTAAATGTCAACCTCGTTTATTAATAGGATGGATTGGTTGAATCTACCCAGCCAGCCTATGGGAATTTAAGGTAGATATTCCGTGTTTAACTGAGTTAGGTTTACACGCACATCTCAAGGATTGGAAACCCTGATGGTCAGCACACCAGCTGTATATCCCCATACTAGCCACCAGGGAAAGTGGTGCAAATGTACCAGCGATAGGAAGGGCATTACTTGCTGGGCTATAAATAATGGAGAAGTAAAAGTGAACAGTGGTTCTATTTTAAGAACATGGTGGTAGCAGAAAAAGTAAAAAAGAACTGGGAAGAGAAGGCAAGTTCAGTTTTCAACACATTGACCCATCCAAACTTCCCTTTCCAGGATCAGGTAGTTTCTATTTATATACTGATGTGTCCCCATATGTAAACGAAATAGGTGCCAGCAGTGATACAAGCGATGATAAGGACGGATTAGGATTGCTTTGTTATTAATGTGCTCACCCTGCTCGTGAACTGGCATCTTGTTATCTGAAAGCGGACTTGGATTAGTTGTAAGTGTATGTTGCAAACTCGAGGGCGACCATTCAAAAAAGTTTTAGAAAAAGAAAGAAAGAAAGAAAGAAAGAAAGAAAGAAAGAAGTATAACTGATAGGCTAAGAAAGGAGAAAAAACGGAGTCAGACAAAATGCTCCATTAAAAGCACAAAAAGAGGGGTGCCTGGGTGGCTCAGCTGGTTAAGCGTCCAACTCTTGATCTCAGCTCAGGTTGTCATCTCATGGTTTGTGAGTTTGAGCCCGACGTTGGGCTCTGGGCTGACAGCATGGAGCCTGCTTGGGATTCTGTCCCCCCACCCCCCCTGCTCCTCTCCCACTCACTGTCTCTCTGACTCTGTCTCTGTCTTTCTCTCAAAATAAAATAAACTAAAAAAAAAAAACCTAAAACACACACACACACACACAGAGTGGAAGACAAAAATAGGAACAAAGAAGGGCAACAAATAGAAAACAGTAATGAATAGGGTAGATACCCACCCAACTACATCAGTAATCACTTTGAATGTCAATGGATTAAATGTACCAATTAAATGACAGAGATTGTCAGAGTGCATTTAAAAAACGGGGTGCCTGGGTGGCTCCGTCAGTTGAGTGTCCGACTTCAGCTCAGGTCATGATCTCACAGCTCGGGCCCCACATCAGGCTCTGTGCTGACAGCTCAGAGCCTGGAGCCTGCTTTGGAATCTGTGTCTCCCTCTCTCTCTGCCCCTCCCCTGCTCACGCTCTTTCTCTCTCTTTCTCTCTCTCTCAAAAATAAATAAAAACATTTTAAAAAATGTGACCTAACTAAATATCATCTGTAAGAAACCTACTGTAAATATAAAGGCACACAGAGATTAAAGGTAAGTGGATGGAGAAAAATATACCACCCTAACACTAGTCAAAAGAAAGTAGGAGTCATTCTATTACTTTCAGAAAGAGCAGACTTCAAAACAGGGAGAGTTATCAGGGCCAAAATGGAATGTGGAACATCCAAGCTGGAAGAGTAAAAAAGGAGAAGTAAAGTAAATTCAATCAGTCCTACAAAGTAGGGGTTGGCAAACTTCAGGCCATGAACCAAATCTGGACTGCTGCTTGTTTTTATATAGCTCACAAGCTGAGAATGGTTTTATATTTTAAATGGTTGAAAAAGAAGAATACTATTTCATGATGTGTCCAAATTATATGAAATTCTAATTTCAGTATCTACCCATGAAATCGTATTGGAACACAGCTAGGCTCATTTGTTCACATCTTGTCTGGAGAAGTTTCGACAGAGCCCATATGGCTGATCAAGCCTAAAATATTCACTATCTGGTCCTTTACCGAAAAAAAAAAAATTGCCAAGGCTTGCAACAGATAGTGGGAAAACAGAAAAATAAAGCAACAAGATGTTCAACACACTACTGGGTGTTGTTAGGATTCCCAGACATCAGCATCATCACTATGACCGGGAAGGACTTTTGAAGGCTATTTCCTGAAAACTTTCAAATTAAGTAAAGATGCCCAACATGTGGTGGGAAATCCCGGAGTGGAGAGAGGAGCGAGATCAGGGCTCTCCTTGCCTCAGTTCCTCTGGGGTTCAGCCTTGTCGCTGCACTGCCTCTGTGTGTGCCACCCAGGGGGACCGGGTTGGGAAGGGGGCTGCCACAGCTGGGTCTGCCATGGTGGCCCCTGGCCTCTGCAAGTTTCAAGGCACATGAATTGTACTTTCCCTCGTCAGTTGCAGGGCACTATCATGGTCGCTTCCTGCGTCCAGATGCTGGTGGGATTCTCAGGCCTCATTGGGTTTCTCATGCGCTACATTGGCCCTTTGACCATTGCTCCGACCATCTCCCTGGTGGCCTTGCCTCTCTTTGATTCTGCGGGCAACAATGCTGGGATCCACTGGGGCATTGCCGCCACGTAAGTACTCTCTGGGAACGGAGTGGCACCCAAGTTCTTTCTGGTGGAAGATTACCCAGCAAGAAGAATGTGCTCTGGATATTGGCAAACTCTTGTGGTTTACGGATATTTTCATGAATACTCCGATACCTTAAAAAGCAGTGAAACTGCCACAATTTATTATTAATACTATTTGTTGCATTTTTAGTACTCAAAACAATGAAGTAATCACAGGCAGCGGAGAAGAATACTTAGTGTCCACAAAAAAACCGATACTGCTGGTCCTCTGCCTGCTGGGGTTTATTGCAAATGTCCGTAAATCTCTGGCACCTGAGAAGGGTGCAAAGACGTGGCTCCAGCTCTCAGTAAGCTTACGGTGTAGGAGAGAGATGAGCCTTGGACCCACGGAGCTGTGACACCGGGAGACAGTGACGAGAATCGCAGAATGCCAAGCACGTTCAGGGGAGGGGGTGGTGGAAGCCAACTGGGAGGGTCAGGAAGGCTTTATGGAAAAAGAGGCCTTAAGCGTTTCAACAGAGCTTCGAAGGGACTTGGGGACAGCACCGGACACACTGCCACTGCAGTCTGACCACAAGGACCTGCAGAATGACCCAGGAGAGAGGACAGTCTTGGACTCTCACCTCACCGGCTCCAACCACTGGACCCATCCAGCTGCCCACCCCCAGGGGATAACAGCCCCCCTCCCCGCTCTTCCTCTCCAGCCACCGGCGGCTCTGAAAGGGAACAGCCCACCTTTTCAGAGATGGCAGGACGCTGCCCGCGCTGCCAAGAGGGGCCTCGATGGGGACCCTCCCGGGGCGGCCACTGCCTCCCCGTCCCCGAGACAGTGGTGGCTCAGCCTCCTGGACGCTTGCTGAGGATAAGCCCCAGCTTGCCGGGCTGGGCATGGCATGTTTCTGTTTTAGGACCATCTTCCTCATCGTGCTGTTTTCTCAGTACCTGAAAAATGTCGCTGTGCCCATGCCCGTTTACAGAGGACAGAAGTGCCGCGTGTCTAAGTTCTACCTGTTTCAGGTCTTCCCGGTAAGAAGCACTCCCCGCCCTCTTCCGTTCTTAGTGGACTCCCCCGGAGAGTTGGGGGCATCCCCTCACACTCCCAGAAGGTCCCCAAAGCAAATGCTCCTCCTCGTGTGGTGGCTCCTCCCCCCCCCCCCCCCCCCCCCGACCTGCATTCATCCTCTGTAGAAGGAGGCCGGCCGACCGTCCGTGGGAGTGCTCCCTGGCTGCTGGTGCGATGTGGTCCCCTCATTCCGCAAAGCTGCTCCCCCAGGAGCAGAGAACCCTGCCCCAAGGTCACTGCTTTGGGCACCAGTGCGGGACAGCCTTCTCACGTTCCTGGGGCTGTGCTCCCAGCAAGGTTCACGCCCGACTCCACAAAACTAAGGACTCTGTCGCTCAGATCACGTTCCTCCTCAGCGGCCCGCGGGCAAGCCAGATCCCTCACGGCGATGCTGGTGCCCCCTCTTCAGACACCCCGCTGTTGGATTTGCACCGGGGTTAGCTCTGTGTGGCTACCAACCACACGGTATGTTTTCTGGTTTAATTGCACCGTGAGCTACATCTCAAATTGTACAAAGGTACTTCCACGTCTCGTCCATCTTTCACCACCCTGCAGGTCAGTGGTTCTACAGTTCACTGTGCAAGAATCAGTTGGGGACATCGCTCAAAATACACATTTCTGGGGTTCTGCCACCAGGGATGAAATATCAGTATATCTGAAGACGCTGCTCGAAGAAATCTTGCTTCAGGCCCTGCAGAGCAGTGATTGTAATGCTATCGCACAGATGAGGAAACTGAGGCTCAGGGAGTTTGATCTAAGGTCATGTGACCAGCAGGCAGTGCAAAGGAAGACAGATGATAATCCTTCTGCCCCAGGCTGTGCCGGTTTTGCTAGACATTTCTGCCTGTGTTTGATACAAGGTCTTTCCAGAGTTTATTTTCTACACTCCGTTAATGCACTAATTGTGATGCAGATTGTAGTTGTCATCACCAGGGCCAGTAACCCAGCACCTGCTTATTTCAAAGAGCTTCCCTGACCTGCCTCCCTGGCCCAGCACCTCTGGGAGGTGTTGGCAGGGGCCGGGGGTCTGGGATGGGTAGTGAAGCCCCTCCCTCTGGCAGGTGCTGCTGGCGCTCTGCATCTCGTGGCTTCTCTGCTTCGTGCTCACAGTCACCAATACCCTCCCCACGGCCCCCACGGCCTACGGGCACCTGGCCCGCACCGACACCAAAGGCGATGTCCTGAGCCGGGCTCCTTGGTTTCGCTTCCCTTACCCAGGTAATGAGAAGATAGGGCCCCTTTTTGACTGGGACATGTGTTTTCCAGGACTGTCCGTGGGGGCCAGGGCACTGGATGGAGAGCTGAGTAGGGGCAAAGGATGGATCTCTTCCAAAAGATCTGACAAGGAGGAGCAGGCTCTAGGGAGTCTGTGTCAGACCCCTAGGAGAAGAAGGAGACCCTCAGATTGTCCTAAAAATCCTCTGAGGGTGGAAGGAAAAAAAAAAAGAGAGAGAGAGAGAGAGAGAGGTTAGAGTGGGAGAGAGCAAAAGCATAAGAGACTCTTAAAAAATGAGAACAAACTGAGGGCTGATGGGGGGTGAGAGGGAGGGGAGGGTGGGTGATGGGTATTGAGGAGGGTGACTGTTGGGATGAGCACTGGGTGTTGTATGGAAACCAATTTGACAATAAATTTCATATATTTAAAAAAAAAAATCCTCTGAGGGTGATAGACCAAAGGCTCCCATTCCAGGACCTTCCTCCAAGACTGTCTACATCCCTCCACCCCTCCTCCATGTTACCCAGAACCCACAGCCTGAGCACGGGCAGATCAGAGACATTTCACCCTTCTGGCTAGACCTTTGGGTCTCCTCCTGGATTAGTTGCATCTACCCAAGGGATCCCTGGGCTGAATGAGAACATTTCCAGGAAGATGAGGTCACGGCCATCCCATAGCCCACTTCTGGTTGTCTTTCCTAGCACTTCTTGGCTCGGGGTGTATTAATAACCAGGTACCAGGGAGGGAGGGCCTGGCCCTGCGGACTGTGGACCCAGAGCCTCCCTGAGTGAGAATCTCTGCTTCCAAATGCTTCAAGATGTGCCCTGGGAAGAAGCCCTGTCGCTTGCTCTTTTGCACAGTGACCTCCAGGTCTGCGTGTCTGACTTACCCTCAGGAAGGAGTGGGAGGACAGGAGCCCAGGCCAAAGCCTCTGGACAGTCGTGGGGTTGGAAGACATACTTCCTGGTCTTGAAAGCCTCGCAGGGGCGCCTGGGTGGCTCAGTCGGTTAGGCGTCCAACTTGGGGTCAGGTCATGATCTCGCGGTTCATGGGTTCAAGCCCTGCATCAGGCTCTGCACTGACAGCTCGGAGCGTGGAGCCTGCTTCGGATTATGCGTCTCCCTCTCTCTCTCTCTCTCTCTGCTCCTCCCCTGCTCACGTTCTGTCTCTCTCTGTCTCTCAAAAAGTAAATAAAAGTTAAAAGAATTTTTTTAAGCTTTCCAAAGACGCCCCCAGCAAAGAAGTTATTTGGGGTTCAGCAACCTGCCGCCTTCTGGATTAACATTCCCTCTGTGCTGCTCTTTCAGGACAGTGGGGCCTCCCCACCATCAGCCTGGCTGGGGTCTTTGGGATCATTGCCGGGGTTATCTCCTCCATGGTGGAGTCGGTAGGGGATTACTACGCCTGCGCGCGGCTGGTGGGGGCCCCACCCCCTCCGAGGCACGCGGTCAACCGAGGCATCGGCATCGAGGGTCTTGGCTGTCTGCTGGCAGGGGCCTGGGGGACCGGGAACGGGACCACGTCCTACAGCGAGAATGTCGGGGCGCTGGGTATCACCAGGGTAAGTCTGCTGACGGTGACTGATGGGGTGGGCTGGGTGCCCCCGAATCTGTCCTCAGTGCTTCAGTCTCTTGTCGTTGCTGGAACAAATTATCACAAACTTCGCAGTTTCAAACGACTCAGATTCCTTCTTTTACTGATCTGGAGTTCAGAAGTCCAACACGGGTCTCAGCGAGCCCAAATAAAAACCCTGGCAAGGGCTGTGTTCCCTTTAGCTTTGATTCCAGCCTTTGTTTGTTGTTCTTTTTAGGAGCATAAACAAAACGGGAAAAAAAAAGAAATGTATTTTGATGTGGTTAAATTCTTGCCACACGTCCTGGAATGAAGACAGTTCAATAAGTAAGCTCTTCGGCTGGAAAGAAAAAGAAACAAAGGCAGAATCTGCTACTTATCGTGGCATTAATGGACTTCAGTCGTTGACGCTAGAGTATCTTTTTAAAAATACTTTAAAAAGTACTTTTCGTTGTGGTTAAAGGCACATAACATAAAACCTGAAATCTGTATCAATTAAACAATTGATTTATCCTTATCCTCCTCTCTCCCTAGCACCTGTCAACCACCATTCTACTTTCTGTCTCTGTGAATTTGACTAGTTACATCACAGGAGTGGAATCGTGCAGTATTTGTCTTTTTGCGGCTGGCTTATCTCCAGGACTGTCCACAGACAGCCCAATAATATTCCATCCCATGTATAATACACACACACACACACACCACATTTTGTTTATGCCTTGTTTTTGGATTGTATTCTAACTCCTCCCCGTGGCCCTTGACCTTCATGGAGGAACCCTTGCGTGTTCTTCATCTCGTCTCCCAGGTGCCTCTCTGTGTCTCACTGTGCTCCAGATTTGCCTTCCCACCTCCCCCCACCCCAGCTTTACTGAGACATACTTGACATGTAACGTTGTGTAAGTTTAAGCTGTACCATGTATTTGTTTGAAAATACACTAACATATTGCAACATGATGGCCACCATTAGCTAACCCTCCCATCAGGTTATATAATGACCATTTCTTTCTTTTCTTTTTTTTTTTTTTTTTTTAATTTTTTTTTTCAACGTTTATTTTTATTTTTGGGACAGAGAGAGACAGAGCATGAACGGGGGAGGGGCAGAGAGAGAGGGAGACACAGAATCGGAAACAGGCTCCAGGCTCTGAGCCATCAGCCCAGAGCCCGACGCGGGGCTCGAACTCACGGACCGCGAGATCGTGACCTGGCTGAAGTCGGACGCTTAACCGACTGCGCCACCCAGGCGCCCCCCTTTTTTTTTTTTTTTTTTTTAACAGTGTGAACATTTAAGAGCTACTCTCTTAGCAACTTTTAAGTATACATATAATACAGTGCTGTTAACTGTAGTCACAATGTACTTAGATCCCCAGAACTTATGCATCTTCTAACTGGAAGTTTATACTGTTTGACAAACATCTTCCCATTTTCTCCCCGTTTTTTCCACCCTGGTAACTACCACTCTCCTCTCTGTTTCCGCGAATTTAGCTTTTTTTAGATTCCGCATGTGAATGATACCATATGATACTTGTCTTTCTCTGACATAGTTCACTTAGCATGGTTCACTTAGCATAGCCTTCAAAGTCTATCCATGTTGTTGAGAATGGAAAGATTTCATTTGTCGTGGCTGAGTAATATGCCATTGTGTATGTATACCACATTTTCTTTATCCATTCATCCATCAGTAGACGTTTAGGTTGTTTCCCTATCTTGGCTGCGGTAAATAATGCTGCAGTGAACACGGTTGCAGATATCTTTTCCAGTTAGTATTTTGGCTTCTGTGCATAAATCCTCACAACAGGAATTGCTGGATCATATGGTAATCCTATTTTTAATTTTTTGAGGAAAAGCCATACTGTTTTCCATAGTGGCTGTGCCAGTATATGTTCCAATAAACATTACATAACGGTACACAAAGGATCCCTTTTCTGCACGTCTCCACCAAGACCTGTTATTTCTTACCTTTTTAATGATAACTGAATCTAATAGACCTGAGGTGATCTCTCATTGTGGTTTTGATTGAATTTCCCTGGTGATTAGTGATGTTGAACATCTTTTCATGTACCTGTTGGCCATTTGTATGTCTTCTTGGGAGAAATGTCTATTCAGTTCCTCTGCCCATTTTTAAGTTGTTATTGTTGTTGTTATTGAGTTGTATAGGTTCTTATATATTGTGGGTATTAACCCCTTATCGGATATATGGATTGCAAATATTTTATTCCATTCTGTAGGTTGCCTTTTTGTTTTGTTTAGTCCCATTTGTTTATTTGTGCTTCTGTTGCTTACACTTTTGGTGTCATATCCAAAAAAAGTTGTAAAAATCAATTCCAAAGGGATTTTCCCTATGTTTTCTTCTAGGAGATTCATGGTTTCAGGTCTTACGTATAAGTGTTTAATCCATTTTGCATTTAGTTTTTTGAATGATGAAATGTAGGGGGTCAAGTTTTATTCCTTGTATGTGGTTCTCTGGATTTCCCAGCCCTCTTTATTGACAAGACTGTCCTTTACCCCATTGAATATTCTTGGCTTCCTTGTCAAATATTAGTTGACCATGTTTGCATGGGGTTTTTTTGTGGGTTCTCAGTTCTGTTCTATTGGTCTATGTGCCTGATTTTATGCCAGCACCATACTGTTTAAATTACTATAGCTTTGTAGTGTTATTTGAAATCAGGAAGTGTGATTCCACCAGTCTATTCTTCTTTCTCGGGATTCCTTTGGCTATTTGGGGTCTTTTGTATTTACATATGCATTTTGGGATTTTTTTTTTCCTATTTCTGTGAAAAATGCCATTGGGATTTTGTTAGAGATTGCATTGACTATACAGATGGCTTTGGATAGTATGGTCTTTTCTTAAAAAATTTTTTCTGGGGGCGCCTGGGTGGCGCAGTCGGTTAAGCGTCCGACTTCAGCCAGGTCACGATCTCGCAGTCCGTGAGTTCGAGCCCCGCGTCAGGCTCTGGGCTGATGGCTCAGAGCCTGGAGCCTGTTTCCGATTCTGTGTCTCCCTCTCTCTCTGCCCCTCCCCCGTTCATGCTCTGTCTCTCTCTGTCCCAAAAATAAATAAACGTTGAAAAAAAATTTTTTTTTAATTTTTTCTGGATGTTTATTTGTGAGAGAGAGAGAGAGAGAGAGAGAGAGAGAGAGAGAGCATGAGCAGGGGAGGGGCAGAGAGAGAGGGAGACACAGAATCCGAAGCAGGCTCCAGGCTCCAAGCTGTCAGCACAGAGCCCAACGCAGGGCTCAAACTCACGAGCCATGAGATCATGACCTGAGCTGAAGTCAGACGCTTAACTGACTGAACCACCCAGGTGCCCCGTGGATAGTATGGACATTTTAACATTAATTCTTCTTACCCATGAACACAGGGTATCTTCCCATTTGTTTGTGTCTTCTTCAATTTCTTTCATCAGTGTCTTTTAGTTTTTAGTGAACAGATCTTTCACCTCCTTGGTTAAATTCATTCTTAAGTAGTTTATTGTTTTTGATGTTATTATGAATGGATTGTTTTCTTTATTTATTTTTCCTATATTTTGTTGTTTGTAGAGGAATGCAACTGATTTCTATATGTTGATTTTTGTATTCTGTGACTACTGATTCGTTGATTGGGCCTAACAGTTTCTTGGTTGACTCTTCAGCATTTTCTGTATATAAGATCATATCACCTCTACTGTCATATATTCATGCCTTCATTGTGTTGAGGTGTGTTCCTTCTATACCCAATATGTTGAGAGTTTTCATCATGAAAATATGTTGTATTTTGTCTCATGCTTTTTCAGCATCTTTTGAGATGATTGTATGGTTTTTATCTTTCATTTTATTTATGTGGCATATCACATTTATCATTTGTATATGTTAAAACATCCTTGCATCCCAGGGATAAATCCCACTTGGTCACAGTGTATGATCTTTTTAAGGTGATGTTGAATTTGATTTCCTAATGTTTTATTGAGACTTTTAACCTCAGTATTTGTCAGGGATGTGGGTCTGCAGTTTCTTTTATTGTCTGGCTTTGGTATGAAAGTAATGCTAGCCTTGTAAAACGAGTTTGTGAAGTAAGTATTCTCTTATTTTTATTTTTTAAATATGAAATTTATTGTCAAAATGGTTTCCATACAACACCCAGTGCTCATCCCAACAGGTGCCCCCCTCAATACCCATCACCCACCCTCCCCGCCCTCCCACCCCCCATCAACCCTCAGTTTGTTCTCAGTTTTTAAGAGTCTCTTGTGTTTTGGCTCCCTCCCTGTGAAGTAAGTATTTTAATTAACTCCCTTTGGCAGTTTTGGAAGCTGATGTTTGGAGGGGTTAAGTCATGTGCCCGAAGTCATACAGGCAGTTAGGGGCAGAGCTGGCGTTGGCTCTCAAACGCCCATTCCTAAGCATTGGGTCAACTGCCTCCCAAGAGAGACCTTCGGCCTCACTGGAAAGCCTTCTTAGAGGAGCATTTGAGTCAGGACTTTAAGATGGGGATAGAGCAGTGCGCGAAGAGATGAGGGCAGAGGCTGAGACCCAAGGTCACACCCTCATCCTTTCCCAACCCCCATGTGGGAGCAGAGGGGGGCCATCTGGGCTCATGCAGCTGTTCTTTCAAGTCCGCCGGATTGTGATGTGTGGTGCCCCTGGAGCAAGGCCGAGGCCTGGCTGGAGCTGAGCGTCTTGTCCCACGTCTCCCTGAGCAGGTGGGGAGCAGGACGGTGATGGTCGCTGCCAGCTGCGTGCTTCTCCTGATGGGCGTATTTGGGAAGATCGGGGCTGCCTTTGCCACCATTCCAACCCCTGTGATTGGAGGCATGTTCCTGGTGATGTTTGGTGTCATCACTGCTGTGGGGATTTCCAATCTGCAGGTGAGGCGAGGCACCCTTTGAAGCGCGGCCAGTGCATCTCTTGAAAGGAGCCCGTGAGAATTGGGATGAAGAGAACAGGGCTGGGCAGGGGAGGAGGAGAAGGAATCCTTGGTTCCCAGAGACCACAGTGGGCTCTGAACGGAAGAAAGAAATAGCCGGATGCACCCAGACTTTTGGAAAACAGAAACTGCAGCAGTTCGACTCGGGTGGTCCCGACCACTGAGCTCCCAGGGTCAAGTGGAACCTCAGCCTGGCTTGCCGGCTGCGTGTGATGCCCTGAGTCCAGCCTCCCTCCCCCATCTCCGGTGGCAGTGGGAGGGGAGGGGGCATTTGGAGGAGAGAGAGATCGCTGTGCAGTACGGGCGCTGATGGCTCTGGGCTGCCCTGGGGGCTTCTCTCCTACAGTACGTGGACATGAACTCGTCCAGGAACCTCTTTATCTTTGGCTTCTCCATCTACTGTGGTCTCGCCATTCCCAGCTGGGTGAACCAGAACTCTGAGAAGCTCCAGACAGGTGATTCTCTGTCTCCTAGACTGTGACCTCTCCAGGGGCAGAGGCAGGGGGCCCTCGGCCCCTGGGAATCCTGGTTGCTTTTGTCTCCATTCTAGGGATTCTCCAACTGGACCAGGTCATCCAGGTCCTGCTGACCACAGGCATGTTTGTCGGTGGATTCCTGGGCTTTCTCCTGGACAACACCATCCCCGGTAGGGCTCACCTTCGCTCTGTAAGCTAGCGGTTCGGGTAGGCGGTCAGCATTTGGGCCACCCACCTTGCTTCGCTGAGCCCAATTACCATGTCAGGCTGACCACAGCGTATGTCGAGCAGGCCCTGGGTCTGGTGGTGGGGGGGCGAGGGCGAGGGTGGATGTACAGGATGGTATTAGCTTTCTAGGACGGCTGTAACAAAATGCCACAGACTGGCTTAAACAACAACTGTGTGTTCTCACAGTCTGGAGGCTAGAAGATTGAAATCCAGGAGGTGGCAGAGTTGGTTTTTCCGGAGGGCTCTCTCTCCTTGGCTTGCAGATGGCGGCCTTCTTGCTGCGACCTCACATGCCCTTTCCTCCATGTGGGTGCCTCCCTGCTGTCTCTCTGTGTGTCTTATTCTCTTCATGTTACGACACCAGTCAGATTAGATTAGGGCCCACCCTAAAGACCTCGTCTTTAACTGATCACCCTTTTAAACGTCCTGTCTCCAAATACAGTCACATCCGAGGTAGGGGGGTTAGGGCTTCAACATATGATTTTTTTGGGGGGTGGGGGAGGGAGACAGTTTTGCTGTAACAGAGCTGTAAGGTGAGAAATACGCCAGATGCAAGAAGAAAAGGACACAGCCCCAGCTGTCTTACAGTCCAAAGTCCAGTTGGCGAGGGAGAGAACACATGTATTCATTCATTCATTCATTCATTCACTCACATTTTCAATGAAAACCCACCGAACACTTGCTGTGTTCCAGATGCTCTGGACTGAGAATACAAAGAGCAGAGAGACAGGCCCCCCATCTTCCAGAAACCCACAGGCTAACAGGGGAGAGAGACAAGGGAACAGACAATGAGAATAGAGGGGAACCAGTGTGGTGATGAGCAAACCGAGTCTCTGGGAGCTGAGGATGTCGCCGTGAGCAGTGCAGAGCGGCCATCAGGGGTGGCTTTCAGTGCTCCCTTCTCGAACCTCCCATGGCCCCTTGAGAGGACCTCTAGGCTATCTATCACCTGCTTGATGGCACTCTGTTTTCCACATTTGTTCTCTCTACCAAGTGTAAAGTGCGCCTGCATTCTAGAAACAGTGGTGGAGAGGCCCACCGCCTGAAGGTGAGGAAAGGGTAGGGTTCAGTTAGGATTGTACCTTGGAGCTCTGCTGCACATCAGCCGCAGTGGGAGCTCCTGGAATGCTCCAGACAAGCAGCGGAGGAGGAGGAGGAGGAGGAGGAGGAGCCGATGCTGTCGCTGTTGGCAGCTGGCGGGCTGGCAGGGGAGACCTCCCGGGTGCCTGCAGGGGGCACCAGAGGCTCCCCCAGCCCAAGGGCGGCGAGGTCAGTACCCAGTCCTGACTGCTTGCCGTCTTCCCATTAGGAAGCCTGGAGGAGAGAGGCCTCTTGGTGTGGAATCAAATCCAGGAGGAGTCTGAGGAGACTGCGAGGGCCTTGGAGGTGTACGGCCTCCCCTGTGGGATTGGCTCCACATCCTGCACGTCCTCCTGCGCCCAGCGTCTCCCCTTCTGGCCCACGGGGGAAGCTGGGAAAGGTGAGCAGGGAGTGAGCCTGCTCACCTGCCTCTCCCAGAATTCCTCGGGAGAGTTCTCGGAAGGCACCACAGAAACCAAGATATGAGAAGAGCTGTCCTCACGCCTGCCCCAGGGTGCTCCTCGCCCCCCACCTCGGGTACTCGTCTCCCCACGCGAGGATGGGTGGGCACCCCGCACGCTGTGGCAGCCAGATAAGTATTAGATTAAGACTGTGAAGCGTGGGCTTTGACACAGTCACTTAGTCACCACAGTGAAAACCAGTCTCCAGTGTAATCCAGCGTCCACACAGAAACTCTCTAGGGCATACTGACCTCTTGGCAACATACTGACTTGGGGGGGAGGAAAAGGCCTGGGGTGGGGCAGGGGGCAGAGTTGGGGCTGTTTGCTGAAAGGTGACAGGGACAGTTCTCTTCCTCCTCAAAGAGGCAGGATGCCCCAGCCCCTCCGTGCACCCGGCCCTCGGCCGGCTCCTCAGGAGAGGGGAGGACGACCCTCTGTTCCCCCAGCACCTTCTCTGAGCTCCTGGTGCTCCAGCCCGCGTCCGGCTCAGGCTGTTTGTGATGGATTGTTCCTAAATTTCACTTTCTTGGAATCGAGTGCACGGACTCCCGCGTAGGCCTCGGTGTGCTCCTGTAGGCTGCCGAGGGATCAGAACCCACTCCACCTGATGGCCTCCTTGTTTCATTATTTTAATAGGTGTCAGGACTGCAGCGTTAACTCTTGCCCGAGTTTCCAGCTGGCTGGTCCGCCCCGCAGATTTCAGATTTGCAGTCTCCACGATTGTGTGAAACAGTTCCTTAAAGCAAAATACCTAAACCTATACCCGCACCTATACCCATCCCCATCTGTATCCTCTTGGTTCTGTATCTCTGACAGATACAGGACTGGCTAACACGGGAAAAGATATCGTCAGTCAAGATACAGGTAGATACCTGACTGATGTCGGAAGAGTCCTAGGTGGGGAGGAAGGGAGGATAAGTAGCATCTGAGGGGATTTTAAAGCAACATATCCATCCTGGGCTGTGCCATATCCAGTGAGCCCTGCGGGGTGGGGAGCAGACGGCCGCTGGGGCTGAGGTGTGAAGGCAGGGGCGCTCCTCGCACATGGCTGTGGGGAGAAAGGATGCTGTATTCCCCTGAGGTCCACGCAGACCGGGGGCCCCCGTAGGACGCGACGCTCCAGGAATGAAGACTAAACAGGAGTGGGGTGGGGGCTGGTTAGAGCTGATTAGGCCCGCATTGCTTGAGGACCTACTATGTGCCGGCATCTCTGTAGAGATTTCTTTCTTCCTTCCCACGTGCTGCCTTGTTCTTGGCTGCTGGAGTGGCTGGGGGTGGTTGTGAGCACGGGTGCTGAGCCCCCCTCTTTCTGCTCAGCACAGCCCCCAGTGGAGAGCCCCTACCTGCTCCCCCCCCCCATTTTGGTTGTTTATAAATAGTGAAGCGACAGTCCTCGCGTATCCCCCATGGGGGAGCCTCGGGGGTGGGCTTGTGACAGGACATGAGGTGAGGGGCCAGCACTGGGGCTCAGGGCAGGCAGGACTGCGCTTGGGTCCTAACCCTTAACCTGCGCCTCAGTTTCTTATGTGGTCATGATGGGAAATCCTTTCTATGCACGCTCGGTGTATTGGTGAGGGGTCTCCAGAGAAACAGAGCCAATAGGATGTAGGATGTGTGTGCACGCACATGTGCACACACACGTCCACACAAGCACGTCTACCTATTACATATATGTGCAGACACACACGTAGAGATTTTAAGGAATGGGCTCATGTGATTGTGGACGCTGGAATGTCCCAAATCTGCAGAGTAGGCAGGCAGACTGGGAAGAGTTGCTGTCTGTGTCCAAAGGCAGTCACTGGCGATTTCCCTCTTCCTCGAGCTCAGGCTTCAGGGCTGTTTGATCCTTCAACTGATTAGGTGAGGCCGACCCACATTAAGGAGGGTAATTATTCTGTATTTACTCAAAGTCTACTATTGTAAATGTTTATCTCATCTGAAAATACCTTCACAGAAACATCTAGAATGTTCAACCAAATACCTGGGTTCCGTGGCCCAGTCAAGCTGACACATAGAATCAACTATCACATCCCGTTTGTGCAGCCAGGAGCCTCACCAGAAAGCACTCAGAACACTCTGGGATCTGGCTTGAACTCCATTTAGGAGTCTTTATTACCAGAAGCAGCAGAGGAAGCTGGTTCTGCCCCGATGTCCTGTAGCTCCTACAGCACACGAGTGGTCAGCACCGTTCCTGGGCTCCCAGGGCATGCAGGATGAGTGAGTGGCCTCCAGAACTCTCTAGAACCCACCAGAACTATGTCGTGACTCCAAGGTGTGCTGTAAGTATCCAGTGTCATGGCACCTCTGGGGACAGACCCCACCTGTCCTTTCTTGAAAGGCCCGTGGCCCGGGCTTCAGCCAGGCTGCCCCCAGGACCCCCGTAAAGAGGAACACAGCAGGAGCAGGTGTGTGCCTTGGCATCCGGCTAACCCCTCACACCAAACAACCCTGAGGGACTGACACAGGGCCACACTACTTTGCAAATACTTTATAACAATCGGAAACGGAAACCATCCAAATGCTCCGGGACAGCCACTCCAAAATGTCCCGGAAGGCTGAGGCAGGTACGGCTTTGGCTGTCGGCATAGTACTTGGAAGCTGCCCACCCCCGTTCACCCCCTCCCTTCCCAGCCCTTGTGCGTCACAGGTCTTCATCATCGAAGGTCTCCATGCACCTCAACATGATCATCTCATCATCAACGGGGAGGTCTGGTTCCTGCAAAACACAGGGTGGAAGAGGATCAGTTTTTATTTAAGGAAGCCAGTCCCCAGGCGGATGAGAAGGCCCCCATGTCTCCCCTTGAGTCCACCCCATCTCTTGCTGCATCTTCTCTAGCTTCCGGCCAGGAAGTAAGGGCTACGGGGGAGGGCGGGGGCAGGTCCCTTTTCCGTTTCACTCAACTCCACACTCTATGATCTTCAGAAAGGGTTTTCTTGGCTGCTTTTCCATCCTGGGGGTTTCCAGGATCGCGTAAGAGGCGGGGTGGGGGGGGGGTGGTGGACAGCATCAAAGCTTGTTCCAAACGCCCATCAATGGAGGACAGTGAGTTACGCCATGGTGAACCCACCAAGGGAATACCATGCAGCTATTTGAAATTAAAGGAACGAGATGGTTCTCTCTCTGTGGGGTATACTATTTAAAAGGAAAAGAGTGAAGTGCAAGGCAGTGTGCAGAGTAGACTATCATTTGTGTTTGAAAGAATATATAAATATCTGTAGAGTATCTCTGGATGGCTGCACAAGAAACTGGTGACGGTGATTGCCTTTGGGGAAAGGAATGGGGGCATAGCCAAGGGACGCTGGTAGGAGACTGAGTTTTCTTTGTATATCTTTTGGTAACTTTCAAGTTTTAAACTATGTACATGGGTTGACTATTAGATAATTTTTTTAAGCAGCAGCACGGTGTGTGTTTAGCAGGGGTTTTTTATTCCCTTTACAATGACCCCCACTGACCTGACTCGCTATTACCTCTCCCCCTAAAAGTATGTTCCTGGGTTTTGCTCTTCCTGTCTTTCCCCACCTTGGCAGAAAGTGACCCCTGTAGTTTGTTACCCTGCTGGTCAGGGGCCGGTCCCCTTGGGCCCCGGGAGGCATCCCTAAGCTCAGTCAACCACCTCGTGAATGTGGGACATAGTCCCCGGGGTGATGGCCAGCTTGGGAGAAGACTCTGCTGACGTCCTCACTCACGGTGCTCTACCGAGGAAGGCAGGGTGCGTGGGGAGCCAGCGTATCCGAGAGGGAACCAGGTGGTCTCTAGGAAAGTCATGTGGGCCCTTCATTCAGGGTGAAGACCACAGCAAAGCTTGAGAAAAAGAGGGAGTGGAGCACAGGGGGCGCCAGGAGGCCAAGCATCCCAGGAGGGGCCACACACTCAAGTCTGTGTCACACCAAGGGCTTGAATGTTGTTCAGAAGGGTCCAGTTCCCTAAGCCCCCGAAAATGGTGTCCAAGGCATTTTTGAGCTGCAGATTTGCAAAAGCAGCAGGTTGCGAGAGGTATCTGCTGGTCTCGGGTGCTGAATAGTAGCCTATCCACTCCAGTTCATGCCCACCTGGGACCCTATTTGGAAAGAGGGTCTTTGCAGGTGTAATAAGTTAAGGATTGCAGGATGAGCTCATCCTGGATTTAGGGGGGGCCCTTAATCCAAATGACTGTTGTCTTTATAAGAAGATGCGAGGGCCTGGGAGACACATGGAAGAGAGAAGGCCATGTGAAGACAGAGACCATGACTCGAGGGATTCAGCTGCAAGCCAAGGACTGTGGGGGCCACCTGAAGCTAGGAAAAGGCAAGGCAGGACTCTTCCCTAGAGCCTTCTGGGGCGGCATGGCCCTGCACCTTCTCTAGCTTCTGGCTACATTTGGCCTTGATTTGGTCTTCTGGCCTCTAGAACTGTGAGAGAAGACATTTTTGTTATTTTAAGCCAGTCCTAGGTGCTGTCCAGGTGCTGAGTGCTAACACAGCCTTCCTAGGACACCATACAGGTGCTAATTAAAATTTCATCCAACGACCTCGGTCAAGCTGACAGGGGAGGTGGATGGGGAAGAGAATGAGATTTCCCTCTTTATACAGCGTATGGCAAAGGCTGGTGGCCTCCTGCCCCAGAGCCACCTGGCCAGCTTGTTCAAAATACGCATTCTTGGGGCCCTGCCTCACAACAGTGAATGAGAATCTTGGGTGCCGGGGCACCAGGAATCTGCATTTCCGGTTAGCTCCCGAGAGGATTCAAGTTCGAGCATCTCTCTGCTTTATACGGATACTCCAGTCCTGCTTGGTCTTTCTTTTCTACCATACGCGGGGAAAAGGAAGCAGGGAAAGCAAAGACTGGCCTCGGTAAAGTGGACTGACTTTCCTGTGTCCAAGAGAAGGCGGACACAGCAGTAAGGGCCGGACGGCCAAGAGCTGATGGGTGGTGCGGAGCAAGCGGAAGGGGGGCCCTGGGCCCCAAGTGGAGATTCAGAGTGGTCTCGGCAGAGGCAAGGAAGGGTCAGTAGGAAGAGGGCCACTAATAGGCTGATACCTTAACCTGTTGGAAAGCTGTCCTAGTTATTTTTAGACGAGCATTGTCATTATTACTGCTTACTTTTTTATTTCTTTTAGTTTTTTTTTATGTTTATTTTTGAGAGAGAGAGACAGAGCACGAGCAGGGGAGGGGCAGAGAGAGAGGGAGACACAGAATCTGAAGTGGGCTCCAGGCTCTGAGCCGTCAGTACAGAGCTTGACTCAGGGCTTGAACCCACGCACCGTGAGATCATGACTTGAGCCGAAGTCAGACGCTTAACTGACTGAGCCACCCAGACACCCCTGTTGCTTACCTTTTTAAATTAACAGTTGTGTCTTTGCTAAATTCGGAGAGAAATTCCTCGGTTATGAATCTGAAGCGGCCTGTGCCCTTGGTGCCTCACGCCTCACTCCCCGCCCCGCATGAAAATTTCTGGAACGTACCTTCTAATGAAGACACAGCTTTTGGGAAGCGGAAATTAATGCCCTTCAAAAGCTGACAGCAAACATTAGCACAGGGGCTCAGAAGATGACAGAACAGCTCAGCCCCTCCGAAAGCTGTCGCCCAGTCACACAACATTTACAAATGCCTGCCAAGAGCCAGGTCCCCATCTCAGGCCTGCCCGGGGAACATCCGTCAGTCTCGTCCCTCAGCTTCCCTGGACATCTTCTATTCCCCAGGGTGCATCAGGCTGACTCTCGTCTCGAGAGTCCTTTCTGGCATCCTGCGGGAGGTGAGCGGAGGCCTCCCATCACTCTGCTCGGTCCTACCTGTTTTAACTGAGTGTTAACGCAGCAAAGGCCTTTAAAAAAATCGACGATCTGCACGTAGAGCTGAAACTTCTCCTCTGGATTTTCTGGGTTGCTGCCGGCAAATGCTGAACTGACAAAGGAGAAGAAACAGCAAATGTTTAGAATCCTAATCTTCGGCCTTGGCTCGTACCCCCTAAAATATGTGGCTTACAGGGTGAACCACGCACTTGGAAGCACCCGGCTGAATTCTCAGACAGCCTGGAGGTCTGCCTTGCCTCGGCTTCAATGTCACGTGTGGAGCCCACGGGAAAAGAGAGACTACAGGGAGACTGGCTCCTGCGCCCTAATTTAGCGTTCTGAGCTGTGGCCTCTGGAAGAAGGGAGCTAAACTGCCTCTGTCCCTCAGGCTCACCCTTGCATAGCCGCACTCCACGGTCCTGGTCCCCCTGTGGCAGCTGACGGAGCTCAGGGGGCATCCGCCACACTTGGGCTCAGTCCCCTGAGATGCCTCCCCTCTGTAGGTCTAACACAGAACACAGCCCTGATGCAGGGAGAAGGCCTGCTTTGCAGACTCCTCCCCGTTGCCTTCCCAACAACTTCAAAGAAGCCTTAAGTCATGTGGGGAGAGCCTGCATGTTGACCTCACTTCCCCTGGGATCGAGGTCCCACAAGCCGCGTAGGAACCCTCCGGCAGCAATCCATGCCTTTTCCAGGGAGAGCAGGAAACATTTTTAATAGGTTGTTCTCGTGTTCCATCGTCATAGTAAGGCGTTCCAGGTTGGCGAAGTTGTCTGCACAGCCCAAGCCCAGCTCAGAAACAGGAACATCCATCCGCTTCCAGCCCGTTTCAGCAGAACCAAACCCCACACACAGCTGAGAGGAGCTTGAGTCACCTCATCAAACCGCTTTGGAGAGTTTGGACAAGTCTGTTGAGGCCGAGTGGAGCAGGCAGGTGGGAGGGACATAGGCTGATGTCAGGTGACTGGGGACAGCCTGGCCGCATGGCCTTGGCGGAGAGTGGGGATATTTGTTGGGGTATGAGGACAGGAGTGTCTCCTCACTCCCAAAGAAGAAAAACTAAATAATCGGGATTTTTTTTTTTTTTTTTTTTAGCCATGACACGGGCGCAGGTACCTGTGCCTATAGGTTAGAAGACCACAGCTTTCCAAAGCAGCAAAGGAATTTGCATCCCAATCAAGCTCTCTTTGCGAAAAGCCCCTGTGCTACGGATTTAGTCAAGCTGTTTGTTTGGGAATCTCCCCAGATCCTATTTTGTGTCTTCTCGCTTCATGGGGTCAGCTGTCCCCTCCTCCCCTCTTCCCACCTCCATCCCTCGAAGCACCGTGAAAAGCCACTTCTCCCCTGTCCAGCTCAGGGCACGGCCCGTTTCCACATTGGCCCAGCCTCTCGGGGCGGGGTGGGGGGGCCGGAGCCCCTGCCCACCTCTCAGACCAGACAACCGCAGCAACCTGCCCGTGGCCCCCCTCACCCTGGGAAGATGGTGCAGTGTGAACAGCCTCGAGCTCATGACCCGCTGCGTCTCAGCCCTGGGCCAGGATGGAAGCATTTTCTACGTAGAAGAAGCCTCAGTTCAGTGGCACGATCCTAGGACCAGCCCGCTTCGAACCACAGACAAAAGTGGATAAAGTGGATCTCTAAGAACTTCTGAGGAATTTTGCGCCCCTCTGTGGGGCTGCAGGGGAGCGGCCCCTAAGCATCCGCGCAGGGGTCCACACACACACTCACACTCTTTCATACCCCTTTCCTCACCTAGAGCTAGAAGTACTTGGAGCCTCACTTTTGTCCAGGAAACTTGCCACATCGAAGGCATCTTCAAAGAGTATCTGAAGGAAGGCACAGAACGTGATGTGTCAGCACTAGTTTGGCACCTGCTCTGGGCCGCTGGCGGACACGAATAGAAAGGCTCTCTCTTTAACCCTCACTCCCCAAAGGATGGGTATGTGAAAGCCGGGGCCCAAACACAGGATCTCTGCCCAGTGACCTTCCCAGGCCGTGCACAGTAAGCGCTTGCCCGCCCAGAACAAAGTGCCAACCCCAGAGGTGGCCACAAGGGATGGGGGAGCACCAAGGACTGCGGTCTCCTCTTTCTAAAGAAGGTGGGAGCCCAGGCGTGAGACGCAGCAGCCAGAGTCAGGCTTCAGTTTGCCCTGGGAGAGGGCTCATCTACACCTCCCGAGATGCAGAGGCTACACGAGCCCAGGATCCCCCAAGCTGGCAGTCATCTATCAGCCAGGACAGCCGGAGAGAGGTTGGGGGCGCTGGGGTGAGGCCGCAGGAGGGCCAGCTCCCAGTCCTGCCACTCACTAAGCCGTGTGACTTCAGACAAGTGACCTCATTTCTCGAATCTTCCTCTTATGTAAAGGGAATCACAATAGCGCCTACCCGCAGGGACACTGCAGGAATTAAATAAGATGAGGTCGGTGAAGCATCCGCCTCCGAAACGTTAGCTATTATTGAATATTAATCTGCTTTGTAAAAGAAACACATGTTCATCGTGAAGATTTTGGAAAATAGAAACAGAAAGAAATGAAAACCACGGAGAAGCCTGAGAGGTCTATTGTTGACACATTGACCTATTTCCCTCTGGTCATTTCCTGGGGCGTGTTACATTGGATATTTCGACTTTGCAGTCTTGTTATTTAGATGGCTTTCAGTCCTGCTTTTGTTTACTTTCTTGAAGAATATTAAATATTCCACAGGAATGTGATATATACACTTAGGAATGCAAGGATTAGCAAATAAAAATGCAGGATGCTTCGTTAAATTTGAATTTTAAATAAAGAATCGTTTTTTGTTTTTTGTTTTTAGCATAAGAATGTCCCAGATATTGGGCAGGACATTCTTACATAATTTTCACCAGGGACGCCTCCCTGTGTCTGATATCCCATTTACAAGGGCAGTCACCCTGAGAAGAGGAGAGGGAGCTCTCTGGCCCATAGCCGGCAGGTTCTGGCAGGTTCCATAGGGTCTCTCCCCTTACCTGAGACACACCGTTCTATCTCTGGAGGTCTTGTGTCTGTCTTTCTTATCTTCTTACAATTTGCTTCCCCTGAACTGAATCCCTTGGGACTCTGGCCATGTGGATGGCCCTTCTTCTTTTTTTTTTTTTTTTTAATTTTTTAAATGTTTATTTTTGAGAGAGAAACCGATGGCAAGTGTGAGAGGGGCAGAGAGAGAGAGACGGAGACACAGAATCCAAAGCAGGCTCCAGGCTCTGAGCTGTCAGCACAGAGCCTGAGCCCGAAGTGGGGCTTGAACTCCCGAGCCAGGAGATCATGACCTGAGCTGAAGTCAGAAGCTGAACTGACTGAGCCACCCAGGCACCCGGATGGCCCTTCTCCTGATCTTTTAGACATTTTATGGTGAACCTTCTTTCTAATATCCCTTTGCTTATCTCCAAGAGGGTCTGGGAAGAGGTCACTGAAAGGACCAGCCCAGAAGCCCATCCACTCTGTGTTCTTCCCCAGCAGGTGGGAGGCAGGGTCCTGGGCCCGAAATTCCTGCCTTTGACCAGTCAGCCCACTGAAGTTCCGGGCCACACACTGTCCTCAGCTGTGCACACGGCTCTCGCAGCTAGCCTGGCCGGGGGTGGGGTGCCCTGCCAGGCTCTGTGGCCCTTCTGGAGCACCCAGCACACTCACGGGGTCTTGGTTCTCAGACCCTCCCAGGCACACCTGACCCTGCATCCAGGAGCTGGCCCCAAACACAGTTGTTCTGCAGCAGAACCTCTCCAGATGGACCACGACCTATAAAGACTTCACTGCAACTAAGTTAGAAGCCAGAGTAGTGACTGGCCCTGCCCTGGGTGTAACTCTTCTCTCTTCTGTTCACCTGGTCACCCAGCCCTGGGTTGGCCCAAGCCTAGGGATGGCAGTGAGGCAGAGCCCTCATCTGGGCACTGCTGAGGAACTCTGCTGCCAGAAGAATGTGAGCCCTTAGCCCTTTCTGGAAAAGATCAGCTGCTTCCATGATTTGGGGACATTAGATTCTGGGTTGGGTCTGTCCTTCCCTGAGGAAAGGTTCGTGCCGCAAATGCACATGCACGCCTGTACACATCGGTTTACAGCTTGAGACACTTGTCTGCACATTTGGCATATGTTTTCCTTTTGCCTTCTTTGTGTGAGACCTCAGGGCCAGGCGATTCGGGGCTACAAAGACATCGAGGCTGGCTGACATGCCTTGGGTATGAGGTCTTCAGCGACTGGTTTTCTGGCCCCGCTTTGACCACTATGGAGGAGAACTCAGGTCCTCTCATGGTGAAGCCAACATTAATGGACAAATAGGTGAGAAGCCCAAGTCCAACTGGGGCAGGGGAGGGGACATACACAAAAGCTGACTGTTGCATATCTGCACTGAGAGTTCCTTCCAAAATGCCCTCATGCATCAGTCACCTGGGGTGTTTGTTAGAAATGCAGGTTCTGGGGCGCCTGGGTGACTCAGTCGGTTGAGCTTCCGACTTCGGCTCAGGTCATGATCTCGTGGTTCACAGGTTCGAGCCCCACACCAAGCCCTGTGCTGACAGCTCAGAGCCTGGAGCTTGCTTCGAGTTCTGTGTCTCCCTCTCTCTCTCTGCCCCCCCCCCCTCGTTCTCTCTCCCTCTCTCTCTCTTTCAAAAATAAACAAACATTTTAAAAAATGAAGGTTCTGAGCCACCTGAGGGGTCAGGTACTCCATTTCAGTGGGTCTAAGGTATTAGCCAGGTACCTGCCTTTTTACTAGACTCCACTTGAGAAGGATCAGGGGAGATCACGGAAGGCTGACCATAGACAGGTGACCAAAGAAAGATTTGAAAAATTCTTTGATGAAGGAGATAAAACCTCTGAAGCAGGAGCTGAGCATCCTGGACAAGCCACCTCACTCCTTAGGCCTCATCAGTAAACCGGAAGCCCTGGACTAGGTGACTGACATCCTGTTGCTGTCCGGGCCCCGGGCCCTGAGGGCTGGGCAACTTCCTGGACGATGGAGCATTTCAGGGCTGTATCCCCGGGGTCCCAGGCACTAGGAAGCTGTCTGGCTCTAAGGCTCCCCACAGAGCCACAGAACATCTCCTCAAAGGGACCACCCACTAAGGGATGCTTGGAAAGTCAGGGCAAGCAGAGGGGTGCGGCTGACCTGGTGGAGGCCATGGTTACTAAGTGTCCTGCAAAGCACAGGACAGGCGCAGAGAGCACAGAACTGCCTGCCCCAAGCTGGAGAAGCAGGTCAGAAGGGCCGTGAGGCAGCAGCAGCCTCCTGAGGCTGTTCTAATTCTGGAAGCGCAGCTGAGGGGCCCACTTCGATCTCAGCATTGAGTGACCACTAATGCCACCAGACACACTGCTTTGAGAGGCCGATAGTCGATAGTGAATTCCTCTCTTTTCACTGAATGCTCTTGGGGGTGGGAACTGACCTCCTCTTAGGGATTGGGCCTACCCCCTCCAAACATAATACGTTCTCGATGATGTCACTCATTGGCTCAGTAATCTGGCAATCTGGCCAATGGGAGGGCAGGAGAGGTATGGCAGAAATTTCTGGAAAAGGTCTTCCTTGGCCATTAAGAAAGAGCCACATGAATCTTTCTCTCTCTTACCTGATGTGGAGGAGGGACTATACAGCTCAAAGGCTCCTAGCTGCCATTCTGCAGTCACACGGGAAGGTGGGGAGGGGAGACAAGGTGAGGAGTCAGCCTTACGATGAGGCAGAGCAGGGAGAGGGGAAGGACCAAGTCCACGGTGACCTCACTGAGACTAAGGGGAAGCCCTCCTGACCTTGGGACCTCCCTGCATGGGAGAAGCATCTTTCCCTTCATGGTTTAATGAGCGAGTAACTGGCAGCGAAAACAATCCCAACTGACAATGACCTTTTAAGCCTTCTCTTCTATGGTCCCCGTGGAAAGCTCAGGAAGCAGGAGAAAAAGGAATGCCATTCTGTGGTGGTAGCGCTTAGGCCGGGAAAATCAGAAACACACGGCTTGAGTCAGAATTTAAACACTACCTCACATTTGGTAAATGACCCCAAGCAGACCCCTGGTGTCTCCAGGCCAAAGGCATCGGAATCGTTCCCGCGCACTCCTCCCCCTGACCCAGAGACGGTCTGCTCACCTCCTCTGGGGTAGAGACGAGTGAGCAGCTGGCTCCTTGGCTGTCAACCCCACTGTCCTTCACGCTGCCCTCGGCACAGCCTGCTTCCTGATAGGTACCAGCAAGGCCCAGGAGGCCGCTGTTCCTCTGTGCCCAGGCCTGCAGGAGACTGGTCTTCCTCTCCTCAGAGAGGTTCTGCCACAGGTGGGAGATGGCTGCAGAGATGATGGGGAGTGTCACCTCCTGTGAGGAGACAATCCCATTCCCGATCAGAAGGTCCATCATCTGTTTGTAAAAGTTGAGATACCTGGAACAGAAATGGCGTCATCTCCCAGACCTGAAGCCAGTGGCCGAAGGTCCCTCCCTAAACCGTCTCCTCAGGTGTCCATTAGTGGGGTGGTCCACAGCACACAGGCAGTGCCACAGCTCTGTGGTTTACCAGGGGCTTAGCCTTTCTAGTCTGCATGCCCCTGACACTTGGGAGAGCAGAAGCCATCTGGGGGGCCGTGGAATGATATAGATCTGGGCTCCAGGGTCCTTCCCCCACGTCTTCCCAGAGTTCCCATGGAGCTCTCTGCCTAACAGAAGAGAGAACAAGGAGCCCACGCTCCCTGCTCGCCTCTCAGCCCATGGGAAAAGTGCTTATAATTCTAAGCCCCATGAATGTGCAGCCATGATATGACGCTTGCTTTATTTCAGGGCCGGAAAGGTTCAGCTGTGGAGCAAGCCTCCTTCTATTGGCCTCTGGAAGCCAACATGGCTGCCATGGGTCTTAAGTCTGTGGAGGGGCAGTGGGTGGCTGTTGGGGAGTCCAGGCCAGTCATCCACTGTATTTCTTACTATAAGAACAGTAATGCAGCTGGTGTGTGTGTGTGTGTGTGTGTGTGTGTGTGTGTGTGTGTGTATGGGGGTATTTGGTCCTCCTAATCCCCATCATAGCCCCCACAAAGTCACCCCAAATAAATACCCAGTCTAAGTAAACTCAGTGTATGTGCTGTGCAATGTAACTTCAAGATTATTTCTCTAGCTCTTCTGCCAACCCCATCCCAAGCCCCTAACATACGGAAATTCTGGAGCTTCCTTGATTTGGGGCCTGGTCTGGAAGTGCACCGGGGATGCAGCCTGCTGCAGACAGAGCCTCTGACCCCTTCCCCACAAGAGTTCAGGCCATGCGTGAAGCCACCCTCCCAGCTGTTCACACCGTTCAAATTCCATGAGGTCTGGCAACAAGGTGACTGGGGAGTGTAAGGGCTCCACTTTCTTCTCTTCTTCCTCTTCCTCTTCTTCCTCTCCCTTGTCTTCCTCCTCTTCTTGGTCTTCCCCCTCTTCTTCCTCCTCTTCCTCCCCCTCAGCATCCTTCCCAACTGCCTCAATTGGGCACCAGTTGGCAGAGCCATTATGACAAAACTCATTTGAGACCAGGCTGGTGAGAAAACAGAAACAAGACAACCACAAACTAATGCCCCTCATGAACACTGACACTGACATTCTGAACACAATTTTAATGTGAGCGTGTGCACGTGCGTTGTGTGTGTACACATCACGACCAAGTGGGGTTTATCCCAGGAATGCAGGATGGCTGGCTCAAACTTTGATGAAATTCCATCAGTGGAATTCACTGTAACAACAGACTTAAAGAAGAAAAACCAAACAATCCCCTCAATAGATGCCGAAAAGCACTCCTCAAAATTTAACATCCATTCATGACAAAGACTCTCGGCAAACTAGGAATAGAAGGGACCTTCCTCAACCTGATAAAGGGCATCTATGAAAAACCTACAGCTAACATCATACTTAACCGTAAAAGACAAAATATGTCTCTGCTAAGGTCAGGAATAAGACAGGGATGTTCACTCTTACCACTTCTATCCAATATTGTACTGGAGATTCTAGCCAGTCCAACAAGGCGAGCAAAAGAACAAAACGATACACAGATTGGAAAGGGAGAAGTAAAACTCATTTTATTTGCAGACGACCCAATAATCTATGTAGAAAATCCCAAAGAATCTCCAAATATGTGACTAGAACAAAGAAGCGTGTTTAGGAAGGTTGCAGGATACAAGGTCAATATGTGAAAACCAATCATATTTCTATATTCCAGTGATGAACAACTGGAAATTGAATTTTTAAGAAGTGCCGTTTATAACAGCACCTCAAAACACCGAATACTTAGGTTCACGCCAAAACCTCAACCTCAAAAAGAAAAAATGGGTAAGTTAGACTTTATCAAAAATTTCAAATTCTGCTCTTCAAAAGGCAGTTTTAAGAGAGCAGAACAGCACGACGCGATTTGGAAAACCGGGATTTGTAACCCAGAATCTCTTCATCTGATAGGAGTAATCTCCAAGGCATCATGTTGAGTTAAGAAGCAAGTGCACCAGAAGAAAACCTGGGAAGATTCTTTTATTTTCAACATTATTTTTTTAAATGTTTATTTATTTTGAGAGAGAGAAGCAAAAAAAGAGGGGTAGAGAGGGATTCCATGCTGAGTGGGGAGCTGGACGTGGGGCTCAATCTCGCTACTGTGAGATCATGACCTGAGCTGAAATCAAGAATTGGACGCTTAACCAACTAAGCCACCCAGGCTCCCTTCTTCTTTTTTTTTTTTTCTTTTTTAAATTTCAGAGCACAGGAAGCCTTTCTGAGTAACCATAGCAGATGGACAGATTAGACTTCATTTTTGCGTGGCCAAAACAAAAAGCAAAAACATCAAAAGCAAAATAACAAAACAAACGACCAAAGGATAATTATTTGCAAGTCATATCCTACAAGATGGCTGGCTAATTGCTTGGTCTATACAGAGGACTTCTACAGCCATGTGGGAAAAAGATCACCATCCCAACAGGAAAATGGGCAAAAAAATAGGCACTAAAGGTTGCCAGGAAAAGAAATACAAATGATCTTGAAGGAAGACACTGAATTTCACTCCTAACGTAATGAATTAAAATACAAGAACTATAAAATATAATTAATCTATTCCTGAGCTGATGCCACACTTTTAATTGCTGTAGGTCCATAATCTATCTAGAGAAAAATCCTAATTATTATGATTTAAAAAGAAATGTAGCCATTCTCACATGGGCACATGATATAAGTATCGATCAGATTTTAGTATGGGATACAGGGTGTATCTTAACTTGGTAGGGGAAGGATGGCTTACGGAAATGGATGGGGTTGGGATCAGTGGCTGATCATTTAGGAACCGCCAATGCAGTTGTCTGCCTCAATGAGATGATCCTTCCTTTGCTGATTGCACGATGGTGCCTGGGGGTCTTACCTGTGATTTCCAGAGTACATGCTGGCATATTCTGCCTTGACCTCCTCTAAGCTGTTTGCATTCCCGTCCTCCAGCTTGAAGGATTCTATTGGGGAGGTGAAGGCAAGGGTCACAAATGGGGAAGTCCAGCCTCTGTCGACTCCCTCCTGCCCTTCTGATCCAGGTGGACCATGAGTGGTCCCTGAGCCCACCCAGATTCGGGTTAGGGTGTCAAGGGTCCAGTTTCACCTCTTCTTCTAGAGGTAAGGGGGAGAAGTTTCTTAAACCGGCCCTTCTCAATCAAGACACCAAAAGTATCCCTTTTAGAATTCAGTTTCCACCAGCTTAGTAAGCCCAAATTCCTCGCCAGCCACCGTTCCCACACTGAGTGCCAAGAAAGGGAGCCAGGCTCTGCTTTTGGGCGTGATAAGTACCGGTCCTCTTCCTCTCTGGTCTCTCAAGATGGGATCAGGTACCTGATGGCTTCCGTCTGTCCTGCCAGACTATAAGCTCCCTGAGTGCAGGGGCACAAATCTCCTTGCACTCCTGGCTTCAGCACAGTGCCTGGCACATGGTCGGCACGCAGGAAATACCTGCTCACTTGGCTTAATCCAATCGCTCTGCTTTCGGTGGAAAAACCAACCAGTCTTTCCCTGGGAAGGAGACGGGGGTGGCCGATAGGAGTCCATTACCTTTCGTCTTCAGAAGATTGTCCAAGGTTTGCTCCAGCTCCTGAATATGATTCTTCGCCTTATTCAAAACCTGCCACTGGGAACCGAGACAGACAATGCTGAAAAGCCAGCCTTCCACCCCCGAGGCTGCGGTCTCGTGGACACAGGAGTCCGTTCCGCAGGCTGACGCCATGCTCCCTCAGATGCAAAGTCACATTCCTTGACATTGTCAATAAAAAGGTCGGGAAGTTTGTTCGGAAGCATTTAATTTGTATTCTGGAGACGGTTCTCACAGAAATGCTAAAATATTTGGCAACAGGGCTGTGTTCTGCAAACTACTAGGGCTTCCGAAGGGCAAACAGCTATATATGCTCCTTGAAGATGGAGTGAACTGTGGCCGAGCAGCAGCCCCAGGCTGGCGCCAAGACCCAGAACTAACTTCTGCTCGGTTATCGCAATGAGCAACTGGCTGGTTAATATGAAATAAATAGTTCTTATTTGCTAGATGCATACACTTCAGCTGATCAAAAAACACCAAATGCCCTGTCAACTTGAACTCTGAATTTCCTGTTGCTGCAGGGCTAAGTCACAAGCATTCCCCTCCTCCTTCTCCCCTTCCTTCTCTCCTATGTGTAATATTCCTTTAAAAAATTTTTTTTAACGTTTATTTATTTTTGAGAGATAGAGACAGAGCATGAGCGGGGAAGGGGCAGACAGAGAGGGAGACACGGAATCCGAAGCAGGCTCCAGGCTCTGAGCTGTCAGCACAGAGCCCGACGCGGGGCTCGAACTCATGAACCACGAGATCATGACCTGAGCCGAAGTCGGATGCTCAACCGACTGAGCCACCCAGGCGCCCCTATTCCTAAAGTCAAACGGTGACTGGGGCGCCTGGGTGGCTCAGTCGGTTGAGCGGCCGACTTCGGCTCAGGTCATGATCTCGCGGTCTGTGAGTTCGAGCCCCACATCAGGCTCTGTGCTGACTTCTCAGAGCCTGGAGCCTGTTTCATATTCTGTGTCTCCCTCTCTCTCTGCCCCTGCCCCGTTCATGCTCTGTCTCTCTCTGTCTCAAAAATAAACGTTAAAAAAAAAAAAAATTAAAAAAAAAAATAAATAAAGTCAAACGGTGATTGCAAGATTATGCAAACACAAGAAATGCTAAATACTGTTTATTGGCTGACCACCGATAGCTGTCCAGAGTTCCATACGTTCATCAGGCAAGTGCAACAGGCAGAGCTGTGCGTTCGGCCCCTGGGGACACAGAGTAAATCAGATGGCACCTGCTTTCCAGCAGGAAAGACAAGGCCAGCGTGGAAACGACTTGTAACACAGGCTAGAATTCAGTAGGCACCAAAGGGAGTAGAAGCCGAGGGCCGTGGAAACGCGTGGGAAGGGACACTGATTCCAGCTGGAGGCGTCCAGACGACCTAGAGCACGGCAGCCAAGCAAGCAGGCCGAGCTGAGCTCTGGAGAGCGCAGTGTCTCAAAGGCAGGCCTCCACGCAGGGACAGAGACGGGGCGGCTGGGGACGTGGGCCGCCCCAGGGGACTGGGGAAGCCAGGTGTGGCCAGGCCGGGGCGGGCAGTGCGAGAGGAAGCCAAAGCAGCCACAGGCGCACAGCCCCGGTGCCGTCCCAGCGTCCCGCCTGGTGCACAGAAAGGAGGCTTGAGGGGAGCGCGAAGCACGACACTCTGCTGCCCCCAAAACCGCGACAGGAGAATGCAGTTGATTGCGAGATCTCGAATACTCCTTTTATTTTATTTTGTAAATGTTTTTACATGTTTATTCATTTTTTGAGAGAGAGAGAGAGAGAGCGCAAGCGAGTAGGGGAGGAGCAGAGAGAGAGAGGGAGACACAGAATCCGGAGCAGACTCCAGGCTCTGAGCTGTCAGCAAGGAGCCCGATGAGGGGCTTGAACTCACGAACCACGAGACCATGAGCTGAAGTCAGATGCTTAACCAACTGAGCCACCCAGGCGGCCCTCGAATACTCCTTTCACCTGGTTCCCAGCATCTCAGGCTTGTTCTTAATCAGGATGAGGTGAGGCCTTTCTGGCCCTCTGGCCCAGACACCCCATGCTCACTTGCAGTCTTAGAGGGCCAACACAGAGCCATGGAAGCCGGGTGCTTCCAGAATGTTCTTGGCAGGCTAATTAGGACCTTAGTTCTGGGTTGAATTATATCCCTCTGAAAAAGATATGTTGAAGTTCTAACTCCCAGAACCTGTGAATGTCACCCTGTTTGGAAATAGGTCCTTCGTAGACTAAACTAAAGCGAGATCAGTAGAATGGGCTCTAATCCATCCAACGTGGCTGGTGTCCTTATTAAATGGGGAAATTTGGATGCAGAGACAGACGTGCACAGAGGGAGGATGAGGTGAAGACACAGTGAGAAGACGGCCAAGAAACTGGAGTGGGGCATCTCTAAGCCAAGGAACGCCAAGTAATTGCTAGCAAACGCCAGAAGCTGGGAGGCAGGCAGGCTTTTCCCCTAGAGCCTTCAGAGGGAGCATGGCCCTGTGGACACCTTGATTCTGGACTCTGAGCCTCTAGGACTCCTAGACAATACATTTCTGTTGTTTCAAGCCACTCTATTCCTGGTCTTTTGTTAGGGCGAACCTTTTCTTCATGCCTATGACGAAGGCAGGATTCAGGGCTGTCCCTCAAGCAGGATGAGGAAAAAAGGAGAAGAGAGAGAACACCTGGTCTGCCTGCTGTTTCCTGGCTGTGCCATTCCAGGCAAATTGTTTACCTTTCTGGAGCCTCCATCTCCTCCTCTGTAAAATGAGATCAGAATGGAATTGTGGCAGATAAATGAGGTAATACACTAGTAAGTGACCAAGACGGAAGCCATTATGACAATGCCACGTCTTTCCACGCAGCGATCTTATTAGGTGCCACGACAGGCCTCCGAGGAAGCCGTTACTGTTGCCCGTGTTTAAGGGAGGTGGTGACGGGAGCCTGGCAAGTACCTTGTCTCACATGGACCCAGGCCAATCCGCCAGGCTCTCCTCCACCACGTCACGAGGTACAGACTTTAGGGGGTGCAAATATAGAGGAAAATACAGTTTTCCTCTATATTTGACTTCGATTATTTACTTTGGGGCCCTGTTCTTTCTCTGGTCATGCTGCGTCTGTGCACACTACTTCACTGGCCAGTGACGGGGACTTTGGGTTTTCGGCGCATCCCCGGGCACAGGTAGCAGATTCCTCCTCGGCGAGGGGACACGGCGCAGAGCTATGCCGGACGGGCTCTTTGCCCTGAGCCCCCGAGCCTGGCTCAGCAGAGAGAGGAAGAACAGTGGCCCCCGCACCTCTCACCCTCCACACCCTTCTACAAGAGCAGGCAGGATCTCTGTTCAGATTCTTTCACCCAAAAGCCCTCTCGGCCCTACTTGGCGTCTTGCACACAGGCGCTTGAGGTGCCACTCAATCAAGCCACAGTCACAGAGGCCCTGGCCCCGTGCCAGCTGAGGAGGAATTCTTGTGTTGGCCCTGAGTGAGAGAAGGCTGTGTTAGCTCCGGCAGCAGGAGGCTGGGGGCTCATGCCCCTCAAGCGGTCCCTGTCCTTAAATGCGGCTCCGCTGAAACCCACCAGCCCACCAGGGAAAATCTGCTGGCTAGAAACTGTCGCAGGCAACCGGCTGGTCTCTGGAAAGACCACCAGGTCTGGAGCCGGGAGCTGAGGCCCTCCTCTCGGCCCTGCCACCAACTAGCTGACAGGTCCCTTCGGACCCCTGTGCCTCCGCTGTTCCAAGAGGGCAGGGGGAGCGAGAAGATCTCAGGGCCCTCTCCCCTACTGGAGACCTCCTATAAGGCTCCTCCAATAACAGGAGCTCCGTTCTTTCTAGCACCACCACCCGAAACACCGGAACCTTCCTCCATGCTCTGCCAGAGGCACTAACAGGCAATAAAGAAGCTATCGAGGGAGAAAGGCAAAATCAAGAGCAGGAACAGATAAATGCTTACCCAGAGGGCTCTGCTGCCTTGCGGAAAAGATCTGGTTGGTGCCCAGAACCAAGTCGCACACACGTGCGTGTGTCTGTGTGTGTGTGTGCACGCGTGTGTGCATGTGTGCGTGTTTGAGTGGAGAGGCAGGGTCCCGGAGCAGATGCCGGAGGTCACCCCTGTCCGCTCGAGGGACAGACACAGGAGCCGCTGGCTAACCAGGCCTCTCGGGGCGTTATTTCCCTTCTGATGCCAGGCTTGTCTGCTGCGGGCAGGGAAGGTCCAGCTCACGCGTCACCCACGTGCAGCCACACACCGTGCGCCACGAGGTGCCCGCCTCTGATCACTGACCCCATCCCGGCAGCAGCCCTGAGGGTGGGGGTGGGGGCACCGGGGGCTCCAGGCCGGTCCCCACCTCACCCCACAGTCCCTCCACGTTGGAGACTTTTCCTCCCACACCCAGGTCCCCTTACCTTTGAGGCTGTGAGATCAGACTGGGAGTAGACCATTTTCCGGAGGTCGCTGAACAGCCCCACCAGGGTGGCTCGGTGGCGGGCCTGGGACAGGCGTCGGCGGGCCACCCTCGGCTCAAGCTCCCACAGCTGTGCCAGCGGCCAGGGTATTGCTCTGCCACTGGGGTTACTACCTTCTCCAGAGGTCGCCATTACAAGCTGCTGTGTAATAGTATGCCCTTCTTTGGCCCTAAATAATAAAAATACAGTACTAAAGAAAGAGGAAGGCAGACTGAAACAGAAAGGGGTTACCACTCCCAAGTAACAGGTCCCAAACTGACGAATATAATCAATAACATACACAATAAAGAACAGAGGACACAAAAATCCGGAATTTAAACTGGACTCCTAAGAACACAAGCTGCTCATATTTGACTTACAGTTGAGGGGCACTGCTGCTTTACCCCAGGGATTTTCCAGAACGTTGCAGGTACTCACCAGCCACTTGTTAAATTGACTGGCCGTGGCCAAGGAGAGCAAGCCATACCCCTGAGATCTCATTCCTTACAGTCTGTGAAAAGCTGAACAGGCATGTGTCCACACCCTTTGAGGTCTTTCCTCCCATGAGAATGCACCCCTCTTTGATCTAGGTAGTGGTTACACGGGTATATGTACAAAAAGAAATCCATCAAGGTGTGTCCTTAGACTTGTGAATATATATATATATGTATATATATATTCATGAATATATATATTCGCGAATATATATGTATATTCGTGAATATATATATAATCTCAAAAAAGGAGAGATGCACTTTTCTACCTGTGAAAGCAAAAAGTCACATAATGACACAGATTTAGAAGCAGGTGTCCCTTGGCCTGCTGTGCGTTCTGAGGATGATCATTAGGTTGTCACATCTGAGTTTACAAAGCAGGAGCCCTCCCCTAGGAGAGGCAATTCTGGGATGGATCCATAACAGTTTTAATAAAAGACAGGGACCAAGGTCTCTTACCTGAGTCATAGACTCCTCCTTCAGGCACTCACCCCACCACCCAGAGGACAGCCAGCCCTTTGAACAGAGGGGCCACATCTTCATCACCTCTGTCCTCCCAGAAGGTGCTCAGTGCTGGGGTTTTGAGTGAATTCTAATGGAAGCCCTCCACTGGGTCCCAGGCTTCCCTGAGCTCGGTCCTGCCTGCCACTCAGGGACATTCCATGACCTCAGCCTGGGGTTTGCTTGTTTTGATGTATGTCAATCACCTGGGGGACTGTAGAAAATACACACGCCCAGGCCCCACCTTGAAAATACTGGTTTGGAATCTACTCGGTCCAGGCATCTGGTGGGCAGCCCGCTCCCCAGGTGATGCTGATACCTTCACGGTTTGAGCCATCACTAGGGCCCATACGGCAACACCTCTCTCCAAGCACCACATCTGGCAGCTGGGAACGAAGTCTCCTCCATAGAGGGAATGTCGGGGAAGGGGGCTTGAGAAAGCATTCCCACTAAGTTCTACAGGGAGAACCAGCCACAGAGATAGTGAACCCAATCAGGCAGCATGGGATTTGTAAAACACCATTTAGATCAGAAAACACATCTACCAACAACGTAATTTTCACCAATGGGTCTATTTTCCCTCTCTTTGCTTCTCAAAACAATGGCAGGAAGATAGTAAGTGGGTGCCACTACGTCTGTGGGTGTCTGTGCCACTGATCTGTGAAGCTCCTGTAACATTTATTACCCAGAATGCCACCATTGGTGCACAGAGGACACCCACAGAATCTGCACAGGTCCATCCAGCCTGATGGCTGGGTTAAAAACTCTCTATAGCCTCACTTCCCAGACACTGACAAATCTTTAATAGGGAGCAAAGTGAAACAAAGAAACTTTTGATTTGCCTGGGGAAGAAATAAAAATCTTTTGAAGCGAAGAGCAAAGGTTTTCTTTAATTGCTTAAGTTAAGAAGAAATGAATGTGCCTGGACACCAGGGAATTTAGGTCAGTGAACAGAAGTAAAATAAACACTAGGATTCTCCCAGGATCTAGAATTCTCTAAGGGTCTCAGAATACTGACACCTAAGGCCCCTGGGCTTATGGGAAATCTGAAGCTCTCGCGGTGCCAATGCTGGTAATCTGGGTTTCCTCCCAGGCTTCTCCCCAAACACACTCCACCCAAATACCTGGAGGGCTGTGTGGTTTCAGTCACAGGATAAGGGTTATGACCCCCTGCCTCTCTCAAAGGGGACGGACCCCCTGGGCCAGTCTTCACTGCCTGCCACTAGGGGTGAGGCCAGTCCCAGAGCATCCTGCCCACCTCCCGAGCCGGGGCCTCTGCCTCACCCTGCCTGCCCCAGGCGCCCCACGGTCAGGAGTCTGAGATAGTTTCCCCCCTGAGGCAGGAGCAGGGCAGGACACAGGGGTGATGGGAGAGGATCCTTCCCTCAAGCCAAGCAGATATGAAACTTGATAAGACCCTGTGCAATTTTAAATGTTCTGCTCCTAAATGCCATCCTGCTCTCTGCTAGGAATGAGCTGGTATGATCTCCAGAAGGCATGCGTCTCGAGTTGTCTTTATTGACTTGCGCTGTGCACCTAACAGGAGCTGAGGTGTAAGTATTGTTCAGACAGAGCTTTTTGTTGGGATAATACAGGTGGATCTGGCCTGTCTGCACCTGTGGTCTGTGTCAGGGGGTGGCCCCCGGGGTGAGTACCGCAGAAGCCACAGTCTCGGTGGGGGGAGGGGAGAGCAAGACCCTCCTTCTGCCTTTTCCCCAGGTTGGCTCTTTTGCTAGGAAAGGGGGAACCAACTGTAAAAATGAGATTGAGAAGGGATCTTTTATTTACGACAGAACAAAACAAAAACAAACCTTTTCCCCTAAATGTCCTGTGCAGGGGCCACGTGTGTTAAGGAAACTGCCCCCAGAGGTAGAAGGACAGCAGAGTCCCAGACTCTGTCCCCGGGACCTGGAAATCTGCATTTTGATAGCAGACTCTCCCATTTTCCCTTCCCTCACACCAATAACAGAAACATTTGCTCTCCTGCCCACCACCCTCTATTCTGTGGCCCCTGCCTGTCTGCCCTGGGATGCCGCCCCTCCTTCTGTCCCCTGCCCCCCAGTCTCTACCTATTGAGAGTCAACCTGTCCTTTTATTCCTAGTTTAGGCCCCAATTCCTCTAAGAAGTTGGCCAGCCCCATCCACACTGGTTTCTAACTTAATCTTGTTTTGCCAACAAATTAGTAAAATCCTTGGCTGGGATTAACGTATCGGCATCTAAACCGTCCTTTGCACGGCAGGTCAGAGTAAGACACAATAGGATGACGAAAAGACCTTGGAGGCAGGGAATAACAGCTAGTCCGACCAAAACCCAAAAGCCCTCTCTGGATCCTAAGCATAACGATCTCTTGAATTCAGTTTTTGGCCAGATCCACAGTGAGAGGCACACATCTCGGAAGCTTAAAAAGCCTTCGAAGGGGATGCTGGCCGGTTGCCACACAGGAGAGGAGGGGAGGGATTACCCAGGGGCAAGAATCTGGATACCTCTCCTGACTCCAGAAACTGGCCACGTTTGGGGGATGAGTGTAAATGTTTGGGCAACCAAAATGTGTGAGAATCTTGGAAATTCAGGGCAGAGCTAGTGGGGGGGGGGGGGCAGGACACTAGGCCTAAGAACCCACCGTGGGTGGGATGACGCTGCACCCAGAGATGGTACCCGGCCAGTGGGATGAACTGGTGTAGGGCAAGGCCGGCTGGATTATCCACTGGCTCAAGACCTGGACTGGACCTCCAGCTCCGTGTTAATCTCCCGTGTGACTTTATATGAGCCAAGAAGCCCGAGGTCTTAATTTGTCTGTATGAAGGAGGGGCGAAAGTCTTTATAAAGTTGCTGCCTCTATAAGGTCACTGTCACGATTTCTATGACCACCCGGAGCAAAGGCACGCAGCACGAGCTACTCCTTTTAGCAGAAGTGGAGTACACGACAGAGTGGGAAGCTGAATCTGGAGGAATTCTGGGCTCTGCAGCCCTGTGGACAGAGGTTTGCTGGATACTTTTTCTGTGAAAACCCCATTCATTCTGCAGGAAACCCGGGCCAAAGATAATAGGCATTTCAGAATGCCTGACATATATTCTCTTTTAAAAGCTTTTCACTGTGTTCAAACCTGTGCGTCAGACCAGCAAGCACAAGGCTCTGCAGTCCAACAAAGTCAGCAGACAGCCTCACTGACGAACTCTTCTAGAAAGGCACTGGGACGGTTCATACCGTCCTGCCTTTTTTTTTTTTTTTTTTTTTTTTTTTTTTGCTACTCCTCATCTGTAGAGCAAAGCACACTTTCAAGTTACCTTTCTCGACTTGCCTATTGAACACTAACCCGTTCCTATCAAAACACCACTTAATACACCCTTGGAGTCGACATTTTAAAAACTCCCTAAATTTTTGAAAAATGTGACCTCTGCCTCTTCTGCGATTCAGAGAAATTTTCATCAGTTTTTAGCATCACTCCACAAAACGTTTGAGTGTGACGCTTATGAGCACACCCTGAGCGAAAGTACGTAATAGGCTGGATAATGTTTTGCAACTCCCAGGCAGCTTCCTTTGGTTCCCTACGCTTATTACATCACGTAAAAGAGAAAGCCAAAATCATTCTCAGAACTCTGTACTTTGTCACGATGCCATACACAAACGCCCGCTGAAGGTCTGGCCCCAGACCTCAACGTTCACCTGCTTGGATCACGGGCACGCACAGCCCATACCTGTGCATGAACACCCACATGGCCAAGTGCACCTTTGTGAAGATGAGCCGGCGCAGTGATAGCAGCGGTTGGTCTATCTATACTCACGCGCTGCGGGAGGTGGGCGCCCGTGCACACGACGTCCCCTCTCCCAGGACATGCGGGAGGTCGTCTGAAGCCCTGACAGCCGGGACAGTTGTCGCTGGCCTCGCGCGCGAGCCAGACTGGGGACTTTAGATCCTACCCCCACCAGGAGACAGACCTAGCACCTGGGCACCAGGATGGGGACCAATCACGGCGCGTCCCCGGCCAACACAGCCAATGGGGAAGCGCGGTGGCGGGCCAATGAGGGTGCGGGCCGTGGAAGAAAGAATGTAACGAGTTGTCTCAAGGACACACAAAAGGGGGAGACTGACCTTCTCACCTTGCCAGGTGGCTCCTTTTCAAGTGGAGGTCACGCGGGGACAGGGAGGGGGTGGGGGGATGCCTCTGCCACCCCAGGTGCCCCACACAGCCCACAGAGGACTAAAGGGAAGTTCTCTAACTGGTTCCACTCACCGGACACTGAGCCCAGTTTTCCTCATCCGTCAAGTGGGACGATGACACCTACCTTACAGGGTTATCTTGAGGCTTACAGAAGACACCTTAAATAAAGGGTCCAGAGAACTAGGGGCTCCCCATCTCAGGGAAAAGATGAAAACACGTAGGTAGGAAGGAAACCGGCATAAAGGGGGTGGGCCAGGGGAATGATGTTTTAAATAAGGGGAGAGAACTTTGGGGAGGGGGGCGTAAGAAGGTTAGAAAAGAGACCTTCAAAAGCTTGGATTAAAATATCAAGAAATAATAAAAAAAGGACTCACTCTTTGGGACAACAGGAAGCAGGCATTCTTTCAGTTGAGGGGGAAAAATTCCTTTTCCCCAAATCTAGATATACTCTTGTCTTTTGGCCTCTTTTTGCTTGATCCCCTGCACCCGTAAATATTTCCTGATGGTCGTGACCCCATCGCATCAGCTGTGCGCCAGGAGCAGTAGCCAGGCCAGGTACCCCCTTGCTGCCCTCTGAGGGGGCCGAACTTCACCCCGGGGCAGGGGTCACACAGAGGTCTCACACCTAGCTGTGGGCTTGGTGGTGCACAGATCTGGATCTCTGTCCAGAAGTGCCCTCCCCGTGACTGTGAGGACCATGAGTGAGCCAGCCCTAGCTAAAACGTGCAAATAGGCCACCTAGCATTCCGTCCACACTCTAGAAATTCAACTGCAGTGAGTGCCAGACTCCTCTTTAAAAGGATTTTGGGGGATTATTGAATTATGTGTTATGTACAAAGAAACTGTCACATAGAAAGCACCTGGTAAGAATCAATTACCCTCCTTTTCAGGGTAAATGTCAAATGTTCGTTTCAGTTCAATTCTGCTTAGGTCCAGGCTCTCCGGTGGCCTTTGATGCAGGGTCTCTGAGGGCCCCTGAGGAACTCCTTTCTCCCCCACCCCTTCCTGGTTTCTCTCCCCCCACCACTTCTTGCCTCCCACCATCAGCCCCTCCCCCCACCCTCCGCAGCACTGCTGGGGCCCCGGGGAGCAGAGGGTGCTGGGGAGTCTGCAGCTCTGTCCTGGAGAGCTTCCCCTTTGCACCGAGAGGACACAGAGGGGCTCAGAGACCTACCTGCCTCAGGTTTTCATCTGATCAGTGCCCCCCCCCCCCCAACCTCACCCCTCAACCCACACCACACTGCCTCCCTGGATGCGCCTCCCTGGGAGAACCAGATCTGCATCCAGAAGAAATGCAGTCGGAGGGCAGGGGGATGTTACTAGGAGACCCCTTTACCTGCAGCAGCCTGATTTCTTGATTGGAAATGGAGATCTCTGTCCACAGAGATCTCTGTCCACATCAGTCAACCTTCCCCACAGCTGTGAGGAGGAAGGCTCTGCTCCTGAACCCTGGTACCTCCCCATGGCTCTCTTCAGCTTCAGATACAATCAGAGTTCTCCTCGGCAACATTCACACACACTGTCACTTTTGACCCTGCCCCCTCCCTCCCAGTAGCATAGATCCTTCTCTGAAATACCGCCCCCCCCTTACACAGTAGCATAGATCCTGCCCTGAAAAACCCCCCTTCCCCCATCGGTTGGAGGGCACTCCCTTCTCCTGGATCTAGCTGACCACCAGGTCCACCAGGACGCCTCTAAGATCCCTGCATTAATGCCACCCCTGTGGGGCCACCCCTGTTCTGCGCCACTTGGCCTTGACTTTCTCGTTAGAAGAAAAGCCTTTTGCAATTGTTCCCCATTGTTGGTCCATCAACTTCATGTGGTAAAGGGCAGGGGCCTCAGACCCTACCATTTTTACATCCTTCAAACTAAATGAGAGTGATGGGTTGTGTATTGGGTACCCACTCTGTTCCTAATCCTTACGGACAAGTCTGTGAAGAGTCTTAACTCCGTTTTATAGATGGGGAAGCCAGACTCCGAGAAGGGCAGTGATTTGTCTAAGATCTCAACATCTAAGGTTCTTTCTGGTTCTTTGCATTCCATGGCTTTTGGGGTGACATCTAGTGAGATGACTATCAACTACCTTAGGCCGGAGAGAAATTTACCTGATTTTATGAGCTTCTGAAGGAAAGACCCGCAGCTTTGAACTGAGGGCTGTGGACAGTGGCTCTTGGGCAAGGATGTAGAGATACCGGAACCCTGTGCCCTGTTTGCGGAAATGTAAAACGGTACAACTGCTGTGGAAAACACTATGGAGGATCTTCAAAAAGTTACAAGTAGAACTAACTGCCATATTATCCAGAAGTTTCACTTCTACATATTTATCCAAAAGAAATGAAAGCAGGATCTTGAGGTGTCGGCCTCCCGTGTTCATCTACCATCATTCACAACAGCCAAGAGGTGGAAGCAACCTAAGTGTCCATCAAGAGATGAATGGAGGGGCGCCTGGGTGGCGCAGTCGGTTAAGCGTCCGACTTCAGCCAGGTCACGATCTCGCGGTCCGTGAGTTCGAGCCCCGCGTCAGGCTCTGGGCTGATGGCTCAGAGCCTGGAGCCTGTTTCCGATTCTGTGTCTCCCTCTCTCTCTGCCCCTCCCCCGTTCATGCTCTGTCTCTCTCTGTCCCAAAAATAAATAAACGTTGAAAAAAAAAATTAAAAAAAAAAAAAAGAGATGAATGGAAAAGAAAATGTGGTGCACACACAGTGGAATAGTATTCAGTCATAAAAAAAGATGGATGAATCTAGAGGACATTATGCTAAGTGAAACAAGCCAGTCGTGGAATGACAAATACTGCATGATTCTACTGGTAGGGGCTATCTAGAGTAGTCAGACTCACAGAAGCAGATTGCTAAAGAGTGGTTGTCCGCAGCTGGGGGCAGTAAAATGCTGGTTACAGGGGCTGGGGGCAGTCACCAGGGGGAAATAGGGAGCTGATGTTCAATGGGTATAGAGTTTCAGTCACGTGAGATGAAAAAGTTCTAGAGATCTGGGCACGTAGTTAACAATGCTGTGCTATACACTTAAAAATTTGTTAAGGGTAGAGGCGCCTGGGTGGCTCAGTTGGTTAAGGGTCTGACTTCAGCTTATGTCACGATCTCACGGTTCATGAGTTTGAGCCCCTCACGGGGCTCTGTGCTGACAGCTCACAACCTGGACCCTGCTTCAGAGTCTGTGTCTCCCTCTCTCTCTGCCCCTCCCCGCCTCAAAAATGAATAAACATTAATTTTTTTTTTAATTTTTAAGGGGGTAGATCTCATCTTACATGGTTTGTTGTTGTTGTTTTTACTACAATTAAAAAAGCAAGTTGAGGCTAAGTGATTTACTCAAAATTCAAAAGCCAACCAGTGGTGTCTCAATGTGGAGTTTTTGCCATTTTTATAGTGTCCTTCATGAAACTATGGATATATTCTTTACTTACTCAATAAATATTTATTGTGTGTCCATTATGTGCCAAACAGTGTTTTAGGTGCTGGAAATATAATGATAAACAAAACAGACATAAAAGCTGATTCTTGTTGAGTTTTAACTCTAGTGCTGGGGGAGGGAATAAAAAATAAAAGTGTTTCTAGTATATTAGAAAGTTTGATAAGGAGGGAAATAGGGAGTACAGGGGAGAGGGTCCATTTCAAATAGGGTGGTCAGGGAAGATCTCTCAGAAAAGAGATTTGAGCCAAAACTTGAAGGAGGCCAAGAGTCAGCCAAGTATATAACAATGGGGAGAGTGTTCTGGGTGGAGGGCTCGGTACATGCAAAAGCCCTGGGGCAGAAGTGTGCTGAGTGCAAAGCAAGGCGTCCCTGTGGCTGGAGCAGAGTGAGGCAGTGAGTGAGGGGCAAAATAGTGAGACATGGGATCAGAGGGGCAAAGGAGAGGGGTGCAGGGTTTTCACGCGGCCACTCTGGCTGCTGGGTTGAGACGAGACAGGGAAGCCAGGGTGGGAGCAGGAAGATCAGGTGAGCCGTTAGAATTATACAGGAGAGAAAATACGAAATGTGGTGGTGAGGTTGAGAAATCATTGGATATTGAAGGGAAAGCTCACAGAATATCCTGATGTGTTGACGGCGGAGGTAGGGGCATGGCAGAAAGAGGGGAGTCAAGAGTGACCCCCCCAGGTTTTGAACCTGGACAACTGGAAGAAGGAAATGAAACAATGGGGAAGACCATGGGCCAGGTGGCGTCAGTCCACGTGAGTCAAATCATTGGTCAACCCCTTTATTAATTTTCTAGATAAGCTTAACTTTAATTGAGCAAACAATACACATTCCCCTTGTGAAAAACGAAAACATCTTGAGTCCACTCCTAGAGTTCCCTCCACTTTGTAGAATTAATTGCCATCATTAGCTTGATATGAACGCTTCCAGATCCTTTGCTGGATGTTTACATGCCTACGGACGGTCCCTTAGAAAGTGTAGTTTGGTTTTGCAAGTTTTCAGAGGAAAGAATGTTTCCATAAACGTATCACTCCGAAGCTTGCTGTTTTCACTCGACCACGTAGGTGGAGATCTACCTCATTCATTTACTGCTGCGCAGTATTCCATAGATTCCATAACTAGGGCGGAAAGGTGAATCCATTTGAAAGCGAAGAAACCTCTTGCAACGTGTGTTAGGGTCCTTTAGAAGATTAGTATACATACGCACATTCATTTACATATATGTGTGTATACACATATGTACACGGGGTCGGCAGGGGGGCTGCCCCAGTTATTGCAGTAGATAAAAGCAGGACTGCAGAGCGCAGGGAGTTACTTTTTAGGAAGCATGGCAATCAAGGTGGGATTCCCCCATGCAGTCTTCCCTTGTTTGTGAAGGCAGTATTACTTATTAACCTGGGAGTCTTGGATTGTTCTAGCAGTGAAAGTGAACGATTTTATAGACTCATAAACCTATGGACTCCTACTGCTGGCAGCCTAAGGATGCCATTACTGGTGGTTTCCTGTCCTGTGTAAATGGGACTTGGCTGCCTTCTGGGATAGAAGGCGGAGGTGTGGGAGAGGGGCGGGGTCTCTGATTTGAGCTACTCCTCAGGGGGGTGTGGTCACAGTGGTCTGAGAGAGGTGGTTCACTTTCAGTCTCGGGGGCCCATGATCACTAAACAGACAGGCCAATGTTCCCAGCAGGTGCCTCATCCCAGCATGGGCTAGCAGCGCTGGAAGGACCTCAGGGTCCTTCTGATCCAAGATCTTTACGTTGCAGATGTGGAAGGGGAGCCAGGGAAATGTCACAACTTGATGATCAGAGTTCATGTGTGAGGTCCTATAGTTGGTTCCCCAAACTGAGCTGTAGAGGCACAGAATTGGGAATTCCCAGTTTGGCAGCAGCTTATATTTATAAGTTTTGGGGAGGACAGTTGTAAAAGCTTTGTGTGTGTCAGCACGAAAATATGGCAATGAAAAAAGAACGTGCTGTGTTTAAAGATAGTCATTTATATTTATAAAAGAAAATCAAGGGGCGCCTGGGTGGCTCAGTCGGTTGAGCCGCCGACTTCGGCTCAGGTCATGATCTCGCGGTCTGTGAGTTCGAGCCCCGCGTTGGGCTCTGTGCTGACAGCTCAGAGCCTGGAGCCTGTTTTGGATTCTGTGTCTCCCTCTCTCTGACCCTCCCCCATTCATGCTCTGTCTCTCTCTGTCTCAAAAATAAATAAACGTTAAAAAAAAAAAAAAAAAAAAAAAAAGAAAGAAAATCAATATGGGTTTGTGGTAAGGAATCTGAAAAATATTAAACAGTATAAAGACAAAGTCAGGGGGCGCCTGGGTGGCTCAGTCGGTTAAGCGTCCGACTTCAGCTCAGGTCATGATCTTGCCGTCTGTGAGTTCGAGCCCCGCGTCGGGCTCTGTGCTGACAGCTCGGAGCCTGGAGCCTGTCTCAGATTCTGTGTCTCCCTCTCTCTCTGACCCTCCCCGCTTCATGCTCTGTCTCTCTCTGTCTCAAAAATAAATACATGTTAAAAAAAAAAAAAAAAAGACAAAGTCAGAAACCGCCCATAAAATCCACACTTCTTTCTAACACCTAAAGCCAATAACTGTAGATATTTTGTGTGTACGTATATATCAAAGACACAATCCACACACTTCTTTATTTTTTATTTTTTTAATGTTTATTTTTGAGACAGAGACAGACAGAGCGCCAGCAGGGGAGGGGCAGAGAGGGAGAGAGACACAGAATCCGAAGCAGGCTACAGGCTCTGAGCTGTCAGCACACAGCCCGATGCCGGGCTTGGACTTGTGAACTGTGAGATCATGACCTGAGCCAAACAAAGTTGGACGCTTAACCGACTGAGCCACCCAGGCACCCCCATAGCACACTTCTTAAAATTAAACCTAAAAAAAATAAATAAATAAAACATTAAACTTTATATTTTGAAGTAATTGTAGATACATATGCAGTTGTAAGAACTAATATAGAGAGATCCATGTACCAAGTTTCCCCCGACGGTAACATTTTGCAAAACTATAGTACAGTATCACAGCCAGGGTATTGAAATTTATAATCTACCAGTATTATTCAGATAGCCCTATCTTACTTGTACACGTCTGTGTGTGTGTGTGTGTGTGTGTTTAGTTCTCTACAATTTTATGGCACGTGTAGGTTCCCGCATCCACGAACACAGTGAAGATGGAGAACAGTTCCATCACAAGGAGCCTTCACTTTGTCCTCTTATAATCATACTTCCTTCCACACACACGTGCCAACTCACCCCTGGCCCTTGGCAGCCACTAATCTGGTCTCCAAATTCTCTAAATGTTGTCTTTTCCAAAGTGTTAAGCAAATGGAATCCTATCTTTGGTGTGTATGTTACCTTTGGAGATTGGCTTTTTTTCAGCAGCAGAATCTGCTTGAGATCCATCCAGGTTGTATGTGTCTTACTAATTCATTTCTCTTTATTGCTGAATAGGATTCCATCGCATGAATGGACCACAGTCTGTTTAACCAGAGGAGGTGAGGTGGGACGGCTCTGCTCTGGGTCCCAGCATTGCCTGTCAGCCCTGTTTATTCTAGATTCTTTCAAAAAGACATGAAGGACATTTGAATGGCTTCCAGTTTTTGACGTTTATGAATAAAGCTGCCATGAATTTTCATGTACAAATTTTTGTGTGAAGGGACATTTTCATTTCTCTGGGATAAAAATGCCCGAGAGTACAATTACTGAGTCCTGTAGCAATTGCGTGTTTAATTTATAAGAAACTGTCAGTTTTTTTTTCCCCTGGAGTGTGACTCGTATGTTTTCTAACAGGTAGTGGGACTATTTCTCTAAGTAATTACAGAGTCTTTGAAAAAATGTGATTTTTTAACAACGACATAATATTGCGTGGGATAGACGTAGCATAACTTACTTAAGCTTTTCCCGAAGGTTGAACGTTTTGCTTCACGTTTCTTTGTTTCCCTGCAGAAATCATGAATAGACTTCTGCACGTGGAGTTGGTGTGAAAACCAGGCCAGCTGGAACCGGTTCTTGCAGTGGCGGGGCGGGGGGGGGGGGGGGGGGGGGGTGGGGGGGGGTGGGGGAGGGTGAGCAGGTTCTGAAAGGCGGATTCAGGCTGACTTGGCCGCACAAGGGCGGGAGGGACATTGCAGTGCTGGGTCTTTCATGGTTCAATGAGAGACGCAACTGTCACGCAGGCAAGGAGCGTTCACGGTGGCACTGACAACGACGTCCCCTTCCACCTACGTTGGAAGGCTATCATAGTCGGAAATTCCCTTTTAGCTTGCCAGGAGAAAAACACCCGAATGTCACTGATCTTCATGTAGTCAAGTGCCAGGAGAATCAGATGGTCGCTGGGTGAACTTGGAGCCAGGAAAAGGGAGGCGGGATGCCTTTAATGGTCCAGTTGGGGGTGGTCTACAGCCTCCTTCTCATCTTGAGAAAGACAGGACAGAGCACAGAACGTCATCTGCTGGCTGAACCGGGCACAAGGGCTTTGATAGGCTCTGCCACGGTCGTTCTCTGGATTTCTGTGTGTCTGTGTTTAAAACCTCTTCTAGGGGCGCCTGGGTGACTCAGTCGGTTAAGCAGCCGACTTCGGCTCAGGTCATGATCTTGCAGTCCGTGAGCTCGAGCCCCGCATCAGGCTCTGTGCTGACAGCTCGGAGCCTGGAGCCTGTTTCAGATTCTGTGTCTCCTTCTCTCTGACCCTTCCCCATTCATGCTCTGTCTTCTCTCTGTCTCAAAAATAAATAAACGTTAAAAAAATTAAAAAAAAAAAAAAAAACCTCTTCTGACACCATATTTATTTTGTGATTTGGTGCCCTTCAGTCAAGTCCTGTGAGCCTCATAGCTTTTCTCTCTTGCCGCTGACTTTGCATCTTTGGTGTCCGATCCATCTGGGTGGTTTTTGCAGTTTGGCACTCAGTGGGAAATGCACTTTTCCTCAATCTTGACTTCTTGGGGGGATATCTCACCATAGCCTCCAAATACTTACAACTTCCACTATTGTAAACCACGTTCATTGTTACAAATAACTCACACTCTTACAATTGACCCTGTTTGACATGAACCTTGTCATTTTTTATCATTTCTTTAAGGGAAATTCTAGAAGGAGAACCATTGGGTTCAAGAACATTCTGGAGAAGCTTGATCATTTATTAATTCATTCCTGGAAAAGTAGCTTATTCTGAAGCTTTATGAGAATGTCCCTTTCATTTTAACAATACTGGACAATATTCTTTTTAATGCGATTTTGATAGGTGAAAAGGGCATTTATTTTAATTGGTATGTCATTAATTTTCAGTAAGTTAAACACCAGCATGTAAGTAGGCAAGGTTGAAGGTTATCAACAGGGACCCCACGAACTGCTACATGGGTCATGGTGGGCCTCTTCCAGCTTTCAGAAGTGCTCATAGCTTTTATGGCACTGACCCCGGGGTAGAAAAGATTCCTCTGCCCTTGGCAATGGCAATAGGTGCTCTTTGTTGCAGATGTAACCTAAAGTTCCCGGCAGTACCGTCATGTGGACTTTATTTCCTCACTCATTAATTCCCCAAATAGCTACTGAGCACCTACTTTTAAAGGACTGTGCTAGTCACCGGAGACACGAGGACCAGCAAGACACCTTCTCTGCTCTCAGGAGTTTACAACCAAGGAGATGAGACAGATGGTTACAAAGCAATGGGATAAGCACATACAACGTGCTATGCCATGAGAACAGAGAGAATAGCCAGTGCTATCAGAGAGAGGTAGCGGCTAAGGACAACTAGACTGAGTTGAAAAGGACAACAGGAGTTCAAGTGAGAAACCACAGCAGAGTCAGGCAAAGGACCGGGTGAAAAGAAATCTCAGAAATTGTGGGGTACGCCAAGGGCATCCCAGAGCATCAAGATTAGAATGGCAGAAGGCGGAATTCGAAGGAAACCCTAGAACCTTGGATGGCTTCAGGTGCTCTTGCTCCTCTGACCTGTTATCTTTGGCTACGGAGGGGTAAGTTGATCCGTGCCCGGGGAAGAATGCTCCAGCTACCAAAGAGACCCGGTGTGCTTAGTCTGAGTTCTAAAACTCTTCAGGAGGAGGGATAACTCCTTGTCTTTCACCTGTCTCACAAGTTGACCGATTCAATGATGCTGCTGTGAATCTCTCGGCAGAGCCCTGGAGGATTCGGAACCAGAAACGTAAATTTGAGGCACTATTTAGTCTTCCTAAACTTCAGTTTTCTATTTCTTTAAAAAAATTTTTTAAAAAAATGTTTATTTTTGGGGCGCCTGGGTGGCGCAGTCGGTTAAGCGTCTGACTTCAGCCAGGTCACGATCTCGCGGTCCGTGAGTTCGAGCCCCGCGTCGGGCTCTGGGCTGATGGCTCAGAGCCTGGAGCCTGTTTCCGATTCTGTGTCTCCCTCTCTCTCTGCCCCTCCCCCGTTCATGCTCTGTCTCTCTCTGTCCCCAAAATAAATAAAAACGTTGAAAAAAAAATTAAAAAAAAATGTTTAGTTTTGGGGCGCCTGGGTGGCGCAGTCGGTTAAGCGTCCGACTTCAGCCAGGTCACGATCTCGCGGTCCGTGAGTTCGAGCCCCGCGTCGGGCTCTGGGCTGATGGCTCAGAGCCTGGAGCCTGTTTCCGATTCTGTGTCTCCCTCTCTCTCTGCCCCTCCCCCGTTCATGCTCTGTCTCTCTCTGTCCCAAAAATAAATAAACGTTGAAAAAAACATTAAAAAAAAAATGTTTATTTTTGAGAGAGAGACAGAGTGCAAGTGGGGGAGAGGCAGGGAGAGAGGGAGACACAGAATCCGAAGCAGGCTGCGGGCTCTGAGCTGTCAACACAGAGCCCGACGTGGGGGCTCGAATCCACGAACCGTGAGATCATGACCTGAGCCAGAGTTGGAAGCTTAACCGACGGAGCCACCCAGGTGCCTCTCAGTTTTTTATTTGTAAAATGAGGAAAAGAAAACTTTATAGGGTCGCATGAAATTCAAATGGAACAGGGTATGTAAAAGTGTCTTGCAGTTACCAACATGGATGTTGGTATTACTTTTAAGTTTAAAGTAGTCACTTAGGCATGGAAGCTCTGTTGGTTGGTAGCTGGCCCCTCTACCCTCTGTTACCATGAACTAGGTGGTTCTCACACGTGGGTGTCCTTAAGAGTCACCTGGAGTTTGCTCCAAATGCAGATTCCCAGGCACCATCCCAGGCAATTCTGGGCAATTCTGGCGCCCAGACTCTGTAATTTAACAAGCTCCTGAGGTAATTGTGATGTGGTAGTAACAGAACTACACTTCGGAGAAACAGGAGCTGAACTCTACAGTCTCACGTGGCAGGCCTCAAGCCTCATTCACCATTTTCTTTCTTTCTTTTTTTTTTTTTAAATGTTTTTTAATGTTTATTTCTGAGACAGAGAGAGACAGAGCATGAGTGGGGGAGGGGCAGAGAGAGAGGGGGACACAGAATCCGAAGCAGACTCCAGGCTCTGAGCTGTCAGCACAGAGCCCGACGCGGGGCTCGAACTCACGGACCGCGAGATCATGACCTGAGCCGAAGTCCCACCATTTTCAACTTAAAGCCTCCATAAATGCTTCTGACTGAACTAGTATGGTTAAGTTTGAGATGGCCGTGCGTACCTGGGCAGGAGCTCAGGGGAAAGGGCTGGGCTAGAGGTAAGATTTAGGAACCATCGGTGTATAGATAACAGCTGAAGCCTCCAGGGGAGTGAGGTGGGCCAGCCGTGCTCTGTGTCCTAATATTATTTACAGTTCCTGGGTCTCTGTTTTAGCTTTCACCAAAAACAATGTGTCTGGAAGTCCCGAGGTCTCCTCTTCCTGAGTTCTTTCTGCCCACGAATGGCCCTATCATCCACCCAGATGCCCAAGCCAGAAACTTGCCAATTACTGATCAGCCCTGCTCTTTATTTACCTTGGCTAATCAGTCACCAGGTCCAGCTGATTCCACTTCTCAGGAATTCTCAAATCTGCCCCGTTGTTCATCCTCGCTGTTACCAGCCTAGTCTCATCCCTTGCTCAGAATGCCACAGGCTCTGTCTGGCCTCCATCGCCCTTCCAGTCCTGCCCACATCCAGTCCAGCCTCCACTCTGCAGCCAAGTGTGTGCTTCAATTGTCTGGATAGCAAACCGCAACCCCCCTCCCCCCACTGCCCCCCGGGGAGCTAATCCCGAGGGCAGAGACCCTGGTCTTCCTTATTGTCCTGTTCCTGACACCTTGCACACTGCCTGGCATCTAGTAGGTACTCATTAAATGTTTACTGGTTCCCCCCGCCCCGTCCTTCCTTCTCTCCTGACTCAAAGGCAGATGATTAGATTGAAAGAAAAGGTAATTTGTGGTTCACCTTGTGGATGCCCCTGTAATTTTTTTTTTTTTTTTGTATAATGTAACTGCTGCAGGCCCCCGACCACACCTTCTTAAGGGACCCCCAGGCCACCTGCTACTTTCAGAGCAGGCTCCAGAGCATAAGCAGTAAAAGATTAATCAGATCAACTAACTGGAACTGATGAATAAGCTGGAGAATCTAGTGCCCTCTCCAGTTACATAAACACAGCTCAGCTAAACGTCTCTAGAAATCTTTAAAGAGTGAGCAAAATAATAGGGAGGGAAGATGGAAAGAAGGAATGCTTTGGGCAGGGAACCGGTTGGTAATGCCACAGAGCCTACACGTGGGAGGGATCCAAGAGTTTCCATTCCCTCGAGCCGGGCTATCTTGTGTGAAGGTGGCTGGGCCCTCACTGAAATTGCCCTCATTCATACAATTCAACAAATATTTATTCAGCATTTACTACAAGGCAGACGCTGGTTTCGGTTCTGAGGATATAGTAGCAAACGATTCAGACAAAATCTCTGCTTTCGTGCAGCTTATATTTTAGCGTACAGGGAGACAGGCAATAAATATGTCAAACATCTAGCTTGTCAGATGGTTGTAAGTGCTGTGCAGAAAGAGAAGGCAGGGCAAGGGGGATGAGAATTCCAAGGTGAGAGTACTGCTCTTTTGTACGGGATGGTCAGAGAGAGCCTTTCTGAGATGACATTAGCACAAACACGCGGAGCCTCCTTCACGCGTTGCTCGGATGAGCTGTCTGCGTGGGTATGTGCGGAAGACACTCCTGATAGAGGAAAGTGCTTTGCCCGAAGGCCTGGGGGAGCTGCCTTTCACTGACCAGAAAGCCAACCTTAGCTGATTTTACGGGGTGTCTGGGAAGTGCCAGCGCAGGTGGAGGTGAGGCACGTGGGACCTATGGCAGTGCGTGTCAGGTGCCTTAGGAAAATTGAATTAGCGACATTCTTGGAGGCAGAGGTCTTGGCCATTACTCCCTTTGGGGGATTTTCCCAAGCACTCTTTTGATGATCTGAGATCCCAGTCAAAGTAGGATTTTGGTCTGGTCCTCCCAGGAGTCACAGAGGTGACTCGCCTTGCCTGCCCTGTGGGGCAAGGTGTCTTACACCTGTGAAGACAGCGAAAGCAGGCAAAGGGTGAAGCTGGTCTCGCTGTGGCTTGCTCCCTGTTATCTTTTCTGGTTTCTCTAGTGTAGATCAGAGCTGCTGGAGTTAAGTTTCCATATAGTTGAGTTGGAGGGTCTGGACAAAGTGGCAGTAATGATTCTGAGTTCTACTTTGATAACTACAGAAAGCCATACCATTAGAGGGAAGATGGGAACAAATACTGCATTTTAATGATGGGCGATTGTGCTAAGTTTTTTACATACATTATCTTATTAAGTTTTCGTTACTCTGCAAGGTAGATATCATTCTCACTAATTTACAGAGGAGAAATGGGAGGCTCAAAGATACTGGCTCTTTACCTGCTTACAAAAATATACTTTATAAATATTTCAAACAAGATAAAGTAAAAAATAGGAAGTGAAAGTATCTCACAGTCTCACCTCTTAGACAAAGAAACCCTAAGTGATGAGTGTATAATCTTCCTTAAGTTTTAAAATGTACACACAAACACATAACGCATCCCTTTTTTTTTTTTTTTGGTAATGTTTATTTTATTTTTTGAGAGACAGAGAGGAAAAGCATGAGCCAGGGCGGAGCAGAGAGAGGGAGACACATTATCTGAATCAAGTTCCTGGCTCTGAGCTGTCAGCATAGTTGATGCAGGACTCGATCTCTCAGGAACCATAAGATCATGACCTGACTGACCTGAGCGGAAGTCGACGCCTAACTGACTTAGCCACCCAGGCGCCCCATCCTTTTTTTTTTTCTTTTTAAACAAGAAACTGGGACCATAGTATACACACTGTTCTGAAATTTGCTTTCTTTTTTCCTAACAGTGTATCTTGGTTATCTGGCCGTGTAGTTGATTACTCTTATTAATGAAAGTAAGGTTTTCTCTAGAACTCTCTGATGACTCAAACTGGTTGTGTGACTGCACGCAAGTCACTTTACCTCCGGACTCCAGACTCCAGTTCCCCTTATTTGTAAAACGAAGACACGGCACAGAGGATTCCGCGATGGAATGCCAATGAGCAGGGCACCTCACCCCCTGCCCGCCTCGTGACTATCTGGGATGTTCTCCAAGGTCCAACCCTACTTGACTTGGACGGCAGCCGCCACTTTCAATAACTCAGATCACAAAGCCGGCGCCAGCGACGCCAGAAAACCCAGGCGAGCAATGGGTTTTCCAGCCGCTCATCCCGGAGGGTGAGGCTGACGGAAGCGGCTGGGCATGGCTGGGGGCGGGGATGGGGAGGGGCCACAGGAGAGCGGCGCGCGGTGCGTGCGGACTGATAGGCGGGCCGCGGCGTGACGTGCTTGGCGCCCGCGCCGGGCCCCGCCCCGCGCGGCCCAGGCCCCGCCCCCACTCCCTCGCCTGCCGCGGCGGCTCTCGGCGCTGGCGCAGCGATGGCGGAGGCCGTGGAGCGCACTGACGAGCTAGTCCGGGAGTACCTGCTGTTCCGCGGCTTCACGCACACGCTGCGGCAGTTGGACGCCGAGATCAAGGCGGACAAGGAGAAAGGGTTCCGGGTGAGGGACTGGCGGGCGCGGCGCGGGCAGAGGCGGCCCCGAGGGAGACCGGAGCGGGCTCCCCCACCCCAGCACTGCCCTCCGGGGCGGGAGTGGCGCTGTCACCGCGCCGGGGGACTGTCGATATCAGCGCGTCTGGCCCTCTCCTGACACACGAGGAACTGAGGTCTTGAGAGAGAACGCGACTTGCCTGAAGTTGCTCAGCGAGTCAGGAGCATCGCTGAGGCTGGAGCCCAGGTGCCCTGACTCCTGGTCCAGGTCGCGGTCCTCCGCTCCAGCCTCCCAGCAGGTGCTGGCCTGTTGGCCAGGATGGAGATAAAGGTTTTAGGAGCTAAGGATGGGTAGATAGTTGAGTTTGGGCAACAGAAACATTCAAAAGTTGGCTTCCGATGTCATTGGGAGCAAAAGGGTCTGCAGTAGAAAATGTCAGCTGGGTTCAAATATCTTTTGGTGTTTGTTAAAAATGGCTTTGCCGGTGACTTATTGGCAATTTGCCCCTGCAGTTGAGAACCTTGCTGTACGTTTTAAAACATTATATTTCCCCTGCTCAGATGTGATTTTTTGTTGAGAAGTTCTTGGAGTTTGTGTGTGATTTGTGTGTTTGCTGACTCTAATTGGTGTTGGCAGGTGAACTGTGAGAGAGGCAGTGAGCTAGTAGCAAAGAACGCTGGGGGAGGTAGGAGACCTGAGGTCTCCTCTTGCCAAAGTTAGTGGTACTTAGTGGCAAAAGCAAATCATTTCAGCTCTCCAAGCCTCAGTGTCCTGCTCTGTAAAATGGGGATGTTCCTGGGACACCTGGGTGGCTCAGTTGGTTTAGGGGACTCTTGATTTCGGCTCGGGTTTTGATCTCAGGGTTGCGGGATTGAGCCGGGGGGCTGGGTGGGCATCCCTGCTGGCTTGTGTGCTCTCTGTAAAAAAAAAAAAAGAAAAAGAAAAGAAAGGAAAAAAGAAATGGGGATGTTTGATTGGTATTGGCATCTAAAACCTTTTACAGACTGTGTACTCTGGTGTGATTTCTCACAAGGAGGTGACTTCTTTGCCTTTCAGTCTGAGCCACCGCAGGGGCTGTGGTAATACTTCCATGACTTGCAGGGGTCAGTCAGTGCTTCTCTCTGGGAGTCTTGGACTCCTGGAATGCCAGAGCTAGGAGGAGGATTATGGAGGTTCTCTCTTTTTTTGTGTGTTTTTTGAAATCTTAGGCATCCGAGACCACAGAGTCGAAGTGACATTGTCAAGTTGGTTGAGTAAGACAGACACAGACCCAAGACCTAGACCTCCTGCTTCCAGGGCCAGAGGGCTTTTACCCTTGAGCTTTCCATGCTTGCTGGAGGGTCAAACCCCATATCTAACATCAGGAAATAGCTCAAAAGCCATTACGTTACTATGTTTTGAATGTTTTCTAGATTGCTGATTTAGAAAAAATTCTCATACTCGAAGCCCAAGCAAGAGGAAAAAGGTGTATTAACTGTGTGAGGTGATGGGAAAATTCCCTCTTGTCCTTCACCACCACCTCTGTCCCATGTTTCTCCGCCAGGTGGACAAGATTGTGGACCAGCTGCAACAATTAATGCAGGTGTATGACTTGGCTGCCCTTCGGGATTACTGGAGCTACCTGGAACGTAGGCTCTTCAGCCGCTTGGAGGATATATATAGACCCACCATCAACAAGCTGAAAACCAGCCTGTTCCGCTTTTATCTCGTCTACACGATCCAGGTGCTTGTTAGTTCAGGGATTCCTTGGAGAGAGTTCTTTGATCCCGAAATAGATTTTAACTTCTGGGGAGACCTGTCTGTGTTACTTTGGGAGAGGGTGGAACCGTCACAATGCAAATTATTTCTTGACTGTTTTCCTGGGTTTTTTTTCCTTCTCATGTGTAGATCATCTGACTTGTCTTCCTCATTCCTGTTTCCTCTCGTTTTCAGCACATAAGCCTGGGTGGTGTTTTAAAGAATATAAGTAGGTGGGCTAAAGCTTGGGGAATAAAGATTATAGCCTACCCAGGGGAATAAGTCACTTAGATTATTTGAAAATCAATGAAGAATTAATTTTTTTTAGGGTGGCTTTTATCTTCAGGACTTCAGTTTGAATGAGCTTCTTTAAAATTATAAGGAACTTGAGAAAAGAGTGATGTCATTTATTTTATGGAGTTTGTAGACTATATTTGGCCACTTACCTGGCAGGCTGATACCCAGAGGCTGATGAAGAATCTTCTGGACATCTGTCTCTTCCCCCTTCTTGCTACCTCCTCATTGTCTTGGCAGACAAACAGAAATGACAAAGCTCAAGAGTTCTTTGCAAAGCAGGCCACAGAGCTCCAGAACCAGGCTGAGTGGAAGGATTGGTTTGTCCTGCCCTTCCTGCCGTCCCCAGACACCAACCCCACCTTTGCTACGTACTTCTCTCGACAGTGGGCCGATACCTTCATTGTGTCCCTGCACAACTTCCTGAGCGTACTGTTTCAGTGCATGCATATCCTTTCAGCCGCCTGGGGCCGGGGGTCTCCTCTGAGGCTTCCAGACAACGTGATCAGTGGCTGCTGCTCTCGATGCAATTGCTTCTGCAAAATGCCCAAAGACGGCTGTCATGTGTTATGTGAGGGGGCTGGACATATTGTGATTATTTTTGTCAGTAGGCCAGGAAATCGTCAATCTTCATCCGGACGCTGCTAAACAGCTGATGGGCATAAGCAGGGACTGCAGTGGCAGTGGGGGACAAGTGGCTGGCCCTGGGAGGAGCCCTCAAATCGGGCTGAGCAGGGGTTGCTGCTGCTTAGCAGAACCGGCCAGCCGAGAACACCCTCTCCGTGCGTGCCCTGTGCCCCCGAGGATATTACTTGCCTCTGTTGAGATTAGGTAGCAGGTCAAAATACTTCTTGGGCTAGAACTTCCTTCCTGTGTTTGCATTTGGGTCACACTCTGACAGTGACCTCAGAGTTCCTCAACTTGCCAGAAAACAGAGCAGCGGTAGGAATATATGTATGGGTATTGAAGAGAGAGAGAAAGAATATTGATATTTATAGCCTACCCTGTTTACCATTTTGTCATGGAAAGCCTGCATTTTTGAGGCCCAGGAGATCCCCATTGCTCATGCTTTCTAGGCTAGAATTCTAGAGGAGGAGAAGGGAGTCCGGTTTGAGTGGAGCTGCTTGGTGAGTCACTGATAAATCGGGCGTTGTAGACGCCTGCCCACGGGTGGCCATTTTGGCCTCTGGGAGGGGCACCGTTTGGTGCAGGTAGGAAGGGTGCCCTTTCCTTTTGTATTGTGGGTCTGGGTGTCAATTCCACTCTTGCCGGGTACAACCGCTCCTTCTGCCCCCTGCTCTTTATCCTGAGGACTTTCAGACTAAACTAGGAGGGGGCTCTGCCCAGTAGCATTTTGCATGACCATGTGGGCCTTCTAGGTCTTTTCAGTGTAGGACAGTGTCCTGCAAACTAGGTCACATACATTTGAGCACAGTTCACGTCCCCAGTACTGAGGCCCTGCCTGCTTTGTGCTCCTCCTGACTGAAGCAGTTGAGGGTTGTTGGGAAGGACTGACCCCCTGATCTAGAATGTGGATATTCATAGGATGGCATGTTACTGTCCAATCTGCAGAAAGCTCTCTCTTCAGTCTAAACCTTTGCTAGGGAGAGGTTCGGTCTGGGGAGGGGAAGGCCATGTGGCCGAGCCTTCAGCCCAGCTGGTAGACCAGCCGGCCCCTGGGGTGGCTTCTAACTGAGTGTCTGCACTGACCTTGCTACAGCTTAGACAGGCCGTGAAGTCCACTGAATGCTTGCTCTTTCCTGCTGGTATTTGGGAGAACACGCTCAGGGTTGGGTTTATGTCCTCTCTGTGGGCTGACCAGCCAGATTGTTATGAGTGTCTGTATGTCTGAAGAAAGGCCAGAGCCGGCATCAGGGGAGGGACTTTCATACAGCCGTGGACGGCCAAGTCTGTACTCTGTTCCCTCTGACTTATGTTCAAGGGTTTTGCTGCTGGGTCAAGAGTTTGGGAAGGACTTTTAATCATTTTCAGTCAGTCTTTTTCTTTAACTTTGTGCACCTGTACCTGTGATTCTGAACTTTGATGCGGAATGCCAGAGGACCAACCAGGTTCAAGAAGAAAATGAAGTTCTTCGCCAGAAGGTCGGTTCTGAAACACACTTGCTTCTTGGGTAGAACTTCTGCTTTTCCTGTGTGAAATTAGGTAGTGGTGGTGGAGGGCTGATTAAAAATAGGAAAGCACTGATCTCAGATGGAGGTGAGCCACCAGAAAGTCAGTATGGGAGATTTGGGGTCTGGAGCAGTCTCTGAAAACCAGAGGCGAAGTTCATATTTTGAGTCCTGTGTATAGCACGAAAAACATAGCAATGGTAATGAACTTTCAGAGGAGAAGGACCCATGTGCTTTCATGCCTTATAACTTTTGTATGTCTCTTTCATACTTCCAGTCCTTTTCCACATACATCCACATCTATGGTGTTTACAGCCCAGATATGAATTAATTGTTCTGCTCAGCTCCATGATCCTCTAGGTGTGTAAAACAATAGAGCCAGGGGACCCACATTTGCCTTTGCATTTTGTCTGAGGAGCATTTCTCTGTCCTTGAAGTTAAGGCATCTGTAGGTCTGTTTTTTTCGTTTTTTTTTTTTTGTTGTTGTTGTTTTCCAGAAAAAGGAAGATTATAAGCTGTTTACACTTTGGGTGCATGTGCCTATGTAATTTTTTTTTCCAGGCATAAAAGTCAAAAATGCTGAACTTTACTGAAAAAAATTTTCCGTGAGAGTTCCAGAACCTGATTTTGTAGATTTTGTAGATTCCAAAGAGCAAAGGATGGCACGGAGCTCTTTTTCTCAATGAATTCAGGAAGAAGCAAGTCAAATGATACAAAGAAAAAAAGTGGGATTTGTGTGTCTAACAGTTGTTGTTTTCTCACCTCATGGTGGTCAAGTAACAGGTGCCACTTGCCCTTTTTCCACCCCCCCGCTCTGCGGTGAGCAGAGGGTGAGACGGGCGTCCTGGGGCTGACGTCCAGTGTCCTTTTGAGCCAGTGCGGTTGAGTGTTGGATGTGATGTGTCTCATGCGCCTTGGCAGAGGGAAGGCAAGGTGAGTTTACCACCCGACTCGCCCCCACCCCTGCGCAGCTTTTTGCCTTGCAAGCCGAAATCCACCGCCTGAAGAAAGAGGAGCTGCAGCCAGAGGAGGAAGAGGCCTTGGTCCAGCACAAATTGCCTCCTTATGTCTCCAACATGGACCGCCTGGGGGACTCAGAACTGTGAGTGTGTGCCCGCTTCGGGGGTGGGAGGGCCTCCCCCTCTCCCATCTGCCCCTGTGCTCTCACCTCGCCCCGGCCCTCTCACTCCTGGTGACAGGGAATGGCCAGAGAGCCTCCTTGGCCCTCACTGTTCCTGTCTGAGCTTCTGAGCAAGGTCCCCTGGCCTTTCGGGCCCCCAGCCTCTGAGCCCACCCCGAAGGAGGGGGACTGCACATCCAGATGTGTGCAGCAGGGATAAATAAACCCGACACTGTCGTGCAGCCTGGGGAAGTCTGTGTGTTGAAAGGGGTGCCTCAAGGGTGAAAAGGTTGGCACTCAGGAGGCGGTGGAAGCATGCACCTGTCTGAGGGCTTGAAGAGGTAGGCAGATGGGGAGAGAGGTATTTGAGCAACCTTAAAATATAGCAAGTTAAAGCAGAAGTCCCAGGTGATGCTAATGGTTGTAGCCTTGAAGAACCCAAGGCACACAGTGGTCACCCAGCCATGGACTGGTGAGTGAGGATGCAGACCCAGGCAGGCGTATTCCACACCTGCATGTGGCCAAGGGCTGTCCCAGGAGCAGCTGGTCCGGTTTCTGAGCTAGCAGGGTCTGGTGGAAAGCAAAGGCAAGCCAAAAATGTAACTTAAACATTTTTACTTCAAGTAAAAAGAAACAAGTGAAGGTAATTTTATGATATATTTTATTTAGCCCCATATATTCAAAACATTTCAACATGTGATAAATGTAAACAAAGTATTGATGATGACCTATTTAACACTCTTTTTTCATGCTAAGGCTTGCATTCTGCTGTGTGTTTTGTACCTCCAGCACGCCTCAGTCTGGACCAGACACATTTCAGGTGCTCAGTGGCGCATGTGGCCAGTGGCCATTGGCCCGCACAGCTCTGAGCTTCACCACGGCCCTGCACACTTCACCGCTGTGCCAGATAGGCTGCTGGCTCCCTTGGGTACCAGAAATAGTACCAAGGATAAAGCCAACTTAGAGCACAGGCGTGTGCCCCTGGAGCCGTCCACAGCCCAGGAGGCCTGTGCTTCGGGTTTCCCCGGGTCCCCTCCAGCCCTGTGACCTTGTGTGTCTGCTTTCCAGAGCCATGGTGTGCAGCCAGAGGAGCACTTCCCTCTCCCAGTCGCCTCGAGTGGGTTTCCTGTCCTCGTTGCTGCCTCAGAGTAAGAAGAGCCCCTCGAGGTTGTCACCTGCCCAGGGTCCCTCGCAGGCTCCGAGCTTGGCCAAGAAAGAGCCCTTCAGCAGTCAGGTGAGCACACAAGACCTGCCTTTCTAACTCCTTCCTGGAGGCCCTTGACCTCTGACTGGGCTCTCAGACCCACGTCAAGTGCGGTCTTGATTGCCCTGTTGTTAGGACTGATTTCTCTGCTATGCTGATGAGATTCCTATATTCACATCCCATCCGCTTTCTTCCTCCCTCCCGCCTCTCCCTCAGGCATAAGCGATGGCTCTGCAGGATGAGGGCATAGATAAGACCATAGTGGGGGATCCGAGACAGTAAGGAGGGAATCCACTTCACACATCCCGCGCCTACCCACGTCCCCTCTTCTGGTCAGAATTGCAGGTGTCGTGGGCAGAATGAGACAGTAGGCAGGTGCGTGCTGCTAACCAAGGGTTGAGACGGGTCACAGCCCCACGTCTCACCCAGAGGGACCTTCACCCAGCACGCTGCCGCTCTCTGGCACCTGCAGTCCCATTCCAACCGTCAGAGGTCTGTGACACCCTGCAGGGGAGTGGGTACATGGCCGTGACGAGGAGTATGCTTGAATCTCTTTTCTCATAAATTCCTCTGAACTCCTGAAGGCTTGTGACTGGGATTTGGTGGCTCAAGGGTGAATTCGAGCCATTCTGGAATTTTGAATTTTTGGTGATATAGAGTGGTGTGTAGAGAAAGAGTAAATTAGAGTTACTTCTGAATCAGTGTATTTCTTCTAGAAGTTGGTATTCACTGATTCAGCAAAGGACTTTTTGTTATTTTTCACGTTTATAGAAGCTTGCAAGAGAATTCTTTTATGCCAGTTCACACCCCAAACAGCCGTGGGTCCCACTGAGTAGTTTTCCTGGCAGAGATGGTCAGAATTCATTGCTTTCCGCAGTGCCTTCCAGAGTGAAAGTTTGACAGACCCACAGTTACACTCTGTTGCTTGGGCAGGGACCCTTTCTCTTTTAATGTATTTTTTTTAAGTTACAGGTATAGTCAGTTGTCATAAAGTCTGCCTTCCTCTCCTACCTCCCTTGGCTTGGGAACAATTGCAGGTTGGGGCCGCCCTCTGCGGCAGGGAAACGGGGGTCTACTCCAGGCCGCCATTGGGACGGCGGGGCTTTCAGCACAGCCCTTGGCTTTGGTATTTCTGTTGAAGCACAGATGCTGAGCAGGACACTGGAGAGAAAAGCATGCCGGCTCGGGAGGCCAGCGGTGTACTTTCAGCCCTGGCTCCTTGTGTCTCATCCTTGCTTAGATTGCTTGAACTCACCCCGATTTGCCTGGGCTGATACTAATACATAATTCTCGAACTGCTACAAGAGCCCTCGGTGTATGCAGGGCCTGGCACACTGCACACAGTACATCTTAGTAGTGCTAGTTGTATTAGTGAAGGTACTGGCCTACTTGGGCACCCGACTCAGCCCTGAGACCTGAGGTGGCAGCAATGCAAAATGATTGTCACCTGGCATTCATGAGGCCTATGGCAGTCAGAACAATCCTGGTGATTCCTATGGCTATTTTTCTGAATTCCAAACCTGAAAATTCAAATTCCAGTTCCATGGAATGTGGCCGAATAAGTTTTACTGTTTGCTTTGCAGATCTCTGTCACAGTGCGATATTTTCTAAGTGTAGTAGACGATGCATGGGATGCTAGGTCTCTTGAAAAATGCAGGAAATCATGAAATTCAGTTTCATTAAGCTAAAATGAAAGAAAACACAAGTATGCGTTCCTTGGGGTTAAGCCGGTGGCCTTGTTCTTAATGAGATCAGGAAGTAGGTGTCACATGGTGAGATTGGAATGGGATTGGGAACTTTTTGTGCAGTTCGTGTTCAAGAGATGAGGGTAAGAATTTGTAATTTGCGGCAGGCCACGTGGCTTAGTCAGTTAAGCATCTGACTCCTGATTTCGGCTCAGCTCGTGATCTCCCAGTTGGTGAGTTCAAGCCCCGCATTGGGCTTGTGGTGACAGTGTGGAGCCTGCTTGGGATTCCCTCTCCTTCTCTCTCTGCCCACCCTCTCTCTCTTTCTCTCTCTCTCAAAAAAAAAAAAAAAAAAAAAGAATTTGTAATTTGCAGCAGGCAGTCATTGCCTCTAAAATATATTCAAATAGAACTTGGGTCACTGTGTGGCATATTAACAGAGCAAAGGTAGCTCTCTTTCCGTTTCATGAATGGAGGTGATAGATATCTACATCTGAAAAATCCAGTGGTTGTGGGTCACTTGTGGTTTTATTAATTTATTAACTAGACTCAGCATTCAATTCTGAAAACAACCTGAACTTTGAGGTTCAAGAAAATCACAGAATTTTAGAGTTAGAGGAAGCGTAAAGGTCATCTGGCCCCCCTTCCAATTGTATAGAGGAGCGCACCGGATTGATTGCCTCCTGTGATGTGGAGCTCACTACTTGTCCATGTAGGGATGTTTGCCTGTTAGGAACCTGTTTGTAGAAACCTCTGTATAATTATTACTTGCTAATCTTAGCTTCGCCCTTTGAGCTATGTCGAATAAGGCTTCTTATTAGGACACTTCCTATCTTTCCATGCGAAGCACTCACTGTTCATTCTTCTCTCTCCCCTCCACTCTTTTTGCCATATGATGTGATTTCTAGACCCCTCACCATCCTGCACCCCTTCTCTGTGGGACATTCTGGTTTTTTAATTCTTCTGTTACAATTGATATGCTAAATTTGAGTGTACAACTCAGATTGTGTGCTCTTACCAATAGCAAATGCAGTTAGTTGTGTGATCACTTCCTGTGATTTTAATGATGCATAGCTTTTAATTTAGTAGAAAATGACATTGGCTTTTTTAATAAACCACGTTGCTTTGTTAGCATATTTGAAGCATCTAGTCTTTTTCTCACTGTTGCCACACCAGAGCTCTCTTTCTTTTTCACTAGTGAATAAGCAAACAAAAAACAAAAGCTGTGTTATTAACTTAGCAATAAAAATGATCAGGCCTTCCTGTTTTAAATGTTATTTATATGTAACATTGTAAGTTTCAATCCCATCAGCATTTTGCCCACTTGTGATGGGTCATTGTAACTGAAATGTTCGTGGCATTATAGGTGGTAAAGTGTATGGTGATGCGCTCTCTGTGCTTTTATGAATCTGGAGGCAAAATGTAAGAAACAAGTGGACATAACTCTAAAACCACAGCTCCCAACTCTTCTGGGGTGTCCGTTACAATAGTACCTGAGGGCAGCTCCCCCCTGGCTCATGCTGCCTGCGCTTTTGCTCCCTCCTTCCCTCCAGCCATGTGGGCACCCACTCAGACTGCGGTCATCACAGAGATAACCTCTCATTGGCTGTAATGTAAAGAAAGCAAACTTCTGTATTTGTCATTCTTATTAATATCAAATTACTTCCTAGCTACTGAGCCGTCAGTGACAGCTGCCCCTGGGGCTGTGTCCCCGGATTGTATGGGGATGAAGGACAAGGGGGTCCTCTTCCACGACCCTTGTTGTATGATTTTATGTGTTATGAGGGCCTGTCTTCTGGGTGGCTTTATTTTTACTTCAGGTGAGACCAGATTACTGGAATTTGTGTCCTGCCCCATTTGGATGACCACCTGGTAAACACTATTCAGGCCAGTGAAAATTCTGTCTTTCTCCAGAGAGAAATGCAAGGGCAAAATGATGGAACATAGGTTAAAATATCTCTTCTGGGGGTGCCTGGGTGGCTCAGTCGGTTGAGCGTCCGACTTCTGCTCAGGTCATGATCTCGCGGTCTGTGAGTTCGAGCCCTGCGTTGGGCTCTGGGCTGACAGCTCAGAGCCTGGAGCCTGCTTCATATTCTGGGTCTCCCTCTCTCTCTCTCTCTCTCTCTGCCCTCTCCGGCTCATGCTGTCTCTCTCTGTCTCTCAAAAATAAATAAACACTAAAAAAAAAATTTAAAATATCTCTTCTGAACTGTAGGAGACAGGTGGGTTGTGATAGAATATGACAGAATTTAATCTGGGCCATTTGGACTGTTCTATAACTCTGGCAGTTGCGACTTTGATGAGGTTTGCTCTTACAACTGTGGATTACCAGTATTATCACAGTAAACATTATTGGAGTTATGTACGTTTGTAGCGAGACACAAGTTTACTTTAACCTACTTATTAAAGTGTTTTGTGGAGAGCTGCATTCATCAGCTTTTAGCACCTTATATTTTGTTGGTGTTGTTCACCCTTCTTTAGTGAATAACTGAGATCTATTTGAGGGAGAAGCTCTCTTTAAGCAGGATCTGACAGGTCACGTGTAGGTCCATAGCTCTCTTGCTGTAAACTACCCTATCATGAAGAAGGTAGTTCTTCTTAATTTGTCGTAGTGCCTTCTGTTAACACCTGTTGAAATTTTCATTTTGGAGTATGGTCCAGCCCTTACCTGATGATCTACTGGACAGCTCCCCTGCCATCTTGACTTGGCAAGCACTGCCTTTGGACTTCTTAATGTTGCATTTCCTGTCCTTGCTGGGGAAGCACTACACGTGGCTTTTGTGCCAGCTAAGGGAATTTGAAGTCCATCCCAAGCCTCTCTATTCTATCAATATGGGCTAATTGAACGCTCTTAAGACTTAGCACTGAAAAGGGAAAAGACACCATTTCTCCTATATAGTGGGCAAGTAAGGGAAGAAAAAGAGTGCCACAGAGTACCTGCCTGCCCTCTGTAGCATTTCCCCCCCTTCGTCTCCAGGCTGGATCCCCTGTGGTCCGTGTACTTCCAGGGCATGAATGCAGTAGTATATGGATTTTTTTCCCTTTTCTTCTGAGATATCCAGTGTAAAGATCTCTTGGTCAGGTTGATTAATCTGTCAAAACTGCATAATAAGTTGTTCCAGGCTTTTTGAGACTTCCTCACTTGCCCGGATCCCATTATTTTGGAAAATAGCTGTCAACCTGGGAAACTGATCTTCCTTCTCCTTCCACTGCTTATGTAGCTAGCTCTAGGGTTGCCAAAGCCACCTTTTATTCAGAAAACATGGCCTCGACTGCCGAGTTTTTTGGTCTTTTCTATCAAAATGTTAGAACTTTTAGAGATATATTTTGGAGCTCTCCTTTTCTAAATTTGAGCCCTCTTTTTCTCTTGATAAATGTCTATTTTATCTTTTTAAAAAAACTGGCTGTTTATTGATCATTTATAGTGTCTTTTTAGTCTCTGTTTCATTAATTTTAATTCTGATCTTTATTATTTCCTTTTTCTAACTTTGGGCCTCATTTGTTTTTCTAGTTCCTAAGGAGACTGTTCATTTAAGATCTTTCTTTTTTCTTAATATAAGCATTTATTGCTATGCACTTCCCTCTTAGAACTACTTTGGCTGCATCTCATAGGATTTGGTATGTTGTGTTTCCATTTTCATTTGTCTCAAGATATTTTTTTAATTTCTCTTCCGATTTATTCTTCGATCCATTGATCAGGAACATGTTTAATCATCACATATTTGTGAATTTTTAAATTTGCTTCTTGTAATTGATTTGTGGTTTGATACTGTTGTGATGCTTGATATGATTTCAGTCTTCTTAAATTTGTTAAGACTTGTTTTGTGGCATAACATGATCTATCCTGGAAATGTTCCGTGTGCTTAAGAATGATGTGTATTCTGCTTCTGTTGGATGGAATATTCTATGTCTTTTAAGTCCATCTGATATAATGTATAGTTCAAGTGCAATGTTTCCTTATTGATTTTCTCTCTGGATGGTATCTCTATTGTGGAAAGGCAGGTACTGAAGTCCCTAACTATTATGCATTGCTGCCTATTTCTCCCTAATGTTTGCTTTATATATTTGCTCCTTTATATATTTATGCTCATCTGTTGGTGCATAAATACTTAAAAGTATCATATCCTCTTACTGGATCGACCCCTTTAGCATTACGTAATAACCTTCTTTGTCTCTTATTACAGTCTTTTGCTTAAAGTCTATTTTGTCTGATGCAAGCATAGCCACGCCTGTGGAATTCTTCAGTCTGATTTGCCCTGTTGATTGGAGATAGAGGAATCAATGGATTGGTGTAATGAGGCCTGGCACCATTGTGTCACGTCTCAGGGAGTGAGTACTGCCCCCCCGGGACCATGTGAAGTACGCCATGGTTTCAAGACCTCTTTGTTAACAGTTATCTTGACCACCTCTTACTTCTGGGCAGGTAAGAGAAGTCTTCTCCCACTTTCTAAAGCTGCGGAACCTCTTCCGTGTTCCATGAACCATGGGTTACTTCTCAGAAATGGATAGAAATGGAGAAGGGCCTTGTCTTTGTTAGCTCTGGAATTATGATATTTCTTCTTATCTTTTTTACTCACTGTCACTTTTTTTTGTGCTCTTTTCATGATATCGCTTTCATTAGGTTTCTTAGAGCATGGGGTTTGCCGTCAGATTTGGGCGTGAATTCCACCTCTGTCTAGTTTTCCCTACACGAGCAGTAACTTAAGCCTCAGTTCCTTGTGTTAAAATAATGCCCTCATCTCTATTTTAAGGGGACATTTGTAAAATTCTTAGTTCTTTTTCTTTTTTTTTTTTTTTTATGTCTACCTATTTTTGAGAGAGAGACAGAGCACCAGTGGGAGAGGGGCAGAGAGAGAGGGAAACACAGAATCTAATGCGGGCTCTAGGCTCTGAGTTGTGAGCACAGACCCTGACGTGGGGCTCAAACCCACAAACTGTGAGATCATGACCTGAGCTGAAGTTGGATGCTTAACTGACTGAGCCACCCAGGTGCCCCAAGTTCTTAGTTCTTATTAGCATGGTGCCTTGCCTATGGTAAACATTCAATGAATAACATGTATTGGTTATTGTTACTGTTGGTTTTCTTCTTAGGTTATTTCTTTTATCTTGAGTGAGAACCCTACTTCTCTCAGAATAAGGCAGAATGTGGAGAGTCAAATACTTTTCCCTAGAAGAAAGTTCTGTCTCAAGCAGAAGTTGATACCCCTGACGATCACCTCAGTCAGAAAAACAGAAATAACGGGGCGCCTGGGTGGCGCAGTCGGTTAAGCGTCCGACTTCAGCCAGGTCACGATCTCACGGTCTGTGAGTTCGAGCCCCGCGTCGGGCTCTGGGCTGATGGCTCAGAGCCTGGAGCCTGTTTCCGATTCTGTGTCTCCCTCTCTCTCTGCCCCTCCCCCGTTCATGCTCTGTCTCTCTCTATCCCAAAAATAAATAAACGTTGAAAAAAAAAAATTAAAAAAAAAATAAAAATAAAAAAAAGAAAAACAGAAATAACAAATACCCGGAAGGTCAGCCTCAGTTAGGCTCTACATGAACTAATAGTTCTTTAAAATTTCCTTTTTAACTCTTCTGATGACTCCAGGGTTCCAAGGAGTCTGTGTTAATCATTTTATTTATTTATTATTTTAAAGAAATGTTTAAGATTATTTATTTATTTTGAGAGAGAGAGAGAGAGACAGTGCAAGTGGAGGAGGGGCAGAGAGAGAGAGGGAGAGAGAGAATTCCAAGTAGGCTCCATGCTGCCAATGCAGAGCCTGACGCAGGGCTTGAACTCACGAAACCGCGAGATCATGACCTGAACCGAAACCAAGAGTTGGACACTTAACTGACTGAGCCACCCAGGCAGTCCTGTGTTAATCATTTTAAGTTGTTTAGCGTTAACATAAAAAATAACAAACGGGGTGCCTGGGTGGCTGAGTCGGTTGAGCATCTGATCTCAGCTCGGGTCTTGATCTCAGGGTCATGAGTTCAAGGTCTATGTGGGGCTCCACGCTGGGCATGAAGCCTACTTAAAAAAATAATAAGTAGAAGTAGAAAACAACAAGTGGACTTTGGTTAAGCTTATACTCTTAAGACTTAAGACTTAGGTCTTATGTGCAAATGACTTGCAGGTTTCAGGTCTAAAATCTGAGTGGCTGTTTGCATCCAAATCCCTTTGCTAAGAATATAAAATAAGGCAGAGGAAGGAGCAGTTTTGAACATCACACTTTGTGGGAATAAGGTTGGGAAAAACCCAGCCAGATAATCTGGAAAGATGATGTGGTGACAACTCCTTTTAAAAAGGCTCTAGATTCTGCGTCTCCCTCTCTCTGACCCTCCCCTGTTTATGCTGTCTCTCCGTGTCTAAAAAATAAATAAAACATTTAAAAAAAAAAAAAATTAAAAAGGGTCTAGAGGGACGCCTGGGTGGCTCAGTCAGTTAAGTGTCTGACTTTGGCTCAGGTCATGATCTCACGGTCTGTGAGTTAAAGCCCTGCATTGGGCTCTGTGCTGACAGCTCAGCCTGGAGTCTGCTTCAGATTCTGTGTCTCCCTCTCTCTTCCCCTCCCCTGCTCTCTCTCTTTCTCAAAAATAAATAAATATTAATAAATAAATAAATAAATAAAAATTAAGAGGCTGTAGATTACGAATCTTCTCTCCATGGAAGCAGGGTGAGGATTATTGAATTCATTTGCTATATAGCCTTGGTGGACTTTATCACTCTTGTCATGAAAATGGGCCAGAAGATGCCAGTTTCTTTCCTGCCAGTTTCTTATCTTGTTCATAGGTCCTTGAGTTTCCAACAATTTCTGTTAAGAATTTCTGGTTGCCTAGTAATCATTTCCACATACCTCGGTATTTAACATTAGCTGGCTTAGTCATTAGGTTGGCCCAAAACAAGAGCGGGTATCGTGTTCATTTTTGCCTCCAGGGAGGTGATTGTATGTTGCATACATTTTTTTGTATTGTCCAAACATACGGTTGCTTGAAGACGTTTACAACATAGGACCTGACTTGCCTCATGATCATCACTTAGGATGCACTGGTCTCCTCCCCCTTCACTAAAGTTAATTGTTCTGATTAGAGGAAGGAAATGTGTGCGTCTGTCTCCAGGTGATGCTTATGGCAGGCTGAGGAGTGCTGGCGACTTACCTCCTAAAACAGGGAGAACAGAAAGGGGGGCGTCCACACTGCTCGTGCTCCACTCTGGACTTAGCCCGTAGGCTGAGATCGGAGCATTCTGGCCGGGAGGACCCTTTCCCGGGAGCTGTGGGCTGAAGGAGCTGCTCCCTGGCTTCTGCCTCCCTCTCCCCCCAGCGGAGGTGCCGTGGCCTGGGCGCAGGCAGCAAGTGACTTCTTATAGCCCGCATGTCGCCCTGTAGACCGCGAAGGGAAGGGACCCGGCGTGCGGGCCCAAGGACGGGAAGAGCCTCTTCGGCGGGCTGGCCTCTGGGGAGTCCAGCTGGTCCCAGCACCGGCAGCGGCGCCTGCAGGATCACGGCAAAGAAAGGAAGGAGCTTCTGTCTATGACTTTGCAGGTATGGCTCAGTCTTGGCATCACACGAGTGCCTGCAAGGGACATCCCCGTGGCTACCGTTGGGGGCCACGGAAGGAGGTGGGGTGGTGCAGAGCCTGCCCGTACCTCTCTTGACTTCTACGTAATATGGCTAGCGTGTCAGAGGCTCTGGGAGGCTTGGCAGGAGAGGCCTGTTTCCCTTGGTTTAGGCCAGAATCACCCAGCCTTGCTCCTTCACAGCCTCCCTTTCTCCTGCATTGCCTGCTGGAGATGCTGCGCTGACACACGGTGGTGCGGCCCCGGGCCGTTGCCACGCTAAACCCCGGGACTCTCCTCACCCTGGAAATGGGTCGGAGTCTACTCTTTGTGGCAGTAAAGCTGCTTCTCCTTCTGTCACCTACTCCAAATTGAAAGGAGAAACCCAAGGGGTTTACTGGCTGAGTCATCCTGTTGACCATTTATCTCGTGATCGGGACTACTTTTAAAAGCATTGCTGCCGGTTACCAGCCCTGTGCCGGTTCCAATTTAATGGCATAGACCCTTAAGCCTCTGATCTCAGATTGTCCTCTTCTGACACCGTAGGATTAAAGGCACACCTGAGCCCGGCCGCTCCCGGAAGGCACCTGTCTGAGCTCAGAGGTCTCTCTTCCTCTGTTATTTTTGTGCTGTAGACCCGTGGTTTCTGCTACCCTTGGGAGCCAAGGGGCTGGTGGAGATTGCCCTGGCTGATGCCGCCTGGCCTGGGTTATGTGTGGGTGAAAGGCTAGTAGTCATGGCGGTCAGCATTTAGTGCACCAGGGAGGCAGAGACCAGGGCAGTTGCGGACGTGCCAGGTGGCAGAGGGGCAGGTGCCTTCTGGTGCCCGGCCTTGTTCCGGCCTCTGCTGCTGTCCTTGAGTCTCTATCTTTATGCCCGGCCAGTCACCTCAGTCTCTTGGTACCTCCTTTTCAGGAGGAGGTGCGGGTAGGTATGGGGGAGATGCTGGTGAGGGGCTAGGCTTGCCTCTGATCTGGTTTCACATCTGAGTCCTGCCCATTGCCAGCTCTTGACCTTGGGTAAGTTATTTAACTTCTGCTTTCAGTCTTTAGTTTCCACAGTTATTAAATGGGGTTAATCATAGGATCTCAGGTGGTTTCAGGAAGGATTAAATGAGAATCAAATGTGGTCACACAGTGCTTGGCACCTAGTAGGTTCTCACTAATTTTTATTGTTGGCCAGTCCTGGGTCCTGTCAGCTGTGACAGGCAGAGGGTACCCATGGCCCACTACTCCCTCAGCAGGGTCTCTAGACAGGGGCCATCAGCAGAGCGGGAACCTGCCTCCTGGGGCAAGCTGGGTGCTGCTCTTGGCGTTCGGAGCTCTTTCTACAGGTCTACAGACCCTGTACCCACTGAGAGCCCCCCCGCCAGCGTGCCGTAGCCCGGCATCCTAGATGTCCTGCAGCGTGTCCCCGAATGGCTGGGCCCAGTGCAGACCCTTCGCAGGTAACTCGTCCCCACTTTGCCTGTCACAGAGTGCAGAGAAGAAGCCTGAAACTAGTGGCCCGGAGGCCGAGTCCTGCCCAGAGCTCCACGTGGAGGCGCTGGAGACATTGACGCGGGCTTCCGCGGCAAGCGCCGAGGGAGGAGGGGTCCGTCCTGAGCAGCCGTTCATTGTGCTGGGGCAGGAGGAGTACGGGGAGCACCACTCCTCCATCATGCACTGCAGGTGGGTGGGGGTCTGGGGGCAAGGCCCCGGCAGGAAAGTGCTGACTGGGGCGGGGGCTGGTCTCCCTGGGAAGCCTGGGTTATGAGGCTGTGTGTGCGAAGGTGTGGCAGACAGGAGGTACACGTGGTGGGCTGGTCCCTGAAGGACTGTGGCCGTCCCTCCAGAGTCACAGGAGGGCTGGACAGCTGCCCTTGGCCTGGGCAGCCTCTCTGTCCTCTCTAGCTGTGGGACTCTGGAGTCTCAGGAATAGGCTACCTTTTATTGGAACTCCCTAAGACTTCATTTTAATTTGCCTCACGTTTGTACTTTTAGGTAAATATTTATCATGTACAAGTTTTTAGTCACACGTGGTAAAAGCTTGACCTTTATAAGAAGCCCTCACGGAAGGTAGTTTTCAGACAATGAGTGTCCTCCCTGCCCCGGGAGCCGATGGCTCTGGAGTGTGATGCAGGAGGCACCCCAGTGCTCGGGGCCAGGGCCGTGCCTACCTTCCCTGCTGTTCTGTCCCCGTTGTGGACCACAGGGCTCAGCACATACTAGGTCCTTTGTAAGCAGTTCCTGGGCGACCAAACACATGAATACTTCTAGAAGTAGTCCACACCCATCCTTGGTGTGTAGGCAGTTTGAGAAACAGTTGAGAAGTCAGCAAAGCAATCTGGGCACTAGCTGAAGAGGACGGTGCGCTGAAGCAAGTATGGTAACAGCTTCCTTCGCCCTTCCGTCTTAGAGTGGACTGCTCGGGGAGGAGGGTCGCCAGCTTAGACGTGGATGGGGTCATCAAAGTATGGTCCTTCAATCCCATCATGCAGACCAAAGCGTCCTCCATTTCCAAGTCACCACTGCTCTCTCTGGAGTGGGCCACCAAACGGGACAGGCTGGTGAGTGACGAGCGATGCGTACCTCATTGCGGTCTAAGTGAGGAGTTTCCAAGGCCATCACCAGCTTCTGGCACCAGTGGCTGAGCCGAGGCAGCTAGGCCAGACCCCTCCCTTCTCTCTTCCTGGGAGTCGGGGGGGCACACATCCAGACTGTCCGATCAGGGCTCCTGCTTGGGGGCGGCAGGGAAGCTATTGGATTAGCAAGAATTGAAATCAGATGGTTGTGGGACCTGCGGGACGCTCCTGCCAGTTGGTGAGAGTCTCTCCTGCCCCCTGCTCTCCCCTCTCAGCTCCTGTCGTCTGTCCCCTCTGACAGCCCAGCACAGATGTTCCCAGCTGCCCCTCCTCCTGCAAGACCCCTCCCCGGGCCAGGCCCTCTGGGAAGTGGCTGAAGCTGGTGGGGATGGTGTCCTATTTGGGGTCCCCACACGTCTGCTACAGTGCTGTTAGTACAGCGCTCTTTTTCTTTCTGGACGTTTTTAATACTTGAGAGAGGATTTGCAGTTGAAGAGGTCAAGTTGATTTAAGTGTTTTCTTTCCTTGTATTCTGTTTTGAGGAGATGATGGAAGGCAGCCCAAGAGGCAAACCTCATTGTTTTTTTAAATAATTTTTGACAACCTGCAGGGATTATCCTTATGCTACTAGGATCTCAGGACTTAGCCTATACAAGTGTTATCTGCCAGTGTGAATTTGAAGTTAGAATATAGGTAATATTCCTGGGGGACACCCTCAGACCTGCCTCTGGTTCTTCTTCTGGCATTACCCATTATTATCTTTTAAGCTTTTTACCCAATCAGTCACAAATGCCTGAAGGCAAGGATAGCCTCTTGTATTTTTCCTGGAGACCTTTACAGGCCCAGAGCCAGAGCTGTCTCCAGAACATACAAACGGGGCCTCACCCAGGCCCGGCAGGCTGCTGGTGGTGGCGGGTAGATGAGGGAGAAGGAAGGACGGGAACAACTGACATTTAAAACTGACAGGGAGCGAAGATCAGAGCATCTCATTTAATCAGCCGGCACCTTTCCAGGTGTATCTGAGGTGATCTCTCTTTCTCTCCCAGTTCATAGATGCCTTCTGTAGTTTTGTTTCTGTTCAAGGTCACCTCTAAGGTTTTCACGTAATTTTTTTTTAATTTTTCAAATCTTTATTTTTGAGAGAGAGAGAGAGACAGAGAGAGACAGAGAGAGAGAGACAGAGCGTGAGCAGGGGAGGGGCAGAGAGAGGAAGACACAGAATCCAAAGCAGGCTCCAGGCTCTGAGCTGTCAACACAGGGCCGGACGCAGGGCTCAGACTCATGGACTGCGAGATTGTGACCTGAGCTAAAGTCAGATGCTTAACCAACTGAGCCACCCAGGCGCCCCGGTCTTCATGTAATTTTTAAATGAGGTCCGGTGTAGCCAGATATCACCTGGTTGCGTGGAGGTGTGTTTGAGTGGGCCTCGCCAGGGGCGCCTGGGTGGCTCAGTCGGTTAAGCGGCCGACTTCGGCTCAGGTCACAATCTCACGGTCCGTGAGTTCGAGCCCCGCGTCAGGCTCTGTGCTGACTGCTCAGAGCCTGGAGCCTGTTTCAGATTCTGTGTCTCCCTCTGTCTCTTCCCCTCCCCCGTTCATGCTCTGTCTCTCTCTGTCTCAAAAATAAATAAGTGTTAAAAAAAAAAATAAGTGGGCCTCGCCCCTACTGCCTGCCCAGACCTGCCCCTCACAGGAGTGGGCCCAGCCCCGCAGTGCTCCTCCCTGACACACTCCCCGCCCCCCCCCCCCCCCCCCCCCCCGTGCTGTCCTTCGTGCCTCCTGCCCCTTCTCAATTCTAGCTCCTGCTGGGCAGTGGTGTGGGGACAGTGCGTCTTTATGACACAGAAGCCAAGAAGAATCTCTGTGAGATCAGCATCAACGACGACATGCCCAGGTGAGCGGGAGGCCACTGCCCACCCCTGCCGTGCTCTGTGGGGGGGGGGGGGGGGCTGCTTCTCCGCCAGGCCTTTTGGCCCGTCTTCTGTGGCAGGACCAGCCTCCGGGGGCCGGCGGAGTGCTGACCCAGCCCTGCGTGTGTTGCAGAATCCTGTCTCTTGCGTGCAGCCCCAACGGGGCCTCTTTCGTCTGTTCGGCCGCGGCTCCGAGCCTCGCTTCCCAGGTGGACTTCTCGGCTCCAGATACCGGCAGCAAGGGTACTGACCAGGTTCCTGGCAAGCTGCTGCTGTGGGACACGAAAACCATGAAGCAGCAGGTGCAGGCCCTGCCCCTGTGGGTCTCCCCGTGGGTCTGTGTGGGGCCACACTCCGGGCTCGCTCTCCTGTCTTTCCGAGGAGCCGCCTCCTCTCTTTGCTCTGGTCTCCTCTGATTTTGATTTGTGAGGCGGGTTCGAAGTGGAAGTGTTGAAAAGCAGTAACACTCGGGTTGGGCAGCTTGCTAGTGACTTAAGTCATTGAGAATTGTGCCCCCGGCTGAGAAGTCATACGCAGCCTATCAGAGGGCCCTTGCGGCTTATAAAATTTGTTTACTTTTGTTTATATTGAAAAGCTTTAAAACTTTTTGAGCGGTTGTGGTTCACAACAAAATTGGGAGGAAGGTACAGAGGTCTCCTACATGCCCCCTGCCCCCACGTAGACACACCCCTACTGCGTCCCCCACCAGAGCATCTGCAGTGACCGCCTAATCCCCTAAAGTTCAGAGTTGATCTCAGGCCTCAGTCTTGGTGTTGTACGTTCTCAGGGATTGGACAAATGTATGAGGACAGGTACCTGCCACTGTAGTATCACACAGGCTGTTTTCACTGCCTAAAAACCCTCTGTGCACCTCCCATTTGTCCTACCACGTCCCCCCAAACCCTGGCAGCCGCTGACCTTTATACTGTCCCCGTAGCTTTGCGGTTTCCATAATGCCATGTAGCTGGGATCTTACGGCATTTTCGCATTACCTTCTCTCGCTTATTATTAGGCATTCGAGTGGCTTAGTTTTTAGGACACAGATGTGGACTCTCTTTCTGATTCCGTTGGCTTAGTATTTCATAAAAATGACAGCAGCAGCTGAAAGAGGTGAGGACACATGTATGTTCTTGAGAAGTGACAGCCACGTGAAAGCTGACTTGTGGGCCACGTGGCCCACCTTCCTCAGGAGCCAAGGATGGTTCCCACCTAAAGTGGCGGGTTCCCGCACCTGTGACCCTCAGCCCCTAGAGAGAGAAAGGATGTGTAAACTCACACATTTAAAAGGCGGTGATGTTGCTCATTAAAATTAGTTTTGGGACACAAACATGGCATGGCCCTTGCCTCGAACAAACGGTTTTCTGATGTCACTGGACACTGGGAAGGGTCCCTGTTCTGTAGACGGGCCGTGTTCCGAGGGTCCAGTTCGCACCTCCCTGCGTCTGCCTGTAGAAATGGTGTATGTTCCCAGCAAGGGGTCTCCCTGGAGCTCAGGTTTCAGGGCCACACCTGAATTCTTGACCACCGTGTCCTGCCACGTCTGTTCTCCTCTCTAGTTTTCCTCATCTTGCCAGATGTGCTACACTTAGAAACGGGTGCCTCTCTGGAGCCGTCCTTCTCCCTCACTCCACGTGGTCAGTCCGTGAGCAGACGGCCCCACCTCCAGAGTGTTTCTGCCCACTTCTCTGCACTTCCAGGGATGCACCCTAGACTCGCACCCCCGGCCCTCCCACCGGAGGGAATGGCAGACCCTGTGGCATGTCACACCGCTCCATTCTTCCAGATTTCCCACCCACACTGGCCCAGGGCCTTGCACGGTCTGCCGTCCCCGCCCTTCGGCCTCGTGGAGTGTCCTGCGGCCACAGGCCCTACCCACGTGCTCTCCCCTCTCTAGAGAGTTCTTATCCCACTCAGTCTGGCAGACATCTGTCCTCCAGTGTCTCTTAGATGCTTTCCCTTCTCCAGTTTAATTAGATCCTTCTTAATCTCGTTCTTTTCCTCAAAAGCACTTCCCGTAATTTTATGTTCACTTGTTATCTTCAGAGTTTTAATGAAATACTGAGTACGTACAAAAGAATGTTGCAATCGAAGGCGTATAGGGTAATGAGAAGAGAAGCTGTAACGTGAACCCGTACATATTGTCACAGTTTGAAAGTGGAACCTTCAACACTTTTTATGCTCTTTTGTGCCCTTTGCATTCTTGGCCCCCTTGCCCTTGCAGACAACCTATTTTGAATTTCAGGTTGTTACTGTTTTACAATTTCCAATTTAGTTAGTTGTTTTTTGTTTTGGTTTTTGTTTGTAACTAGCTCCAGTTCTCCCTGGACCCCGAGCCCATTGCCATCAACTGCACGGCCTTCAATCACAATGGGAACCTGCTGGTCACAGGGGCGGCTGATGGTGTCATCCGCCTGTTTGGTAAGTGGGTGTGCTCACAGCAGTCTGGTCCCCTCCTCCGGTGTCTCAGAGAAGAGAGTTGGGTTTTTGCCGGCTAGACTAGAGGCTACTGCAGAAGCCCAATTCAAGATGCTTGAAATAGAGCTTAACTTTGGTCCGAGTCTGCTCTTTTCAAAACCTCCGGAACCAGTCACCTTGCACGCGGTCAGTGTCGGCCTCGGGAGTGCTGGGGCTCAGCAGTCCTTGAGTCCGGACTGTTTGATTCGAGTCCTATGGCCTGAGTGAGATCCAGGAGGACACGTGAGAGTAATGCCATGCTGTCCGCTTGGCGTGGCTCGTGCGTTCTCCTGGTAAAGGTGTGTTGCCGTTTGAGGATCCCCGAGGCAGACCTGCCACTGGAGACTCCGGGTCAGAGAGTCTGGGAGGGAACTAGGGACTGTGTCCAGCAGATCCCCCAAGCGCCCTGGTGGGAAGTTACCTAGGAAGCGGTGGGAGGCCTCCTAGGAAGGATTTGTGTGTCCCCCTCAACTTCTGGGCTCCCCAGAGGAGCTCAGGCTCTGCCAAGAGATTCCTGAACCTCATTTTTGACCCAGTGTTAAAGCTTCTATTTTACATTTGTTAAACAGACGATTAATACATTGGTGGAGAGAACTAGCAAACCGAAAGGCCTTTTTGGCAGGGCTCAGCTCCGAGATACCTGTAGTTTCCAGGAGGCCCTCTGCCTCCACAACAGCTTCTGCCCTTCTGTCAGGGGCGGATGCCTCCCCGGGGCCCGGGCGGGGGTCTTAGCGGCACCTCATTGCCTCAGATATGCAGCAGCACGAGTGCGCCATGAGCTGGAAGGCCCACTGCGGGGAGGTCTATTCTGTGGAGTTCAGTTACGACGAGAACACCGTGTACAGTATCGGCGAGGACGGGAAGGTAGGTGGGAGCGGATTTGGATTGGGAACTTCCCTTCTGCTGGGTTAGCCATCTGAGATTCCAGAGAGCACCAGAGAAGCATGGGGGGTGAGATGAATCCTGACCATGCCCTTTACTGGCACTGTGACCTTGGGCCCCTCTCTGCCTCACCGTGTCCTGTGTGTAATAGGGCTATAGTAGTAACCAGTCTGCTAGGACCGTTGTGAGGTTTGCACAAGTTTAGTGGGAGCTGGCGGTTATGAAAGGGAAGAACGCAGCCTCCCTCCTTGTAGCAGAAGTGACTCTTCCCACTACAGGTGCATTAGCGGCGTCCAGATTAGGGCCGGGCTGTGCTGCATTGACCTTGGTGGTTGGGTGGTCACAGCATCACGTGTAGAGTTTGCTTCCTAGAGTCAGTGCCGATAGGCCTGAGTGGAGTCAAGAAAGGTAAAATAAGCCGGGGATAAAAGCAAAGAGAAGTGCCCCCTTGTCTATTCTTTCTGGAAAGACACATTAGGACCTGTGGAAAGGGAGCTGGGGGTGGGAGGCAGGAAGGCAGAAGTGGGAGAAAGTCTTGGTTTTCATGTGTACCCTCCGGTACATTTGGATTTTATACGATGTACCTGTAGTATTCATTGAAAACTGTAATTACAAAATAAGTCCTTCATTTGAAAACTGTGGGAAGGGAGTTTTAAATTAAAGCTTGACTTCCTATTTATGTGAGTAGGACTCTCAGGTAAGAGGTGGTCAGACGGGCCCGTCCGTAATGTAGGCTAAAGGATTATATACACTATAGTGCGTGAAGCTAGTTGATGATGATACTGCACGTGTTCAGTTGATAACAATGCGGGGACATCGGGGAGATATTTGGGATGTGTCCTCTCTTCGCTTCTAAGTCAGAAAGATCTGGTTGGGTTCTAACCCTAGAAACAACAACAACAATCGCAGTAATAGTCATGATTGCTTGGAGCATTCCCCTGATTCAGAGACAGGAACCCAAACGACGGCAGCTGCCTGCCCTTTTCCTCTCCTGGAGTCAGGCCAGAGAGAAAGCCCAGGCTCTCATGTGAAGTTACAGACTCTTTCTAGATGTTCTTCTCTGAAAGAATGTTTAAGTTGTGTTGGGCAGGGATGCACTGAGGGGTCATCCCGCCACCTTTCCTGGTGGGCTGTAGACCCACGGCCTCTGCTCTGGGATCCACCTTTGCTCCTCCTCCCGGGCTGGGTGCCGGGGAGCCACGGCCAGCTCCTGCTGGAAGAGCATTCAGGTTGTGCTTTGTGGTTGCAGTTCATCCAGTGGAACATCCACAAGAGTGGCCTGAAGGTGTCTGAGTACACCCTCCCTGCCGACGCCACGGGCCCCTTTGTGCTGTCAGGTTACAGCGGCTACAAGCAGGTTCAAGTTCCCCGGGGCCGACTGTTCGCTTTTGACTCGGAGGGAAATTACATGCTGACGTGTTCTGCCACGGGCGGAGTCATCTACAAGGTACCGGGGGTGGGGGGGGGCTGTCACGGTGGGCAGGGAGGTCCCCCCTGGAGGTCTGGGCCAGGCTGAGCATGGGCCTCCATCCCTCTCCCTGCCCTGTGTGGCCCCAGAGAAGCCTCTGACCCCAGATGGATAGCTCCTGGGGTCTGCTTGCTGCAGGCCGGGCAAGGGGGCTGATTCTCAACTCAGGAGTGGGGACAGAGTATGGTACACCCGTCCTTTTCTCTGCTTGTCCATTTGCAGATTCTGGACCTTTTCTGCTTTTGTTCCTTGGGAATAATACCTATTCTAGAAAACATGAAGAAATAGGGAGAAGGGTTGGAAAGAGTGTTGGGTTGGGGAACATGCCTCACACAAGCAAGAGCTTTCTGTGGTCTGCTTTAGTTACTCTAATGTGGTATAGATTTATTAGTTTATTGGGGATCCCATGGATCATGGATATTCCAGTCCCATGGCCAAAGCAGAAATCTGGGGGTGTGATTGATCACAGTATGATGTAAGTTGTCCGCTTTGGTTTTGTCCCTCAGTTTATACGCTTGTTTTAATTCTTGTGTCCGAGTTTCTCTGGCTCATGTACTTTGTAAAATATAATTGTATGAATTTATAAACGTCTTGTATTTTACTAATATTATCAAACAGACTAGTGATGAGGATTTGAGTTGTAGCCTAAGCATATGTTTATGGTAACCACACAAACCAATTCTTAGCCTCACTGTTAACTCTTTGCCTAACGGTGGTATTTAGGCTGTAGGGATAGAGTCACAGGTGGAATGTCCTCTGCTTGGGGGCTCTCCATGCCCTCATTGCCATGGCTCACCAGTCAGTGGACCGCACGTGGTGTGGACAGAAGCTGTGCGCAGTTATTGGTCTAGGCGCTGTGGAGTGCACGTGGGGGAGAGAACGCAATCCTGTTCTTCTGGGATTCACACTCGAGACACCACCACCAGGGACAGGGCAGTGTTGGGGTTCTGAGGGGAGGGAGCTGGGCAGGGGCCGAGTCCTCAGGGAAGATCCCCTGGCAGGTTGTGGGGGGTGGTCTATGGATTTGAGGCCAGAGGAGAGACAGGGAGGAAGGCAGGCCTTGGGGCCCCACAGAGATAAAGGCACGTGAGAGCACTCGAATGGGATGGGGTGTAAGGAGGACTCTGGAGATGTAGTGTCAGGAGCCTTCTAGACTGTTGGCTTGGAGCGTGGCCCTGGGACATCTGGGTTTACCATCAGTGAGGCTCCTCTTTTCCACACATGATGTGTCTAGTGGCTCTTGGCCTTCTTAAAATTAGCTCTGCAGTTTCTTGTAATTGCTGTTGGGAGATGCTGTAAAAAATAAGAGCTTTCTGTTTGCAAGCCTAATTGTAGTTTATTTAAAAATTGAGTTTCAGTTAGGTTATACTTCGCTCTCTGTATGATTTTATGTGTGTTGCATGTGTTTGTGTATTTGTAACGATGAGCCTTTGTCACTTGTTATTTGTCCTGATCAGCCTTTGTCATTTGTCCCAATCAGCCTTTGTCATTTGTCCCAAATGCCTCCTCCTCTCCTGTCCTCCTGCAGCTGGGTGGGGATGAGACGGTTCTGGGTTTCTGCCTGAGCCTGGGTGGCCACTAAGCCTCTGTGGTCACTATGGCCTGATGATTTGCAGTCAGACGTGCCCTGTAACCAATTAATGGGTCCGAAGATTTCCCTCTGTACAATTTTTGAAATGCCAGTTATGGGGTCTAATTTACTTAAGGAATATAATGAACTTTGGATCCTGTTTTTATGATCTTTAAACAACTTATGATTTAAATTTATTTTTTTATTTTTGTATTCGATATTTATTTATTTTGTAAACAACTTATGACTTTTAAAGATGTTTTCTCCACAAAGGCCAGAGACTTCTGCGTCCTACTCCTGGGTGTTATCCATAGCCGGATTAATCATTATTCATCATGTTCCTGGCTTCCCCTTCCTCGTTACCTGCTGACTCTTCATAGCTGTGGGCTTGGTGTGAGAGGGGGAGCCTATGCATGTGTCCTCAGGGGCCTGCCTGTGCCAGCACTGTGCTGGGCACTGCAGCTTGCATTCCTGCGGGAAGCAAATGGGCAGCTGAGCAGCAGATCCAGGATCTAATGCTGGGGAGCGGTAAACCATGTAGGAAAAGAACTGGGCGGGGGGTGCCGGTTAAAGGTGGCAGAGAAAATTCTCTGGTCCTTGAGAACGTATGATCTTGTTTTCCACCTGAGACGAAGGAGTAACTATAGTTGAGGTAGGGAAGGCGCTTCCTGGCCCAAGAAATTAAACTGAGATCTTCTGGAAAGGTGGGCATGTGTGCCCGGGCACGTCCTCAGATTGGGGTAGCAGGCACCAGGCTCGAGGCAGTTTGGTGAATAAAGTAGTTGTGTTTGTGAACAGTGCCTGCTGACGCCGCCTCTCTTGTCTTGCAGCTGGGTGGGGATGAGAAGGTTCTGGAGAGCTGCTTGAGCCTGGGTGGCCACCGAGCCCCCGTGGTCACTGTGGACTGGAGCACCGCCATGGACTGTGGGACGTGCCTCACTGCCTCCATGGATGGCAAGATCAAGCTGACCACCCTCCTGGCGCATAAACTCTGATGGGGCCCAATCCGAGGGACACCCACGGAAGCAGTATTATTCTGGGGGGTGTGGGGAGATGGGACGGGAAGACAGGGCAGTCTGCTTCCACTCCTTGCCAGTGCGGGGAGTCTTCAGGGAGAGACTGGACGGGAGCCGCACGGAGCTGTGGCACGAGTGCCCCGGAGACCCACAGGCTGGGCTGTGCCGCAGGCCTGCTCCGGGGGCAGGAGGAGAGCTCGCGAAGCAGGAGAAGCATCGTGATGGCTGCTCTGTTGGCCCAGGAGAGATTGACAGTATTTTGTATATATTTGCTCGTTTTTCATCACTTTTTTAAAAAAAGAATGCTCTCGCGGTCACCTGGTATCTCTTTCTGGAACATGTGTGTGCAGCAGAGCGTGTCCCTTCACCCCTTGTCCTTGAAGAGGCACATGTTCCCGCAGGGAACCGGTCAGCGGCAAGCCTCCCCTACGCGCCCACTGCTGCAGGGCTGAGCCTTGGGGGAGGTTTGCTCCGCCTTCGGGGTAGGACAGCCTCTCCCGCACCCCGCTGGCCAGGTGTGGCATGTGCTGTTCTGTTTCTTTGAGCTCCAGTCAGGTCACAGCGTTCCTTTTCTTCCCTGCGTCGGTGGAGCTTCTCGGGATGAGGTTAGGGTCCCAGGCTTCTGCTCCCGGCTGCCTTCTGCACTCGGTTTCCCTGTCCCTCTGCCACTGGGGCTCCTGTCAGTTCTGTCAACTTCATATCCTTGAGGTTGACCGGAGCCCGGTGCCAGCTCCCTCTGCTGGTGAATGGCGAGAGCACCGGAGCGGGTCTCCCTAGCTTGCTTTTCCATCTGAGGCGGGCCAGGCGTGGGCCTGTTACCTACTTATGGAAAATCGGGAAGAAGTTGGTGCTGACGCCTTGGCACCCTTCTGCTGGGATGTGGAGGAAAGTAGGTATTTATGTGGCTCCATTATGAGAGAACACCAGAGACTGAGAAGTAGTGACTTACACATTTTTACCTATTTCTACCTTGGTGACCCTCTACTCAAATGAAGAAAACCAAGACTCTCCATTTACAGTTTCCCCATCTTCTGCACTGAAACAGCAAATTGTTCACGTCTCCCAGCGATGCTGTAGGACGTTTAAGAAGCAGTCATGTGTTTCGTTCGAGTGAGAACATGGGCCTGTTGAACTTCAAAGTTTTGTCTCACTTTCTATCTTGTACCCATTCTCTCTCGTCAGTACGGTCTCCACTGCTACCGAAACGTCTTCAAGGATTGCAAAGAAACACTTGAAAAGCTGTGTCTTCTGTCTTTTCCTTTATGCTCTGGGCATTTGTTTTCAGTTCAGTTTAGGATTGTGTGGGTTTCCACAGCACTGCCTAAAAACACAAAACCCAAACCCTTTTGAAATGAGCAAATACGGAAACCTGCCCCCTCCTGGCCTGCTTTTCCCCAGTCTTCGCGCCATCCTGAGGGCTCGTCAGGATGCATTCACCCTGGCCTTCCTCCCGGTCGCACCCATACCCCCTCCAGGATGGGCTTTCGTCCTCCAGTAAAACGTGTCAAAACTTGAAATTTCCCTTCTTCACAATAGCTGCTTGGCACCTACCCAGAAGCCCAGCAAGACCCCTCCCCTTATTTGGGGCAAGGGCAGGGTAGCAGGGAAGCCATCAAGCCAGTCCAGCCTCGGGTCCTGGAGCCTGTGTCCCTGGCGCAGGTGTGGACCCCGGCTCTGGCCCAGGCTGCACGCCCCTCGCTGTCCTCGGGACTGGTCTGCTTGCCGCCTCCTCTCGGCCCCAGGAGCACGGCTTTCAGAGCACTTCAGCGGTTCGCTTCAACCCATCCAGATCCCACCGCTCGGGTGTTCTCTCCCCTGCCTGGGCTTCTCTCCCTTCAAGCAGCTTCTATGCAGACGCAAAGGTTTCCTGCTTCTCAGACCTCATTTTTCGCCTTGCTGGGAAGAAGTTTTAGGGAGGCACATATGGGGGGAGTGGTTCCACTGATAAGTATTTTCTTTCATTCACACACACAAAAAAATGACGCTTCACCAGTTAGACTTGGGTTTGTTTTGGCTCCCAGCTTGAGAGCAGAGGACCCTGGAGATCAGTGGTTCTAATACTTCTGAGGAGCCAGAGAGGTGGGTCCTGCCCCTGGTGTGGCTCCCCTGGAAAGACTGCAGGCAGAGTCTGGGTGCAGCCTGCAGCCAGGTGACCTCGGTGCTGGACTGGTTGGTTTTGTGACTTGAAACCACTGGTTTATCTCTTCAAGCCTTGATTGAGTTAAACTCTCCTGGCCCAGCAGGTGAGCGTGCTTTAGAGAAACCAAAAGCACCACACAACTTAGTATAGATCTTCAGGGTAGGGAGTTTTCCAAGCTTCGGATCAAGGTCCACGGTTGTGCACCTCTGGCCTGCGGAGGGTAATTATTCTATTGGCGGATCTGTTGCAAATCACATTTCAGATGGTGTCTTGATAATTTCATATTTTGGGGCCAGATGATCAGTTCTAATCATCCTTTTACCTCATGCGGTAGAAGAAGGTTCCTCTGGTGGGAGAAGTTTCCTCTGTGTTTTTGTCATGTCTGTCACATCTGCGATCTGGGGTCTCTTTGCTGGCCTCTTTGAGGCTGCTGTACGCTGTGATTTTAAAAAAAAAAAATTTTTTTTTAAAGTTTATTTTGAGAGGGACAGAGATAGTACGAGTGAAGGAGGGGCAGGGAGAGAGAGAGAATCCCAAGCATGTGCAGAAACCTACCTGGGGCTCTACCCCATGAAACAGTGAGATCATGACCTGAGTTGAAACCAACTGACTGAGCCACCCAGGTAGCCCTGAGTGTGACTTTTTTTTTTGAGAGAGAAGGCACAAGTGAGCAAGGGGCAGAGGAGGGCAGTGAGGGGGAGGGAGAGAGACAGAGAAGGGAGGGGAGGGAGGCCAGCCCCGCCCGGGGCTTGAACTCATGGAACCCTGAGATCATGACCTGAGCGGAAGTCTGATGCTTAACTGAGCCGCCCAGGGGCCCCAAACTGAGTATGATTTTAATTAAAGCTAGATGCTAGCTCCACGTGTCCCCCGCGGTGCTCGCATCAGGCTGAACGCAAACACCGGGGACTCCTGGGAAGTTTTGTGGAGTTGCCGGGTTGGAAAAGGGAGCACCTGGCCACCAGTCTGAATGTTAAGTGTTAGTGACACCTACTTACTTTAAGATAATTTCTTTTCCTGCACCTGAGGGTCTCACCCTGTACCCCCTCCTTCTGGGATGCCTACACCCCAGCAGCGAGAGTTGGACTTGGTCCCTGTGGGAATCCTGAGCCTTAAAAAAATGCAGGCCCTCCTCCCCTCACCCTAATTTCTGATTTGGGGGCTCAGGAATTGACACTCTAATACTAAAATCCGACTAGCAGACCTCAATTGGAGCCATGTTTGGGACTGTTAAAGAAAAAATATTCTATTAAATAGAAAATTACTGACACTTGTTAAAAACTTAAAGGCAGACTTTATTCAAGGGAGTGTTTTATAGTTTTATAGTGTTTGGGTTTTATAGTAAGGGAGAGCCATCAGGCTTAACTCTGAATACAAGAGGGAAAGGGACTTTATAGCCAAAGAGTGGATGGAAAGCTGCCAAGAGGAATCACCAAAGGTTTGGGTGCCTGGGAGGTGGGGGGAGGGGAAGGGTTGGAACTCGCTAAACTCGGCAACCAGGATTCTTGCTGAAGGCAATCTAGGCGATCAGACATTACCTGGGGAATGGTGAAAAATGAGGAGCCCGCCCAAATTTGAGGGCGATCAGGATTGGAGGGTGGGGCTCCTGGCTAAAATGACTTGGTAGGATGCTTGCGAAAATTGGACAATGCAGAGAGGAGCAGGGAAGCTCCAGAGGCAGGGCCTAGATGAGGGTTCAGAGGAGCCCAACGAGAGCGAGAGCCGGGTCAAGGAGAGAGTGTCGCGACCCCGGAACAGCTGGCGACTCCCGCTCGGGGCGGAGACGCCCACTGCGCGGGCTGCCTGCAGGGGGCGCGCCGGGGGGCCGGAAGTGGCGAGGCCGCGCGGGGCGGAGGAGGTGCGCGCGGGGCCGAGCCGTGTCCCTCCGGCCTGCCAGGTGTGGGTGGGGTGTGGATCCGCGCAGCCGCCCCGCGCCGCCTCTCGGGCCCGCCCCGGAAGCCGAGCCGGAGGGGCGCGTGGTCCGGGACTCGGCTCCGCCCCGCCGTATCCCGAGTGACGGGGTCTCGAGCCTGCGGGCCCGGAGGAGGCGGTCACGGCCGTTCCCGGGGCCGGCGAGGCCTCACGTGGCTGCCCGCGTGCTTCCGCTCCGCCCTCGTCCCCCGCAGGTTGGCACGCGTCTCGCCGCGGCCCCGGTGGCGCAGGGTCCCCGAGAGCGGGGCGGGCCTTGCTTGGGGAGCGCCGGGCACGTCACGAGCCGGCGGGGCCGGGTTTCACCCAGGTAGCGCGGGCTCTGCCCGGCTTCGCGGGCTCCCCGCGCCCGGCCTCTGCGCTTCTCGGAGCCCCGGTAGCGCGGCGGCCCTTAGGTACAGGGTTCGGTCTGCAGCACCCGGCTGCGAGGCCTGGCTGGCCATTCCGTTTTTTTTTTTTTTTTTGTTTTTTTTTTTTTGGAACCTTGGGCACATTGCTGTCAGTTCCTCGTTTGTAAAAATGGGCTTGATAATATCTGCCTGCGGGTGGAATAAATGTCGGTGTGCCTGACTGCGGGGCTGTGTCTGCGCCTGGCGGTTAGCAGGGCTCGGGTAGTTGTGGGAACAGTCGGCTGTCATCACTGCCTGAATTTTGACAGCAACCAGGTACACTGGCCAAGCTCTGCCCTCTGGCCGGACAGGTTAGGATGACGTCATGCTCATTTTTTTTTTTTCTTAAGTTGTAAACAGTCTTCTAAGATGAGCAATAAATGACTGTGATTCAGAGAGGGATCGCTTATTCATGGTTGACCCTTTTCTAGGCAAACCTCTGCTCCAGTAAGAGCCTCCCTAGGCGGAGCTGGACTGCTTTCAGAGTGGACTGCCAAGTGGAAGGGTGAGACTTGCACCCCGAGTCCCTGGGTGGGGACTGAGCTGTAGGGGGAGGGGCTGTGGCGGTGGTAAGTGGGGGTGGGGAGAAGAGAGACCAGGTTAGATGAGACAGGCTGTCAGGACGCCTTCTGGATTACCTCCTTCCTGGATCAGGTCCTGTTGTGGTTCCTAATCCCTACTGCTGGCTAAAATCTGGCCACCCAGAAGTATTTTTGGATTAAGGGAGGGAGTGTTGGCCATTTAAACCTTGCGGGGACTCAAAATGGTCTTGGAGTTGTCTGTAACCACACTAAGGTAGAGGAAATGAGAAGTCTGGAGTTGGGGAGATGAGGGAGAGATCATGAGAGAGATTTTCAGGGTAGGCTAGGCACCCTGGGGACAGCGAGCATCTTGGATGGCAGGGAGAAGGGGAATGGGCCATCTTAGTCTCCTGGGGCCTGCTGTCCACCTCTGGCCTGTCCTGACCAGTAATTTCAGCTGGTGACTGGAAGTATTCCAGCTTATTAGAGCTCACTGGACTTTGTTCTTTGTAGGACTTCAAGCGTGACTCCCATGCAGGACAAACAGACCTAAAGGTCCCGGTCGGATGAGAGTGGGCTTCCCCGTCCTGAATTAGAAAAGCAGGTCATTAAGCCGGGGCCCTGACTCGTCTTCCTTCATGAGAGAAAAGAGAGATGGAAACCTTCAAATCTGGGGATAAAAAGAGGGTCCTTCCCACATGGATGACAGCCCAGGTGGCCGAGAAGAGAAAGGTGCCCGTGAAGACCCCGAAAGCGAGGACATCAGCAGCAATGCCAAGGGCTGCCGCCGCCGCAAGGTGGGACAACTTCTGGTCGGGGTCCTGGGGAATGAGGAGGGAGGGAGGGTTTGGAGGCGTTACAGTTGCTGGCGCTGAGTCTTGCCGTGCGGGCAGAACGGTGAAGTGGGGGGGTGGTTTCAGCCCCACAGAGGTGCGCGTGGCAAATCGGGAGGCCCAGGAATGGGACTCTTGCCCTCATTTTCTGCCCCCCTCGTGAGACCTGAGACCCGAGACCCGTCTGTCCCCATCTGTAGCATCAGGCCTTCCTTTCAGACTTCCTGCCACGAGGACTGTGTACTGCATGAGTGAGGCCGAAATGGTGGATGTCGCCCTGGGGATACTGATTGAGGTAAAGTCCACTGTGTCTCTTCTTACTCTCACGACCAGAAACCGGACTGGGCCCTTGGTTAATGGCAATAAAGGAGACGCCCTGCATTCTCAGTCGGCCTTGGGGAGCCCTGTCATCTGTCATCCCCCTTCGTCCAGCTGTCCCTTGTCTAGCGCTCCTCGTGCTCCCCTTGGCCTCTCCCCATGTGCGGTGTCACTGAATGTTTGGGGCTGGACACCTGGGGAGGGAGTGGTCGTGGGTGGGAGAGCAGCTCTCTCTGGGTGACTGTGTGTGGTATGTGGAGGGGACGGAAGTTTTTCACTGCTTACGTCCTCTGAAGGGTCTCAGGTGGGTGAGGTGACGTCTCAGCCGAATGCCACCCAAGTCTCCTGGCTTTTGAAGCGAATAGTAACTGCCACCTTAGTGTTGTGGAGTACTTTCTAGTTGACCAGGTGCTTTCCTAGGTTGTTGCCTCATTTAATCCTTGCAATAACCCGGTGATAGTGATTGCAGGTATTACTGTCCCCATTTTACAGATGAAGATATTAACACCCAGGGACTTTCCCATAGTTACACAGCCGATAAGTGACAGAACGTAGGCCCACACTCAAGTTTTGTACCCGTGGTCCTTACGTTCTGTCACCCCCACCTTTCCAGATACGCTTTTCCTACTTTTCTTTTCCACTCTGCCATTCCTCAGGCCCCTGCCTGCCTCTCTCCCAAGGGGGTCTTGACTTCTTCCGGAGCTGTGAGGGGTGGCCGGGGGAGGGGGGGTGGAGAGGGGGAGGCTCTGATTTGGGGCGGTGCTCAAGCCGGTCACACGCTTCACAGTGGCTTCCGCATGTGTTCTGCGTCGCCGGCGGTTATTTCATTCGGGAAATAGCACGATGTCTGTTTTGCCCCTCATTTCTCCTACCCGGCAGGCCCGGAAACAGGAACAGCCCTTGGAGCCACCGACTCCAGCTGGCGCTGATAAGCCGGAGCTGTCCCGGGCCCACTCCGCTTTGTCACCGTCACCGAGCTCTCCTGGGAGGAGAAGTGAGGACGAGGACAATGAGAAAGACGCCCTTCCTCCAGGCCACAGCCCTCGGGGGCCCGCGGGGTCTGACTCTGCCCGCAGCAGAAGCCCCGAGGAGGACGAGGACATGTTAAAATACGTCAGGGAGATATTTTTCAGCTGAACGGACAGGCTTCCCAGGACTTTCTACCCAGAGCGCTGGAGGAAGCCGGCCTCCCCTCCCTCCCGGGGCCCGCCAGCCGCTCCCGCTCCTCCCTGGCAGGCAGTCACCTCCTTGGGGAGCTGCCCTGTTGAGTGTGTGCAAGTGAGGAATCCAAATGCGCTTCCGTCAGAATTTCTCCCTGCGCTCTGTGCCTTCTCCACTCGGAGGCCGTGGTTTTATTGGCCTTCCAGGTCCAGGGAAGGTGGGGACATGGTGGCCAAACTTATTGGAACCGAAGAGCCAACTTAATAATTTTCAACAAAAAAGAGGCATTGCTGCTAAGTGCACTGGAATCCCCACCGTCTGGTCCCCCTGATCTTCTCTCCCTAAGGAGGACGGCTGTTCTGAACACAGTCGTCCCCCCCCCCCCCCACGCCAGGCAGGTGCCCCGCCCACAGTGCTCTGCTCTGTGTGAGATCTTGAAACTCTGTGGGCAGATCGGAAGCCCCCCTCCCCCAGGCAGCCACCGTCCTGCCACTTGGAGGCTCAGCCTCAGTCCCTGGGCAGTTGTAAAGGAGCCCTGCGAAGACCCTAAAGACCAGATCACACCGGAGTCCGTGTTTCTGACTCTATTCAGTGTGGTTTTTGACAGGCACAGAATGAGGCAGTCATTTGCTGTATAGGTTTTCCAATATACAGGTGCTGAAAAATACAAACAGTTCCCCAGTGTGTGAGCTGTGTTTATGTCCTTTCCAATTCTGGGTGGAGAAGTGAAGGCCTCGACATCTGTATGGAACCCCTCAGTTCTTTTCACCTTCCTCCTGCCCAGGGATTCGGCGTTTTGTGTTCCCAACTCCCAGGTCACATGCTGGGAACGATTTGCCAGCTGACGCCCCTGCTCTGTCTGGCTTCAGGTCTGGGAGACTTTTCAGGAGAACCTTCAAAGCCACCAAGGCTTGTCTTTGTGCCCACGTGTTCTGTCTTTAGTGACTCCCTCAGGGATCACTCGTGGGCCTTTGGGAGACGGGCTCATCACTTCACACCCACCGTGGGGAGGGGGAGCCTGCTAACCAGGGCCCCAGAGAGGCTGAGGTGCACTCTCTCATAACGTCCCCCCTTTGTTGCCATGAACCTTCACTCGGTTCCAGTGTGACATGTGGCTAATTATCCTAGAAATCAGGCCTCGTGATGAGAATCCTTATGTCAGTTAAAGGAGTTCTCGTGACAATGAGCTTTTTGTGGTGTGTCCTTGGGAACCTCGGAAGTCCCAAAGGATGGACGGCCCCACGCTAACAAGCCGCAGGTACCGCGGCTGCCACTGCTGCGCCCTTGGCCTTCTCGGCACTGGGTACCCCCACCTCCTCCGCGGTGGGTCCCGTCTGCCAGAGCTTGAGGCCGGCACTTGCTATGAAACAGGCTGAGAAGACATGCCAGCCCGTGAGTTTTCTGGCACCTTCTCTGAGCATAGTTCAAACTGAACTCTTGCCATCGTGAGCCTCTCGACAGAACTAGCAGCTGTCAAGCTTGACCTTGTCCTCTGCTCTCTGAGGGAACACACACGTGGCCATAAGCAAGAGGAGGAGTAAGGCCTGGGCAGTGCCCAGAGCCAGAAACCCAGGCTCCAGGAGGGAGAGCCGGATCCACTTCCACATGTAGGTGAGGAAGAGGCCCAGGCCGCTGGCCAGCAGCATGGAGGACGTCGCCAGGAAGCACCCCGCCAGCCGCCACTCTGCCTCGTTACTGTTGCACCAGGCCAGGAAGAGGGGCAGGGGGACAAAGAGAGTGAAGACCAGGGCCCCGTACACACCGAGCCTGGCCAGGGCCAGGCCGACCCGCGGCACCCCCAGGGCCTCCAGCTCAGGGAACTGGTGGCACTGGAGGGAGCCGGTGCCCTCGTTCCACAGGCAGAAGTTGTAGAAGCCGATTCTGAGGTTGGGCGAGTCCACGAGGTTGCCGGCCTTCCAGAGGAGAGCATAGAACAGCAGGAAGATGACCGCCACCGTGACTGTCATGATGCCCAGGAACAGCAGCTGCTTGCCCCGCCTTGGCCTTAGGACGGTCATCGTCTCCTGCCCTTTTGCAGGGCTGCCTTCCGGGGCACCTGAGGGAAGTCACACCCGTGAATGTCCGGCCTCCCTCCCGGTTTCCTCACAAGCTCGCCTTCTCCCTTCTGGAATCCCATAAACACCTGTGGCAGCCTTCCCTCCAACCCCAGCGGGAACAAGAAGTCAGAGGGAGCCTGCAGGCGGGATGCACTTGGTAAGTCACCGCGAGCCCCCTCTCCGGCCTCATTCAGGAGGAGGGGCTCCCCCCCCCCCCCGGCTGCCGCTGCGTGCCGGAAAGCGGTGACAATGATGGATGCCCTTTGAACAAAGGCTTTGCTGCCCTTTAAACACCACAAGCCCCTGGAAATGTTTGTGAGGGAGTTTCTCAGATCCTTTCGAGGGTGGGTTTGTCTGGGGTGAGGGAGGAGGCTCGCTGTCCCTGGGGGCCTGAAGGAGGAGGAAGGCGTTAGAGGCACAGGGGCCCCCCCAGGGGGCGCTGTGGGAACTACTGTCAATGGGCCACAGACCCGGCACATCAGAACTTCCAGGTTGGGGTGGGGCACTGGTGTGTTCTAGAAGCCCTGTGTTCTAACACAAGCTGGGGGTGGGGGGACGAGGTCTGCTAGACTTCTCCGGGAGCTTACCTGCCCTGCTCTGGGAGTCATTACTTGGTGAAGGCAAGGGGCCACCTGCTCATGAAATCACACAGTAGCACTCGCTACCTTTTAAGTGTCTCTGATTTTTTTCCTGAGAACAGGAATCATAGAAATCTTGGAAAATAATACGTAAAAGAAAAAAAATACATAAAAAATAACCTCTTATCCCACCACGTACGTAGAACCACTAATTTCTTACCAATATTTTTTTCCTATGCGCTGATGTGTTTTTAAATAGTCACACTGTTGACCACAATGATTTTCTCGCTGAATATTATGCACATTTTTCAAAGCTGTTACATAGTCTGCAAAAACATGTTTAATGGCTGTGTGATATCCATCACGCCATTAGACAGCTTGTTTCCATTTTTACCATTATAAGTGACAGATAAGGAAGATGTTTGTATGATTCTTGGTTGGAATCTGATTTTTCCTTCAGCTAGATATCTAAAGTGGAGCCAAAGGTAGAAATACTTTTGAGTGATCTTATTGCATATTGCCAAATTGATCCGCAGAAAACTTAATTGTAGTCCCCGTAAAATAGCGTACACCGTCCTCATCGTATTTGAACAGTCTTTTCACTATGATTTTAATCAGAAGGACTTCTCCAAATTGCTCTTCTACCACAGTAGTCTGCCTGCGATACTTTTGTATTTGTAAAGTTTCCACTACCGAACAAAATAGCCATTTGCATGCCAAAGTGCCGCTAGCCTTCCAAGACACCAGGTGCTGGGGACAAAGGACGGAGGGCCATCCTGTCAGTGCACCCAGCCTGGGGCGCCAGGTGGTTTCCTGCAGCCAGCTAGCGGTGGCCCCGGGGAGAGGCTCAGGGGACGTGTCCAGCCCTGGGGGGCGGCTTCTGAAGGGAGCCCGTGAGAGGAGCAGCCGCTCCCTCGTTCCCTCCGCCGGCTGGAAGGAAGGTGCGTCCCACCACATCCCATCTCTGTTCTGCTAGAACAGGAAGTGCCCCGAGGGAGAAAGAGAACAAGTGTGAGGGAAGAGGAGATGGGCCCCGCTGAGGGAGAGGGTGCTGCACCAACTACCACAGACTGGGCAGCTTATAAACCACAGACTTTTATTTCCCCCAGCTCGGGGGGCGGGGGCTGAGAAGTCCAAGATCAAGGGACTGGCTGATTTGGTGTCTGGTGTGCCCCCTTCTTGGTTCGTAGAGGGACATCCTTCCCCAGTGTCCTCACATGGTGGAAGGGACAGGAAGCTGTCTGGGGCACCTTTATTTTTCTCTGGGACCTCTTTCACAAGGGCACTGATTTCATTCATGAGGGCTCTGCTCTCAACCTCATCACCTCCCAAAGGCCTCACCTCCTACTGTCATCACCTTGGAGGTTAGGTTTCAACGTACGAAATTTGAAGGACACAGCGATTCACTCTATAGCAGGTGGCTCCCTTCAGAAGACCTGAGTCAGTGCAGACAATGAGAATAAAGATTTGTCAGCAAGCAACTCCTTTGACCGAGAGCCGGGACAGCACCTTGCGGGGAGGCCGGTGCCCGTCAGAACAGAAACATACACCTGTGCCTGCAGTGAGGTTTTGAACTCCTGTCGCCACCGTCCACCAAGGGCCTCTGCCCCTGGCTTCTTCTTCAGGGGAGCTCGGCCAGGAAGCACCGAGGTGGCAGAGAAGGGCCATCCCGTGGAGGCCCTGGGACCTCCCGTACCCCCCTTGCAACAGCAAGGCTTAGCAGGTGTGGAAAGGTGTCTTTGGTCCATGCGTTGTGAGAGTAGCATAGCCGAAGTTCTAGCTGGCCCAGCCCGCGGTGCGGGAACATCCCCAGCAGTAGGTGTTCTGTACGGTTTTCGTATTTCACAAATGCTTGTAGAAACCTGTATCTACGTTTTTAGTGGGTTTAGGTGTTTCAGGGTGCGGGATGGATTTCCAGGGCTGGAACCCCGATTTGTGCACGTGTGCCGTAGCAGATGAGCTTTGACTTGCCTCCGTTGGTTGGGAGTGCGGGTGGCCTTACGTGGATGTTCCCTCTTCTTGCCCCTGTTTCAGGCCTGTTATACTTGGGTTCAAAAAAATCGCTATTTTTAAGCATTTTTGACTTGAAGACAGAGCCAGGTTCAAAAGGCGTGGCGGCCTGAGGACATCGTATCAGCCAACTCTGGCTGTGGCTCCCAGGTGACCGGCCTTTGTTTTTGACTTCCTGCCTTTCTCTCAACTGCCCTTTGGGAGGGTTTCAGTAGAGAGTGAAACAAAAGAGAACCGGACCTGGGAAGCCCAGGAGCACAAATATGGGGAAAGTGGTCGCCCCTGGTTCCCCTTCTTCTCCCCGGTCTTTATAGGCACAGAGTTCAGCTCCACCGCCTGGAGCTTGGGGCTCAGCGCCACTGGGCAACTTTGAACTTGTACTTAATTCTCCGTAGGGGGCGCCTGCTCCCGGTGCCCTCCACTCTGGCTGTGCTCAGGCGGCCCCCAACCCCTTCTGCCCTCTCTCTCAGTCTCCCTGAAACTCCTGAGGTCTTGCCCTGCCCCCTGCCTCCAAATCCTACTGATCCCTGCCCCCTTTATCCACTTGGCCGTCCATCTTATCTTCTGAACGGTGCCTGACACACAGAAGGAAATTCTTGTTAAGAAAGAAGAAAGGAAGAGGGGGGAGAGAGAGAGAGAATGAAAGATGGAAGGAAGGAAAGAAAGAAAATTAAAGAAAAAGTAAAGCCAAGCCCTGTGGTACCCCTCAGTTATTGCGCGTGTACATCTTGTGTGCGTGTCCTGACAAGCCAGCAGGCTTCCTGAGGCGAGGGGCGTGTTTCGTGTGTCAGACACACTCAGCACGGCGCTGGGCTGGCTGCTCCCCGTGTCCCGTCAGACATCCGGACAGACTTCAGGACCTCAGGGAGGCTGGTCGCCGCTTCTTCGTCTAAACATTTCGTAGAGGATGCCTCTGGACGTTCCGTTGGAAAACCCCATGGCGCTCTTCTCTGTTGTCCTAAGAGCCCACCCTGGCTTTCGTGGCTTTTGACAATCCACATAATCTCGTTCTCGCCACCACGAGCTTTTGAATTCCCTTTCGTGACGAGCCTTGCCTCCTTCAGAGGGTGAACCAGCAGGCTGCTGCGTCACTGCTGCCATTTTTAGCTGAACTTTTTCCTGTTTATAAGACAGCCACACGTGATGATTGTAGAAAAGTGGAAAAATATGTGAATGACCAAAACTCATCTGTAACTTTGGGTTGTAGAAACCACCACTCTCAATGCATTTCCTTCTGTCATGTTGTTTTACGCGGTCAGGCTCATGCGAATATATATGTGTGCATCCCGCTTTGTCAACATCATTACGGCGTGAGCGTGTCCCTATGTCACGAGAAGTGTTTCCTGCACGATGTTTTTCGTGGCTGCCCGTACTTTAGGACATTACTTTGTTAAGACTGGACACAACGCTGTGGCGATGTGTGTGAATCACCGTCCCTTACCGTTGGCACTTGCTTCTCAAGACGCCTCAAGTGCCATGGCTCTCCTGAGTCACAGAATCAAAAGGAACTTTACGAACTGTCCTAGTGCCTTCGTTCCCTTTCCCGGAGGCAGGTTTGTAGCTCCGGTCTCCATCTCCCGAGTATACTTGGCACCTGTCTGTGATCTGCGAGAATACCCGTCCACGTGATTGTATATATATATATATATATATATATATATATATATATACACACACAATATATGTATATATTGTATATGTTATATACACATATATTGTATATATATATATATATATATATACACAATATGTGTGTGTGTGTGTGTGTGTGTGTATATATATATATATATATATGTATATATATATATATACAGCCCCCCCTGCAACTGTCTCTCATGCCAGGCAACTGCTCACTCACCACCCGTGGAAATTCTACTTCGCTCATTAAGTGTTTGGTGAACTCTCAGAGTGAGCCCCGCGGAGGGGAACGGAGTACCCACAAAGAACGTCCCCTTCAGAGTCCCCCTCCAGGAGCGTGGGGACTAGACTGGAACTTCTGAGTTCTTCCACCGGGAATATATCGTATGTTCTACCTGGAGGGGTGTATATGTTCCGGAATGTGCTACCAAGGATGACTTCTGCCCAGGGTGCCCTCTTTCCACGGCAACATCAATGACAACCTGGTATTCTTCCTGCTCCTTTAGGAACAGGACACCTCGATACTGTCCCCTCTTGGACCTCTCCTGTTATCCTCGCCCCTCACTCCCTCCCTCAGCTTCGGCTACAGTGGCTTCTTCCTTATTTTCCAAGAACTTAAGGCAAGTCAGGACTTCCATGCTTGCCATTTTCTCTGCCTGGAATGCTCTTCTGTTATTACACGCCTCCCTTGGGCCTCTCTGCTCAACTGTCCCTTTCTTACGGAGGCCACCCCTGGTTAGCATCTCCACCTGTGACAACCCCTCCACCAGCCCCACGGCTCACACTGCCTGTGCCCCTTTCCTGCTCTCTCCCCATAGCTCTGGTGCCATCTAACATTCTCAACATTTCTTGTCCCCCCCCGACCCCGGTCCCCAGTAGACTGTAACCTCCATGAGGGCAAGGACTTGTATCTGCTGCTCATTTTTATGTGTCTGTGGTTAGCTGGTCTGTTTATCTGTCAAAGACCTATCTTTCACTGTTAACGTCCCCCACACCCGGGACCACAGGCCACACGGGAGGCACTCAGTAAAAGTCTGTTAGAGGACACGCCGGTGACTGAATGAACGTCAGCAACGGCACATAGAGTTGCTCAGACCCCTCCCTGTGTCGATTTTTTCCATCTGCTTCCCTGTCCTGGTCCTCCTCCTTCTGGCCCCTCCCTCTTCTTCCCGGTTTCTAAATGTGAGCTCTCTACAGGACTCTCCTCTCTCTCAGATACGTCACGTAGGCCTACAGCTGTGAGAGCCGCACACCGAGAGCCCCGACAACGGACACGAGATGTGGGGACAGCGGAGGTCAAGGGCACACCCACGAGCGGTCCCTACCGGGGCCCCCAGGACCGCCTGGTAGAAACTGATGGTATCATTTTGTTGTCAGAACAGAACAGAAGCTTGAAAGAAAAAACGGCGAGCTGATGAGGTTGTTACTAGTTGTAAATTCATCTCCCGGCCTTCCTTTTCACTCGTGATTTAAGAGAGCTCTAGGGGACAACAGAGGGAAGAAGTTGCTTTGAGAATTCTCTTTGACCAGTGAAGGCGTTCAGGGAGAAATCGAGTTTGATTGAGAGTTTATTAATAGTTAAAAACAGATTTCAGAAGCTCTTTGGGCATTTACTCTGTGCCAGGCCCTGTGCCAAGCACTTAGTAGGTGCCATTTTATTAAGTTCTTACGACAACCCTGTGGGAGCAGGTTTACGACTGCCATCCCCATTTTCCAGAGGAGTAAAACTGAGGCTCGGTAAAGGTCAGGAGCTTCCCCAAGGTCCCCCGGCCAGTGGACAGTGACAGTCCATCAGGCAGGCGGGTCGTAATCATCTAGAACCTGCCTCCACTGAATTGTGCGCGTGCCCGCTGAGGCCTGGCGGACGCTGTTGTCGTTATTGGCTCTTCGTGTGGTGGAGACCATGTGGAATGAGTGTTCTGGGCATACACTCTGCAGCTGTGTGTCCTGGGTTCCAATCCCAGTTCTACCATTGACTTAACATCCCAGCGCCTAACATTCCCATCTGTAAAATGGCTGCAATAGAATTTATCTTGTAGCTTATGTACAGCACGTGGAACGTGACCTAGTAAGTCCTGTGTCAGTCATTATTGTCAAGGAGAAGAAACTGGAACTCGGGGAAGGGAGCCCGGCCGCGGTGTGGCCCTAGAGGAGACAGACGGTGCCTGCGTCCAGTAGCCGAGCTCCGCTAGGGGACCTGCGTCCCAGGGAGCTGTCTTTTGTGCCCTTGGACGCTGATGTGGCTGCCACAGGTGGTGGGGAAGGGCGTGAACCTGCGGGGGGGGGGGGGGGTGTCGAGCGCCCTGGCTCAGGGCCTGTGAGCTCGAGCAGCACCCGAGCAGCACCCCGCTTGGCCTCCGGCACCTGCTCCCTGTCCGGACCCCGTCGCTGGCCTGTCCCCGGGGGCTGTGGCGAGACTGAGGTGTGGCAACTGTCTCCACGCCCGCCCGTAGGCTGGATGCGCTGGGCCCACCGGGCCGCTCTGACAACTGGAGCTCTGACTGTGGACAAAAGGGAGGTGAGGGAAGAGCGAGGGGAGGGGGGCTGGGGGTGCGGCATCAAGGGGGAGAGAGCAGCAAAGCGGGGGGAAGAAAGCGTCCGGATAATGCCAGAACAGGGTCTGAGCCGAGCAGCGCAGGACAGGGTGGCTGGCGGTGTGGGTGCGGCTCTGACAGAAATAAAAAGGGAAGAAGAAAGGGAAATGTGTCATGTTTCCTTTGGCAGAAGCATGAGCCCAGGTTCTTATTTTTCACAACCGGCCTGCGCTGGTGCGTCCCAAAGGTGCGGAGGTGCCCCCGGGGGTCGCGCCGCGCTCTGAGGACGGCCAGGCCGGAGGGCAGCTTTGTAGGCAGCGCGTGACATTTGGGTTTGCTTGCCTGTGCCAGGGAAACAAAAAGCAGCTTCACCAGCAGAAGCACGACCACGCCACGAGACCGCCACGCAGGGTCAAAACCATCCGTCTCCAGACCTCCACGAACACCGAGCCACGGACGTGGGCCGTTTCAGCGGTTCCGTGAATGTTAACTAGCTCTTTGTTCGTTTGTTTTGTTGCTTGTTAGCCTCGGCGGCGGACAGATGATGCAGCTGGGAACGAGGGTCAAAACATAAAAAATCTAGAAGGAGAAAAAATCCTTCACCACAAGAACGCGCCTGCGTCTTGGACCCGTCCTTACTTGGTGTTTTTGTTTGTTTAATGTTTAAACATTTTTTTTTAATGTTTATGTTATTCATTTCTGAGACAGAGACAGAGTGTGAGTGGGGGAGGGGCAGAGAGAGCAGGAGACACAGAATCGGAAACAGGGCCCAGGCTCCGAGCCGTCAGCACGGAGCCCAACGCGGGGCTCGAACTTACTAACTGTGAAATCACGACCTGAGCCAAAGTCAGATGCCCAACTGACTGAGCCACCCAGGCGCCCCTCCTCACTTGCTTTTTAGTGGCGGGACTCCACAGCTAGCTTATGGGAAGCTAAGGACCCAGAGCAGAGTTTGAGGGTAAGTAGTACCAGAAGGTAGAACAGCCTTTGGCTGTCACTCTTGGTTCTCCTGCCCAGCTCTCTCCTGCAATCCCGATAGACATTCACAGCCCCCTTCTACTGAGGAGGCCGGGGTTTCATCTTGTGACTCCATGAAAGGCACATCTTGGAGAGTTCCTTGAGCCGTAGGCCCTGTGGAATCAGTAGCTCTCAGGGCAAACCAGGAACCTGGCCTCACTGAGCTTGCCTTCCGGTTGAGGACACAAACACCAGTGGTGTACTTTTAAAAAGACCGTTCCAAGTTTTGAAAAGATTTGGGAAGGAAACCAACAGGATGAAACAAAGGAGAGAAGGTGCTGGAAGCCGTGAGTCTAGATTAGTGGGTCAGGGAAGGCCTGTGTGCAGAGGAGACATTTGTTTGAGGCCCGAGGGATGTGACAGAGCCATCCCAAGTTGGGCCTGGGCAAGAGCCCTCCAGGGAGACAGTGCAGCTGTTATAAACACCGGGGCCTGGGAGAGGATCAGATTTCTGGGGCCGGGGTGGCTGCAGCCCCGTGACTGAGGGGAGGGGACCCAGGTCCCTGGGGGCCTTGTAGGCCAGGGTGAGAGGTGTGGATTTCATCGCTCGACCCGAGCGTCCCTCTTCCCTCAGACGCGAGGCTCTAGGCTCCCAGACGGCAGTGGGCTGAGCACACAGACAGATCTGTGAGCCGGGACAGACGCGCGGAGGCCAGGGGTCACCTCACACCCGTCCTGCCGGCTGGGCCCTCGGCAAGCACCGAGGCCTACTTGGACGTGGCCGGCACGCAACCGTTGGAAGAAGGGGAGGCAAAGAATAATAGACCCAAAGACTTGGACCTTCAGTTTTGCAAGAGGTCTTTAGAGAGAGAGGCTTCTTCCCCGGCAAGCTTGTAACACCTCGGAAAGGGCTTCAAAACACATGCAGATTAACTCAAAGAAAGCAGATCACAGCTAAGTTGAGTAGCAGACGCTAGGGGCCCTCCCCCTCTACCCTTCAAGGCCAGTTTCGGGAACCTCGGAAAGCCAGTCTTCGGTCACTCTGACGAGTCTTTGCCTCATCACCCTGCTGGCGTCAGCTGTGGCCTCTGCCTCCCGGTTGTCCGGCTGCCTGAGGAGGGGGCCGAGGCTGCGGTTCCTGCCGCTCTCTGCTCTGCCCGGGGACTTGGCCGTTGGTACCCCCACCACCCGACTTCTGCCCAGCGGACAGAGGGTACCTCTCCACAAAAGCGCGGGGGACCCAGGGCTCACCTCCCAAAGTCTGTTGAAGTCCAGGTTTGGGCTGACAAAGTGAATTCCTGTACTGGGACCACAAAATGGAGGCGGCCCTGGTGGCCCAGCCCGTGTCACAGTTCTAAGCCTAAGTCATGTGAAACACCTGTCGGGGAAACCCAGCCCCCCCCCCCCCACCCCAGCAAAACAGGACCTGCCTGCCTTTTAAGGAAACCCCCACCTCCCGGCCAATCATGCCCATTCTTTCCCACGTTGCTGCTTCTCTACACAACTGGCTCTTGCCCCAAATCCTGCCAGACTGCTCCATGCTTGGGAGGCGCTGTACTCCCCCAATCCACAGCTTGTCTTCCCTCAAATGAAGGAAGGGTAAACTCATCACTCAATTGTTTCCGTTTTGTCCTTTGACAGGGTTGAGAACGCTGAGGTGGCGTGACCCAGGGGCACCAAGTACAGCTCTGAAGATCTCAGTTGCTAATGAGAACATACGGCCCACGTGCCGGAAGATGACATTTGCAGACGCTTGTTAACGCTTGTGAAGTCACTTTCGGGCGTACCATTTTGAGGCCTGTGGCAGGCTAGAGTCACTGAAGTAGTCATGGTACCCAGCTCCCGGGTAGATTCCTAGAGATGACGGGGGCGAGATTGGGCCCCAGCCCCCAGAACGGTACCCCCCCAGGGCTACCGGGATGGACAGCTCAAGAGTGGAGTGTCTCAGAAAAGCCACACATACGGGGTTAATACGTGACCAAAGTATTAGAGTTTGCTGGAAGGTTTTTCACGAACGGGTGTGGAAGCCGTCGATTAGCTTCCTGAAAGCAAAACTAGTTTAAGTCCTCATGTCCACCTCACATACCAAAATGAACGTCATATGGATCCAAGAGTGAAATGCCATGAACAGAGGGAAAAAAAGATCTAAAAACAAGTCAAGATTCGATTACGAATGAGAAGGAACACTTTGAGCTTAAAAGCAAACTGAAATTACAAAAAAAAAAGTGCAGATTTAACTATTTAAAAGAAAGACACATTTCCGTATAACAAAAACAAACTAATAAAAGTAAAAGCCAACGAGTGTGGAAAGCATCTGCAACAGATATGAAATGATTAATTTTACCAACATGTCAAATATTCATACAAACGAGTAAGAAAAACATTAACCGTCCGTCAAAACGGACAAGGAACAAAGAGATTTCAGGAAAGGACTGCCAAGTAGGTAAGTGTAGCTGTCATACTTTCTACCAAATGTGTGGGCGTTTTCCTCCACCAAGCAGTTCTCCGTGACACCAGCGGGTGTCCTACTATTTAAGCCAATTCTGACATTATCTACAGGAAGAGAGTGTCAGATCCTGGGGCTAAGGGTTCAGTCCCCAAAGCCGTCTCCCCTTCCTCCTTCCTGGCTCCTGACCAAGGCTTAGTTACCTGGGCCCGACTGGCGAAATGAATCCCTGGGTGTTGGTGACTGAATCTCCAGCCAGTCTGCCTCCCTGGAGGTTGTGGGGGGTGGGGCTAAAAGTTCCGACCCTCTAATCACAAGACCCTCTAATCACAAGGCTCTTTCTCCCACAAACAAACCCCGTCTATAGGGACTTTCCAAAAGTCAGCTCATTAGCATAAACCCAGACGTGGCTGGACGGAGCTTGTTAATGAATAAAGAAGACATCTTTATCGCTATTCATTCACACTTCTAAGTGTTCCAAGGGTTTTAGGAGCTCTGTGCCAGCAAGGGCAACAAAGTCCAAATATATATTCTTATTATATAAATCACTATATCTCATTAACTAACATGAGAAAAAACGTCTATGCCTTTGTAGCACAAGCAAAGAAAAGCCAAGTCAAATAACCTGTGAGTTTCCGTATCAAAACTGCGGCTAAGAACTTTGGATGGCACCTAGCTCATGGCAAGGCTAGCCTTGTCATACGGTGACGGTGACAGTGGCCCAAGTGACCCGTAAACATTTGCGCAAACTTTCCAGGAGGCGATTTGGCAATATGCATGGAAACCCTTAAAACTAAAAGATAGTCCAATCTTTTTGGCCTGGTAATTCCACTTAGGGGTTTACCCCAAGGCAGCAATCAGAAATGCAATCAATGGTCTATACACAGGAATGTTCATCACCACATTTTGCAAAAAACAGGAAGCAGCTTGAATGTCCACCATTGGAATTAAACTGTGATGCACCAAAGTGGTGAGACTGCAGACTTTAGAAAAGCCAGTCTAAAATCACACTAATAGAGTATGACTGGAGGAAGGAGACTAAGGGAACATTCTAAAATGTTAATGCATCTGTCTCTGGGTGGTGGCATTGTGAACAACTGTTCTCTTTTTGCCTGAAAAACATTTCCAGAATTATGTGTTGCATTTATGTAAAAGTGAAATGTAGAAAACAAACACAAACGGACTTCATGATCAGGTAGGGTAAGGCAGGAGTCGGCTGGCGAGAACCTGAGAAAGGGGATTACGTGCAGAGTCGAAAGGGATGTCTTATGAACAGATTCTTAGGTCTGGGGCTTGGCGAGGGTTGGGGTGTAGGAAGAAGATACTGAGAAATGCACATTAGTTGTCAGGAGTCGAGAAGGAAAGAAGGAATCACATAATGTGTATGTGTGTGTGTGTGTGTGTGTGTGTGTGTGTGTGTGTGCGTGTGTGTGTGTGTTTCCCAAAGGAACCTTTGATTTTACAGGTGAAGTATAACAGAAGTTATTAAGGAAACAGTCCGTATTTAAGAAAATATTTTAAGATCAGCACTGGCAGGCATGAGAAGCACTGTAGTCTAATAACATAGGCTCTGAATATGTTAGACCCTGTTCAATTCTGAGTCAAGAACACGGGTCTTTCTGACAATCTCAACTTGCGGTGTATGTTTTAAGCACTCAGGGTGTTTCTGTAACTCGGAATAGTAATAGTTGAGCCACTTCGAGTCAGTGACCTGCTTCTGTCTGGCTGCCCATTTCTGATGAGCAACCCGCCCCGCGGGCCATAAACATCTATTTGCACAGACTTTGCAACACCCTGTCGCCAGGTTATCCCTGTGTGTGTGTGTTTTTTAAGTTTTTTTTAGTGTTTATTTATTTTTGAAAGAGAGAGCAAGCAGGGGAGGGGCAGAGAGGGAAGGAGGCACAGAATCCGAAGCAGGCTCCAGGCTCTGAGCTGTCAGCACAGAGCCCGACCCGGGGCTGGAACCCAGGAACTGTGAGATCATGACCTGAGCCGAAGTGGGACACTTAACCGACTGAGCCACCCAGGCGACCCCATTGCCGTGTGTTTCTAACCGGGTGTGCTGGCAGTCCCCTCACCATCTTGGGGGCCGCAGCCCCCCAGGATGATGGTGGCGGGAGCCGAGGGAAGGAGGGCAGAGCGGCACCCGAAGTCACTGGGGGTGGGGTGGGGGGGGGGCGGGTGTGCGGACACGGCCAGGCGGCGTGGCCCCGCTAGAGCGCGAAAGGCCGGAGCCCACGCTGAGCCCAGACGCAGGCCAGCTGCGCTCCACGCAGGGTGGGTACTTACGAGCAAGAAGAGGCAGAACGCACAGGCGCTCGTAAAGAGGACGGGCAGGGAGTCAGGTTTAGCGGAGTCTCCTTTCTCGCTGGCTTCCTAACGCCAGGCTCCGGAGACGGAGCCGAGGCCGGTGGAGACGGGAAGGGCGGCCGAAGGCCGGCCCGGGCTTCCCACCCGCTCGCGCTTGCAGTTGTGCCCAAGTAAACAGCTCGCTGAAGGTCAGGGCACTGATGCTGCCGACTGGTGTCACATCAGCTGATTTCACTTTCATTTCCTCACTTGCCGGTGGCTCGTGACTTTTCAGAAAAAGGGAACGTAAACAACGTTGTTGTTGTTCACCAGATCGCGTACTTTACCCACGCCCGAGCCGCCCGACCAGTTGACCCAAGGAGCCAGGTAAGGGTCCTGACGCTCTCACACGACAGCTCCGGAAAGGGAACTGCCCAGGACACTCTCAAAGCTCCCAGTGATTTAGACTCCGAGTAAACACGACCTCCAGTTTTACTCAGAAGGGGCCTTTAAGATCATCTGGTCTAAGATCCCGGACCCGGGTCCCCCCCCACCCCCACCCCCACCCCCCACTGGGAAGCACTCAGGCCCTCTGTCCCCTCCTTTTCAGGAATCTGTGCTTCTCTGGCCACAAAACCTTGTGGGTTTAGCGTCCTCACAGGGGGTGTTTGGGCCCGTGCTGGAGCAGCGGGAACATCTCTTCCTTCAAAATAAGAGCAGAACCAAGCTTTTATTTTGTAACCACAGGGGCTCCCGGCCAGAGTTTAAAAGTTGCTTCCTTTGCCCACATGACCAGCTGGGAACTCCAATTTGGAGCCAGGCTTGGTTAAGTCAGTAGAAGCTGCCCTAGTAATACTGCAGAACGCCTGGCCTGGCGGGTTTCTTCGGGTTCCTCTTCCCTCCCCCCCCCCCCCCAGGAGTTCTTTGAACTGCCACATGTTTTCCCCTTTGGAGTTCCTTTAAACTCAAACCCTAGAAAGATGAGGTCTGATGAGGCTTTGGGGCCAGGGCTCCCAGCTACAGAGGAGCAAATTATTTAACCAAGCTGAGTGTGAGTTTCTCACCCGTGAAATGGAAGCGTGGCTGTTGTGGGAACCCAGAGAGAGTGTGAAAGTGCTGGGCACTCAGTGCTGGGCAGGTCATGATGGCAGCTGTTATTAGGGGAGGGGCAGAGGGAGAATCCCAAGCAGGCTGACAGCCCCACCTCGGGGCTCAGTCTCGCAAAGTGTGCCTTGATGACCTGAGCTGAAGTCAGAGTCGACCGCTGGACCAACCGCCCAGGCGCCCCCGCATTTGTTACTATTTAAAAGCAGAATTTCTAAATATTGAGAGTAACCTTCTTGGTAATGCCTTCAAGGCAGAGACAAAAGGAACTTTTCGGTAGGAATATAAAGTAGTTACTCTGAAAATTAAACACCGGTGAGTAAGGGGATGTAGTGGAAGAGGGAGAGAAACATATATTTATACACTCAGTACAGGTTCCAATGCACATAGTTGTAAGAGAGCCAAACAGAGCTTCAAAGCAGCGACCGCATTCTCCCTTCTTCTCCAGAGCCAAGCACTTTCACCTGGGTAAGCGGATTCTTCAGGTGTTTACCCCAGTTCTCAAAATAACCTGCTTGTCTCCGTGCTCTCTGGTTTCTCAGTTTCAGGCATCATCTACTGACTCTCAGTTTTCTTCTCCCTGATTCCCTGTCCACAAGCATGAGTCTTATCTTCCTCCTCCTTCCAAACTGGTTATATTAAGATTTTGCTTAAATGAATACCCAGCGTCTGCACTATTGTAACTATGTAAATACCACACACAGCAGTGGAGTCGTGTAGAAAATTGTGATTCCCACCCCCCCTTCCCGGTCTGTTAGTCTTCTCTGGAGATAATTGTCTTAATTCTGTGTTAGCTTGGATTTCTATGTACTTAATACCGATGCAACCCTCAAAACTTAAATCTTTTTTCAAGAAATGTGTATGAGTGGTGCTTGACCTCTTCCTGACAAAAGCTCCCCCAGCGCCCTTGAACCCACTTCTGCTCCGGGCTGGGTCTTGACACCCGGCACCCAGCAGTCCTCCTGAAGGACCCTCCCCACCACCCCAGGGATTCCCTCTGCCCCTGTCCTGTGCTGGAGTTCTTATTGCGGGTATCAAAGGCTTTTATCCATTTAGTGTTTATCCTGCCCTTAAACTTGATTAATCAAAGGTCGATCAAGTACAGAATTTTAGGCGAAAATAATTTGCCTGTATAATTTTGAAAGCTTTATTCCATTCCATCTGGCCTTCCTGTTATTTTTGAGAGTTTAAAACTGGTCTATTTTACAGCTTCCCAGATCGTCTCCTTTCCTCTTCTCAGCCTTGCAGCTTTGTCTTCAGAAACAAAAGTGGTGAAAAAAAAAACAACAAACAAACCAGAAATGATTTTTGTGGGTTTTTTGAGAAGGAACGAAATTAAATGTGCCCAGGGGCCCCTTGGTGGCTCCGTGGGTTAAGCGTCGACTTCAGCTCGGGTCATGATCTCACTTGGTGGGTTCGAGCCCACCTTGGGCTCTGCGCTGTCAGTGCAAAGCTCGCCTGGGATCCTCTGTCTCCCCCTCTCTCTCTGCCCTTACCCCCCCCGCCCCCCGCTCATGGTCTCTCTCTCAAAAATAAACTTAAAAAAATTAAACGTACCCAGTTTGCCATTCTTAACTGGAAACGTAATTTTTTTTTTACACCCTGGAGGCTCCTCCTAGCGGCCGTTTCACGGGCTCCCCCTAGCGGCACAGCGGTTCTGGCCGAGCCTGTTGCTCCCGTCAAGCTCAGCCTCTTCTTCGCTTACCACCCCAACCTCCAGGCTGTGACTGCACCCTCGCCCGGGCGCGAACTTTCCCGCACTGCTCCCCACACACCAGCTGGCTTGGGGAGACCCTCAGAGCTCCCGGTTCTCAGGGCATGCTCCTCCTCCCGGGGCGAATTATCGGAGGCGGTGGCGGCTCCCTCTGGTGACACCTCTGCTGGTGGGGCGATGCCCCGGGGCAGTCCCTCTGGTCTTTTCAGCTCGCTTCCCTCCCCGCCCCGTGAACACGCTCGGGCAAAGGTGACCAGGGCTCCGGCTTTCTTGGCCTGCTGGCTCTGGGGACGAGCCTGTGCCTTCTGGCTGGACGGAGGGAGGGAGGCCCTGACTTCTCGGCGGGGCCCGCCGGGAACCGAGTCCCTGCAACACGGAGGTAGGGACGTGAGCAACGCTAGCAGCCTGCCCCTCCCGGGGAGACACCGCAGCCCTTGGCTGGGAGCTGGGGGGGCCGGAGGGTGACTCCCGTGTCCTTGGCCACCTGCTCTGGGAGGGGGGGAGCTTCCCTCTTGCTGAACTGCTGGGAAGGGAGCAGTAGCTATGGCTCAAGTCAGATTTTAGTAACTTTTCTTGAGTGAATGTTTCTCCATCTGTTGTGTGTCCTCACGACGGTTTCCCGAGACTTTACAGGAGGGTTTTTGTTATTGTTTTGAAGTTTTAGCAGTTATGGTATTCTCGGTGGGGGGGGGGGGGGAAGTAGATGGAGGGGCTTCTGGGGCTGCTGTTCTAGAACTGGGTTTCTGCCCCTTGTTTTTTAAAGGGAAAAGTTTTGACTGAATAAAATCTAAGGACATTTAAGTATTGAAGAATACATGAGCAAATCTGAAATGGCAACATTTCAGAAAATTACAAAGTAAGAAACAAATGGTTGTAACTCACAAGTCCCTTCGTCTGTGAATTTAGAACTTTGATAAAAATACTGATAGGTTTAACTGTGATGCCTGTTGTTTGTGTTTTCCAATTTGTTAAAACTAATAATACCAATAAAAGTTTATTGAGGTAACTATTAAGAAGCTACTTTTACAGATTTCTAATAGTATATCGAAATAGTCTTTTCTTTTTTTCCAAATATCCTGCCTGGTTTTGTTAAAATGTCAGTGATGGTTTAAGTAATAGTAAAAGAATGCAGTATTTATATCCTTTCATTGTAGGGGACACAATGAAATGGAACTAATGTATCATAATGAAGTTAAACCCATCTATGTTAATTCTTTTTAAAGATTATTCATTTTGAGAGAGAGAGAGACTGCGAGCAGGGGAGGGGCAGAGAAAGACGGAGAATCTGAAGCAGGCTCCACTCTGTCAGCACAGAGCCCATGCGGGGCTCGAACTCATGAATCTGCGAGATCATGACCCAAGCTGAAATCAAGAGTTGGATGCTTAACCACCTGAGCCATGTAGGTGCCCCAAAACCCATCTATATTTAAAAATGCTTTGAGGAGTTATAATTCTATCAAACACCAATAAGAACAAACAAAAATCAAATAGCAACATTGAAAGTATTCAACAGAGGTAAATCTAAATTGCTTTTTTAGTGTTTTTTTCCCCCAGTTTTACTACGATTGACAAATAAAAATTGCATATATTTAAAGTGTACAACATGATAATTTAGTATACATACACACTGTACAATGATTACCACAATCAGGTTAATTAAGATATCCATCACTTCACTTATCTTTTTGTGGTGATAACACTTGAGATCTATTCTCTTAAGCAAATGGACAGATGAATGAAGAAAACATGATTATATGTATATATATGTGTATGTATGTATATATATATATATACATATGTGATTATATGTGTATATATATAAATCACATTTGTATATATATATACAAACGTGATTATATGTATATATATGTGTATGTATATATATACATACACACACACACACACACACACACACAGGGATCTCCCTTCCCTGTAGGCTTGCTTGAGCCTGTGTTTTGTCAGTGCAGACAATATATATTATATACCCTTATATATATATTGGGATATCACACAGCCATGAGAAAGAAATCCTGCTATTTGCAACAATGGGGATGAAACTGGAGAACATTATACTAAGTGAAATAAACCAGACACAGACAAGTACCGCATGATGTCACTCACATATGGACTCTAAAAAAAATCAAACATACAATAATGTAGAATATAGTTGAGTTTATCAGAGGCTGGTTGAGGGGAAAAGGGGAGATATTTGATCAAAAGATACAGTCTTTTAATTTAGAAGATGAATCTGGAGACCTACTGTACAGCCTGATTAGAGTTAATAACTATGTATTGTGTACTTGAAATCTAAATTACTTTTGAGGAGACAAAAAACCCCAATGTATTGCAGTGGGTGTGGATGTTCAGGGGCAGCTGCATTGACCTCTGAATTACATCTGCATGTGAATCTGGGTCCCTATGGAGTAACTGTCCTCTTTTCCTTGAAAGGGGAACTGTTATCATCTGGGTGATTATCTCTAAAGAGAGCAGGTAAACCTCATTCTCAGCACAGTTTCAGCGAGAGAGTGTATGGGCTCCTTTCTCATTTACGGCCTGTGTTGTTCATGGGTAATACTTTCAAGGTTTTTGTTTTTGTTTGTTTTGCCTTTGAGTCCCCACACTTTTCGTTCCTTATCTTCTTGGAAAGCAGGCTTAGGTTTTGTTATTGATGAGTGTTTTCATCCAAGCCATCCGTTATTTCCCTCTGAAGTTGTTCTACGTTTTCTTCTGAGATGCCTTTAGCATTAGTTAGTTGGGACTGGAAGGGTTTCAGTCCCTCTTTGACTGATCATGTCTGTTCTTAAATTAAGATGAGCCATTATCACCCAGTAACATGACAGTTCGGGGTTTCTTCTTGATTGTTTTTTCAAAGGTGTCCTCAAGTGAAGAGGTCAACCCATTCACATTTCTCTTAAGTGTTGCCAAACACAGAGTTTGTACCTTCAGAGGACTGGCCTTTATAAGAGGTGACCTGTGAGATCCATAGACTTGTATAACTCATTTTAGTCTTTTCACTGACATAATGATATTCTTTAACCAAGACAGAAGAGCATTTGGCTATCTCTTTATTCCTCCTTAAAGTATGTTGGCTTCTTATCAAAAAGTAAAAAATCATAGCAGCATATACTGAAGGGAAACCCAAAGAGCTTTGTCTCAAGTAGTTAGATACTACCACCAGAGCCCTGATCTAGGACCAGAATGGAAAGATATTTCTGTGGCAGTCCAAAGGCCCTGCATGACTCCAAAGGCACTGAAGCTTGGTTGCTGGCTATTGGTATCTGGTGGACCACAACTATCTGCTTGGAACCCTGTGGACTGTTGTATTTCTTTTTATTTTTTATTTCTTTTTAATTTTTTTGGAGAGTGTGAGCGGGGGAGAGGGGCAGATGGGAGAGAGAGAATCTTTAGCAGGCTCCACGCCCAGTGTGGAGTTCTACACAGGGCTTGGTCCCACGAGCCTGGGGTCATGACCTGAGCTGAAATCAAGAGTTGGACAGTCTGCTGACGGAGTCTCCTAGGTGCCCCTGGAGTGTTCTATTTCTAAATTATTTTTTAACGTTTATTTTTGAGACAGAGAGAGACAGAGCATGAACAGGGGAGGGGCAGAGAGAGAGGGAGACACAGAATCGGAAGCAGGCTCCAGGCTCTGAGCTGTCAGCACAGAGCCTGACACGGGGCTTGAACTCACGGACCGTGAGATCATGACCTGAGCCGAAGTCGGACGCTTAACCGATCAAGCCATCCAGGCGCCCCTGGAGTGTTCTATTTCTAAAACAAACTAGTGCCTGGCAACCTAGGCCAGACTACCGGTAGGGAGGGCAAGTGAGGCCTGGTTGAATAAAGCACTATGCCCTAATAAAACAAAGTACACTCTTTGTTCACTGCTGCACACACAGAAAGCGTATTTCTGTTGTGCTGATTGCAGCCAAAAGAGACTAGCCCATGAATTTTTGCCTCTCCTGACACTACGCAAAACCTAGAGGATTAAAGTAGCTTCGTGCCATAACCTACATTCTCTGCGTGCAGGTGTGTCAGAGCACAATGGTGAGACATGCCCACGTTCTGGGGTGAGCCTCCTTCTGAGTTAGTTTCCTTCTGCAGCCTTGAAGGCAGATCCTACTTATCAAGGTTACAAGGATCTCCCTTCCCTGTAGGCTTGCTTGAGCCTGGGTTTGGTCAGTGCAGACAAGCTGGGTCAGAGAAATGAAGGGCCTCGCCAGAGGTGCTACTTCACCGATAAGAACTCGGGAGACATCAAGGAAAACTGTTGACGTCTTAACATCTCATGTATTTTCAGCGGAAACTTGCTGTAGTTCAATCCAAGTGCCCTTAGCGAGGTGACTCAATGACCCAGGCTCCTACCATCATGTGGCCCTGCCACCGTCAGCACAGTCGTCTTCAGAACCGTGGTTGCCTCCGTGGAGGGAGTACATCATTCTATCAGCTGGATTTGCCATCTTTTGTTTCTTTAAACAAAATCGTACTCTCCTTGTATCTCTCTAGCAGATTCAGGCCCAGAGCCTCTTTTGTCCATACCCAGGACTCTGCCATGAGCAGTTCTCTCCACACAGCCTTTGTTCATAGGAGAAAGAACAATCAGCAGAGACTGATCTGGAAATCCTGCCGCATCAGGGTTTGGTTCACCTAAGAATGTGGAGAATAGAGGCTCTTACCAGGCTTGGAGGTGGGGGCGAAGATGGTCAATGTTTGGTAGAGTGATGACTGTTTCTTTGTTTATAATTTATTTGAAAGAGAAATCACAAATTAAGAGTTTATAACATGTTTCTAAAAGTAAAGAATTCAGCCATGGTACAGAAGATCTTTATTATGGAAAAAATTACTTAAGCAAATCTGTTTTATATGCAGAAAGGGTATTCGCTCTTCTGGGATACAAGTGAAATATAACTTATTTGGTGGTGATAGGCAGATCATTCTTATTTTTTAAAATGCTTATTTTGAGATAGAGCTTGCATGTACTAGTGGGAGAGGGGCAGAGAAAAAAGGAGAGACAGAATCCCAAGCAGGCTCTGTATTGTCAGTGTAGAACCCAGTGTGGGACTCGATCTCATGAAATGCAAGATCATAACCTGAGCTGAAACCTAGAGTCAGACACTTAACTGACAGAGTCACCCAGGGGTCCTCAGATCATTCGTATCTTAAGCCTCATGAGTACAGAACAATTTAATGATGTCAGGATGAAGCCCCAGACTCAGTGTGTCTTTTGTTTCATCTGATCAAGCCCTTCTGCCTGAGTCAGTAGTATCAGTGCCATCTCCAGAAGCCCAGCTCCATGAGCATGGGGAGTCAAAGACAATACAGTCTGGGTCACGTTTGCCAGAGAGGATGGGGTCACAGTAGACACTCAAAAGCATTTAGCCCTCCTTTCATAGAAGCCTCAATTTTTAAAGGGTTTTTCGTTTGTTTGTTTTTGATGGACCTAGAATTCTAGGTTGTCCGTTTTCCTTCTTTAAAACTGCAATTCCATTTTCTTCTGGCTTCAATAGTTTCTGTAAAGAGATTAAATCTAATTCTCATAGTTTTCACTGGAAGGAAATGTGGCTTTTCCCCACCCTCTGGCTGCTGTCACAATGTTTCCTTTATCTTTGGTTTTTACCAGTTTGACGATGATGCATTTGAATTTGATTTTCCTCATATTTATCCTCAGCTCTGCTGAGCTTCCTTTTGGCAGCTTTCTTCAAACATTGCGTATCTAATTCTCTTCTCCTTCTGGAACTCAGTTACACATGTTAACATTTAAGAGACTGTATATCCCAAATCTCTCTTACCCTCTATTCTGGTGTTTTCTTTCCTTTTCTTTTTAAAATGTGTTTATTTGTATAAGATGCATTCTGAATAGGTCTTATTGACGAGTCTTAAAACTGATTTGGTCTTCTGCTGTATCTAGTCTGCAGTTAAATCCATGTAATAAATTATTAATTTCAGATATATTTTGCAGTTCTAGAATGTCAGTTTCTTTTTTTTTAATTTTTTAAATGTTTATTTATTTTTGAGACAGAGAGAGACAGAGCATGAACAGGGAGGGTCAGAGAGAGGGAGACACAGAATCTGAAGCAGGCTCCAGGCTCTGAGCTGTCAGCACAGAGCCCAATGCAGGGCTCGAACTCACAGACTGTGAGATCATGACCTGAGCTGAAGTAGGATGCTTAACAAACTGAGCCACCCAGGCGCCCCTAGAATGTCAATTTATTTCTTAAAATAAATCCTAATTCTGTGTTGAAATGCTCCATGTTTTCATTGTTTTGTTTACCTTTTCCTGCATAATTTTTAAATGATCATTTTGAGGTCTTTTGTGTTAACTCCATTTACTGGATTATCTCTGGGTCTGCTTCTGTTGTCTGTTTTCTCACTTGACTATTGGTCACTTTTCCTTTCTTTTTTAATGTTGCCTAATTTTTAATTACATGTTAGACATGGTGTTGATACATTATAGAAGGGCTGGACTATTGTTATCTTCTAAAGAATAGTTTTGTTTTGGAAGAATTTATATTACTAGCAGATTATCTTGTTGGGGTTCTATTTGAATCTTTCTTAGAATGTTCTAGTCCAGTTTTGTCTTTCGTCCTAGGATGTAGCCCTTGCTCCTATGCATGGTCTTTATTCACAGGGCATAGTTTTTCTGGGGTTCCAATTCAATGTTGGGGATGCTCACTAAGGTTTCTGTACTTTGGTTGAGTTGAAACTCCTGGGAAGAGTCTTCCCAGGACTCTTTCCTACTTTGCTTACCATACTTTTGCTTTTACATAATCATTTTCGGATATGGTCAAAGACCTGAGGAGAACTTCTACATAGATTTTGGGGGCTATTTTTCTGTGGTTTTTTCTTCAGTACCCTGCCTCCAAATTTCAGCTATTGCAGCAGGTTCAAACTCTGATCTCTATTTAGTCTGGTCAGTAAGACTGTTGGGTTCTACTTCTCTGAACTACAGTTTAGAAAATGACTCTGAGGAAGAAAGTTGGAGTGAATGTAGGGTTTATCCCATATATTCCTTCTCACAAGCGTTTCAGTCCTGTGCTGTTCACCATATATTGCCTGAAATCAATTATTTCATATAGATGGTTTGGCTTTAGTTTATAGAGAGTGGGTTAATGCATTACCAGCTATCCTGTAATGGATGAAAATGGACACCTTCATTTATTTTTATAAATAAAAAGCAATGTAAATATTTAAGGTTCTTCCATGTCTTTTCATCGCTTGATAGCTCATTTCCTTTTAGTGCTAAGTAATTCATTGGCTGGATGTACCATAGTTTATTTACCATTCAACTACTAAGGACATCTTGGTTTCTTTCAATTTTTGGCACTTAGGAAACTGCTATTAACATCTGCAGTAGTTTTTGTATGGACATAAGTTTCAATCCTTCAGGTGAATACCAGGGAGTGTGATCGTATGGTAAGAGTATGTTTAGTTGTGTAAGAAACTGCCAAACTGTCTTACAAAGTGGTGGTACCATTTTTCATTCCATACACCGTTAGGAAATATTCTCTCTGCTTCTATCTTTTGTTAGCGATTATAGAGATTTCCTTAAAATTTTTGTAGAATTCATCAGTCTAATCTGGTCTTAGTGATTTCTCTTTTGGCAACTTATTTATTGATTCCTTTTCTTTAATGGATATAGGCCTATTCAGCTAGTCTATTTCTTCTTGTGAATTTTGGCAGAATTGGTCATTGGTCTCTTTCAGAGAATTGGTCTATTTCATATAGGTTATCCAATTTGTGGGTACTGAGTTGTTCATAATATTTTTTTAACTTTTATTTGTTTTTTAAATTTTCATCCAAGTTAGCATATAGTGCAAGAGTGATTTCAGGAGTAGATTCCTTAATGCCCCTTACCCATTTAGCCCATCCCCCCCTCCCACAACCCCTCCAATAACCCTCTGTTTGTTCTCCACATTTAAGAATCTCTTATGTTTGTCCCCCTCCCTGTTTTATTTATTTTTTTGCTTCCCTTCCCTTATGTTCATCTGTTTTGTATCTTAAAGTCCTCATATGAGTGAAGTCATATGATATTTATCTTTCTCTGACTAATTTTGCTTAGCATAATACCCTCTAGTTGCATCCACATAGTTGCAAATGACAAGATTTCATTCTTTTTGATTGCTGAGTAATACTCCATTGTGTGTGTGTGTTATATATATATGTATGTGTGTGTGTGTGTTATATATATAACATATGTGTGTGTGTGTGTGTGTTATACAACACACACACCACATCTTCTTTATCCATTCATCCATCAATGGACATTTGGGCTCTTTCCATACTTTGACTATTGTTGCTAGTGCTGCTATAAACATTGGGGTGCATGTGCCCCTTCAAAACAGCATACTTGTATCCCTTGGATAAATCCCTAGTAGTGCAATCCTGGGTTGTAGGGTAGCTCTATTTTAATTTTTTGAGGAACCTCCATACTGTTTTCCAGAGTGACTGCACCAGCTTGCATTACCACCAGCAGTGCAAAACAGATCCTCTTTTTCTACATCCTTGCCAATATCTGTTGTTGCCTGAGTTGTTAATGTTAGCCATTCTGACAGGTGTGAGGTGGTATCTCATTGTGGTTTTGATTTGTATTTCCCTGATGATGAGTGATGTGGAGCATTTTTTCATGTGTCGGTTGGCCATCTGGATGCCTTCCTTGGAGAAGTGTCTATTCATGTCTTTTGCCCATTTCTTCTCTGGATTATTTTTTGGGTGTTGAGTTTGATAAGTTCTTTATAGATTTTGGATACTAACTCTTTATCTGATATGTCCTTTGCAAATATCTTCTCCCATTCTGTCGGTTGCCTTTTAGTTTTGCTGATTGTTTCCTTCGCTGTGCAGAAGCTTTTTATTTTGATGAGGTCCCAGTAGTTAATTTTTGCTTTTGTTTCCCTTGCTTCCAGAGACATGTTGAGTAAGAAGTTGCTGCAGCCAAGATCAAAGAGGTTTTGCCTGCTTTCTCCTCGAGGATTTTGATGGCTTCCTGTCTTACATTTAGGTCTTTCATCCATTTTGAGTTTATTTTTGTGTGTGGTATAAGAAAGTGGTCCAGGTTCATTTTTCTGCATGTCGCTGTCCAGTTTTCCCAGCACCACTTGCTGAAGAGACTATCTTTATTCCATTGGATATTCTTTCCTGCTTTGTCAAATATTAGTTGGCTATACGTTTGTGGGTCCATTTCTGGGTTCTCTATTCTGTTCCATTGATCTGAGTGTCTGTTCTTGTGCCACTGCCATACTGTCTTGATGATTACAGCTTTGTAATACAGCTTGAAGTCTGGGATTGTGGTGCCTCCTGCTTTGGTTTTCTTTTTCAATACTGCTTTGGCTATTTGGGTATTTTTCTGGTTGCATACAAATTTCAGGATTGTTTGTTCTAGCTCTATGAAGAATTCTGGTGTTATTTGATAGTTATTGCATTGAATATGTAGATTGCTTTGGGTAGTATTGACATTTTAACAATATTTGTTCTTCGTATCCAGAAGCATGGAATATTTTTCCATTTTTTGTGTCTTCTTCAATTTATTTCATAAACTTTGTATAGTTTTCAGTGTATAGGCTCTTCACCTTTTTGGTTAGATTTATTCCTAGATATTTTATGGTTTTTGGTGCAATTGTAAATGGGATCGATTCCTTGATTTCTCTTTCTGTTGCTTCATTGTTGGTGCATAGGAATGCACTGGTTTCTGTGCATTCATTTTATATCCTGCAACTTTGCTGAATTCATGGATCAGTTCTAGCAGTTTTTTGGTGGAATCTTTTGGGTTTTCCATGTAGAGTATCATGTCATCTGTGAAGAGTGAAACTTTGACCTCCTCCTGGCAAATTTGGATGCCTTTTTATTTCTTTGTGTTGTCTGATTGCTGAGGCTAAGACTTCCAATACTATGTTGAATAACAGTAGCAAGAGTGGACATCACTGTCTTGTCCCTGACCTTAGGGGGAAAGCTCTGTTTTTCCCCATTGAGGATGATATTAGCATTGTGTCTTTCATATATGGCTTTTATGATTTCGAGGTATGATCCTTCTATCCCTACTTTCTTAAGAGTTTGTATCAAGAAAGATGCTGTATTCTGTCAAATGCTTTCTCTGCATTTATTGAGAGGATCATGTGATTCTTGTCCTTTCTTTTATTGATGTGATGAATCACAATGATTGTTTTGCAGATATTGAACCAGCCCTGCACCCCAGTCATAAATCCCACTGGTTGCGGTGAATAATTTTTTAATGTATGGTTGGATCTGATTGGCTAATATCGTGTTGAGGATTTTTGCATCCATGTTCATCAGGGAAATTGGTGTATAGTTCTCCTTTTTAGTGGGGTCTTTGTCTGGTTTTGGAATCAAGGTTATCCTGGCTTCATAGAAAGAGTTTGGAAGTTTTCCTCCATTTCTATTTTTTGGGACAGCTTCGAGAGAATAGGTGTTAACTCTTCCTTAAATATTTGGTAGAATTCCCCTGGAAAGACATCTGGCCCTGGACTCTTGTTTTTTGGGAGGTTTTTGATTACTAATATGATTTCTTTACTGGTTATGGGTCTGTTCAAATTTTCTATTTCTTCCTGTGTCAGTTTTGGTAGTGTATATGTTTCTAGGAATTTGTCCATATCTTCCAGATTGCCCATTTTATTGGCATATAATTGCTCATAATACTGTCTTGTTTTTATTTCTGCTGTGTTGGTTGTGATCTCTCCTCTTTCATTCTTGATTTTGTTTATCTGGGTTCTTTTTCTTTTTGATCAGATTGGCTAGTGGCTTATCAATTTTGTTAATTCTTTCAAGGAATCAGCTTCTGGTTTCATTGATCTGACCTTTTTTTTTTTTGTTGTTTCGATAGCATTGATTTCTGCTCTAATCTTTATTATTTCCTGTCTTCTGCTGTTTTGGGGTTTTATTTGTTCTTTTTCCAGCTCTTTAAGGTATAAGGTTAGGTTGTGTATCTGAGACCTTTCTTCCTTCTTTAGGAAGGCCTGGATTGCTATATACTTACCTCTTATGACTGCTTTTGCTGCGTCCCAGAGGTTTTGGGCTGTGGTGTTATCATTTTTATTGGCTTCCTTTTTTTAATTTTTACTTTTTAATTTCCTTTTTAACTTCTTGGTTAGCCCATTCATTCTTTAGTAGGATGTTCTTTAGTTTCCAAGTATTTGCTATCTTTCCAAATTTTTTCTTGTGGTTGATTTCAAGTTTCATAGCATTGTGGTCTGAAAATATGCATAGTATGATCTTGATCTTTTTGTACTTGTTGAGGGCTGATTTGTGTCCCAGTATGTGATCTGTTCTGGATAAAGTTCCATGTGCACTGAAGAAGAATGTATATTCTGCTTCAGGATGAAATGTTCTGAATATATCTGTTAAGTCCATCTGGTCCAGTGTGTCATTCAAAGCCACTGTTTCCTTGTTGATTTTCTGTTTAGATGATCTGTCCATTGCTGTAAGTGGGGTGTTGAAGTCTCCTACTATTATGGTATTATTATCAATGAGTTTCTTTATGTATGTGATTAATTGATTTATATATTTGGGTGCTGTCACGTTTGGAGCATAAATGTTTACAATTGTCAGGTCTTCTTGGTGGATAGACCCCTTAATTATGATATAATGCTGTTCTTCATCTCTTGTTACAGTCTTTATTTTGAAGTCTAGATTGTCTGATATAAGTATGGCTACTCTGGCTTTCTTTTGTCATCTATTAGCATGAAAGATGGTTCTCTATCCCCTTACTTTCAATCTGAAGGTGTCTTTAGGTCTAAGGTGGGTCTCTTGTAAACAGCATATAGATGGATCTTGTTTTCTTATTCATTCTGTTACCCTATGTCTTTTGATGGAGGATTTAGTCCATTGACGTTTAGAGAGAGTACTGAAAGTTATGAGTTTATTGCCATTATGTTTCTTGTAGAGTTAGGGTTTCTGGTGTGGTCTCTGGTCCTTTCTAGTCTTTTTTTTTTTTTTTTTTGTCTTTTCTCCCCTCAGAGAATGCCCCTTAAATATTCTTACAGGGCTGGTTTAGTAGTCACAAACTCTAATTTTTGTTTAGGAAACTCTTAATCTCTCCTTCTATTTTGAATGACAGCCTTGCTGGATAAAGAATTCTTGGCTGCATATTTTTTTGATTCAGCACATTGAGTACATAATGTCATTCCTTTCTGACCTGCCAATTTCTGTGGCTAGGTCTGCTGCAAACCGGATCTGTCTTCCCTTGTAGGTTAAGGACTTTTTTCCCTTGCTGCTTTCATGATTCTTTCCTTGCCTGAGTATTTTGTGAATTTGACTATGATGCGCCTTGTTCATGGTCAGTTTTTGTTGAATCTTATGGGAGTCCTCTATGCTTCCTGGATTTTGAGGTCTGTGTCTTTGCCCAGGTTAGGAAAGTTTTCCGCTATGATTTGCTCACATAACTTTTCTACTCCTTTTTTCTCTCTTCATCTTCTGGGACCCCTATGATTCTGATGCTGTTCCTTTTTAATGAGTCACTCATTTCTCTAATTCTTAAATTGTGCTCTTTTGCCTTAGTCTCCCTTTTTTTCTGCATTATTATTCTCCATAAGTTTGTCCTCTGTATCGCTGATTTGCTGTTTTGCCTTGTCCATCCTTACTGCCATGGCATCTATTTGAGATTGCAGCTCAGCAATAGCGGTTTTTATTTCATCCTGACTAGTTTTTACTTCATCTCTTCAGAGAGGGATTCTAATTTATTTTTGACCCCAGCCAGTATTCTTATTATTGTGATCCTAAATTGTGGTTCAGGCATCTTGCTTGTATCTGTGTTGATTAAGTCCCTGGTTGTTGTTTCTTCCTGCTCTTACTTTTGGGGTTAATACCTTTGTTTTGTCATTTTGAAGGGAGAAAAGGAATTGATAAGGTTAAAAAAATTAAAATAAAAAAATTAAAAAGTGCACACACACAAATAAAATAAATGATGCTAGATTTTAGGTGTGTTCTGGTCTGGCTATTGAAAGGAGCTTGATAGATTAGAGAAAAAAGGGAAAGAAAAAAAGAAAACGTTTGAAATTTTCAGAAAATGAATGCAATGAAAGAGAATAAAATGATGAAAGTAAAACAGAATTTGAAAATTTTACAAAAAAGTAAAAAATATAGTAGAAAAAATTAAAGCAAAATATTTTTAATAAAAATTGAAAATAAAAACTTTCTTTTTGTATTCAAGAAAAAGAAAACAAAAAAGAAAAAAATGGAATAGATGGACCAGTTAGCAGACTGAAATACAATTGAAATTACATTGTTTTCCTGTAGAAGTCAAACTGTGAAGCCCTTGATAGTCCACAAACTAAGTAGGCGCAGAGACTTGTGGTGTTCCTGAAGAGCGAGGTTGGCCCAGTTGGGCAGGGCTTAGTGTAATGGCTCTGTTCTCCACTAGATGGCGCTGCTTAGCTTACTGGGGTGGATTATTGTGGCACTTGTAGGTGTGTACGTGCATGCGCGGGAGTGGTGAAAATGGCATACCCAGCCACCCAGTCTCCAGTATCGGAACTCTATTCTCCTCAATCAACAATTGCACACCCATCATTTGTTTCCGGCTTCCCGCTCTCCGCTTTTACACTGTGACCAAGCTGTCAGGTTGCCAGGGCACTTCCCTCCTGAGTTTTATCTCAGAGGCAGCTGTGTTTCTCGACCCCTCACTTCTGAGGGACTGTGGCTTTGACCCGCTCAGATCCTCTGGGGGGAGTGTCTCACTGAGCAATGGATGGGTGCTGGCCACACCCACAGAGGACTGTGCTGCTGCCCAAGCCCAGAGACTGTGGCTGGGTGCCAGCCCACCCCCGAGAATGTTCTCGTGATTGTGTAGTAGCAGCATTTCAGGGATTATGGAAAATCACAACATACATCTGGCACCAGGCTTCACCCTTAATGACCTTGTTCCAGCACCAGTGAATGTGGTTTGTTATCTGGGGTCTGCTGGGACCGGGTGGCCACAGAGCCTCTACCAAATGTCCTTCCAGCAGTGGAATCACTTCTCCCTGTGTGGCCCGAGAACCTCCTAGACCCCACTATGCTCCTGGGGATTCACTCTTCCCACCAGAGCACCACCAGGTATCAAGCTGAAGAGTTTCAGACTCTGTGATCCCCGTTTATACAGTCTTAATGGAATTTAAACCCTCTCATTTCTCCCTTTTTAGTTCAGTCCCTGTGGCTGTTTCCACTTTTCCACTTTCTCTCCAGCTGCTTTTGGGGGGGGGGTGCTTTTCCCATATTCTCTCCCCATCTCTGTCCTCTCTCTGCAAGCAAAAACAGCTCCCTGCCCTCCGTGGCTTCTCTCACCCCCATTTCACCTCTCTGCTCTGCATACCTGCTGAGTCCTGTAGTTCAGGTTGTGCAGATTGTTGTGTTAATCCTCAAATCAGTTTTCTAGGTGTGCAAGATGGTTTAGTGTTGATCTGGCTGTATTTTATGGATGTGAGACCCAAAAAAAAAATTCTATGCTCTTCTGCTATCTTGGCTCCCTCCATAATATTCTTGTAATTAACCTTTTAATGTCTATGGGATCAGTCACTCTTTCATTTCTGATATTAGTAATTTGTGTCTTTTTTCTTAGTTTTTATTGCTAGTGGTTTATAAATTTTATTGACAATAGAATATTATTTAGCATTATAACAAATTGGCTGTTAAGCCATGACAGAATTTATATGCATATTACTAAGTGAAAAAAGCCAACCTTAAAGGCCACATACATACTATATGATTCCAACTGTGTGATATTCTTGAAAAGGTTAAACTATAATGAAGGTAAAAAGATGAGTTGTTGCCAGGAGTTAGTGGGGAGAGAAGGATGAATATGAAGAGAGAATATTTAGGGCAGTGAAACTATGTATGATACTGTAATGGTGGATATACTTTATTAGACACTTGTTAAAATCCATAGAATATACAACACCCAGGTAAAACTCTAAGGTAAACTAGGGACTTTGGATGGTAGTGATTTATCACTGTAGGTTGATCAACTGTAACAAATGGTGGACAATGGAGATAATGGGGAGGCTATATATGTGTGGGGGTCAAGAAGTTTATGGGATATCTCTGTACTTTCAGCTCAGTATTGCTGTGAACCTTCTCTAAAAATTCAAAACAAAAATAAAAATAAAACAAAAACATAGTAGCTACTCTTCTAATATCCCAGTGAGCTTTCCTTGAACCTTTGGCTATTGGCATTATTGTTGAGAGTAGACTACCCAACTTTAGATTTTCCTAGTTTGGGCTTGCTACCATGAGCTAGGTTTGTAGCTTGTAACTTTTATGTATCTCACCTACCAGATCCTCATTCTGCTTACCTTACCCTGTAATGGACACCGTTGGTGACCTGTGGCTCTTGTTTTCTCACTATCACATCCATCTTTATTATTTGCCCGACCTATCTGTTTCTCTGTAGTGTCCTCAAGGAATCCCACCAGTGCTCACTGTCTTATGAAAGATAAACTTGTGAGATGCTCCACTTGCTTTCCCATGAATGAATGGCTGGAGATGTACATTTGTCCACTCTAAAGGAAACTGCACATCTAATCTTTTACATTTTTGCTATACTTTGAGAAGTAAAACTATTATGAACCATAATCTATGCATTTCAGTGTTATTTTGTGACACACTTTTGCTCTGTGTACTTAACATCCTTTAACATATAGTATTTTAATTATTGGAGATGTACAACTTAGCACTTCACTATGTACTATCTTATTCTATAATTATGTTAGTCATGTATGTTTTATATGTACAATTATACAATAACCTTCCAGTGGGGATAAATGTCTTTTATATCATTGGTGGTTTCCAGCACACTAGAGACATAACAGAAAATCAAGAAATGATGTTTGCTGATTCATTAAGGTGCCTTGTAGGGATGTTAAAGTCATAGTATATGCCATTCCTTCCTTGAGTTTTATGCATAAGTTGTTTTAGGAGAATTCAAAAGTTCATAGATTTTTTTCCATCTTGACAAAAATTATATATAAATAAGTAATTCTAAATTTTCTGTATTTTCTTTGGATTTCTTTTTAAATCTCTAAAAGATGTTCCCACTAAAGAAGAGTTATCTAGAATTTGTAGTTTAGTATATGTATGTGTAAGGGGAGGGATAGAGATAGAGGGGTGGGGAGGGCTTTCTCATTTTTCTTTCTTTTCCTTTTCTTTTTACTATGTAAGCATGTTATTTTTCATCCACAGTTTTCAGAGTAGCATAAAGCTAAATTATTTGTCCCCTTGGAACTTCAAATGGAAGTAGGTTGTCCATAATTCCTATTTGGTTGCTCATCCCTATTCCTAGTTAGATGTGGAGCTATTTGCTTAGAGTTTTGGTCACTGGATCCTTCAGCTTGAAGACTCTTTCCTTTGATATCTGCATCCTTCTCAAAACTTGAGGGAGCAGTCTCCCATTTGCTGCTGAGAGGTTTCACATCTTGAGTCTTTGTGGCCTTGATTTGAGAGTGTTTTTTCTTCTTCTTGGGCACCTTGAGAGGTGACAAACTTTCAAATGACCGCTGGGACACAGACTGGAGCCACTCTGAAGAGCTTACCACAAGGTTACTTTGGCTTGTAAAACGGGGATTTCTGGGTTGTGTCCAGGATGTGGTGTATCTCTTTATATTTATGAAAGTAGCTGGCTTTAATCTAGGAAAGAAATAAAATACATGAGTTTTTGTCCACACGTACCCTAGGTGTTTGTAGTCCTTAGGTATTTGTGATAGCTTAAGTCATATTTTTAAATTCTTTGGTGACTTCCTCTTCCCTTAAAACTTTCACCATTATTTCTATGAGAATGATCTATGTCTTCATTTCTGGTCACGATTTTTCAGAAGTACTCCGTTCCTGTACTTCTGAATGCCCAGAGGATATGTTTATTGAGATGCCTGCCCTGACCCAGGCTTCCTGATATAATGGCCACTCTGGGCCTCCGGGCCTTACCTATACATCTAGTTACAATAAATGTTCTCTAAAATTCCACTTTTCTCTAAAAATTGACTTGTTTATCCTATTAGAATGTGCTTGGTATACTGCTATAGGTCTTGGCTTTTTTCAGGAAAAAGATCAGTATGAATCCCAAAGAGGGAAGCTGCATCTATTTCATCTTCCCAGAAGTGAAAACTCTCTCCAATCACATTTTGATCTATATAATCCTTCACAAGAATTTGTATCTTTACTAGATGGAATGTCAAACATGAGATTTATTCCTCAATGTCTGACTTCTGACCAGTGTTGGACTGGAGGTAAAGTTAAGAGACGTAAATCGTCTTGCTAATATACTAGACTCTATTCATTTTGGTTAAGAACAGAACAGACCACTTAAGTTCAAGCCCTATGTTCAGATGTTACATTCTTTAATATGATAATTCTGCCATAAAATACATTAAGTAGTCTCTCTCTAGTCTAAACCTGGATTGAGGTGTAAAGTGGTTTAACAAAGGTGTGGTTTTCTCATTTTTTGTTTATTCTCACTTTACTCAGTAATCACTTACTCTGGGTATGTGTGCTGAGCCAGTCAGGCCAAGTATATATAAAAGAGAAAGGCAGCCATAAAAAAGTTCAAAGGACAAAAAATATTTAATTATTATAAGAATAGTTTTTTAAGACATTTTTTTAATATTTATTTTTGAGAGAGAGAGAAACAGAACGTGAGCAGGGGAGGGGCAGAGAGAGAGAGACGGAGACAGAATCTGAAGCAGGCTCCAGGCTCTGCGCTGTCAGCACAGAGCCCGATGTGGGGCTCAAACTCACAGACTGTGAGATCATGACCTGTGCTGAAGTTGGTCGCTTAACCGACCGAGCCACCCAGCCGCCCCAATTATAAAAATAATTTAAATATACAGTGAATCCACCTGTTAAGAATGGTCTTGCTTGCTACTTTCGTACTCTTTCTTATATCCATGTATACCTACATTAGAAACTTTTGGGAAGTGTCTGCCCCAGGCACAATTTGCCCTTCTCTGGGGACTGCCTCTTGATCCACAGAGCTAGGCCTTCCATCAGCCATATTTGTAACTGTCTGATCTGTAACCCACTAGCATGGCTGCCAACCACACTGTCTTTCCCTATAATTTAGAATTGGCAGTGAAAGGTAGCGTGTCTTGTGAGTTAAAGTGTTATAGGATGCAAATTTGTGAGGGTAAGAGGTATGAAAACACTTTTGTAGAGCAAGAAAAGCAGAGACTGACGATGGATAAAGAGCCCTGGCAGCTTTCCATTCCCCAGTGTCAGTCGTTTTCTGAGACCTGGCTGAATCCTCTCTCCTCTTTATTTCCATAAATAGTCTTGGATTTTCTCAGAACTCTTCCCTCTTATCCTACCTTAGGCTTTTTGATTAATCTAGCTTAAACTGGTTTCTGTTATTTGCAACCAAAGAGTTCTTAATTAATATAACCTACTATATATCTATCTACTCTTCTAGACTCAGGGTAATCCACACTAAGTAAATTTCTGGGTTTGAAGGATGTAAGAAATCTCTCATGAAAATAATGATTAAAAAATCAAGCTATGTCTTAGTTGTCACCTTTGCCTAGGTCCATTGTATTTTGTTATTAGTTTCCTGATTTTTGAGTCTGCTGATATTATATGTGACGGATCCCTTGTTTGCTTAGGCCTAGGCTATCTGTTTCTTGCATATTAACTGATCCATTAGATAGAATTTCTGTTAGGCACTGCCTTCAGTGATAGCTATCCCATCTGACTAAAAACCGTTTCCAGTTGCCTATTTTTTATAAGTTTTTGACTTTGCTGATTATATAATAAAGAAATGGGCATTAATCAAAATTTAAGAAAAAAAAGCATAAAGAGTAGTATCATCCTCTGCCAATATTTTATCCAGAGATAATTATTGTTGGGACTATGTGCTACCAGAGATTTTTCTAGGTATCCTTGTGTTTGAGTGTGTATAATATGCACACATTAAATGTATTTGCATAGTGTACAAATGCAACCATACCAAAGCTGTTCTGTAGCTCTTATTCACTTGTGCATCATGAACATTATCCCCTGTTAATTAATATGTACTTATAATATTTAATAGTCACATAACATTTCATTTTATGGATATACTATAATTTATTTCAGCAATCTTCTATTGTTGAACATTCAGAAAGCTCTTACCTAGGTTTTTTTTTTTCCTTTTAGAAATTAGGTTTAATTTATAAAAGTGGAATTTTTTAGTCAAAATGAATGTATGACATTGAGGATTTTTCATTTATATTGTTGGACTGCCTTCCCAAGCCTCTGTATCAGTTCATATTCCAATCACCAGTGAGTGAATTCTTCCACTTGGAGGCAAAAATGAACAGTATTTCATGATTGTTTTAATTTGCACTCCTTTAAGTGAAATTAAACACTGTAAATGTTCGTTGGACATTTTTTTTCTTTTGTGAGTTTATGGTTCATAGGCTTTGCTCATTTTCCTATCGAAATACTCACATTTTGTCACTGATGTGTAGGTGATCTGTGAATATTAAGTATATTGATCTTCTGTTTTTCGTTTGTATTTTAAAAACTTTTAAAAAATGTTTTTTATTTATTTTTGAGAGACAGAGAGCACGAGTGGGGGAGGGGCAAAGAGAGGGAGACAGAATCTGAAGCAGGTTCCAGGCTCCGAGCTGTCAGCACAGAGCCCAACGCGGGGCTTGAACTCACGAACTGCGAGAGCAGTCAGATGCCCAACTGACTGAGCCACCCAGGTGCCCTATGATTTATATTTTAAAGCAAACTATCAAAGCACAGTGATGATAGACTCTGAAAGCAGAATGTCTAACTGGTGTAGCAGTTCTGCTACCTGTTGGCTGTGTGACCTTGGACAAATTACTTAACCTCGTTGTAGCCCAATTTCCTTACATGTAGAATGTAAAATATGTGCATGTGTGTATATAAACATAGAATCGTGTGTGGCACATAGAAAGTACTTCAGCCAGGCACCCCAATCTGGTCTTATCCTTTGTGCTTTCTTCTGAATATCCATAAACTGAAGTAACTCAAGTTAATTTTTTCTAATTCTGGCTGCTCCCTAGGATTATAGGGCTTAAACACATTGGAGAAATCTGAAGTCAGGCTATGGTCACACTTTATTCATGCATACTTTACTCATAGATTCAAACTAATGAGTAATGTCATGCAAATAGACAATCAAATAAGGCCCGATAACCTACTCCCTTCACATAGCCAATGTTTTTTGATGGCTTTGGGCTTTTGTTCCTTTGTCAAATGTGATATAGCTGCCATTTTTAAGAGGGTATGTTTGTTTCTTAACAATTCTTAATGAATTAATAAGCATTCCTTCTTTACCAAAAATGTATTAAATAGCTGAGAATGACAAAATTGTATTGACTTACTGATGTTGAATTTGGAAGTTGGTTCTTGGATTGAGTATCTGTTTTATCTGGGGGTTTTGCACAATTTTAGTGCTTTCCATGATAGGGAGCAAATACTGCAGTATTTCTTGAGTTTGAGCTATTCTTTTATCCCTGTAGATTCTTTTCTCATCATCTGTCCAATTTATGCCAGTCTTCTTGCTTTGGAAAGAAGTACATTCTTTCATTTTTCTTTTCAAGTTGTGATGCAGATCTGTGGAGCAACCACAAAAATATGTATAGATACATGAACTGAATTGACTCAGCAATTATTTATTGAACATTATGTGCCAAGATCTACCTAAAGATTCTTATCCATTTGGAGCTCATACTTTAATTACAGGGTCAGAAAATAAGCAAATCAAAAATAAAATATATGTCGGGATAAAATTTATGAGGTAAAATAAAGCTGGGGAGGGGTATAAAGAATTCTTAGGGGAGAGATTTTTATTTTTTTTTTAAGGCATTCAGGGAAGGCCTCCCTGTGAAGCTGACATGTCAAAGGAGTTAGGGAGTGAGTCAGGCAGATACCAGAGGGAAGAGCATTCTAGGCAAGAGGAAGAGTAAGTGTGAAGGCCCTGAGCTAGGTGCATGGTTGTGCGTTGAAGGATCACCAAGATGGCACAAGTGGCTATAGCAGATTGAATCAAGAAGAAAGAGATAAGATAGCAGCTCAGGTAGGTAATTGGGACTCTGTTCACATGAGGCCTCACAGGCCATTGTAAAGACTTTGATTTTACTAAGTATGAAGTGGGGAAGCACTGAAAGATTTTGAGGAGTGTCACGATCTAAGATTTGTTTTAACAGGATCCTGCTGTTATATAATCCTATACAGTAAAACCTTGGATTGCGAGGAACTTGTTCTGTGAGTGTTCCGCAAGATGAGCAAACATTTCTAATAAAATTTTAACTTGATAAACGAGCGGTATCTTGCAATACGAGTGGTAGGTGATGCCGAATGTCATATGATCACAACTGAGCCAATGGTTCTTGAAATTTGCTTTGAGAAATGAGTGCTTTGGATTACAACCATGTTTCCAAAACGAATTATGCTCCAATACCAAGGTTTTACTGTATTTTGAGATTTTTCTAATGAATTAATGTGGGATGAGAGAAGAGAGGAACCAGTGGTGACTCCAAAGCTTCTCATCTTGGGAAACAGAAGGATGGAGATATGGGAAAAACCATGGGAAGAGTATGTTAGAAATCCCTTCTTTATTACATGGTATGAAGGAATTGTTTATTTTAATTATGATAATTAGTATAATGTTTTTTTTTTTTTAATTTTTTTTTCAACGTTTATTTATTTTTGGGACAGAGAGAGACAGAGCATGAACGGGGGAGGGGCAGAGAGAGAGGGAGACACAGAATCGGAAACAGTCTCCAGGCTCTGAGCCATCAGCCCAGAGCCTGACGCGGGGCTCGAACTCACGGACCGCGAGATCGTGACCTGGCTGAAGTCGGACGCTTAACCGACTGCGCCACCCAGGCGCCCCATTAGTATAATGTTTTAAAAAAGTGTTTATCTCCCCTCTCAATTACTAAGACTACCACCAAAGAAAACCCAGAAAGTAAGTGTTGGTAAGGATGTGAAGAAATTAGAACCCTGGAGCACTATTGGTGGGAATGTAAAATGCAGTCACTATGAAAACCAGTATGGTGGTTCCTCAAAAATTGAAAATAGAATTACTATATGATCCAGCAACTCTACACCGGGGTATATGCCCCAAAGAGTTGAAAGCAGTTTTCAAAGAGTTATTTGTATAACCATGTTCATAGAAGCAGTATTATTCACAGTAGCCAAAAAGGTGGAAGCAATCCAAGTGCCCACTGATGGATGAATGGATAAATAACATATGCTATGTACCTACAATGTAGTATCATTCAGCCTTAACAAGGAAGGAAATTCTGACACCTGCTACAACATGGATGTAACTTGAGGACATTATGCTAAGTGAAACAAATGCTAAGTATTTGTCTTCCAAATACTTGATTACACTTAATATAAGGTACCTAGAATAGTCAGAGTCAAAGAGACTCAAAGTAGATACTTGCCAGGAGCTGAGAGGAGGGAGAAATGGGGAGTTGCTTAATGGGTATAGAGTTTCAGTTTTGCAAGATGAAAACAATTTTGGAGATTGTGTGCACAACCATGTGAATATACTTAGCAAAACTGAACTTTACACTTCATAATGGTTAAGATGGTAAATTTTATTTCATGTACATTTCAACACAATTCTTAAAAATTCAGTGTATTCAGGAAGAGAGATAAGGGATAAAAGGAAACCATGCATAAAGCCTGAAGAAGACTAGTAGACATTTTAAAGGATGTGGCAGGATTACTTAGGATGCTTAAGGTGGTATGTAGACCACAGAAGAAAAAGGAGAATACACTTAGAATAAAAGCAAGAAATAGGTTATGCTTTGTTAAAAAATAAAAAGTTTATCTAGTTAGAGACCTACATTGAACTATTTATGGGCAAAATGACATGATTTGCTGAACTTGCTCTAAATGCTTTAGATACTTTAAATGCTCTAAATAGCACACACAAAAAAAGTAGTGGGAATATAGATGAAAGAATAGCAGGATGCCGATAACCACTAAGGGTGGGTCATGGGCACCGGTGGATTCATTATTATATTCTACTTTTGTTTATGTTTGAATTTTTCACAACTTGGCTTTTTAAAAATGGAAGCGTCCATTATTAAAAGTGAATGTTGCAGGGCACCTGGGTGGCTCAGTTGGTTAAGTGTCCGACTTCAGCTCAGATCATGATCTCACTGTTCAGAGCAGGACAGAGCCTGCTTCAGATCCTCTGTTTCCCTCTCTCTGCCCCTCCCCTGCTTGCGCTTTCTCTCTCTCAAAAATAAACATTAAAAAAAATTTAAAAGTGAATGCTGCTATATTTTGAGAAAGTGAGAAAGAGGGTAGTCATTAGAATTATGTCCCTGAGGAAATTGATGGGTACGAGTTCTAGGGCACCACTGATACCTGGGAGAGAAGCATTTGGACTTCATTTTTAAAAATTTCAATATCCCCCAAAAGAGAGAATAGTATAAGAAACCCTCTTAAATCCATCACTCAGCTTCAATAACTGGATTTCCTTTTGCTGTTAGGATTGATCAGTATTTAGAGTCCATCGATGGCACTAGACGAAATGTTTATAGGCAGCTAATAATATGAATCTGTGCAGGGAAATCATGTTCTGAGGAAACAGAAATGATGCCTGGAATACCATGACTCACTTCTGGGTGTTGGTGGTCCAGCTAAATAGAAGACCGGATACTGTGTTTGTTTACCAAATTCGAAGAAATAATTTGGATATAAACCTGTCTGCCAGGATTTATTATGAATTTACTCCTTCCCTACTCTTCTCAGTCAGCTGAATCTCTGTATTTGTACCATAGCTCATCAGTAAATATGAACTCTTCCAGAACTGAAGTCTGCCTAGATCTCTCACTATTCTCTGACAGAATTCATCTCATTTCCCACTTGGTAAGTTCAGTAAGGGGGAAGGACAGAATTCCTTCTGTAATAAACAGATAATGAAGCTAGGAATTTAGAGGAAAATGTACAGCTCTAAATGTATATATTGTAAAGAAAGGGGCAACAGAAAAGAATTAAAGACAAGTCCCTCTGAAATGACTTCAGTAAAAAAAAAAAAATTGTAGAGTTTTTATTCGTATGTCATCAAGATTTATGAGGACATATGCCTGTAAGATAATGTAATCAGTAAGTGATGAGCCTCTCGGCTCAGCTCAGGAAAGGCTGAATGAGGCTGAAAAACATAATTTTTAGTAGCTGTGGAGGTGGGGGGGCACTGAAAAAAAATCTCCCTTTTTCAACAAAATTCCATGAAGACTACCTGTCTCCACTCTCTCTCCTATTTTAAAATATACTTTAATTAGATTTGTGCTTCTGTCATTCTACTGAAATTTCTCTGATCAAGATCCTGAATAATACTTCCATGTTGTAAAACCCAAAAGTAAATCTACTTCATTTATCAGAAGCATCAGACTGAGCTGATTATTGCCTCCTCTTTGATACACTTTCTTACTTAGCTTCCAGGACAACACATCCTCTTGGTTTTCCTCCTAGCCCACAAGGTGCTCCTTACGCTTCTTTTGTTGGTTCTTTTCTTTTTCTGATCCATCAGTACTGGAATTCTTAAGGATTTCCTCCTTAACCCTCTTCTATTATCTGTACTCATTTAGAAGTCTTGTCTAGGTTCACACCCTAAAGTACTATCTTTATCTGAAAATTCCCAAATGTACATCTAGCCCAGACCTCTTCCCTGAACTCGACTCCTATCCAACTGCTTAGTTAGGACCTGTATTTCAGTGTCTGAAAGGCATTTCAAAACCAAGTCTAAACTGAATTGCTGCTCTGCCCTCAGTCTTTGCCGTCTCAGCAGAGAATAACTCTACCCAGCTTGTTGCCCTGGAAACTAAAACCCTGGTAGTTCAACAGTTGTAAACAACTGTGAAACCCATCACCACAATCAAGACCTAGAAAATAACCCTAAAAGATTCCTTGTGTTCCTTTCCAGTCCGTTCTTGCCTTCATCTCCTTCTCTATCCCTTCTTCCTCCAGGAAACCCTTATCTGTTTTTTTTGTTTTTGTTTTTTTTTTTTGTCTCTGTGAGTTACTTTGCATTTCATATACATGAGATTTCATATAGCATTTACTTTTCTGTATCTGTCTTGTACTTAACACAATGATTCTGAGATTCATTCATGTCATGTGTATCAGTTCATTACTTTTTTATTCTATAGTATGGAAAGGACACCAATAACAAGGGGGTATTGGGAATAAGGCAATTAGGTTTTTTTTTCAAAGCTATATTAAACTGAAATAATTTTTTTTCTGTAATAGACTCATATAGAAATTAAGCAAATATTTTTCAGAATCAGGAATAAAATGGCTATTAATCCTGTTTATAAAAGCAGTTCTCATAATCCAAACTTCATAGGATTTATTAATGATACAGTGAAAACAACCTTTGTATTTATTAAAATCTGAAACAATAAGAAAAAACCCAAAACACCTCCTCTTGGGATCCTTGTCTTCTCAGTCCAACTGGGAATTTGTGTGCTCATAGGACACTTGAAGGATGTCACTTTGAAACAGTTTCCATACAAATCAGTGCTCTTGGGCTGAATTATTTCCTGGATTGACTTCTCACCAGTTTCTACCAATTGTCTTTGTTGGTCTTTGCTGAGCCTGTGAATCTTATTTTGGGGGCTGAAAGAAATTGGGTACTCAGATTTCAGTGTCAACCACGAGCTATCTAATCAAGAGTAATGTAATGTATATTACACCTCAGAGTATGTCAAGGATTCTTACAGCTATTACCTTACTTGGAGATCTTACCAGTCCTATGATATAGGCAGGATGGCCAATGTTATCCCTATCTTACATCAGAGAGGGAATATTAGGGAATCAGAATGGTTAAACTATTTTCTTAAGATCATGCGCTAATAAGAGGGAAGGGCAGGTCTAGAATTCACATCTTGTAACTCGAACCCTTTACTTTCTCCTATTTTGATACATCATTTGATTGCTTTCCATAGATATGATAACTAATATATTTTTAAAAATTGTTTTAGTTTGATCAATTCTAGATCCAAGTACAGGTGTGCCTAAAGATGGTATCTTACCTAATTTTATAAGTTTTGGGGCAGGAGAGTCTACATATTTCTACAGAACCCATTATGCTAAGTAGAAACCAAGTTCTTAGGAGAGTTGAGGAAGGAAGAAAGTGCAGACCATGTTTCCTCTGTTGGATATATTCAGTCTATCCTCAGATACTTACTCCTCCACTGCTTAGATGGTTGTTCATGTCACTGTTTCTAACTTGCCAAGGGGACTGGTGATATAATTATTCCTGGCTTAGACAAAACTACACAGTTTATCTGTTATCCCTGAATTCACTTTCTATTCTTTTTCCAGTTTTTTGGTGCTAGTATTATATGTGTTTTAGGTACGAGTATCAAAAAATAGGTGGCCAGTGCTCCAACTGCTATTACAGATAGTAACACATTTGATAGTCATCCATTGTAAACTGTTAAATAATTACCTTATGCCAGAAATGTTTCTTTTCAAAAAGAGAAACTCAGATAATGCAATGATAAATGCAGACAAATAAATGTCTAATTGTAGATTTTAAGGCATCCAATGGGGACAGTTTGGGAATACTGAAATCTCACAACGCTTCAAAATGCATCATGTAAACACTGCTACGTACAACACTGGCCTAGTCACAGATACTATGGAGAATATAAGGAGACTTCAATTAGCAATTGTTATAAAAAAGTTACTTTTACCTGTTGCTTTAACTCAAAATCAAAATCACAGAAGCCAGAGGGAAAGGAGTAATGTAGTCAGGTGGAAGAAATCAAGTATAGTTCTCCTACCTTACATATCTTTTTAGAAGCCAAGAAGGAGCTCGTGCGGGTATTTTCACTAAAAAAGAGAGTATACCATAAAATTTCTAAATGGAGATTTAAAAAAAATTTTTTTTAACATTTATTCATCTTTGAGAGACAGAGAGAGACAGAGCGTGAGTGGGGGACGAGCAGAGAGAGAGGGAGACATAGAATCTGAAGCAGGCTCCAGGCTCTGAGTTGTCAGCACAGAGCCCGATGCGGGACTTGAATTCACGGACTGCGAGATCATGACCTGAGCCGAAGTCAGATGCTTAACCCACCGAGCCACCCAGGGGCCCCATAAATGGAGATTTTTTTAGAGATTAACAAAACTTGTTTTTACTTCTTGACAATTACCTCATTCATACATTTAATGGCTAGCTTAACTGAGCTTATTTTCAATTAATCTGCCATTGTTTCATCCAGACATGAAGTATACCTGTACATATTTCCCCTAGAAGCCTTTAAACTCTTTCAAGAGAATAGTAGACAGTAGAAATACCTATCCAATAATTGTCAAACAATTCAGAATTGAATATATATATTTACATTTATATAAACATCTATGAAGGATGTTTGTCTACATGTATAGTAGACAGCCAACCTAGGACACAGCCATCCCAGACCCCCCCCCCCCCCCGCAAAAAAAAAAGTATAGTATGTAATAGGTAGCTATACATCACATATATTATGATTTTAACAGTAAAATATAAAATAGGTATTTAAAATTAATATAACATTCTATATTTCCTTTTCTGATATATAAACACTATTAAGCAAAAACAATTGGAGCAGTTAACAGTGGCAATTAGTAATTTATGGAAGAAATTAAGCAAATAGTATGTGTGATAATAATATATTAATATCTTTGTTTCTAATACAGATTTTAACTCCTTGTTGGATATTTAAATTTTATAAGCCATATTATTGTGTATTCTTAAGACACATAAATATTGACTTTTAAAAGTTGAAGGTAAATATAATGAGGCTAATAGATATTTCCTATATTTAATAAAAATTAACAATGATATGGTTATGTCCCATGATAAAATATTTTTGCATTTTGTATTTCCTTTTCTGATAATACTCTCTGAACTCCCTGCAGCCTTTAGGACATCCCTCTTTTCTTCTGTGTAGTGGTAACACTGAACACATTCAAAGTCAAGTTCTCTCTCACTTGCAGGTCTCTTATCAAGCCCACTTTACACTGGTCCCTGGTGGCAGTCCAGTGCAATGACATCAAATTAGATAATCCCGTCAACAGAGGAGTTTGAACATGGAATACGATTTTACTTACTAGCAACAGCAGGTTTTTCAACTTGTAAGGAATTAGTTTCCAGCCCTTCAAAAATGTCCATCCACTTATTATCTAGTAGACTAGCTTTTTGGCATTCAGGCCGTTTGCATCTTTAAATTCATCATGTAGGTTCTGCATGTCTGGATTGTTCATTGTTGTTAGACACTGAAGCACACTGGATGTCACCATAAGTTAAACTTGGGGAAAATGTGTACCTGTTTTTTTTTTTTTTTAATTTTACTTAAACATTTTTTAAAATTTTATTTAAATTCAAGTTAGTTAACATATAGTGTAATGATGATTTCAGGAGTAGAATTTAGCATTCATCACTTCCATATAACACCCAGTGCTCATCCCAACAAGTGCCCTCAAATGCCCATCACCCATTTAGTCTATCCCTCCACTCCCCTCCCCATCAGCAACCCTCACTTTATTCTCTGTATTAGAGTCTCTTATGGTTTGCCTCCCTCTCTGTTTTTATCTTATTTTTCCTTCCCTTCCCCTATGTTCATCTGTTTTATTACATTTCCACGAGTAAAATCATATACTTATCTTTCTCTGACTTACTTTGCTTAGCATAATACCCTCTAGTTCCATCCATGTTGTTGCAAATGGCAAGATTTCATTCTTCTTGATCGCTGAGTAATATTCCATTGTATGTATATTCCACATCTTCTTTATCCATTCATCAGTTGATGGACATTTGGACTCTTTTCATAATTTAACTATTGTTGATAGTGCTGCTACAAACATTGGGGTGCATGTGCCCCTTTGAATCAGAACTTTTGTATCCTTGTATACCTGGTAGTGCAATTGCTGGGTCGTAGGGTAGTTCTATTTTTAATTTTTTGAGGAACCTCCATACTGTTTTCCAGAGTGGCCGCACCAGTTTGCATTCCAACCAGCAGGGAAAAAGTGTTCCCCTTTCTATGCATCCTCACCAACATCTGTTGATTCCTGAGTTACTAATTTTAGCCATTCTGATAGGTGTGAGGTGGTATCTCATTGTGGTTTTGATTTGTATTTCCCTGATGATGAGTGATGTTGAGCATCTTTTCATGTGTCTGTTAGCCATCTGGATGTCTTCTTTGGAAAAGCGTTCATGTCTTTTGCCCATTTCTTCACTGGATTATTAGTTTTTTGGGTGTTGAATTTGATATTTATTTTGGGGGGGGGGCAGAAACCAGGGGAAGGGCAGAGAGAGGTGGAGAGAGAGAATCCCAAACAGGCTCCGTGCTCTCAGTGCAGAGTTTGACTTGGGGCTTGATTCCATGAACCATGAGATCATGACCTGAGCCAAAATCAAGACTTGAATGTCTAACTGAGTGAGCCACCCAGGCACCTGCAGGGAAAATGTTTTTAAAGCACAGGGGTAATCTGAACTTAAACTGAAGGTGGATTTCAAATAAATTAGTTTTCATGGCTGTTTCATTTGGCTGCCCCTTCTGGTGACACCTTTGAGTTTTGAGTCAGTCTTCTTTCCCCCCAAATGTCATCCCCCCCCCCCCACTGTTTGAGTTTTTGTCACAATCTACACACAATACCAAATAGCTCAGGTGTAGTGAATCCTTTTCTACAGTCCTTGGTACTTCTATAAAGATCATCAAACAGTTTGAGAGAAAACAATGTAAATTATTTTACTGTAATGCTTTCCTATATTCTCACATTCAAACTACTTCCAAATTAGAGGACATTCTTCTCCCACATGTCAAAAATGTGGTTTATTGGCAGACCAACGTTTTGATATTTGACAACCATGATAGACATCTTGTAGGCACAGGTACAAGGAGGCTATCTTCTTGCATTCTATAAAGTTAAAAAATCTCGTTAAGTGTTTCTGCAAGTTTTGAGGAAATTAAAAAGTGACCCAAAACTTTCATTATGAAAGACTCAATATCACAGGATAGAAAATCACACTATTTTTTAGTATAAGGTGTGCAAGATATCTTAGAAGGTAAGATATTTTCATTTTCTTTGGTAAAAGTTTATAGATGGAATGAAAGTTGCCAAATTTTACCTTTTAACTGCCAAGCATGCAGATACATGAGCAAAGTATAGTTATATTTTGACAACACATTAACAATACAAATATTTATGTTTTCTGTGCCCCTGTTCTTTTTCCTCTCCTCCTGGTATTCCAATTATGTGTACTTTACATCTTTTAAAATTGTCCCACTGACCTTTGATATTCTTTGTTTTCCCCTTCCATGTTCCTCTTAGCATTTCAGTTTGGGGAGTTGGTCTTACCTATCTTCAAGCTCACTGATTCTTTCCTTGACCACTTCCAGTCCACTACTGATGAGGCCATCAAAGGCATTTCTCATTTTTGTTAGTGTTTTTGGTTTTTAGCATTTCATTTAGATTCTTTCTTAAATGCTTCCAGATCTTTGCTTATATTGCCCATCTGTTCTTACATATTGGTTACTTTTCCCATTAGAGCTCTTAACATTAATCATAGTTGTCTTTTTAAAAATTGTATTTAAGTCCAGTATAATTAACCTACAGTGTTATATTAGTATCATGTGTACAATAGTAATTCAACAATTCTATACATTACTAAGTACTCCTCATAAGTGTAATCTTAATCCCCTTTACTTATATCGCCCATCCCCCCCCTACATTCTATAACCATCAGTTCTTTATATTTAAGAATCTTTTTTTAAATGTCTTTTCTTTGTTCATTTGTTTCTTAGGTTGAACATATTAGTGAAATCATATAGTATTTGTCTTTCTCTGACTTATTTCACTTATACTCTCCATCTCCATCCATGTTGTTGCAAATGGCAAGATTTGCCACACACACACACACACACACACACACACACACACACACACACCCCATATCTTCTTTATCCATTCATCTATTGATGGATGTTTGGGCTGCTTCCATATCTTGCCGATTAAAAATAATGCTTCAATAAACATAGGGGTGCTGTATAGATCTTTTTGAATTAGTGTTTTCATATTCTTTGGGTAAATACCCAGTAGTGGAATTACTGGAGCATATGGTAATTCTGGTTTTCATTTTTGAATCTCCACACTGTTTTCCACAGTGGCTGCACTGGTTTGCATTCCCACCAGCAGTGCACAAGGGTTCCCCTTTCTCCACATCCTTGCCAATACCTGTTGTTTCTCATATTGTTGATTTTAGCCATTCTGACATATGACGGGATAGCTCACTGTGGTTTTGACTTGCATTTCCCTGATGATGAGTGATATTGAGCATCTTTTCATGTGTCTGTTGGCCATCTATATGTCTTTGTTGGAGAAATGTCTGTTCATGTCTTCTACCCATTTTTTAATTGAATATTTGTTTTGTGGGTTGAGTTGTATCAGTTCTTTATACTTTATATATTTTGGATACTAACCTTTTATTGGATATGCCACTTGAAAATACCTTCTCCCATTCAGGTTATCTTTTAGTTTTGTGGATTGTTTCCTTTGCTGTGCAAAAGCTTTTTATTTTGATGTATTAATAGTTTATTTTTGCTTTTGTTTCCCTTGCCTCAGGAGACATATCTAGAAAAATGTTGCCATGGCCAATGTCTTTCTTGGTGTCGACTTTCATAATGTAGACTTTTTATGGTTTCAGTTCTCACATTTAAGTCTATGTTTTCTTAGTGTAGACTTTTTATGGTTTCGGTTCTCACATGTTTTCTTAGTGTAGACTTTTTATGCTCTCTTAGTTTAGAATTTTTATGGTTTCAGTTTTCACATTTAAGTCCTTAATCCATTTAGAGTTTATTTTTCTGTATGGTGTAAGAAAGTGGTACGGTTTCATTCTTTTGCATGCAGCTATCCGGTTTTCCCAGAACCATTGGTTGAAGAGACTGCCTTTTTCTCATTGCATAGTCTTACCTCCTTTGTTGAAGATTAATTGCCCAAATATTAGAGGGTTTATTTCAGGGTTCTCTATTCTGTTCTATTGATTTATGTGTTTATTCTTGTGCCAGTCATACTGTTTTATTACTATAGCTTTGTAGTATATCTTGAAATCTGGAATTGTGATACCTTTACTTTTGTTCTTCTTTTTCAAGATTGCTTTGGCTTTTCAGGGTCTTTTGTGGTTCCACACAAATTTTGGTGTTACTTGTTCTAGTTCTATAAAAAAATGCTGTTAGTATTTTGATAGGGATTGTATTAAGTCTGTGGATTGCTTTGGGTAGTATAGACATTTTAACCATATTTGTTCTCCCAGTCCATGATCATGGAGTATCTTTCCATTTGTGTCATCTTCAGTTTTTTCCATCAGTGTTGTATAGTTTTCAGAGTACAGGTCTTTCACCTCAATTATGTTTATTCCTAGATATTTTATTATTTTTGGTGAAATTGTAAATGGGATTGTTTTAATTTCTGTTGCTTCATTATTAGTGTGTAGAAAGGCAACACATTTCTGTGTATTGATTTTGTATCCTGTGGCCTTATTGAATTCATTAATCAGTTTTAGTAGTTCTTTTGTGGAGTCTTGAGGGTTTTCTATGTATAGTAATATGTCATCTGCAAATGATGAAAGCTTACTTCTTCCTTATAAACTTGGATGCTTTTATTTCTTTTTGTTGTCTGACTGTTGTGGCTAGGACTGCCAGTACTATGTTGAATAAAAGTGGTGAAATGGATGTCCTTGTCTTGTTCCTGACCTTAGGGGAAAATCTCTCAGTTTTTAAACAATGAGTATGATGTTAGCTGTGGGTTTTTAAATACATGACCTTTATTATGTTGAGGTATGTTCCCTCTAAACCTACTTTGTTGAGGTCTTTTATCATGAATGGATGTTGTGCTTTGTCAAATGATATTTCTGCATCTATTGAAATGATCATATAGTTTTTATCCTTTCTCTTATTTATGTATCACATTGATTAATCTGTGAAAACTGAACCGCCCTTGCATTCCAGGAATAAATCTCACTTGACTGTGGTGAATGATTTTCTAAATGTATTGTTGGATTTGGCTTGCCAGTATTTTATCAAGGATTTCCGTATGTGTGTTTATTAGACATATTGGCCTGTAATTCTCTTCTTTTGTAGCGTATTTACTTGGTTTTGGTATCAGTTTAACACTGGCTGCATAGAACGCATTTGGAAGCTTTCCTTCCTTTCTATATATATATATATTTTTTTTTTTTTTTTTTTTTTTTTTTTTTTTTGGAACAGTTTGAGATGAGTCAGTACTAACTCTTCTTTAAATGTTTGTTAGAATTTACCTGTGAAACCATCTGGTCCTGGAATTTGTTGGGAGTCTTTTGAATACTGATTCAATTTCACTGCTTATAATCAATCTGTTCAAATTTTCTATTTCTTCCCGATTCAGTTTTGGGAAGTTATAGGTTTCTAGGAATTGATGTATCTCTTCTAGGTTGTTCAATTGGTGGGCATATAATTTTTCATTATATTGTCTTATATGTCTTTGTATTTTCTGAAGTATAAGTTGTTATTTCTCCTCTTTCATTTCTGATTTTGTTTGAGTCCTCTCTCTCTTTTGATGAGAATACTGGCTAAAGTATTCTCAATTTTGTTGATCTCAAAGAACCAGCTCCTGGTTACACTGATCTATTCTGTTATTTTAGATTCTATTTTATTTCTTCTCTAATGTTTATTATTAATCTTTCCTTCTACTGGTTTTGGGTTTGGTTTTGTTATTCTTTCTAGTTCCTTTAGATGTAAGGTTAGATTATGTGAGATTTTTCTTGCTTCTTGAGGTAGGCCTATATTGCTATAAACTTCTCTCTTAGAACAGCTTTTGCTGAATCCCAAAGATTTTGGAAAATTGTGTTTTCATATTCATTTGTCTCCATATAATTAGAAAACTTTTTTTTTAATTTTTTTTTATTTTAGAGAGGGAGAGTGAGTGAGCAGGCTGGGAGAGGGGCAGAGGCAGAGAGAGAGAATCCCAAGCAGGCTTCCTGCTCAGCATGAAGTCTGATGCAGGGCTCGATCCCACAACCTGATGTGAAATCAAGAACTGGACGTTTAACCGACCAAGCCATCCAGATGCCCCTGTATCCATATATTTTTTTGATTTCCTTTTTGATTTCTTGGCTGACCCATTCATTGTTTAGTAGCATGTTATTTAAGTTCCATGTATTTGTGTTCTTTCCAGATTTTTTTCCTGAGGGTGCTTTCTAGTTTCATAGCATTGTGTTTGGAAAAAATACATGGTATGACTTTAATCTTTTTATTTGTTGAGATTTGTTTTGTGGCCCAATATGTGATCTATTTTGGAGAATGTTCCACGTACACTCAAAAGAATATGTATTCTGTTGTTTTAGAATGGGATGTTCTGAATATATCTGTTAGATCCATCTGGGCCAATGTGTCATTCAAAGCCACTGTGTTTTTGTTGATTTTCTGTTTGGATGATCTACCACTGATATAAATTGGGTGTTCAGGTCCCCTACTATTATTGTATTACTATTGATTACTTTGTTACCAGCAGCTTTATGTATTTAGGTGCTGAATACCCATAGTTGTTATATCTTCTTGCTGGATTTTCCCTTTGATGATTACATAGTGTCCTTCTTTGACTCGTTACAATCTTTGTTTTAAAGTCTATTTTCTTCTGATATATGTATTGCTATCTCAGCTTTTTTCACTTAAATTTACATGATCAATGTTTTCTCATTCCTTCACTTTCAATGTGCATGTGTCTTTAGGTCTGAAACAAGTCTCTTGTAGGCAGCATACAGATGGGTCTTGCTTTTTCATCCATTCTTTTACCCTTGGAGCATTTACATTCAAAGTAATAATTGATGCTATTTTGTTACTTGTTTTATGGTTGATTGTGTAGTTCTTCTTTGTTCCTTTCTTCTCTTGTTCTCTTCCCTGATGGTTTGCTAGCTTTCTTTAGTAATATACCTGGATTCTGTTTTCTTTTTCTTTCTTTCTTTCTTTCTTTTTTTTTTTTTTTGCATATCTCTTACTGATTTTTTATTTGTGGTTACCATTAGTTTTGTATGTAAATCTTATGTATAGAACAGCCTATATTAAATTGATGGTTGCTTAATTTTGAACCCATTCTTTACTCCTCTCCCCTCATGTTAGACATATGGTATCATATTTTACATTTATTTAGTGAAGTCCTTGACTGACTTTTATAGTTATACTTAATTTTATTGCTTTTGTATTTCCTACTTTTCTCACGCCTGCTTTATGGTCTTTCCTTCCCCTCAAAGACTCCCTTTTAATATCTCTTCAAGGCTGGTTTTGTGGTCATGTATTCGTTTAACTTTTATTTGTCTGGGAAACTCTTCATCTCTCCATTATGGATGATAGCCTTGCTGGGTAAAGTATAACTGACTGCTAGAATATTATTTTTATCTTTCAGCACTTGAATATATTATGCTGCTCTCTTCTGGCCTTCAAAGTGTCTGCTGAAAAATCAGTTGATAACCTTATGGGGCTTCCTTTGTATGTAACTGTTTTCTCTTGTTGCTTTTAAAATTCTCTTGTTATCACTACTTTTTGCCATTTTAATTACTATGTGTCTTGGTGTGGACCTCCTTGGGCTGATTTTGTTGGGGTCTTTTGTGCCTCCTGTACTTGGATTTCTGTTTCCTTCCCCAGATTCAGGAACTTTTCAGCTATTTCTTCAAATACATTTTCTGCTCCCATTTCTCTCTCTTCTCCTTTTGGGATTCCCTATTAATGCAAATGTTATCATCCTTGATGGTGTCATTGAGTTCTTTTAGTCTAATTTCAGTTTCTATTATGTTTCTCTCTTGTTCAGCTTGATTGCTTTCCATTCTGTTTTGCAGGTCTCTGATCCATTCTTCTGCTTCCTCTAGTCTATTTATTCCAACTAGTGTATTTTTAATTTCAGCTGAGTTCTTCATCTCTGGTTGGTTTTCCATCTCTTTGTTGAGGGTATCACTGAGGTCCCTCCATGTTTTTCACAAGCCCAGTGAGTATCTTTGTGACCATTACTTTAAGTTCTCTATCAGGCATTTACTTACCTCCATTTTGTTTAGCTCTCTTGCTGTGATTTTGCCCTGTGCTTTCATTTGGAACATATTTCTCTGAGCCTATTATATCTACGTGTTAGGAGTCAGCTGCATCTCCTGCTCTTAAAAGTAGTGGCCTATCAAGAAGGGGCTCTGTAGTGCCCTACAGTGCAGTGTCCCTTGTTCACCAGAACCTGGTGCTTGAGGGGTATCTATTTGTGCACCCTACTGTTGTGGTTGAGCCACTTCTGCCTCCAGTCTAGTCACCTGCTTTGGCTCTCTTTGCCTGTTGTGGGTAGAGTTTCATCCCCATGTTTCTGGTGTGCCAGTGGAGGCTGCCTTGGGCTTGAGTTGGAGTCAGACAAGGCAACTGCCAGAGATACTGTAGTACAAAACTGCTGGGCATTTTCTCTGTGTTGTCCTCTGAGAAGCTTTGGCTGGTGGATGGGCCCTTGTTGTCAGACTACATGTCTGCCCCCAGCACACTGCTAGGGCTGCAGTTGGACTGGTGTATATGCTTATTTTCCAGTCTCCCCTGGGTAGGGGTCACTTTGGAGTGGTGCTGGTCTCTGTCATGACTGCATGTATCCTTTCAGGCCGGTAGCACTGCTTTAGGTGGGTTCCTGTCAATACTGTATTAGAGGAGAATGCAGGGGCAGTTCATGTGGTGTTAGCAAGGTTTGTGCAGGTCTGCTGTGGGAGACAGTCTAGAGCTAATGTCTGGTTAGAGGGCTGTGTTTGGAGGAGGATGTGGGGGTGGGGCACACCATTAGCAAGTTATGTAGTGAGTGTTGGCACTATACTGTTTCCCACAGGTGTCCATGTGTCTAGGCTGGGAGGTGGGGAAAGGAAATGGCACCCACCAACTCTTTTATTCTCGGAGAAGTCTCCCAAAGATCTCTGCCCCTCTAGCACATGCTCTGAGATGAGTAAACAAATCTCCCTCCTGTATACCCCAAGCGTTTTTCAAACTGGTACTTTTATGCTGTATCTCAGTGAGGCTCTTGTGCTGTCTCTTTCAGGGTGTGGACTGAGTTTCCTATTGCCCTCCTGGCTCTGCCAGAGCTGAGTCAACTGATTTTTAAAGTTCCAGGTATTAAGCTCTGCTGATGATAAGAACTTGCAAAATTATGCCCCTCTTGTTTTTTTGCAGCTTCTCCAGGCCTGGGGTGCTTGGTGTGAGGGTCTGGTACTCTCTCCTTTCCACATTCGTGGCATTCCTCCCTATAGCAAACAGTACCACCCATCTATTTAGCTCCTGACCTTGTCTCTGCCTTTCCTATCCTCTTTGATATGTCCTCTTCTCTACACTTAGCTATGGAGCATCTGTTCTGCGAATCTTTGGGTTGTTTTCTGGGTTATTTACACTGATGTGGGTGTTACCTAGTTATATCCATGAGATGAGGTGATCAGAGGGTCCTCCTACTCCACTATCTTCCCTGGAAGTCTACATTGTTTAATTTTCATATGTTAAAACAATCTTGCATTTCTGGGATAAATTCTATTTGGTCATTGGGCATAATCCTTTTAATATGTTGTGGGATTCAATTTGCTAGTATTTTGTCTTAATTCTTAATAGATTCAGATCTTGGTAAAGAAAAATGATTATATATTTGGCCCCTGGAATCCTAACAATTGCCTTCTTGAGAAACGTTGTCTCATACACCCCTGTCCTCAAACAACTCCTATGTAATCCTGTAACACAGCAAGTAGCATTTATCCCATTATATTTCTGCTGTCTCTTTACCTGTTTGTCACTTTCTGCTTCTTGAGAACAGACTATATTTCCCATTGTATCCTAGTATCTAGTACAATCTTTGACTAGTATAACTTGACACTTCTGGGAAGCAGATAGCCATCAGATCCTTAAAAAAACATGAACAAAGATGGAAAAGAGATTTTTTAACAAAGACTGATTATAAGAGAGTGTCTGAGACATAGAGGAATACTGTTAGGAAGGTTAAAATATCAAGTGAGTTAAGATATGAATAAATATTTGGCACAAGAATAGACATTCAGATCAATGGAACAGAATAGAGAACCCAGAAATGGACCCACAAACATATGGCCAACTCATCTTTGACAAAGCAGGAAAGAACATCCAATGGAATAAAGATAGTCTCTTCAGCAAGTGGTGCTGGGAAAACTGGACAGCGACATGCAGAAGAATGAACCTGGACCACTTTCTTACACCATATACAAAAATAAATTCAAAATGGATGAAAGACCTCAATGTAAGACAGGAAGCCATCAAAATCCTCGAGGAGAAAGCAGGCAAAAACCTCTCTGATCTCGGCTGCAGCAACTTCTTACTCAACACATCTCCGGAGGCAAGGGAAACAAAGTAAAAATGAACTACTGGGACCTCATCAAAATAAAAAGCTTCTGCACAGCGAAGGAAACAATCAGCAAAACTAAAATGGGAGAAGATATTTGCAAAGGACATATCAGATAAATGGAACATCTATAAGGAACTTGTCAAACTCAACACCCAAAAAAATAATCCAGTGAAGACATGGGCAAAAGACATGAATAGACACTTCTCCAAGGAAGACATCCAGATGGCCAACCGACCCATGAAAAAATGTTCAACATCACTCATCATCAGGGAAATACAAATCAAAACCACAATGAGATACCACCTCACCCCCGTGAGAACGGCTAACTTTAACAACTCAGGCAACAACAGATGTTGGCGAGGATGCGGAGAAAGAGGATCTCTCTTGCATTGTTGGTGGGAATGCAAGCTGGTGCAGCCACTCTGGAAAACAGTATGGACGTTCCTCAAAAAACTAAAAATAGAACTACCCTATGACCCAGTAATTGCTCTACTAGGCATTTATCCACGGGATAAGGTGTGCTGTTTTGAAGGGACACATGCACCCCGATGTTTATAGCAGCACTATCAACAATAGCCAAAGTATGGAAAGAGCCCAAATGTCCATCAATGGATGAATGGATAAAGAAGATGTGGTATATAGATATATGTATATATACAATGGAGTATTACTCGGCAATCAAAAAGAATGAAATCTTGTCATTTGCAACTACGTGGATGGAACTAGAGGGTATTATGCTAAGTGAAATTAGAGAAAGACAAAAATCATATGCCTTCACTCATATGAGGACTTTAAGAGACAAAACAGATGAACATAAGGGAAGAGAAACAAAAATATAAAAACAGGGCGGGGGACAAAACAGAAGAGACTCAAAAATATGGAGAATAAACTGAGGGTTGCTGGAGAGGTTGTGGGAGGGGGGATGGGCTAAATGGGTAAGGGGCACTAAGGAATCTACTCCTGAAATCTTTGTTTCACTATATGCTAATTTGGATGTAAATTTTAAAAAATAAAAAATAAAATAAAAAAAATATTAAAAAAGAAGATATGAATAAATATTGACAACAAGCTGTAAATTTTAATCTGGGTGCCTGGGTGGCTCAATCAATTTACCCTCTGACTCCTGATTGCGGTTCAGGTCATGATCTCACGGTTCGTGGGTTTGAGCCCTGCGTTGGGCTCTGCGCTGACAGCGTGGAGCCTGCTTTGGATTCTCTTTCTCTATCCCTCTCTCTCTGCCTCTCCCCTGCTCACTTTCTCTCTCAAAATAAGTAAACTTCAAAAAACTTATAAAAAAGATGTAAATTTTACTTAGCTATATTCAGAATGAAAAATCTATCACAATTTTTAAATCTGACCTGCTGGGATTATTTTAATGATAATCATCCTGAGTGTTGACAAAGAGCAGAATCCCTCAGCTTTTAAGTTGCTTCTGTCTTTTCTATCAAATAGAGTTTTCTTTTCTCTAGAAAGAGGAGACTAAATATTGGTAAGAGATGACGGAAGTCAAAAGGCTTCGAATGGGTTATTTCCAGTCCCAGACATATTACATCTCAAGTAAGGAAAAAATTTACACATAAGATCACAAAACCACTGACAACAATTTTTTTTTTTTTAAGAATTCAAGGAAGGTACTCTCTGTTCTTGCTAAATGTCTAACTTGTCACTTAAGACTGCATCATAATTTAAGTATCAATTTCTTCAAAAAAACATGCCCTGAGATTTCTAGGCTGGATCTGATCCTCTTCTCTGAACAATCTGAGCAATTTGTGCAAATCATTATGACTTTATCTAACTCTTATTGTAATAAACTGTATATGAGTCTTACTAAAATTTGATACTCCTTCAGTGATGAGTAGCTAATGTAGTTGAAGAGAGGGAGAATTAAGTTTCAAGCATAGGAGATGGCATGAGGAAAGGCAAAAAGGTAAGACTGATTTTGAGGTTACAAGAAGATTATCTTTCCTGAAGTCTAAAGTAAAAGGCAGGGGCGCCTGGGTGGCTCAGTCGGTTAAGCATCCGAGTTCGGCTCAGGTCATGATCTCGCCGTCTGTGAGTTCGAGCCCCTCGTCAGGCTCTGTGCTGACCGCTCAGAGCCTGGAGCCTGTTTCGGATTCTGTGTCTCCCTCTCTCTCTGACCCTCCCCCGTTCATGCTCTGTCTCTCTCTGTCTCAAAAATAAATAAACGTTAAAAAAAAATTTTTAAAGTAAAAGGCAGAGAATGGCAAGGGGTAAAACTGGAGCGGTAGTCAGGAGCCAGTTCATTGCAGTTCTTGTACATCATGTTGTAGAATCTGGTTTCTGCGCGGTAGCTAGTGGTTGTCAGAAAGTCTTTTCCTTGGGGCGCCTGCGTGGCTCAGTTGGTTGAGCGTCCGACTTCGGCTCAGGTCATGACCTCACAGTTTGTGAGTTCGAGCCCCGCATCAGGCTCTGTGCTGCTTGCTTAGAGCCTGGAGCCTGCTTCAGATTCTGTGTCTCCTTCTCTCTCTGCCCCTCCCCTGCTCACGCTTTGTCTCACTCTGTTTCTCAAAAATAAATCAATGTAAAAAAATTAAAAAAAAATCTTTTCCTTTTGAATTAACAACATTATCAAAAGAAAGAAAGCTAGTCAGGATGAGTAAGGGTTGGATGGGCTAGGTCCTAACTATTTGGCCTTTTGCCATCTCTCATTTATAGTCTCCTAAGTGGTGAGTCGCAATGTATGGTGTGCTAATTGCCAACATCAGAATTATCTGAAGTGCCTTATAAAAAATGTAGATTCAGGGGCTGACAACAAAGACCAGCTCAGAATCAGAAGCTGGGGTTTCCATAAGCTCCCCAGGTAATTCTCATGTACATTAAAATTTTAAAGCCAAACATTCTATAAGACAACTGGCCCATGATCTTCAAAAATGCCAGGGCTATGAATGAGAAAGAAAAGCTGAGTGGCTATTCCAAATTGAAAGAGAATAAAGGTATGTGACCTTTAAATGCAATTTGTGATCCTGAATCAGCGAGAATTTTTGCTCTAAAGGATGTTACTGCTACATTTGGCAAAATTTAACTGTAGTATATAAAATAGTATTGCATCAAAATTGAATTTCTTGATTTTAATGTAAGACACCGTTCTTGTTCTTGGAAAATATGTATTGAAATTGTTTAGGAATAAACATGTCTATAAAAAATGGGTTGGGGAAATATAGGTAGATACAGTTCTTCATACTATTCTTGAAATTATTTTGAAATTAAAAGTTAAAAAAAAAATGGGCGCCTTGATGGTGTAGGCAGTTAAGTGTCTGACTTTGGCTCAGGTCATGATCTCACAGTTTGTGAGTTCAAGCCCTGCATCGGGCTCTGCACTGACAGTGCGGAGCCTGCTTGGGATTCTCTCTCCCTCTCTCGCTGCCCCTCCCCGACTTGTGCTCTCTCTCTCTCTCAAAATAAATAGATACACTTTAAAAAAATTAAAAAGAGAAAGCCTAGCGGCACCTGGGTGGCTCAGTCGGTTGGGCATCCGACTTCAGCTCAGGTCATGATCTCACAGTCTGTGAGTTTGAGCCCTGCGTCGGGCTCTGTGCTGACAGCTCAGAGCCTGGAGGCTGCTTCGGATTCTGTGTCTCCCTCTCTCTCTGCTCCCCCCCTGCTCATGCTCTCTCTCTCAGAAAAAAAAAAGAAAAAAACATTTTAAAAAATTAAAAAAAAAAGAAAGCCAAAAAAAAAAAAATTTAAGTCTTAGGAATGTGCCAACTTCAACCACTCTTAGGAAACTGGTATTACTGAAAGGCTTTACATACTAGTTTTACATCATCTGATTGGTGTTTTTGATCACTTTTATGGTAGTAAGAAAGACGGAATTAGGATGACAATATTGGTGGCAAGAAAGCCAATTAGAAATCTCCTTGTAAACAGGTGATGAGTGAAAAGAATGATGACATAATAGGAGATACAGAGATTATGAGGTAAAATCAGTTGGATTCAGTGGCTGGATCTGAGGGATGGAAATGAAAGGAAAAAAAAGACTGTCATGTTTCTAGGTTAAAACGGGTGGTTTTGTATCTAATACTGTGAGCAAGGTTACAGAGAATATAGGAGGAACGGCATTTAGTGTGGAATTAGATGAATTTGAATTTGGATATGTGGGACATCTCTGTGGAGATGTTTAGGAGAGAGTTAAATACAAGAGTTTAAAGCTCTGACAAGAGGTCAAATGTATATAGAGATATGTCCATCTGTATACGCACACAAATATATATAGCAAGTACAATGACATGACACACTTAAGATCGAGAGTTCATGAAAGGCTAAATCTAAGATGATTTAATTTAACAGGAATAAATTTAAGACCCAATAAATAAATAAATTTGGTTCAATAAACATTGAATCAAAATGCCAATTGAAGAAGTAGAAAATGGAGGAGACAACACTGAGCAGCAGCAAACTTTATACGTTTGAGTGTATATAAATGCAATTTATCAATGTTTTAGGATAGTTTCCAAAAGAACAGATGCAACCTTAGACTGCATTAATGGGAATCTAGGGTGTAGAAAGAAGCAAATGAAAGTGATGATTTGTTGTATACTCATTAACTGGCGTCTACAGTGCTGTGTTCAGTTTCAGTCAAGCTTGAACAGTGACAGAGTGACAGGAAAGAAAAACATCATGTGGTAAAGGACTTGAATCATGCTGTATTATGGATGGCTGAAAGAAATGGAAGGAAAGTTTCAAGGAAATAAATGATTGCTTAAAAAAATACTTAACATCTACTATGTGGAAGAGACTGCATTTTTCAAGGAGAATCAGGGAAAATCCTTGAAATATTTACCTTTAAGGTTACTTCACTCTTCGTTTTGTGTAATTAAAGAGGTGGATGAAATTTATAGGGACACATGTTTTTAGCTTAACAGAAAAAGGATGTTCTCAATGCTATAGCTCTCAAGCAACAGAATGAACTGTACAATTGGGTAAACTACTTGTCACCAAGTGTCCTCACTCAAAGGTTGGATGAGGCTGGATACTGTAATGAATAGGTAAGACTAGAGGACTCTCAAGGTTTCTGTCTTTAGGATTCAATGTGATGGGAATGAAGAGATTAGATAATGAGATGAATATTCTTTTTGTATTTTGAACAGATAAATTACAAGGAATCAAATAGACATGTAATGAATTTCTACTGGCTTCCCTTACAAATTGCTTGGGCTTGAGAGAAAAATAAAAATTTGAGGTCATAATTTCTGGGAAGGCGAATTGCTTCTTGGCTATCCATTTTGAAGATAAGCTAGTTACTTACATGTAGATTTTGATCAGACATACATGGTTTAAAAAGCTCACATGAAGATTCATTACTGCCTCTATTCCTATTTTACTCACCTAAACCTTGATTAGGGAATGGTCTTCTGAAATAATCAAATATACTGTCATCTGATACATCAGGGTTTGTAGCTAGAAAAGATGATAAAAGATCATTTGTAGCATGAAAATAATTTGAGTCTTTTACACTTCATATTTTTTATCTTTTTCTAAACAAAAAGGCTAGAAGATAATGTAAAGAGCTTAGCTCAATTAGCACAGTTCTCAAATATTATGAATTTTTGTTACCTTTTTGCTTTTTATTGTTAAAGTATAAAAAAATGTCCATACTCTTTAGGTCAGCAATTCCTTTCTAGGAATCTAGTATAAATAAATAACAATATACACAAATATGGAGTTTTAAGGTCTTTGTTATTGTTTGTAATAGAAAAAAATGTAAGCAAAAATGTTTAACAAATACAATGGAATACTTTGCCACCACTTAGTAACATGTAAAGAAGTTTATAATATACTTCAATTTTCTTTTTTTTTTTTTTTTTTTTTTTTTAAATAAGGTTTTTTTTTTTTTTTTTCAACGTTTATTTATTTTTGGGACAGAGAGAGACAGAGCATGAACGGGGGAGGGGCAGAGAGAGAGGGAGACACAGAATCAGAAACAGGCTCCAGGCTCTGAGCCGTCAGCCCAGAGCCTGAGGCGGGGCTCGAACTCACGGACCGCGAGATCGTGACCTGGCTGAAGTCGGACGCTTAACCGACTGCGCCACCCAGGCGCCCCTATACTTCAATTTTCAATGAAAATGTAGATTGCAAAACAACATGAACATTCTGTGATTAATAGTATGTGCACAGATGTAGAAAAAGATCTAAAGTATTCTAAAGTGTGCTTTTCAGTTCTAATTTTTGATATTAAATTTTCAACAGAGGAATACATTATATATAAAAAGTGATTTGCTTGGGGGGCGTCTGGGTGGTGCAGTTGGTTGGACATCCGACTTCAGCTCAGGTCATGATCTCATTGTTCGTGAGTTCGAGCCCCGCGTTTGGCTCTGTGCTGACAGCTCAGAGCCTGGCGCCTCCTTCGGATTCTGTGTCTCCCCCTCTGTGTGCCCCTCTCCCCCATTTATACTCTGTCTCTCTCTCTTTCTCTCTCTCTCAAAAACAAAGATTAGAAAAAAATTAAAAAAAAAGTGATTTGCTTGGATGATCACTATGAGAAAGAGTAGTTAATTTAAAGTTCAAATCAATTAACCACATTAGTTATAATAGAATTCTCCCCTTTCCTTGGTGTGGTTCTTATTTCCATTTCTATTTCTAGTTAGCTTGCTAGATCATAAACTAAATGGATATATATACACATGTATGTATGTGTGTGTGTGTATGTGTGTGTATATATGTGTGTGTGTGTGTGTGTGTGTATATATATATATATATATATATATATATACACACATATATTTTAATTAGGTCATCTCAAATAGAGTCAAATTCATATCCAACTTAGCAGATTCTAGTAAAAGCAAATGGTCCATAATTTTATTTCCCTCCTGGGATCATCCTCTATTAAATTATGAAATGAGAGGAACAAGATGGTTTTTAAAACAAAATCCCTATATTCTGTTTGGGGAAAAATCTCTCATATCAGAGAGATCCCTCAAGTACATGGCCCACTCACTCCAACCTTCTGTTCTTTGCGCTTTCTTGGAGCCCTGTCTAGACTACTGGCATTACCCTTGTAACACTGCACTTCGTTTATTTACTTGTTTTTCTCCCCCTATTAAAGATGGGCTCCTGGGGGTAAGAAATGGTAATAGTATACTACTTAATGTCCCTAGCACCAAGCACAGTGGTAACCTCAAAGCTGTGGCACGAAAAGTGTTGAATAAATGCATTAATTGGCTAGAGAGAGTACAAGCAGAACATTACCTTTCACATCAGAATTTGATTGTTTGTGTCTTTGCACTAAATGTCCTTTATCACAAACCTAATGGAACACAGAACCAGAAGGAAAACAATATGTTATAAACATGAAAAGGAAGTATATTTCCTGTATCATCTTTGGTATAGTAGTTTTCAACATTTCTCATTTTATCCTCATAGGTTTAGAATGGGCAAAAATACCTCTTAAAACAGAGCCTTCTAATACCTTTCATAACACTACTTTTCTCCTGCAACAATGAGTAGAAGAAAATACTGATATGGTTATTTTGGCACTAAAGAGAGTTACAAATCTTTTTCACTTCATAAGAATTTATTTACAATGAGAGACAAAAAATGGATGGTTATAATCTCACTTATTTAAATAAAAATAAAGATTTAGGAAGATAATATGAAATGAGTGAAAATATATAAAATTGTATGAAAAATGTATAATTGATTACAAAACTGTGCTTATATAAAAAAGACGAAAAATATTTTGTAGAAGTCCATAGTAAGGAAGAGCATACACATATTGTTTTCTACCTTGAAAAAGGAGTTGCCAATAATGACCAGGTACACTAAATGAGACACAAAACACTACAGAATTGTAACAGCTAATCTTGAATAGTCTACAAATCATGTAACCATGAAAACACTTTAAACTTTTGTTTAAAAAGTTTCCAAACTTTTGTTTCTGCATCTGTGGTATGTGGATATTATAAAGAGCTTTCTGAACGAGCATTAGAAAGGGGAAAAAAACCCTGAGGACATCAATATTTTTTTGCCAACCTGTTATCCGTATCAACTCATGATGAAAAGTGGACTATGGAGTAGTTAAAAACTAAAATCTCCCTTTTTTGTAGATAAAATTGGCAGCAAAAAAAAAAAAAATGATAGAATCATAAAAATGAGAGGAAAGTATAAAAATAAAAACTTGATTACTGAAGGCAGAGAGAAAGGAAATATTCTAGAAAAAATTACACAAAGTTAAAAGCAATACTATATAATCAGAATTTGGAGAGACAAGATGTGAAATTAGGCTAGAGAAATTCACTTGTGGTAAGACTTGATTCGATGAACTCCATGTTATTTTTAGCCCTCTTCCCTTCGTTGAAATGATGCTATAAGCCATTATAAACTATTCCATTCATCCTATAGAAAATCACCAGGCCAGTGTCCTTCCTTATGAACATGATCTCCCAATTCTAACCACAGTAATCTATAATTGTTTTTGCTTAAGTCTTCTGAATCAATTATTGAGAATGTCCAGGTACAAAATATAGTTACCTAAAATACTTTAAAAATAACTTACAAATATTGTTTTCAGGATGTATGGATATCTTACAATTAAGAAATAATTCAGAGCATGAATTTAGGTTGTCCTTGGGCATTAAACTCAGTTAAGATGACACTGTTCACTCTTTTTGCCAAAGACTGTTAAAATAAATTTCAAGATTAATGGCTAAGAACTCCTATTAGTTTATAAGAGCACTTATGTATGCAGCTTTTCAAATAACCAAATGATGATTGTTTTCCATCTGGAAAATCCAACATTAAATACAGATTATGATTTCATAACAATCTTGAAGCTCTAATCAACCAGGGGGAAAATACATAAATATTTTAATGTAAAGGAATTTACTATATTTTGCCTGAAATATAGCTTGGGTAGAGGAGAAAAGCCACTATGTGGAGATGTTTATGAAAAGTAAATATGTGTCTGACAAAATCTACATACAAAACAATAAAAAAACAATCTCCCAAACAAAATCTACTTCGGTTATTGGGTTCTGCAACTGACTTAACACATTGAGATCAATTAGAGGGTTTGTTTACCAAAAACTTTTTTATAATCTTGGCCCTCTCCCAAGCATACTCACATTGCTTAGATTGCACAATTTACAAACAAGAAATCAGATACCAATATAAAAATATGCGATATTACATAACAATGTGCTTTAAAGACTAGAATTAAAAATTTATGAGGAATACACACAAATGAGTGTGTGCATCCTGATAAAATCTGAATAATTGCTGTGGACTAGATCAACATCAGTTTTATGGTGTCAATATAGTATCATGATACATGCAAGATGTTAACAATGGAGAAGTCAAGGATGCAGCAGACCTCCTACACATATTTCAAATAAAAAGTTCTTAAAAACTATCTGTTTTTGTCTGATTCTCCCCAAAGGCAAAATTTCTGACCTGTCTCTGGAGCTGGTGGTGGGGACAATGGCACTCTTCTCTCAGTGACACCCACTTTAGGAGTTGAGCTGTACGTGGAAAGAGGGCAGCAGTCTCAGGTCTTCTCTATTTGCCTCTAGTGTGATATCACCATTTCACAAGCTAAGGTAAGGGTGATTAGGGCCAAAATATTCTGGGTAATGTGGCACCCCAGGCAGAATCTCTGTCTCCTGAATGGAGCATGGGTAGAAGAAGGGAGCCCCCACCTCTTGGCTGCACTCACTCCGAACTTAGCCCCAGCAACAGGTAGCTGGAGGCGGGATAAGAACTACTGATGCCCTGCCCCTTTTGGGAAGACAGCCCTCTGGCTGGCACGAGTGGAGAGAGGGGGTTCTGTGTTCTTGGCTGTGCTGGTCTGGGGTGGAGATTCAGTCTCACTGAACTGGGAGGGGGAGGAAGGAATCTTGCTTCAATTGCCACAAGCTCTTACTGTTTTCTTTTTACCAAATTTTAGGAAATTTTCACAAATAGATGTTTTTCATTTGCTATCTGCCCTTAGGGCAATGGTTGTGTTGTTTGTTTTTAGTATCACCAATTTTTGTTACGTGAATGAATTTGCAGAGCTTCTCATGCTGTTATGGTAGAAGTCAATCTCCCAGCACCATCTATTCTTACACTCTTGTATTGCCATTTAATTTTTCTTAATTTATCTCTTCTAGTTATCCTAGATGTATCTTTGTAAGATACCTCAAATACTTTTCAGAGTAAAGTAAGTAAAAGTGAAATTTATAGCACCTATTAATAAAATCCACTTCTCATCTGTCAAGGTTCTCTTATATTTTTATAAACAGCAAATAACATAAGCAAAGTTTTAATCACTAACATTTCCCAGGGCAAAAATTTGGGGATAGAAAGTGTAACAGGAAACAACTTGCCATTCTCTTGCAACCATTTTTCAAAAACTGTTAAAAACCAGGTCAGTGAATACCTCTGGTTCTTCTCTGGTGTTTTGATTACTTGCTATGGTAGAATTTCTTTCCTTCTTTGTTTTCAAGTGTTTTTTCTTGTTTTTTAGCTAAGTAAAAGAATCATACTTGAAATCAATATTTAATCAACACACCAAAGACAGTATATATGTGGACATAAAGCTATCTTGAGACTTCCACTTCTAGGAAGATAAAGTACTTCTTCTATCCCTCCCACTAAGTACAACTGAAAATCCTGGGTATTCTACACAAAATAAGCATAAGAGGCCCTAAAAAGCAGAAAGAAGAAGGTAGACTGGTGAGGGACTTCAGGAGCAGAGGACAGAAGAATAGTGAGTAATTCCTATGTTTTGTTTTTACTTACATATCCCAGCTTTAGAGCCAGAGAAGCCATCAACCCAGAAGTGCCAATGAGTGAAGAAATAATGGATGAAAATTTGATGAAACTTCCCAAATGTGATGAAAGATACGATGTAAACATCCAAGAAGCTCAATGAGCTCCAAGTAAGATGAACTCAAAAACCCACAATGAAACACATTGTAATTAATCTAAGAGAAAGAGAGAATCTTGAAAGTAGCAAGAGAAAAAAATTGTTACATGGAAGAATCCTCAATAAGATTATTAGCAGATTTCTCATCAGAAACTGGAGGCCAGAAGACCATAAACCAATACATTCAAAGTGCTTTTAAAAAGTGGCATTATTGTCCTTCAAAAGTTAGGAAGAAATTAAGACATTCCCAGATAAACAAAAGCTGAAAGAGTTCATGACCACTAGACACATCCTGTAAGAAATGCTCAAGAGAGTCCTACAAGGTGAAAAGACACTGGAAACTAACTTGAATCTGTAGGGAGAATAAAGATCTGAACAGAGGCAATTATAAAAGCTAGCATATCACTGTAGCAATGGTTTTAAAGAGCACTTTTTGTTTTCCAATACATTTAAAGAAAAACAAAGCAGTTAATAATACAGTTTCATCCTGTTGTGATCAGAGAAGATACTCTGTAAGACAGCTAGCTTTTAAAATCTTACTTATTAAGACTTACTTACTTATTAAGACTCACTATTAACAATTATATAGCAACAAATTAGATAATATAGATAAAATGGACAAATTCCTAGAAACACAAAACCTACCAAGACTATATCACAAAGAAATAGAAAATATGAACAGACCTATAACTGATAATGAATCAGCAATAAAAACATCTCCCAACCACAAACTGTAGACGTGATGGCTTCACAGGAGAATTCTACCAAACATTTAAAGAACTAACATCAGTACTTCTCAAACCTTTCTAAAAAACTCAAGAGTAGGGAACACTTCCTAACTCATTCTATGAGGCCAGCATTATCCTGATACCCAAAGCCATACAGACACTACAAGAACAAAAAAATTTATAGATCAGCATGTCTTATGAACATTAATGCAAAAAATCCTCAACAAAATACTAGCAAATAAAAATCAGCAGCATATTAAAAGGATTGTACACAATGACCAAATAGGATTTATTCCTGGAATGTAAGGATGGTTCAACATAACCAATTGATCAGAATGTAAGGATGGTTCAAACGTAAGAAACTAATGAACGTAAAACACCACATCAACATAATAAAGGAAAAGACCTCACATGAACATCTCAATTGATGCAGAAAAGGCATCTGACAAAATTCAACACCTTTTCATGATTAAAAAACCCAACAGACAAGGCATAGAAGGAAACCACCTCAACACAATAAAAAAAACTATAGCTGACATGTTTGATGGTGAAATGCTGAAAGCATTTCCTTTAAGATCAGGAACAAGTAAGGATGTCTGTTTTCATCACTTCTATTCAACACAATACTGGAAATTATAGCCAGAGCAACTAAGCACAAAAATGAAATAGAAGGTATCCAAATGGGAAAGAAGTAAAACGATCTCTGTAGATGATATGATCTTATATTTTAAAAACTCTAAAGAGTCCACAAAAAACCTGTTTGAACTAATAAATTAAGTCAGCAATACAGCAAGATACAAAGTTACCACACAAAAATCAACTGCATTTTTATACACAATTAGAGAACAACTTGAAAAGGAAATTACAAAAGCAATTCCATGTACAATAGCATCAAAAAGAATAAAATACTTAGGAATTAACCAAGAAGGTGAAAGAAAACTTCATCTTCTTGTACAAAAAAACTACAGTGACTACAAAACATTGTTGAAAGGAATTAAAGAAGACATAAGTACATGAAAGCATATCTCTTATTCATGAAATGTAAGTCCTAATATTATTAAAATATCAATATTACCCAAAGCAATCTATGGATTCAATGCAATCCCTATCAAAATCCCAATGACTTTTCTTTTTTGCAGAAATAGAAAAATCCATCCCAATATTCAAAGGATCCCAAATAGCCAAAATAATCGGGGGGGGGGGGAGGGTAGCGGTGGGGAAGGAACAAAATTGGAGGGTTCATACTTTGATTTCAAAATTTACTACAAGGCTACAGTAATCAAAACAGTGTGGCATTGGCATAAAGATAGCCATATAGACCAAAGAAAAAGAATAGAGAGCCAATAAAGAAATCCTTGCATACAGTCAAATGATTTTTGACAGGGGTGTCAAGACCATTCAATGGGTGAAGGACAGTCTTTTTAACACATGATGCTCAGAAAATTGTATCTCCACTTGCAAAAGAATGGGGCCTTTACCTTATACCAAACACAAAAATTAACTCAAAATAGATCAAGGACCTAAATGTAAGACCCAAAAGGATAACACTTTTAGAAGAAAACAGGACAAAACTTCACAACACTGGATTTGGCAATGACTTATTGGATATGATACTAAAGGCTAAAAGCCAATAAGGGCAGTACTGAGGTCTTCAGCCCAACAGCTTTTGAAGAACAGCTTTTGAATTTTGTCAACAATCATGTAAGTGAGCTTAAAAGTGGATCTTTTCTCAGTCAAGTCTTCAGATGAGACCACCTGACCAACACCTTCATTGCAGCCTTTTGAGAGACCTCAGACAGAAGCACATAGTGAAGCCACTCCTGAGTCCCTGTCTCATGGAAATGGCATGAAAATAAGTATCTGTTGTTTTGGGCAACTGCTTGGGGAAATTTGTTGCTCAGCAATAGAAAACTAATACAACATCCATCTTACTCCATTTCAGCTGCTATAACAAAATACCACAGACTGTGTGGCTAAAAAGAACAGGAATTTATTCCTCCTAGTTCTTCAGGCTGGAAGGTAGAGGTCAATGTGCCAGTATGGTCAGGTGAGCACTCTCTTTTGAGCTGCCAACCTCTCGTTTGTATCCTCATATGGTAGAAGGGGCTAGGCATCTCTCTGGAGCTCTTTTAATAAGGCACTAATCCAGAGGGCTCTGCCCCATGACCTAATCACTTCCCAAAGGGCCCACCTTCCAGGACCATCATATTGGGCATTATAATTTCAACATAATGAGTTTGGGGAAGATAGAATTATTCAGACAAAGCATTCTGTCCCTAAGCCCTCCAAATTCAGGTCCTTCTCACATGCAAAATACATTTATTCCATCCCATTCCATTCCAACAAGTTAAAGGTTTCCAAAATACAGTGATGGGACAGACATAGGACAGACATTCCCAAAGGGAGAAACAGAAAAGGATGGAGTGCTGGGTTGCCAGTAAGGACATAGAAAAATCTAGCAAGGCAAATTCAACAAGATCTTAGAGCTCAAGAATAATCCTCTCTGGTTCAATGGACTGCCTTCTGGACCTACTGGAGTGGCAACATCACCCGTACGGCTTGGCAGGGTGCTGCTAATGCCTGGCTCTCTGCTAGGGCACTGCCCACAATGTAGGTCATGGCTCGAGGCAGCTTGCCTTCATGGCCTCTGTTAGAGGCTGTTTATCCTGCTGAAATCCAGGTGGTAGTGGCCCTGATGATCTCTTAGTTACCTCTGAGGCCATTTTTCCCCCTTGTCTTGAAGAAGAGTGCATGTTCACAAATAGATTTATGGTACCGTACTGTAAAATTCAGGCAGTCTGACAGCCTTCCTTCATTCTGTCCTGTCTCCAACCCCTTCAGTTCAAGCTGGCAGTCTTCCTAATGGGGTGGTTGATTAGTTCTGTGGTTCATACCCACACTAATCTCCTTATCATACAGTTGATCCCCACCACTCTTACTCTTCTTTTCTGAACACACGTTCCTATTGTTTTGTAACATGGGTAGGCTGAGAATTTTTTAAATCTTCACCTTCTGGTTCCTTTTCGCTTAACAATTCCTTCTTCATTTCTCTCTCCTTGTTTTCTACTATAAGCAGTCAGGAGGAATCAAGCTGCTCTTCAACACCTTACAAAGAAACTTTTTCAGCTAAATTTCCAATTTTATCACTCACAAGTTCTACCTTCCATGAAACGCTATAGAACACAAACTCAATACAGCCAAATCCTTTACCATTTTATAGTAAGGATTAAATTTTCTCTACTGGTCAGTAACATGTTCGTTTCTGTCTGAGATCTCATGAAAATCACCCTTAATATTCAGATTCCTACCAACGTCCTATACACAATTAGTTGTGTGTGTTTAAGATGGAAACTTGCTCTACAGCTCCCCTTTTTTCTTTCTGAGTCCTTACCAGAATCATCTTGAGAAGTCCCTTCATGGCAATATCAGCATTTTCTAACATGCACTTCAAAACTCTGCCAGACTCTACCAGTTATCCAGTTCCAAAGCCACTTCCACAGTTTTAGGTATTAGTTACAATAGCACCCCACACTCGGTACTAAGAGAGTAGTGTCTTAGTTTGTCTTAGTCACTTCCTAACACCATCACATTGATGGTTAGGGTTTCAACATGTGTAGTATTTGGTGGGGACATAAGCAGTCCATAACACCACCTGAACTTCCTTCTCCTCCTCCCACTCTATATTCCTCCTTAGGCACTTATCACATATTAGGCACATCATATATTTTACTTATCATTATTTTTTATTTCTACCCACTAGAATATAAGCTATGAAAGAGAAGGATTTTTGTCTCATTTTTTGTTCACTGCTCTATCCCCAGCACACAGTTGAAGCTCAATATATAGTTGTTAAATAAATGAATAAATGAACACTGGATTTGCAGGCATGTGATGTATGTGATGCATGTGATGTATGTCTCATCAGCAAGTGGTTAATTTGTATTAACAAGTTGTTAACAAGTGGCTTTTGAGAAGTAATCTCTCTGGATCTTTAAAGTAAGAGTGTTAAAAATCCTAAGGTTAGGGGCGCCTGGGTGGCGCAGTCGGTTAAGCGTCCGACTTCAGCCAGGTCACGATCTCGCGGTCCGGGAGTTCGAGCCCCGCGTCGGGCTCTGGGCTGATGGCTCAGAGCCTGGAGCCTGTTTCCGATTCTGTGTCTCCCTCTCTCTCTGCCCCTCCCCCGTTCATGCTCTGTCTCTCTCTGTCCCAAAAATAAATAAACGTTGAAAAAAAAAATTAAAAAAAAATCCTAAGGTTAGAAAATTCTATGATTTGATATGTTACATAATCAGAAAATAACAATTACTGTTACACAATAATTACACAGCTGCAAGCATTTTTTTTTTTGCCTGATTATTAGTCATAATGAGAAGAGTACCTATTTAGTATATCCATACCATAGGCAGAAGTTTTCAATCATACCTGAGAAGTTAATTTGAGAAGGTAAGTCTGAGACTCATTGGATTCTGAACTGTCAGAGCCTCGGCTACTAAAAAAAAAATAACTTTGATATAGTAATTATTTTAATTATTATATTTATAATTATATTTTATATTTACAAGTAACTTATTAATTATATATTATAAATATTAAAACAATAATATTTTGGTGGCATTTTAAAATTTCAACTGTTATTTTTATTAAACTGTTATCTTATTGGAACGGTAGAAATGGTTCTAATTATAAGAATAATTAGAGGTTTACAGGGGCACCTGGGTGGCTCAGTTGGTTAAGTGTCTGGCTTCCACTCAGGTCATGATCTCACGGTTCGTGAGTTCAAGCCCTGCGTCGGGCTCTGTGCTGACAGCTCAGAGCCTGAGCCTGCTTTGGATTCTGTGTCTCCCTCTCTTTCTGCCCCTCCCCCACTCACGCTCTGTCTCTGTCTCTCTCCCTCTCTCCTCTACCTATAGGTGGGATTTTCAGTTGAGACTGATAATTTTATATCCTACAGTTATTATTAAGGGCATAGTAAAACACAAGTTATATTACATTCACTATCTTGACTTACCTAGACTCTAGATCCAATGCAATTTCTTTCAGAGAAGTATCTGAATCCTCAAGGACTTTTTCCAAATTTATATGTTTTTCCATCTCTTCCAATTCTTTCAGGCACTGATAGTACTAGGGGAAAATGATAACTTAATTATAAATTAACTTTATTTCCTAATTAAACTAATTGAATATTTATAGATACCTGGCACAGCAACTATGAGGACATCAAGTACCAAAAACCCCAAACACTGTTGGGATAGTAAAAGAAACACACTGCTATAGGCCGTTAGTTAGATTATGTTATCTGATAAAGTGGAGTTTGAAGCATTACCAAATGGACTTTGCTTACCTTGGTTCGGTCTGGGTCACAATAGTCCAAAAGAGAATCACAAAAATGATACCCCATCGACTCCAAGTCTTTTGTGTTGAAATGAGTACCTCGTTTATTACCTAAAACATCAATAAGTTTAACCACCATTTGTCCTTAACAGGCAGGCTTACGTTCTGTGTTTTCACAGAGTATAAATAAAACCTCTGGTCAGATTCCATCTCCTGTCCTTTGGATTTGCTTCTCCAGGGCAAGTCATTTAACAGCTTATTGCTTTCCTTCATTCCCTCTCCACATCTGGATCAAAGCTGACTTAACACATAGTAGGCTATGTTGTAGGGCTGAAGAATATTTAATAAGATCATATGGAATACTTGGTTATCAGTTATAAACATGCTCATAATCACTTAGAGAAAAACTTGGGTAAATATTTTAATGTTTTCATCATCATAGATACCATTATATCAGTTTCAAGGTGCTTTAAAGACCAGAAATACATGTGTGGGTTTCTAGCACTTTCCTTTGAGTCAATAAATTTTCTAAAAACATAACCATTATCTTAATATGGAATATTCTAAGGGTAAACCAAAAGATTTCTTAAATGTAACTACAGAGCACAATTTTAAAAACATTTTTAAAAAATATTTATTTTTGAGGAGAGACAGCACAAGAGGGGGAGGGACACAGATTCTGAAGCAGGCTCCAGGCTCTGAGCTGTCAGCACAGAGCCTGATGCAGGCAAGGTTTGAACTCACTTGAACTCACGCAGGATCATGACCTGAGCCAAAGTCAGATGCTTAACTGACTGAGCCACCCAGGTGCCCCCACACACTTTTATTTTTAAAGGAAACAAGTGCTTCCATTAAAATATAAATTGACCCCCCAAGGAACCCCCAACAAACCCAGTCTATTTTGACTTGCAGATAGCAAATCCACTAAAGACATGTCTATCCTGATGTTTTAAGTATGAACATTGCTTTTTCTTGCAATCAGGAGTCATCTATAAGGACTCTTTCTTAAAAACATAACAAAAAAAATAAAAAATTAGTTCATGAAATAACCAATTAGGGATGTTATCTATATGCTAAAACTCCCTTTTCTAAACAAAGGGAAAATGATGAGATGGAGATGCATATAGTGGTAGTTTGTTAATTCATCCTGTTTAGAGAATTGATTGGACACCAGCATGTTTCTAAGTAGGAAGAAAGTGCTCACTATCAAACTGTCTACACTATTAATCTTATGTTAAAAACGACTCTTTGGTTTGAAGCTCTGACAGCCATGAATGAGAACACTTAGTCTTACCCAGGGTAGATCCACAAAAAGTAGCCTCCATGGTGAAGCTGTTCTTGATTCCCATTTTCCACATTACCACCCTTCCTGTTCCCTCTTTGCTCTTCTGAACATTAAACTTGCAAGCTGAGAATGAAAACTAAAAATAAGCAAAAAAAAAAAAAAAAAAAAAAAAGAGAGAAAAGTGTGTTTTTCTGAGTACAATGTCTTTCTCAGAACTAGGATTGAAAAGGAGGAAGTAGTGCAAAAGCAGTAATTCTCTCTAAAGTTTCACGGGCTTTTATTTCCTAAGGATGACATATTTACATTTCTGAGAACTACAGATTTGAATGCTGGTAATAAATTTTACTTTTAATCTATATAAAACATATACCTTCAAAACCTATTAATTCTTGATACTGTTGGGATAAGATCTTATACTTTAAAAAACTTATAGGAAAGGGCTTAAATATGTTTAGAAATAACGATTAATGTAGATTAAAAAAAATTTTTTTAATGTTTATTTTTGAGAAAGCCAAGAGTGTGAACAAGGAGAGGGGCAGAGATGGGGTGTGGGGAGGGGGAGAATCCAAAGCAAGCTCCAGGCTCTGAGCTGTGAGCACAGAGCCTGATGTGGGGCTCAAACCCACAAAGTCACGAGACCATGACCTGATCCCAAGTCAGAGGCTCAACTGACTGAACCACCGAAGTGTCCCTGATTAATGTAGATTTTTTTGAATAGAATAAGGATGCTTTATTTTCACAAGATCGATCACTGGAAAGCTGTCCTAAAAGACTGTTATATCTATAAAATGTTTTAGTACAAAAAAAAAGTTTTTGTAATTTTATTTTTTATTTATGATAAAAGTGACTTGTGTTCCATTCTGAGTTAAACACATGTAGAGATCTGTGTAAGCACTACTACAATCAGGATATAGGTCAATTCCATCACCTCTAAAATTCTCCCTTGTATCATTCCTTTACAGTCACAAGTATTTAATTTATTCTGAAGCTACAGTAAATGATACCATTTTCAGTTGCAGTTTCCAAGTGTCTGGTGTGAGTCTATAGAAATGTAACTGGTTTTTGTGGGTGGACCTTGTCATGTAGGACATTGCTGAACTCACTTATTCGAGGACTTTTTTTGTGGACTGCTTCGGATTTTCTATGAAGACAACTGTGTCATCTTTATTACTTGTTCCTTTCCAAAGTGTCTGCCTTTTATTTCTCTCTTGCCTTTCAGCACTTAGAACCTCCAGTATAAGGCTGAATTGAAGGGGTTAAGGCTGGCTATGCCGGCCTTGTTCCCGACCTTATGAGGAAACTAGTCTTTTACCATTAAGGTGGAAGGATAAGGCACATTTTTTCCTTCACATTTCAAATTAAACATTCCCCACAGTTGCTTTTTTATGGTCCATTGTATAAACCAGGCAAAATAAATAAAAAAGCAGTTTACTAAGATGATCTATTCTGCAGTCTCACATGAGCAACATGTAATAAAAGAAAAGTTAAAAATCTTAAATGGGGGGCGCCTGGGTGGCTCAGTAGGTTAAACGGCCGGCTTTGACTCAGGTCATGATCTCATGGTCCGTGAGTTTGAGCCCCGCGTCGGGCTCTGTGCTGACAACTCACAGCCTGGAGCCTGTTTCAGATTCTGTGTCTCCCTCTCTCTGACCCTTCCCATTCATGCTGTCTCTCTCTGTCTCAAAAATAAATAAAGGTTAAAAAAGAAAAAAAATCTTAAAAAAAAAATCTTAAATGGTACTTACTTTATCTGGACAATTTTTGCTCAGCATAAGTGGAAAGATTTGTTGTTGTAAGTATAATGCTTTACATCTCTCACTACTGTCACAACCATACATGAAGATGTTCTCTTTCCTACTATGGCCATGAAGGTCACAATATAAAATAACCTCTCGTTTCTCCATTAATCTACCAAGGAAAAAAAGAACGAAGTTACTAAATTTTACCTCTGCATTTTTCTTCTCTGGGTGGAACTATGGATTTACAAGTCTAATACCCAAATAAACAGAATTTCTTATATCCTTGCTTTCGACTTCTTTCTCTTATCCATACTGCACATTGACAATTTTATTTTATTTTTATTTTTTTTTTATTTTTAAAAATACTTTTTTTTCAACGTTTATTTATTTTTGGGACAGAGAGAGACAGAGCATGAATGGGGGAGGGGCAGAGAGAGAGGGAGACACAGAATCGGAAACAGGCTCCAGGCTCTGAGCCATCAGCCCAGAGCCTGACGCGGGGCTCGAACTCACGGACCGTGAGATCGTGACCTGGCTGAAGTCGGACCCTTAACCGACTGCGCCACCCAGGCGCCCCGACAATTTTAAAACATCTCTAATAATTTCCTATTAACTATATACATATATAAAATGTGGATGTTTACCTTCCATTATAAGGATAAAATTTGCCTTCCACCCAAGACTCTCCAACAGGATCCCTCTGCTTTATTATTCTGGTTTTCCCTTGCACACAGAAAACAGCTCACTCCTAGCTTTGCCCATTAGCTTTGACAGAGATTCTTTCTGACTAGAACATCTTCTTTCTTCATCTCTGTATGTACAAATACTGCCCCTCAAGGCTGACTTCATGTCTCACTTCCTAATTAGTCAGGGTCATAGATTTTTCTTTTTTTTGAATTCCTGTAGCACATAATATTGGTACCATTTACTTGACACTTACCTTGGAAATTTTTTATATTTTTGATATTTAATCTCCTTATGGGTAAGAAATGTTTCAAATCATCTAGAACAGTGCTATGTACACAAGTACCCAAATATTTGTTAAAAACTGAGTACCAGACAACTTGGGGCTGAAGCCAATTATTATACAACCCTTGATTAAAATGGTAAATATCTGGGGCGCCTGGGTGTTCAGTCAGTTGAGCGTCTGACTTCAGCTCAGGTCATGATCTCGCAGTCCGTGAGTTCGAGCCCTGCATCGGGCTCTGTGCTGACAGCTCAGAGCCTAGAGCCTGGAGCCTGCTTTGGATTCTGTGTCTCCCTCTCTCTCTGCCCCTCCCTTGCTCATGCTCTGCCTCTCTCTGTCTCAAAAATAAATACAAACATTAACAAAAATTTTAAAAAACGGTAAATATCATTTTGAGAAAAATGGCACTAAAGTTTGAATTTTTTTTCTGGTAAATTTTTAACAAATGAATTACTACACATTTCTTAGGAGCACAATCCTTGGCTTGTAAAACTTGCCATTCAATGAGTATTAAAGCTATAAAAAAATAAGCCCCCTCCAAACTGATGAAAAGAACTAATGAAGAGGCATTAAAAAGGTTAAAAAAAAAAAGTGGTGTTAAGATGGTAGGATGATGGGCATTTTTTGCCTCCTCTCCCCCATATTTCTAAACTTTATATAGTGTTCTATCACTTAAATAACCAAAATCACATATACTATTATATCTGGAAGGGTAAGTACCAAAATGTTAGTAATGAATGATACTTATAGTAATATGAAATATATTACTTTTATAACAAAAATATTAAAACCTAAAATCAAAACATAGCTTACATTAGCAACAATACTCCTTTAAACTATAGCGAAATCCCAAAGTAAAGTCTGTTACATGTATTAATTGGTTGCCCTTTTCTCATTTGGTGCCCAATAAATTCTAATGGAAAATGGAAGACTGACAGAAAGCCACTAAATGATCATTACAAGTTTTTAGATAACGAAGTAGATTATAAAACAAGAATATCAAGTTAGGGCCTTAAATATGAAATACACTAAACATTTTGAAATAAACATTTCCCCAGTTTAAATGACCTTTCAGTTTCTTATATGTAAGTTAAAACAAACTTTTAACTAATTCTCAAAGATATGTCATTACTTCTGAAGGGTCTAAATTTTACATGAATTTAAATCACTTGAGAAACATCTTGGATCTTTTTTCTTACCCACAGGTTAAGATATTCTAAGTAACGTATACTAAGTAACCTATACTAAAACTACTCTTATTCTCATATTCTTTAACTATACTAAATCTTAGATATATTTATAGCTGCTTGCCTTCCCACACATATGTGACTTCTTATTCTACTTACCTGCCTATGATCAATTGCATTGAGGTAGTTTTCCTTCTTGGAAGTCTTTCTGAAACTTACTGAGTAGATTCCTGCCTTAACCTTCTTACAAGGCAACCTGAGAAGAACTAAGACATTTAAAGTATTTTCTACAGAGACAAGCCAAAGGGCCTTGGCCTATAATCCATCTTGTGTTGGACCAGGGACCCTTTATGTCAAAGAGCACTAAGCAGATACTATAGATATTCTAATCAGCATCCTTTCTTAGGATTTTAAAAAAAAATTCTAGAATAATTTTAGATTACCCAAAAATTGGAAAAATAGGAGTGTTTCCATGTACTCCTCACCCAGTTTCCCCCGTTAACAAATTACTTAACCATGGTACAGTGTTCAAAATGAAGAAAGCAACATTGGTATACGACCAGTAACTACACTCCCAACCTTATTTGGATTTCACTGGTTTTGCCACGAATGTCTTTTCTGTCCCAGAATCCAATCAGGGTCATCACATTACTTAGCTCTCTTTTTATTGTTATCCCCAGGGGAAAAAGGACGTCATAGTTTATTATTTTTTTAATCACTTAATATTTCTCAGATAACTGCAGGGAATCCTGGAGACCACATCTGTGAGGGGTATGAAAACAGAGTTTTGAGTCCTTTTGGTGGGGATCTGCACCTTAGTCCCTTTGTGCCTAAGCAGATAAAAGGATTAACACGGAAGTGAAAGTTGATGCTGAACTGAGATAACTGGGGCCATCCTAAGCCTGTCAGCAGCTCTGATGGACTGGAGGTACCCTTGACATCCTCAGCCTTGAAACAGGGTTCTTGTACTTGCACTAGGGGCCCTAGCAAAGTGGGATAAGGATATAAACAGTCTCTGTAATGTACTTATTATTGTAAATATTTGAATAATCCTAAATAGTTTACCAAGAGTTTTTACATCTATATCTGATTCATTATCAATTTTTTCTTTTTATATTTGAGCTAACACTGAAAACACTTAGATCTTTCAGTGTTCTGTATTTTATTCTGGGTACTTTTTATAATTTTTTTAAATGTTTAATTGAGCATGAACAGGGGAGGGGCAGAGAGGGAGACACAGAATCTGAAGCAGGCTCCAGGCTGTCAGCACAGAGCCCCATGCGTGGCTTGAACTCACAGACCGTGAGATCATGACCCGAGCCGAAGTCAGATGCTTAACCGACTGAGCCACCCAGGCTCCCCATCTGGGCACTTTTTAAATAACACTCTCATTTAATCCTCCTGCCTATGAAGTAAGTATTATTATTACCACATCTATATACTTTATAGATGAGAAAACCAAACTTTAGATTTGTTTTTAAATTGCTCAAGGCCACACAGCAAATGGCATACCAGGATTCCAATCTGATATTGTAACGCCACTCCACACTCTTAACCAAAAAAGTCAAGAGGCTTTGGACTTGGAATGGGGTTCTCTGACTCCAGTAAATCTTTCTGCTCTAGCACATGCCTATTCTTGATTGTTATTAACTGAATCTATTAAAGAATTCACCCCTTCAACAAAAATTTAAATATTATGTGCATTTGCTGCTCTGGATTCTTTGGAAAATTTAAAGCTGTTCATTTCTTTTCCGGGGGAAATAAACACTATTATTCATCAAAATTGCAATAACTATGCAACCTGATAGTCAAAAGAGTACACTTATCATGATGAACACTGAGTAATGTATAGAACTGTTGAACGACTATATTGTACACCTAAACTAATATAATATTATATGTTAACTATACTAGAGTTAAAATACTTAATAAAAAAAAAGGCTCATCAAAGAGCAATGTATGATCAATATAGCGCCAGGAGGCCCTATGACATATAACTAATTTTCACATGTAAGAGATTCAAGCATCCCGAAGTAAACATCAGTGCTACCTTTAGCAAGAAACCAGATTTGGGATATGCAAATTTAACTATTAGTTTCACAAAGCCACTAAAATGTTCTAGAAATGTATTCATTATTTAAGAAAAGGATAGTGAATCCAGTGGCATAATGCCAGAAAGAAGAGTGGAAAGAGTGGAGAAAAAATTAAGTAGCTATAGTTAAACAATTAGTTAAACTATCTTAAGAAGCTAGGGTAAAATGAATGGGATTGTGGTAACCAAATTCTCACTTCCAAGTTTACTAAATAAGCAGAGAGGTAATTTGAGACTTATCTTACCTACGGATCATGTTCCGGGTATACCAAACAGAAGGAAATGATTCCTTTAGGACAGATGTATAGTTACGGTTTAAATCTTGTCCAGCTAAGGAACAACGATAATTTCCCACTATCACACCATCTGGATTCAGCATAGGTACCACCTTGAAGATGAAAGTGTCCCGAAGCAACTGTGCATCACTTGAGTCTCCTAAAATATAATCTAGGAAGCCTTTCATGATCCAAGAGCTGTTGGTTTCCCCTGGATGTACCCTTGCAGTCAAAATCACAGCCTTTCGCTTTCTTGAGTCAGCATTCTTCAAAGGAGTAGTGATCGTTAAAACATACACCATGTTTCTAGCAATTGTGTGGCACAGGACACGTATTTTACAAAACTTTGACCGTACTGAGTCATTATTGATACTAGACAAGTATTCTTGCAGGTTGGTGTAAGTATACGGATAGCAGTGAGCAAAGTAGCAGGTATCTTTGTTGTGTGGAAATTGAAACGTCCATGTAAGAGAGAAATAATGGCGCCCCTCTTGTCCCTGGTTGTTCCTATAATATTTGATTTGGTCTCCTATTCTCTGCCAGCCAATATTATGAGCCTTGGCCTCTTTTTCAGAATAAAACAGTGGGCGCATACCCCGACTGTAAAGACTAGCAGGCTTAGTGAAATTGATTATAGTGAATCTATAGACGATTCCTGCTTGAGTATTAGTGACTTGGAAATAGTACCACTGGGTGTGTTTATTTGTGAAGAGGTCAGGGCGCACAGTCAACTGGTATTCATATTCTGCCCTAATACATAAAAAGGAAAAAGAAACATGTAAAAATGACATTCAAATTTAAATTACATAAGGAAAATTATTTTACTTTTACCTATTCACTGAGAGCCTTTTTTCCTGAAACTATTTAGGCAGCATCCAACAGCAAGTAATTGTAAAAGATAAAAGTTTTGAAATGTTCTTACTGGATATGAAATTGCTTCTGTGCTAATTCTCTAAAGCCTTTTTATTTCTTTGTAATTCAAGAGAGCACATTAAAATGGGCATTTGATAAAAAAATTCTGTATTTTACCCCGATTACATTTCCTATAAAAGAAATGATTAAAGAGCTCTTAAAACTTAAAGTCCACTGTTTCTTTTTTTTTTTTTAACTTCAGATATATATTCCTTTTTCTACTAGATTCAAACTCTAGAGATCTGAAATACTATCATTGAGAAAAGTTTAAAACATATAAATTAATACAACCACATACATTAAAAAATTTGAAAACTTTTTAAGGACTGTTTTTGGTAACTATTTGCATCCCTCGTACTTAATCACGAAGGATACTTAAATAAAGGTAAAAATAATTTTACTGGCACATTTGTTTTACACACACACACACACACACACACACACAATCTTGCTGGGTTATTTGTGACTTTTCTTTGCCAAGTAACCTTCTCTTCTATCAGGACTATGTACTTACTGTGTATGTGTATGTGTTATAAATAGTGATTGAGAAATAGGTGAAATAAAGGATGCAAAACCAGAGCTGGTGAATCTAGGTCATGGGTTTATGATGGTTAATAGAGAACTGTATTATTCTCTGTATTTAAATATTTTCATAGTAAAAATTCTTTTAAAGAATGCTCTTGGATAGCATGCATGTTCCCAAACATATTTTATAGAACACTCATCTCAAACACTATTCCAGTAAAAAATTTGAGAAGCAGTGTGAGTGTATGTGTGTGTGTGTGTCTGACAGTTCATACTGGCATATTAAAAATGTACACTACAGAAATCTGCTTAAGTTCATAGTATCTGAATCCAGAATTTGAACCTTTCATACCCCCTTCACAATCTCTAATTGGCATCTATACTTCAAGGAATTACAGTTCATTAATGAATACTAAAACTTTAATGTACCTAATACAGAAAATAATAAATAGTTGAAGGTCCAGCTCCTCAAATAAAAATAATTAAAACCTACACTTTGACTACCTTCTGTAGATTTCCACTCTCAAACCTTGCTTCAAACATCAAAGTATTGTCATAGTTATCCACAGGTTGCTTCAGGGGTGTTCGGTTGCCCCCTACTCGGGAATACACAAAACAGGGCTCCTTGTAAGCTGATGACAGAAGAAGACCATAAAGGTATCAAGCCATGTCTAAAGTACACAGATTATTCTGCACAGAGTTTGGAGCCACAGTATAACTGAAGTGTCACTAAGGATTTAAAATTTTAAAGTAATTTGACACTAACATACAGATTTGTTGAAGTCTAAGAATTTTCAGACTAGAAAAGCAATGCCTAAAATAAATTCATGTATTTGTCACATTAAAAGTATTTCTCCTACTTCTAATTTTTATGAAGTAATTGGTCCTGAACTTTCCCATTCACTATAAATAACTATAAAGCTGGATAAAAAAATATGAGCTGTTTCCATATATTTGGATAACACACAGACTAGAACTATAATAATAGTTGAAAGAAGATAAATACATGAAGTATGCCCATGTTTAACCCTGGCTTTCTTCCTGGGAATACTTTCTGACTACATCCTAAGAAGGTGGCACTTAAGAATACTCTAACAGTCTTGCTGAGCTGAGGAGGCAAGACAGTTGCTTGGGGCTACGGAAATTTATGAGACAGGACACCAGAGAGATGAAAGCTACATAGATGGAGGGCCTCAAAAGTCTACATGGTGGTTCCCTTCATGGCTGAGGGCTTGGCTGTATAAGCACAAGATAAGACCGAGTAAGATAGGAAAATGTTACTGTGGCGCTGAGATATGCAATTCTAGAATATACTGTAATTCTAAACTATCCGGAATGGAAAGACTTTATGGAGCATCTCAAGCATTCTTTCATGATTCAAGAAAGGGAGCATACTAGGCATATGTACCACATCCAAGAGTAAAGACCAAGACCTAGGACTAACTGAAGGACTAAGACAAAATAAAAATTTTGCCCTTACAAAAGTCTGCCCTTATAAAAAAATAAAACCAAGCCTGAAAGAAGCAAAATGATATGCCAGCAATTTAGCTGCCTACCAGAACAAACTGTGGCATAATTTTTAAAAAGAACATTAATACAGACTTCTAAAACATATTTTCACAACGTCCTGCATATGATTAGGAAAAAATATGAAACATGAAGAAAAGCAGGAAAAATGTGATCCATGGTCACACACACACACACGCACATAATTTTCAACAAACCCCAAGATAACCGAGATGTTGGGATTAACAGATGACTCTGAATATATATCTAAAGACTTACAGGAAAAGATAGAGATAATGAACAAACAGATCAAGTAATCTCAAAAAAACCCTGAAAAACTACAAAAAAAGAACCAAATGAAAAGGCTAGAAATAAAAATTACAATAACTGAAGTTAATGATTTATTAGATGGGTTTAAGAAAGATGTTTTGTTATTAGCATACTATTGTAAATCAGATATGAGATTTTGCATTACTAGAGTTCTCAAAGTACAAATATCGATCTTGACTGTTAAGAACATTTTTCCTGAGGCTTAAGAAAAATTGAATACTGCAAAAGAAAGATGCAGTAAATTTAAAAACAGATAAATACAATTATCCAGACTCAAGGACAGAGAAGAAAAAAAAAAGATCCAGTGACATGTGGAACATAGCTAGAAATCCAACATATGTGTAATTGGCATTCCAAAGGACAGAAGAGAAAAAATACAGAAAAAATATGTGAATAAATAATGGCTGAAAAGTTGTCAAATTTGAAAAAAAATTCCAACTCTATTAACCTATGGATCAAAGAAGTCCAGCAAACTTCAAGCAGGTATCCAAATATAATGGTATCCAAATCTAGGCAGATCATAGTCAAATTGCTGAAAACAGCCAGAGAGAAAAAGACACATTATATATATGTAGGGAACAATGATAAAAATTATGGCTAACTTTTTATTTAAGACAAAAGATGTCACAAGACAATGGAACATTTTAAAGAAAAAATTTTTAGAAGAAAAAAAACCATGAACCCAGAATTCTATGCATCTTGTTGTTTGGAGATTTCTCTTTCCTATAGCTACAGATCTGAAAACCATTTTACTCTTTCAGGCCTAGGACACACAATGATTTTGCTCTCTTGACAGTTTTATGTTGCTTTACCATCCCTTGTGAGTCTCTCTTAAGTCTGTCCACACTTTGGTAAGTTATACTTCCATTAAACTTTCTTAAATTACTCCCAGTATGCTATTCAGTTCCTGACAAGACCCTGATTGACTCACCTCAACTATTTTAATATTTTATCAGATCACATTTAAGTTATGTGCAGAAGTTCTAAGGCAGGTTAGCCATGTAAATATTTGAAATTAAAAAAAATCAGAGATGCTTGTCTTTACTCTGGTTCTTAAAAAATATGTGAGTACAGCACAGGGGAAGTGCCCTGCAGGTCCTCACCACGCCAGGGACTATCCAAAATGACCAAGCGGAAGAATTCCCCTCAGAAGAATCTCCAGGAAATAACAACTGCTAATGAGCTGATCAAAAATGATTTAAATAATATAACAGAAAGTGAATTTAGAATAATAGTCATAAAATTAATCGCCGGGCTTGAAAACAGTATACAGGACAGCAGAGAATCCCTTGCTACAGAGATCAAGGGACTAAGGAACAGTCATGAGGAGCTGAAAAACGCTTTAAATGAAATGCAAAACAAAATGGAGACCACCACAGCTCGGATTGAAGAGGCAGAGGAGAGAATAGGTGAACTAGAAGATAAAGTTATGGAAAAAGAGGAAGCTGAGAGAAAGAGAGATAAAAAAATCCAGGAGTATGAGGGGAAAATTAGAGAACTAAGTGATACACTAAAAAGAAATAATATACGCATAATTGGTATCCCAGAGGAGGAAGAGAGAGGGAAAGGTGCTGAAGGGGTACTTGAAGAAATAATAGCTGAGAACTTCCCTGAACTGGGGAAGGAAAAAGGCATTGAAATCCAAGAGGCACAGAGAACTCCCTTCAGACGTAACTTGAATCGATCTTCTGCACGACATATCATAGTGAAACTGGCAAAATACAAGGATAAAGAGAAAATTCTGAAAGCAGCAAGGGGTAAACGTGCCCTCACATATAAAGGGAGACCTATAAGACTCGTGACTGATCTCTCTTTTGAAACTTGGCAGGCCAGAAAGAATTGGCACGAGATTTTCAGTGTGCTAGACAGAAAAAGTATGCAGCCGAGAATCCTTTATCCAGCAAGTCTGTCATTTAGAATAGAAGGAGAGATAAAGGTCTTCCCAAACAAACAAAAACTGAAGGAATTTGTCACCACTAAACCAGCCCTACAAGAAATCCTAAGGGGGACCCTGTGAGACAAAATACCAGAGACATCACTACAAGCATAAAACATACAGACATCACAATGACTCTAAACCCATATCTTTCTATAATAACACTGAATGTAAATGGATTAAATGTGCCAACCAAAAGACATAGGGTATCAGAATGGATAAAAAAACAAGACCCATCTATTTGCTGTCTACAAGAGACTCATTTTAGACCTGAGGACACCTTTAGATTGAGAGTGAGGGGATGGAGAACTATTTATCATGCTACTGGAAGCCAAAAGAAAGCTGGAGTAGCCATACTTATATCAGACAAACTAGACTTTAAATTAAAGGCTGTAACAAGAGATGAAGAAGGACATTATATAATAGTTACAGGGTCTATCCATCAGGAAGAGCTAACAATTATAAATGTCTATGCGCCGAATACCGGAGCCCCCAAATATATAAAACAACTACTCATAAACATAAGCAACCTTATTGATAAGAATGTGGTAATTGCAGGGGACTTTAACACCCCACTTACAGAAATGGATAGATCATCTAGACACACGGTCAATAAAGAAACAAGGGCCCTGAATGAGACATTGGATCAGATGGACTTGACAGATATATTTAGAACTCTGCATCCCAAAGCAACAGAATATACTTTCTTCTCGAGTGCACATGGAACATTCTCCAAGATAGATCATATACTGGGTCACAAAACAGCCCTCCATAAGTTTACCAGAATTGAAATTATACCATGCATACTTTCAGACCACAATGCTATGAAGCTTGAAATCAACCACAGAAAAAAGTCTGGAAAACCTCCAAAAGCATGGAGGTTAAAGAGCACCCTACTAACGAATGAGTGGGTCAACCAGGCAATTAGAGAAGAAATAAAAAAATATATGGAAACAAACGAAAATGAAAATACAACAATCCAAACGCTTTGGGACGCAGCGAAGGCAGTCCTGAGAGGAAAATACATTGCAATCCAGGCCTATCTCAAGAAACAAGAAAAATCCCAAATACAAAATCTAACAGCACACCTAAAGGAAATGGAAGCAGAACAGCAAAGGCAGCCTAAACCCAGCAGAAGAAGAGAAATAATAAAGATCAGAGCAGAAATAAACAATATAGAGTCTAAAAAAACTGTAGAGCAGATCAACGAAACCAAGAGTTGGTTTTTTGAAAAAATAAACAAAATTGACAAACCTCTAGCCAGGCTTCTCAAAAAGAAAAGGGAGATGACCCAAATAGATAAAATCATGAATGAAAATGGAATTATTACAACCAATCCCTCAGAGATACAAACAATTATCAGGGAATACTATGAAAAATTATATGCCAACAAATTGGACAACCTGGAAGAAATGGACAAATTCCTGAACACCCACACTCTTCCAAAACTCAACCAGGAGGAAATAGAAAGCTTGAACAGACCCATAACCAGCGAAGAAATTGAATCGGTTATTAAAAATCTCCCAACAAATAAGAGTCCAGGACCAGATGGCTTCCCAGGGGAGTTCTACCAGACGTTTAAAGCAGAGATAATACCTATCCTTCTCAAGCTATTCCAAGAAATAGAAAGGGAAGGAAAACTTCCAGATTCATTCTATGAAGCCAGTATTACTTTGATTCCTAAACCAGATAGAGACCCAGTAAAAAAAGAGAACTACCGGCCAATATCCCTGATGAATACGGATGCAAAAATTCTCAATAAGATACTAGCAAATCGAATTCAACGGCATATAAAAAGAATTATTCACCATGATCAAGTGGGATTCATTCCTGGGATGCAGGGCTGGTTCAACATTCGCAAATCAATCAACGTGATACATCACATTAACAAAAAAAAAGAGAAGAACCATATGATCCTGTCAATCGATGCAGAAAAGGCCTTTGACAAAATCCAGCACCCTTTCTTAATAAAAACCCTTGAGAAAGTCGGGATAGAAGGAACATACTTAAAGATCATAAAAGCCATTTATGAAAAGCCCACAGCTAACATCATCCTCAACGGGGAAAAACTGAGAGCTTTTTCCCTGAGATCAGGAACACGACAGGGATGCCCACTCTCACTGCTGTTGTTTAACATAGTGCTGGAAGTTCTAGCATCAGCAATCAGACAACAAAAGGAAATCAAAGGCATCAAAATTGGCAAAGATGAAGTCAAGCTTTCGCTCTTTGCAGATGACATGATATTATACATGGAAAATCCGATAGACTCCACCAAAAGTCTGCTAGAATTGATACATGAATTCAGCAAAGTTGCAGGATACAAAATCAATGTACAGAAATCAGTTGCATTCTTATACACTAACAATGAAGCAACAGAAAGACAAATAAAGAAACTGATCCCATTCACAATTGCACCAAGAAGCATAAAATACCTAGGAATAAATCTAACCAAAGATGTAAAGGATCTGTATGCTGAAAACTATAGAAAGCTTACGAAGGAAATTGAAGAAGATTTAAAGAAATGGAAAGACATTCGCTGCTCATGGATTGGAAAAATAAATATTGTCAAAATGTCAATACTACCCAAAGCTATCTACACATTCAATGCAATCCCAATCAAAATTGCACCAGCATTCTTCTCGAAACTAGAACAAGCAATCCTAAAATTCATATGGAACCACAAAAGGCCCCGAATAGCCAAAGGAATTTTGAAGAAGAAGACCAAAGCAGGAGGCATCACAATCCCAGACTTTAGCCTCTACTACAAAGCTGTCATCATCAAGACAGCATGGTATTGGCACCAAAACAGACACATAGACCAATGGAATAGAATAGAAACCCCAGAACTAGACCCACAAACGTATGGTCAACTCATCTTTGACAAAGCAGGAAAGAACATCCAATGGAAAAAAGACAGCCTCTTTAACAAATGGTGCTGGGAGAACTGGACAGCAACATGCAGAAGGTTGAAACTAGACCACTTTCTCACACCACTCACAAAAATAAACTCAAAATGGATAAAGGACCTGAATGTGAGACAGGAAACCATCAAAACCTTAGAGGAGAAAGCAGGAAAAGACCTCTCTGACCTCAGCCGTAGCAATCTCTTACTCGACACATCCCCAAAGGCAAAGGAATTAAAAGCAAAAGTGAATTACTGGGACCTTATGAAGATAAAAAGCTTCTGCACAGCAAAGGAAACAACCAACAAAACTAAAAGGCAACCAACGGAATGGGAAAAGATATTTGCAAATGACATATCGGACAAAGGGCTAGTATCCAGAATCTATAAAGAGCTCACCAAACTCCACACCCGAAAAACAAATAACCCAGTGAAGAAATGGGCAGAAAACATGAATAGACACTTCTCTAAAGAAGACATCCGGATGGCCAACAGGCACATGAAAAGATGTTCAGCGTCGCTCCTTATCAGGGAAATACAAATCAAAACCACACTCAGGTATCACCTCACGCCAGTCAGAGTGGCCAAAATGAACAAATCAGGAGACTATAGATGCTGGCGAGGATGTGGAGAAACGGGAACCCTCTTGCACTGTTGGTGGGAATGCAAATTGGTGCAGCCGCTCTGGAAAACAGTGTGGAGGTTCCTCAGAAAATTAAAAATAGACCTACCCTATGACCCAGCAATAGCACTGCTGGGAATTTATCCAAGGGATACAGGAGTACTGATGCATAGGGGCACTTGTACCCCAATGTTCATAGCAGCACTCTCAACAATAGCCAAATTATGGAAAGAGCCTAAATGTCCATCAACTGATGAATGGATAAAGAAACTGTGGTTTATATACACAATGGAATACTACGTGGCAATGAGAAAAAATGAAATATGGCCTTTTGTAGCAACGTGGATGGAACTGGAGAGTGTGATGCTAAGTGAAATAAGCCATACAGAGAAAGACAGATACCATATGGTTTCACTCTTATGTGGACCCTGAGAAACTTAAAAGGAACCCATGGGGGAGGGGGAGGAAAAAAGGAAAAAAAAAAAAAAAAAAAAAAAAAAGAGGTTAGACTGGGAGAGAGCCTAAGCATAAGAGACTGTTAAAAACTGAGAACAAACTGAGGGTTGATGGGGGGTGGGAGGGAGGAGAGGGTGGGTGATGGGTATTGAGGAGGGCACCTTTTGGGATGAGCACTGGGTGTTTTATGGAAACCAATTTGGACAATAAAATATTATATAAAAAAAAATATGTGAGTATATGATTTATAGAATTGTTTACTGTATAGGAAACAATCCTTGTACATTTTTGTTTTGCCAGCCCTTTAAATAAAATACATATGCTTCCTGAAGTTATCTCTAATATATGCTCTAAGATATAGAACTTGGATGGTGAAAATGTGCAGGAATCCCAAATTTCCTTACATGGTGCTTTAGGAGCAACACAGTTTGGCATATAGGCTGAGACATCTATGTTTTGTTTTTAGCATACTATTGTAAAGCAGATACGAGATTTTGCATGAATAGAGTTCTCAAAGTACAAATATTGATCTTGACTGTTCAGAACACTTTTCCTGAGGTATAATCTTAGATGTTATTTGCAGTGTGGGGTATTTTCCCCTTTTAAAGATGCAATCTCAAGAAATGCATCAAACTGGCATGAAATGAAAATAAAGTCATCTGAAAGATTTCACAAACATGAGCTATCAACAGAGAGGCAACAATAGTTGCAGAATACTCTACTGGATTTCTCTTTGAAAGGTGATGTGAACATAATTCCTTTTAAATATAACTCTCCATTCTAGTGGGCATTATGTTTTTTTTTTAAAGCAACTTTGCATAAACTGCAGTACACCTTCAAGAATATAATTAGCACTAAATCCACACTTGAATCAATCTGTAACCAAACATCTTGATGGTGACAGAGACTTCATGGTATTCTGCAGTTTCCATTATAAACAGCAAAACAAATACAATTAAGAGATGAATATAGATACCAAATTATATTTTATAGCAACATGTTTTATTATGTACCCACCATCTTCAGCTAGATAAACTACAGTATCTTCCTTGTAGTTTGGATAAAGAGGTTCTATCTCTAGACCTGTTGGGATGTACACTGGCTCAGGATAAGAAGGAGTCCAATCTGGGGGAAAAAAAGAGAAAACATTATTTGGATATTACTTCAAAATAAAACAGGAAATGTTTTTAAACTTTATTTATTTTGAAAGAGTGAGTGAGAAGGGGAGAGGCAGAGAGAGAGAGGAAAAGAAAGAGAATTCCAAGCTGATAGTGCAGAGCCTGATGTGGGGCTCAAACTCACGAACTGTGAGATCACGACCCAAGCCAAAAACAAGTGTCAGATGCTTAACCCACTGGGCCACCCAGATGCCCCAATAAAATAGGAAATTTTTACCATATATTTTCAAATTATTCATTGGTATTTTTACTCTAAAATTTAGTGTTTTATGTAGGGCTAGATTTTACCAACGGTTCATTGAAAGTGATAATGAACACTGCCACACTGTAACAAAACCCGTAACATTTCATTTGTACTTTGTTCTAAATTATTAAAGTGAGTAGCTCGTGATTATTTTGTGTCATTAAGGATTTCATACTGAAGATCCCATTTTCTTGAGCATTTGATGACTTTTTGACCCACCTCTGGGAATCCTGCTCCACCTTTTGTTCTCCCTTACCCTGCCTCTTTAGCCTCCTGCTTGACAATCGTTGTCCTCTAAGCTTATACATGTTCAGATTTCTTCTATCTTCTCAAAGGAAGGCTATCCTTGAACCCCCATTTTCTTCTTTAGCTATACCAGCTTTCCTTCTCTTCATTATTTTTAGAACCAAATTTCTTAAAAGTTGTCTAGACCATGCTGTAATAAATGACTTATTTTTGATCAAACTTTTGAACACGTCCTATTTGACTGAAAAAAGTACTGCACAGCCCAGCTGCCCTAGTAGTTCCCACTTTTTAGCGGAACAGAATTTGGATGATGCATTCTCCTCCTTTCCTTTTATCTTTAGCTGATATGTGTCAGACATGCATGGCTGTGGAAATATGTATGCTCCAACAGAGGGAGCCATACTCTATGATCCCAAATATATTCATTAGAACAATTTTTTAAAATGTGGTGATAAGAAATAAGTATTACTTGACGTTTTAAGGATTGTGTACAACTGCTTTAGCAATAGAAGTGTATTTGACATGAATATGGATCAAGTCTAGCTACAGAAAAAGAATAGAACAGAATATTGATGCAAATATGCATGAATACACATAGTAGCATTAACACACAGTGAAATAAACTGATAATAAATCATAAAGAAAATTATAACTAAAGAGTGAGCCTCTCATTATTTGAAAGCCTTAATCAACACAAATCAAATTTAATCATGAACTACTAACATAGCATTGATGCTGACAATTTTGGGGATTTCAACTATTTACCTTTGTGCATGTTTATTGTCAAAAGCTGCATGATTTCTTTAATTCTTAATTAAAGAAACAGAGATTTCATTAATCCGTTTATACTCTTCTTTATTTACTAATAAATAGTCCTATTTGTAAAGAAGTATGAAACTTTACCACTGGAATTGGATAAAGAACTTATACAATAGGAACAAGTTTGCAGCTTATCAAAGTACCCTTATTGAGAACCATATTTTGAGAATCGGTCTAACCCACTTCAATCTAACTTTTGCTCTACTCCATGAAAACTGTTTGCATCATATTTGACAGACTGTTGGATGGATGAATGGATAGTTGAACAACTCCGATGGGATTCTTATGTACGCATCCCTTAAATTCAAATAATGTAATACTGACTTATTGCCATAAATGCTTTCTATCTGACAATACCTTCCCTGCAAAGAAGCTTGTTTGGAGCTAAAATTGTTTAAGCAGAGATATGGGCTGGGAATGGAAGTATTTCCAGATTTTTTGAGAAGTAATCCATTAAAGAATTTCACCTGTGAGGGACTTAAACATCAAATGGATTCCTGATATAGACACTTCTTTACTGCTATCTAGTGGTAACTTTTGCAGGTGTCATTAAGCCAAATAGCCAGGCAAGTTCTATACCCTTTTAGAATCTTCCTATTATCAGAATCTCCTGCCAGACTTTTTGATCTTTTCCATTCAAAACACTACTTAAAGGTGGTGGAATCACTGTCTCAAAGAAATTATATGTCTGTGTATAACAAATGTTTTGCTTCCCAGTTCTCTTAAAGCTGCAAACTTTTGAGGTACCAAAATAGCACTGCTTCAACAATGGACCAGCATGAAATTGCTAGCATGGTTCCTCTGCCCTTGTGTTCTCTTACAGATCCAGCCCACCCAACACATCCTCAGCAGGAGTCCATCCAAAGCAGTACCACAAGCACGGCAGTGTGCAATCAGCCCTGACAGGGGCCAGCACCACCCCAAAGTGCCTCCTTCCCTGAGTAAATGGGGAAGAAAATCACACATACCAGTTCAACTGCTGAGGGCAGGTATATGATCTGACTGCAGGTCCCACCCAACAACAAAAGCCTCCCAGGGGACCACACAATGAGAGTACCCTGCAGGTTGGTGCTATACACCTCTGGAAAACACCTAGTCTGACTCAACTCAAGCCCAATGTAGCCCCAGACTGGCTCACTAACAACACAGGGACCAAACCCCATCCACAATAGGGAAAAAAGAACCAATGCAGACTGATGGCAAACATGGCTCAGCCACAACAGTAGGGTGCATGTAACATACATAGGAGACAACTCTGAAGCGCCAGGTTCTGTTGAACAGGGGACAACACACTACAGGCCACTACTTTTAAGAGCAGGAGATGTAGCTGACTTTTCTAACCCATAGAAACAGACACAGAGAGACAAAATCAGGAGACAGAGGAATATCTCTCAAATGAAAGAACAGGACAAAATCATAGCGAGAGAGCTGAATGAAACAGGTAAGTAATATGTCTGACAGAAAATTTAAAGTAATGGTCATAAAGATACTCACTGGAATTGAGAAAAGAGTGGAAGACCTCAGTGAGACCCTCAACAAAGAGACAGAAAACATGAAAAAGAACCAGTGAGAAATGAAGAACTCAATAAGTGAAATTAAAACTATGCTAGATGGCATAAACAGTAGACTAGAAGAAGCAGAAAGACAGATCAGTGACCTGGAAGACAGAGTAATATAATCAAGCTGAACAAGAGAAAGAAAAAAGAAAAAGAAAAATTCAAAATAAATTGAGAATTCAGTGACATCATCAAGCATAACATTCATACATAGGGATCCCAGAAGGAAAAGGGAGAGAGAAGGGGGAAGAAATTTTATCTGAAGAAATAATAGTTGAAAACTTCCTGAATCTGGGGAAGGAAACAGAAATTCAGATCCAGGAGGCACAGAGAGACCCCAACAAAATCAATCCAAGGAGTTCCACACCAAAACACATAGGAATTAAAATGACAAAAAGCAGTGATAAAGAATAATTTTTAAAAGTAGCAAGAGAAAAGAAAACAGTTATATACAAGGGAAGTCCCATAAAGTTTATATAAAGTTATCAGCTGATTTTTCAGCAGAAACTTTGCAGACCAGAATGGAGTGGGATGATATATTCAAAGTGATGAAAGAAAAAACCCTGCAATCAAGAGTACTCTATCCAGCAAGTCTATCACTCAGGACAGAAGGAGAGATAAAAGAGTTTCTCAGACAAATAAAAATTAGAGGAATTCATCACTAAACCAGCCTTACAAGAAATGTTAAAGAGGATTCTTTATGTGAAAAGAAAAGACTATAGAGGTGCCTGGGTGGCTTAGTTGGCTGAGTGTCCAACTTTGGCTCAGGTCATGATCTTGTGGTTCGTGAGTTTGAGCCCTGCATCAGGCTCTGTGCTGACAGCTCAGAGCCCAGAGCCTGCTTCGGATTCTCTCTCTCTCTCTCTCTCTCTCTCAAAAATAAATAAACATTAAAAAATTAAAAAAAAAAAAAAGAAAAAAGAAAAAAGAAAAGACTGTAAGCAAGAGTAAGAAAATATTAGGAAGCACAAAAGCAGTAAGATTAATTATATCTATAAAAATCAGTCAAGGGATTCACAAAATAAAAGGATGTAAAGTATGGTACTATACACCTAAAACTTGGGGCAAGGGGTGAGGTGAGGAGTAAAGAATGAGTTCAAACTTAAGCGACCATAACTTAATATATACTGCTATATGCAGAAGGTGTTGTGTACAAAACTAATGGTAACCATAAATAAAATACTAATAATAGATGCTACACAAAAAGTAAAGGAATCCAGGAATATCACTACAGAAAGCCAGAAAATAGTGAGACGAGAGAGCAAGAGAAGGAATAGAGAAGAACTACACAAGCAACTATGAAATGAGTAACAAAATGGTGGTGAATACATACCTATCAATAATTACCTTGAATTTAAATGGAGTAAATGCCTCAATCAAAAGACATAGGATGACAGAATAGATAAAAACGCAAGACCTATCTATATGCTACCTACAAGAGGCTCATTTCAGACCTAAAGACAGTTTGAATGCAGATTCAGTGTAGATTGAAAGTGAATGGGTAGAGGAAGTTTTATCATGCAAATGGAAGTGAAAAGAAAGCTGGGGTAGTAATACTTATATCTGACAAAATAGACTTTAAAACAAAGACTAACAAGACAAAGAATAACACTACATAATCATAAAGTTAACAATCCAAGAAGATATAATAATTGTAAATATTTATGCACCCACATGGAGCACCCAAATACAGCAAATAACAAACATAAAGGAAGTAATTGATAATAATACAAGAATAGTAGGGAACTTCAACACCCCACTTACATCAATGGATAGATCATCCAAACATAATCCCAAGGACACTTTGGACAACAAGGACAAGTGGCTTTGAATAACACATTGGATCAAATGGATTTAACAGATATATTCAGAACATTCCATCCTAAAACAGCTGAATACAATTCTTTTCAAGTACACATGGAACATTCTCCAGAACATATCATGTATTAGGCCACAAGTCTCAACAAATTAAAAAAGACTGAAGTCATACCATGCATCTTTTCTGACCACAATGCTATGAAACTGGAATTCTACAACCACAAGAAAAAAATATGGAAAACCCAAATATATGGAGGTTAAATAACATGGTACTAAACAATAAATGGGTCAACCAAGAAATCAAAGAGGAAATAAAAAAATACATGGAGACAAATGGAAATGAAAACACAACAGTCCAAAATCTTTGGGATTCAGCAAAAGCTGTTCCAAGAGGGAAGTTTATAGCAATATATGCCTAACTCAAGAAGCAAGACAAATCTCACATAAACAACCTAACCTTACACTTAAAGGCTAGAAAAGAACAAAAAAACCCCAAAACCAGTAGAAGGAACATTAGAGCAGAAATAAAATAGAATATAAAAAGACAACAATATAACAGACCAATGAAAACAGGAGCTGGTTCTTGAAAAGTTAAAAAAAAAATTGAAAAAACTTTGGCCAGACTCATTAAGAAGAGAGACAGAAGGGGGGAGGGAATGAGGGAGAGTAAGAGAGACAGAGAGAGAACTCAAAATCAGAAATGAAAGAGGAGAAATAACTGACATCTCTGAAATACAAGGGATTATAAGAAAGTATTATAAAAAATTATATGCCAACAAATTGGATAACCAATAAGAGATGGATCAATTTCTAGAAACATATAACCTCCCCAAACTGAATCAGGAATAAATAGAAAATCTGAACAGACTAACTACCAGTAATGAAATTCAATCAATAATCAAAAAACTCCAAACAAAAGTTCCAGACCGGATGGCTTTACAGGTGAATTCTACCAAACATTTAAAGAAGAGATAATACCTATTCATCTCAAACTATTCCAAAAAATAGAAGAGGAAGGGAGGTTTCAAAAGTCATTCTATGAGGCCAGCATTACCCTGGTACCAAAGTTGATAAAGGCACTACAAAAAAAGAGAACTACAGGCCAATATCTCTGATGAACATAGAAGCAAAGATCCTCAACAAAATAAACAATCAAATCCAACAATACATTTACCATGATCAAGTGGGATTTATTCCTGGGATACAAGGGTAATTCAATATTCCCAAACCATCAATGTGATACACACCTCATCAACAAGAGAAAGGATAAAAACCATATGATCATTTCAACAGATGCAGAAAAAGCCTTTGACAAAGTACAAAATCCATTCATGATAAAACTCTCACAAAGGAGGTTTAGAGGGAACATGTCCTCAACATAATAAATGCCATATATGAAAAACCAACAGCTAACATTATACTCAATGGAAAACAAAAAACAAGAAACAAAAGAAAACAAAACAGCACTGCTTTGAGTTCTCCTTGGGTCAAAGTCATGTCCCCAGGAGACTTAGTTAGCATTTACTATGTCACATGAGCACCAAATCAGTGCTGTTTGTGCCATTGTGTCTCTTGGATCATCTTATGAAGTTTTTTACTCTGGCCTTCAGCTCCTTTCTCCTTTGTCTTCAGGTCTAGCTTGGAGGGTTAATACTGAGATAACACTATGCCCTCAGCCCTATACCATACATTTCATTTTAAGGAAAAAAAACAAAAACAAAAATAAAACACCTCTCATGTTAAAGAAGACTCTTGAGGCCCTAACTACCAGGATAGCAGACAAGCCTAGACGTGTCTGAAAAGAGCTTATATTCAAGCTATAAACTCTATGCAAAAATAAATTTAGAATGTGACACTTGTAAGACTAGCAAATATTTTGTTTTAAAGCATTTGTTTGGTGTTTTCCCTCCTTGACTTCATTAGTTTAAGTTCCAATTTGTAAATGATACTATTCTTGGTAATAAGAGACTACTAGTTTCTCAGAAAGTCAATAAATATAAATTTAGAAAGTGTTTTCATGATGGTAAATCCAAATCTGTAGAATACATTTATTTGTACTATACCTATCATCTTTTTATGGAGGAAAAGCAATGAAAATTAACAGCTCCAGTACTGATTCAACCGTTTACAGCACTGATTTATTTATTAAAAACATTTTTTTAATGTTTATTTATTTTTGAGAGTGAGTAAGCATGAATGGTGCAGAGAGAGAGGAGGCGGCACAGAATCTGAAGCAGGCTCCAGGCTCCTAGCTGTCAGCACAGAGCCAGATGTGGGGCTTGAACCCACGAACCGTGAGATCTTCACCTGAGCTGAAGTCTGACGCTTAACTGACTGAGGCACCCATATAGCACTGATTTAAAAGCCTAAGTAGATGACAGTGAATATTGCATTTTTTTTCTCTCTCTTTTTTCTGTAAGACTTACCTGCCCTTCACCCTTGATTTATCCCACTTTTTGATGACAGACACGTAGTAGAAGGAAGTGATCTTATAAAACAGATGTCTAAGAGTCACAGAAAATCTCAGGAGTAATAAAACTTGAATTAAAGGTGCTTAATTTGGATGCTTTTGATAAGTATTTTTTATCAAACAAATTTGCTGTATAAAAATTTAAAAATATACTTTAAGCCAAAAGAAAATGAATTATCCATAATTCATCGCACAGATCTAAATATGAACATTTGGGTTTTTAGTTTCAGGCTTTGTCTTTTTCAACTATCCCATAAAGATGCTTCCAGCTACAAGTAACAACAATTCTTAAGGCAAACTGGCTTACACAGTAATTTATTATCTTACATATCTAGAAATCTAGAAACAGAGAGGATTCAAGGTCTGGTACAATCAGTGGCTCAATGGCCATTCAAGGCACAATGTATTTATGTCTTTCTACTTTGTCATTTCAGATCTGAGGTCCTCCTAAGGTTGGATCCCTTACTGTTGTAAAATGAGAACAATGTGGCTTTCAGTAAAACAGTGTCATGGACTAACTGACATATACTACTTAACTGAGGTGAAATGGATACTTGGGAGTCAACTACAATTCCTCTTGTATATTTTATCACTTTATGTATAAACTGATCATCAATTTTTCCCACCCCACCTAACCAAATATCTTAGCGATTTTTCTTTTTAAAAATTTTTAAATGTTTGTTTATGTTTGAGACAGAGAGAGAAAGAGCATGAATGGGGGAGGGTCAGAGAGAGAGGGAGACACAGACTCTGAAGCAGGCTCCAGGCTCCGAGCTGTCAGCACAGAGCCCGATGCGGGGCTCGAACTCACAAACTGTGAGATTATGACCTGAGCCAAAGTCGGTCGCTCAACTGACTGAGCCACCTAGCCTCTCCGATTTTTATTAATATATATAGATCTCCCTCATTTCTTAATAGCCGTGTAGAGTTCCCTAATATGGATTGCCATTACCTGACCACTGACAGACATTACAGTCATTTCTTTACTGACGGACATTTTGGTTCTAACAGTCTCTTTATACTACATTACTTATAATATGCCTTGATTCATGTGTTTGAATACCTGTGGGCTAGATACCTGGCAGTGGAAATGCTAAATCAAAGAACATGTGAATTTTACATATTGAAATATAAGGCACTATATACTGCCCTTAAAAATATATATTAATCTCATATATATATTTGTGTGTGCAATTTGTTTGAAGATAACTTTTCTTGGGGTGCCTGGGTGGCTCAGTTGGTTAAGCATCCTGACTTCGGCTCGGGTCATGATCTCATGGTTTGTGAGTTTGAACCTCACATCGGGCTCTGTGCTGACAGCTCAGAGCTCGTGCTCTCTCAAAAGAGAAATAAAAAAAATTTTTAAAAAGAATATAGTAATCTCATTTATATATTTGTACATGCAATTTGTTTGAAGATGAGTTTTCTTACTGACATTACAAAGTTATTTCATTTTTTTCCTCTATTAACTGCAAAAGGAGCCTGTTTAATTCTTGGAGGAATTAACCTAATGTCTGTGTATGGAATATCATTGGCTATCCCTGTAAACTTTGTCTGAGACTAGAAAATCTGTTGATATCTCCCAGAACTATATAGTATTTTATTAAAAGAAATTCTTTGGGTATTGATTATAAAAGATATTACTTTTCCAAGATTAATTTATGTTCCATATTTCAATGATTAATAGAAGGTTCAAAATAGATAATGGGCCAGATTTGGCCTGTGGACCATAGTTTATTATTACAAAGACTGAACTCCTAACCATGCTAGTATGTGTTTTTACTATTCAAGAAACCACCCCCAAACTTAGTGACACAAAACAATAATCATTTATTTATCTCAGCTACATGATTCTTCTGGTGGGTTAGGTTCACTCATTTATCTTGATAAGCTGCAGGTTTGGCTGGTGGCTAAACGATGTAGGCTAATCTTGGCTCATCTCTGCTTCATGCTCATCATACCCAGCAAGCTAGCTATGGATTGTTCCATGGTGGCTGGACAGGGTTTAAGAGAAAGCAGTATACAAAGACTTTTGAGACCAATAACCAAAAGGGCAAAGAATTTTATCAGTTGACGTAAAAAGCCAATGAATACACCTGTTGGTCAATTGCAGGTCTTCTTTGGAGAAATGCCTATTCAAGTCCTCAGCCTGGTTTTAAATCTTGTTACTTTTTTTTTTTTTTTTTGCTATTGAGCTGTAGAAATTCCTTATGTTGTATTTTAGAGATTAACCCTTTATCATACATATGGTTTGCAAATATTTTCCTGTTCCACAGGTTGTTTTTTCAGTTTTGATTGTTCCCTTTGCCACACAGAGCTTTTTAGTTTGACGTAGTCCCACTTATCTATTTTTGCTTTTGCTGTCTGTACTTTTGGCATGATATCCATGGTATCATTGACAATAGCAAGGTCTTTTTCCATATATTTTCTTCTAGGAGTTTTACAGTTTCAGGTCTTATGTTTAAGTCTTTAATCCATAATAAATTGTGAGGTTTTTTTTTTTTTTTTTTTTTTGCATACTGTAAGATGTTAAGGGTCGATTTCATTCTTTTTCATGTGGATATCCAATTTTCTCAACATTTGTTGAAGGGCTATCCTTTTCCCATTGTATATTCTTGGTACTCTTTTCAAAGATCCATTGACTGTATATGCATGGAATTATTTCTGGGCTCTCTATTCTGTTTCAGTGGCCTCTAGGTCTCTCTTTATGCCAGTGCTGTCCTTTTTTGATTACTCTAGCTTTGTAATACATTTTGAAATCAAAAAGTGTGATGTCTCCAGCTTTGTTCTTCTTTCTGAAGACTGATTTGGCTATCTGGTCTTTTGTGATTCCATCTGTCTTTTAGAGTTCTTCCCTTCCCCCTTCACTTCCCTTCCCTTTCCCATTCAGTTTTCTTCCTTCCTCCCTTCCTTCCTTCCTTTTATATTTTATTTTTTTAAAGTAGGCTTCACACCTAGGACAGAGCCCAACATGGGGCTTGAACTCACAACCCTAAGATCAAGACCTGAGCTGAGATCAAGAGTCGGATGCTTAATCACCTGGGCCACCCAGGCACCCCTAGAGTTGTTTTCTATTTCTATGAAAATGCCATTGGGATTTTGATAGGGATTATATTGTTAACTGATCTTCAGGGAAATGAAAACCAAAGCCACAGTGAGGTATCATTTCACACCTATTATGATGGGTATTATAAAAAAAAAAGTTCTGGCAAGGAAGTGGAGAAACTGGAATCCCTGTACACTGTTGGTGGGAATAAAAAATGCTGCAAACACTGTGTAGAACAGTATACAAATTCCAAAGTTAAAAACAGAACTACCACATGATCCAGCAGTCCAACCACTGGGTATTTACCCAAAAGAATTGAAATTAGGATCTTGAAGAGACATTAGCACTCTCATATTCATTGCAGTACTATTCACATTAGTGAAAATGTGTGAACAATCTGAATGTCCATTGATGGACAAATGATACAAAGTGAATGTGCTACACACACATGCACACACACACACACAGAAACAGTATTCAGTCTTAAAAAATGAAATCCTTCAATATGCAACAACATGGATAAACCTTGACACATTATGTTAAATGAAGTCACAGAAGGACAAATACTACATGATTCCACTTACATAAAGTATCTAAAATAGACAAACTCCGAAAGCGGAATGGTGGTTGCTGGGAGCCAGCAGGAGGGAAAAACGGGGAGCTACTAATCAACATATTTAAAGCTTCAATAATACTGGATGAGTAAGATTTATAACAACATTGTGCCTATAGTTAACAATACAGTATTGTACATTTAAAAATATGCTGAGGGTACGGGGCGCCTGGGTGGCGCAGTCGGTTAAGCGTCCGACTTCAGCCAGGTCACGATCTCACGGTCCGTGAGTTCGAGCCCCGCGTCGGGCTCTGGGCTGATGGCTCAGAGCCTGGAGCCTGTTTCCGATTCTGTGTCTCCCTCTCTCTCTGCCCCTCCCCCGTTCATGCTCTGTCTCTCTCTGTCCCAAAGATGAGTAAACGTTGAAAAAAAAAAAAATTAAAAAAAAAAATATGCTGAGGGTAGACCTCATGCTAAGTGCTCTTACCACAAAAAAAAATAAATATAAAAACTAAAATAGCCAATAAATATATGTAAAGATATTCCATGTCACTAATAAAGAAAGAATATAAATTAAAACATAACATATATAAAGCAAACAACACCAGATTGTTGAAAATCAGGGAATTAAACAGTGTTTATGGGTATATGGAAAAACAGGCCTTCTTAACGGTGTAATGAAGGATTAACTCAGAAGGCCTGGGTTGTCCAAACTCTGCACATACCAAAGAAAAGTGAGACCCTTGTAAAACTCCTAGAAGATAACCTCTCAGACTTTGGACTATCCTGCTTGATAAGAGTCTATCGTCTACTTGGGGCTTTGGGTCATACCAGATAATTTACACTAATGTGACTTATGGTAGAGGGGCTTGTACCATATGCTATCAGTTTTAACAGGAGAGGTTAGAGACTGAGTAACTAAGGCCAACCATGTATGTACTACTCCATGGAGACATGACCAGCCCCTCATAGAAATCCTGGATACCAAAGCTTGGATGAGCTTTCCTGATTGGCAATACTTCATGTGTTATCTCACATGGCTGGGAGTATTAAACACTGTACAAAAGACACCATTAGAAGGGGACAACTGAAGCTTGTGCCTGATCTATCCTGGACTCTAGTCTATGTACCTTTTACCTTTGCTGATTTTTTTAACCTTTGCTGATTTTAATCTGTATCATTTCAATGTAATAAACCATAACCATGAGTATGGCAGTTTTTTGAGTTCTAGGAGTCCTTCTATAATCATTGAACCTGAGGGTAATCTTGAAGACCCCAACCATGCTCATATAAATTGTTTGTATGACTATAAATTGTTACAGCTCCTCTTGGAGGGCAATTTGGCAGTATTATTTTAACCAGAAATCTAGGCATTTACTTCCAACACTACACACACACACACACACACACACACACACACACACACACACAAAATAAGACACATATAAAAGAATGTTCATGTAGTTCTGTTTGTCAGAGCCAAAGACTAGAAACATCTAAAATTCATTAATAAGGTAGCAGTTACAGAAAATATTGTTTATCCAATTAAATCTAATAAATCAATTTATACAAAAAAAGATTGATATATGTGAGCTGATGTGGAAAGACTTTCAAGATACATGGTTGTGTAGGACAGAGTTCATTTATAGCTAAAGCAGAAAAGCTCTATTTTTATATCTGGGGAAGTATGGATATCTAGCTTTGACAGTTGGCCAAGATAAGGACAGTTAAGATTTATAATGTGCTACTTAAAGTCTGAAACTCCCCTGGTACCCACCATGGGCAGTTTATCTACTGGTGGTTTTCATTTGGCAGAATCAGACAGCCTGGCTTGAACATATGACCACAGGGGCATAAACACTCAGCTGGAACTTTTGACTTAGAAGTCATCTGACACCTGTGTGTGTGTGTGTGTGTGTGTGTGTGTATACATATATACATACATATACATATAAATATACATATACATATATACATATGTATATATAAATATATATATATATATAGAGAGAGAGAGAGAGAGAGAGAGGGAGATGGAGAGAGAGAGGGAGGATGGGAGGGAGGGAGGGAGAGTCAATCAGAGAGGGGGAGACAGACTTCTCCTTTACCCTTTCTCCATCAAATAATATAAAGAGAAAAGTTAGTTTATAAGAATGTGTAAGTAGCATCTAATTTAAGTAAGTGTAGACAATTATAGTAAGTATAGATGGTTTTTAATTATACTCACCAGTGAATGTCTAATAATATCTTTACATGGCAATAATATTATAGCATTATAATATGCTATAATTAACACAAAGTGGAAAACAGTGGCAATGAAGAAGTGCTAATAGGAATGTTTCTATCATTTGTGTGTGAGAATTGGGAAGATAAGGCTGTAAGCCACTGAATGAAAACTAAATTTGAGAATGCACATATACAGAAACCTAAAAATATTCACTGAAATATGCACATTTCACGTCCATAAAACATACACTGAAGGAAAGAAGCAGAAAGTGGGAGAGGAGAGAAAAACGACAAAGGGGCACAAAGATAGAAAATAAGAAAGGAAGGGCAATGGCGAAAGGGAGAAAGGCAGAAGGTGAAGAGGATAAAGACACACAGGAGAAGAAGATATTCAGTGTGGTGGCAGGGGAGGAGGGGAAGGAGCAAGAGGTAGGGAGGAAAAAAAAGAGCAAGATTACACAGCCATCTAGCATACCCTCTGTCTGCAACCTCACTCTATGTAAGAGTTTGAATGTGACTGGAACCGTCATGCTATTTGGAATTGTTGAGAATTACAAAACTCTGGCACATGTTTTAAGTTCCTCTTTTAAGCACGTGTGGCTTAAAACTGAAATGCAAGTGCAAATGCACACCAGAGTTTGAAGATTTCATATGAAAAAAAAAGAACGCAAAATATTTTGGATATATTTGAATTAAATAAAATATATATTAAAACAATTTTTTTAATGTTAATTTTGAAAGAGAGAAAGCACTCAAGAGGGGAGGGGCAAAGAGAGAGGGAGACACAGAATCTGAAGCAGCTCCAGGCTCTGAGCTGTCAACACAGAGCTGGATGTGGGGCTCGAACTCATGGACTCTGAGGTCATGACCTGAGCCGAAGTTGGACACTTAATTGACTGAGCCACCAAGGCGCCTCTAAATTAAATATATTTTTGAAATCAATTTCACTTATTTTCCTTAAAAAAATATTTTTTATGTTTATTTTTGAGAGACAGAGACAGAGTGCGAGTGGAGAAGGCACAGAGAGAGAAAGAGGGAACACAGAATCTGAAGCAGGCTCATGCTCCGAGCTGTCAGCACAGAGCCTGATGTAGGGCTCGAACCCATGAGACATGAGATCATGACCTGAGCTGAAGTCGGACACTCAACCAACTGAGCCACCCAGGGGCCCCTTTTTCCTTTTTTAAAATGTGGCCACTAGAAAATTTTAAATGATACATACAGCTTATGTTATATTCCTGTTGGAATGCACTGTTCTAACACCATGAGTCTCCTCATTAAAATTAAGTTTGGCAAAGTAAGTTTGCTAATATTTGAATTCCAAAAACATCTAGGAACATACCAATATGCTGGACTTTTTCATCAATGACCTCACAGTGGTACGGCCACCGTGTTGGACTCAGTGGACCAGAAGAAGAAACACCATACAAATCTCGTGGTTCACGAAGGCGTGGCACCCATCTCCCTAGTTGATATTCCAACAGTATCTGGGTAGTCCGGGGGAAAAATGGGTCACCAGCAGAGTTCGCTGAAAAAAGATTCAACACAATCATGAGTGATAAGAAGCAAAGCCCCAATTTCTATAATTTTTTAATACATTCCTTTTTCCCTTCCAATACCATTAATTTATAAATATTTGTGGACATTATAATTCATGGCACTTAAAAAATAAAATTACTGGGGCACCTGGGTGGCTCAGTCGGTTAAGCTTCCAACGCATGATTTTGGCTCAGGTCATGATCTCATGGTTGTGAGATGGAGACCTGAGTCGGCCTATGCTTAAGATTCTATCCCTCTCCCTCTGCCCATCCCTTGTTCCCTCTCTCTCTAAAAAATAAAAAATAAATAAATAAAATTACTATTGAAATTTTGTAACAATTGATCTTTACATAGCTAAAAAGTAGTTTTTGACCTCAGATACTATCATTTTATACTAAATTCCGTGCTACTCCAAAAACATTTATTTCTCGTAGTTATTCTAGCAAAGTGTTTACTGCCGAGTCTTCTTAAACTTAATCACACTGAGGCAACGATTTGTCCACGATCATAATTCCTCACCGCCTACTAGAAGAATATTCTCAAGGGTTGCTAGTGAACTCTGTCACAAATTTTTCTCAGTGCTCGTTCTAGGGTCACTGTGTGACACAACCCCAAGCACATAATTCACAAAGAATACAACACAAGTAGGCAGCGCAGAGGCCCTGTCTCTTTCAATGGGATAACTGTGGGGCATCAATTTGATGTGGATAATCACCCCTCATGTACTTTGTCTTTTTTGATGCTATACTTTCCTGTTTTCTCCCTTTCACATATTTCGTTTTCCATTTGTCTGACTCCTCTTGCTCTCCTATCTCTAAAATGTGGCTTTTTACCTAGATTTAGTTTTGGGCTATTTTTGTACGATAACAGATATATCAAGCTGGACTAGATGTCAGACCAACTGAGTTCTATTCCACCACTTTGTTTCTATATGATTTTTCTTGGCTAATGCAGCCTCTCTGAACATAAATTTTACTATATGTAAATAAGGAATAATAATATTCCCTGCTACTTCTCAGGATTGTTATTTAGATCCATTTTTTCAACAGTTATTAAGCATCTAGTTTTTCATTATGTGAAGAGACCACATTTTGTCTAATTTACAGTATGACTCAAAAATGGCAAGGTAGCTATTAATTAGGAAATAAAACTAGATCAATATCTCATACTGCTCATGAGTGTAAATTATAGAGAAATTAAATACAAAATTCAAAGTATTTAGAGAAAACTTATATGATTATAATAATGACCTTGGGGTAGGGAAGGCCTCTGTAGCTTAAACAGATTTAAAAATAAAGAGCCACAAATGAATAATGATAAACTTAACATCAAAATAATTCTAAGTCATGGAAGCAACATTAACAAAGGATTACTATAACAGGGAATTCATTATAAGAGGAAACATAAATAGACAAGCATATGGAATAATTCTCAATTTCTTCAGCAATAAAGACGACACAGGTTAGAACAGTGAGTTACCTCCTTTTTTCCAACAGATTGGCAAAATTTTAAAAAGCAAAAAAGGGTGGCAAGATGTCCATAAACTAGTACTACAAATATTTTATGAGTATGGGCATAGATACGTAAGTGCAAAGAAAAAGGTCTAGAGGGATACATACCAAACTGAGAATAGTAGGTATCTTGAAAGACTTTTACGATAGAGAGAAGAAAAAAGAAAAGAATTAAGGCCTTATCTTCAATTTCAGATCATCTGTGATAGATATGTGGATATTTAGAAGAAATATTTTATTTTAACTCTAAATGTGTACATTTTTTAAAAATCAAGTATACACAAAGATTCCATATATGTGTACTTTTGCAAGTGAATGGCTTTATTAAAAAAACTCAGTCAGTTAAGCGTCTGACTTCGGCTCAGGTCATGATCTCACAGTTCGTGGGTTCAAGCCCCACAGCGGGCTCTGTGCTGACAGCTCAGAACCTGGAGCCTGTTTCAGATTCTGTGTCTCCCTCTCTCTCTGCCCCTCCCCCCACTCGCGCTCTGCTCTGTCTCCATGTCTCAAAAATAAATAAACATTAAAAAAAATAAAAATGTACTTTAAAAACACTATGTACTGTGACTCGAGTCATACTGTAAATTTAAGAGCTAATTATTTAAAGAAATGCCTATGTAAATCTTTATGTTAAGTGTAGTCCTTCATAAAGTAATGACCACTTTTATTCAGTTTCATTCAATATCAGGTTTACTTAAAACCTTCACAGTTTGAGCTCCAAAAGATTCTTATAAGAGTGGATACATTTTCTATCCTTATCCAGTATCAGAATACATTCCTATATTATTCAATCTTTTTTTCTAGTTTCTTCATTTTCTTATTTTTCGTGGACCTTGAGTGAATTTTTCATTTGCTATTTATTCACTCAAGGTTTTATCATAAAGGGAAGGAAGAAAATATGGATAAGTTCAAACCTGTTAAAAGTGCACACTGGTGGATATCTTCGCTTACAAATTTCATGAAGTTATCCTCATCCTAAAACAAAAAGAGTTTTAAAATATTCTTTTAAAAACCAACAGCTTCCAAATCCAGAAATTTTTTACATCTATTTTAGTAGTGAGAATTGAGTGCCTCTTTTTAATCTTTAATAAATGAAAAAAAATTAAAGGATTATTAGGGACTACTGGTCTCAAAGTGCCAAACACTTCAAATATCCTCAAACCTTCCAGCCTTTATCTTTCATCCTTCTTTCATTGGGTAAGGTCAGATTAATGATTGCAGGGAGGGAATAAAGTTTAAAGATTCTTGGTAAACTTGGCAACCCAATTTAAACTATGAATAAAATTAAAAGAAAAGAAGCACAAAAAGCCATAGACTGAGAGGGTTAATAGAGAGCTTATTTTGGGACCTTAACTTAGATACATGGTAATTTATATTTTACTAAAATGTGAAGGAAATCTCTCAGAAATATGTACTAGAACCAGGCAAACTCTTTTGAAATACTGTGCTTTGTTTTTCCCTTTTTATTCTTCCGTGTCCCTTTGTTACATCAGAGCCACATTAAACCTATTATGGTGACAAACAGTAGATTTAGGACATAGGAGGCTGCAGTATTATGATACACATTATGATGTAACACAGAATACACGTAAGTGAAGAAGAATTATAAAAATAAAACCTTAGTAATGATTTAATACACACTTTTAAGTAAAACTGAGAAGAATCTTAGCCAAAATATTTTCTCAAAAAACAATACCAATCCGGGTTCTCTTTCTAGACAGGGCATACTGCACACAGCAATATCTTGGCTTTCAAATTATTTTCCAACTTCAGTGACAAGTGATTTAAACATCGAGTTGATTTTCACATCCAACTGATTTTGTAATATTTTTACCGGGAAATTTATATTTTAAATTTTTTTTTTTTTCAACGTTTTTATTTTTGGGACAGAGAGAGACAGAGCATGAACGGGGGAGGGGCAGAGAGAGAGGGAGACACAGAATCGGAAACAGGCTCCAGGCTCTGAGCCATCAGCCCAGAGCCTGACGCGGGGCTCGAACTCACGGACCGCGAGATCGTGACCTGAAGGAAATTTATATTTTATAACATACGGTTTATCTGAAATTAAGTGGAATGAAGTTGAGAAAAACATACTGATTCATCTTCATCACTGATCGTTCTGTCTGAATAGTCTTCCTTTTCTGAATCTTCTGACATTTCTGGCAATATCTGGCTTGAAATTTCTTTTATCATGTAGGTAGGCTGTAAAACAATTTCTAGGGAACTTATTTGACAGTTTTCTGTTTAAGTTGAAGGTGTTTATTACATTAAATGAGTACCCCAACCTTTTGTTCAATTGTATTTAACTAACAGTGACAACAGGCTTCTCTAAAAGCTATATTAGGACACAGCTAATTAGACATTCAATTTCAAAAAACTGAAGACATTTTCCATTTCCATGAAAAAGAGGCAAAAATCACAAGGAAAGGCTAATCAAGTAAATAATGTATTGGAAAAAGAAATTTCCAGGCTACACAGCCAAATCATTCACATCCTGTATTCCCAATACCGCACAGCATAGTAAGTTCGGAATGATCCTGAGGCATTTAAAAAGATCATGGATCAAAAATAAATAAATAAATAAATAAATAAATAAATAAATAAATAAATAAATAAATAAAGTAAAAATAAAAAAATAAAAAGATCATGGGTCAAAGGAAAATTATAGTTACTCAGGCAATGATATCTAACAGCATAGCTTAAAAATTTTTTTTTCTGCTTTAGTTTTCAATTGACCAAAAGTTCAAATGACTACAACAGACTTTTCTCCTTAGATTTTGGTTACTATTCTGTAAGATACTGTCTCTGTTCTAATATTCGATTATTCTTACTTAAATCTCAATAGCTATCCGAAGGTTGTATTGGCGGTGACCGCTACTCCTTCCATGCAAACATCCTCCCAAGTGGTTAAGACAACGGAATACCAAATTCCTTGCCAAGACTCTATTATTTTTGAGAGACCAAAGGAATTTACCAATTTCGAATCTATTGGTTTATGCTCCTCTCTACAGAGAGCAAATAACTCATGCAATAGAGATGACACCTCCAGTATTAAGAGACTTAAGTTTCAGCCTGGGGGGATCGTCACAATTCCAAATTTGGAAAACGTGGCACAAATCCTGGCTCTATTTCCTAACATGAACATAGGAGGCACACCAACGTGCTGACCTGAGTAGTGAAACCTGAACTTCAGGAAAGCCACACACACACACACACACACACAGATTATCTAATGGGCGCTTCCTGTGTCTTCCACGGCTGAAGCAGACGAGGCAAAAGCAGGCGTTTCCACGCCCAGCCACGCAGGGCGGGTCTGCGGACAGGCCAGGTGACTTTCTCAGTGGGAAGGACTTTTAAGCCCCAAGTTGTGTCTGCAAGGTGTGCCTCCCACGCTCACTTCTGGACCAGGCAGTGTGGGGAGGAGCTCATTTTTTGGGACGCGCGGTCTTTCCACGCGCGCTCACTTCCCGCAGGGGGCGGCCCGTCTGCGAAGTCTCTTCCTTCTGGGCCGCCTCGGCCGGGCCCTCGCCCCCGCCCCGAGTCCTCCGCCCAGGCCAGTCGTCCCGTCCCTGGGGGGCGCAGCCGTTCCGCCCGAGACACCTAGGCTCCAGCGTCTGGAAGGAACGCTGGGGTAGTTCAACAGCTCCAGCCACGCCCTTCACCGAGAGGTGAGGCCCTCCGTTTCCTGAGCAACGGGACCATCCTCGCGAGACTTCCGAGCGCCCTCGGTAATCACCTAGCGACCAGCGCCGAGAAGAGCCCACGCGGGATTTCGGCCAGAGGAAGAGGAGAGCCCAGAGGATGACGGGAACGAGGGGCCGAGGAGAGGGGGGCGGAGAGAGTCCCCAAGTGCGTTAGCGTGGAGCCCCATACCTGGGCGGGGGGAAACTTAGGAGAGGAGAGGAGCGGGCAGCGATTTGTCCCTTCGCTTCTCCGCGTCGATTGTCCTTTATCCAAGGAGGCAGTAGAACGTACTGGTTAAGACTTGAGCCTTGTTAGTCTTTATTTGCACCCACACAGAACTGCATTCTGCGCGATTGTGTGCCTAGTCATCTTTATTCAGGAAACGAGACTTCTCTCTAAATACTTGGTAGAGGAGTGATAGATATACTAGGGTGAACTCTAAATTCTTCCCAGCTCAGAGATTCTTTAAGTATCATAATTGTTAGCAAACACATCGAGCACTTCGGACCTTCTGAGGCGCTATGCACATCACTTTACGTGCATGGTCTTTTCTAATTAAATGGGGTCTTTCCATAACAGACTTAAGACACCCTGGTCCATAAGAGACTTGAAGACGTTATTCCTGAAATCACCTTGATTTCCCCCTGGTCTAAACCGTTGTCCCAGTGTAGCTGAAAAAAAGTCTTAAGATGTTTGGAAACATTTTTACTCTTTTTAAGTTCTTTTGGCTGGTATATTAATAAGAGAAAAATAAGTTTAATTTCTTCCACATGGGCACCGCACATTGGCATGAGAGTCTCCAAGATGGACACCCGAGGCTCATATGCCATCCTGAACTAAGGAGAGAGTGGAGTCTGGGGCATCAAAGGGCAGGAAGACAATTCATAGGAAGATGGGAAGAGCAAATGTTTGGTAAACAAATGTTTACCTGCCTTTGCCACGCAGAGACAATGGGACACAGAGAGGAATTGAACATGCCCTGCCAAGCTCCCTCCAATTTACTACCCCTAGCGCATACTTTCTGCAGTTATCTCTGGTGATGGCTGTTTTCCTGGACGGGGCACTCTATAAAAAGCTGCTCCTGAGCCTTTGGGCCTACACTGTCTTCAGCTCAAAATAATCTGCATGCCAAGTGGCATGCAGGTGGTGGATGCTTGCCCTGAACCCCATCAAGTGCCTTGTTGCACCTTGTTTTACGCCGTACGTATGTAACTAAAGGTGACCTGCGCAAAGAATATTTAAATAAGGACTCTATTTTTCTGTTGGACTTTAGAGTCATGGTTGCAAACCATTGAATGTCAGATAAACAAGGTGAAGAAACCCCAAGAAATGGTCTAACCAGGGAACACAGGAAATTAAAGGCAGAGCAGCGACTTAAGTCTCATGATTTTTAGTCCAAATATTTACATGATCATATTTCAAGTAATCCTATAGATGAACATTATTTTATTTTATTATTATTATTTTTTAATAAACTAGATTTCTTCAATTATTAGGTTCCTTTCTTTCAACGTTTATTTATTTTTGGGACAGAGAGAGACAGAGCATGAACAGGGGAGGGGCAGAGAGAGAGGGAGACACAGAATCGGAAACAGGCTCCAGGCTCCGAGCCATCAGCCCAGAGCCCGACGCGGGGCTCGAACTCACGGACCACGAGATCGTGACCTGGCTGAAGTCGGACGCTTAACCGACTGCGCCACCCAGGCGCCCCTAGATGAACATTATTTTAGCGCATAAATAAATGTTGAAGAATTTAAAAAACTTTGAAAATCATAATCACTTATTCTTTGATTCATTCAACTAATTTTTATTGAAATCCCCCTACTAGTCAGGGATTGTTGCTGTGTAAGGCTGTTGCAGGAAACCAAACAGACATTCCTCATGGAGGTTATGGGAGAAGACAGGCAAACCAATTAAAAACACTCCCTCAGGTGATGATAACTGCTATGGAGAGAAATAAAAGCAGGGAAAAATAAAGACCATTGGGAGTACTCTGGGTGGGTGGGCCTTTGTAGGGGTAGCCCTCTCTCTCTCTCTCTCTCTCTCTCCCTCTCTCTCTCTCTCTCTCTCATAAACTCCACACTCAATGTGGGGCTCAAACTCAGGACCATGAGATCAAGAGTCACATGCTCTGAGCCAGCCAGGTGTCCTAGGGTAGCTCTTTCGATAGGGTGTCCAGGAAGCTTCTGTAACCAGGAGTCATTTGAGCAGAGACCAAAAGCAGAGGGATGAGCCGTACTGATGTCCAGAGAAGACCTTGCCAGGTAGGGAAAGTGGCAAGAACAAAGGCTCTGAGACAAGACAGGGTTAAGAATTACACTAGGCAGTCCTGTTGAGGTGAAACCTAGCTGGAGCCAGTATCATTATCAGGAAAGAGGTTTCATTAGGGTTTCTTAAGTAAATTTTAAATGGTTTAAACTACCTGCTTCTTTTTAACTTTTTTTTTTTTTTTTTTTTTTTTTTACTTTATTTCAGATGGTAGTATACAGTGAAATTCCTTAAGTAGAATGAAAGTAAGGCCTGGAATGAGCTTCTACTAAGGACGTTCTGTCGGTCTGAAATTTTGTTCCCGTTTCCTATAATCTTATCTTGAGAAGCTCACAGGACGGACTCCTTATATAGACAATTTTGGCTTCTTGGCAAGGCAACTTTACTCCTGCATCAACTTCCCCTCCTCCTGTTTTCTGGTGAATTTATCTCCTCTAAGCCTGCAGTATAAAAGGCACTATAACAAGAGCAAGAAAAGAGGAAAAGAAAAACTAAAACAATACTCTAAAGAGCACAATTACTAGTGTGGGAATCAGGAGGAAAATTCTCTTTAGCAACATGCCCAAATGTAAGTTGTGTTAGGACTGTAACTTATTTTGTGTAAGTTTATCACTTTGAATTTGTTGAGCAGAGACTTAAATGCAGTGACTAGGGCAATCAGGAGTTATTTGTGACATCACAGAAGTTATCGGTTATATGGCTATAAAGGTCTTGTCACAGTTTGGCTGAGGAAGCCATACTAAGTCCTGAGAGCCCTGGGGTGCTCGAGTACCCATCTTGGCCTTCCTCAGATGATCTGGGTTTAGAATGTCCTGCTATAGGGCCAAACTTCTCAAACTGTTTCCAAGCTCAAACCTTGAGATCCGTCCCAGGCGATTAACTAACCAAGACTCAGCTCAAGTGTCATCCCCATAGTGAAGTCCTTCCTAATCTCTCTATCATTGGTTCAGTTAGTTTCTATTATTAGTTTGTATAATGTGTCTAAATCTGGAGACTATAGTGAAGCATTATTCTCCTAAACACTTGGAAATGAGGCTAGTAAGTAAGAATGCCCCCTGCCTGCTCAACAAATCATGGATAGGACGAATCACCTCAAAAGACAAAGAATGGTTCCCATGCTGAGTGTGAAGTCTCAGGACAAAAACCATGAAATGGTTCCCCACACCCACCCCCGGCCGATAACTGCCTCTGAACTGTGCAGTGGAGAAATCCCGTTTTCCACGGAGGATGTGTTGCCACAGTCCAAAACTTGCTAGCCACTTTCAGCTACTAAAACAGTTTCATTTTGGTATTTAAGATTTTTATTCTGACATTTAGTGTTAAGCACGTTTTAAATGTCAGTTTCAAACTGGAATCAAATCTTCCTCCTCCTCCCCCCCTCCCCCCCCCCCCCCCCAAGCCCTGGCAGCCTAGATCTATCCCTACCTCTGATGTCTTGGGAAGTGGGAATGAGTTGGTGCTTTCCTATTTACATTCATCCTGGCTTCCTTCCACGTGCCAGGTCCTTCTGTTAGGATGAGCAGGGGCTGGGAAGGGAGAGGGCGAACGTCTCTAACTGGGCCCAAATGCAGTCTACACAGTTGGTCTTCTCTGTGGGCTCCATGAGGTTGGTGACTCTGACGTGCCCCCTAACGAGAGGCTTTCTTCAAGGCACACTCCAAGGCAGTAACAATCTCTTGTGAGAGACGGTGGGGAACAGAGATTAGGCGCGTGGGCTCAGGAGCCAACTGCCTGGGGTCAAATATTCTGCCACTTAATAGCTGTATGATCTTGAGCAAATTCTTTACCTTCTCTGTGCCTCAAGTTATTTACGTGTAGGGTGAGGATAATAAAGTACAGAAGGTCCCCTACCTACGATGGTTCAACTTATGATTTTTCAATTTTACAATGGTATGAAAGCAGTATGATTTCAGGAGAAACCATACCTGGAATTTTGAATTTGAATCTTTTCCTGGGTTAGCCATATGCAGGATGGTCCTCTCTCATGATGCTGGGCAGTGGCAGGGAGCCACAGCTCTCAGTCAGCCACAAAGTCATGAGGATCAACAATCAATATACTTACAACCATTCTGTCCCCATTCGACCATCCTGTTTTTCACTTTCAGTACAATAGTCAGTAAATCACAAGAGATATCCAATGCTTTGTTATCAAATAGGCTTTGTGTTACGTAATTTGCCCAGCTGTAGGCTGATATAAATGTAGACTTATACATGTTTAAGGTAGGCTAGTCTAAGCAATGATGTTTGACGGGTTAGGTGTGTTAAATGCATTTTCAACCTAGGATATTTTCAACTTACGGTGGGTTTGTTGGGATGTAACCCTATCATAAGTCAAGAGAGATCTGTAGCGCCTATCCTGTAGGGTTGTTGTGAGGCTTAGATGAGTGAATAACATGTGAAGTGCTTAGAAAGTACCTGGAACATGGTAAGGACCCAATAAATGTTAGCTGTCATTATCATTTGACCAATGGACCTCCAATTGGTGACAATGATACCATATCACTCTGATACTTGGGCATCTACTTGCCTTGTTGTGATGATCCCTACATGATGAATGAGTGTCACCACTGACCCAGTGTCATCTTCACAAGCAGCTCTAGGACTGGTGGGCACATATGGGACCTATCCGTCTTCTGTACACTGGCACAGTGCTGTCCTATCTAGCTGGTTCTTTTCAATTCCCTGTTCTGTGAGCTCAGGTAGCATAGAGACAAATTAGCCAACTCCTGGCTAGGCAGCCATCCAACAGGAAGCAAAATGGCAGCCTCCCCTTCAGTCAGACACGTCTAGTCTTTAGTGATTCTCTTGGAAGCCCCCTCCCTTGGAAATAGCACCTCAGTTCACAGAAAAATAATGCTGGTCACAGGAGCCTAGGGTTCCCATAAAGGCAATTTCTCATTGCAAACGAGTGCACTGCCATTCTGACTTTATATAGTATACTGGGTTTCTGAGCTTGGCTAATTTACTGGTACGGCCATAAAAGAAGAGAAATAGATTCCTTCTCTGGATGCTGACCAAATTGTTTTTTCAGACTGTAAAGCTTAATAGCAGAGCTTGAACTGAAGCATGTTAATGTCACCCAGTTAGCCTTCTTAGGAGCAGCTGGCCACCTTTGTCCCAGAAGTACCCTTTTGAGTTTCTTTTAGACAACTCTGTCCTCTGGGCCTCTGTCTTAACCTACCCCTGTCATAACGTCAACACATTATTGCATTTTATCTATTCATTTCTGTTTCCTACTACTTAATATCAAAGCCCCTTAAGGGCAGGGGCTAGGCCTTTAGTTATCTTTGTATGTCTAGTGCCTAATGTTGACTAATATTTGTAGGTCTTCAATGAATATGTATAAAAATTTTGCTGAGTGTTTAGCATGTGAAAGGTGTAGTGCTAAGAACTAAGGGTGCTGTAAGATCTGGTGATTGTCAATGAGGAAAATATGCTCTGGTTGAGCCAGCAGGATCCATTTTGAGTTGAGGATTCTTCTGCTGTACAACTATAACACTTGGTATAAATCTCTGCTTAGGACTCACCAAACAGTAATGTCAACACGTAGCTTTCTCTAATAGTTTCTGAGCCTTTGGAAGGGAAGGTCTGAGCTTCCCCTTTGCATTCTGATTGTCTAGTCCAGTGCCTAATGTTCACAAGGCAGGCGCTCTATAGGGGGTATTAAATAGCTAACCAGAATAAAGGTTCAGATAACAGTGGGTGTGCTGAGGTCATAGGGTAAGTTTTTCAGATCAAGTGGACTCAAGCTTGGTTTCAGTGAACTTACAAAGGGAAAAAAATAAGGCTGATATGTTAGATAAGGGACAATACGAGAACACAGATCAGAATGTACAGAGCATCTTCTGGAGAGATTTGGGTAAAAATATTCAGCAAGTAATTGGAAAACATAGGCCTGATGGGCATGAGGGATGTCAGTTTCCAAGATGTATTCTTGGGAAAATTGGAATCGGTCTGGCAAAGAGGGTTGGTTTTCAGTGCGATCCTTGGGACCTGAGCAGGATTAGCATCATATGAGAATTTGTCAGAAATGCCAATCCTCACACCTGAATCAGAAACTCTGGGATGGTGCAATCTGTGCTCTAACAAGCCGTCCAGATGACCCTGATGCACCCTGAAGTTTGAGAAAAACTAGCATAGGGGGTTAAGAGTGTGGACTCTGGAACCAGAATACTTAGCCATATGGCCGTGGGTAAGTTATTAATCTCTCTGGGTCTCAGTTTCCTTATAGAATGGAGATAAATGGCACCTATGTTCTAAGGTTGATGTAAGGATTGACAGTTCATACATAAAGTGTTATATCATAGCAAGTGATCTGATTCTGTTGTTTTTAGTGAGAATCTTTGGAGCACACATTCCCACACAGAGCCTAGGGTGAGAGACCTTGCTACTTGAAATGTGTTCCCCAATGCAGCAGCCACAGCCACTGCAGCATCACCTGGGAACCTATTAGAAATGCAGAATCTCAGGCCCTCCCCACTCCTATTGTGTCAGAATCTGCATTTTACAAATAGGTATTTGGATAGCAAAGCAGTATTCTACAACTCAGCTCTAGACCTACTAAATAAGAATCTCCTGGGACTGGAAACTACATATTTCCATGATTTCTACCATTGATTCTGATGTTTACCAAGGATTTAGAAACCCCAGTGCACTTAGGACAGCTGATTTCTATCATTTGAAAAAACTCAAAGCACCTGTGATGCTACACTTGGCAGGCACCAGATGTACAAAAGACAGTATTTGTTCTAAGAAAAGTAGGTTTGTGTGGAAGAATGCTAGGTAAGGCTAAAAACTAGCTAAGAAATTAATCTTGTGTTCTGTGTGACTATAGTTCTTTCACATAATTTTTATGTTAGTACATTCCATATGAGTTTATTGAATGAATCTTCTTTATCCAGCCAGAATTGACCAGTTGGGCCTTCTACAACATATTTTAATGAGACAGTTTTGGGTAATCATATTTCAACGTAGCAAAAGCCAACATCACTAAAAGCATGTCTTGGTAAAACTCTGCTATTAAATCCGCATTGAGTTAAGCAAGAGGCCAGCCATCTTCATGGAGCTGAAACGCAGGGCTGAGATGACAAAGTAATTATAAATCTGGAAACAAAAATGTTATTAAACAAATAAACCTCTCAGAAGTCTAAAAACTCTAAAACTTGTCGAGTCTAAAACTTGACAGCAGTACATCCAGAGGAGAGTTTATAAACTAGGTTGCTCATGAAATCACCATATCACTTATCAAACACCATTATGTGTGGTGCACTGGGTATATTTTGGGGGGTACCAAAGAATATAAGGCAAATACTTTTCTTTTATTACCCCATGCTGAAATATTTTCTCCCCTCTCTAAACAGTGACAATCATGTACTACACAATTCTTTGACAGTTATGTCCTAGAACCTTGTGATATTTTCTCTTAAATTCTTGAATTGTTACTCAATATTTTGTAACTTTTAATATCTATCACCTATCATTTATCTCCCCACTAGAATAGTACAGTTGTTCCCCAAAAGTAGGAAGGTGGCAATCTGTGTAAGGACCAGATTATTTCAAGCTCACCCTTACTTTCAGGAGGCAGCTCTCTGTAGACCCATAAGTGGGAAGTAGTTTCACAAGTCCTCATCTTTGACACAATATTCTTTTTTTCTTTTGGCCCCACTGGATTGCCAAAAGTCTACCTCAGCCTTTTAGCTGCCTCTCGTAGATCACTGTATGCTCTGAAGCAGAAGTAGCCCTGGCATAAAGGCAAGAGAAAAAAAGTGCATCGAACAGGTAGCACATAACTATCTGAATGAGAAAATATCACATTAAATATAAAAGGACTAAATATTTCAGGTAAAACTCAAAGATAATCAGACTAGACTAAAGCCTGAACCCAAACCATATGATTTTTAAAGACATGCATCTAAAACTAAAGGCTACACAAAGGCTGAAAGTAAAGGGGTGGGAAAAGTTACGTCATGCAAGTGTTAACCAAAAGAAAGCCACTGTAGCAATATTAAGAATAGAAAACATAAACTTTAAGGCAAAAATCTTCACTACGCAGAGTGTTACTTCATAATGTTAGAATATTCAATTAACCAGAAAGACACAACGATTCTAGATTTGTACATGCACCTAAAACATTATCTTAAAATATGGAAAGCAAAATTAACAAAATTACAAGGAAAAAATAGACAAATCCACAAGCAAATGGGGAGATTTTTACAAGCCTTTCTCAATAGTAGATATGGAACAAAAAAAAAAATCAGTAAGGATATAGAATGTTGGACAACATGATTAAGAAGCTTGACACAAATAGAGCACTTAAGTCAAGACCTTGTTAAGTCATTTCCTTGGTCCTATGGAAGAACACGTATTTAGGGTCATGAGATTTTTAAAAATCCACTCTTCTATTTGGAGCACACATGGAAGCAAGGGTATGAAAAAACCCTATAATACAGATCTGTTTCTACAATAGACTCTTTAAATTTATAATCTGAATATGCACGTTGTAAAATTAAATTCCGTCCATTCCTAATCCTATTAGTTTGGCACCAATACCAGACTGTATTCTTTTCATTATTTAATTTTGTGAATGGGCTTTGATGACAATTACCTTGTTGTCTTTTTTTTTTTTTTATAGTTAACATACAGTAGTATATTGGTTTCAGATGTACAATATAGCAATTCAACAATTCTATTCAACACCTTGTGCTCATTTCACAGTAAGTGTACTCTTAGTCCCCTTCAACTATTTCACCTACACTCCTAGCCACCTCCCCTCTGGTAACCATTAAAACTGATTGCCCTTCTTGTTAGGACGTAGAAGTAAAAAGTACTAATTATTTTTTAAGTTGCAGTAACTTGGCTAATTCTATCCAATCTTATGGGCAAGGTTTAGAGGCCTGTTCAGGAATTCTGGGCTCACAACTTAAACCTTTATGAAAAGAACCTCATATATGCCAACAGTGTTACATACATATGGAAAATTACTCTGAAAAAAATCTTTGGATTTAAATGTAATTGTCAGTGCATTGCAAATAGTAAGTATTCTACAAACGAAGGGTATATATTAAATGGCCATTTCTACTATAAAAGGTACTACCTTTGGGGAACCAGTACTCCCATCTTAGGAAGAAGAGGGTGGTGTATGACAAGATGGGGAATGAGGGAGGATGGGGGAAGATTTGATAATTTTTTTGGAAGGAGAATTTTTTTAATCCCTCTTTCAACCTTTTCTATACATATTTGATCCGTGTCCATATCAGAGCAATTTTCACTATTTTATTATAACATTGCCTGTAATAAGAATTACTTTAAAAATATGAAGTGGCTTTTCTTTTTTAAAGAGTGAAACCAAGACTCAATCTGAAATATACATTTTGCTATACCACCATCTTTGTTAAAACAGATACAACTCTTATTTGTAATCAATATAGTACATAAAAATACACAAGGCAAAGACATTTGGAGGAATTCCATTTATTGTGGATGCATTTTCACAATATATATTTATTGCAGCGATCAATTATCAGTGAAAAATATCAAGTGTTTATAAAATTTTTAGGAATGGCAGATTCACAGAACATGCTAGTCACCTTGCAGTCTTACTTCTTAAAGATAACAAAGAGAACTGTAATCAAACAAGTAAACAAGGAATTTATTTTTCAAAAGATTAAATCCAAACTGAACAAAGTTCTACCCTAAAACTTATTCCATCCAGTATTGGAATAAAAGTCAGGATCGATATATTCTCTTCTCAACTTTAGACTTTCTAGAAAAAATATATAATAGTGATCAAGAGAAGCTCTTATTCAAAAGTACAACAAAGCAATGTTACCTCACCATCGGCCTTAATTAAAACTTTGATCCATTTCACTCCAATTATGGGAGTTGGTGCTAAATTAGGCACTGCATGTGAATTCTAGTTCATTTTATCATAGACTCATGTCTACTCTGTCATAGGGGCATGACCTGTGCAATCCTTGTGGCTTTCCTTCCTTTGGCCCAGGTGTGCTACAGCTACAGGATTCAACAGCTCTTTACTGGTTTATGAGGAAAATAGACTTTGAAAGGCAGTGGTCACTTCTCATGCCAGCCTTGCCCTGCGCCAAGTTCTTCCAGGGCAATACCATAGATTAGAAAAGAGGCATTTGCGAGGCTCCCTCATTGTGGCAGGAATTGAGACTAAGACAATTTTGGTTAAGTCAAATGAGGTATAAGTTTACAGAATTACACTTATGTATATCTCTACGCTAGAACGTATTGCCAAGACACTGGAGTACTCCTTTGTCATCCATTGTGAAGAATAGATGAACACTTATAAGCTAAAATAAGATCTGATATCTAGATTGTGTGTGTAAAATGTAAAAATGACAAGTCAATAGACTTGGGGGTAAAAGGTAAAACTAATAAAAGGTACATAGAGGTTTTCAAAATTCAACACGTTATCAACTTATGACAAGTACCAATGACTAAAAAAAATAGAAAAGTTTAATTTAAAAGGCATTTCAGTCCGTTAAGAATGGAAGTACTGTCATGACTCCTAAATATTGGCTCTTGCTCACTTTTCTTCTCTGCTTCCAGACATTAGCCAATGTTGGTCATAGTATATCCATATGTAGAATTCCATCTGTACAATTTGCAACTAAAATTCTTGTCTTTAAATTTTAGAGAAGGGAGAGACCTCATTTGTCATCTAAGCCAACCTACTGCGGACTTGATATTAAGAATAGAATACAGTTCTGAGCAAGCTTTGAGTTTGACCCAGATGGTAGATTTAGTACAATTCACACTGGACTTCAAGATTGCTTTTAATTATAAACTAAATACTATGTTTTATAGAAAATGCCAACTCATTTTGACACTTCTAATCTCTCTTTTCTTCTTACAGGTTAGCGGGCACTGGAAACATATCAATACCTATTCTGCCATGTCTCTATTGGCAAATATGAAATATTAATATAATATTGTGATCTTTAGTTTTTAAAAAGCTGTGATATTGGCTAGTTACAAGGACATACTGCTAAATATAATAGTCTAGCACATAAAAAAGCTTCCTACCATTAGTGTGTTTGTATATGTGTATGCACATACATACATGATCAGGTCATCTAAAATGTGGTTCGCTATCACTACCAAAGAAATCCACAAAGCAACCAACCTAAAGAATCAGTACCAATGTCAGCTAACATCATAAACCAATTTAGATATTCATCAGCATGAAAAAAGTAATACCTTAACAGTACATCTTTTTTTTTTTTTTAAAGACATTTTTTAAAGATTATTGTAGTATCTCAAATCTGAAACGGGTTACTTTCAGAAAGTGTTACAATTGCCCACTGAGATAATTTCTTCCATGCTTTATTCTAAAGTGCAGAAATAACATGACTTCTGTATTTAAAATAAAAAAAAAAAAAAACCAAAACGAAACCACTATGGTTCGTTTTTCTGGACACTGCACACATTCCTCAGGCAATTTTCAACTTGAATCTCCTTTTGTTGACTTCTGACGTGGTTGGTATCACTGTTCAGACACAGAGTTATGATGATCAGTAGGAAAGTCTCTATTTCACAGCATGGGTTTCTTTAGAAACAGGCTCCTGTGCAAAGGCAGTACTTTACCATGAACACCTCTAGACTGTGATTATTAAATATAGTGATAATATACATGGGTTTACTGGGATAATGAAAAATAAAACAAAAGGAAATGAACTCAATGTAGTAAATCAACATAAATATAAAACAGAGCAAACTAGCCCTCTTCAACTGAGCTGGTCCAGCATCTTGAAGCGGCTACTTTGGGTTCTTTCTTGAATTGTCTCAAACCTGCTAAGAGAAGAGAGCTTTAAATCCAGAAGCCGTGGTGTTTCAGCGAGACGTTTTGTGTCAGAAGAAGAAAAAAATAAAATAACTGTAATATGGCAGGAATAAATATTTATGAAAGGGGGGATTATTGCTGGTATTCTATTCAAATATGCTCCTCATCTTCTAGTCTACCCTCTCTTCTGTTGATTTTTTTACTTTCTTCTTTCTATCTTCTTTATATTTCCCCTTCCCTATCTTGGTTTTTAGCCTTGTTTGTGACATTCATAGTCAAGGAGTTTTTTTTTTTTTTAACTCCACTTGAAGGGCCAGGAATCTGTAGTGTGTTTTCCAGAACAGGCACACGTGACTGAATGGCTCAGTCTTGGCCATGTCAAGGACAATGGAGAAGTGGAATCTGTTATTTTTTATTTCTTCCCTTCTATTCTTTTTTTTAAATATATTTTTTTAGTGTTTATTTATTTTTGAGAGAGAGAGAAAGAGCGAGACAGAGCATGAGCAGGTGAGGGGCAGAGAGAGGGAGATACAGACTCTGAAGCAGGCTCCAGACTCTGAGCTGTCAGCACAGAGCCTGATGTGGGGCTCGAACTCATGAACCATGAGATCATGATCTGAGCTGAAGTTGGACATTAAACTGACTGAGCCATCCAGGCACCCCTCTTCCTTTCTGTTCTTAACACCCCTACCCTCGAAACTTATCTGGCCCTTACTAAAAGTCCTTACTGATGTAGCCACAACTATTAGTGCTGTGAATCTGCATTTTCAAATGAGTACTTCCATTTCAAAGGAATGATTGCATGACATGTAGTGAGCTTGACATTTTGGAGCAAAGAAGCCATCTACTCTGCTACCGCATAAACCCATCTCTGGGCCTCATGGTTTTATTAATATTATTATTATTACTATCATCATTACTACTGTACAGAGACTTTTGTGTTATAGACTGAGGAGAAGGGGGCACTCACCCTGTCACCTTCCCACCTGTACCACCATGTTGCATAATTCCAAGGAGTACTGTTTATCTTGTATTGAACATGAGTGGAGTTCTCTTGAGTTTTACCATTCCAGATTATATCTGTACTCCACTTTCCAGAACCCTGGCTCAGAGGAATGTTATCCTCTGGAGAGGCTCCATTAAACTGGTACTGATGGGTTACAGACAGCTGGTACCCTCTACTAAGAAATCCAACTACATACACATTTGGACCGCCACTTCTGAGATGCTAGAGGGGCCATAATGGCTTAAGTCAACAAAAGTTCATTCTTTGCCTGAAAAAAGAAACTAATAAACGATCTCCCTACCCTCCTCCACCAGGAGAAAATTGAGCAAAGAACTTTAAAACTTTATATTTTCTGCTAAATATGCAATCTTCAAAAGCAAGCAGCATGCATAATGGTTAAGAATGTAGGCTCAGACCAGATTGCCTCAGTTTCAATGCAGGCTTTGCTAGCTTATTTGCTGTGTGGCTTTGGGAAAGTTCATCTCTCTGTGCTTTGTTTTCCTCAGCTCTAAATGGAAGTAATAATAAAACGCACTTCACAGGGTAGTTGAGATAATGTAGCTTAAGAAAGTAGAACAGTCCCTTGCATAGAGCAGACACTCAGAAAGCGTTAGTGGTTTGTAGTGGTGATAATTATTACTAGGTACTTCTAATATATTCAGCCATGACTTAGAAAACTTGTTTAAAACTCACCATAAGTAGAGAGACTGGGCTAGTGGATTTTATTGGAATGTAAGAGCAATCAATAAACTGATCAAGAGACGGAACAACACACTTAGGCAGCTGTGCCAGACTTAGGAGCCTGTAGAAGGTAGGGAAGGGGAAGTGATTCTCTCACTTGAGAAACTGTAGAAATCTTCTGGTTGCCTTTGAGGTGTTCCTCGTTCTGGGTTTGCTAGAAAAGTGCTTCTAAATTGACCCATAAGCACACTGTTCTAATTCTGCTTATTAGTGGCTCTCTGATTTCTCTCTTTTCAATTTTTCCTCTATTAAAAAGAGAAGACTGGGCTTGTTGCTTGAATTGGGGAAGGGCTACAATTAGAAGTTGAATTGGCTGGACAACAAGGGGTCTTATTTTCAGTCTGTGCATCATTTAGATATTGTCCAGAGCCTCCTGTGTGAAGAATGAGCATAGCCTTTGACCAGAAGACCCTCCCTTCCCCCCAAAAAAGACAAATCCAAGCACTCTTAACTATAAGTTTTCATAGGGTAGCAAGTTTTGCCTAACTTTTAAATACTATTTTAACTTTTTGCCATAGCAACCTTAGGTCGTAGGCTGCTGGCAAGGTAATAGTTCCAGAAAGCAGCTTCGGAGCCATTCACGGAGACAGACATTTTTCCCCAGGTGATCTTCAAATGCCTGTGGCTCCAAGCCTGGACCGTGTAAGGAAGTTACAGACCATGCTTATATGACACGACCTCTGTAGTCAACACTCCTAACACTGTGGCATTTCTAGAATGTCTTGCTGGGAACTACTCTACGAGTTTGGACTATTTATGTTGGATGACTGACAAGCCTACAATTCTGAAGGCTCTGTGCACTTTGCCTTTCACTGTACCATATATACATTTTTAGAAGGTGATTGTTACCCAGACAAGACTCTGTGATCTGTGATATGTCTCATTTGACCCTGGGACATCATACTGCAGCACACAGCAGGAAAAGAACCTATGAAAAACAAATCTTCCCAGAAAATTACCTTAGTGGGAGAAGTGACCTTATCCACAGATTGCTTTTCCCAGAGGTTCCGCTTGCTAGATACGTCTCCTGGCCTCAAATCCTAATGAAGGAAAAGCAGAGAAAATTGGTAGGGTGGCCATTTATATTTTCTGACCAGGTCTAAATAAGTCACCACGTCTGTTATTTGTTTGAATCAAGTTCTTGTTTAATACACTTTATCCTAGTGATATGAAATGGATGGAATCAAAAGGATCATTAGCCACAGTCTGGTTTTACATAGACCTTGATCTATGTTATGACACGAGAATGGGCTAGAATTATCCAGCATTTAGTTCCTATCCTCAACCAAGGGCTTACTGTTAATGGGTCCGTAGAACTGGAATAAAAGCATATTTAAAATAATGTAGCCTATTTGTAACTTTTCACGCTCTTAGTAGTGAACAGAACATACATTAGCTTTAAATAATTCTTTTGAGGTTGTGTAAGCGTTTCACCTCTTGCAGATTACCTTTTCTTTCAGTGTTCTGCCTGTATCCCTGAACTCTTAGGACTTTAGTACATTCCAGCCTAACTTCTAGATGCCGATATTCCATTTCTTTGCCTGAGGACCTTCTCTGGCTATAGATGCCCACTTCGCCCACCCAGGAGAGAGGCTGGAAGTTCAGAGAGTTAACAACCCCAGGAGCAGTCCTCAATCACTCACCGATGAGACTTGGTGCAAGAATATTTTTCAGGCTCACTCATGCCTCATGTAGGGGTAACTCTGAAGCATGTGTTTTATGTTGGGTTGCCCCAGTGGGATTAAGTTTTTATAGCCCATGTGCTTAATAACATTATTGGTTACCTGCTTTTCCCTGACTCACTTCCTGCAGTGTTTTCTTCACCTCCCAAGTAAACTACCTGCACTATCTTAGGGTCTGCTTCTGGGCAGCTCAAACTAAAATGCTTTTCTAATTGCACTTTCCTCAGACTCCAGTCATTTCGTGTTTCCTAAGGAGTAGGTGGGTAATTCAGAAGTGTATCAGTAGAACCTAGCCCCATGAAAGTAAACATTTGCCACAAATTGTACCCATAAGAGAAAATTGAGCCGATGACATATGTGAAAACATGTGGAAATCTTGGGAAGAAAACACTAAAATACGCTTGATAACAGTTACATAGCTTTGATTCGTTATTTACTACCTCATAATTAATTTGGTTTGGATAAGGGTCCAAATTTCTGTTTCCATTTACTTTTCTTCCAGCATTTGCTTATGCTAGTACTTGGCAAAGGTAGTTTGGAGAAAAGAAATGTGTTTTACCAAAATAGTAATGTTTATTTTGGCAAGCCCTTCTCTCATTAGGAAGGCAAAGCTAATAGCAATTGCATTTATCCACAGACACTGGTCTAAATGGGCATATTTTTGACAGATACTATTGAAATCCCGACACTAAAAATGCACTGGTTAAATGGTACCATGTGAAGCATTTCAGATTTACCTTAATCTTACTGAGTTTCTGGATTTCCGTTGTGGCTGGGATTCCTGATATTCTAGGAGAGAGTTATACCTATTTAACTTGGAACCAGTAAGCAACAAATCAGATTGTTTTTGAAGAATTCCACTACCTTTGCCAATGTAGCTAGGAACTGCCAAATTGTCTGGACGACTGAAAATTTGGGAAACTATAATTAGGAACATACTAATGGAAGCTCTGGAAAGGGGCTGTTATTACTTTATTTATTTGATTCATATAAAACAATTGTTATTCTTTCACATGAATGTTCTTCTACAGAAGACGGTGAAGTGTATTTCCCTTAAATCCTGCCTATGAATCTTTTGAGAGCACTTAAAGAGTTTAAAGAGTCCATTTTAAGAAAATATTAACATCCAAGTGGTAAGTTGGCATTTTAAATCAAAAGGGAAATATAAATGAAATTACCTGACCAGACTACATTTTAGAGAAAGACCCACTCCGGAAGAAGAGGGAGAAATGAAGCAGGAGAAGCAGGTTTCCAATCAACCAGAGATCAGAGAATGAAGAAGAGAATTCAGCTGAGAAAGACATTGTTGTTGTTGTTTTTTTTAAACAAAAAGAAAGACAAATTAGCACTTAAATTGCTATACATAACATGTAGTTTAGACACAAAGAACAGTCAAACCAGATAAAACAGACATACTCAGAACTGGATTCCGTTTACAAAGTTAGCCCGAAATCCTGGGAATTCTACCCACAAACAGCAGTAGATGTCCCAGTAAAGAATCAGGTATAAATCAATGTTTGATTTTGAATAAGTTAAATTTCAGGGACCCTAAGTAATATTGATTTGATGAGCTATTTTGAACACTTTTAATTTTTAGCATACATGAATATTATTACATAGCCAGTGGTGTTTCCCTTTGGGGAATTCTTGAGCAAGACACTAATCCTTGGATTACTTCCTTCCTTCTTGAGGTTTCCCTGGGTGAGGACTGCTTTGGTGAAAGAATTTCCCTCCGATTTTTCCTTACTGTCCACATGCCACACATCTGTCAAAACAAAGCCAGGCGGTCCCCTCCACCCATGAATACTGGGGAACATAAACAAGGGGCTGAAGAGAAACCACTTCTGATCTCAAATCAGAAGGCCCCTTCGAAGGTCTCCTATTTGCTGTTGTCTTAGGTAATCTTCTGACATCCTGGGTTCAGGGTCAGGCTGACCAGACTCCCAAGGGTGTCAAACTCAGATGCCTGCCATGAAGGGCCAGGCTGGAAATACAAATGCCTGCAGAGGCCTGGTGCAGAACAACGACAACAACAACGACGACGACGACGACGACGATAACAACAACAACAACAACAACAGAGAATCGACAAATTCAAGATTGCCTGCCTCTACACCTGAAACGTGTTCAAATTACAATTTTAAAAAGGGGAATGAAACACGACGGCCCCAAACTACACAGATCTTAGCTGCAGGCCACCAGTATGAGACCACCTGGACAAGGCCTGGATCAGATCCTTGCTTGATCTGTCTTTCTAAGCTGCTTTCCTGGACTTAACCTTTTCCTGACAAGTTTTATGCATCTGCTGGATCCTTTCAGCACTTTCCGCATTTCAGAAATTTCATCTCTCCTGGATCCATAGTGTCGCTGACTTACTTTCCTGCCTTGCTGGGCTCCAAGTCATGTCGTTCCCCAGAGACTGCCTTGTTGCTTATTCAGATTTTGGCATAGCACTGTGTCTACTACGTTAGGGATGTGCACAAAGCTTAAATTGCTTATCAAGCATACTCAAACTGGCTTTTATTTATAACATCACTTACATGTGTTTTCTTCCTATGTGACCTTCATTCAGGAAGCCACACTAGTCTACAAAATCCAATGGGACATAGGAAAAAAGCGGTCACCACGAGCTATACTAATTGCCACATTCTTCTTTCCTTTTCCTCTCCATCCTCTAGGAGATGGTCTAGCAAATTGCTTACTAAATCGTAGGTAAGGCAGGCAATGATTTTGTAATTTCCCTGTAATACCTTTTGGTCCTGCCAGAAAATGGGCTTTTTTGGTGGAAACCTTGACACAGTTATTATATCTGTTGTAATAATAACTAAGTTAAATCTCTTAACCCTCCCATTAGGATGACACAGATGATGATAGATTTATCAGTTAAGGTACTGCTAAAAGAGTATGGGTCAAGTCCTGGGCTGAATACAGGAGTATAATAGGATATAGAAATGAAATAGATTGCAAATACTGTAAATGTGAAAAAGTGACCATCTCCTCTAGCAACGTGCCATACTCATCATACTCTTTATCCTTGCTTGTGAGATCTTCAGTGGGTCCATGAACTTTCTGAATTTGTATCAAATGCAGGTTTGTGGGGACAGGGTCCTTAGATCTCATTAGGTTTTCAAAGAGATCCCCAATTCAGAAAGGCTAATAATCACTAGTCTGGAACTTATATAACTTATATAAATTATATAAATTACCATTTAAAAAAGGAATTTCTACTTTTTTTTTTTTTTTTTTTTAGTGTTTATTTATTTTTGAGAGACAGAGAGACAAGAACAGGAGTGGGGGGAGGGGAGCAGAGAGAGAGGAAGACACAGAATCCTAAGTAGGCTCCAGGCTCTGAGCTGTCACCACAGAGCCTGACATGGGGTTCCAACCCACGAACCATGAGATCATGACCTGACCCGAAGTTGGATGCTCAACCAACTGAGCCACCCAGACGCCCCCAAAAAGCAATTTCTACTCTTTATGTCACCTTGGGTGCTGGGGAAATTTGAGACACTTAAGAGAACATACCTCTTGGGTATGATCTCTCACTTAAACTGTCTCCAATAATAGGCCCCCTTTCCTGTATCTACTGGGAAGGCGGAAGAGATGTTTTTTCCAATATATAAAGACTTTCCAATTGTAACTTGGGTTTACATTAAGTTTTATACCTCCTGTGAGTCCTAATGCAAAAAATCTTGGGCTGAATACTAATTAGATGACTATAGGGAGTTGCATCCATGAAAGACATGGAAATATTTCTATTTTTTCTTTTTTAAGTTGGAAAAGTGATAAACTTTACTGACTTTGGAGACTAAACGTGGAGCCAATGGATGAAATCAAATGGTCAACAGTGCAGAGACCATGATTTAGAATGCTTTTCTTCTACCTCTGGCTTAGAGTGGTTGTGACAAGGCAGTCTCTGCTCCCTTGGGCACCAACAAAGGCATAAAAGCAATCTAACAGAGAAAACCCACTAATATTTGGTAGGGAGCTTAGTAAGGTTTTTGATTATAATGATAAATGGAAAGCAATTATCAGACATTCAATGACAAATTTAAAAGAACATTTTTATAGTAAGATAGCCACGCTTAATAAGAAAATGTTAGATTTCCAAAAATAACATTCATAACCAGTTTTTATAGTTTCCAGTTCTACTGTTTTTTTTTCTTTCTAATGGCTTTCCTTTGGAGGTGTTGACAATAAAATTACAGCAATTATTTCAACAACTACCCAATTACTATATTTTTGTGTTAAGTTACAGAAATTAGGCAAATTAGAAAATATGGGTTCAAAATAGCCAACATACACATTCTTTTGGGAATAAGTCTAGGAGGGCTCTCCACAGAGAAGTGGCCAAGATAATTTGACATTTTCACTTCCAAATTCCTAGCTGTGATTTATAGAATGGAAGCTAAACAAACAGACCAGTTAAGAATGTAAATGTGAACTGCCTCCAGCTCGGGCTTAACTGCTCTTCTCAGGGTGCAGAGGCGATTATGGCTCCATTTTACCCTCTGGGTAATTAGGGTGGACCATCCTCTGTAAATCTGAGCCCCACCTTTTTGCTAGTGAACTGGAGCACTGTCTTTCCCAGGCAAATAGGCCCACGGCCTGTTTTCTTTTGCTGCTAAAAACTAAGAGATCAAAAAACTTCAGAAAAACCCAAAGCTGCTTACCGAAGGTTTGGGAGCGGGTGACTTATTTCCATCTGGGGTTTTAGTTAGCCATTCATTGATGCGGCTGGAAACCCCCACCTTCAAGCCAGCAGTCTCCTACAAAGTTAATAATCCAACATGACAGAGAGAGAGGGAGAGAGAAAAAAAAAAACTTTACTTGGAAAAAAAAACCCTTAAAAGTAACCTCAAAAGACTATGAAGTGTTACTTCACATAACCATCACATAACACAGATCAATGATTGATCTTTAGATTTAGTATTTTGAGTAAAAGAAACCTTAAACTTGCTATTTAAAGACTATGTTATCTGGTTTTCTTTCCTCCGCACCTCACCCCCCTCCCTATTTCCAGGGGCTGAGGATTAATTTCAAGCTCTTCATTTAGAATACTGTGGCCAGAGAGCATAGTACAGAGTGTAGCCTCATGAACACATTGCCTCTGAAAGAATTATATCGTCTTCACTGCTTTTATTATTAACTAGTGTGATTCCTTAAAAAAAAAGAGAGAGAAAGAGAGAGAGACAGACAGAAACAAACAAAAACAAACAAGGGAAAAAGGAAAAAAATCCAACTTCCAAAATTAAAAGACCAAAATCCTATACTTACCTTGTTTGGTGTGCCTGATACAGTGGGGGATGAAAACACATTCCCTTTCTCCCACATGCTCTTGATATTGCGTACACCCTCAGCAGGAACAGGGAGATCTGAGGCTGCTGGCTTCATAGGTTTTGCGGTTTTTGTTCCCTGAAACGTGTGAACTATTTTTAGGGTTGGTGCTGATAAGTCTGTTCTCATAAAATTACAGCGAGCTTGTCTTCCTCAACGTTAACATTGAAAAAATTCACTGTGATATTTAAAAATAACACCTCCCCCCCCAAAATTCTGTTGTTAATTCTGTTACAATAATTCTGTCGTAAAACTACATTCTGATGACATATAGACCTCAAATAAACCATAATATATACATCAGAGGATCTTTAAAAAATGAAATTATGCTTGGGGCACCTGGGTGGCTCAGTTGGTTAAGCATCCGACTCTTGATTTCGGCTCAGGTCACGATCTCATGGCTCGTGGGTTCAAGCCCCAAGTTGGGCTCTGTGCTGACAATGTGAAGCCTGCTTGGGATTCTCTCCCCCTCCCGCCTGCCCCTCCCCTGCTTGTTCTCTCTCTTCTTCTCTCTCAAAAAGAAATAAATAAACTTAAAAAAAAAAAAAAGAAACTATGCCTTTTACTGGGACACCACTAGTTGTGAAGGGGATATTTCACTTCATTTCTTCAACAGATTCTTTTTAAGTGCTTTATGTGAGCAGGGCACTGTGCTAGGCTCTGGGGATATTGTGCCACTCAAGACAGTCTGCGCTGTAAGCTACAGTGGACTTAACACTTTAATAGGGGAGAGTGACGGTAACTAGTTACACAAGTATTTATTTCACATTGTGAAACGTGGTATGCGAAGGAATGTGGTGCCATAAAGCATGCCCAGAGAGCATGTGTTAGGGGAATAATACTTAGTTTAGGGAACCAAAGAAGGCTGCTCTGAAGAAGTGACATTAAAATGGAGATCTGACACAAGGCTTGGAAGTGGCTAGGTGAGAAGAAGGAGCAAATGCCATTCCATGTAGAGGGAATGACATACACAAAGGGCTGAAGATAGGGCATGTTAAAAAACTAAAAACTTGGGGGGCGCCTGGGTGGCGCAGTCGGTTAAGCGTCCGACTTCAGCCAGGTCACGATCTCACGGTCCGTGAGTTCGAGCCCCGCGTCGGGCTCTGGGCTGATGGCTCGGAGCCTGGAGCCTGCTTCCGATTCTGTGTCTCCCTCTCTCTCTGCCCCTCTCCCGTTCATGCTCTGTCTCTCTCTGTCCCAAAAATAAATAAACGTTGAAAAAAAAATTTTTTTTAAAAAAACTAAAAACTTGAGAGACCTCTGTGTGGAGAACATACTGAAAGGAGGAGAAAACAGATGAAGAAAATGAAAGGTGTGCATTCAAGATACATTTCCAGCCGTAGTGATGGGCATACCCAGAATCGTGCAGTTTCTCTGGTGGTCCTGCTTTGTGGCCTGTGGCTTGTGTGGGTGGTTGGCCACACACGGATGGTAGCAAGGTGGTACCATCAGTGGCCTGCACATAAAAGTATCTCCCCGGACTGTGTAAACTCTGAGGCCCCAGTCCTGGCTTCCTTAATCCTATTAGAGCTATGATCAATTCAGCCACAGAAAATAACAATCTGCAATTTGTCTTATATTTCACTGGACATTCAATCTTGTGAAAAATCACCTCTTGAGTGTTAGGACTTGATTATTCATTTGACAAATCATCCAGACCTCTCTCTTTCTTATTCCCTCTTATCATTTGTTTGTGAACAATTTTACAGGGATCTCCACTCTGCAGTACAAAGGACAGGAGAAAAATCAAACCAAACTGATCCAATTACTTTATAGGTTGTGATACACATCTGAAGGGTAAAACCATTGACTAAAACTACAAAAAGAGAGAAGACACATCTTGATCACTGGCACTATACCAAGTGCTTTGGTACTTGGAAATATACTTTATTTCCAAATAGTGTAGAACCCTCTTTGGGGGCGGGGTGTGGAAAAAAGTTGAAACAGAAAGAAGCATAAAACTATGGTCTTAAGAGCACAAAACAATCATTTTTAAATTGATGATGATGAAACTTGGTCTGGCTATCACCTTTATATTAATTTATAGTACTACTTTTATTTGATAATAAAAGTTTTGATAGATTAAAAAAAAAAAGATGAACCCAAGTTGTAACTGTTGAAATTACATATGGGAACACATTTTGTAAGTAACTAAGGATCTTGAAGATATACTTATGAACATACAAGTAATATAGTTCAATACCAATAAGCCCATTCATTAAAAGAGGAACAGCTTCACTAAAGAATACTCTGGCTGAAAGTAGAAAACAACAATTTATTTACGATTTATCTCTATTACTGTTCTTCTGTATAGCTAGTTCAAAGTACAATAGAGCACCACTAATACTCTAACATAGTAATGTGGTTATTGGCTGTGATTACCGTCCTAAGCTTCTACGGTCATCTATCAGCAGAATCTATTTCTGTCTGCCCATGACCGTGGCACTGAGACAGTCTCTCACCTCAATTGCGCTGGTATACTGCTCCAGTCTGCTGTCAATCTTAGACACAACTGCTGCTTGGTGAGTCGATTTGACACCACTGCTAAGTGAATAAACACACACACACATGCATAAAAATACGAGAGAGAATCTTTCCTTACATATAGAACAGCTGATGATTCTCATTGAACAATCAATCACATTTACCTTTTCTGCACAGACTTATTCAAAAATTCTGCTCGCTCTTCTATCTAGGAATTGAAAAACAAACAAACAAACAAACCCTAGTTAATATTTGCAGCTTATAAACGATGTTTCTCGGCCCATGCCACTGGGCGAGTAAAAGCTTCAGAGGGTGTGCAGGGGGTAATAGGATTCTGAGCCCAGCAACTCTGCTCCATGGTAAAGTACATAGGAGGTATTTGAGGTGAGATTTGGAGGGGACAAACATAGGACTGGGCAGGTGATAGAGAAAGTGTGGAGAAATACAAAGTTCTGGAGGTAAATTAAAGACCAGACAGAAATGGAATAACAAAGCCTCTGAAACAATGTAAATTAGTGGCAAAGTAATTACGTTTCAAGACAAAAACTTTTTTTTTCTTTCAAAAGCACTTGCTGTTACCCTTTAGGATGTATTTATAAGTACAGATATACCATGTTATTTGATGAGCAAAATTCTCCCACCATGTTTTAACACATATTACGTGTGTAATAGGATCGAATAAGAAAGGTAACTAGGAACTCCGAACTATTCACTTACTGCTTAGCCTGGTTTCTTAACTTGACAGCTGTCCAGCCTACTGCTGAGCCTAATTTGTCTTGAATATAGAAGATGGGGAAGGGGCTGGATTGAGGCTGGGGCACAGTTCCTCAGGGCTGAGGCCTCTCATGAAACCCTGTTAGCCCAAGTGGGAATTATGGAAATAAGCCTGGAAAAACTGATGAAATGGTAAGTTCGGTGGTCTTTAACAAATTCCTTTTTCTCTTTAAAGCTAGGAAATTCCTTTTTGCTAAAACTAAAGCCACTAAGTCAAACATTTTGGTTTACTGAAACTATATCATCAAATCAGATGTTCTATGTAAGTCAGCAATTATCTGTTGACTCCTTAATGATACCCAACTCCAGGGTAGCAATATCCTCTGTCATTTACCACCTATCAAAGTCAGCACATGGTAAAACCTTTGTACATGACTGCCTATGCCAAAGCACACATGTGCTGAAGGAGTCCATTTTCTGTCCTGTTCAGGACAGCCAAGGAATCTGCTAGACTTCAGTTACCCTAGACTGGTGTGGTTGAGTGTGCCTTATAGTCTTCTGAGATGTTAGTGGCTCTTTCTGGCCTGGACTGTCCTGGGACTTATGGACTATTAATAAACACCCTTAGGCTTTTTGGAAAACATGCTTCACTTCTAATATCAGTTGAATAACATTTTTATAGAGGTTAGTGGGGGGGGGGGAGTCTCATCATTTCCAATGATTTCTTATAATGATAAAAGCAAACTCATTAAAAATAAAACTTGTTGCAAAAAAAGTGCTATCAGTAGCCCTGAGTTTGTGGGATGCGAAGTGTCTTAAATCTTATTTTCCTGATTTTAATATAAACTTAGAAGTGCACCCCTGGAAAAAAAGTTCCCAGTTGAATAGGCGAAATACATTGAAACCATGCAATACACTGGCACTTTTAATATTATCCATCCATCCATCCACCCATCCATCCATCCACCCATCCATCCATCTATCCATCCATCCATCCATCTAACCATCTTTTAACCCTACCAGCCTGTCAGCTAAGTAACTAAGCAATAAATTATATACTGAGTACCCACTGGATAAAACTGAACACTCGACAATGTATGAGACAGTATCCCTTTCTTTAAGGAGAACACAGTCAGTAGCGAAGACTAACAGAACATATGAATGAAATACTGAACATTCAAGTGATAGGTACCAAGTAAAGATAAGAAGAAAATGCTGGGGCCATAGGAGAAGTGAGTTTCTGGGGTTGGTGGAGAAGATATGCAGTAGGTTTGATTCGAAGCTGAGATTTTTAGTTTACAGTTGACACAGTTTTATCAGTGAGTTTATAGAAGTGAGGGTGCGTGAGGTACAGGGGATAGGACATTTGTTGCGGAGCAAACCCATGCACAAAGATTTGGGGAACACACACAGAGGAGGGGGGATGGAGGAATGAAACACATAGTGAAGGCCGGAGGCATGAGTAAGGGGAAGCAGAGGTGAGACTTGCTCTTTGTAGCACTTCTAGCATCCTTCCGACTCCGGGATGAGCTTTTGACCTTGGCTATCCCATTAATTCAAATTACAGAGATTCTCGGAAGCCAACATCTCCTTTTGTATCTACGGTATTTAATATAGCTTGACTTCATTATCGCATTTTGTCAGGGCTAACCATGCACTTATGGGTACATTCCTATTGGAAAATTCCTTAACTTGGTTAATCTAGACAATGTAACAATGTGTACTGGATTTACACTGCACAAATTTCTGTAGTTTAACGACAGGAATTGGTTCTTCTGAAGACCGAGAGGTGGCGGTGTTGTCCTGATGAAACTCGGGAGAAAAAGCATGCTATTCATTTTCTAAAATTGGCTCTCTCCTTCCTCTACACCCCTTTCACCACCAAAATATGGAAACAACAACAATAAAAACCCAATTTTATATTTAATTTACTTAAAATTTGTTCTGTGCATGGATTATGTAAGAAAAATAATTCACTGCTAACAAAATTTAACTGTGCGAAACCAGGTTCAGTTTCCCAGACAAAGGAATAGAAGGAGTCATGAGAACTTAACAAAATACATGAGTTGATAATATTTTGAGGTCAGATAGCAAATGTTTTCCCTTGCATTGGCATGCTACAATGTTAACTTACAACCACTTACAAAAGTCGCAGGGCCAAGAGTAGCAACAATGGTAGGAATTCAATGGTAGCATATGAAATTGAGCTCTAAAACCAGAGCCACAGCAAATTCTTCAAGGCACATACTATGGAGAAAAGCAATAGATTGTCTGTTCCTGAAAGCGTGTCTCTGTTATATAGAAATTTAAAAATGTTTTGTTTCTTTTTAACATAAATACTTTGATTGCTCACACATGCTTCTCCAGAGGAGGGGGCAGATGAATGGCCTCCTGGGAGACTATGAAATGGGAAGCCAGGAGTCAGGTTGAGGAAAAGACCAGAGAAATTAAGTAAGTTGAAGAATTTAGTTGAGAGGAGATATTTGAAGAAGGAGGATGGACTGTAGTTTCTCCTGCAAATAGGAAGAATAGAAATTAGAAGTATAGATGTTCCTCTACTTTCTTCATGTTACCAAGATTGTTCAAGGAAAGTTTAGCTTGGGTGAGATTTCAAGGAAGATAGAAGGATCTTTTTTTTTTTTTTTTTTTTTTAAATTTTTTTTTTCAACGTTTATTTATTTTTGGGACAGAGAGAGACACAGCATGAACGGGGGAGGGGCAGAGAGAGAGAGAGACACAGAATTGGAAGCAGGCTCCAGGCTCTGAGCCATCAGCCCAGAGCCCGACGCGGGGCTCGAACTCACGGACCGCGAGATCGTGACCTGGCTGAAGTCGGACGCTTAACCGACTGCGCCACCCAGGCGCCCCAGAAGGATCTTTGATTATTGATGAAGCAGGAACACAAGGACCCAGACTTGGAACACAACAAACTCTGGTCATTGCATGGAGATAGCCTGAACTGAGTGGATTTTGTGTGTGTGTGTGTGTGTGTGTGTGTGTGTGTGTGTGTGTTTTGTTTTGCCTTTATGTTCTTTCGTCTATAGTGGGGATCTGCAAACTACGGCCCATGTGCCCATGGGTCTTATGCAGGCCATGGTTTTCACATGGCACTCAAGCTAAGAATGAGTTTTATATTGTTAAATGGTTTTAAAATCCAAAAGAAGAATATTTTATGACATAGGAAAATTTTATGGCATCCAAATTTCTTTTTATTTATTTATTTTTGAGAGAGAGAGAGAGAGAGAGAGAGAGAGAGCAAGCAGAGGAGGGGCAGAGAGAGAGGGAGACAGAATCCCAAGCAGGCTCCAGGCTGTCAACGCAGAGCTCAAACTCACAAACGGTGAGATCATGACCTGAGCCGAAATCAAGAGTCAGACACTTAACCCATTGAGCCACCCAGGCACCCCTGAAATCCAAATCTCAGTGTGCATGAATAAAACTCCTCTACTCCACAAAGCTTCCCTCTACTGACTTTGCTCAGTTCTAAGATCTCACTGTGCCGGTAGTCTGCATTTAGTTACCCGGTAATCCTTGGATTCCCCAGAGCAGTCGACTGTGTTAATGCCACAGGGGCAGCGACCTTGCTTTGTACTTCTCTCCCTCCTAGTACCTAGCATGCATCGGGTACATTATAAATAGCAACTATTAAACAATAAAATCCCCCAGTGGCTTAGTTTGGATTCCCCCCTGAAGCAGATCCTGAGAACAGAGGGTTTGAGTACACGGAGTTCATTAGGGAAGTGGCAGGGTATGACTGGGGCCCAGATGATCAAAAAGACTCGGTGAAGTTCCTTAGGGATCAAACATGCTGATTTTCCTGCGAAACAGGTAATAGGTATAAAATGTAAGTAACTGGCTTTTGGACATTTTAATGGGCCACATGAGGTGACCTCACACACACAATTATAGACACACACATGCACATACTTAACCAGCTGGAGGCTGGCTATGAGTCTCTCCTGGTTTTGCCCATCGTCAATGCTTTGTAGCCTTGCTACGTTGATGGAAAATGAAGGTGAAGCGAAAGCGTTAAAAGTTCCAATCTCTGAAGATTCATTCATTCATTTTTTCATTCGACAAATGACTATCTTCACTGTGCCAGGTGCTCGGTACATGTTAACTCTCAAAACAAAAGACATATATTTGAAAATAATGGCAGATTGAGTGTAAGTAATAGATAGCACTTTCTGGTTTCTGTTCTCTTTGCTCTGCATGTCAACCCTTCCACCATGTCCTTGACTGGGCTCCCTTCTGCTTGTTCTCTTTTCTCCCACTTCCGGCAAGTGGGAGCTGTGCTCCTTGAAGGCAGCGATGGGACCAGACTCATCCTGGCAAAGGACCCTATCCAAGGCACACTTCATTTCCTCCTGTGACAACGGCTTTCAAATTTGACCAGTACCCCTTCCAGCTGCCCTATTTTTAACAATGACAAATTAAAAATGAAAAGCAGCCTTTATAATACGGTTGCCCACTTGGTGAACTTTAAATGTTTCCATTTTCAATTGCTCACAGCAATGAGGCCTCCGGAGGGCACAGGTCAGTGAAGTCTACAGATAATCGCTGAATGTCACTTTAACACACACCAAAGCATGTAAGAAACAACAGACACCAATTTCTCCACCTCACTTCTCTCCTTCCCTCACGTTGCCAACAATGGTAAGCTGTGAAAAGGCTGAAAGAAGGAGCAGAAAGGTCAGTGAAGCAGAGGCTCCACATGATGAAGAGCCAAGTAAGGAGCTGAGGTCAGGTTTCCATCACATTATGACAGAGGTATGATGAGAAATCTTTCTGGGAGAAAAAAATACCTTGAGAGATGAACCTTTGGGGGTGAAACATTTGAATGGCTTCTTGTCATCTGATAAGCTGTCTTCTGGCATCTTCTGACGTTTCTCAGCAGCTTCTGCCCTCCGCTTTTCAATCTCTTCCCTTAGCCTCCTCTTCTCTTCCTGAGACAGGAGAACAAATAACACAGACATCGATATCAGCTTCCAGCCAGAAGGAAAGAGGGCTGTAGGGGAAGGAGCACTGGTGCCGCAGGGGAAAGAGTGGGCTTCTGGACTGCATGCCACCCCCTCCTCCAGGGTGGTCGCCAGAGATGAAGCCTGAGCCCGTGAGTCCACCTGCCTGACACTCTGGCGCGGCCACTTCCCAACTGTGTGACCTTGGCCGCGTTACTCATCTGTTCAATGCCTCAGTTTTTCATCTGTAAGATGGGGATAATGACAGCTTTAGCAAGGGCTAAATGAGAAAGCCCATGTAAAATTCCTAGGATCACTGTGAAGCTGGTCCTTATCATTATCATCCTGTCGGGACATTTACACTGACCTTCTCTTTCTGTATATATTAAAGATAAATATATGTCCCTTCCACCTCCTTCTGAGGAGAGTTGTGAAGACGGACAAGACAGCTGGTGGGCAAAGTTTATGTTAAATCTAGAGTATTATGTTCAAACTGTATAAGAGATAATTTTATGGTTGTCTCCACCTCCACGGAGTAGATTATTGTAGATGGTTTGACAAGCCTGAAATACATAGACACTGCACCAAAGCAGTCACAGATGTTCACCCTATGTATCCTACTAGCCCCTCTGTGCCTTAATTCCTGGTCTGCAATACTCTCCCCTGTCTCCTCTCTCAGGCAAAACATTCAGAGCTCCGATTCAGTTGCACATCCTCTATGAACGGTTTACTGAGAGATGTGTGTAGTTTTTTGTAGTTTTTAAACTGTAGGTTCCCAAGCAGAGATTGGATGTTCGTCTGTCAGAGGATGTGGCAGAAGGATCGTCTGTGTTATGGGCTGAATGTTTGAGGTTCCCCCCTCCTCCACTGCCATTCATACATTAACGTCCTAACCCCCAGAGTGACGGTTTAGGAGGTGGGGCCTTTGGGAGGTGTTTAGATCCTGAGAATGAAGTCTTCATGAATGGCACTAAGAGAGGCCCCAGAGAGCTCTCTTCCCCTTTCTGCCAAATGAGGACACAGTGGGAAGACCATGGTCTATGAAATGGTAAGACACAGAATTGTTGACGCCTTGATCTTGAACTCCCCAACCTCCAGAACTGTGAGAAATAAATCTATGTTGTTCGTAGGCCACACAATCTGTGATTGTGGTTCCACTGACTAAGACACTGTTTGGCAGGAGGTTAGACCAAATAATCTTCTAGGTTCAAACCAATTCTAAGAGCAAGTGTTTCCCTTCTGCCTTCGTTGACACTCTGCTCCCCTAAATAACAAATAATGACAATGTTAACAATAATTATAACTAGCAGGCACCACGAACACAATTATCTGTTTGATCATGGCATCAATCCTGTAACTGGACATTATTTCCCAGATAAGGCAAAGAAGTTTTAGCACAGTCCAGGAACTCTGCCAAGGTCCCAGCTTGCAAGTGGCAGAAAATACAAGCCCAGGTATGCTTGATTCTAAAGAGCTATCATCCCAATTACTTCCCAACCAAAGGCAACTGACCCATTGAGAGCTGGAGTTGGAAGAGACCTTGGAATAATTTATCCAGACTTTCCACACAGGTTAGGGAATTTTTGCAAAGGATCCATGTCAGAAAGCCATCTGTTGTCTTTGTGCATAGTTGGATCGACAGAAGGTCACTATCTTCTAAGATTTGAGGGCAAAGCTCTAAGCTCATTTGGAGAATCGAGGTCTCAATCCTGATTCTACCATTTATTAGTCAAGTAACACATAAGTCACTCAAATAATTTGATTCCCTTTTGTTTATCCATAAAACGGGAATAATGATGTACCTCAGGATGAAAGGAAAGAATGCACCTTGTAAAGCTGTAGTTGGTTAAGCACTTTTTCAGTTTTCAAAATTTGCCTTCTGTAACTTTATCTGTTGTTTTCAGTTCTGTCTTAAGAGACGGAACATATTCATCTGTTCATAATTACCGGGCTCCTGCTCTATGCCTGGCACTGTGTTGGGTCCTGGATTTACAGTAATGAACAAAGCAGATACTGTCCCTGCTTCTGACCACTTCGTCTCCTTGTTCTTCCATTAAAAAAAAAAAAAAAAGCAAAGCTACTTAAAAAAATCTTCTCTATAAAAACCCTGCCAATATCAGAAAACAACTATCATGTGACTCTCAGATCTTATAACGAATCTGCAGACCTTTTCATCCTCCTCTGCTTGCTGTTCTTTATTGAGAGACAGTAGAGGGGAATGGGTTAAGGTAAATGGGACCATGGGAAAACGACAAAACTGCTCTGTGCCTCGGTTTCCTCGTCTGAAAAATGGGGTAATAAGACTACTCACGTCAGAAAGTTCTTACAATTGGATAAAGACTACTATGTGTAAAGGGTTTAGAATTGTGCCTAATGCACGGTGAGTTTATTATTCTTAAAATGTATTTGTAAGAGTCCATGCAGCAGCACTGCACCAGCGAAAACATTATTCCCCGGGCTACAAGGGTCGCCAGACGCGGACTGCGGGCTTGGGTAAGCTGCGCCCTCCTTACCTCCTCTCGGACTTTTCTCTCTGCTTCCTCCTGCTTCCGCCTCTGCTCTTCCTCCTCTAGGACCTTTCTTCGCTCTTCCCGCTTTTTCTTCAGCTCCTCCAGCTCCAGGGCTGCCTCCTGCTGTTTCTGTTTGAGCTTCTCGAACTCCTCGCTCTCGGTTTCCCCGCGGCGGCGGCGAAGCTCCTCCAGGCGCTTGCCGGCTTCCACCTGCGAAGTGCCTTCGGCCTCCTTGGCCTCGCTCACCTTCGCTCCTGCTCCCGGGCGGCTGTCCGGAAACGCAACGGAGTTTGATAAATGTCAGTTGGGCAGCCTCCCGGGAGGGATGTCGTCTGCAGGCTTTGCACCCCAGACCAAAAGAAATCTCCACTGCCGGTCGTTGGTAGTCGTTGCACAGTGGATGTTCACACCCGCCCCAAGGGTAGGTTGGGGTCCGCCTGAAGTCTCAAGGTCTGAATCTGATCCCTTTCTACCACTTACCCTTGGTGTCCTGTTGTACAAAGGGGCAAACAGACGCTGATGGTGGGAAAATGGCAAATGGAAAATGGGCAAAACAACGCAACCACTACGGAAAACAGTAGGGAGGTTCCTTAAAAACTTAACAGTAAAACTACCATATAGTCCAACAGTCCCATTGAGTATATACCCAAAAGATCTTGAAAAGATCTCGCATACCCTTGTTCATAGCGGTATTATTCACAACAGCCAAGAGGGGGAGCAACCCACATGTCCATCAACAAATGAAAAAACAAACAGAAAGCGGTGCATACATACAGTGTACCATTATTCAGCCTTAAAAAGTAAGGGAATCCTGTCCTATGCGACAACATGGATGAACCTTAAGGATATTATACTACACGAAATAAACCAGTCCCCAAAAGACAAATGTTACATAATTCCACTTATGAGTTATCTAAAGTTGTCAATTCAGGGAACCAGAAAGTAGATTGGTGCTTATCAGTGGCTGTGGGGAGTTGTTTATGGATATAGAGTTTCAGGTCTGCAAGATGAGAAAATTCTGGAGATGTTTCACAACACTGTGAGTGTGCTTAACACTACTGACTGGTTAAGATGGTGGGGCGCCTGGGTGGCTCAGTCAGTTAATCGACTCTTGATTTCTGCTCAGGTCATGATGTCACAGTTTGTAAGTTCAAGCCGGGCATCGGGCTCTGTGCTGATGTGCGGGCCTGCTTGCTTGGGATTTTCTCTCTCTTCCTCTCTGCCCCGCCCCTACTTGCACACGCTCTCTCTCTCCCAATCTCTCAAAATAAACAAAAACATTTAAAAAATGGTTAAGACCGTAAATATTATGTTACGTGTTTTACCGCAGTTAAAAAATAATTTTTTTAATGATGCATGATACAACATGGAAAAAATGGGCAAATATCATTTGTTCTCTTTACCTCAGTGGGCTATTCTTTGAATCCCATGAAATTAACTATTAAATCAATGTTGATTTATGTATCATCATAAAAATTAGTTGTTACTAGGAAGGGAGGTATGTAACACAAAACATTGCTATTAGATTGAGTTCTAAAAGTCTAGGTGTGACCCTAGTAGTCCTCTGCCATAAGTAACTGGTTAATTTGGGTCTGTCTGGAATCCTGGATCTAGACTGGAGACAAGAAAAGATGGCTGGAACTAGGGGAGGCACTGAAATAAAGCTGCTTTATCATCTTTGTCTTGAACTCAACTCTAGCAGCTGATCTCTGGCAGATGGAATTCCCCTTTGCCTCTCGATTGAGAGCTAACTACAGGCTTGTAGGTCTATTCCGACACAGGTGCCTCCAAGAAACCTCTGAACAACTGCATTACCTATGGCGTCAGTTTGTGTGGTCTAACATGACATGACTATTCCTAATCAGGACTTAACATCACTAAATTAGTTCTGATATCGTGTCGTTAGGGTTGTTACTTATGCTGTGTAGACCCTTTTCATATTTATGATCTCATTTAATAGCCACAGTAACCAGGAAGTTGGCAGGTTAGGTTAATACCCCCACTTTACAAGTAAGGAAATGATACGTGAGGGCAGAAAAACAGTCTGCCCGATTTTCGGTAGCAAGTGGTAGGGCCATGACCAGATTCTAGTGTTTCTCTCCCAAGTATACTCTTTTTTCCACTGTACTATAATTATATCAGGTGTTAAATAGGGTTTGTTAGAAAATAAAAAATCAACTGAATTGAATGTGCTGGCCTCTACCTTTCACCTCCTACCCTGAAGACCAGAGGGTCTGTGAGGGATTTAAGTCTCTAGAATTTCTGCAGCCTAGGCCTAACTACCTTCCATGCTCGAGTGGAAGCAATGCTTCATCAGATGGCACAGCATATAAAACAACAAGAAAATGGGTACGTTTTTTGCGAGTTAGAAATAAAATTGAAAGTCAGTTGAAGTTTTCTTTTGGGATTAAGGAGAACCACAGAGATTTCATTGTAGAACTGGGAACATGTTAAGACTAGAGACGGGGCACCTGGGTGGCTCGGTCGGTTAAGCATCTGATTTAGGCTCAGGTCATGAACTTACGGTTTGTAGGTTCGAACCCCACATTGGATTCTCTGCTGTCAGCTCAGAGCCTGCTTCTGATCCTCTGTCCCCCTCTCTCTCTGTCCCTCCCCCACTTGCACTCTCTCTCTCCCTCTCTCTCTCTCTCTACATAAATAAATAAATAAACATTAAAAAAAGACCAGAGACAGAACACTATCCCAAGTGTCCTTGTGTTAAAATTGTACTACAGGGGGCGCCTGGGTGGCTCAGTTGGTCAAGCCTCTGACTTCAGCTCAGGTCATGATCTCACGGTTCTTGAGTTCGAGCCCTGCATTGGGCTCTCTGCTGTCAGGGAGGAACCTGCTTGGGATTCTCTCTCTCCCTCCCTCTCTCTCTCTCTCTCTGTCCCTCCCCCACTCCTACCTCTTTCTCAAAAATAAACATTAAAAACAATAAAATGCACGTCAGGACTGGTATTCCTAGTGTTTTCCCACAAATCATATAAAAAGGAGAGAGATCATTAGTCCCTACCGACTCTGAGATCCTTTGATAAATTTGCTATCTAATAGAGTTATGCCATTGATAATTGTCTCCAAAACATGTTGGTTGTGACAGAAGAACTGCATCAGAGAACCATGTTTCATGCAAAACTCACGTAAGCTGGATCCTCTGAGCACTTTATTTAGGAGAATTTAGTGCTGTGCTCAAAAGTGTGCCTAGTTACAGAGAGTCCTTACATAAGAGACAAGGACGTAGCTTGCCAGCTACTTAAGTACTCATTAACAGGCAGTGAGGTCATGCTTAACTAGCTCCGAACACAGGGAGCCCATCCCTAACACTTCGTCTAAGGAACAGATGAATTACCACCGTCTGATATAATTTATTCCATGTAGAGAAGGGCTCGGTGTTTCTAGCTATGGAGCAAGAAAAAGAATAAAGCAGAAAATGAGTTCAAGACTACATAATTGCCAATACTGATCTTATGTGTTTAACTCCTGTTTTTTGAACCCTGAGGTAGTTTTGAGTATACTCTGTCCTTTCCAAACTTTGCAAGCGGCAGGATGGAAAATCAATATTGTAGATTACAATCAGCATTAAAATTAATACACAACAAAACCAAAAACATCAAAGTGTATTGCATAGAGCAAGGGAAAGCACCATTTCTTGACATGCTCGTTTGGGTTTTAAGAATATACGTAGCTTTGTATTGGGTCATGATGTCCAATTTATTTCTGACTAAGAGTTTAGGTTAAAAAGTTTTAAAATACTGTTCTAGGTTCTTGAGAGTTAAAGATGTACTCTTTTATTTTGAACTCAAACAAAGGTTAGAGGGTCCCTTAAAACCTGATGTTGCTCTTCCAGGGTCTTATAAGTTCCTAGGTCTGTGACCTAGAGAGAAAATCTCCCCCCTGAGTTAATTCCAGGTCTTTCCATCTTCAGAAATGAGTTTGCTCTCTGCGTTCATCATATTAGTTAGTGCACAGGAGTTGGGACCTGCAGAACACAAGCCTCTAAAAACTTCTCCAGATTCCACTAGGTGTCGCTCAGTCTTCATTTTGGACAATCAAAATGCCTATCATTAGGGACTGGTTCCATAAATCGTGACACGTTGGTCCGGTGGAATACTCTAACATTATTAATTGTAAGCTCATATTCATTGGTACAGAAAAGGTAGCTACGATAAACTGTTAGTATATCGCAAGAATCAATGGAAAAACAGAGTTATATATACACACTACACATATTTGTCTATTTTGACTATATAGACATAGAAAATATTTGGAAAAAATGTTACTGGTGGTTGGTGCTTATTTTTGTACTTCTATTTTCTGAATGTTCCTAAGTTTTTTTTTTTAATGTTTTATTTATTTTTAAGACAGAGAGAGACAGAGCATGAGTGGGGGTGGGGCAGAGAGAGAGGGAGACATAGAATCTGAAGCAGGCTCCAGGCTCTGAGCTGTTAGCACAGAGGCTGACGCGGGGCTTGAACTCACGAACTGTGAGATCATGACCTGAGCCGAAGTCGGACGCTCAGCCAACTGAGCCACTTGGGTGCCCCTATTTTCTGAATGTTTTGTAACGAGGATCTTTTTTCCTATAATTAGACAAAACTTTAGTTACCACGTTAAAAATAGAAAACAAAACAAATGCTCATTTCGAACTTTCTAGAAAACCTTGGTGTAATCTGCTATTTCTATACATTGCTCATTGAATTGAGATTTTTTTTTGTTAATGTCATGTTTCAGAGAAAACAATCTAGTCAAGAAAACAGGAACATCAAAGGGGGCAGTAATTAAATCAAACATGAGCTATGTTCGAACCAGGAGCAAGAGTTTTGTCCATATCACCTCTACTTGGATGTACCAGCATGCCCTCAGCACTAGGGTGCCACTAACATGGAAATTTCTGCCAGAAGTTCTCTCCTCTCTCCTTGGTTCCTTTATATATATATAAAAAAAAATTTTTTTTAAATGTTTATTTATTTTTGAGAGAGAGAGAGAGAGAGACAGAGCACGAGCAGGGAAGGGCAGAGAGAGGGAGACACAGAATCCAAAGTAGGCTCCAGGCTCTGAGCTGTCAGCACAGAGCCCGACATGGGCTCAAACTCACAAACAGCGAGATCATGATCTGAGCTGAAGTCCGACGCTTAACCGACTGAGTCACCCAGGCGCCCTCTCCACGGTTCCATTAGATGTAGGTCTAGATGTACATCAAACCTTTCCCCATGAACATAGCTTGTTTTCAGTTAGGCTAGTGGGCACTCAGCTAATCTAAATAGAGGCTCCTACTTCCTTCCTTAGAAAGCTCCTCACTTCATAAGTAGATACAGCAAAATCAGACATCTAAGCTTCCACTGGCATCAACTTTGAACTGAAACTAAAACGAACCCATGTTGGCAGCTGAACAAAAAAGCATGATACGGTAGCACCTTGTTTCTGTCATTGTTTTCTGCCCAAAGATGGAACACTTAAGACCAGAGTCCCATTTAAGAATTCTCAACACTACACCTACTCTCCTGAATTCCTAGCTCTCTGGATTTCCACACAATGGGCGTGTTAATTATTAATCTGAGCTCTGACTAAAGCTGGTTGGCAAGTTTGCTAATTGTTAACGAAGCTTCTATCTGCTGACAGATTTTTAAAAAAACATTACTTTTCTTTAAAAAAATATACTCATGCCCACAAACCAGATTTTAAACTATCAAATAATAAGACAGTAATATTGTTAGACAATATTCATGAGATACTTTGCATGAACCTGACACTCTTCTATAGGGCTTTGAAATATTCAACTACTGGCGCTTCAGCAAGCTTTGGACTCAGCTTACTCGCCTGAGTCAACTTGATTCTAGATTTTCTATGAATTCTAAATAAACTCCTAATTTTCTACTGAAATCTACTTTCTTGCCAATCTCAAGTAACATCTATAGGTTCTACACATCCTAGTCCTACACAGTTTACTTAGGCTGTTTATGCACACATATTCTTCTGTAGGCTCTCCCTTGGATAAAGGTGACTACCTTTCTGCTCAAATTTGTATGTAGAAAAGTTATGTGGGGGCAGTTATATTCCCCCATTTTAGCCTGCTCAGAGGGGCAAAGCCCTACCAGCTCTGCTCGCTTCTGAATGCTACAAAGGCCTTGGTGTAAGGAATATGTCCAGCTTGTACACAATACTTGCTTGGGGACTTTCTTATTTGAATTGTTCAGAAGAACAGGGTCTACAGGTAAGACTGCTGCCAAAGAACAATCCCAGGGGAATCCGTGTTTCAGGCACCCAAGACTCTTCTAGAACATTGGGAACAGAAGCCAGTGACATTAATAGAGGTAGGAATTTGGCACAAGCGGTTGGAGGGGGTGTAGGTGTAGGAGTGGGGCACAGAATCATGTAGCCAAGGTGTCCATGGCAGATTTCTATAACATAAGTCCATCTACAAAACTGGCAGGGAGCTCTCAGTATTTGATGTATCTAGAAGTAAGGATTTACCTGCACATACCTGTCTGTCTGTCCTAAAACCAATTGTCCAGGTATTCAATATGATGGGGGGGGGGCGGGGAAGAAGGGGAAAGTGAAGTTATGCAAGAGGGTTTTCCAAAGCGTATTAAATGGAACATGAGTCCTGTGCCCTATGCCTCCCTCTTTGAGATTCCCAATACAAATTAACATCAAACGCTCTCAGAGTCCTGCGGTAAAGAGATCTGATTAATTTAGTTTAACCTAACATTTCCCAAGTATTTCGCCAAAGGACAATCTCAGTTTTAAGCAACATTTATTTAAAATCTTTCAAAAAAAAAAAAAAGCATTCTTGAAAATGGTACTGACAAGGGTCTCTTATGAAACTGGCTGGGCCATAGAAAGAACCAATGACATTAGCCCCAGTCATAATGTTTTCTAATAAGCTGAGCTTATATAGCATATTAAGTGAGGGAACAGAAACATGGATACTAAGCATGATCTGTCCTGCTAAATAATGGGAAAAGCAGATTAAACCTTGTGTGAGCAATGACTACTGGTCTTCTGTTAGTGATTGATAGCCTGACCTGCTGACTGAGTATCTCTAAGACAATGGCCAATGACTTCACAACAGAAATATGTTGTCTGTTTAGCACGTTTCTGTCTGGAGGCACAGGATAGGGAGACTACTATTTTTTCTTCACATGTGAACACAGTCATTGTTAAGTAGTCTCTGTTTCTTACCTGAAAGTGTTCTCGGTGTGTTTCAGTTTGTGGGTCATGAATTCTCCATTCTGTGACTTCACTTCTGTAAATCCCTTCTTTCCATCCAAGAAACTCTTCACTTCTTTGGGCTCTTTGTCCTTTTTAATCTTCTCATCTTTGATCTAACCAACAGTACATATCAGGAAGAAACACAGTGATAAAAACCATATTAGTTTGGGTGGGTATCACCAAATAAGACCCAGAATTACTAGGAAGCCAGAAAACTCAGAAGTAAAATAAACCACTGGAGAATGATGTGGTACAGCTAGGGTCAGAGGAAATTCTTAGAGTGTGAGCTATGGTCCTCCAGCCTCTGCGCAAAGACCTTGACCACAATTTAAGGAAGTCAAGATCATCCCTGATTTCACTAGGGTTTTGTTTTCAAGAGCAGTGGAGGTGTTGCTGTTTGGAAACAATTATGTTCTGGGAATGCTGTGTAAGAGTAGTTGTTCGTAGTTCTCATTGAAAAGGGTGGTCATTAGTGTGGCATTGATGGGAGAACGTCTAGGTTGGCTGAACTGGTTTTTTCTTGGATGAAGAGTGTGCCTTTGAAAAAGACACAAATGTGTTGAAGAAGAAAAAAGAAGAAACCTACCAAGTCAGCCAGATCTGCCAAGCCAATGTTAGCAGATTGCTGGGGAAGCTCACCCTTGTAATAAAATGAGTAGAGTCCTGAGGATAGAAGACAAATTACCCTACCTTTAGTGGGATGGCTCAGAGACCCATGGGCCATGTCTGTAGTCATCTAAACCACTACAGTTCAAATGGAATAGGAAAACCTTCAGGGTTTACCTTGACTGCCATTGCAGGTAATAGTTTAGTCTCCAGAAGTGGTTTTGTGATTGTTGGAGAGACAGAGGAAGGCGTTACATGGACAGCAGGTGTTCACTTTAATTTTTTGTGAGTTTGGTGTTATAAGTTCCTCCTGGTAAATGAGACACATTACTTCAAAGTAAAATGAATTTACATAGCTTGCTGAGAGCTTAGATTACTTGTATCAGCTCATCCATTCTTAAAGGATGAGTGTGAAAACAGGGGAGGTTCATTATTGCTGTTTTCAAGACAACCAATGACAAAACACTAACGTTCTAGAGCAAGCAACAGAGGAAGGATAGGCATAAGAACTTAGGCCTTCAGGTGCTGTCCAGAATGTCCTCCTGATCACTCACCTCTTTCCAGCTATTCCTCAGATACTCTCTGAACACTTATTTCTAAAGTACATGTTTTACTAAGCATAGCACTTTTTTTTTTTTTCTGTTTACTGATGAGCCTTGCGTAGTCCTTTGCCTGACTGCCTTCTTTGGATGTTATATGATTAAATTACCACAGATAGACTATTCACTGCCATGTTGCCCTAATTAGTTAAGACTTAAATCTTTCTCCAAGGGGGATATACCTAGGCTATCCCTTGGACATGCTGAAAAAGAAGGCTGTTGTTCTGCCACTCTCTCTGAGAGCTCTGTCCGGAAGTCAGGAAATGAGTTTTGTTCCAGTGCTATCAACAGACTAGCTAAAATTAAGTCACCTAATTTTCTCTGGGATGTTGGCTCCATATACATAAGAGAGGTTGGATCAGAGGATTCCTTCCTGATCCTTCACCCTCTCATTTCCCTCTTGGCTCCTGATTTGTTGTGAGAGGCTACAGAGAAGAGAGGGAAGCTCTGATCTGTCCTGCAGCTTGACTGCAGCTCTCTGGTGGCTGTTCTCACCCAATAAGAAATCAATGTCATTGACAGGCAGGAATAGGCAATGCCTATTCTCATCTTGAGCTACCATTGCTGGATATTGCCCTAGATACCAGGGACTGAAGTTTGTATCCTGGTTAAGAAGTATCTGGGGATACAAATTTGGGAGCTAAAGGGTGTCCCATTTCAGGGGACCCACGAAACACACTCTGAGTCAAATCTCGTGGTTTGTGGAGCACTGTGCAAGGCAAAATGCCCTTTAACTCATTTCTCTTATTTTGGAATCAAGAGATAGTTCCATTCTCCCCAAATGCATTACCTGATTTGTTGACCAAAAACGTGTATAAAATAGGTTTGTAAAACAATACATATCTAAGAGAAGAAAAATACCTCCCGCTGCCTCTTTTGCAAGCTCTGCCTTTATTGGCAAAGGTTATAGGGGGTGGTGTGCTTATAGTCTCTTTGGAAGACTTTCTTAGGAAAATTCCCAGTGAAATAATGATTTGGGATTGCAAATTATTTTCTCTTTCTGGGAAATAAATAAATAAACAAACAAACAAATAAATAAGTAAATTCATTCCATAGTGCCTTTAAATTTAAGGAGCATAGTGGATTGGATTCAATTGCAGATTCAACCTAAACTCATGAGATTCTGAGGGAAAAGCATTTGATCTTCTAGGTCAGAAGGTAACTGTGAAGAAAATCTGGGGATGGGTTCATAGGTAGCTGAGTACTCTGAAGAGTTAATCTGCTTCACATTCAGACAATATTAGCATATGAAAGGCTCTGGTCAAATGTGACATTTGGATGAAATTCTGGATATTGGGGATATCCAAAGGGATAACACACAGGTGTAGGTGGGTGGAGGTGAGAATTCAACTGACATGCCCTCGTGCCAGAGAGACACTCAAAACGTCAAGTGATCAAGGCAAGAAAACTGAGCTGTCAGCCTCTGTAGAATGGTGCTTTGCATTATTTGATTTCAGAAGACTGACAAGAATTCATCCAAGTTATAGTATTTCAAATCAGGTCCAGCACATTTTTGTTAGACTCAGAAGCCTCAATTCCTGTTTTGGGTCCAATGTCTGTCACATGGATGTCTTTGCTACTGAGGGTTTGGTTTGTGAACGACATACACAGACCTTACCAGTAAGCTTGGACTCCATCCCAGACCTACCGAGTCAGATTCTGCATTTCATAAGATTCCAGGGATTTGTATGCACACCTATGTTTGGGGAACTTTGGTGTATGACAGGAATATCGGTTTCAATATCATATGAACAACTCTGCTGTAAGCTGGTTTTCTGTTAGAGGCCAGGAAAAGAAAAAAAAAAAAAAAAAAAAAAAAGGAAAAAAAAGAAAAGAGCTCCGGGGTAAAGAACTAAAAAGAGGCATTTTATAGTTGGAGAGGAGAAAAAGAAAGCTAAGTGAACGTTTCAAGGCTGGTGATGTTCTGTGATCCATCACCACAAACAACTAAAACTGTAGGGCTGCAGGGGTAGAAAGACAGTTTTTTCTAAGGTACTGGAGTGACTTCTGGAAATGTTTTCTCTAAGAAGTCTCATGTGATATTTGTGTTTACCCACATAGCTCTCCTTGAAAGGACATTTTTTTATTTTTTATTTTTTTAACAAAAAGAAAAAAAAAGGAGGAGGGTGTTTGAAATGGCTAAATCATGTAAAATAGAATTCAAAGTTGTTTACATAAAGTAACCACGCAACTAGTCATTCAACCAGTGATTTACGTGTGCATTGTTAAAGCAGGAATGCCAGATTTTTTTTTTTTTTTTTTTAGCCTGGGTTGAGTGGCTAATCTGGCCTTGTGTAAAAAAAGAGGCCAAAAGTTTTGGGACTCGAGAATGGGGTGTAGGACCAACTGAGAAAGGGGCAGGTCTGAGATGGTTATACCGCCGACATTATTGGACTGGGGTTTTCTCTGGACAGAGGCAGAGGGATGATTTGGGTGGCCACTCATGAATCCTTTCTTGCTCACAGGCACAACATACAGACATAGAATGTTCTGGTGATTAAAAACAAATCACATCTTAGTAAAGCGAATTAAATTTTAAATACAGAATCCACACAGCGCTCTTTCAGCTGAATTCTGACTTTATGCCCTCTTCCTTCTGTGAAGATATTCCCCACAAAACGCCAGCTCGCCAGAGGAGCCCACGTGGCCCATTTCTGTTTTAAGTTTCAAGTAACTTTCACTTTTTTTGTTTTTAGATGCATCTGTAGGTGTTGTTCTGCCAGAAAATGAGAACAGCTCTTCCCACCATATTCAACCATTTCCTTAGCTGCCTCACTGGAGCCAAATTCAGCTTCCTAGTTCTTAGCATTTCTGCTTCCACCTTCCTTTGGATGGGCGGGTTCGTGCATTCAGTTTTTACTCCCAAGCCACCACAAGTTCTATGAGAAACAGGAAGGTACACACATCTTAACCCAAATAAATAGAACATGATCTAGGGGCTCTTATATTTTCTGTGAGTCTTATGAAAAAAAGCATTTAAGCAAATAACCACCTCTCGTGTAATTTTCCCAATATGGATTTTTCTGTTTCTTGACAGATGCCATAATGGGCAGAGAAGTACAGCAAGAGTCATCGGAGCTGGCCCTCTAGAATGACGGCTCAGTTCCATGGGCAAAGAAACTCAAATCTTCCTCCCCTTGATAATTTCCTTCTCCCACGTTTAAGTACTTTGAACTTACTAGATGCTGTCACAATTTTTAGGATTCCTTGGGGCTAACATAAACACAATGGTTAAGATGAGGTCAGGCTTTCTGATGTGGCGTTTTGATTCTGCCAGGGGTAATGACATCCTCTGTGCGGCAGCCTCTGCTCCACTGACTCGTTTACTTACCTACAGTCAAACACCCTGGCACCAGCTCCTGTGTGTGCCTCAGAAATGCAATGCAGAACATTTTGCCAGACTTTTCTTTTGAAAACCAAATACCACCTTCAGTGCATCAAATGTGTTAACTGAGATGTGGGGGGGGGGGGGTGTTTTTCCTTTGGAAAGTTAAATCATTAATCGAAGCCAGTTGGAAATATTCCATAATTGAAATGAAAGTAGGATGGTTCAAGGAGAAAACAATACACATAGAGGTGGAGAAAGTGGGAAAAACTGATCAGAGCAGTGTTTTTCAAGCTTTCTGTGACTCACAGGAAGAAGGACAATTTAAATCATGATGTAATACTGCTTAGAATGCCCTCTGATATCTTCTATTTGATTTCATTTTTTTAAAATGCCCACTGACACAATCAATTACTTTTGAGATGTTCGAAGTTGATGTTACCATTCAATGAATCATGAAGTCAAGCCATAGCTTGAAAAACCCTGGATCACAGGTTATAGTTTTGAGATCGGCAGACATGAAATGTCATGCAACACTGCTCTCGGTTGCTTCATGATTAGGTCATTTGTCAATAATATTTACCTCTTTTTTGAAGGTAGGTTTGTCTTCTTGGGACTTTTCTCTTTTAGCTTGTGCTTTGGCCCCCTTTTCTTCTTCCTTTTTATGTTCAAGAGTGGCAAGGTCACTCGTTTAAAAGAAGCCCTTTCTGGCTTACAAGAGTGAGAGGGTGCTCAGGTCACTTTGCTCGTGCCTTGCGATTTTGCTGACTCAGTGCTCACATAACCCTTGGTGTCAGTGATTCTAAACAGCAACGTGGGATGGTTTCTTTCCACCAAAGTTTTTTCTCGTGTGCCTGCCAGTGTGCACCCTGGACTCTAGCGTGACCTGGTGGTCCTTATGCGTGTTTACAAACCTCGTGTGTGGTTTGGTGCATCTGGTTTCTGATTGTCTCAAATGTAGCTGTGGTCACGAGCCCCGTGTGATGAGCAGGAGTGAAAGACAACTTCAGCACCATGCAGACTTAGTGATGGGGAGTTCTCTCTGCAGAGGTGAATGTGCAAGCATCTCTTTTTTCTTTCTTTCTTTTGTGTGCGTGTGTGGTAAGGGTAGGCGGGGATGCAGGTGGTGGTTAGGTACAGTGCTTTCAATGCAGGCTTGCAGACAGGAAAACATCTTTCATGGTTTGCAAACATTCCCCTCGCCCCCCTTTCCACCCTTCTCAGGCGACATGAATTTATTTGTGTCATCCAGATGGCAAAAGCAGTAAAATGTATGCCCTTAATTACCAGTCAGTTATAAACTGATACCACCTCAGATGAATGGCTTTCTGCAAGTCCACATTAAGTTCAGGTCTACATGATGGCAAATCATGGTTTTGACATATTTTTAATGAAAGTTCCAAATTGGCTCCTTTCCCTCCTTCACTGCCAGCTGATTTCAAGGGGGTTATTTTTGCCTTCTCAAGATGAAATTTCTGACCGTGATTCTTTATGTCACCTTTCCCACCCCAATTTTTAAAATATAATTAATTAAATGCCAAACACGTGGGTATGGGGAGGAGTTATGGTCCTCTTGCCTCATGTAGACCTATGGAGAGAGGTAAGTTGTTAATAGGAATGAATTTAGATGCAGGTGCAGAATTAGAAGTCAACACAGCACCGCCACATTTGTCATCTTTGGGTTAGTTCATTTTTTCTGGTATTTGCAACTAGCAAGCACAGAGCAATTAATTTCTCTCTGGATGGTAAATTTGGTTGATTGAATATTTAACCATCGATCAATTGCTTTGTGCTTACCTATTGCTATGGCCGAAAAAAATGAACGGCTTGCCAAACGGGCAAGCACGCGGGGCTGCAGGAACGTGCCTCGGTCCCAAGTCTGATGTGCATTACATTTCTCGTAAGTCACAGGCATCACACGTTTGGTGCAAAATGTTTACTGTACCTGTTTCTTTTGGACAGCTGTCTGAAGTTTATCTTCTTGTACTTTCTTTTCATTTACCCGTTTCCCTTCTATTTTCTCGTCTACCTTTTCCCCTTTCTGCTTTTTCTCTTGCATTTCTCTTCTGTTCTCTTCTAGCTGCTGGCGTTTTTGCTCTTCTAGCTTAGCTTTCTGTTCTTCCTCCGCCTTTGCCCGCTGCCTCTCCTCCTCTGCTCTTCTCTCTTCCTCCTTAGCCCTCTCCCTCTCGGCCGCCTCCCTCCTTTCTCTCTCTTGGGCAGCTGCTCTTTCTTCTGCTTCAATTCTTGCTTTCTCCTCCGCTACCCTTTGTTCTTCCTCAGCTTTCATTCTTTCTCTTTCTTCTGCTTCCAGCCTGGCCCTCTCTGCCTCGGCTCTCTCCTTTTCTTCCCTCTCCCTCCTTTCATGATGGGCGGCCTCTTCTGACCCCTGCTCCCCCTCCCCCTCTGTTTGAGGCTCTTCTGCACTGGTCTGCCCAGTTGTCAACGGCATTGCCGCGGTTTCTGTTGTTCTGTCTTCTACCGGCCCCTCTACCTGATTTTCTTCAGGGCTCCCCTGCTTTGGCTTCTCTTCCTCCTCTTCCTCCTTTTCCTTTTCTTCCTTCTTTTTCTCCTCAGTGTCCCTCCAGTCATTCTTCTGATAGGACTTTGTGACTATTTCTGTCTCCTCTAGCTCGTATCTTTCTTGGCGACGGTCACTTTTTTCTTCCTTCTCCGCAGCTTCGTTTTCGGCAGTGTTGTTCTGCGTTCTTCTGCTCGGTAGCGACAAGCCTGCGTCTGTGATGGTTGGGTCGAACTCCTTCTGCCGTTCCAGTGCTTCCTGAAGGCGTTTTTGGCGTCTTTCCTCCCGCCGAGCCAGGCGCTCCAGGAACGCGGCCTCGTCATCACCCTCCACCTGGGTGTTTGAGGTGGTCGTCTTGACCTCCTCATCGGCCACACTGTCCAAGAGAAACAAGACAGCTTGGGTCAGCTGGTCAGCTGGATTCTCGTAGCCTGACCCACACCTGAACAGATGCTCCCGGTACCAGGCGCGCGCGCACCCAGGATATCCCTTCGGATAGTATCATAACAGTACATGCCTGCCGGGCTTTCAGCAGACAACACGTGAGTGCCTTTGCTCTTAGTCCTTCTCTGGCCACTGGAGTCTACTCTACTATGCCAGCCGTCAAGCGAAAATGGATGAGCATTAGTGTATAAATACCTCGGCTCCCTCGCCTCTTGAGCTGAATAACTGTGAGGTGCCTTGTTGCACCGGATCTCTGAGTCTCCCAGGGGAGTTGAGCTCCAGATCCCAGCAGCGGTAACTTGCTTGGCAATGAAACCTTTATTTGGTTGCTTTTCCTTCCCTGTTTCACTTTCCCACACTGCTGCCAGTGTTTCCTGGGATCATTTCACAAATGAACTGCCTGTGTTTAAATCTTTTTGCTCCAGAATCTGCTTCCTGGACAACTCAAACTAAGACAAGGACCAAACTGATAAATGAGGGAATTCTTGTAGTATCACCTAGTATTTCCACATATTACCAAGTCATCTAGAATTCTTGAGCTGGATCTGTGGGGCATAAGGCATTTGGAAAGGAAGCAGGTGTACCTTACAGAGTGGGGATGCTATACTAATGCCAGTAACCCCCATGGTAGGGACATCTAACCGTCCACCACAATTCATGCTCCTCCTTCCATTTGTCACGGGGAGGTGACTACCAGTCAAGGATTATATTTCTTGCCCTCCACTCTTCCTTGCATCTAGGTGGAACCATGTGACCAATAATTTCCAATTGAGTGTGAGCATAGGTGATATGTGTAGACCAAGACTATTAAGCAGCAGAAGCACATCCTCTCCCATCTCTGTCTGATGACTTGATCAGAAAACCTCAAAGCCCCAGGAGTAGACAGAGTCACAAAAGGAAAGCTAGTTGGTGATCAGTTCTATTTACTACTCAGAAAAACCCACATTGGACTCATTTATGTTGCCGCATTAAATTACTAAAATTTGGGGCTCATTGTTATGGTGGCTGATATTACCCTAATACATACACCATCTAAATTCTTTGTCAAGATTTCCACAAACAAAGGGTCTCTTGCCCTTCTTCTCTATAGTTGATAAAAAATAGTTATTTGACGTTTGCTAAAAAAGAAAAGAAAATCTCAAAAAACCAGACTGTACCATATCCATCACCGCACTCATTGTTACAGTTCAAGCCAGGGCTGTTGGTCTCCACTGGCAGGAAACAGCCAGTTATGTGATATCAGAAATTGTGACCAGAGTTGGAAGAGTATGTCTTGCCATGTTTAGAAACTCCATTAAATTTCATGGTTCATACTGAACTGGGCCCTTCTGAAGTTCAAGTCCACTTAATTTTGAAAAAAAAAACCACATTTCACATTTAACAATAAGAAATGGCAGAGTAAAGGCTGGATTTTAAACTTTCTTGGCTTTAACCTCTGCTGTAGGACACTGTCTACATGAATTAGACATATATGCATTAAATTTCCCTTAAAATGCAAGCAGTTTAGAATTTAAGGGGAAAATCTACATGTAAGGAACTTTGGATCAACTGAATTCAAACGATTTTTTAAAAGGTACTGCAAATTCCGAAGTGTCAGCTAGATGAAAGTACGCTTGAGTTAAGAGACGAACAGATTCTACTGGATCTTTCTTTGCCTATTTGCAAATCACAACAGCGACCGTCAGTAGAAGTTAAGTACCACTCAGGGTTGCTCAGCCCCAAGGAGAACACTAATTCTTCTTGTGGATAATTAATATATCAGAGATGAATGATAGGTTCTCAGACCTGGATGTACTTTAATGAAAAAGAAGGATTTGTGAATCGATCAACAGCATGAAATAACTACTACTAGTAAATGAAAAAAGAAGAGAAGCCCAAGTAGAAGCAAGATTTTAAAAGCAAGAACACGACTAGTAACTAGTAACTTTTAAGCCACTGTTGATCACTCACTAATAACCAGATTCAGGAAGGGGCCTCAAAATGCCATTTAAAAACTTTTTCTCTCCCTTCCCCTTCAGTTTGAGGATAGAAAAGGCAGCGATGACTATGTAGGCCTCCTCTGTAAAGCTCTGATACCATTTTCCTGATAATAGTTAAAATTAGGTGCTTATCGTATGCAAGGCACTGTGTGTTTTATGTGTATTATAATCTCATTTAAATTTAACAACATTCCTAAGAGAAAGGTATGATTTTCATTTCTATTTAACAGGGAAAGACCAAGGTGGAATTCAGAGCCAGGCAGCGAACATACCCACAACCCCTTTGCTGTATTTCCTCCCTAATTAGGAGCTACTTACCAAGAAACAAGGTCTCTGCCTCTCCACCTAACCAGTAGGTTTCCTTATTGAATCCATTCTGCTTGACAGAATTTAAGACTTTCAGAAATCCATGTACCTGCTCATATTTAGGGTAAAGAGGCCAGACCTGTTTTCCTTCAGATTTTCTATATAGATGGGCTTAAAGGAACTGTATTATTAAAATAAAAATTATTTTTTCTCTCTATCCCGACCCCAAAATATTCTCATCTTTTTTTTTTTTTTGCCTTGGGGCATATAAATTACATATATTCACAAGTGGCGTAATGAACCAGGTGACCTTATATGTGCAAACCTGTAAAGATCCATTTGGAAGAAGTTGAACCTAGTAAGGGTTCTCCACTGTTCTGGTCACTACCAAGGCCTGTATAGGAAAAAACATGCTAGTAAACTTGTAAGCTTGTTCGAATAATTACATTACATTAAGCAGGATTCTGCACCTTGCTGAATATCGTAGTGATCAGAGAATACTGATTCAGGCTGTATATCAGGAAAAATAAGACATTTGCAATTCATGTCTACTTTAAAAATTCAAGTTCTATTTGCTACTGGTAGGCACAAAGGACTAGAAAGCTAATAAAACAGGTATCGATACCCTAAAGAATAAATGTAAATAGTCTTCCTTAAAGATGTAGCCCATTGTATTTAGTAAATAAAGAGATTGCTAAATTATAAAATAAAATAAAACACTTCAATTGGGGTGTGTTTAGGGGATGGGATAGGGGAAGAGAAAGGAGCAGTGGCGTCTGAATGTCCACATCAGTTTGACTGTCCAATCTGATTAGGTGCCTACAATAACCAAAAAATGACTGAGCAAGTTAGACTGGAAAAGAGTGGAGCTGGGCTGAGAAGGGAATGCTTTGCCCAACACGTTCCATTCATCAGGCAGGCTAAGAAGTACCTTAGACATTCTCCATTCCGAAGAGGACAGTACCTGTTCTGGGCATTAACCTCCACCTGGTCGGTCACCTGTCCCAAGGATTCTTCCTCTTGCTTCTGCCGCAGCCTCTCCTGCCGGGCACGGCGGCGCCGCTCCCGGGCGGCCTCCTCCTCATCGTCGTCGTTCCTCTGGTAGGCGATCCTGCAACATCGTGAAGACAACCTCTTGAGTGCGCCAGCTGCTGACCATCTCAATGCTTCTTTGCAGGATCAGCCCTGAGTCCTTTCCTGGGCTTGACCACTGACTGAACCACAGAGCTCTAAATGGATCGTTCCGTTCCATAGACACTTGATCAGAATGGCTTTCAAACTTTTAAGTATCTGAAAAGCAGGAGTCCGCTAGCTAGAGGACAATTTACAATGATCAAATGACAGCTTAAACTAAAAAAATCTACACAAAAGTGGGCTGTGCAGGAAACTGTGGGGTAGCATATTTAGATTTCTTCATTAAGCTCATTACTAGCCTTTTAAGATTTAGGAGCAGAAATCCAAAGCACTGAACCAAAAATAATCAAAACACTTATTGAAAAGATTCAGGATGTTGTATGAATTATTTGTGTAGATACTGTCACAAAGAACAGAAAAGAGTCAAGTTATCAAACCCATATTTTGGCATTAATAAGCCCAAACTGCAAATTAAAATCCAGAGTAGGGTACTCTCTTTGCTTGGATTTTATTTTTTCCTTTTAGTTCCTTTTCAATGGAGAAGGAAGGCGTTATTGACAACTGACAGGATGGCTTCAAAGTCAGTGTGGCTCCCTAAGAGTCCTCTTCCTTTGCTCTAAAACATGCATTAGAATTCTACCAGCCATATGGTGGGCACATCACGGTAGCTCACAGGTAGATAGAAACCTAAGAGGGGCGCCTGGGTGGCGCAGTCGGTTAAGCGTCCGACTTCAGCCAGGTCACGATCTCGTGGTCCGTGAGTTCGAGCCCCGCGTCAGGCTCTGGGCTGATGGCTCAGAGCCTGGAGCCTGTTTCCGATTCTGTGTCTCCCTCTCTCTCTGCCCCTCCCCCGTTCATGCTCTGTCTCTCTCTGTCCCAAAAATAAATAAACGTTGAAAAAAAAAAATTAAAAAAAAAAAAAAGAAACCTAAGAGCTGAGGTGGGCAGAAAAGGCATGGAGAGCTTTGCACACATAGATGTTAGGGAAATTATACAATCACTATCACTATGTTACATCCATTTCTGTTAATACTTCTTTCTTCCCAAATAAAGAACTGGAGCTGGGGAACTACAGATGTCCAAACTCAAGAGGAAATGACCCGTATGGTTACCTTGGCTACTTGTGAGGGAGTGACACATACTGAGATACAGAGTGCCAGGAAGGCAGGGGTAGGCCGGCTGGCCCAGGGCCAAGGTGGCCTGACGGGTCCTTGGGTTGGGATGGAGCTGCATTGAGCAGTGGGCTACTTTTTATACTAGGGAGTTAAAGTGCTCTTATTACAATGTTACTTACATATCTACACATAGAAATCCAGATATGTAAACATTTCATGCTTATAATTCTTATACAATGACAAACCTAAAATAATTTACAAATGGAAGAAAATAAAACAGCAGAACCATATGATTTGTACCAACAATACAAACCTACTATAACTGATGATGGTTTGCTTACGTAAGATTAAAAACGAGACATTTTAAGGCCTAGATCCAGCACTTTATTTCATCGTTTCTATCTTTTGACTTCAATAATATGAATGCTATGGGGGTGCCTGGGTGGTTCAGTTGGTTAAACGTCCAACTCTCATTTTCAGCTCAGGTCATGATCTCACAGATTTGGGAGTTCGAGCCATGCGTTGGGCTCTGCACTGACAGAACAGAAACTGCTTGGGATTCCCTCTCTCTCTCTCTCTCTCTCTCTGCCCTTCCCCTGCTCATGCTGTCTCTGTCTCTCTCAAAATAAGTAAATATACTTAAAAAAAAAAAACACGAATGCTATGAATGTTTTTCACCTAAAAAAACAAGATTAACAATTCCAAAGTTTGGTTGGTTTGTCCTTTGTTACTGCAGAAAATCTGACTTCATACTTACTAAAATCTGCTGGTGTGCAATATTCAAATGCCAATACAAATAAAATGTCACAGTAATTCTATGAAACTGACTGGTTTATTTCTATAGATATGGAGCGAAGGGTGATGTGATGTAGTTGAAAGATGACTAGGGTAGGACTCAGTAAACCTGGTTTCTAGAACTGGTCTCCTACTAGCTTGTGGCCCTTTAACCTGAGTTAAACTCCCTCGCCTGTGAGTGTGTGACAATCAGATGAAATCTGGACATGTCACTGTAAGGCGTTCTACAGTGCAGTATTTTGTTGTTACTGGGGAAGTTCAGCTGAGGAGCTGCTTTGTGAGGAAAGATGAGTTCAATTTTAGACTTGTTGAATTTGAGGTGACAGCATGACATGAATCGAATGTTCCTTTCTAATTCAATCACATTGTAGTTTGCAGTCAGAAGCCCTTCCCAGTGGTTTGGCTTCGGTCTTCAGATTCTTGGCCTAATATTCCTTTGGCTTTCTCAGTAGACAGCTTTAACCACAGCAGGGAGAATGAGTCCTTAATAAGTGCTTCCCAAGCTAATCAAACAGAAAGGCTTGATTTGCTCTTCTGCGTTTCTCCATCAGCCGTGAGGTCTTGGCTACTACTTGGGGCCTTTCTTTTCCAAAACAAGCAAGAGACATATAAGCCCCATCTGAGACATCCTGTGCTGGAAACAAGCTCCCTCACCCCTACTTCTCCTAAATGGAACCTCGCGTGAAGCCCTCAGCTTCCCACTCTACTTGAACAATTTGAGATGTTACTGCCTTCCTCCTCCGGCCTACCCAACGTGCTTCATGGCTGGAAGTTGCTGGCTTGCACCTCTGGCGTGAACTACATTTGCCATCTATCCGGGCCAGGCCACACTCAACCTTTCTTCGGCTTGGATTTCTCCTCGGAGGAGTGGCCTGACAACTGGACCACCCTAGGTCTCTTCTAGCTCTTCTCGCTTGGTACTCTTGGTACCCAACCTTGGTAGCTCCTTACCTAGCATCCACAGTTACCAGGGCTAGATTTTTAAGGATCTGTTATGAGCACTAATAAAGAAACATATTAAAGTCGTTTTCAAAGTTAAAAACAAACAAGGAGCCAAAATGCTTTCCTGGCATTTTAAATCACAACATGCCCTGTTGCTGGCTTAGTCACAGACCATATGACTATTTACTAAACTTTATCAGTAAAGTTTATTAATTATTTACTATTGTTAGTAAAGTTTATTAAACTTATTGAAGTTTGTTAATTTATTTCGAGAGAGACAGAGACAGCATGAGCAGGGGAGGGGCAGCGAGAGAGGGAGAGAGAGAGAATGCCAAGCAGGCTCCATGCTGCCAGCATAGAGCCTGATGCAGGGTGTGAACCTGTGAAGCCGTGAGTTCACGACCTGAGCCAAAACCAAGAGTCAGACACTTAACTGACGGAGCCCTTCGGGCACACCTAACCACTTGACTTTATAAGTCAAGTGTGTGCCAATGACTGGGTATGTGTGGAAATTCCTCAACTCTGAGACTCCCTCCGTGAGCCTCAGTAGTTTCTTAGCTTTTAGGCCTCTCTCATAGCAGCTTACCCTTCACACTACTACCACAGGTTTATTGCTTTTCTTTCAAAACGGACAACTTAATTTGTTTCATTTTTTTCGGATTCTAAAAGTAACATACATTTCTTATTTGCTTCAACCAGACAAGAGCAGATGTATAAAAGAGAAAGTGAAAATCAGCTCCCTTATCACACCTTACCTGATATGTCCATATCAGACATGGGCACCAATGATATCCGATGTATTTTACCAGACATCTTGTTATGCACACACAGATACGTTTACTGTTAACGAAGTGGGATTGTGTGATACCTATCATTTCGTAAATGGTTTCTTTACTTTATTTGTGACTGTTTTCAACACATTAGCCAAATATAATTTTCAATAGCAACACAGTACTCTATGTATAGATGTGCATAGTAGTTACATGGATGTAACTATAATATAACCTATTATCTACAGATGGACAGTTAAGATTTTTCCAACTTTATGGTCTTATTAATGAGGCCGCAAAGGACATCATTCTAGATATACTTTGTCACTTGTTCAACAATTTATCCAGGAAGAATTCTCAGAAGCTAGCATTTCAGAATTTAAGAGGATCCTGATTTATATACTGAGATAAAAACAAAATGTTAACATTTCTCATTTCCCACACACCAGATTTAAACATATGTGAAATGCTGCTGACTAGTAAAAATCATATCTAACTGCCCACTGGATTGTAATAAAAGGGTACCAATCCCTTTGTTCCTTCTGTGAAACCTCACCAGATGCCGGCACTGACCAGTCTAATGGTGTTCTGCACTCTGCAGAGACAACCACCGTTCCCAGATGTCTTGGGAATGTGGGACTCATGATTCCCCTGAATCATCTGAGAACGATTAAACTATGTTTACTGGAGATTTAACCATTTTGTTGAAATCCATTCTTCTTTAAAAAAAATTTTTTTTAATGTTTGTTTTTGAGAGAGAGAGAGAGAGAGAGAGAGAGAGAGAGAGAGACGGAGACACAGAATCCAAAGCAGGCTCCAGGCTCTGAGCTGTCAGCACACAGCCTGACACGAGGCTCGAACTCACAGACCGTGAGACCATGACCTGAACCGAAGTCGGATGCTTAACCAACTGAGCCACCCAGGCGACCCCGATCTATTCTTCTAAAATACTGGTAATTCGCAAATGATAGCTAAGGCACCTCTATTAAATAAAAATTTCTGATTGGCCAGCATACATGATTTCCACGCTGGGTGGAAGCAGGTTTACTCTGGAGTATTATGCTTTGTTTCTTGCTAACTACCTTTGCTCATCTCTTGGAAAGCACCTCGTGAAAATATGATCGGCTCTGCTGCAGGAAGGCCAGTGCTGCTGGTAGCAAAATGGCTCATCAAATATTTGGAAAGGAGAGTGTGTGTGTGTGTGTGTGTGTGTGTGTGTGTGTGTGTGTGTGAATAAGTGTTAAAAAATCTCAGAAGTCCATAAAAATTACATGATGTTATTTGATTGTGTCAGTGCTATGAAAAAAGTAGAGAGAGCTGGCTTTTCTTTCATTCCCAGAACCACCAGCTTAAAGGCTCTGGTGTTAAAAGAAAAAACAGGATTCTGAAGTGGGAAAACTTTCTTGGAATGCTGTGGCTTTCGCACCAAAGACGTTTTAAGCTTTTACCGCTAGAGCTCAAGAGCCTCAGTATATCCAAGTAACAAGATAATCATGTTACATGCTGTGCCTTTTAGACAGAAAGTGCAAACAAAGAGAAGTACTGAAGAATGGCACATAAGGAAATCACTGAGAATCGGGGTCTACATTTGGACGGGCCAGGGTCTCAGTGTATACTAGATGAGAGAAAGAGGAAGTGGGGAAGCTTCCATAGTAAGACACTGGGGCAAGGCACTAGTTTTCATCTTGCCCCTGGGCTCCCCTCACCCTCTCGTCTCCATAAAATATTTCTCAAGACTTGCACAACATTGACAAAATTCTTAGAATTTCACCTACAGCATAGGCTGTTTCATTTTGTTTTTACCCTGTGTTCCCCACAGTTTGAAGAGCATTACCCCTATCTCCTTTCATTTTGTCTTTTCTTCCATTTTGCTACTTTCTGAGTTAAGACCACAGTACATCCTTAAAGTTTTCAAGTAAAAATGCTGGCAATGTATTTTATTAACAAAACAAGATCTCTTATCAGGAAATCATGTTCAAAAATAAAATAAGAAAAAGCAATAACCATTTTTTATGGAGGGGGAGGGAGTTGACTTTATTACATGTTTAGGATTAAAGACCTGGAGAGAATGAAAAAGAAGCATGGGTGAGTCTATAATGAGTACAAATTTACTTATTTTATGTTGACAGTCACAATACTAGTCTGGTTAGCCACACAGTCAATCAAGTTTGGATGTGCAATCTTGCTATTCTATTTTTTTTTTTACATACATGGTATATATAATTATTTTGCAATTCAAAAAAATTTAATAATATATTTGACGATTTTCTAAATCAGTTCACCAAGATATAACTTATTCTCAGTCATCTACTACACAGGATCCCAGTTTATTTAACCATTTCCTATTGCCCTACATTTGGATTTTTCCTAGTTTTTCTCTATTGGATACTGCACTGTTGTACTCCTATGTTTTTATAGGGCAGATACTGGGAAGTGGAATAGTATATGTTCATTTAAATTTAAGATCCTGGGGTGCCTGAGTGGCTCAGGTCATGACCTACCAGTTCGTGGGTTCGAGCCCTGCATCGGGCTCTGTGCTGACAGCTCAGACCCTGGAGCTGCTTCAGATTCTGTGTCTCCCTCTCTCTCTGCTGCTCCCCTGCCTGCGCTCTGTTTCTCCCTCTCAAAAATAAATAAATGTTAAAAAAAATTTTTTTAGATAAAAGACTGTGGGATCGGTCTTCACAGTAGTTCCAAGTTGCTCCTAGTGACAGTTCCCATGCTCTTTCCCCTCAAATGACCAAGTCAGATCAACATACATTAAGACAGTCCACTGCTAACTGATAGGGCCAGAGAAAATATTGAATCTTCTCTATCTTGTATAGCCGTGGTTTCTAACATTTTAAGAATGTGGATCCTTTTAAAATATCAAGAAACATTAAGATATTATGACAATTGCTCATATTTTTGTTATTTACTAATAAAATGCTGTATAAAGTGTCTATAAATTCAATACACAAAAGGTAATCTGTATCTTATAAACCACTGCATTTATATATATCTGAAGAATAGTCTTTCATACCTGAAGTAGCTATTTATCAAACAATAGACTACAGAAAATACTTGGTGTGGATATGAATCTTGGAATCTCTTTATCTCCCTTTCCTTCCTTCCCTTCCTTCCTTCCTTCCTTCCTTCCTTCCTTCCTTCCTTCCTTCCTTCCTTCCTTCCATGTTTATTTATTCTTGAGAGAGCATAAGAGGAACAGAGGACCAGAGGATCCAAAGCGGGCTCTGCACTGACAGCAGCAAGCCCAATGTGGGTCTAGAACTCATGAACCACAAAATTGAGTTGAAGTCAGATGTTCAACTGACTGAGCCACCCAGGTGCCCCTGGGAATCTCTATCAATAACTTCACCACTAGAGAACCACTGGGGTACAGAAAGAGATTACAAGAGCACCAATGAGCAGACTCTGAATTGTCACCTTCAAAGTTTTTTTTGATAAAAAAATTTTTTTAATGTTTATTTATTTTTCAGAGGTGGGGGAGGGAGGGAGAGAGAAGGAGACACAAAATCTGAAGCAGGCTCCAGGTTTCTAGCTGTTAGCACAGAGCCTGACATGGGGCTTGAACCTATGAACCGTGAGATCACGACCTGAGCTGAAGTCAGACGCTCAACCAACTGAGTCACCAGGTACCCCTACCCCTTTTTTGTTTTTCAACATTCCTCATGCTTGATAAGCATACATGCAGATACATACACAGACCCTCAGGTAAAGTGAGGAAAACTAAAGAGAAAATAAAAGGCTCAAGGCACTAAGATGAGGCCTATTTATTTCAGACTTTTTTGCTTGTTTTTAATATGGAACGCTTCATGTTCCTTGTGCGAGGCCATGCTACTCTGCTCTATATAATTGTAGTTTTAGTATATGTGCTGCAAAAAGGAGCACTATTTATTAAAGATTTAGAGAGGTTCCCATTCAGATCAGTTTCCAAGCTTCTGTGTTTTCCTTAACTGTCTGTGCCACATTCCTATATTTTAAAAAGAGAATACTGCATCTCAAGTTCCAGCAGACTGAATAAATTCACCACCTTAAAGAAGGAATCCTACCAGTAGTTGGCTGTTTGCAAATTCACAATAACTTGTAGGCCAGTAGATAGTTGGCTGAACCCTCAGATCCGCTCTCCCCTCCCTGCATCCCACACGACTTTCACTTTCATATAAGGAGCTGTTCAACAGAAGGTGGCTTTGGTTGAGAGGGCGATTCTAGGTTGTAACTGAGACACTCAACCCCAACATGGTCCTATCCCCAGCTTTCTGCAGCTCTGCACTCCCCACATAGGCCAGACCCAGGAGAAGACCCCAAGGAAAAACAACTTCTTAGTCAATTACTTTTCTCTGATTTCCCTCGTTCTTGGTTCTGCTAAGGTCATTGTCTTAACCTGGGTCTTAATATGGGATCCAACTTAAAGAGTTAAAACCTCATGTGGGTTGCAAATGTACTCATCAACTATTAGACAAAATGACTCATACATACTTTCATTATTCTTTTTCTTTTTTTTTTTTTCTTTTTTTTTTCAACGTTTTTATTTATTTTTGGGACAGAGAGAGACAGAGCATGAATGGGGGAGGGGCAGAGAGAGAGGGAGACACAGAATCGGAAACAGGCTCCAGGCTCTGAGCCATCAGCCCAGAGCCTGACGCGGGGCTCGAACTCATGGACCGTGAGATCGTGACCTGGCTGAAGTCGGACGCTTAACCGACTGCGCCACCCAGGCGCCCCTCATTATTCTTTTTCATGTACCAAAAACCCTGGTGATTTTCTTTCAGAATATGAAATGCAAGCAGATTCTTTAAACGTATCCAGTCAGCTCTGTGAACTGCTCAAAAGCTCTTAGCAAAATCTCAGGCAATGCTGTGATCAGGAGGGAAAGACCATGCTACTGAAATGACTCATATTTGCCCTGCAGATTTACTGTATGTTTGAAAGTTAAGAGGTTTATAGCAACATTCCAGGCTCTTAAATATGATTTTGTTTGTATGTGGTGTCTGAAAAAATGTTGTGGTTTCACTTAATGCACATAAAGCCCAATTCTGAATGTTTTTCCCTTGAATTCCTTAAAGAAAGGCATTAAGAAATGACAATGGAGAAGAAAAATCAAGAAAATAAAAATATTTTTTCAAGGCAGAATATGTTTAGAAATGGATTAATAGCTAATAGTCAATTGGTCGGTTAGTAATTAATATATGATAGAATGAAAGAAAGTTCCTTTGATTTAGAGTATATATATTTACAAATATTTTAATCTATCATTTATATATTATATATTTTAATTTATTATTTATTTTATGTATGTATATATTTATATTACATATATATGTATATATATTTCTTTTTTGGTAGGGAAAGAAGGTAAAAATAAGCTGAATTTCATTGTATAATTCATTGCTATATCAGTGGTATGCCTTTTGCTAGGGTGAGGGCATATATGGGAATAGTATATCACTCTGAAGGAATTTACCCAGGAAGAGAGGTATGCTCTATTCCATCTATTTCCCTTCTCCCACCCCATCTCTACCCGCCCCCCCACCCAGCTTTTGAGAATTACTAAAGTTTGCATACCAACCAGAAGTTTTGGATCCCGATAGTAAAACTGTGTGCCCACATCACTTAGTGTTTTTTCTTTTTAAGTTTATTTATTTATTTTGATAGAGAGCATGCACATGCGAGCAGGGGAGGGGTAGAAAGAGAGGAAGAGAGAGAATCCCAAGCAGGCTCAGCACTGACAGCACAGAGCCTGATGTGGGGCTCGATCTCAGGAACTGTGAGGTCATGACCTGAACTGAAACCAGGATCTGATGCTTAACCGACTGAGCCAACCAGGACCCCCCGCCTTTAGTGTTCTTATATATGTCCTCGATGCAAGCTATCACCACCTGCCTTCCATATGCTTTATACAACGGTGACATTCCATAATCACATGCCTTTTATAACCACAGACCATGATGGGGAAACATGTGCTGCACAGGAGAAAAAAACCTCAGACAGTGAAAGAAAAACCTCTTCACTTGTCTGTGCACACTACTGCAGCTAGCTGATTCTTAGCATCATTGTGATTGCAATGTCCTATTGAATAAATACATCAGGTCTGACTGATCGTGTATGGTTAGAAGAGACCTGGGAGTGCTGTAAGTTCTGATTCTGACTTGGGTTGTATGGCTAACTTAGGGCTTATGGGAACACAGTTCCCAGAATGGTCCTGCCCTATGGTCTGCAGACCCCTAAGTTTAGAGACTCATTTCTAAATCGATGCAGGTAGTCACAGGAATTTTTTAAAATATGGATTCTAATTGTTTGGAATCAATATTTTAAATTAAGCAGATGTTTAACATAACATATCTCGCACCTGTAAATGAGTGTCTACTAAGTATAATACATGATTACTTTATTTTTTTATTTGATTATTCTTTTTTTCATGTCTATTTATTTTTGAGAGAGAGTGAGAAAGACAGAGTGTGAGTGGGGGAGGAGCAGAGAGAGACAGGGAGCCACAGAATCCGAAGCAGGCTCCAGGCTCTGAGCTGTCAACACAGAGCCCAACACAGGGCTCAAACTCGTGAACCATGAGATCGAACTCAGACGCTTAACCAAGTGAGCCACCCAGGCACCTGTATTTTTTTTATTTGAGAGAGAGAGAGAGTGAGTTCGAAGTAAACTCCACGCTCAGTGCGGAGCCCGAGGTGAGGCTCGATCCTACCACCCTGAGATCATGGCCTGAGCTGAAATCAAAAGTCAGATACTCAGCTAACTGAGCCACCCAGGCACCCTTCTATCTATTTTTAAATACCTACAAATAACCTCTGACCCAAATTTTGGATTATTTTAATTATTCTCTTACTTTGCTTTGTAGTTTTACTCCCAAGGTATGCATCCCTAAGAAATTTATTTTTTAGTTTTGCCTTCTTTCAACTTTACATAATCATCCTATATGCATTCTATGATTGGTTTCTTTCATAAAACTATGTGTTTCTGAGATTGATCTGGGCTTCTATGAATGGCTGTAGTTTATAATGATAGATGAGGCACAGTGTTTCCAAAATATATCTTGAGACTGGGGTTAATATCTAATTCTTCATGCAGTTGGTACCATTTTCTTTTTGAAAGTCCATAAGTGGTTAGTGATATGCAGTAGAAATAAATGAATAGAATCTGGATTTACTTTCTTATAGAATTGCTATTTTTATTTTGAAAGGAAGAAAGCATCTGTCAAACCTATTTAGTACAGATTTTGGAGGAATAATTCCATGACAGCTTCCTGAGGTTAAACTAAAATCTCTTTATTTTGTCACAAACAGGACTGCATTTGCACCCTTCCCGCTGTCCCACTCTGTTAAAACAATAAGCTCGGTCAGATACAAACAGATAACTGTTTCCTTTATAAATGTTTAGAAAGTGTAGGTATGGAAAGTGGGTTGATGATGGAGAAGATCTGTTTTGCTCCTCACTTGGTTATTCAAGTTAAACCTTGGTCAAAATGAACGAAAAGGAGTAAAAGAAATGTTTAAGTGGTCAGTTAGAGAATTAAACTAACCAAACTTTCCTCTCTTTCAACTCTTATTCAAGTGGTATAAAACATGGCTAACAGAGATAAACCCATTTACTGTGTTTTCATAAATATTACCTTTTCTTCATCGTCAGCGTAGCATTCTTTGTCTAATAAGAAATCTTACATAATAAGAACCTTAAATAAATATGGTCATTAATAAATGTAGGCTTTTAAAAATGTTGCCAATCAAAAGTAAAAGCTGATTTGGGGCTGTTTCCTGACCGCTGTACCTATTAAAGAACAATCTTGCTTTAATGCGCACAGTAGATGTGGACAATCAAGCTTGCGCTTAATTTTTTTTCAAGTACAACATGTTAAACCAATTCAGACGGAGGGTGTCTATGACTGGGAACACTACATTTTGCCGGTTCTTTCTTTGGCATATAGATCTGGACCCAGATGTACAGCTGGCGTTCTGAACCACTGCCTCAGAGCAGGCTGCAGGGAGACCCCCACACTCCCACTGGCCACCTTGGAGTAACTGCATCTGACCACAGATACATATCCAAGCAGGTTCTCTTCATAGTCAAAGACTTCACATCCCAGGAGCAGAAACTCCCCTTTCCATCTGTGAATGTCAAACTAGGAACCCATTTTAGAGGAGTCTTAAATTTAGTGTGATCTAGAAGTTCAAGTCTCACCCCCAAATTCGAAATATTTGTGTGACGTGGTACAAAGGTCCGTCATTTCACGTGGTGGAGCTTCAAAAGTACGGCGCTGCTATCACACTGGTAAACATTTGACAAAAGGAATGAAGTTACTGGAAAAACAAAAACAAGATGTCCTTAAGTGGAGATTATGAACCTGTGACTAATTAAAGGGAATCCCTGTCAGGGGAAAGCGGTATTGCAGACCTGCCGATGGAAATGGGACATGGCGTGTGGATACTGCTAACTGGAGTCACATGTCCTGTGTCAGCTGAGGGGACTCTCAGCATCCCGGCTAGACAGGCAGTGCTTACTGCAGGAAAATTTATGGGTAATGGATTTTCATAACAGGCCTTTTATGATCCTCTCCTCCCCCAAAAGTACCCTCTGGAGCTTTTCTGCTTCCACACTCATTTTTCTTAATTGGAAAAAGATTTACTGTTCATTTCCTCTTTCCCGGCACTCTCTGTTGGATCCATTTCTTTCCGTTCCGGTGGCACAGCCTCCCATCTCCTCCACCACCACTCCCGGCCCCCCCAGCCCCCCGCCGCTTTTGTCCAGAGAAAGCTCCACTATACTGATAAATATGACACCGGAGCATTGTTTCTAGCACCTCTGCGGAAATATGTGACTGTCACTTTAACAAGAAAGCATATTTTGGGGGTGATTACTTCCTCCCTGACTCCAGAGGTATTGCACAAAGTCACCTAACATCCAGCTGGCTCATAGCTCCCCTCCAAGTGCTAGAACTGCAAAGTTTTGTTTACAAGTGGTAGCAAATAGAAAGACAAACCTTGAGTGGAGACAGGAAATGGAAAATGACGGGCCAAATCCTGGATGTTTGGCCCTTTGGAAAGAACATTTATACTTGCAGGGGGACTTGGGAGCCAACCATTGCTAATGGGTCCAACCTCCCTACTGTTGGGAAAAGAAGTCAAGGAGTTTGCCCTACACTTGGTGGATCATCTTCCTAAGTCAACAGAAACCTTACCTAACACCGGGCCTGCTCACTGCAGAGGGAAAAAAGCAAACACCTATTTGTTTTGACTTGGTTAAAAGCCAGCCTGAACAAACCAAACCAAATAAAAACCTTCCAAGCTTAAAGACTCCCTTTGAGTTCACAGAAGACCCCTATACAAATGAGAATATTTTAATAGAGGAATATTAAATAACGAAGCACCTATATTTGTGTGTGTTAACTGAATCAGAATCACAAACAGCTTAAGAATAGGACAGCCAAGGGCTCTGACAGAGGGAGACGTGGGCACTGGAGGCACTCTCGTACAACACTTAAATTACTCAAGGGGATCTGTCGCATACCAGCAGACTTCTATCCCAACAATAGATTATCAACCAACAAGGCTTATGCTGTCTTCTGACTAGTTCCTTAAAACTGTTCCCTGGTTCAGGAAGCACTGCTTCAGTAGGGGAGATAACTGACTTTACTCTGCACATATCAGATTTTCTCACAAGAAATTACAAAGTTATAGCACTGGCATTGGCTTATAGGTTTCAAATCCAGTGTACATCCCTCTCCCCAAAGTGGTGATCCATGTGGAACGTAAACTTTGAGGGGAAGCCAGTTAAATTCAGGGGGGTACATCAGGGTAGGGAAGTCTGGGAAGCAAAAGGGGCTGCATGACGGGCCGAGATTCTGAGGATGACATAGTGGGGCTGTGTCAGATACGAAGGTAGAGTCTTAACTGGGGGTAGTAGGAAACTGCAACCTGACACTGGGGTGACCAGAATTGGCATGTCCATTCAACAGCGAATTTACTGAGCACCTACCCTGGTCAAGCCACTGAAAGTAGAAACCAAGGTGAATTAAACTCCTGCAAGGAGTTTCTAATCTGGTAGGGAAATGTAACAGCAGAAAAATGGGGTAAATATCAGAGGACACTTACTGGTACAATGATCTCAAGTTTAGAGGAAGAAGAAGATACCTCCAGCTGACGGATCAGAGAAGGCTTCACAGGGCAAGTGGTATCTTTTAGGACTGGGGGATGGGGGCAATGGAAGAGGCCCTTTCCACATGCACACAGAGCTCAAATGGCAAGGTTGCAGAGTCAGGAAATATGGACATGGAAAAGCAAACAATTCAGTCTGGCCGGGGCTGGGAGTGCATGAAGGGCATTAGTGAAGCTCCAATTGTGCTTGGCATACACAGGCCAGCTCCTAATAACTGAAAGAGTAAACCAAACATTTTACAAAGCTTAAGGAGAGAGGCTCCCTCCATGGCAGTGACCCTAGGCAGCACACAGGGAGGATTTCCTAGCTTTAGTCTCCACTCCAGGTATTTCATTCACTCTGCAGCTTTCCCAAGAAATAAAGGGCCAGCAACCCAATATCAAGGGCTCCATAAATCTTAGCTGCAGGAGGAGACTACTTTGTTCAGCAAATCCGACAATCATTTACAACAGTAGCACTATAAAGGATCCTTCAAGAGCGATAAGCTATGAACTTTCAAGTTTTTAGAATGGCATTTTTGTCCTTTCTTATTTTGGCCACCTTCTCCACTGTCTTGTACTCACTTTGCCCACAGAGTTAAGTCAGATTTTCACCTATTCTGTTTGTAAATCAGATCCTAGGTAAAATCCACTACTGTGGCAAGGTGGTGAGATATTAGGACCATAGCATAAGTAAGCAAACTAGAAGGGATTTTGGAGGTTATTTTCAATCCAAGATCCACATTATATATGTGGAAACCTAGGGTCTAAGAGGTGAACTGATTCACGGAAGTAATTACAAAATCAAGATGAGATGCAGGTCTTTTAGTTCCCATCACTGTTTTCTTTCTAACCAAAGACACTGTATGAGCTTTCTGTAGATTAACAAATAGCTTCAGCCATCTAAGCCAGGGCCTGACAAACTATGGCCCAAGGACCAATCAGCCCACATTCTGTTTTTGTAAATAAAGTTTTATGGGAATGTAGCCATGCCCATACTGTCTATGGCTGCTTTCACACGTCAATTCCAGAGTTGAGTAATTATGACAGAGGGCTTATTTGCCACAAATTTGAAAACATACTATCTAGCCCTTCACAAAAAAAGTTTATTGATTCCAGATCTAAGCCAACAGTCTCAAAAATTTTTATCGTGTACTCCTATCAGTTAAAAAATTAAGCATACACACACACACACACACACACACACACACATTCATTTATTTATAGTGCTGTCCTAAGTGTTTATAGATTTATATAACACAAACAGAAATTTTAAAAGGGTAGAACAAAACAAAAAAACCCCAATAAGTAATGTTTAATTTTTTAATGTTCATAAAATCCTTTTTGAAAACTCTTGGTTTAACAAATTGTGATCAGTAATTTGAAGGTCTGGCTTTTAGTTCAATTTATTTTGATACTTGGTCTTAAACGACAGTCAAAATTTCATTTTTTAAAGAGCCCTTAAAAGATATATAGATTTGGGGGACCTGGGTGGCTCAGTCAGTTAAACATCCAACTTCAGCTCAGATCATGATCTCTTGGTTTGTGAGTTTGAGCCCTGCGTCGGGCTCTGTGCTGACAGTTCAGAGCCTGGAGCCTGGTTTAGATTCTGTGTCTCCCTCTCTCTCTCTCTGCCGCCCCCCCCCCCCCCGCTCATGCTCTGTCTCTGTCTCTCTCTCTCTCAAAAACAAATAAACATTAAAAAAAAAGATATGTAGATTCACATGGAAAGAACATATCATTGGCTTGGCATTTTGAAGCATGATATGAATATATTCAACCTCCCCCACCAACCGTGCAGTTTTGTTTTGTTTTGTTTTTATGAAATTTGCCTAGAAAATTTATGTCTGTCCTGATGTCAACCAGTTGTTCATTCAGAGTAATCCCAAGGTGTTTTTAGTTTTACCTTTTTAACAAACAGCTTCAAATCTAATTTTTCAAATTTTCTTCAAATTATTTAAAAAATTCTTCACATTTTAAAATAGGTTAGCAAGTGTTTCCAAGGTGAGGTACGAAGCTCTGATACTCCTGATAGGTTACACGTTCACATCTTTTCAACAACAAAATCACAAAACAATGGGGTCATATTCCAAAAGACCTCTCCCCTACATGAGTTTCTTCTGAAAAGCAATTACATCCCCCTCTCTGTTGAAAATTCACCTTCACTGAAAGGAACACGTGATGTGTGTGGCTGAGGAAGCCAGCACTCATACACGCTCGCAGCATTAGTGACAGCTCCAGCACGTTCTTGTAGTCTCCGTGGGCTCGCAGGATTAGTATTACCTTCAATCTGCAGCTTCGGCAGAAATTCTTTTTTTCTTTTTTGAAGTAAATTTTGTGCCCAGTGTGGGACTCTAACTCACAACCTGGAGGTCAAGAGTCACATGCTCTACCGACTGAGCCAGGTGCCTCTGCAGAAATTCTTCTCAGTTCAGAAATCCAAGTCCATTTTGTGAAGGTAGTTTAAACGAGGTAAGCTAGATCATCTGTAAATCCACTTCCCCAGTTATAAGTAAACTGGAAGGAGTCATAGTATGTGAAAAGGCAGGGGGTGTCCTCCCCTCTGGGGGTGGAACTCTTGCTCTTCCCTCAGGACCAGTCATATGTGGTTGGAAAGATGGACCGAGTGAAGGTGCCAGTGCCCGAAAGCATTATTACTATTAGTCAAGCTTCATTTCCTGTTCTTTTAACTTCATTTTATACTCTCTTGCTTTCTTTCCTTTGGTCAAGCTTCTACTTACAATGCTTTTGTGTCCTCTCCACCTTTACCCAGAGTAATCTTCTCTACCTTTCAAGGCCAGCTCAAATGCTACACTTTTCTGAGATATCTTACTAGACACGATGGATGGATGTCAACTGGAAGGAACTCTTGCCCTCCTGTGAAATCTTTGTTGTCATTTCAGATATTGGTCATATATTGCCTTGTTGTCATTTGTGTATCATTTCATCTCTCATGTCATGTCATGCTTGTTGAAAGCAAGGATTAGGTTCTATACACATTTTTAGCCCTCCTCCCCAATGTGCCTTGCATAGAGCATTTTTTTTTTTTTTTTTTTTTTTTTTTTAGTAATTGAATTCAAGAAAGGCATATGGTATAAGACACTGAGTACTGGCAATTGTGAAGGCTAATTCACAATGATGAAAGATAATTCAGTTCCTTGAATGTGAGGTGAACTGCCTGAGTTCACATGGATTTATCTGAGTCAGACATGGAAAGGACAACTAGGCCAACCCGGTGTCATTTATAAAAGTTCTAGAGTCAAAAACAGAACAACAATGGTGCCCAAAAGGACAGGTCAATGAAATGTGACTCAGTTTCATGAACAGGGAAAGACCAACAATTCTATACCAGGCTCATGACTATTTACTGAAAAAATGATGTTTCAAGTTATTAAAGCTTTATTAGTGGGAGAAGGCTACCCCAAACTGTGTTTCAAAGGTGCACGTGTTTTTTCAACGAAAGCACAAACACTGGGGCCATTCTCCACAAGCATATTCATAAGCTTTGTGGGTTGCTAAGAAGGCAGATGCTCCATACTGGCTTGGGAAAACCTGGCTATGCCTGCTGCCATGCTGCATGGGCCGTGGGGCTAGTTCTCTGGCCATGAGTTCTAGAAGCTGAAGCCTGATTGTTCAACAAGGGAAGAAATAATCTTTCAGGTTTAAGCTTCAATACTAGGAAGTGATGGAACAGAGCCATATGAAACCAACCTACGAGTGACAGTGGCAGCCTCAAGGCCATGCTTGGAGACAGAAAAAGGGTTAGCAAATAATATAGGAAGTAGAACACCAACCTTTCACATTTCTCTCAATTCCTTTCTACCAGAAGTTGTAAACAACCACTAGTCAAAGCCTTCTCACCAACGTCTGCCTGAGGAGGTATCTAGAGAATTTTGCTCATTGGTCCAAAATGCAAACGTTTTAATGCGTTTATTATAAATCTGTTTCTCATTCGTATGCTACTTTCTCTGTAGGTGGCATTATGTTGCAACTACATATGGAAAATCCCCTTAAGATAGAGCTGAAAAATGTGTTTTCCTAGTTAAGAAGAACCAAATGGTTATGAACACGAAAGGTACTTGACTTTTGAACCTAGTCAATAATCAGGGGCTAAAGTCAAATTGAGTCAACTGGTGTTTTCCAGTCTGACTGGGGACCCTGGCCCGCTTCAAGAGCTTGTGCGCAAGTGTGTGTGCATAGGCACACTACCATCAGCCTGTCCCTGTTCTTGTCAGATGACAGGCCTTGGCTTGGCTCATGTTCTGGATTTTCCTCCTGCTCTAGGGTATGCGTTTCCCCCCATAGCTCCTCTTGTATCACCTTCCCTTGTAAATTGCTCATATCTCTCTGTATTCTCTCTCCTCTCACTACCAAGCCTAGTGTTGGTTTTGGTCTTTTGCAATGTCTGTGGAAAGCAAAAATAATTCAGTACAAGTAGGTGAACAAAGCAAGTCTGATTTAGCTATTCCTTTAGAAATATTTCCAAGTGCTCTAGTCAACACTGATTCTATAATTCATCGGCTAAATTGTTGAGACAGCCAAAAAAAAAAAAAAAAAAAATAGCTGATCCCGCTGTATCAGGGGCTGTCTTGTCACTTTTACAATTCAATATCAGAGTTAGGCTTTTTAAATTAGTTTGATAAAATATCCAAAAGGCCAGCTCAGTTCGGTTATTAAATGTCTCAGAATATTATATTGATTTTTTTAAATTAATTAATTTTTGAGAGAGGGAGAGAGAGCGAGCCTGCACGTGAGCAGAGGAGGGGCAGTGGGAGAGGGAGTGAGAATTTTAAGTAGGTTCCATGCCCAGCATGGAGCCTGACTCAGGGCTCGTCTCGTGACTGTGAGATCATGACCTGAGACAAAACTGAGTCAGATGCTCAACTGACTGAGCCACCCAGGTGCCCCTTGATTATTTTTGATTCAGACATTAGTAGCCATGACCTTAAAATGACATTGTATCACAGGCTTGTGCTCTCTAGAGTTCTATTTTGAAACAAATTCTCTCCCTACCACTTATTTTGTAGTTTCTTTTGTGTCCTCCATTGGCTTTCCCCCTCAGCTTTGTTCTTTTCTTACTCACCATACTTGTCCAGGGTAATCTCATCGATGCTCATAACTTGTTAGTCAATTTTAAGGTGATGATTTTCTAATGTATATTCCTTGCTCAGGCTGCTCTCCTGAATTTCTAAATCACTGTTCTTCCTTGGTAATGAAATTTCCAGTAAAAAAAAAAAAAAATTGAGAGCAAGGAGTTATTCTGGAAATTACATTATTCGTGACTCTTCCAAAATTGAAAACTTCTCCCCATGCTGATACTGCACTCCCAGATTCTATTTTTGAAGACATATGGTTTAAAAAAATTTTTTTTTAATTCCTCAGTCATATCATCCTATCCTGGCTACAGATAGCCATTACACAACTTCAGGGTGTACAACTGACTTAATATTAAAAGAAAAGTCAAGTAAAGTAGCATTTATTAACTAAATTAAATACCAAGGGGCGGGTAACTTCCATAAACACAGAGAAAACATTACAAACAGGACCTCATTATTTATGACATTGAAAAGGATACACTGGTTTTCGACTACTCGGCAGAGAATTTCACGTGTTACATGCATGAGAAATAAAGTATAAACAACACCCATGTGTCTTGAAGTTGATTTTGGTTGAAGGCACAATCCCCTACTGTTAGGCTTCAAGCAACTGAACTGAACCTACCAATCGGAGAAGAAACCTGTCTAACTGGTTTCATTTATATATTGTATTTTCTTTAAAGGTTTCAAAACCTCAGCAAGAAGAGCCCGGCCCTGCCATCTGGGGGCTGTGTGACACAATAGAGGATGCATTCAGAGTAGTGCTTCTCAATCTTGGCTGCACATTAGAATCATCTTGGGAGGCTTTTAAAAATCCCTCTGCCCAGGCTGTGCCCTAGACCAATTAAGTCAGACCCACTGTGGGTATGATCTAGGCATTAAAGCTCTCCAAGGATTCCAGTCTACGACCAGGTTGAGAAACACGGATTTATAATGAGCGACTTAGGAACAATTTGGGTCAGTTGCAGTTATAAGGCAGTGTAGAATCATTCAGCAAATAAGAGTGGAGAGAGAAGCCACGGACAAGCACTTCAAGATCAGAGAGGAAGCAGATGGGGACACTCGTCCTTATGATCCTAGACACCAGGCTCTTTTTATTTCTTTTATTTGTTTGAAATTGAGGTATGTCAATATCTATAAGCAGAGACTAGGTGTTACATAACTTAATATCGTGCAGACAAATTTTTTAACTTTATTAAACATGGGTTAAATACCCTGAGTGGTATATTCTTTCCTCTTTCCATTGGCCAAATTTGACTGAGTCTGGGGGCGCCTGGGTGGCTCAGTCGGTTAAGCGTCTGACTTTGGCTCAGGTCATGAACTTGCGGTTCGTGAGTTTGAGCCCTGCATCGGGCTCTATGCTGACAGCTCAGAGCCTGAGCTCTACTTCAGATTCTGTGTCTCCCTCTCTCTCTGTCCCTCCCCCACTTGTGCTCTCTCTCTGTCTCAAAAATAAATAAAAGATTAAAAAAAAAAAAAATCGATCAAGTTTTATGCCATCTTCGTTGGCTGGTGGGCAAGCCCCTAGAGGAGCAGGCCTGGCAGCTGGGAGCATTTCACCTCCTCCCCTGATGAAAACATGACAGAACCCCAAATTCCTATTCCTTCTCTATCACGGACGTCCTGTGTCAGGATGATGTTCTTAAAACTTGGCGAAGGATCCGTGAGGAAACAATTCTTACAGCCTGTTACGGAATTCGAACTGAACAAAAAAAGAGAGAGAGAGAGAGAGAGAAAAAAAAAAAAAAAAAGCTCGGTCGGGAACCAGCCAAACCAACGAGGTACCTGCCAAACCACACCTTATCCTCCTCAATCAGCAAAAATATCCTCCGCCGCCCGACTCCTCTTTACCTCAGCAACGGGAGCATGTTCATTCCCTTATTAGGACACTGGCAGTGGCGAGCGGGCCGCTCACGTCTGAGGCCCAGGAGCGGCTTCTACAACATGTGCAGTTCATCAAAAAACGAGAAAGAGGATAAGAGGCACGGAGGGAGGGGACTGGAAAAATTAAATCCTCGCTGTATGGGAGGAGAGTCTATCTTGGTAGGCCACAATTATGGTTTTGGATTAAAAAAAAAAAAATTTTTTTTTTAAAGGCCAAACCAAAAATCACAATCCTAATATTTATTTTTTTTAACGCTTTTTTTTTTTTTTTTTGGAAGGGTGGTTTTGAAACTCAGAAGTGCAGTCAAGGAAATTTTAAGCTGAATGCTTCCAGGGAGTTGAATATGTATGATCAGTGAGTACCTGGTCTTAACCTTCGAGAAGGGCTGTCCCAGTTCTAGAGCATAAATCTGATCCTAGAAGTGTCATTTGCCTTTTTTTTTTTTTTTTTTTTTTTACTGGGAGCAAAATAAAACCCTGTTCCTCCTGTCTTTCTGCTTGTCTCCTGTCTCATGGGGTGTCCTCATCCTGGCTTACCACCCTCTTCCTTTTCTTACAACGCACCACCATTCAAACCAGGCTCTTTCTATGATATCGGTGCAACTGGGAATGGCTTCCGGTCAAAATGAGACATTGCCCGGTTATAATCTGTGTCAGCAGGGCTGTCCTGTTAATCCATCCTGTTTAGTGGCTAAGCTGTTTTCAGAGCCAACTCACGAACTCAGATCCATCCAAGCAATAATGGATTACAATTCTAACTTTTTATAATTTACAAAACGCTTCCACCATGTACATATTCTAATGGGATCTTTAGAATACTGGTGAGATAGACACTGTTATTGTTCCCACCTCACAGTTGAGGAAACAGGCTTGGTGGAGCCAAGTGACTTGTATTTGGAGCTAGGACATCACTATAATTTGGGGCTTTTCAGACTGCTGCTTTTTAAAAAAAAATTTTTTTTAACGTTTATTTATTTTTGGGAGAGAGACAGAGCACAAGCGGGGGAGGGGCAGAGACAGGGAAGGAGACACAGAATCTGAAACAGACTCCGGCTCTGAGCTGTCAGCATGGAGCCCGACGTGGGAGTTGAACTTGGGAACAGTGAGATCATGACCTGAGCCAAAGTCGGACGCTCAACCGACTGAGCCACCCAGGCACCACAAGACTGCTGCGTTTTTCTGTCTCAAAGATGTCACAGTATTATCGTGTTCTGCTCAGATGAGTTGCTCTGAAGTTTGCCAGAGAGAATTTAAGTCCTCAAGTTCCCCCAGGGACTTCTACACAAAGGGTGTTCAGGCCTCTGGGAGATTGTAGGAGGCCCCAGGAATCATGTCACCCATCCCTGGGGCTGGGCTGCCACTAACAACTAACTCTGGTAAATATGATCCTTGTTAAAGTTATAGGTAATATCTCTAAGGTTAAAAGGCCAAACACAACGGCCTTTGTCTATTAAAAAAAAAAAAGTAACACTGGTGATTAAAAAAAAAAAAAAAGGGGGGGATATACTAGACCAGCCAACCTTGACTTTGAATGAGTGAAGCAAACAAATTGTTTAAGAAGACAAGGAAGCTTATTTAATGGTGATAACTCCCATCTGTGCCGGACTTACTAGATGTGAGGCAAAGGACAAGATACATCTCATCTAATCCTTACAAGAACGTTGAGTAGACATGGTTACTCCCATCTTACAGTCTAGATGAGCAAAGCCGACACAGAGAAGTCAAATCACTTGTCCAAGATGAACACACGTAGGATTTTAGCTACCTTCTGGCTGAGCCCCAAATTTGGGCTCTTTGCACCACTATACCACACCACATCCACTTCTCTCCAGGTCTCAGTTCTTGACAAGATAGGATTTAGAAGTTAAGATATGGAGCAGTTCAAAGTCACTAGAATAGTGTATTAGCTTTTAATTGGCATAAGAAAGTCATGTGATATTAATCACCACGAGATGAGAGGAGTTGCTAGTTTTATGGAAGACTAGATCTCCCACTGGGGGAAGAGGCACACTCACTGCCTCTTTGTGGAACTCAAAGTGGTATTTAGTCTCCTGTGCTGTTATATTTAAGATCAAGAGTCATGGATGATCTACGACCCTCTGCCGACCACTCCTCTCACCCTCTCCAGCCCTGCTCTGCCAGGAGGAGAAGGTTGCTCATCAAGCAGAATCTGATGTCATATTACAAATGCTGCCAGATTCTCCCACGCAGACCAGAGGTTGGAGCTGTGAGAGCACAGGCAGCAAGTAACATCCGTTAAGTGTTAAGCTGGAGAGAGCGAGGGAACCACCAAAAGCCACTCAGCCTGGAGCCAGGAGCCAGGGGCCAGTCATTACACACACCCAGGCAGGAAGGAGGTGGCTGGGCCAGTGATTCAACTTCTCTGGCCTCATTTTCATCTGTAAAATGGACGTAGTGGTACTTAATTTGTAGTACTGTTGAAGGATTAAATGAACTACTATTTCTAAAGTGCTTAGAGCAGTGTTTGGCACATAGTAAGTACTACGTGAGTGTTAACCATTTTTATTAACTTATTATTATCACTGTCCTCCTCATCATATGGGAAATAGGTTCTGCGCCTATATGTTTTCCAAAGTAGACTGCTGTTTCCAAGCACAAATGGGAGAATTGAGCAGAAAGGCTTTTCTATCTCAAGAGCCTCAAACTCTTTTTCATTGCAAATATTAACACTAGAGAAAGCTCAGAAATGCAGAACAACTGCAGGGGAAGATTCTTATCTTCCGTTGGTATTCCCTTATTCCTCTTCTGTTGACCACCTTTTCTCTGGCTTTCCATTTTCAGGAGAGGAGGCTGGAGGGGGAGGATTGTGGTGAAAAATGTCCAATAAATGGAATGCCTTTTATCTCTCATTTTCTCCGTCACTCTCATAATCCATGTCACTTCTCATTAAAATGTAGATGGAAATTTATCATCAGACAGCTTTATCTTCCCATGCCAGAAAACGCACGTGTCCTACTGGAAGAAAATAATCCCCTTCTCTATTCATCTTTGGGGCTGGCTTAACACCCAACCTTAGTGAAGAATGGATGGTTCAGAGCTCTATGTGTGGAGGCTGGTTCTGACTTTCACTGGAATGGCTTTAGACAGACAGCCTGTCAGCGGAGGACCCAGATGTCCCGATTGCCCCAATATCCTCTGGCCAGCTGGCATTTTAACTGTACTGGGAAATTATTCCACATATCGCTGATGAATTAAACTAAGGAATATTGTGTTAAACTATTTAAAATCTTCCAGTCCTTGTGGATTGAACTGTGTTGTTTAAAAATGATACGTTGACGACTTAACTCCCCCCTACCTCACAAAGTGATCTCATGTAGAAATGGGGGCTTTAAGAGGTAATCGAGTTATGATGAGGTCATTAGGGTGGCCCTCACCCAATATGATGGGTGTCCTCATAAAAGGGGGAAATTTGGACACAGAAAAGGATATTCATGGAGGGTATAAACTATGTGCAGAAAGAGAGAATGTCATGTGAAGGCAGAGATTAGATTGATGAATCTACACCCTAAGAACTGCCAAAGATCGCCAGCGAACCACCAGGAGAGAGGCCTGGCATACAAACTCCATTGCAGCCCTCAGAAGGAAACCCTGTCTGTTATGTTCAGCCACCCAGTAGGTAGTACTTTGTTACAGCAGCCGTAAGAAACTAATACAGTATTCAGTTTAAGGCCTGAATGTTTTAATTTGTTAACAATTTTTCCCCCTACAATTTCTAGCATTTTCTACTGTTTTTTTAGGTCAGTGGTTCATTACATGTGACCAGCAGTCCATCCATCTGATTTCTTAAAATGCCTTTTATTGTAACTTACAAATCTAACCTCTCGTATGCTCAATTTTCACTTTTCGTGTGTTCCTTTTGCTCCTCTCATACCTGGGGATCTTGGTTAGGGATTTACCTGCAGCTCTGAGGTAGGATCATGAAACTCTGGCCTTCCTGGGCTCCCAGGGGCAGCTGGATGGCTGAGCCTCCACTCCCTGGATGGAGGGAATGTTTTACAGGATTCTCTCCCAGCCCCTACATCTTCAGATCCAGGAGAGGCAGACTCATAATACTTCCCTGGCCCAAAACTAATGTTGAAGTAAGGTCAGAAATTTAAAAATGTATACAGGGGAGGGAGAGAGAGTGGAAAATAAATCTTTCCCATGACACTAACTCCTTATGGGCCTGGAACACATGGTTCAATCTATGACTTCAAGGCTATTTCCCTTGGGGTGAAACCTAGAGGTTGTACATGCTTCCTGGCTGCCCTTCACCCAATGAGTTTAAAATGAGGGCTCCCCACTAGGCTTCAGTCTGAGGCGCTATGGCCCCTTTGTGAGCAGGAAGTGTTCACGACTCGGCTAACTAATACCAGAATAGGTATTATCAGGCCTCTCTAGGATGCACATAATTTGCCCAACTTTTAGAGACCACAGCAAACTTTAAAATGCAGAAGTAATGGTCAGGTTTGTTACATTCACTTTTGGGAAGTCTGTATACTCAAACTATATGTTGAATTGTGTCCCCTCCAAAAGTATGTTGAAGTCCTAACCCCCAGTACACCCTCAGGCTATGATCTTACTGGGAAACAATACTTTTACAGTCATATCAAGTTAAGGTGAGATCATTAGGGTGAGCCCTAATCTAATATGTCTGGCATTCTTTTATTTTTCGTTATGTATTTATTAAAGAATTTTTTAAGTGTTTATTTATTTTTGAAAGAGAGACAGAGCGTGAGCAGGGCAGGGGCAGAAAGAGAGGGAGACACAGAATCTGCAGCAGGTTCCAAACTCTGAGCTGTCAGCACAGAGCCCGACCCCATGAGCGGCGAGATCATGACCTGAGCCGAAGTCGGACGCTCAACCAACTGAGCCACCCAGGCGCCCCTGTCTGGCATTCTTATAAAAAGGGAGGAATTTGGACACAGAGACAGACACAGAGGGAAGACGATGTGAAGAGAAATAGGGAGAATGTCACGTGCAGTAATGGAAGCATCGGTTCTATGCTGCTACCAAACAGGGAACATCTGGGGCTACCAGAATCTGGAAGAGGCAAGAAGGATTCTTCTCATACAGGATTCAGAGGCCCTGCGGACACCTGAACCTCAGACTTCTAGCCTCTAGAACTGTGAGACAATTAGTTTCTGTAGTGCTAAGCCACCCAGTTTGTGGCACTTTGTTATGGCAGCCTCAGGAAGCTAATACAACTCATCACATGCTTTTGTGATTACCCAGAAGCTACCTCAGATTCATCGCCGTGGCACCCAGTCATGCCAATAATTATCACTGTCAACCACCCTCTCTGCCCACCTCCCCACAACTTTTTGAGCACTTACTAAGTGCCAGGCACCATGCTAACCATTTCACATGTGGTTTCCTCTTCTCATACATGAATAAGCTGAAAAACTCAGCAAGATTAAGTAATTTGCTCAAGGGCACACAGTCAATAAGACGATGCAACGAGAAGCTGAATCCAAGTTTTCTGGATTGTGAAGTCAATGTTCCTCATTCATACTCTCCTCACTTGTGAAGATCACTCAAGGGCTGGTGTCTTCCAAATCCCTGGCAAACAAATCCCCTCTTCTCACTACGTCCTCCTTTCTGACGTGTCTGGTTTAGGTCAAGTAGGAGAAGCAGTAATTCTATATTTTGCCCCCAAAGTCCACTTTCGGCAAGTTTCCTTTGACTTCAGAGTTATCCAAAGTATAGCAGTATGGGTTACCATTTTTAAGTAGTTAGTAAATGGAACAACTCAAAACTGAGATGAAGCATTCCTCTGATTTTTCTGGGTTAGATGGATGTTTCATGGATGGATGTGACATGTCAATCACAAACCAAGTTCGGCTGCCTTTTGCCCTAGCAGTAGTCGCTTTCTGTTGGCATAAGATAGCAAGCTACCTCTCCTCTGGGGTTTTTAGGAAAGGGGGTACTCGGAGGGAAGGGAAAGATAGGAAATGTGATACAGATTAAGCACCCGCTGTGGTTTACATGTTTGCATAGCTAGTTCCACTCTTCATTAAACCTGCAGGGCAGATTTTCTCTTCTCTTCTCTTCTCTTCTCTTCTCTTCTCTTCTCTTCTCTTCTCTTCTCTTCTCTTCTCCCTTTCTACTTTTTTTGTTTACAGGTGAATAAATTTAGACCTAGTGAAACTAAGTGACCTTCTCAAGGTCACACATTTCATAACAAGTAAGGTCTAAACACAGATGTGGGGGGCGCCAGGGGGGCTCAGTCGGTTAAGCATCTGATTTCGGCTCAGGTCATGATCTCACGGTTCATGGGTTCGAGCCCCATGTTGGGCTCTGTGCTGAAAGCTCAGAGCCTGGAGCCTGCTTCAGACTGTGTGTCTCCCTCTCTCTCTGCCCCACGCCCGCCCCCCCTCCCCACCCCCGCTTGTTCTCTCCCTCTCTCTCTCTCTCTCTCAAAAATAAATAAACATTAAAAAAATTTTAAACACAGATGTGGGAGTCAGGATATCTGGCTCTAATTTCTCATCTGTCAAGAATGTGCCCATTTTGTGCTTGTGAAAGCTGGGTCTGGCCAATAGAAGGAGAACTGAGACCCATTCCTGAACTAGCGGTGCTGTTTCACTCCAGAAAAGTCATCAGTGAGAGGGCAGAGGTGAGAACAGTTCCTCTTTACAGCCATCCTTTCTTCTTCCAAGGTTCAGTATGTCTTAGCACCCCCAGGCCTCACTTATTCATTAGAATATTGTGTGAAAAGTCTTATTTCTTTTTTTTCTAAAGTTAATTTAATTTAATTTTAATTTCTTTTTTAGAGAGAGAGCATGAGTGGGTGAGAAGGGTGGGGGTGAAGAGAGAGAGAGAGAGAGGGAGAATTTTTTTTTTTATGTTTAATTTTTAAGAGAGAGAGAGAGATAGACTGAACATGAATGGGGAGGGGCAGAGAGACAGAGAGGGAGACACAGAATCTGAAGCTGTCTCTAGGCTCCCAGCTGTCAGCACAGAGCCCGACATGGGGCTCAAATTCGTGAAGCATGAGATCATGACCTGAGCCAAAGTTGGACACTTAAACGACTGAGCCACTCCGGTGCCCCGAGAGAGAATCTTAAGCAGACTCCTTGCTCAGTACAAAGCCTGAGCTTGATCTCACAACCCTGGGATTATGACTTGAGCTGTAATCAAGAGTAGGATACTAAACTGACTGGGCCACCCAGGTGCCCCTGAACAGTCTTTTTCAATTCAAGTCTTAAACATGTCACTCAAACTTATTAAATAGCTGTGGAAATTATCTACCCATAAGCTACAAATGTCATGATACCAGCTTAAAGCTAGCTTTAAAGAGTTGCTTAAATTTTGTGCACTTTATGCATTTTTTCTTTGGAAAATACAGGGTAGTTATGAGCTGTGGCTGTTGGTGTGTGGATATTGCTGATTTGTATAAAGAATGTCTTCACTCTTTACAGAGTAAAGTGTCAAATTTATTTCCTTTTCTTTGCAGTCCTTATTATATTACTATTTTATTTTCCCTCTGTTACAGAGTGAAAGGTAGGGTATTTTGGAGAACTGAATTCTAGAAAAGGTGAGTGTAGACATTCCTTGTAAGGATTAGAAAGTAGTCATGGAAAGGTAAAGAAACGATACGGAGAGCAAATGCAGCAGGCCAAGCTAGTCTGTAAGAGGCAAATGTGTAGGCACTCAATAGGAATTCACCAGCATAGAAAATATCAGACTAGAATACCAGCCTCTAAACAGGAAATCAGGACTTAACAGATGCATTCTAATCAATGTCTGTGTGAGATGAAGTTTACAAGAAAGTTACAAAGAAAAAGTGAAAGATCAATGAGAAAAATACCACATTTCGTCTAGAAGTTTATTGTTTTAAACCTTCTTAATAATTTTTAAACATGTTAATATTTGTCTAATGTCTGTTGTTTTTATTTTTTTTTTAATTTTTAATGTTTATTTATTTTTGAGAGAGAGAAAAGAGAGAGATAGAGAGACAGAGCATGAGTGGGGGAGGAGCAGACAGAGAGGGAAACACAGAATTTGAAGCAGTCTCCAGGCTCTGAGCTGTCAGCATAGAGCCTGATGTGGGGCTTGAACTCACGAACTGTGAGATCAAGACCTAAGCTGAAGTCAGAAGTTTAACCGACTGAGCCACCCAGGTGCCCTGAATGTCTGTTGTTTTTAATAAAAAGTCTTTAAAACAGGAGAAATTAGTGTTTATAAATCCAGCAGGCTAGAGCTGATACTATCAGGCAAAGCATACTCCTGCACAAACAAGCTCACGAGTTAAAAGCCTACTGACCACCTAGCTGCTTCCTTGCTATTGTAACCAGAAAAAGTATTTAACGGCAGAGAAGCGAGGATGACCCAGCTGAGCTCCCAAATACAAACCTGGTTACAACATCACAAACAAATGCCACTCTGAGATTTTCACTTATGAAGTTGCATAATATTATAGCCCATGCAAGGATCTTTTTTCCGACTCTATAAAGAACAAATGGTCCCTCCAAGTTGTTCCTCTGATATTAAATTTTAATTGGGAAAAATAAGACTATTCAACAATAACTGGCATTTGTTTTGTACTCAATAGTTTCCATACACTTTAACGCACATCATTATACCGGATGGCCTTGCAAGTTACACAGAGCAAGCCTGACCATCTCCATTTTATGGCCGTGTGGCAGCAAGCTGACGTGGCTTCCTTGAGACCATGGTGCTGATCACTGAAGGAGCTAGACCAGAACCTAGACCCTCTGATTCCCATCTGAAAAAGCCTTTCCTTGAGCCTCCAGGCTGACTCCTGCAGCTGCCGGCCGGTGTGGTCACTAGGCTAGCCGAGCTTCCCAAGCTGCTCTGAAGGCAGCCAGTTGAATCAAGATCATGTGATATGTTTGGTGGGCTTCGAGCTTCAGTTTGGGACTCAATTTGCAGCTTCTGAAATCTACTTAGTGGGTCATGACCAGCATTTTTAAATGAAATTAAAAAGTAGAGAAACTATTAGAGGGCAGAAATCTAAATCACTATCTTGAAAAGGACTCTCGCACTGTTGGTGGGAATGCAAACTGGTGTAGCCACTCTGGAAAACAGTGTGGAGGTTCCTCAAAAAATTAAAAATAGATCTACTCAATGACCCAGCAATAGCACTGCTAGGAATTTACCCAAGGGATACAGGAGTGCTGATGCACAGGGACACTTGTACCCCAATGTTTATAGCAGCACTTTCAACAATAGCCAAATTATGGAAAGAGTCTAAATGTCCATCGACTGATGAATGGATAAAGAAATTGTGGTTTATATACACAATGGAATACTACTTAGCAATGAGAAAGAATGAAATATGGCCTTTTGTAGCAACGTGGATGGAACTGGAGAGTGTTATGCTAAGTGAAATAAGTCCTACAGAGAAAGACAGATACCATATGTTTTCACTCTTATGTGGATCCTGAGAAACTTAACAGAAGACCATGGGGGAGGGGAAGGGAAAAAAAAGTTAGAGAGGGAGGGAGTCAAACCATAAGAGACTCTTAAAAACTGAGAATAAACTGAGGGTTGATGGGGGGTGGGAGGGAGGGGAAAGTGGGTGATGGACATTGAGGAGGGCACCTGTTGGGATGAGCACTGGGTATTATATGGAAACCAATTTGACAATATATTTCATATTTAAAAAAAAAAAGAGAGAAAAGGTATCTGCACTCCCATTGTTCACTGAAGCATTATTCACAATAGCCAAGGGATGGAAACAACCTAGGTGTCTGTTGATGGATGAACAGATAAAGAAAAGTGTGAGATAGATAGATAGATAGATAGATAGATAGATGACTGAATATTATTTGGCCTTAAAAAGGAAGGAAATCCTGCCCTTTGCAACAACATGGATGAACCTGGAAGGCATTATGCTAAGTGAAATAAACCAGACAGGGGAAAACAAATATGGTATGGAATCACTTATATGTAGAATTAAAAAGAAAAACAAAAGGTCAAAATAAAATGGTGGTTGCCAGGGGTTGGGGGCTGGAGAAAACAGGGAGAGGCTGGTAAAAGGGTACAAACTTTCAGTTATAAGATGAATGAGGTCTGAGGATCTAATGCACAACATGGTGACTGTAGTGAATAATACTGTATTATATAACTGAAATTTGCTGAGAGAGTAGAACTTGAGTGTCCTCATGAAAGAAAGAAAGAAAGAAAGAAAGAAAGAAAGAAAGAAAGAAAGAAAAAAAGGTAAATAGGGGAGGTGATGTACATATTAATTCACTTGGTGGGGGGGGATCTTTCACAATGTATATGTATACGTATATGTATATGTATATGTATATGTATATGTATATGTATATGTATACGTACATGTATATGTATATGTATATCAAATCATCACACTGTACACTTTAAATACAATTGTATTTGTCAATTATACCTCAATAAAGCTGAAAAAAAAGAGAAGTCTGTAGTACAACTTTAAAAAAAGAGAAATATTAGGGGCGCCTGGGTGGCTCAGTTGGTTAAGTGTCCGACTTAGGCTCAGGTCATGATCTCACAGTTCCCGAGTTTGAGCTCAGAGCCTGGATCCTGCTTCGGATTCTGTGTCTCCCTCTCTCTCTGCCCCTCCCCTGCTCACACTCTGTCTCTCTCTCTCTCAAAAATAAACATTAGAAAAAGAAAAGAAAAGAAAAGAGAAATATCCAAGGGCACTGTACATAGTAAGAGTGGGCACTGTTTTGTAAAATACTTGTTTCAAATACATTTATGTGTGGGTATAAATGTACGATACTGAGTCACAAACTTAAGTGTATTATACTTATTTTAAGGGTAACTTAAAAGAAACTTGTATTTCTTTCAAACGATCAGAGGAAAAAAGGAACGAGGGAAAACATGAATGCAGCTAAGCTGATCAGGCGGCTGGACTGCTCTGCTGGCAGCCGGAGCCCCGAATGGACCTGGGAATGTGGGTGTTGTGAGGGGCAGGGGGGCTGGAAAAAAGATCCCTGCTGTCCTGAAGTGGGCGGGAGGTTAAAAGACGAGATAATCTTGAAGCCAGAACCTGTGTTTGGTCCTTTTTTACATTCTTAGTGCTTAGTCCGGCAGCACTAACTGGCATAGGAAACCCTGAATGAATATTTGTTGAATGAATGCATGGAAATGAGTAAGGTTTACAGATTTTTAAAGGCTCCTCTTAAAAATTCAATTAGGCTTGGAAATGAATCCAAGCAGTCTACATTTATGAAAAGCTTGTTTCCAAAACCTTAATTTGCAAATTGGTTTTTGGAACTTCAAACATCATTATACATGGCAGTTGGGATCCCAGGCCAGCCCACAACCACCTTTTTAAGCCTGAGATGTATCTGAAGCTAATACTGAGAAGCAAAGCTGCGTTTCCATGGGAAAAACGCATCCACATCATTCCAGTTAGGAATGCCAGGAAGCAAATTAGCCTCCAGATGGCAGAGAAGCACCTCCCCTGACCCCATTCCTCTTGCTGCAGCTGGACTGGCCTCTGCGAAGCCATTTCTGATGGGCTGGGAGGGAGGCGAGAGGCAGCATAGTGTGAGAGCTCATTTCCTATATAATGCCCTATGTTTCTTTGATTCCACGGTTTTAAACTTTGTGTACCCTTCCACATTTGCTACAGAATGTGGCACAAGAACAAAACTTTCTCATCGTCAGGATACATAAAAGCATACTTCTTTATGAGAAACATGACTCTTAATGGACTAAAAGCATGAATATTTACAAGAAACATGAAATTTTGACTAAAGGAAGAGACTTCATGAGTGAGGGCTTTGGGGAGATGAGAAAAATAGTGGTGAAAATATCAGATTGCAAGTGACAGAACCTCTCAATAATCTTACCAGAAACAAATTACACAGCACCTTGAAATCTAAAGACCTGAAAGGCCATTCACACCTGGCCTGGAGATAACATGGCTGTGTGTAGGATCTGGCATTCAGGAATTTTAATGTGTCTCATAGAAAAAAATTCTGCCAATCTTGCTTTGTAGGCAATGAAACTCAGATCAATTATCTGATGCAAATGCGGAGGAATTTAGAAATCATTTTGTTGGGCATCTGTTTTGACATTTAACCTAATACTTCTTCCAAAGCAAAAAGTGCTGAAATTTCGTATGTTCAAATGACTCCAATGAAAAGTGTGAACCTGGATGAACTGAGTTTGGTTTATCTAATAATAAGAAATTCAAAGAACTTTTTTTTTTTTTTTTTTTTTTTTTTTGGCATCAGCACCAAGCTGGAAACTGAAGATTCAAAGATTCAAAATAGTTCTGGCCTGCATGTGAATTGCCATCTCTTGTAGACAGCACAGGCATGCCCACTACTAACTTGAGTACAAGGCTAATAACATAGGGCTGGACAAAATTTATTAGTGCAGAGAGAGACAGGAACTGAGGAAGGTTTGCGGAGGAAGGTAATATTTGACTGGGGCCTTGAAGGACAGGAGGGAAGTCAGAAGCAGATGTGGTAGGCCGCCTTACTCCCGCCCCACTACCATCCCTTCTCCACCCCACCCCAGACTACCCACTCCAAAACTTCTCTGGAATCCCAGGTTTCCATGGAATAGTTCAGGAGCCATTGATCTTGTTTAATGCCTTTATTCCAGATGAGGTGACCGAGGTACATGCAGGTGTTCCTGTGTAGCGAACAGAGTGAGCCAAGGCATGGAGGTGGCCTGCGCATGATGAATTTAGGGAACAGTGAGTGATCCAATTCAGCTGCAGCAGGGACAGGTCGAAATGGAAAGGAATACTGAAGGCAGATTATAGAGAATTTTGAATGCCACATTAAGGAGAGTGGGTCCCCTTCTCAAAGGTGGTGGGGGGAGGGACAGGATGAGAAAGGGGAGAGAGACTGAGGCCAGGACCAGAGAGGAGGCAATTATAATTGTCCAGGTGAGAGGCAGTAACTGTTGAAGTTCAGGAAATGATACAGTGAGTGAAGAGTGAGAGAGACATGGAGAAGTAAATGGATAGAAACACAGGCATGATGGAACAGGAAAACTCAGACAACTCAGAACTGAGAGTTGAGAGAGAGACACAGGACACTGGTGTGTGTGCATGCACACAGATTGGGCTTTTTTCCAGCATTCCAGGCCCTGTTGACCAGCTGTGTAACACTGGGCAGACTCTTCACTATTATGTGCCTCAGTGTCCTCCTCTGAAATAACGGCATTAAAAAAGACCAGTGGCTTCTGAACTGTTCCATGGAGATCTAGGATTCCAAGGAAGTTTTGGTGGAGTGGGCAGAGTGGCGTGGGGTGGAGAAGAGATAGGGAGTTGAGTGGAGGTAGGCAATGGGGCGTGATTTGGGAGTGCAGTAGGGGAGGGGTCTAGGTCCTAAACTACCTTTTCAACCAGAACATCTCTTGTACTTAACAGAGTTTCTTGTAGCGTTAAATTTGCTTAAAACAAAAACAAAAACAAAACAAAAACCTAAAACAACTCGTTTGATAACCACTGGCCTGTGGAGATAACCCCTCTGAGCTCTAAAACCCCTCTGAGCTCTCACACTCTTGAGAGATCGCACTTATCGAAAGGGGTGATCCTAGATATCTGCAAATGTACTGGAGGTAGGTCTCATTTTCGGGACCCCATTGAGTTCCTCTGTTTATTTGATTAACTGTTGCACAAACGCTGGAACAACTGGAACAACAATTGTCATGCTGAATCGGTGCCAAAACTCTCAAAAATGGGAAAGATTTACTGAAAGGCCATTTGGTATTCTTACTCTTGTGTGGTACCTTTTCCCAAGACCCACTAAGTTTTCCAAACCTCATAAACACCAGCGTGAAAAGAGCTCTTGCCTGCAGTACAAAGGCACTGGCTTCGTTACTGACTGTTGTCTGGCTTTGGGTAAGTTGAGTTACCCCTCTGGGTTTCGTCTCCTTGTCTATAGAATGAGAACATCGCAGCAAACAATCCTAGAGGCCCCTTCTAGCTTTAACATTCCACAGTTTCATGATTCTAAACCTTGGAGCCTGTTATCTGAACAATTCCCTGATCAATTGCATGTGCTCTCAATCTTGTTCGGTCACAGTCAGATGGTCAGTATATTAAGGGCTTTGGGCTGTTGACTTTAAGGATTGGGCAATGTGTGCTTTAGCCAAGATCTCTGATTCCTGCAAATGGATCATTCTGAGCAAAGGGCTCAGGTCTAAATTAACAGCAGATCTTCAGAAACACAATACTTTGTGGATCAGTATTTGCAGTAGAGAAACCCTGTGCCTAGGTATAACCCTTACAAATGGTCTACAAACCACCATAGAAATGGAAACGAGGAAAACCAATCGAACAGCCACAAAGTTTAGACCAGAAAGTTTCATACAGGTCTGAAATTTACACACTGCCTGCCTCCCTTTGCCTCCTGATTTCTCCTCTCCCCTCCCTCTCCCACAGTTAAATTTTTTTCTTTTCTCTTCTCTCTTTTATGAGAACAATTCCTTTGTAAAAAGAAAGAAAAAAGAAAAATTTAAAGCGAAGAGGCAAAGTGAGCACTCACTGGGAGAGCGCGGCCAGGCTGCGTCTTCCCTGCAATCCGGATCCCCCGAGCATGTCTGTAGCTGGAAGGGGTGGCGGGTTGCTGGAGGTGCTGAGACTCTCCTGGCAGTCAGGGCGTGGGCCGGGCCCCCGGAGGTGCCATGTTTTCTGTGGCTGAAATGCAGTGTGCAGGATGCTCCGGTGTTCTCCCTTTGTGTTAACACTTTGGTCTGTCCCTGTGACGAAAGTCTGGGCTTGTCCTCAGCCAAATCTACTCCTCCCCACCCTTTCCCTCCGCATAGGATCATCAGAGAGCTGATTGTTATTTTTTACTGTAATCTCTCTAATAGAGGCCCATCCTGTTTAGACTGTAAAGGGTGAAGACTGCTTCGAGATTTCCAGACTGTTATTAGTGGGTACTAGGGGCCAGGATTCTCAGTAGCTTTCATGAAGACTTTATATGATTAATTACAATTATTCCAAGGTAGAGAACTAGTCAAAGGAAAAGACAGTGACCCATGTGCTCAGCCTTTTGGAAAACAGTTGATCCTGGGATCACTTGCGTGCCGAATCTCACTCTGAAGAGATCAACAGAAATCAGCCCACCAAAAAGTTCACATGGGTGCAGTTCTCAGGCCCTCATTCTGAGCTCTGTTCTCAATTAGCATTGGTGTAGGTGCTTTCCAAAGCAAACAGTTCCCACTGAGAAATCAAATCTGAGAAACTCTTCTTAGCCCTTTTATCCAGGGAAAGATGGATGCATGATATAAAAATGCAAACCAAAGGCAAAGGGAAGAGAGACGGCTCTATCAGTGATCTGCTGGGTTATACGGGGTGTTTGGCGCTCACGCCCCTCAGTAAAATGAGGGCAACAGCCTGCCTAGGAACATGTTGCAACAGTCTGCCTGGTCTGCACCCATCGCACTCTGGTGTGGTGATCTCATCAGCCAAACCAGGCAAGGGAGCCTGGTCAGCAACAGCTTGGGAAGCAACCAAATTCCAGTCCCTGAGGAGGGGGTGGTTGTTGATTCTATCTGGAGATGACATTCCCTCTGGGCTTGAGTTATGAATACGTTTCTTCATCTCTAACAGGCAAAGATCAGATTGGTGCTGCGGAACGCGGATGCATAGGACTTTCTGTCAAATGAGTAGAACAACTCAGTTCTCACAACAGAAGGTTGAGATGAGTCTTTTGGTAAACAGCAGGAGAAGCTATCAACTCCACACACTGAGAGCCCCCTTCACAGAACGAAAAACATCTTTTGAGAGCTACAGCTTTGTGTCACAAACAAGGGCGCAGAAGCACAGAGCGTTTGAACAGTTCGCCAATGTCAGGGAGCAGAGCCACATCATTGACCTTTGTACTCAACTTGGAGAAGTTTCATTCAGATAGGTTAAATGCTCTTGTCATTTCAAGCAACTAGAAATTTTGGTTGTTTTCCTGCTTAAATACTATGCTGTCATCAAAGTCAGAGTTTATAGAGTAAATGCAGTTTAATGAATTTCAAAGTTAACTATCTCCATATATCATGACATATACACATTTAAACATCTCTCTGATTATATATATTGTCACTCAACATATGCTGACTATATAAAATTCATGAGACACTCATAAAAATAGAGCTATGTCTGCCTCAACAGAATTCTCACTGACCTGGCTTGAGTTTATGGCTCCAGAGCTGAGATAGAAACATGTATCGGGGCATTTTGCTATGCTCCTTTCTACCAAATTTTGCACATTGATTTTTTTCCCTTCACCAAGCTCAGTGTTCTGCTGTGGCGGGCAGAATGATACTCCTCCCAAAGATATCCATGTCCTAATCTCTATAATTTATGAATATGTGCAATATGCAAAAGGAACTTTGTGGCTGTAATTAAGTTACAGGCATTGATATAGGGAGATGATCCTGGATTCTCCAGATGTGTGTTCAATCTAATTGTATGGGTCTTTAAAGTTGGAGAGCCCTCTCTGGCTGTGGTCAGAGAGAGAGGTGACTACAGTGGAATGGCCAGAGAGATGTGACATTGCTGGCACTGAGGATGGGAGGAAGGGGGCCAAGAGGCCAAGATTGAGGACAGCCTCTAGAAGCCAGCAAGGCAAGGAAATGGGTTCTCCCCTAGAGCCTCCAGAAGGATGACACCCCGCCCGCACCTCGATTTTGGCCCCTTGAACGTGTGTTGGGACTTGGAAGCTTTAGCATGGTAGATCATCAGCGTGTGCTATTTGAAGTCACGGAGCTTGTCGTTATTTGTTACAGCAGTGATAGATTATTAATAAATACATATGCTTATGGGCCTCATTTGACCTTGGGAATTCATTTCAGCTCCTGATTTCCCCTTCCTCCCAATACACTCCAATCTTAAGGTGGCAAGCATAGTTTGGCTGTATTTGGAACGAGCTCATAAAATGGAGTAGCTTGGAAAAAATTCTGTTATTTTTCCAGATCAGTCTTATCTCTCTCTCTTTATCTCTTTCATCTCTCACACACACACACACAGGCGCGTGCACGCGCACCTTACCTTCCATGGGGGAGAGCAAGAATTTGGTAATCTTCCTCTAACACGCTGACATTCATGTACTAAAAGTATGCTAGTGGTGAGCTGTATAAAGGATATCCACCAAGCTCTTTTCCTAGCCCTAAAGATAATAGGTAAATCATTCACACTCTTTGTTGGCACCTTGTTACTAATGAAATGTATTTGGGAAGTAGCTGTCTGTCTTTAGCCTGTGATAGTACAACTAGCAGGTGTCCCAACTTGTGCTACTTAGTAGTGTACCGACACAGCAATAGTGAAGAGAGAAGGGAGTTTTGGACCTGGGTCAGATACCGGTGGGAAATAGGAAGAGCACAAGGGCCAACGAAAGGGAGTCTGGATGCATTTGACAGGCAGGGAGAGAAGTGAATCGTGAGCTGAGGGCAAGGCTAGAGTAGACAACAATTTCCAGGCAGCCCTCTGGGTGTCTGGCTAGCTGGGGCTGCAGAGGCAAGATGAGAGGAATTAGGAAGAACACACCAAAGGCTAATGTGCTCTCACTGTGTAGCACAGACATGGGTACTGAGAGCCCTGCTTCCAGAACTGGTCTCTGAGAATTGGATTAATGATCATTCACCAGCACCACGAAGGATGGAGGCAGTCATGCATATGTCAGCAAGACAGTGGGTGTCACACATGTGACATTTCAGGACTATTTTACTAAGGAAAATGGAAGTCTGGGCTAGTCTCAAATTACTCATAGCATCCTCCTTTTCTGGATACTTTATTTAATTTTTTATCAAAGGTTTGAGGGAGGTCAGTGCAATAGAAAGGAATAGCTCCTACCACAGGGTGGTCCTTTATTAATAAAATATGATTTAAAAAAATAACTTCATGGAGGTAGGAGACTGGACCACATGATCTGTTCCAGACTTTACAGTCTGCAATGGTTGTTTGAGAACAGCTTCTACCTTGGAACAATTCCCTAGGGAAAAGTGAGGTATGTGGGAAGTGCCTGTGTCCTGCCCTAATGCACTTTAGACACACACACACACACACACACACACACACAGACACACACACACACACACACACACAGCCACTTATTTCCTACAGAAACTCAAACCCCAAAGAAATCTACTCCCTTGAGAGACAACAGTTCAATAATTTAAAAGGGATTTTTAAAAAGCCTCTTGAAAAATACTCTCTTATAAAGAAATTCCTAGACTCCATACTCTTAGAATGAGGCAAAATATCTTGCCTAGATGGCTGCTTATCAAGGGGTTGATAGGAATGGGGCTCCTGGGTTGTGCAGTCGATTAAGCATCCAACTCTTGATTTCGGCTCAGGTCATGATCTCATGGGTTCATGAGTTCAAGGCCTGTGTTGGGATCTGTGCTGACAGCTGACAGGCTGTTTGAGATTCTCACTCTCTGCCCCTTTCCCTCTCTCTCACTGTCTCAAAAAAGAAAAATGGGGTGGGGTATGTTGGATAGGAATGGAAGTGAAGGGGTTAACTACATATCAGCAGGCAGATCCTATTTCCTTCTTTCCATGGGCCCCTTGTATTCTTCCCTCCACGGCTGATGGCATCTCACTACCCTCATGGCATCGAACATGTTCACTTGAACGATATTGCTTTGCATTGTCCTGTGATCTTGCATTTTAATGGGTCCTCCTAAGAAAACTTCTCATGAAATACTCCTCCCTTTATCCATGTCCCATCACAGAAATTACAGACTCCTCTTCTCTCTTTATTCTTCTTTCTACCTTCCAGTAATGCCTTTTCCTTGATTATCCTGCCTCACTGCATCTTTGCTAATGTCTTCCTAGTTCCTGCTGTGTTTTCCTCTAGGGATCCATGGTGGGCTGGGTGGGGGTGGAGGAATGAATGGACTGTTCTGGAAAGTCATACTTTACCCTCACCCTACCCTTCCCGTGCAACTCACTGTCCTTAACTGGTATCCTTGTGGCCTTTGCTGACACAATTCTCTTAACTATTCTTGGTGTGATCTGTCCGTAGGCTTGTACAGTATCGTGTGTGTTACATTCTCTTATCTCTCACAATGGCAGCCATGTAGTTTTGTCCCAACATGTTCCTGCCTCGCCCCTTCTCACTTAACACTATTTCAATTTTTACTACAAGCCAGTCACCCAGGGAAATGCTGTGGGGGATCCAAAGATGAGGAGGTCAGACTCAGAGGGAGGTAAGGTATGTATACAAACACCGTGATACAAGATAGAAAGTGAACGACACTCTGAAGGCAGTGGGGCTAAAGTACTATGCTTCAAAGATGGCATCCTGTGATCAAGGCCCCAGTATTTAATCACACTTATGCTCAATTTATTCTGTTACTGAACTGTACTTCCTGTTGCCAAAATAGAAACCCACTTATCTCTATCAGGGCCACAGGTACTAAATCATGCTTTAGCCTCATCTTTTCTAGGCTACGTGCCAGTGCTTATTTTCCATTCTTTTAATATCAGCCTGAAACATAACAACTCTTCAAGCGGGAAACCAAAATTGGACATAATAAAGGCTTGACCAAGTCTGAATGTGCCTGGATGAAGGCCCAGTGCTGCCTGCCACGTTCCTGTTAACACGTCTTGAACGTCGTTTTCACATTGATAATAGCATCTCTTACAGAGATCATTCATTCATTTCTGTGCTAAATCCAGGGTTGTTTTTCTTCCTCTCCAGATCTGTTGCTTTGTCAGTCTATATCCAGCATTTATTGTAAAGCTAGTTTTGTTGTTATCATTTGACCTTAACATAGAAAGCTTCATACTGTTTTCAGAGGCCCATTTTTCAACTATTTCAGGACATTCTGTATTGTATTTTTCTTGTTGAAGGTCTTAGTACATGAGGAACACATAACCTGATTTCAAGAAGGGAGAAAAAGATCTTTCAAAGAGCACCTCCCTGAATTTCAGTACCTGGGAAGTCTATCTATTTGAGGCAACATGAAGTTCAAGGTTCTAGATTGCACTAACGGTGGGTTTCTAGACTTCTTTCTCCCCTTGCTAGGCTGTGAGCTCCTTGAGAAGTACTGTGCCCAACCATCTTTTTGACTCTCCCCTTGTTCCAGTTATCACAGTGCTTGGCAGAGAGCAGGGCTTCTGTAATATGTGCCGCATAAATGAATTCGTGCACGTGGCTTCATAATGAGCAAATAACTACTTTGACCAAGTGGATTTATTTTTTTCTGTAGTTGAGTCAAGATGGAAGGATAAGTGATGTGAATGGTGGCCTGGCCTTAAGTTTCATGGTGCCCACCACTGGAATTGAGATGCATCTGGGTATGACTGAGTGGTAAAGCGGGTCTGGGTGGGGGAGAATCGCAGGGAGGTCTGGGGAGTTGTTTGCTATCACATGCCTGAACCCAACCCTATTGCCCCAGGTCTGTGCCCCGAGGAAAGGTGGACTGCAGGGAAGCTGAAACTGTTTCCACAAGGTGTTTGCTGAGTCTAGGCCAAGCTTTGGTGCCTGAGTGACAAAGGGTAACAGAGCAGAGGATAGGGCCAGCATCCCTACTTCTGTCCAGAGCACAGCATGGTTCTAGAATTCTGGAGGACTGAAAGGAATACAAGGCCACTTTGGTACCTCGAAGTTTGGAGCATAAGGACACCAGACGGTGCCTTTGACACAGAGGCCCAGGGTCTCAGGGCGGGCCCCAGGGCAGTGGCAGTGGAGGGTCCTCTGCAAATGCCTTCGTGCAGAGTCGGGGCCAGGGCCTCACTGAGATAGGGGCCTGCCAGCAAGGAGTCATGGGAGGTTGCACAGGGTGGATGAGTATACCATTCGTGAGCTTATGTGAGACAGATGTCCAGAAACAATCAGAGAGGATTTTTTTTTTTTAATTGGTGGTGGAGTGGTCATCCTGCACAAGCAGGTAGCATTAAGAATTATATCATTAGTGGGGTGCCTGGGTGGCTCAGTCGATTAAGCATCTGACTCTTGATTTTGGCCCAGGTCATGATCTCACAATCCATGGGTTCGAGCCCCACATGGGGCTCTGCACTGATGGCACAGAGCCGGCTTGGGATTCTCTCTCTCCCTCTCTGCCCCTCCCCTGCTCATGCTCTCTCTCTCTCTCTCAAAATAAGTAAACACTTTACAAAAATTTAAAAAAAATTTATCATTAGTAATGTGATCCTATTGACACCCATAGGCAGATTATGATTGAAGATACATGGGTAACAGCTATGAGCGCTCTGTACCTTTTTAAAATTATGTTTTATTCTGCAATCTTTTCGACAAACTGAAAGGAATAAGGAAAATTCTATGTGCTCACCATCTCCCTTAGAAATAAAATCTTCAAAGTAACTTAGCACCCCTGAGTGCTTTTTGAGAATAGCATTCTGTCCCTTTCCACCTAGAAGTAGCTACTTTCTGGAATCTGTGTCTAAACCACGACTCAGTTAAAAGGAGGGCATGATACTACAACTCAGTTAAAAGGAGGGCATTCTCTCCTTCCCAAGGCCAGTCCTTGAGTCCCAGCATTCCATTGCTGACTCTTTCCCTTAAGCATATCCTGACCCCTGGTTGTATCCCCACTGGCAACTTCACATACATCTCCAATCAGTGCAATGCACCCTAACAGTTATCATAAAGGGAACTTTTGTTCCATGAAAAGATGATTAGCATTTGCCACCATTTGCCTGATATTTCCTGAAGTTTTCTGCTTTTACCCAACAAGGCTCTTCCTTCTCTTTTGCCTAGAATGTCTTTTAAAATTCCCTCTGCTTCCCTGAATTCTAGTGATTCTTTAAGAACCAGTGTCTAGCCCCACCTCTATAAAGTCTTCCTGCACGTGACTTGCTTTCTTTGTACTTTGCCATCTCAGGAGGAAAGAGGAGACTATTTGAGCCTACTCTTGTTTGCGTGCATTTGAGAGAATTATGTTGTCATGTATGAGTCAGCCCCTCTGGCTAACTTGTTGTGAGGCTCCCTATTTCTGTTTAAACTCTTTTGCAACAATTATTTAGATCTGCTCTCTAAGCAGTTTTTTTTTTTTTTTTTTTTTTTTTTTTTTAAAGTCTGGGTTTTTTAACCAGCTAGACTATTCTTTTTTCCTGGAGAGAAAAGTTTCTATCTTAAGGGGATCATGCCTCCAACTCCCCCTCTGCCCTCCAGCTTGAAACACATCTTTATTTTATTTTTTTTCCAATATATGAAATTTATTGTCATATTGGTTTCCATACAACACCCAGTGCTCATCCCAAAAGGTGCCCTCCTCAATACCCATCACCCACCCTCCCCTCCCTCCCACCCCCCATCAACCCTCAGTTTGTTCTCAGTTTTTAAGAGTCTTATGTTTTGGCTCTCTCCCACTCTAACCTTTTTTTTTTTTTCCTTCCCCTCCCCCATGGGTTTCTGTTAAATTGAAACACATCTTTAAAAACAATGAAATAGTGATTGGAAATACGGTTCTAACAACAATTGCTTGACTGAATGGTTGCTGGTACACGTCTATAAAACCCTGGTTCTGGTCTCAGTGAAAATAGTTACATATACCCCTATAATTCTAGGAAAGAAGTATGTACAGGAAGGATATGATTTCTACCCAAAGGAAATTGAATCTAGGCCATAGTGACATGCTTTAGAATGTAGAATTTGTTGTCCATAGATACAACCGAACTGGAAGGAAATTAAGAAACTATCATGAGGACTCTAAGGATTCTAGTTTAAGAGAAAAGGTCAAATCTTCAAAGGAAGCATGTTAGTTCATAAGCCACATAATTCTGTGTGTATCACTCTTGTTCAAAGTATCCAAATATTTCCACAACCATAAATTTATTTGCTGGTGTCCACTTTCTGCATCTGGATATTAAATTTACACGTGGCTTTTACAGCTGGAATCAAATCCAGATTTTTTTGCGGGGGCGGGGGGTGGTGGTTTAGGCCTGGAGTAAAGCATGTACTAGTTCTTATTGCTAGAGAAATAGTTCATCATGTGTTTTGGATACTTTGGGTATAGTGTTTACTATGTACATTATATGAAGGACACTTTGTTAGGTACTGTCCTATTTTGTAATTAACAGATCACACGAACCAGTACATGATTATGATACCGATCTATAGATAGAAATAGATGGATGTACACACAGAGGCTTATTTATTCACTGTTCACCAAATAATCTTTTGTGGGCAGGGATCTTTTCTCACCAAATAAATTATAATCTTTTTGTGGGCAGGGATATTTCATAATACCTTGCTGGCACCTGATACAGCCTCAAACATACAGCAGATACTCAACAAGTGCTTGCTTTTCTCTCTCTGGGTTAGAGAGGGACAACAATGGAATAGAGATGCTACATCAATAAGTCCTGTGGGCTGGTCCTCCTAGAGGCTTCTCCAGAGTGGTCTTTTTTTTTGAGATATTCAGTGCAGCACAGGATCTAGAAGCTTTGCTGCACCAGCAACTGGGTTTTGGGAGTTCTTCAAGTTGACAGGTCTCAGGAAGACTGAGGGCTTCCAGACTCACAAGACACTCACATGGACATCAGAATGCTAATTAATGCCAGTTAATTAAGAGAACGGATGACCTCCCTCTTCAGTGCCTGGAGAGCTCTCAAATTCCCACCATTCCCCAAGCCATGATGTCAGGAAGCCTCCCAGTCACCAGAGGCTGCTTCATGGGTAACGAAGTCAGAGCAAAGGGAGGTGAAATCGTCATGAGGAGTACTTTACCCAAGCCAAGAGAGGACCTGAGAAACACCTCCCTCAGTGGAGAGAATGCTTTTCATGTCACAAGACTGAATGACCCCTGAGATTCAAAGTCCTCATTTGGATACATAGATGAGTTGGAGCGAACATTCGTGTCCCTGAAAAATTCGTTTGTTGAAATCCTAACCCCCAATGTGATGGTATTAGGAGGTGGGGCTTTGGGGAGGCAATTGAAGGTCATGGAGGTAAAGTCTTCATGAGTGGGATTAGTGCCTTTATAAGAAGAGACACAAGAGAGATTGCTTTTTCTATCTCTCTCTTCAATAAGTGAGGATACAACAAGAAAATGGCCAACTGCAAATTAGGAAGCGGGCCCTCACTAGATACTGGATCTGCCAGCACCTTGGTATTTGGACTTCCCAGCCTCCAGAACTGCAAGAAATGAATGTTTGTTGGTTTAAGCCATCCGGTCTATGGTGTTCTGTTAGAGCAGCCCCGAATGACCAAGACAATAGATTACAGTTGCTACACTTGCTTGCACTTGGGAGACCTAACGTAATTAAACACTTATGCGTGTTGAATTCATTGAATTTATTATAAACGTTCTTTGGTAGAATTTTTGGATGCCTTTATGGTGGCAGCTTGACACAGGAGATTAGAAATAGACTAAGTGCAAGCTTTTCAGCTTTAACATGTTACTTTGCTTTGAAGTTATTGAAAAAATGAAATCAAGCTATCATTAGGATCAAGGCAGGAAAAGCAAATAGAGCTCTTTTTTTTTAATTCATTAATTTATAGACTAGAAGCAGGCAAGTGTTTCAGTGAAAACCTTTAATTAAAAAAAATCATATCCATTTTTCTCATTTAAAAGCCAAGATCCATCTGGAAAGCTTTTTAATCTTAAGACATCATGAAGACAACAAAGAAAATAGATAATACTGTTATAGAAAAAATAGTGGACGTTTTAAATTTGAGATCCAATGATCTGGAATATGCATCCAGCTTTTTAAAAATGTTTCATTTATTTATTTTGAGAGGGAGTGTGTGTACACTCATATTCATGAGTGGAGGAGGGACAGAGAGAGAGGGAGAGAGAGGATCCCAAGCAGGCTCCGTGCTGTCAGTGCAGAGCCCGATGCAGGACTCGATCTCACAAACCTGTGAAATCATGACCTGAGCTGAAATCAAGGGACACTTAACTGACTGAGCCACTCAGGCACCCCTGCATCCAGCTTTCTAAAACACATTGGAGGGTAGAGTGCTGATGTAATCTGAGATTCTCCGACGTATTTTAGAATTCAGTGTCTTTTTAGGATAACTTTAAACCAACTTGCCTTCTGACTCTTTCTCAGTGGATGTAAGAATTAGAAATTAAATTAAAAATTAAAAGATACATGGGGTCCGTGGGTGGCTCAGTCGGTTAAGCGTCCGACTTTGGCTCAGGTCACGATGTCATGGTTCATGAGTTGGAGCCCCCTGTCAGGCTCTATGCTGACAGCTCAGAGCCTGGAGCCTGCTTTGGATTCTGTGTCTCCCTCTCTCTCTGCCCCTCCCCAGCTCGCACTCTGTCTCTGTCTCTCTCTCAAATATAAATAAACATTAAAAAAATTAAAAGTTACAATTTTGAGGCTATTCTACAGTACTTCCAGTATTTCTGGTATTCCAGTTCATTGATTTTATTAATTACAAATTTTATGTGAACGAATTAACCAAAGGGCCTACTTTTATAATCAAGAAACTTGATGCCTACTGTAGAATGTGTTGTATCATAGTCAATGTTTACTGAATTAATCTGAATCTTAATCTAGAGTTTTTACTAATGGTTATTTGTAAGTCCTCCTCCTCCTTCTAAAATCATACTTTTTAAGGTGTATGTATTTATAAAAACATAAAAAAGGCCCCACTTCACTGAAAATAAAACTAACCCCACATATCTTGGTTAAATGGATTCTAATATATGTCTTCTTTTTTTCTTGGTTCATCACTACCTCCCAATACTAGAAAACAATCCACTATTTAGAGTCTAAACTTGAGACTCACCTTGTATGTTAAACACTCTTTATTTCAAAAGGAGTGTTGACAAATGCTAGCCTGAGGTTGGCTCTACCCCTCACCTACTTCTGCCTATTCTCCTGGATTAACTGAAGAAGTTCACTCCTCTGGACAACAGACTTGGTCTTTCATAAGAGAAGTTTTTGATCATATAGTTTGTTCACTGCTGCACTCTTTAGGGTTTGGTATAAACCCGGTAATTTGATAATTACCAGGTCTTACAATGCAAATGTTAGTTGCAAGCATTATTAGGAGTTTGAGTATTAAACACGCCAACTAAAGGAACTTGATTCTTAGCATATTGTCATTTGGCTCCATGATACAACTTAAGCATAATGATCAAAATTATAGGAGGCAGAAGTACAAGTATCCTTAATAACTAGAGAAATACATGAGGGTTTTTTTTTTGTAACTCTAGGGAAAAAGATAGGGAGTCAAAAGTCCAGGGGCTCAGCAAGGTAGTGAGGGAGGCCCAAGGAAGATATGGGTGGTGTCAGTATTTGGAGAACACCGTGAAGGTCACTAACATTTCCGCCTCCCTATAAATATCTTAGCGAACTGAGCAAAATCTATCTTGGTACATACATATGAATTGAAGTAGCTGTTTATTCATTATTCGTTTATTCAACATTGTGTACTGGTCTTTGGGGAAATAAAAGTAGGTAAGGTGTAGTTTTTAATCTAGAGTTGCTCTTGATTTGGTGGGTTAAACAGACACATGAACAAATAAAATAAAATAGTAACATAAAATGGTAATAATTAATACAAATAGTAATATAAAATAGCATATAATATAGTAATAATTAATACAACTAATTAATATGAATAATAATATAATAATTCACATACATTGAAAGAGCCATGGGAAACTCAAGGTGGGAGGTCACTTTGACAGGGGGCCTCTTGGAAGATGTTTTCCAGAGGATGAGAGTTGAGCTGGGCCTTCTAGCTGCGTAAGAGTTCACCAGTTACGAGAGGTTGGGGAGAGGATACTGGTGTGGAAGATGACAGAATCCCGCTGAGTCTGAAGATCTTTGCTAACTTACATGCAAAACCACACAAGTAAGTGACTGACAGCACGGTTTTATTTTGATTGGGATAAAGCCATCATTTTAAATCTTTGAAATTGTCTCCTTAATTCACATACTCAGGGAAAGGAAGATAAAATGGCTTTGCTTTTTTTTTTTTTTCTAAACTGCAGTTGAGGCCATAAGCCGTCTCCAAGGGGGAAAGGCTCTAGGGAAAGTGACAGGTAACCTTTTACAGCATTTTCTCTGTGCCTGATTTTTGGAAGCCTAGAACGCCTGAGGGCCTGTCAGATCACGTAAGATAGCTGCGTACGGAGTATGAAAATTCCTTTGGAACCCAGTGTGTGACCAGCATGAAACTTGCAACCCCACATAAAGTAAAACAGAAGTGAATTGACTTAATTAATCATGCAGGCACCTCTACATAATAAACATGTCATGTGAATCACCCTTTCTTTGCATGTGGTATCTGATAATATCTCATTTAATTTTCTCAGCCACCCTGAGGAGTGTTAGTTCTATTTGACAGATGAGGAGGTCCAGATCTGCTCAACTTTTATCCAGTGTGTCCTCTTTTATCCTTGATCTAAAAGGTATTTTTGTAGTCAGAGGCAGTTATATGGGCTGGGCACAGCAAAATGCAGAAGAAAAACCACCAGAATTGTAATAAATGACATAGTTTCCAGATTTGACCTAGCCACGGACTGTGGGCTCCTGGAAATGTTAGCAAGTCTGGGTTCAATGATTTGGATTTTCAAACTCTTTTCAGAGAATATAGGAGAGAGAGTCTTAATTTCTGACCATATAACCCAATGGGATACCAGAATATGTCTCTTAGCAGTACTTCTGCACTCAGGCAGAGTTCTCATGGAAAACCAGCTCCTTTCTTCAGGGGACACTCCCCCTCCCCCACCCCGCCACCACCCCCCGAGCCTTGGTTCAGCTCTATCACAGCTCTGACAAATGCCACAATGAGACAGAACTTATAATCATGTTCCTGTGATGTGATGCACTTAGAGATGAAAGCATTAGGAATTTCCATCCTGCCTCAGTCCCGAGTTTTACAAAATTTCATTCTGTTCAGTTTGTAACCCACGGAACTTCTGTAGCAATGGTACTCCCTGGGTAGCCAGGATATACTCTGAGGATGCTGGCTCAGAAAACAGACAGATTTTTGGCTTTCATGGTTGGGTAGGAAGAGTTATAGGCTCTTAAAAGGGGAGTAGCAGGAAGGAAGGGCATCAGATATCAACTCTTGCTATATACCAAGGCTCCTCAATGGTAGTTTCTCATGTTGTTCATCAAGGGAGAATAAATGGTGGGTGAATATTAGGTCCCTCAAATGGGCCCCACTGAAAAATCAAGATTTACACAACAGTTGATTAGAGAAACAGAAGGACTGTTCAAGGAAGGAGTGGGCAGAGGTCTACATCTACTAGAGTTGCCAACAGTGCCTTGGGGAAGATGCAGTGTAATCGTACCTGCTGAGGCTTCATGTCTTTGAACCAGCACAATAACCCATCATCTCATCCTGCTCGCTCATCTATTCACTTCCTGCCCATTTATTTTCCCTGCTAGTCTCTTGAGTTCCCCCAGAAAGACCTGCCAACAGTGCAAGGTTTTCCGTGGGAATAAAAAATGGGTAACTGCTGTTATTCTGAGTAGGTAGAGTCCAGGGACTAGCTCCAGAAAGAAAGGACCCTTTCATTATCTAGTTGCTGATGCAGAGAGTTATCAAGCTTTCATTTGCAGAGCCCCCCGTTATGCAAAATTCCCACCGGACAATAAGACCCAGGTTAGCCTTAGGCAAATAAAAAGCACATATTGAGTAATCTTCTGGCAACTTATCAGCTGGATTCCTAAATGGTACAGGAAAATGGAAGCTAGTGAAGATGTGATATGGGATAGTCCATGTCACCCACAATGGAAAATATGAACATTGGAAGAATTTCCTATTCTAAACAATGTGCAGTTTAAAATATACTCTCTGGAGACTCTCCTGAATGTACAGGCTTATGGCTGCTATTTATAGTGGTTGATGTGTACTTTACCAAGATTTTTATTCCAGCAAAGGAACTGTATGCGATGTAGGGAGTTATTAAAATGGAAAATAAACTCTCACATTTTAACTTGGTCAATTGGTACTAGTCTCAAATGCAATGTCAGATCTCACCAATCTAGACTAACTGGAAGAGAGGCCAGTACAAATTATGGGATATTTTATTAAAAAAAAATTTTTTTTAACGTTTATTTATTTTTGAGACAGAGAGAGAGATAGAGCATGAATGGGGGAGGGTCAGAGAGAGGGAGACACAGAATCTGAAACAGGCTCCAGGCTCCAAGCTGTCAGCACAGAGACTGATGCGGGGCTCAAATCCATGGACCATGAGATCATGACCCGAGCCAAAGTCGGAAGCCCAACCACTGAGCCACCCAGGCGCCCCAAATTATGGGATATTTTAAAAGAAATTTACTTTTGAAAGTATGTTCAAAACTGGCCACTTCTGCCAGGCTAAGAAAACATCAGAAACTTGCTTAACAATTGTATACATAAAGATGATTTATAATTAGCAAATTAAGCTTTTAAAAGTAAGTGAATGTTTCCAAAGTTCTTAAAAAATTACATTCTTACAAAACTGCTGATGAACACTGCTTACTAGGTAGCACACTAGTGAAAAGAACTGATTCTATTTACAAAACATGCTCATTATTCCTCTTTAACGTCATTCATGATGAATGAGAATCCACTTATACAGCCACTACGACATCATTCCAACATGCTTATGTTTCCATTGCAGTGGTACTTTCTTATAATACTGCTAAGGACTTTGGGGATAATAAAGGTCAAGAACTTCCCTAGAAGACTTCAAAGCAATAGATTTCCCTTGACTAAGAATTTGGAATAGTCTGTAAGGATTCCTGTCCATCACTCCACCTGGCCAAATGAAGGCTACAAATGCAAATCTCTTGCATCTGGCTGGTCAGTGAGAAAAACCAATGGGCAGAATCTATAGATTCAACATACATATTTGATGGCCTTTGTTACATTTTTATTTGATTTTGATGAAAATTCTTTGTTTGTAGAGAATTCTTGGTTTGTAATTCTCCTCCAAGGTTCCCAGCCTTAGACAGGAGAAGGACTCCTTCGGACCTGTGTGTTTAGAAAGGCACTCTCAGGCAATAATGGACTCTCATTAACATTTTCAACAGAGTTTGGAGAGAATCTTTAGAATTCCCTGGATCACAGGTCTGGAAAAACTATCACCTAATTCATGTTATCTTATTTAGAATTTTATTTAAAAATAAATGAATTATTCAGGATACTAGTTACTTCTGTTGGAGAGGCGACGGGGTGGGATTGGAGAGGTCAGTTTAAAATTTCAATGGTATTGGAAATTTTCTAGATCTTAAAGCTCAATGATAACTTTATGATATATGCATTACAATGATTTACAACTTCTGTATGCCTTAATAGTATCATTTTGCATGTATCAGCTATTTCATAATAAAAATCATGAATTTAGAATAAAATGATTAAAAATTATTTTGTGAAAAATGAGTACCCAATTTCTTTATATTATTGGTACAGTTTTTATATATACGGTTGAGAGGCTTTTGATTATTGCGTTAGTGGTACAGAAACCATAATTATGTAATATGAAAAAAAGAAATGATAATTCCACAAGGCAAAAGAAAACTATGTAAAATATATGATTAATTGAATATTAGATATATAACTTATTGAGATAAAGACCAGTAGGGAAAATGACTCTTAGAAATAAGAAGGCAGATTTTCTTTTCAGCATGGAGACATCATATCCATACTTCTCCTATCACTGTCAAGGCAGGCTGCTAAAACAGATTTGAAATAGTCGAGATTAGACCAAACTGTCTGAAGACATGGGAGCTGTGCATATTTCAGTGATTCTTGGGGACCCGACCCAGAAAGGGCTTTCCTGATAGCTTCTTCCTTACCATGTCTTCTAGCCAGCCGAAAATACAGTAACAACCAGTATCATTTACTGAGCACTAGTCAAATATTCATTTCATTTCTTTCTTCCATTCCCCTTTCCATTTTCCTTCCTTCCTTTTCTTCCTTCCTTTCCTTTCTTTCCTTTCCTTTCCTTTCCTTTCCTTTCCTTTCCTTTCCTTTCCTTCCTTCTTTCCTTTCTACCTACCTACCTACCTACCTACCTACATATCATCAATCTATCTGTCATCTATCCATCTAGTGCTTTCTAATCTACATGAAACCTTATGAGCTTTTATGATGGCCATTTTCCTGATGAGAAAATGGGCTTAGAGAGGCTAAGGGTTATCCTTGGTAACCCTGCTGGGATTCAAACCCAAGTCTGAAGGATCCTGCACTCTGAAAGGCATTATATCTGTGTCCCCCTCCAGTGTGTCCTATCCTCTCAACAAATAGTAGTGATAAAGATGAAACACAAAATCTTTAAGGAATCAAATCAGTTCTTTCACATACTTAGTGAGAAAAATCCTTTGATGAGTTTGCACTGCTAAATGAAACCAGTAAGGATAAAGAAATCCTACATAATAACTTAGTATCATAATTAAGCTTTGTTTAAAGAAATGCTCCCAAGATAACATATGCCAAATAAAAGACTTTGAAAATTGATGGCAGATAGGGTTCTATTTGCAAAATCACCAGTTTTTTTTTTTTCCTTCTTGACTTGGCAAAATTGGATTCCCAGTTCCTAACAATTAATCATTTTCATTCTGCCTATCCACTTATCTTTCTTTGCTTTTCCTTTTACTTCCCATGAAGTAATCTGAAATAATCTCCTTTAGAAATATTATCAATAAATTGTTTTCAAATAAAAAAAAACCACACTCTACGTGCAATACATTCTAGTATATATATTTCCCCAGAAGTAATCTCAATTGTCCTAATCAATAGTTGGGACATTTGTTACTAACAGCTCCATTTATTCAGGGAGATGAATAAATACACAGTGCAAGAAGGCTCTACCTCAGCTTAGCTGGGTGATCCTGAGGAGGTCAGTATCCCAAGACTTAAGTTTCTTCATATGTAAAATGAAGCTTTTAAAATTCATTAGATGAGGGATTCTTGGCCCAAGTTTCATGGGCCCCCCAGAGGTCTGTGGATGGAGGTCCATGACGCCACTGAAAATAGTGCCAAGTTTTGAGGGTGCATATGTGCATTTTTCTTGGAGGAGGGTCTATAGCTTTCATCAGAGACTCAAAGTAGTGTGTGGTCCAAAAGTGAAAAAGTAACATTCCACTGAAGAAGATTATCTATAAGGTCAGTGACAGCCGTAAGCTTTTATGAGTGATGATGTGACTAAGTCCCTGTCCTAATGGTGAATATAGTCTTATTGAGAAAAATCCAAAGAAAAGTCAAGAGCAGTTATGCCAACATCCTTTTTTGGCTTGCGGGGGAAAACTTGATCTTCTCTGTTTCTATTTTTCTGTGAAATGGGAATAACACAGGAGAGTTTTAGAAGGCAAACAAAACAATGACTGTGTCTACACATGTAAGCAATTTACCTGAATAAGCATAAAGAACAGTCCAATTAGGCCCAATAGCCTTATTCAGTCTGTTTCTTTGAATGATTTTTCCCCATCTTAGGGAGTTATTTTGGCATTGTGGAGATGATGGACTTTTAGCCAAGACAACCAGTTGAAACATGAAAAATTCCATTGATCAATCTGTTGCAATAGAAAGGTTTTGAGATTTGGGGCAGGCAGAACTGGACTGCACTCCCTAGCTATGTGAAGTTGGATATGTTACTTAACCTTTCAGTCCTATAGATTCCTCAGCTATAAAACAGGGGTAACAATATCCAGGTCTGCTATAGACTGAATGTTTGCTGCCTTCCTCTGCACTCAGATGTTGCAACCTAACACCCATTGTGATGGTATTTGGAGTTGGGGATTTGCAGAGGTGATTAGGTCATGAGGATGGCACCCTGATGAACGGGATAAGTGCCCTTTATAAAAGAGACTCCAGAGAACACAGCTGCCCCTCCCACCATGTTAGGACACAGCAAGAAGGCAGTTGTCAATGAACCAGGAAGCAGAACCTCACAGGGATGGATTCTGATGGCACCTTGATCTTGGACTTCCCAGCCTCTAGAAATGCTCCTGTTGTTTAAAAGCCACCCAATCTATGGTATTCTGGTATAGCAGCCTGAACAGACTAAATAAGGACGCAGCGTTGTTTTGATAATTAAATTACATAAGGTCTATAAAGTATACCACCTAATCTGGCCCTTGGTTGATGCTAAACAAATGATGGTTCCTTCTTTCTAACACTAGATGAGAAATTTGGCTGGTACTCTTTCCCACTTGAGAACTATTTTTGCTGAACTGAACCCTTCAGATAAAATTCTGAGTTATGTTTTACATATGTAATGTCTTAAATAAAAGACATCATTGATGATTTGGAAAATTAACCACGTGGCTACAATAGGTGATTTTTAAAGTTTTTATTTTATGTATTTATTTTTGAGAGAGAGGGAGAGGGAGAGTACATGTGAGCAAGGGAGGGGCAGAGAGAGAGAGAGAGAAGGAGAGAGAGAGAGAGAGAGAGAGAGAGAGAGAGAGAGAATCCAAAGCAGACTTTGCACTGTCAGTGAAGAGCCTGACACGGGGCTTGAACTCATGAACCAAAATCAAGAGTTGGACACTTAACCAACTAAGCCACCCAGGTGCTCCTAGATTTTCAATTTCTATTGAATGACTGTCATGTTGGGTAGATCCTAGACTCTTGATGCTCCACGGGCCACCTTAAAGTGGGATACTTTTAGCAGCAGAAGAACTGTTCGGTTAGTGGAAACTGGTCCCAGGATGCCTTTTATAATTCACCTTTTATAATTTAATCACTTACAACTTAATAGAGGAATAACTCATGTCTATTTAGAATGAGAGAACAAGAGAGGGACGATATGAATATGCATATATATTTTGATTCTTCATGTTGCTGGACACAAATAAGTAAGGAAAGATCTCTTAGGTGAAAAATATCTATCTTATTTTGTCCAGGTTCTACATTCAAGATGGGCTGATCTCAAACAATATCAAGTTAAATACAAAAACCTTACAGAAGTAGTTTAAAATCTCTTCCAAACAAATTACTTGAAAAAAGCCTTTTAACTTAAAGGAGAAATGTAGATACAGGCCCTAACACTTGTTTTGCTCTTTCTAGTGATAGATTTTCTGAGAGAACTGAGATTTTCTGAGTGATAGTTTTGAGCAAATTTAGCTACTCTAATAATTTAGACATTTTGAAAGGAATATTTTACTTAACTTCCTAATGAGGAAAAATTTTCCGATTACAGAATAACAAAAAATTACATTTGAAAGATTTGATTTAAAATTTCAAGGCCACAATGCCACACGTTGTAAATAAAAGTGTCTTTGTGTATGTATGTTGTACAACCATTGATTGGCCACGCTATTAACTCCCATAGAAATGTTTTAGTGACAGAGTTCTGGGAGGGAGCTACTTAGACTTGGTGGATTTCTAAAAATTGTTTGTTTTTCTACTGTAGTGAAAATATTTACTTTCAAATGTCTAATCATCAGTATATTTCAGAGGCTCATAAAAATGTATGAACGATGACAACAGCAGGAGTGTTTTCATTCCTTTTATTTATGTCTATGAGCCTCTGAATCTGATAACGCCACTCCACAATAAGGGCTTTTCTTCTGATCTGAAAGAGAAGCTCACGTCGGATGTGGAAAGCATGAGCCAGGAATGTAATGAGTTCATGTCTTGAAAAGTGGGAGAGCAGCTTGTTGTGAGAACGAGCCCAGCACTGGGAAGCGTGTCTGACTGGAGATCTCATGGAGAGAACATCATTCTTAGCAGATACACCCAAGTTCAAAATCCTTTTGGCCACATGTAAAAGAAGAGCTCAACCTGAATCAGTGTTGATTCTTCTGGCTGAGACAGCACAGTCTTTCCTCAGACTTTGTTACCAATCACATTCACTCAAAACTCTTCACTAAGTAACATTCCTGCTCTTTATCTTGCCTAAGGTTCTTGTAGCCTCAGAAGTATGGAAAGAAAATCTTCATATTTTTTATTTTGCTTTATGGTAAATTGAAAGTATGTCTTCATTTCTTTGTGTGTTATAAAGAATTGAATTAGAAAACTATATAGTGATGTTTACTGAATAACAATGAATAGACGAAAATAATAATTCAATAAATGATTATAGAATAAACACCAGATGATTAGTACTATGTTAATGCTTTCATGTATTATCCCTTTGTTTCCCCATAAAAACCCTATGAGGTGAATATTATTATTTCCCGCATTTAATAGAGGAGAAAACAAGGTTAGAAATATCGAATAATTTGTAAGGTCATGTAGCTAATAAGTGGCAGACCTGGGACCTGACAGCACAGCCCACACCCTTGACTGCTAAGCTCTACTGTCTCTCACTGTTGACACCTTCTTATGCTTCTTCATGCATGTACAATACACATGTTCTATTCAGACAGACATCCCTACTGCTGGTGCTGTGATCAGTCCATCTTTGCCAGATACATACAAAAGACTTAGCATTCTTTTCCACTTCTACTTTCTACTTGAATAGGAAGAGAGCTGGATTTGACCCCTTTGAAAATATTTCCTCTTCCCCTACATTTTCTCCCTTGAAATGTATGTATTCCCTGATGATACAAAAGCACCTGCATAAATAATCCAGTGTAAGATGGATTAGTACACAGATGGCAGGAGAAATGGAGGCAAAGGAATCAAGTGTTAATAAAGATACATATAGACCAGGGGAAAATGCATTACGAAGCACTGAGAAATAGATAAAGGCAGAGAGGTAGTGAAATAAAAGACAGATAAAGAAAGGGAACAGAATATACCCACTAATATTTTATTCTCATAATACAGGTGAAGAATAATAAAGAGCAAAACTAATTATTTGTTCAAATATGTAATTGATTTAAAAATACAGTTTAATTTGAGATGTGTACAAATAGTATCTTACACTTAGAAACAATGCATTTAGAGTTTTCAGTGGTTACTTGCTTAATTTATTCTATTGAAATTATTTCCTCTCCTTTTTGGTCAAGATTGCTCTAAAGTTACTAATCCACCTAGGATATGAGCTTTGTGACTGTTGGGGCACTGCCTGGACTGGTGACCACTCATCCCTATGATTCAGTATAGTATCTTGCACTTTATAGATAGTCAATACATTTTTTTTGATCACCAAATGAAGTGCCTCCTTTTACCAAATCTAAAGACCTCATCTTAAGGAGTCTAGAGTGTGGAGGACATGGACAAGGTGAATAACAAAAAAATGCACAGGTTAAGGGCAGGAGAAGAAGGGAAGGAGGTTTTTGATTAACTAGGTTCACAGTCTAGGTTATGGGAAGCCAGATGATTTGAAATGGACGAGATTAGAACCCACAGAATGAGGGAGGTGTATGACATTCTCAGGGCAGCTGTGATACAATGAGTACACACCAGCCCCAAACCCTTGAAAGCCAGCATGGCACAAGGGTTAGCTTTTTAAATAATCTTTTAAATGTATTCTGACGAATGAAATGTAGAAGAATCTGGCTTGTTTTAATTTGTGGTTATAACATCTGGTGAGAGTACGAGTTTTAAATTATTTGTCATTGCAAAGTAGAACTGCACCTGCTAGTCAAGCTCAATAACAACTAATTGAAATAACAGGGTATTTTATTTGGAAAGCCTCTGTGTGTAAGAAGTGGAAATCAACAAAACTTTCTCTTGTCTCTGTTGTCCCTTCTCCCACATGGGCTGCAGGGGTATAGCATACAAAGGGCATAAGCCATCTTTAGTAAGTATCAATGAATATCAGGGTACAAATCATATTTGAGGATATAAATATGTAGTTTCTTGATCATCACTTGGTTTTGTACAGGTTGAAAAGCAGTAGACATACTCTTCCCAATTCTGTCATTCTGTTGGTCTATCCTCAGGGCCCAAAAATAGGGCTTGGAACAGAGTAGATGCCCAATTAAAATTTGTTGAAGGTGTGAATGAATGAATCTGCAGCTCTGAGCCTTGGGGCCACTCAATTCTTGCTAACTGACTTCACTGGCACTCCTGGTTTGGGTTGAGTTCTTTCTTTTAGTTCCCTGAATCCAAAGGAAAGTTAGATCTTCTCCAGTCTGGCCCCAGGTATTATGGCCGGGGCCATAGAGTCACATTTTCCAAAATGGAAAGTGCCTTATTGTTTTATGTAAATATATGATTATTATTAAAAAGTTAGACAAACCAAAGGCAAAGGAAAGTAAAAATGACCACCAAGTCCCCAGAGAAAACACTGACTCCAGCTACAGATGAGGAAGCCAAGGTCTAAAGATAAAGGAAGAGGGATTTGCTCAGGCTCTTCTACATCCTTTATCTTCAGATCAAACCATGATTTTAGATGGCCCTTGATTTCTGGTTCTGGCCATCTGTTTCCTGTACACACCCTGAACTTTACCATCAAAGTTGGCTGGACCATAAAACCTGACCTTCCCTTTCCCATAAATGATCAGATTTTACAAAATCCAAAAGAGTGAACACGGACTTACTTAACATGCCCCAGAATAACAGAACTAGAAGGCTCATCTTGAAAGGTGAAAAGGTAACAGTCCGAATGTAAGGAGGTCCTTAAATACTCCTTTCAAAAAAAAAAAAAAATTGAAAGGAAGAAAGAAAGGGAATTAGATGAAACCTAGTATTCTAAAAGAGTTAACAGAGAGAAATGTAAATTTAAAAGAGTAGGATAAATTTGTGTAAATTTATTGTAGAGTATTAAGGGTACCTAACTAAGCTTCACTGAGTACATTCCTTTTATGATTGACTTTAAAGGAAGACATGTTCTTCCACACAAAACAGAAAACTGGAAGGAATAAACCATGGAGGTGTGTGGAAAGTTCTTAAGCAAAATTCTGGTTCTAAAGAAAGAGTTTATTCACTGTAATTACAGTATGGCTCTAGCCACAGCAATACAGTAGTACTGCTCCCTTCACATTGATTCCCCATCTTCCTGTTCACCTGGAAAGCAAAGACACTGAAGGTACTGATTTAGCATGATGCTCAATTTCCTGTTCTCTTTCCTGAGTCCTTCTAGCCCCATACTCTGAGCCTGGTCTGTGTTTTGACCTTGCTATACTTTGGTTTCCTAGCATGACGTGAGGGACATAAAGGCAGAAGCCATGGCTATTTGTATCTCACCATTGCTTGTCCTGTCCCTAGCACAGACACTGAAATTTGGTTGGTGCTTAATAAATATTTGTCATGTAAAGATATCTCATCAACTTGCAGTTGAATCTGAGGCCATATAACACATCACTAGAAAGAGTAAGAGGTACGTCCTACTGGGCCTGGACACTGCCTAGAAGGTTGTGATGTCCACTCCACACGGATGCTCTCCCTGGTTCTCCCCGTTTCCTTGACATTTTTGTCTCCTCTGATGGTTTCTATTACATTTTTATGATCTTACACTTGCTTTCTTGACACTATCACAACCATCCACCTTCAGCTTTGGTACTACCATACTGGGTGAGCCCAAACTTAGTCTCTAATAATAATTTCTTTCCCTTTCTGAAAAAAGATAGAACATTTCTACCTCCAAATGCCTAGAGGGAATCTCCATTTGGATGTGGTTTCTACCTGAAATTAAACAGCCCGCCCCCCCCCCCCCCACCATGTACACCCAAGAATGGAACAAGTTTCTCCGTCTAGAATACTGTGGGAGATTCCCAGCTCCACAGACTTAATTAAATTCTCTGGAATTGCCTTTGTGTTTCTCCCTCTCCTGAAAGGTCTGCTAATTTTCCCTCCATAAAGACTCCCATATTTGGCCCTCATTTCCATATTTGCTGCCCCAATTCAGGGCCTCATTACTATATGTTCAATACTAACTCTTCCCACACTCTAGTGCACTGTAGATCACTCTCCAACGTATCTCATCACACACAGCACCCCCTGTTCCCCTGTTAAGTCTCTCTTGCCCTGCATGGGAAATAGAAACATCCAAGATGTGTGAGTCCAGCTCATTCCTCGTGAAGCAATCAATAGGTCTCTTATACCAGGATTCTTATTTCCACCTCTCTGCTTTTCCTGGTGTCATTTTCTCACCAAGATGGCTCTCCTTTTACTCTTCATCCCTATTACAGCATCCTCCACGGACTACCACTTCCAAGGAGCTTTTTTGGACTAGTTTCACCACAGGATGATGACTGCCCTTCCTTGGCACTGATGTTTAGTTCTGGCTATCTATATGGCTACATTGCTGTTCCTTACTTGCTTAGCCAATGATAATGGTTAAAAAATAAAAACAACAACGACTACTACCATTTATGGAAGTCTGCTATGTGTCAGGTACCAACTAGGCCATTTATGAAGTTCCATAATCTCCACAACAACCACACAAGTTCTGCAGACATTATGCCTACTTTACAAATATGGCAACTGTGGCTTACAGAGAAGTCACTTACTCATGGCCACACAGCTCATTAGTGGCTAAGAGCAGGGACTTGAACCCACACAGCCCAGGTACCATTCATGGTGTCATATTTATGGACATAGACATTCCATGAATGGCAGCCTTCTCTGACCAAGCTGATCCAAAGCAGTAATTTTGCCTTCTTCTTTTGGGTTCTTCATACACATACACAGAGCCTACAGCACCAAATACTTTTGTTATAGGTGTTAAGTTTCCCATTTTCTACTGCAGGATCACTAAGGGATCACCTTACTACCATCTTTTCATCTGTGCATCGGAATTTGTGTGAGGCAACATCAATTTAATTATAAGAACATTATATAACACTTTTCTTCCTGTGAATGCCTACTCTGTCTGATGTAAGCCACATTAAACGCCACTGTCCTTCGCTCTAAGGCCTAAAATTTTACGATATGCATTTATGCCCCATGCTTCCTACGTCATTGCTTTATTTCCCCAACCTGCCCTTGAAGTCACCACGACATACAACATGACAGCTTCCAACTAGACTCAGAATATCCACAGTAACAAACTCCATTAACTATTAACCTCTAATACATGGATTACTGGACTCGGCTACTTGTCTAATCAGAATAAAAATTGGTCACAAGATCCATCTAGGACTTATTGCCTTTGTATTTTTTAAGTTTTTTAAAAGTTTATTTATTTATTTATTTATTTTTTTTTTTTTTAATTTTTTTTTTCAACGTTTTATTTATTTTTGGGACAGAGAGAGACAGAGCATGAACGGGGGAGGGGCAGAGAGAGAGGGAGACACAGAATCGGAAACAGGCTCCAGGCTCTGAGCCATCAGCCCAGAGCCCGACGCGGGGCTCGAACTCACGGACCGCGAGATCGTGACCTGGCTGAAGTCGGACGCTTAACCGACTGCGCCACCCAGGCGCCCCAAAAGTTTATTTATTTTTGAGACACAGAGAGACAGAGCATGAATGGGGGGAGGGTCAGAGAGAGGGAGACACAGAATCTGAAGCAGGCTCCAGGCTCTGAGCTGTCAGCACAGAGCCTGACGCGGGGCTCAAACTCACGAACCGTGAAATCATGACCTGGGCCAAAGTCAGATGCTTAACCGACTGAGCCACCCAGGCGCCCCTGCCTTTGTATTTTTAGACCTAAGGCTCCCATTTCCTTGTTGGTTTCAACTGTCAGCATTTGTCATTTTTCCTGTCCTTTCAACATTATACTGCTTTTTAAACTTTTATCCACACATTGCTTTTGTCACTTAAAAATTCCACTATGAAAGGCTCTGATTTAATGCGACTGTTTGATTCCTCTAGAATCTTTTTTCCTTGATGTTGGTGTTCTTTTTTTATGCATAATTTAGAGTCATAACAGGAAAATTTTCCATCACAACTTTTGCAAAAGGTTTAGTGTACAATATATTTGGCCCTTCAGGGGGATGATCTTTGAAGCCTGAAACCAGCACTGTTAATAACAGAATACAAATAGTGTTCAACCTAGGACCTTACCTTTCTGCTTCAAGCCGCATCTCTTCCCGCTTTTGCCTCCTGAGTTCTCTGCGACGTTCAAAATCATCCATGGTGTGGCTTCAGGTCTAGGGAGACCGGAGAATCTGGACCTAACAGAGAGGAGGTAGATCGAGATCATAGATGAACCAAAGTATCATTTCCCATGAAGCACTTTAGCCTTTGGTCCCCCACCATTTTTTCATACTCTCCTTTCTTCTTTACTCTTAAGAAAAACACCTTAAGGCTGGCAAGGTAGCCAGTGACCAATTTCTGACTCCCAAGCTGAGCCTTTCATGCACTAAACAAATTCAGTCTCATTCATGAAACCATTAGAGACAAATAAATAAGATCCCAGGATTACAGTTAAAAAATGAAAATAAAAACCTCAGGAGACAGAGGGATTTTGAAGATTTGAAATATTGGTGGGATCACTTCACAACTACCAAATGATTTTGTTCTTTGTAACTTGCTGAGCCACAGATGAAAGTTACGAAAAAGTGAACAAAGAGAGAGGAAAAGAGAAAAAGAGTGAAAAAAAAGAAAAGTGGCTCAAAAAGGAATATGCAGGAATGAGAGAAAAGTAAGAGAGATAAAAGAAATAAAATAAGCATCAAGGCATAATCTGCATAATCTGAAAGAATATTAATATCAGAATGATAAAAAAAACCACAGCAATAATACCATGAATAAGCAGAAGTCGGTAGCATTTTTAAAAGCAGTTACATATGATCAAGCCATTTTCAGAACTCCAAAGTCCCGGCTCTTTGTAACCCAACCATTTTATCCTTTCCTACCTCCTCCGTGATGCTTTTGATCCCAGAAAGATCTTCCCTTTCCAGCTCTTCAACTGCGAAGCCTACTTCCCTTGCACTTCTGTGCCATGAAGCCAAGTATTCCAGAATTCCCCTGCAGCCCCCAAACCCAAAATGACTACCAGAAAAGGGGAAGCGGGCTCTTTTTGTCCTTGCTTTGTTTACAGAGCTGTCAGTGGTTAGTTAAACTCGGCCTGGAATCTGGCATTTAAGGCCTGCTTGAAGATTGTTTCCTGTGTGGAGCGGGAGGCCTCCACTTCCTCTGCAATCCTAGACTCTCCGCTGCACTCAGATCACAAAAAATATTTTCCAGCCCTTTCTGTGCTTATGAGACAAGAAGTTTGCCCTGTGCAGGAAAATCAGGAGCTGTGCAAAGCCTAAAGCCATCACCTAATGGCATCTCTGTTTGTGGGGGCAAAAAGCAAAACTTAGATTTTGAAGCCAAGTTCAGAAACCTTCTCAAATAAATTGTCAGATTCTTTTATTTTCAAGCATTTTCCCCTTAAAAAAACACACAAAAACAAAAATAAAGTCTCTGCCAACAAAAATAAAACTATACAATGTTTGCATTTTCCCCCTTTCTTATCCCTTAGGGTATTACTTATACTGCATATAAATCTTTTAGAAACTCTAATTTTGGTATTTATTGGGAGTTTTAAAATTTTAAGGTGTTTTTCTATCTTACTCTTACCAAAAGTACTTTCTAAGTACTTTGCTAGTTATGAAGAAAAGAATCAGTTTTCCTTTACTATTTCATCAACCACAAGTTTCTCTACATTTTCTGGCTTGATCTCTCCATAGTTATCAGAATGAAAAAAAAAGTGATTTGAACACCCCCTGAGAGGTCATCTGGGAGTCTTTCACCTGGGGGTGGGCTCCCATTCTGAGGACAGTGCAGGGTGAGAACAGCCCCGTGGCCAGTGGGACCAAACTTTGGTTACCCGGATGCTAGGTGCAGTGAGAGAGTAAACTCTTCTCGTCCCTTTCGTCAATACAGGCTTTTGTTGTGTGTGAACCACTTTGCAAATAACTACAGCAACAGCAAACAGAATTGGGAGAGGGGGGTCTGTCTCTAAGTAAACAATTTCACTTTCCTTAATTTATCCAAGTAGCTTGAAAGGCATCCTCTAAAGCCTGAGCTCCTCCCTCATCCAAGCTAAGTTGTAATGCTGGCTGCTTTTCAGTAACAACGGGCTGAGTTTCTTAGCTTATACCTCTGGTGGAGGTGCTAATAAGCAGTGATGTAAATATCCCCAAGCAGGCTGGAGATGCACATGGTGGGCAGAGCCTGAAAGGTCTTGGAACAAACACTCACAGGCAAGTGGAATGGACTGAGAGCATGCGGTCGCTTTGGCTGACCATCCTCACTGGCTCTCTCCCCACGCAAATTCTTTTTCTGCTACCCATTCTCTCCACCTACTCCTCACCTTTTATTACTTACTTGGGCCCTTTTTTTCTTTCCCAACCACAGAAAAAGTCCATCTATCCCCTTATTTACTCATCTGGATCCTGGGGAGTATGCATCTGGGGCACTAGACGTGGGGGAGGGGGTCGCTCTATGATGCATCTACATAGACAAGTGCCTTTCCGGGTTGTGTTTTGTGGACATGTGGAGAGTATATCTGAGGGAGAGGAGAACGCATATCTGCGTACAGTGTGGTATGACTCTCTCTTGGAGGTGTATGAGGCTGTGCAGGGGAAGGAAGGTGTGTATGTTTCTGGAAATGGTCTGCAGGTGGTCTCCCACCAGGATGGGGCTGGAGGTCATCCTCAGACGTCACACTCTTGTACCACAGTGCTCCTCTGAACTTCTCCGCCCCTGGCCTATTAACGGGAGCCATGTCTGGGTGGAACTGTAAGGGGTGTTTCCCCGTTTTTGGGAGCAGCAGCTTCCATCTTCTCAGCTCCTAATCTCTCATTTCCTCCCCTTCCCCCAGTCCATGCTGAATCCCTTCCAGCAACATTGGTTAGGAAACAAACTCTCAACCAATGTAGTGACGAAATGTCAAGGCAAAGAGATTCTAGAAACCACGGAGCTCTAGAGGGTCCCAAATGGAGGTTAGCCTGAAAAAGAAATGTAGGCTAAGGGAGGTATGTACCTGTGAATGTGACAGATGGATTCTTGAAAGCTTTATGAAAAATCTAAACTTTGGAACTGTGCAGGGGTGAGGGGAGGAGGTCATGGTCATGCTATTGAAAGAACTTTGACATGACTTCTGCGTAAAGGGGGAAAGCACTTTACAAAGGCAGATGAATCATTACTGACTGACACATCTGTCTTTTCAATATGGACTCCCCAATACAAGATTTTCTTAAAACAGGGCGCATCTATGCTGGTATAATTAAGTAGTAAGTCGGCGTTACAGATTCCTAATCGGTTAGCATGTAGCCCTTCCTTTTGGTAATGACACCACGAAATCCAGTTAAGGGCAGGAGATATGAGCATTATGAACGGATAGCTTCTAATCCACCCTCAGTTATTAGAGGGAGAAGCCACAGAGAAGGCTAAGTCCTACCTACCTTAAAATCAGCACAGACTGAATAGTGAATGGGTGTGGGGAAAGTCCTTGGCATCTTCTGGTAATGCTGCTACTGGTCTTGGAATGCATCAAGAACAAAATCTATTATGTCAGGGACACTGGATAAGTTAGTGCAGCTTCCAAAAGTAACTAACACTTATTGAACGTGTACTGTGTGTTGGGTTATTTTTCTCTTACTGTTTCTGTTTGAAATTCATGGGTGTTATTTCTCAGACTAGTTTCAGGTTTAAAGACTAAAAGCAACAGAAAGGACAGAGCTCCTGGATATTCCCTTTCCTCCACCCCTGCCCAGTTTCTTCTATGTTTGCACTGAATCGTGTACTCACGCTGCAGAAACTGTATTGAAGACCTAACCCCTCAGAACGTGACCTTATTCAGAAATAGCGCCTTTGTATATGTAGTCAAGACGAGGCTATTAAAGAGGGCCCTATTCTAAGATGGCTGGTGTTCCTATACAAAGGGAAAATCTGGACACAGGAACAGACATACACAAGAAGATAATGTGGAGACACAAGGAGAATGCCATGAGAAGGTGGAGGGCAAGGAGTACCTGAGGCTACCAGAGCTGGGAGAGAGAGACCAAACAGATCCTTCTTTAAGTGTCCTCAGAGAAAGCCCTCCTGACACCTCCATTTTGGACTTCTGGCTTCCAGAACTGTGAGACAATGTTTCTGTTGTTCTAAGTCCCTCAGGTTGTGGTACTTTGTTATGGCAGCCCTAGAAAACTAATATAGCCTAATTAACATCATGCGGTCGTGGGGCACATTTGTTACAACTGATGAACCAATACATTATTAGCTACGGTCCATAGATTACATTAGGTTTCACACTTGGTGTTATGCACGCTGAGCTTTGCCAGGTGCATGATATCATGTATTAACCATTATAGTAGCAAAATAGTTTCCCTGCCCTGAACAACCCCTATTCTCCATCTTTTCACACTTCCCTCACTCCCACCTTTACCCCAACCCTTGGCAACCACTGATCCTTTTACTGTTTTTACAATAGCTTTGCCTTTTCCAGAATGTCATACAGTTGAAATCATACAGTATGTAGCCTTTTTACACTGGTGTCTTTCACTTAGCAACGTGCATTTAAGTTTCCTCCTTGTCTTTTTGTGGCTTGATAGCTCTGCTGGGCTATTTAAAAATATGTTAAATTATTTTATCTACACAATAAACCTGTGAAGTAGCTATTAAAATCCCCATTTTACAGAATTTCAAAGTGCCTGCTCTTAAGCACTATAATATTCTTGGACTAATCCACTATTTATCTCTAGGAATTGTTTTCCCTTTCAGGAAATAAGCAAGAGTGCCCCAGGAAAGTTCTGAGAAGACTATTGTCAAGATCTCTGGTTGAATTCATTGGTCAAATTAAACTGAGATAAGAAGTGATCTTAAAAGTTACCCATGCTGGGGTGCCTGGATAGATGGCTCAGTCATTTGAGCATCCGACTTCGGCTCAGGTCATGTTCTCACAGTTTGTGGGTTTGAGCCCCACGTTGGGCTCTATGCTGACAGCTCAGAACCTGGAGCCTGCTTCAGATTCTGGGTCTCCCTCTCTCTCTGCCCCTCCCCCACTCACATTCTGTCTCTCTCTCTCTTTCAAAAATAAATAAGCATTAAAAAAAAAAAAGTTACCCATACCTCTTCAATTGTATGTTCATTTGGCTTAAATGATAGAATTGTCATGTCTCAAAGATACCAATTAAATTAAACCTTGCAAATAGTAATTAAGCCTCTATTAATTTATTGTTACTTCTTTGTAAGATTCATATACCAGGATGCTCAGATTCTGGACAGCATGACTGCATACTTCTGTGATGTTAGCATTTCTTTCTTGGCATTGCACCTTCCTTATTACATAACCTTCCTCTTCTGTCCACTATACCCTCATTCTCAACATAACACTTTCTCTTTTATTTCAAGGAACCCTAGTGTTTCAACACTCATAACAATTATTAGGCAGATTCTTTCTGACTAGTCATCATTATTTACCCGCTATAAATATCTTGGTGAAATGAATTCAGTGAAGCCCCACAAAAACAAAAACAAAAACAAAAACAAAAAACAAGAAACACATTTACACCATCAAGACGCAATATACATTTACTGAGCATTTACTGTGGTGTTCTATTATACACACTAGGGATACAACAATGAACAAGACTGAAAAGGTCCCTGTCTTCCTGGAACTTGTATTTTAGACTTCCTTGCTTCTTTAAACTTCCACCAGGTGTATCATACCCATTTTCAACTTTGAATCACAACTATCATCTGTTTTCTGTCTTCTGTTCTCAAGATTCAGGGCTTTGTGGGAGAAAGTCAGGAGCCATGTTTTGTCTGTGAGGGTTTGTGTTAATTTCAGCTGGGTGACTACTGTGGCTCAGTGATACTTCTCTTCATCCTACATGTACTGGGGTGATTTCTGGGTGTAATATATTCCAGCAGATTCCTCATCTCTGCTCTTCAAATTATCTTCACTAACCTCGATGCTTCAATTGCCCTTCTCTACAAACCCTTGGCAAACAGTGATCTGGACTCAGGAACCTGGACTACTCCTTTCTGTGAAGTGAGGTGCTCGGACTAGATGATGTCCAAGGTTTAATCCTAATCTATATAATACTCTATATAATACTATGGTTCCATACCTGCTCTCCAATCCAGCAAAGATGGATATATCAAACATGATATGTCCATGATTCCTCCTTTCTAGGTCTAAATGATATCTAGTCTTCTAATTCTCTTCTAGTCTTCTAATTTAGAAAGCATTAACCTTCCTTTCAAGCACATCATCCCATGACATCCTCGATAAAAATATTGTATTGCTTTTCAAACATGTCATTTAATTTTCTACTTCTGCACTTTTAAATTTTTTTTTTTTTCAACGCTTATTTATTTTTTTGGGGACAGAGAGAGACAGAGCATGAACGGGGGAGGGGCAGAGAGAGAGGAGACACAGAATCGGAAACAGGCTCCAGGCTCTGAGCCATCAGCCCAGAGCCCGACGCGGGGCTCGAACTCACGGACCGCGAGATCGTGACCTGGCTGAAGTCGGACGCTTAACCGACTGCGCCACCCAGGCGCCCTGACTTCTGCACTTTTAATTCATACATCACATCCATCTGGAATGAGTTCCTCTATCCTTTTCATTGTCCATATTCTATTCAGTCATGAATTCTGGAGTCTGTAGTTCAGACTGGATCCTTCAGTCATGAAGTCTGACTCTGTTGAGTCAGACTCAAATTTCACTTCTTCATGATGGTTTTCTTGAGAACGCTAGCTTGGAAGCGATATCTCCCTCCTTGAACACCTATCATTCATTTTGGGAATTAATGCACTGCCTTGCCACAGCTCAATTGTTCTAACTAGTATTTAAAATTTTTTAGTGTTTATTTATTTTTGAGAGAGAGAGAGAGCAGGGAAGGGACATGGAGTGGAGGGAGGGTGCAGAGGATCTGAAGTAGGCTCTGCACTGTCAGCAGGCAGCCCAACCTGAGGCTTGAACTCACGAACCATGAGATCATGATCTGAGCTGAAGTCGGACGCTAAACTGACTGAACCAACCAGGTGCCCCTGTTCTAACTAGTATTTAAATATTTTATTGATATTTTATTTTCTATATATTTTCATTCTTAAGGCCAATAATGAAAAGATAACCACTGTGTAAGAAAGTCTCTTTCCTATTGGGCATGGTAGGCACTCAGGAATTGTAGCTGATTTGAACCATTGGATTTTTATTCTAGATTTTACCATTCTGAGTATGTAAACTGTAACTCAAGCTGATTCATCTCTGTATTTTATTGACTGATCAGTGTTTACAAAGTGAATTAAAGACTTTTGTAATAGACTATATATGAATCTCAAAAGTTATATAAACCCACATTTGCAGTAGTTACACAGTAAATCTGGCAGTGTTTTCTTTCTGACTGTAGAAAATGAACTTTTGTCCTTTTTAAAAAAGTTCAATTTATCAACCTGCTTTGCTCTTTTCTGAACAGAATGGTTCATTTGGGACTCAAAAACCAAATAAACACATGGATTGTAACATACAGTTTGGACTTAACTTTAGCTCAACCTTCACCATCTTGTTCCAAAAATCTGTGCTACTTAAGAAAAAAAAAAAAAAAACACATGCAATCACCAAGGCACATTTGTCAAGATCAGCAATACAGAAATAAGAATGAATGGGATCAACCTGAGGAGCTCTGCCCTCTCAAGCTGTTTCTTTTCTCTGATCAGTGGAATCCAGAACACAAAGCTGTACTATGAGCAGGCTAACAGGTTATGACCTGTTTTTTCTCTTCATTCCTGCTGCATCTTTTATCATTACGTTCCCTCTATTTGTATTTCTCCATTTGCAAAACCCTGACAGGCTTCACATAACTAAAATCAATGTTTTTGTGAAAGAGACTGGCCTCTTTTCACCTTAGCAGGAATGGGCAGCTTGGGCATTTCAGACTGACTAAGTGCTGGTGTTTATATACACAGACTCTAAACTCTGCCACTTTATTTGGAGCACTTCAGATTGTTCAAACCCTGTGGCAATCATTGTTTGATTCTTAGGTAAGAAAAGTAGGTTCATCTCCATATAAAGAAAGAAGACTGAGATGTATAGAACTTTGGCACTAGCTCCTGAATAGCAGCCAATCGGTGGAGAACCAGCACTGGTGTTTAGAATAATCTCTACACCATTCTGAGAAGTCTGAGAAAAGTGAGGAGAAGAGAAAATTTGAAACCCAATTACTTCTGTGCCCTTTTTTCTTACTTAGGGTTTAAAATACTTTTCCTTGGGGCGCCTGGGTGGCGCAGTCGGTTAAGCGTCCGACTTCAGCCAGGTCACGATCTCGCGGTCCGTGAGTTTGAGCCCCGCGTCAGGCTCTGGGCTGATGGCTCAGAGCCTGGAGCCTGTTTCCGATTCTGTGTCTCCCTCTCTCTCTGCCCCTCCCCCGTTCATGCTCTGTCTCTCTCTGTCCCAAAAATAAATAAAAAACGTTGAAAAAAAAATTTAAAATACTTTTCCTTGGCAAACTCAAGGAGAATTACACTGAAAGACACAGGCTAATACCAAATCAGAACAGGTATGTGGCCACTTCTGCTCTTGGTCCCTAGAGAGAAGTAAAAGGCATAGGTGTGAATGCTATGGCAAAGATGGAAATTCTCCACCAAACTGTGTCTGTGTGAGAACAAAAATTGTGTAGCTTTGCTGAAAGGAATGTATAAATGTGATAACCTAAGCTAATTCTGATGTATAAGGGTGGGGTCCTTGCCCCAACAGAACTCTCCAGCAATAGGTAGGGCTGCTGAGAAAGTGTGAACCCCTATTACTGAAAACAGTCCGGTAGAGGTGAAATGGCCATCTATTTAGGGCTGTAGGAAAAGATAGTCTTTAAGATTCTAAAGCTATGCTGTCCAATACAGTAGCCACTAGTCACATGAGGTAATTTAAATGTAAATTAATTAAAATTAAAAAAAATTCAGGGGCACCTGGGTGGCTCAGTTGGTTAAGAGTCTGGCTCTTGGGGCGCCTGGGTGGCTCAGTCAGTTAAGCGTCCGACTTCGGCTCAGGTCATGATCTCGCGGTTTGTGAGTTTGAGCCCCGCGTTGGGCTCTGTGCTGACAGCTCAGAACCTGGAGCCTGTTTCGGATTCTGTGTCTCCCTCTCTCTCTCTGACCCTCTCCCATTCATGCTCTGTCTCTCTCTGTCTCAAAAATAAATAAACGTTAAAAAAAAAATTAAGAAAAAAAAAAAAGAGTCTGGCTCTTAACTTAGGCTCAGGTCACGATCTCACAGGTTCATGCCTGGAGCCTGCTTGGGATTCTCTCTCCCTCTCTCTCTGCCCCTCCCCCCTTGAATAAATAAATAAACTTAAAAAAATAAAATAAACATAAGAATTTCTGTGATTGTTAAAAAAATTAAAGAAAATTAGGAATTCCATTTCTCAGTTCCACTAGCCCTGTTTCCAGTGTTCTGTGGCTGCATGTGTCCAGTGGCTACCATATAAGACAATGCAGAGAGCATCTTCACCACCACAGAAAGTTCTATTGGAGAGCCCCACTTACAGTGTGTCAGACACGATCTCGGACTTGAGAGATCTTATAATTTCATAGAGAAGATGGAATGGTATGCGGGGTGTGGCACAGGTCAGCTTTTGGAAGCCTGGATGTATTCTTTTAATCCTCTTAGAATAACCTCTCTGTTCTCCTGCAGAAGGCCTTTGGATCAGACAATCTCACTGTGACTAACGACTTGCTATTGAGTTAGTTAAATGCTCAGCACAGGCAAAAGAAGCTGAGACACCGTCTGAAGACAGATCACACCTCAAATTGCATTAACAAGGACCATGAGTGGTTTATTTGGAACAGAAGATCAGAGGTCATGGGTCTTCACCAATGGTAAACATGGTACAGAGATCATCATATTTTACACAACAGTAGTTTTACTTATGCATGACCCTTTGGACTTTCTAGTCTACTCAGCTATAAAAATATTGGCAACCCATGAGTCTGCTCTTTGTGATTGGTTTTCCAACTAACATTTCCAATTTAGTGATCAAAACCCAGATCCAGAGCCTTAGCCAGCTATCTTTGTTGATACAAGGTATTAGCAAGGTGAGAGAGTTTAGATGGCAGGATATAAATCCAGTTACACTGCTGGAGACAATTCAAAGGTATGTGCTTTGCCAGTGGTAATAGTCTTGTGCATGAAGGACATGCTAGTATGAATGGAGACTAATTATTCCCTAGTGAATTTTTCAAGTTTTATTCATCATGATCCTCAAATGCATTTATTGTGTTCTAGAATTATGTAGCAAGTTAGAGGCTATCTTCTAAGAGTTTATAATCTAAGATGAAAAGCTTTGAAACCAAACCAAGGGACATTATCCATTATACCCCTTGGACACTATAGATGCACAACTTAAACATAGAAATCTACACAGAAGTTAAATAATATATTGAAAAGGGCTGAGACTGCTTCCTCTTTCCTTTCATCATTTAGATGGCACTTCACCCTAGTTGTTAGTTTGGAGATTTCTGGACTTTCCTTCAAGTAAGAAATGACTCACAGTATAGGCTTAATACTAGCATAAGACTATAGGGTCTCTGAACCGCTAATGTGTTTGTATGGACACCCATATTATATTTCTATTGGAGCATTTAGTCTGTAGCTTGCATTTTAATTGCTAAGTATGTATCTGTCCTTCCTGAAGATTGTAACCTCCTTGAGGTTATTACTCATTTTTGTGATCCTCCAAAGTAGTATTTGAGGGGTCCCTCAAATAGTCTCTTAACTATTTTTTTTTATAGTCCGCAAGGCTGACTACTTGTTGAATTGGAATGGCTTCTAGGGCATTTCTTTCATTAGACTTAGTTGGTAAACAGAGGAACTTGGCTAAGACATTATCAAAAGGCCATGTCTCCAGCTGAGCTTTTAGTACTACCTTGAGGGTGGTAGTGGTTCACTATGGAGCTCTATTTTATATTGTGATTTGTAGCTATATTGTGTGTTGTGTGTACTGTGTATAGCTATATTGTGTGTTGTTTTCCTCTAGTGGAAAAGAACCTTGTCTTAGAAGATGGGTATTAGGCATTTGTAACTGAGGGAATAGTTCTGGGATATTCAAAGAGAAGGAGGGACAAAGAAGACACATGATGAATAAGAAAAGAAGAGAATCAGGGTTGGGCTGAAACACTCCAAATTGCCAAGGCCTTTGGAGGTTCCGTGCCACTCCTCCATCATAATTAGAAAATACTGACATTCAGAGCTGATTTAAATGCTTCCATCAGTCTAAAAAAAAGTGTTGCCTGGTTTTGCTCTCTAACCATGCTCAGTAATTAGAAACATAAGGCACTGTACTGGATGCTTGCTTGAGAACCCACCCCTCCCAAGCCTGGTGTCATTACCCATTGGCTATCGGACTTTTATCTTTTCTCACCATCTCTCAGGAGCCTCAGCCCAGGTCACAGGAAGAGCGTGCGGTTGCCACGGGCATTCCTGAGAAAACCTGGAGACCTCCGGCGCCACCTCAAACTCTAAAGCACGCGAAGAAACTCATTTTGCCAGCCTACTTCCTAGCTGGAGCTCTATAAATCTATAGTGCATTGGGAAGGCAGTAGTTCAGGTATGGGAAGACAGGTTTTCAAACCAAAAGAGTCATAGGGAGGATCTTTGTGACAACCAGCTTGAAAGGACATCCTCGTTTGTTTCTGAGAACAAGAAAGCTGCTCTGACAGCTGATCCTACAGTTCCTCACGCTCTTGCTCAAAAACCTGTATTTTGCAGAATGTAGGAGCAGAACACCATCTAAGAAGCAAAAGCAGCAGCAGCAGCTTTTTACCTTGGACAAAATCCACAAGGAAAACAGAAAAATGCTTGTAATCAAGGACTTCAACTCAACAGGCACCTAGCTTGTCAAATGAAAACATGTGGCGGCCACCTGCTAAGCATCTTAAAGAAAAAAAGATACCTTCTTGTTTTTCTACCTGATCTAGTCTCTTTGGAGCATATTTGCATTTCCCGGTTTTTCACACTCAAACAGTGCTGTCCACACTCTGTATAAAGATGACTAAGCAATTTTGTATTAAGTAACCAAAGCAAGTCCTGCCAATTTTAGAATAATTAAGTTTCTGCCGTCTAATATAAACAGTTCCAAGAACTGCATGCAGCCTACCAAAAGTATATATTACAAGTAGTCAACACTGTGGCCAGCTGGCAGGCAGATCAACCTATTAAAGTAGAATTGTTCAGAATTCAGAGTATTATTTTTCTTTTCTCCCATTATTTTTTCTGCATCCAACTTTGTTTCTTTGGGATTGTTTTCAAGTATACAAAGCAAGAAACTGTTGCGGAATTGCACCTCCTGTAAACGAATGAGCTTTTCTCTTGAGATCCTTTGGAGCACACAAATCATTCCCATTTCAACCCCTGTCTACACAGGCAGCCAAAGCAAAATGGAGCAAGTGAATCTACTTTGTTCCACTCAAGCTGAAGTGTTCATTTTGCTTGACCATAAGAAAGGTCTACAGTGACCACTAGACAAATTAAAGTGCACATTAAATCCTATGCCCACTGGGCACTGAAAATATCTTTCTGACCACTGATCCTTGTACTGCCTTTGCCAGGTAGCTTGGTGGGCCACAATTTATTGCTAATAAAACTAAAGTCATGGATTCAATACCACCAGGAATGAGTTAACTGTTTAAGATTAAAAAAACCTTAAACTATTGCCATGTGCTATGACATTAATCTTGGCCAGCTATAATGGCAGATGTGGCTTGACAAGTTTAAGTTGAGAAAATAGAGATGGTTAGACTAAACCCACTCCACCATGACCCTCAATAGAGTGTAGGGTCAAATGAGTGTGAGTGTAGCATCATACAAAAAGGTCTCTGAATATTCAATTGCATTATAAGCCCTGTTGTCTTCTTCACTGTGAATAAATTCACACCTAATCAAGAGGGGTTAAGGTTCTACAATCATCATTACAATGAAAACTTCAGTAAAAACGTTCAACAAATATTGTGAAGTAATATTCACATACTAACCACTTTGCTTGGTATGGCATGTAAGCTGTCAATGCAACTATTCTGCCCTCTCTGGGCTTATAATCTGAGAGTGGAGACAGGCAATAAATAAAGAAAATACAAATTGGGATAAGGGTTAGAAAGGAAAAACACTGTTCCAAGAGAGAACTACAGAAGTGACCTAATGCTTTTCTTTGGGCTAGAATAGGATATAGGCAGGAACAGCTTTTTCAAACAGGAATGATATTAATACACATAGAGACATGCATTCATAAAGAGAACATGAGTTTACAAGACCAGAGTTTATATTCATTAAACAAATACATATATATATATATATATATATATATATATATATAGACATCTGTTTTGTTCCAGACACTCACTCTTCCAGTTGCTGATAAATCAAACTTTTCTCTACTTGTCTCTCTTAAAGAAGTGGGTGAGGAGTAAAGTAGGTAGTCAGGTTTGAGGGATGGTGAATTATTCTTACCCCTTCTTTCACACCTCAGGTCCTGTGTAAGTAATAGAAAACTAAGGACATATCAGCTGCTGTCTACCACAATTTATACAGACAAACAGAATCCACTTAAGATATTAACTTCACGTGGCTAAAGTAGGAGGCATGAATGAGGGCATCTTTCTGGAAACCATCCAGCTCAGTGAACTTCTGACAAGAAAAGCATGTTTCCCACCCACTATTAAGCCAAAATTTGTTGACTGAAATGAAGCTGGTCCACTTTGTTTTTTCAAACTTTCGTTCATGATTCCAAGAAACGAACAGTCCATAATAAATTTACCCCAGTGGCAGAACATCTCACAACCAGCTTTTCCCCTTTGAATACCCCCAAACAGACCTTTTATTTGTTGACATACAGCCCCTGGACATTCATGAAAACAGGATGTTCTATTGCTGCTTTTTAAGTTAAATGGATTTAAGTCAGGGTCTCAGCCGAATTTCAAAAACAGATGTTACACAGCAGAAAGGCTGAACTGACCCCAGCAATGAGAGGCTATTTCACTTGAACTTGGAATATTCTTTGTTAGGAGAAGCAATCAAAGATGCCTTCAATTGGAAACAGGAGCAACCCAAGGTGTACTACTGTCTCCAATCAGTGATGGCCTGTGGGTCTGGGAAGCTGTTGGGCCTGTAGGACTACTGGTTTGGGGAATAAGCAGCTGAGGGCTAATGACGGGGAGGCGTAAATGCCTTGGTTTTGGAGGGGGTTAGTGAGGAACAATGATCTTCCTCCCACACGACACCATCCTGAGTCTCTGCACCTTTCAGGGGCCCTGCATGAAATGGCTTCACTGAATCCATCAAATGTTTGCTGACAAGTAAACACAACTCACAGCTGGGCCACAGGCCTCAGTTCTGCAAAAATGTAGCCCTTGTTTCTGCCTCTGGGCCTTTGTCTCTGCCTCCTCTCTCTCATTACCTGTAGTGCCTTCCACTTCTACAAATCCATGTATTTCTCTAGAGTCTAGCTCAGTCCTATCTTTATTCCAGAAACATCTTCGCGTTCAACTTTTGCAATATTGTTGGTACTGTTCTTTTTGGTGATCAATCCTATATGGCTTTGTTGTTCAGATTTCTTATAACTCTCTTTCTCTTGAGCAAGTCTAAAGCTGCTCAATGTTGGGTCTACATCTCCTTTGAAATCTGCTCACAGTTCTGGGTAGCTTGCTATGCCTTTGTAGATGCAAGGGAGTATTTGCTGAATTAAGTTTATTGAAAGACTTCTGGCCTGAAAATCCAAGTTCCAAATAATGCCACAGGCTACGGCCATAAGTGATGTTTGCCTGATGTTCCTGTTTTATAGAACTGTACTTTCTGGCTTCCTTGTGGTCAGATGAGGCTAAGTGACTAGTTTTGGCCATTGAGTTGGGAGCACAAGTGTCATGTCACTTCTAAGGTAGACCATTTAATTTTTGATGTGAGACCCTTTAGGGACCTCTTTTTCTCTCTACCATAGTAACCAACAATGTTTCTAGAGAGTAGCTTGCCAGCTGGGGGCCCCAAGTAAGGATGACAAAATGGTGGACTGGAAACCTCTGCCTATCCAGGGTTAGACAGAAAGCATGAGTATCAAACCCTTGTTTAAGTCATGGAGATTCTGAGTCTTGACCCCAGCATACCCTAGCTTGTCATGACTGCTGTAGCCTTGGTCAACACAGTCCATAATGAAAGTGATCTTCTGACATTAGGTAGTACGTATCTATGTTTCACGCAGGGGCTTACTCAACTTATATATCTTATTTTCCTTCTGTGACTTCTAATATAGCAATAGGGCTAGGTAGGTTAATCAGAACCCTGTTTGCAGGTAGGGCCCCAGGGAGTAGAAGTGGCTCATTGGCCCCATAAGCCATAAAACTGCCACTAACAGTAGGAGTCTTCACCTATGATGTGTTCACTCATTTATACCAGGGATGACAAACTCAAATGCTTTGAAGAATCAGAGAGGTGAATATTTGGGGAGTGGTGGCCCATGGGAAAACGGAGAATGCATATATTAAAAGCATTCAAAATCAAGTTAAAAACAAAATCCATGCTGGGCAAGGGAAGCACATTTGCAGGTCTATATGGGTTTCAGTTTGGCACTTTGTGACCCCTGATTTATAGAGTCATTCATTAGGGTCAAGAGTGAACCCACAAATGAACCCATACAAAATTACAGTCCACATGGAGAAGTTTATTTACTTAGCCCGTGGTTATATACCATGTACTATGTACCAAGCACAGTTCTCAGAACTTTATAAATATCAATTTAAATCTTTCTAACAATCCATATTGTCTCCATTTTATAGATAAAAAGATAGGCCCAGAGAAGCTGAGTCATGTGTCCAAGGTCACCGAGCTAGTAAATGGTAGAGCTAGCCTGGCCCCAGAGTCTGTGCTTCTAATCACAGAGCAATGCTCCATCTCAAAAGACCTGTAAATGGATAATACAAGGTAGACCGTGGCAACAACCTTGAAGATGAAATGATCACGTGATTGACTGTACAAATGCCCCTCAGTAGGAGAGGTTTCCTGTCCAGAGGATTTGGCCTGCTCCACGTTAGGCAGGCTCACATTTGATGTTTATTAATGAAGTAAAAATGAATCTCCTGTTTATGTTCATTTGTGTTTTGGCAAACTGATTTATTACTTCATTTAAGTGGGGTTTGCTTCAGAAAATAAGTTGAATTCATTCTAAAGTCTTAAAAACTAAAACATAGTACTTCACACTTAGACTATTTCTTTGCTTTTTAAAATTTAATTAGACATGAAGGTCAGTCATCTAACTTTATCAGTTTGCATCGGTCTCAGGGCAGAGCCAAGTTTGTGGGATCTGAAGATTATTTGGGAGGCCTTCTTTAGTACCGGGGCACCTGGGTGGCTCAGTTGGTTAAGCACCTGACCCTGGATTTCAGTTCAGGTCATGATCTCGTGGTTCATAGGTTCAAACCCCGTGTTGGACTCTGCACTGACAGCATGGAGCCTGCTTGGGATTCTCTGTCTCCCTCTCTCTCTGCCTCTCTCTCTCTCTGCCTCTCTCTCTCTCTCAAAAAAAAAAAAAAGAAAAAAAGAAAAAGAAATAAACATTTAAAAAAGGAAGAGAATATTAAATGTAAAAAGTTCATCAGGGGTCGTGGCAGAGACATGATCCCCAGGAGGAGCCCTGCCACTTCAGCTCCACTGGTTTCATGGCAAATCCACTTTGGGTTTCTCACCTCGGGTTCTTCTGAGCATTCCATCAGAATGTCACAGCACCTTAAGTTTATTCTTAATTTTCAATTGCTTTGAAACTACAATGCTTCCTGAAAACCAGAATTTAAGAAACAAAGAATACCAGGAGCAGTTATACAATTATTCTTCGAAGCAGTTTGCAATAAAGTAGAATTACAGATATAGCCAGCACGTTGCTATGTTTTGCCTATAAACTGCATAATTAAGTATGATGGGTGGATGAGAGGGCAGAGAAATTTAAAATGTTATGACTCTTTGCCAAGATGAGGCCAACGAAAAACAAATAAAAGTATTGGAAATCCTAATGTACGTCAATGAACATATTATTGGACTCACCAAATTGTCTATTGCATTGAATAAAAAAAAACAGTCCAATTTATAGGAGAGAATGAAGGAATGCTAGAATTGCTAATGTAGCCCTATTCTAGCACCTGAGATGGAGAGTGTTCAATTCAATATACTATAGAAACAGTAAATTCATGAGTGACTGAAGATGTATGTTTGAGGAACGAGAAAAAGGACAGATGGTGCTAATGGTCATCACAAGCTCCCTCCCCCCCAACCTTAAACCTCAACTTGCAACTGCATCTTTTATTTCTAAACCATTAGCCAGCACTCTGAGGGAGGTAATTAGATTGTCTCATTATAACAAATGTCTTTATGTTTATAAATTGTCTAAGTCTAGAGGGAATCAGATTCACAATTATAGGCATATCTACTTATGGGAGGAATTCTTAAGAACTTGGAGAAAATGCTTTTAGAAGAACTCCTTCCTTCAGTCCCACCCTACATTTGTAATCACTCCCTCTGGGTATGATAAACACACTTTCCCCAGACACAGGATGCCTCATTCCATGATATATCCTATTCGGTCATTAAATAACAGGACTCAATATTAATGTTGGCCTTCTCCATCCCTTTAAAACAAAGTGTTTTCAGCCAAAGATATTAAACTAGTCAACCGCTCTTTTCTCCTGTCAGAGAAACAGCCAGCATCCTGAAATCACAGCTCATTTGTACCACATTGGCGTGAATATTCAGACTCCATTTGTCTCCAGCTCTTAAAAGCTGGTGTTAGAGTGAATGACAGACATTTTGTTTTGAATTAGCAGAAAGGAGGAGGAAAAAAGGCCCAAGTAATAATTTTGGCCTAAAATATCTGTTTCAGGGAATGCAGCTCTGCCCTTTCCTTAGTGAAAGTCGATTTTAAAAAAAATCTCGATTTAATTTGGCATTAAATTGGACCTGGGATACAGAGAATGGTAGGAAGGAAACTTGTTTCAGATTTCGCCCCCTCAGACCACGTGCTCGTTCTACTTAAATCCTATTGGAGTATGGCTGCACAGAGTGCAAGACATTCACTACTTCGTGTTGTTAAACATCCCAAAGTAGAGTTCAGAAGCAGCTGAATCTGTGTCCTTGGACTGTAGAAATCCAATCATTCTTGGAGCCTCAGGTAAGCCCCAGGACTTTTGATTATTTCCGTTGAAAACTATTAAATAGCACAATCATTCTTTATCTCTTTATTCATGACTATTAGACAATAGTCTGGAAAGGAGTTCTAGAAGAACCTTTCTTCTAGAAAGTACTCCTGGCCCCACTGTCTATTTTTCTCCCTTGCCCTCTGTGGCCCTCATCTTGGCTTGTCCACCCTGGCCCAAGCTCCTCTGTCAAAAGCTGTGCTAGGCAGGAATATGTGTTTCCACAGAGGCACCTCTTAAAGCCAGGTGCAATTCTCTGACCAGGAAAACTCCATCATTTGGCCAAAGTTACAAAATCCGCATACGGTGATGCTGGAATGTCCTCTTACCCTTCCTAACATGAAGGTTTCCAGAACGTTGATGAGACTTTGGGAATCTGTGTTCCTCCTGTTCCCTCAATCCCTAACCAAATTTGGGCTCACTGCGTATCTTCATCCTATACCATATGACAAGGACTTGAGTGTGGGCTCTTGAAGGTGAGACTCTTGAGGAAGGAGTGGATTCAAGACATTTTCACATATGAGGCTGGTTCTACAACCCCTACCAGAAATCTAGAGAGAGGATTCTTAGTGTAAGAAAGACTCCTTCAGATCCTGTGATAGCAAGTTTGGGCACACTTGAACTAAAAAAGAGACTGAGCACTTTATTAAAGGTGTCCAGGGAGACTTGTTCTGTAAAACTCAAGAAAAAGAGGAAGAAAAAAACTTCTCTTTCCACTCCATCTGGAGCTTCAACTGACTCCAAAAATATTGGCCCACTGTGGTTATAAAATCTCCCATTTATGCTTTTCTTAAACAAGGGCAAAGACTTACAACTCAAAGCACTTCTTTTACATGCTCATAGGAAAATCATCTTTCTCTCCAAACCTTGTAGCTGACTGAAATTAATGAAACACAGTTGAGAGGCACCTATGCTGGCCACTGGCCACCATTCATTTGGAACACCCCATCTAGGCCATTCATGGATTGTAGAGCCATTTTCTCTTGACTACAAAATTTCTCCTTTCTCATCTTAGGTAAATAGCAATTTGAGTAAAAATCACTGGGGCAAACCATAAGAGACTCTTGGATACTGAGAACAAACTGAGGGTTGATAGGGGTTGGGGGGAGGGGAAAGTGGGTGATGGGCATTGAGGAGGGCACTTGTTGGGGTAAGCACTGGGTGCTGTATGCAAACCAGTTTGACAATAAATTATATTATTAAAAAAATCACTGTCAGGTGTCACTGATACTTTAGACAGCTGCATAAAAATTGGCATCTTTTCCGCTACTCAAAGAACACCAAGACAGAAGTGTGGAAGTGGGTAGATGAAGAAAGCTGGCATCTCACAGTTAACTAGAGAAAATGGGTGGGGTTTGTAGAGAAGAAGGAGGAAGTTTCCAGAACTCAGATGGTCTCTTCCACTGTTACCAGACAATCCAAGGAAAGATCAAGGTTCTGCTAAAGAAAGAGAACTAAGAGAGAAGGAGAGAAAAAGAAAAAAAAAATTGCAAAAAGAGAATCTAAAGGAAGAAAAGTAATACTTCAGAAAATAAAATAAATGGATAAATATTTTTCCTTCTTTTATTTGTCACAGAAAGCAGGAAAAACTAAGGGAACTAGTGCTGGGATAAACATGGCCTCATTAGAAATGACATTTCTGGTGGGACCCAGAGAGAAGATAGCTATGGCCATCATGACCCATGGCCCCTCCATACTCTACCAGCTTCCATTCTGGCCTGGCTATGAAACCCTAAAATATTGCCAAAGCCTCCTGGAGGGCATAGGTAGAGTGGGGAAACCAGTAGGGATCAACATACTAAAGAAGGAGTTCAGTGCAAAGGATGTACATTCCCCTCTACTGAGCCCTTTACTGACTGTCTAGACAAGATAATGTTCAATGGCACCAGTCTCTGAGAAAGATCTACCTTCTGTCTCTTTGGACATTGAGCAGTCTACTCCCAGGCTCCCCTACTGTCCAGTCTGATCAGCTCTGATTGGCTGATGAAGAAAATGGCTCCAAAGGAAAGTGTTGATGTATGAGGCCCCCTTGGCAGAAACTTAGGGAGTCAAACCTATGCTCATGGGTGCAGTTTGTTAGATGGGACAAGCCCCATGGGAATGGTTTGGGGGCATATCCCCAAAGGAAAGGACAGAAGAAGAAATAAAATAGGGCCAAATAAATGAGAGAGAAAAAGAAAGACATACACATGAGTTAATATACCTGTTCTTTTTAAAAAAAAAATTTTTTTTTAACATTTATTTATTTATTTTTGAGACAGAGAGAGACAGAGAATGAACAGGGGAGGGGCAGAGAGAGAGGGAGACACAGAATCTGAAACAGGCTCCAGGCTCTGAGCTGTCAGCACAGAGCCCGAAGCGGGGCTCGAACTCACAGACCGTGAGATCATGACCTGAGCCGGTCGGATGCTTAACCAACCAAGCCACCCAGGCACCCCAATATACCTGTTCTTACAAACCCTCATTAAGAGTAGCAGGTAGATTTCTTTATCATGGGAGGATTCCTCTGTTATTTACCAGGAAAACCTTCTACACACCAATTTCTGGTGGCATTTTGGAAACACTGGTCCTCTCTCTCCACACAATCTCTCTGGATGACCTCATCCACTGCCATGGTTCTAATTCCTAAGTAAAGATTATGACTGAAAACATCTCTGTCTCCAGCTCTCACCTGAGCTTCAGGTGGACTATACCCTTGATGTCCCTTAAGTCCTCACACTCAGTATATCCCCATCGAAGCTCATCGGCCTTCCCTCTTGTCTCCTGGAACAACGTTCTCATGGAAGAGTGATGGGATATGAGGCAGGCTCATGCTATTTATTGTCTCCTACCTTTTTGAGGAGAGAGGTAATTCTCCTGATGTCAGCTAATCATATTTTTCTTTCAGCCCCTCTCCTGTCTTGATTTATTTCTACCTGTTGTGGTAAAGGGCAGCAAATGTGGTAAAAGGCACTAATAATCATCACTGGGAGATAGTCTTAAAGCAAATAAATTATAGGTTCAGAAGTTACATCTAATCATCTATTCACTCACTCATTCATTCAATATTATTAAATGTCTATTATATACACAACTTCTCCTACTGCTGTGAGAGATGTAAAAGCCACACTCTTCAATTTCAAAAATTACACAATGTCATTGGACAATGAGAGCCGCACAATAAAGGGCTATAACACATCACAGAATAACCAGTGTTCTGAAAGTGATGTCAATGCAGAGGAAGTTCAGGAGAGAGGAATCTGAGGGAAGTGCGTCTGCAATAAACTAAAAATCAGCATGTTAGAAACACATGATGATGGGCTGGTATGGATTGAATTGTGTTTCCCCAAATTTATATGTTCAAGTCCTAACCCCCAGTCTTTCAGAACGTAACCGTGTTTGAATATCAAGTTTTTAAATTAACTTGATATTAACTTCAGGTGAGGTGATTAGGTGGGTTCTAATCTGACAGGACTGGTGTCCCTGTCAGAAAAGGAGATGTTGGACACATGGACAGAGACACCAAACACGTGTGCACACTGCAGGCTGGCATGTGAAGACATGAGGAGAAGACTGCTATCTGCAAGCCAAGTAGAGAGGCTTCAGAAGAAACCAAACCTGCGGACATCTCACCAGAACTGTGAGGAAATTTCTGTTGTTTAGGCCACCTGGTCTGTGATAGCTTGTTATGGCAACCCGAGCAAACTAATACAGGCTGCAACAGATAGAATCGGAAAACAATTGCCTGAGAACCACACTGAATTCCCAAAAAGCTTTCTCTCCTACTGGTGCCACCCTGGGCAAAACTGTGAACAAGTGAAGTTTCCCTTACTTTCTCCAGCCTCTACCTTCTGCAATCCCCTCTTTCTGCCCCCCAGTAACCCTTCTGCCTGTGGAACTTCTCCTCCCAGCTGAGGAGGGTTCATGGGAAGTGACTGGCACTTACTGCCACTGAAATCACCAATGTCTGTGCAAAGGTGAGCTTATTCACTGGGGAAGACTGACTCATGACCTCTCTGTCCCCTCAAGTCAACAGCATTCTTTGCAGGAAGTGAGGACTTCATTACTGATCTGGGACTGTTTTGCTTAAGATACATATGCAGGAAAAAAATAAAGCAAAAAATCAAATTATAATTTTTTTAACATTTATTTTTGAGAGAGAGAGAGAGAGAGAGAGAGCAAGCACAAGCGGGGAGGGGAAGAGAGAGAGGAAGACACAGAATCGGAAGCAGACTCCAGGCTCTGAGCTGTCAGCGTAGAGCCCGACGTGGGGCTCAATCTCACAAGCCTTCGAGCCGTGAGACCATGACCTGAGCCGAAGTCAGCCACCTAACCAACTGAGCCACCCAGGTGTCCCGCAAAAAAATCAAATTATAAAGCAGAAAAACAATTCTTTCCAAATCTGACAGATGAATTGGTATATAAACCATGAGGACTATAGCAGAAAGACTGGCTTCTCACAATGCATCTTTAGGTGCCAGAATTTAGAAAATCAGGCAGAGAGGCTAGGAGCAGAGCCTCCCCATCCCCGTCAATCACATAAATGCTACTCACAGGTAAACGATCAGATGTCTACTTCTGAGCCTTCCAGTTGATCACCAATCCCTGCAGAATTTGGTTGAAGGATCTCCAAACGTTTTAATGACACCTGGTATAAAAGCAGGATGAAGTAGAATGAATTTTAGTTAATGTAGACCACATATTTAAAATATCATTTCTTCCTCAGGTACTATTATGAGTTAGGACCTTAAAGGGGAAATAAAGCATAGACAGAAATGGGTACTGTGCACTTGTATGTTAAAGAATATGAATACAATTATTCCAGAGTCAACCCCTAACTTATTCTAGATAATGGGGTAGAGAAGGTGGTATAATAAATATAAAACAGGGAATACTACAAATGCCAATAATCAGAGACAAAGGCTTTAGGACACAGTCAAGGACACCCCTTCTCCAAACCCGACCCTCAATCCTTCTAAGCTTCAGACTCTCAAGAACCTTTCTCCACAGTCTTCTGCTGGTGATGGTCAGGAACTTGACTAATCAGTAGAAGAAGAAGGTCTGGAGGATTACAGATAATTATAGAAATGTACTAGTAGATAATCTAGAGTTAACCCGCACTTGAAACACATTAGTAAATAGTAAACATTAGAAAGACCACAGAAATGACAACTGTGACAGTAAATCACCGTCACACCCCTAAGCCTGCCCCCAACATGATGCAACAAGGGCTTCTAATGAGTATGAAATGCAACTTTGGGCTTTTAATGTTTGCCTTTAATGGAGCAGAGTAATGGGTCTCAAGTGGACCTTAAGAATATAGCTTTGCCTTCCTCCAACCCCACCCTCTGCCACTTGGCATTGGAAGAAAACAGAAGCTCACAGAGGTTAAGGGACGGGCTTGGAATCTCACTGCTAGAAACTAGGCTTGGATTCCTAGATTCTCATTTCAGCTTTCACAAGTAAAAACCAAAACAAACACCTGCTTAGTGTGTTACTTAAAGTTTGTGTCTATCTGAGGAAGGCTGTTTTGCAAACTAGGAGTCAGGGAACCTTGAGGGCTCACAAATTCATCAGCAAACCCAGGAGCCATCCCTTCCCCCCACCCCTTCTTCTTTCCTTCTTCTTCCTCTTCTTCCTCTCCCTCTTCCTCCTCTCCTTCTCCTTCTCCTTCTTTATTTTAATTCAAGTTAGTTAACATATAATGTAGTATTGGTTCCAGGAGTAGAAGTTAGTGATTTAATCCTTACATATAACACCCAGGGCTCACCCCAACAAGTGTCATCCTTCCTGCCCATCACCCATTTCCTTAACCTTGAGCAGCCACTCAGGCCATCTGTAGCTCCTCTCCCTCAACCTCTACCACCTCTTCCTAGGGGTCCCAGGTCCTGAGTGCAAACATCTACTTTGTATTGCCATACATTTGAAGTACCTTGCTCAGCATTCTGGGATGTGGGCCCTCATCTTAAGGAGACTAAAATCCAGTTAGAGGCTAAAATCCAGTTGGGACTAAAATATATAATTACATTTCTGGGTTACAAAGCCAGAAAATGACAAGAGCTCCCAATCCCATTTAAATTCCTTTTCTTCTATTGTGGGTCCAAGTTTGGAGGTCTTTTCTATAAATCTGAAGAGAAGGGGATGATAAAATGGTGAGGCATTTCCTAGCTGGAAAGATTGCCTAAGCCTGCTTCATAATCTGGTTCCTTACAGCTCCTGGTCCCCTCCCAGCATGCAGTAGGATATCAAGAAATGACTGTTGAATGAATGAATGGAATCCATGGGTGAGTTTCCTGAAACTATAGGCCAAATTTTGTGCATATTAACTTTCATTACCTTTTAAGGCAGTCTCCATTTTTCTTCCCCCCAGAATGAGAACCAGTTGCTAAATAATTAGCAGAGTCCTTGAGGATGGAATTTAGATGAGAATCAATTACAAAGAGTGCTCCTACAAGTAAATTTATACGCAAACATGGCTGGAGAACCTCTATGTGCCAGGAACATATCGGGGATATGAAAAAGAACAAACAGCTGTGGTACTTGGCCTTATGGTACTTATCGTGTAGTGAATCCCTAGAAGAGGTTTCTCAGACTGATTGCATGTCAAAATTTTCAGGCATGGAGGCTTTTAAAATATATATGGGACACTCCAGAGAGGTGTCCAGGAATCCGCACCTTAAAAAAGCCTACACTTGGAAGGTGACATAGATTATAGTACCCTCCCCACAGAGGCCTCCCATCCTTGACCCTCAGGCTTCAACAAAGACATCAGAGACTAGAAAAATGCAAGAGTTACTTGCCAGGATTATAACTGAACATACTGAGAGATATTTAAATTGGTAGAGAAAAATCTTCTTGCAGGGTCAGTATTTATTTGCCCAGTTTTCCTTTCTGCCCTTTCAATTCTGTCAGTATTTCTATTTGTTTAATTAATTAATTTTTAATTTAAATTTTAGTTAGTTAATATACAGCACAATATTCGTTTCAGAAGAAGAATCCGGTGATTCATCACTTACATACTATACCCAGTGCTCATCACAACAAGTGCCCTCCTTAGTACCCATCACCCTTCTAGCCTATCCCCTACCCACATTCCTCCATCAACCCTCAGTTTGCTCTCTATCATTAAGAGTCTCTTGTGGTTTGTTTTCCTTTCTTCTCTTTTTATTTTTGAATTTAGGAATGAATATAGAAAAAATAGAGGAAGAAAATGCTATCAGTGGGAATTTTTTTTTTTTTTTTTTTTTTTTTTTTGGTTTATAGTATCTGGGTCTATGTTCATGAACTATCTTGTTAATGAGACAAAGAGAAAAGAAAGGCTTTCAAGAGGAGCCATAAAGAGAATGGCAAAGTGAATGAAAGTAGAGTTTGTCTTCAGATATACTTTGCTTTCTATTTTCCAATTTAGAATCCAAGGGCCGCAAAACTGATGAAGCTCTTACTCTCTATTTTAAGATCTTTTTCTACCTTCAGGTACTTTGCAACTTCAAATAGATTCCTGGGTGAACGAGTACTCACTGGATCCCTTTAAGCTTTTAATTCAGTGCCTAACACATGTATGCTGGCTGGCCTGGCTCAGAGGCAGTTGCCAAAATTCTCTGCAGGCAAATCTGATTCTAGACTGGATGGTAAAGAAGGAAAAGACCTGAGATGAAGGAAGAGGGGAAGGAAGAGAGAACAGGGTTGTGTTAAGCAAGTGAGCCTGTCTTCCTTCCACAACCCCTTTTCTAGTCAGTGGTGAACGGTCAGGTCCTATTTACTGCTCTTTTGATTGAACCGTCTGCTCAGGCATATGGTGACATTAGGGTTTTATATGAACGCTTGTGCTATGGGAGAATCAAGGTGTAACAAAAAGAAAGGAGAAATTTATCTCCTCTCAATCAGACTTGTAGTCCTCCAAGAGTAGTGATTTTCTTAAAAACTTCAAAAACTAGCTAAAGCCATTCAGTAGCATGAGAAACAGAAACTAGCACCTTCCTAGGTTACACAAATGAAAAAGCATTGCCAGTACATGTTTGCAAAAAGTGATTACAATTCTACCTTAAAATTCCTACCACAAGTATTCACAGAAAGATGCCATTTTCCAAAAGGATACCAAAAGGGAGGGTCTAAAATGTTAATTTATCATAACAGTAGTTATTGCAAAGGTTAAATTAGGGATCTTTTATAAAAAATGAATAACTTTGTATAGCCATTAAGAACCAGGTTTTAATTAATTTAAAATTTTACCTTTAAAATGTGGTTGAATTAGTACCCCTTGATTTTAACATTAACATTAATATTAATATTTATATTTAAAAATCTCCCATGACTTTTATAATATGCTCTGCTTTCATTATGGACATATAAATACTATGGTTTTTTTTTCTCTTTTTGTTTTAAAGTTTATTTTGAGAGACAGAGAACACATGTGTGCAAGCAGGGGAGGGGCAGAGAGAGAGAGAGAGAGAGAGAGACTCCCAAGCAGGGATTTTCTGCACTGTCAGGGCAGACTCCAATGTGGGGATTGAACTCATGATCCGGGAGATCACGACCTGAACCGAAATCAAGAGTTGGACGCTTAACCGACTGAGTCACCCAGGCGCCTCATAAATACTACATATTAAGGACTCTTAGTGCCAGGCCTTGTGCCAAGCACATGGTACACATCTATCTCATCTGATTGCTATAGCACCCTAGTGAGGTATGTATTCTTATCTTACGGTAAGCACTGAGAAGTTCGTTTTATTTAAGTCATTTGCCTCCGTTCACTCAGCTAGTTAAGAAGTGAAGCAAGTATTCAAACTCAAGGGCTGACCCAGCCTGATGGGTGTATTGGAAGGATACATGCCCACATTCACTTATTCACTGAGTGGGTACTCTGAGCCACACAGAGATGAACAAGGGCTGCTTTCACAGAGCTGGTGTTCTCATGTAGTAGGAACAACACAGGTGTTTCTGATAATGAGTAAATAAAACAGCATGCTGTGACAGAGGGCCACCAGAAGGTCACTGGAGGCCGGATAGTGAGAGATGGTCTCTCCAAAAAGAAGACATCTAGGCTGAAAATACATTTCTAGGAGGGAACAGCCCATGTGAAGATCTAGGGAAAGAGTGTTCCAGGAGGATCCCTTGAGAATCCCAGCATGAGATGGAGGCTTTTGTAAGTTCTGTGTGCTCTGTGATCATGAAACTCTTTCAAGTTATTTGCCCCCTATGGGACTCAGGCTTTATCTCTCTGTTGGCAGAGTATACAATGTTGAAAGATGTGCTGAATGAGGACTTACCAAAAATGATCCTCTAAGCGCTGCCTTTGTTGGAAATCATGACGGTGGCAGTGGTGCTGGTGATCTGTCCCTACCCAGAGAAGAGTGCCAGGGATGCACATGGTCCCCTTTGCATTCAGTGCCCAGAGTGACAGAGGTACCCTTGTACCCCCTTTCACTTGGTAAGCTTGAAGAGAGTTTGTTTCTGTGGGTTTATGTGAGCTCCTTTCAGTCTTGTGCATTGGAGGAGAAGGCTGAATATTTCTTAATAATAAAAGAATGAAAAGCTATGGGACATAATCCTTGGAATGGGAAAGGAATGGTAAGTAGCTATTTCAGTCTTAGTTGGCAGGAAGTCACATAATTTGTGGGGATGGAAATTAAAATAAAATATTTAAAAATAGATCTATGGGTTTTAGTCAGAATGAGCCAGTAACAATAAAACATCACTAATTGTCTCTTGTGAATTGTCTCTCTTTTTCATCTATAGTTGAATATGGGAGCTAGGAGTATTTTAGAAGGGAAGAGATATGTGATCTTAGGGAATTTAGTCACTTAAATAAATACTAATGAGTGAACTGACCTTGACCAAGTCATTTAACCACGTTAGGCCCCTCAATTCCTTCATATGCAACATGAATTTTCGGGAATGGAGTTTTAAGTTCCCCCCAATTCAGATGGTTTGTATGTACTTCTATGATCTTCCAAGGGGAAAAAATGTCTTGTGTATGTCTCAGTATCTGTGAATGACATTGTTATGATTGTGAATAAAACAAGCTCAACTGAGCTCACCCTTTTCAGCATCAAACAGGCTGCTCCAAGAAGCGTATTGCTTTGCAGAGACCACAGACACTCCTACCACTTCCCCAACATTTCTAGGAGATGAGTGTATTTTATAGCTCCAAGAGAAATAATAATATATTGTAAAATAATAGCTATCATTTATTGAAGGTCTACTACGTGCAAGGTACTTGATATCTGTTACCTCATGTGATCTTCAAAAGTAAACTGTGAAACTGGCTGTTTTTATTATCCCCACTTGAAAGCAAGGAAACAGATCCAGAATCACTATCATGTAGTCAGTAAGTAGCAGAGTTGGAATTACAACCCAGATTTGGTGGACTCCAAAGCTCTTCCCATGACCAAAAACTTGGAGGAGTCATAGTCGCCAACAATGACATTTCTTCTACTCTTTTGAGAAAAGCATCTGGGGATATAATCTCAGTAGGACCCTTGGAGAATTCATCCATGAAGAGGGGGCAGACTGAAGGTCCATGGAGTGATACAAACTCATCTCAGCCCTAATTAAACTAAAGTGAACTTCCCAATCTATCAAACTACCAGAACATGGGTAACCCTCTCTGGAGGAAAGCAATATCATCCAGGACTTCAACTGGATATGCATATGGAAAAAACGAAAACTAAGTCTTGACTTCTGTTTAACACCATATCCTCCACCCCCAAAAGTTCCAGATTGAGTGTGGATCTCAATGTAAAAGCTGACACATATAAGCTTTCAGAAAAAAAGTAGAAGATACATCATGTTCTTGAGACAGGTAAAGATTTTGTAAATCACTAACCATAAAGAAATAAAATTGATAAATTTCACATTGAAATTAAGAACCATAGAGTGAAAAAATTAGCATTACATATATCTGACAAAGGACTTGTATCCAGAATATATAAAGAATTCCCATAAACCAAGAAGAAAAAGATAGATGACCTATTAGTAAAATGGGTAAAGACTTTGATAGGCACTTCACAAAAGAGGATACTAAAATGGCCAATAAGTATATGAAAAAGTGCTCAATCTTATTAATCGTTAGAAAGATTCCAAGTAAAACCACACACCATTAGAATGGCTAAAACTTAAAAGACTGACAATTCAAAGTGTTAATGAGCAACTGAACTCTCATGCACAGCTGTGGGAATGTAAACTGGCAGTCACTTAGGAAAATTATTTGACAGTTTCAGCTGCTGAAATGGAATATTTGTATATCCTGTGACCCAGATATCTTACTCCTAGGTATGTACACAACAAATATCCATGCAAATATTCATCAGAAGACATGAATTAGAACAGAATGCTCATAGCAGCACTCTTCATAATAGCTACAAACAGGAAATCACCTCAATGCCTACCAATAGTAAAGTGGATAAGTTGTGGCAGGCAAGCAATGAAATACTGTGCAACAGTTAGAATGATCTAAGTATTGCTCAGGCAATGAATCTCAGAAACATAATGTTAAAAAACAGAAGTGAGACACACACACACACACACACACACACACACACACACACACACAGAAAGATTCCATTAATATAAACTTAAAAAACCAACAAAACTAATACTTAGTGTAAGCAATCAGAATAATGGTTACCCTGGGGCAGTGGGGGTAAGGGGAGGAGGCTGACTCTAAAAGGAAGCACAAGGGGGGGCTTCTGGGGTGCTAGTAATGTTCTGTTTCTTGATCTTGGAGGGGACTACACCATTATGTTCATTGTGTGAAAATTCATCATGCTGTACAATTATGATTTGTACACTTTTCTGTATGTTATACCTCAAATAAAGATTATTTTTACAACATGTGGAGAGAAAAAGATGAAGCCTCAGCCGGAAAAGACGACAACTAATGGGGATTTATGAGCTCAAAATATATAAAACCATGAAAGTTTGGTATTTCTGGCCATATATTATACCAGTAGGGAAATAAAATAATAAAAAGAAAGACAAACAATGAGAGAAAATAAGAAGGCAATACAAATCAATGTACTCTGCAGGGGGAAAACTGTATTTGGGAAGGCTGGGATCAATTTGGCCAGTTATTTCTAAATTAAAAGTCAACACTGGATTATTTACCAATGACTTAGTGAACTTTCCATAAGATATATTTTGGCTTACTATATCTTAGAAGGGAAAGTTTGAATGTTTTTGCAAGTGGCCCATACCAAAGCAATTCAAATACAGGGACTATTTATCATCTTAAGATGTGGTGAAACTTCATGTCCATTCAGTCCCTTGCTCACTAACCACACTGTTTCTTCTCTTCACTTTCAACTACCCACCTTCTCAAATCTATAGCCAATGGTGCACATGTGCATCAGGCTCTTGCACAAGGTTTCCTCTTTACTTGTTTAAATTGTATGTTTTCATTTAAGTTTTTGCCTGTGTATATTGCATATTTGTCCATAGTATGCTTGTATTTCAGTGTAAATTTTTATGTCTGTAGGAGAGTCTCTTGGTTTTAATGAGATACATTTTTCATGTTACTATGCAATTGTGCATATGGATGTATCTATATACTTGTATAAATTAGTGGATAAGAGAGACAAGATGCATTAGTAGGGTATCATGTTAGAAATTTATTTAGCCAAGCAGGTTAAATCAAGCAAGAAAACTAAGGAAATTACTCTTATAATTCAAGAAAAAGTCAATTATTCAATGAAAGTAAGAGTTCCCTTGGCATTCTGCAATGGGTTCACTGCATTGTTGACAAAACTTTAAACTATTCAGTTGGGTTAGACATTGGTCATTCCCTTGAAAGCAGCATGGAATTGTGAGAGAAGACAGGCTGTGGGGTCATAACAGAGGTATGACCTTAAGGAAATTCTTTGTTGGGTATCAGTTACTTACTTTAAAATAAAAATGATTAGAAATAATAAGTGTTGGCAAGGATGTAGAGAAAAAGGAATCCTTGCACACTGTTGGTGGGAATATAAATTGGTACCGCCACTATGGGAAACAGTATGGAGGTTCCTCAAAAAGTTAAAAATAGAAATACCATATAATCCAATAATTCCACTATTGGGTATTTACCCAAAGAAAACAAAAACACTAATTTGAAAAGATATATGCACCCCTCTTCCCTATATTCATTACAGCACTGCTTAAGATAGCCAAGATATGAAAGCAATCTAAGTGTCCATCAATAGATGAGGAAATTTGGTGTGCAAACACACACACACACACACACACACACACACACACTGAAATATTACGCAGCCATAAAAAAGGATGAGATCATGCCATTTGAGACAAAATGGATGAATCTAGAGGGTATGATGCTAAGTGAAATAAGATAGACTGAGAAAGACAAATACCATATGCTTCTGCTCATAAGTGGAATCTAAAGAACAAACAAACAAATGAATGAACAAACAAAAAGCTGAATCAGACCTATAAATTCAGAGGACAAACTGATGGTTGCCAGAGGGAAAGAGATGGGAGGCTGGGCAAAATGGGTGAAGGGGAAAGGAATATACAGGCTCCTAGTTATGGAATGAGTAACTCATGGGAATAAAAGGCACAGCATAAGGAATACAGTCAATGATCTTGTAGTAGGGATGTAATGAGACAGATGATAGCTACACTCATGGTGAACATAGATAATGTATAAACTTTTCAAATCACTAAGTTGTACACCTGAAACTAATTTAACAGTGTGTGTCATCTATATGCAAAAAAAGGAAAGAAAAGGAGGGTTTTCCTCTTCTGTGTCCTTACACACTTTTGCTAATGCCACAATGATGGACTGTCATTGTATACGGATGGGCTTTTTGGTGGCAAGGACACAGTCTTATTGCTTATTCTATCCCAATCATTTTGCATATTCCATGGCATATATCATATGCTCTGTAAAAGTTTCCTGGGTGGGTGAGTGAATAAATGAATGAACTTGCATATAATGAGCCTATTATTGAACTTAGAATGCTACAGGCCCCAAGTGAACTTACCTCCTTTCTTCTCCTCCTTTGTTTATTTATCCAGAACGAATCAAATAAACCCTCAGTTTATTTCTATATTATCAGGGGGCCAGGACTAACAAAGGTAGCAAGGAAATTTTGTTGAATTTCTCTTAAAATTTCAAGGAACACAAAGGATACAGCTTAGATATATGTTCTCAGAGGAGCCAATTTTGTACAACTATGAAGAAGAAAAAATATTTCTTAATGGAACGGAACAAGATTACAAAATAGTATGAAGGGAGGGCCTTGATGTCTTTAAACAGTGTCTGTTTGCTGCAGTCTTTCCTATTTTTTTTTTGAACAATTAATGAATGAAGAATAATCCATGATGCTATTTGTACTGGCCAAAATCTTTCAATTGCTAATAAAAGAATGAGAGTAGATTTTTACAGGCAAGAGAATTCCTGATTGGAGAAGCAATAAGAATGTATCCATGGCAGGGTGAAGGTCAGATGTTTATTTTTAAGCTTTATGAATAATTCTCTACTTGTCTGAAGCAAATCGGAAAGAGAAAGTCATTTATGGCAGTATGAAGAAAGTTCTGGACTTCTCATGGGAAAGTAGCTGACGTCAGTGTTTGATAAGCTTCCTGTGGCCACAAACATATGAGACATTGACTCCTGAGAAAAATGTAAATCTTTCTCTTTACTGAATCATGGTGTGCCTGCAGCTGGAATTTGGTAGAACTATCATACATTAAGAGAGACCTGATGCAGATATTAAAAATTCCAAAGACTGTGGAGAGATAGTGGCTGGCAGGAGTGTTTCTGTTGTCGCCATCACTATCAGCATCACCAACACCATCATCACTATTATCATTATCATTATCAACAAGCACTGATGTGTATTGTATTTGCAATGCACTATGTTAAATGTTTGGGCTCCAGCGAATGATAAGAAACAGTGCACCTAACTTTTATGGATATTTAATTTTCCAACAAAGGCAGCCTTCCTGGCCCTATTCTGTCCATGTGTCCATGTATGGCTCCTTTGCTTTTTAAATTGAGAATCTATTATTTATCAAGTATCATTTTATTTTACTTTAAAAATAGTAATGTTTTTAAGGTAGAGTATGCATACTGTACAATTCGCCCATTTCGAGTGTACAATTTGTTTTTAGTGTATTCAGAGTTGAGCAACCAACACCAAAATCAATATAGAACATTTTCATCACCCAAAAAGAAACCCTATACCCTGTAGCCATCACCCTCCTCTCAGTCTCCCCTATCTCCCCAGGCCTAAGCACCTACTAGTCTATACTCTGTCTCTAATAGAGCTCTCCATTCTGAACATTTCATATGAATGGAATCATATAATATGTGGTCTTTAGTGACTAAATTCTTTTACTTAGCACAATGTTTTCAAAGTTCATCCATATGGTGGCAGGTATTAGTACTTCATTAACTTTATGACCAAATAATATTCCACGGTATGGATATATCACATTTTGCTTATCAGTTCATCCCTTGATGGACATTTGGGTTGTTTCCATCTTTTGGCTTTTATGAATAATGCTGCTATTAACATTTGTGTACAAGTTTTTGTGTGGACATATTTTTTCATCTCTCTTGGATATATATACCTAGGAATGGCATTGCAGGGTCATATGGTAATTCTATTGTGTGAGGGACTGGAGGACATTTTTTCAAAGTAGCTGCACCATTTTTATCTTTTCACCAGCAGTGTATGAGGGCTCTGATTTTTCTACACCCTTGCCAGCAAGATGGACAGGCTGCGGAGAGCTGCTGTACGGCACAGTGCCTACAGTTAACAATACAGCATTGTGCATCTAAAAATGTGCTAAAGGGTACATCTCATGTTAAATGTTCTCACCACATTCACACATACACAAAAGGAAACTGTCTAGCTTCTTAAAAGAGAACTCACACATAAAGAGAAACAACTACAAAGATTAGAATGCTCATGAATGAATCCCTTAATTCCAGTAGACTCTCAAGTTATTGACGGTCTCATCCATGAAGTTGGTCCTCAGCAATTATGGATATTCACAAAGAAGCAGTACCCTAATTCAGTACTTTCTGATTGAGACCACAGGCATTCCAAGTGATTGGATTATTCATTCAGTTCAGTCAACCCATTATACTTTATTGATTCAGTGAATTGAGTTTTGTGTTCCTATTGTAATCATATGTACTTGTTTAAAGTATTCTTAAAACTTTTTCTAGTGTTCATTTGATTGCTGCTTGAAATTTAAGTACCTAAGGACAGGGCTACATACTATATATCTGTTTTGGCCAGTTGCTTACAATGAGCAAAAACAAAGCAAAATAACACCCAAAGTGGAATGATCCTGTTCCTCTTCTGCACTTTTAACCAGTCAGCACTGCCTATCACTCTCCTCCACCCCAGAGGTATGCGCTGAGACCTAATCCAGAGCCTTGAGCTCAGTCAATGTGAAGCACAAAACACTGACATAAGGAATCTGTGCAGCAGTAGGGCTCAGGCCTTATGCCGGAACCTAGAATCATCCAACTCATGTAACAAAAGGCGAAACCATCAGTGTGCGTGGCTCTGAAAAAAACCACTGGTTGGGGCACCTGGGTGTCTCAGTTAAGCGTACGACTCTTGATTTCAGCTCAGGTCATGATCTCAGGTTCCTGGGGTTGAGCCTCCCCTCTGACACTGTGCTGATAGCAAGGAGCCTGCTTGGGAGTCTCTCTCTCTGCCCCTCCCTGACTCTTCCACACATGCGCGTGGGCCCTTTCTCCTTCTCTCTCTCAAAATAAATAAATAAACTTTAAAAAAATCATTGGTTGGTGTCATTCCTCAGCATTTAAGGAAATTCAGCCTCTGCATTACCCATCTGCACATCCAGCTGAAAGAGTAGCCCGTGGAGGCTGCAATCCAGTGGACAAGATGCCAAGCCCTTTGCACTAGAAAACTGGTATAACATCGCACTTACTGTTTATCATCACCCAGTTATCAGTCTGTTTTTGTCTTGGAAACTGTAGACATCGGCAAACGCAGCAAAAAAACAGTGCATGGGGGACCATTTTGTGCACAGGGCCCTGGGAAGGGGCAGTGGAATTCCTCTGATCAGTCTCCTTTTGACTTTTTCCCATAGACCTTGTTCCTGCACTGAAATGTCTGGAATGCTTGGTAGGGACGAAGTGGGTTGATCATAGGGCAATTACGCTTCTATCATCACTGAGATCAGCTGTCTGTGGACTAATTTCCAAGCAACTAGTGACATCACAAATGGGTTAAGAATACACATACACAGCATTTTTATAGTAAACAGAGCTTTCATATCACTTTTCTCAATGATTTTCATGGCAACTCCAGAGGTCAGTAAGACAAGTGCCATTTGCAACACTTTAAAAATGGGACTTAGGCCTAGAGAGTGTAAAAGGTTTACTTTACCTAAACCCTTTTAGACAGCGGTGGGTAGATCAAGATCCTCTAATCTGTTCTTTTTGCAAAACTCCATTCTTCTTCTATTTGGCCACTAACAACAAAGTTCATTTTGCAGGAACTGGCTATATTTCATTTTAGGACAAATCAATCATTACATTTGTTTTTAGAGATCAGATCAACCCACTGTTTAATTCCCAACCAGTACCATGGGCTAAAATTTTTAAAATAACAATCTCAGGAATTCTCTGAGGGCCTTTCAATTTGACCTGACTTGGCAGTAATCACCTAGTGGGGAGAATGTAAAAAGTGACAAACCCTACAAGCAACTGTCCTTACCTCAGATTAATAGAACGTTGAAACAAGTCTATCCAGGCACGGTGGTACACCGCAGCAGATTTCCATACGGAGTCTCAATCACAGCACGACTACTGGTGACATGTGTCACCAGAAATTTGAGTTTTCACATGATTTACCTTTTAAAACATTAGGAAGTACTCAAGGTTATCCCTATAAACTTGACTTCTCACTCCCACTTGAGTGGAAAAAAAAGGCTCACCTATGTGTGTTCCTATGAATCTCACTCCCTTGCATGTCATGTGGAGAAAATAATTTTTGTCATTTGCTCTTCTACTTTTCCCATTTCATGAGACAGTTAAGTCAGACCCAGTTTGGGATTCTCTTTCCAGTTACTAAATGGATGAAGAGAGACAGGATCTCTGTCCTCACAGAGCTAACTCTTTAGTGGGTTAGTATTAACCCACTAATAAAACCCATAAATAAGTATTAAAGCATTTACATCTTATTCATTTCTTCCTTTGGACTGAGTTCTTTTTTAAAAAAAATATTATTGTGGGGCACCTGGGTGGCTCAGTCGGTTAAGCTTCCAGCTTTGGCTCAGGTCATGATCTTGTGGTTTGTGAGTTTGAGCCCCACATCAGGCTCTATGCTGACAACTCAGAGCCTGGAGCCTATTTCAGATTCTGTGTCTCCCTCTCTCTGCACCTTCCCTGCTCGTGCTCTTTCTCTCTCTCTCAAAAATAAATGAACATTAAAAAAAATTTTTTTAAGTATTATTGTGGTAAGAACACTAAACATGAAATCTACCCTCCTCACGTCTCACTTTTGTATCCCTAGTGCTTAGCATAGTTTTGAGCACATATTAATTTCTCTATAAATATAAGTGAATAAATGAATGAGGTTCCCAGATGTTCAAACCTTTTCATTTCTAAATCTTGATTCATTATTCAGTGTCCTTCTTCCCAGGACGAGACTGAAAGCCAATGCAAGGAGGATAATCTGAATGACACTAGTCTGATACTGACATTTTTAATGGCAATTAGATTAGCTGGTTGATGGGACAATATCCCAGCTTCAATTTGGTATAACCACAAACTTAAACCCGAGCTTTTAAAAAAGATGTGTGTTATTAACCAAATGGAGAATAAAGATATAGATAGGTCAAATGAAACCCATTTCTACATTAATACAATATTTCAAATTAAATAGCCCATAATAAATTTATCTCCAAAGGATAGCACTGTTTAAATACAGTGATGGCTCTATTTATAAGCCAACAAAAATACCAACAGAAACCTCCCCAGTTTTAACAATAATGGGGTTGATTGAATTAAATGAAAAAGATAAATTTTCAATAAAACCTTTTGGGTAATTGCCAGCAGATAACTATTGGGCAGCTGTGTCTCCTTTGAAATGGCAATCCTGTCAATATCTGGACACAAGCATAGCATGAATAGAGCTAAAATATGTAACTGTAAAACATGTCTTGCAGCCTCAAAAGGAAAAGTTCTAAAATATGCTTTCCAGAGACAACAAATCTTACAAGTTTGGAACACAAAAATGTGATTGTGACAAGTTATTGTGCCAGAATGAAAAACCAATGACTGCGAATAACAGAATGAAGCCTACGGACAAATGCCATCCCATAACCTTGAACAGAACTACAAATACATTATATGGAATATACTAGAAGACTGAAAGAGGAAAATTTAGCCAGAATTTAAATGCTCTCGAGACTGCAGAGATTGACTGTTTAGGGAGTGTTTTTTTTTTCTTTTCTCTGTGTTCTTTCATTTCCTGATTTGGCTCAAAAGGAACAACTCAGAAATGAAAACCAAAACTGTCATCATATTTTTAGGATGCTTGAATCCAAAGGAGGGAAATCCAGAAGTGCTGGCACTTGATCGTAAGCTCCCTGAGCGAGCAGGGATCTTGCATCTTTATACTGCTCTGTGCCCTCAGAGTAACTCACACAGTCCTCGACAATTACTTATTGACAGAATGAAATACTGATTGTTTTCAAGACTACTTTTGTTTCTATTTTGCTCTGTTGTAAAATGTCCCAAATCATCAAATCTGTAAAATCAGACCCATCTCCAAATGCTTTCTAGATATACATCTTATTATGGAAAATATACAAGTGTACATTTCATCACAGAAAATTTATAAACCACAGAGATATATGTAGAAAAACAATCATAAAGTCTCTTTCAATCGCTCCCACCTTGAAATTACTTTAAAGTTTCAATATATTTCCTTCTAGTTGTTTTTTAGCAACACAAGTGATTCTCTTTTAAAAGCAAATTTAATGTCATGGATTTAATTTTTTCACTTACACATGTTTTCCCACATCATTCCTATAACATGATTAATAACATCATAGTTTATACAAACATTCCCCTATCACTGGGCATGTAAAGTATTTCAAGTTTCAAATAATGCTGTGATGGACATTCTTGTACATAAATCTTTATCCCATGATACTGATTGCTATGTTGCAAATTGCTAAGTAATATAGAGGGCTTAGTGACTCTTGGGGGATGGGACTGATCATATTTTCTTTCTGGGAATTGTTGTTTCCAAATAACCAAATGGAAAAGTTGGAACAGTATTCACAATGCCACAAAAATATGTGGAGTTGAGAGACAGCAAATAACAACCAGAGAGTATCATCCATTCACTGTCAAGATTATAGAAGGATCCCCCCCAAAAAGTTGTATTTAAAAACCTGATTTAAAAAAAAAAATTTTTTTTTCAATGTTTATTTATTTTTGGGACAGAGAGAGACAGAGCATGAACGGGGGAGGGGCAGAGAGAGAGGGAGACACAGAATCGGAAACAGGCTCCAGGCTCTGAGACATCAGCCCAGAGCCTGACGCAGGGCTTGAACTCACGGACCGCGAGATCGTGACCTGGCTGAAGTCGGACGCTTAACCGACTGCGCCACCCAGGCGCCCCTAAAAACCTGATTTTTAAGATTGACCAAAGTGAGTCTTCAGAAATGAGGTACTTCAAAGGTGTAGCAAACTAAAACATTAAAATCAAGCACATTGTATGTAGACACACACAGTAGAAGGCAGTAGAGAAAAAAAAGTCCTAGTAGTGGTAATCCATAGCATCACAGGACAGTCTCTGATGGATTGAAAAGGTCTGTTAAGGAAGTGCCAACAGTGGGTTTAACGGTTGGGGCACAAACACTCTAAAGATGGGGATTATATATCATACTTTTGTTTCCTCTCCACAACTTACAGAACATTCAAGCACTGCTACTTTTTCTTTCAGCAAAAAGAACATAATTGAACATAATCCATCTTCCCTGAGCTTTTCCCATCTTAGTAAATGGCACCAGCCTTCACCTAGTTGCTTGAGCCCTGGCCCTGGGGGTCATTCCAGACACTTCTTCTTTACCATCCATCCACATGACTCCCTGTGCCATAAATTACTAAATCCAGGTGATTCTCCCTTCAGAATATTTTCTTGAAATGGTCCATTTATCTTCATCATTGTTGCTACCACCTGAATCCAAGCCACCATATCTCATCTGGATCATTCCAGGAACCTCCTTACTCATTTCTCTGTTCAAATCTTCTGGCCTTCCGCAAATGAAGACATTTCAGAAAATACTGATCTGATCATGCCACTGCCCTGCTTAAAACACTTCTATAGCTTGGGTCACCTGGGTGGCTCATTCAGGTAAGCGTCTTACTTTGAATTTCAGCTCAGGTCATGATCTCATGGTTCATGAGATTGAGCCCCACAGCAGGCTCTGTGCTGACAGTATGGACCCTGCTTGGGATGCTCTTTCTCTTCTCTCTCTGCTCCTCCCCTGCTTGTATGCATGTGCTCTCTCCCTCTCAAAATAAATAAATAAACTTAAAAAAAAAACCCACTTCTATAGCTTGATAGCACATTTAGAACATAGGTTCAATTCTTTACCATGACATAGAAATGCCATCCCCTATTGAACAGAACTATAAATACATTACATGGAATATACTAGACGATTGAAGAAAATTTAGCCAGAGTTTAAGTGCTATCAAGACTGTAGAGAGAGACTGTTTACACATCACACTGTATGTGATTTGGCCCTGCCTGCCTCCCCAGCTTCTTCTTGAGCCACTATCTGTTGTGATCTGCTTACACTAACTTTTTAAAAGTTTCTTGTGTGGCTCCAACTCTTGAAGGCCACCGAGTCTTGGGACATGCTGTTCTCTAACACTAAAATGATTTCCCCACCCCTAGCTCCCACACTAGCACATTTCTCATTTGGCCATTCTTAGTTTTCCCTAAACAGATAAACTCAAAGCTGGAAAAGTATTTGTAATACTCACGAAACACTGATTTTTGTGTTCTAGCTCAAGCATAGGATGAATGTTGAAGGCTTCAAGTATCCTAAAGTATCATTTTTTGTCAAGGTATGCTAAATTAAAAATTGTTGTGTTGGATATACAGATTTTTAAGATTTTTACTTTCATGTCACTTTTCTTAACAGCTCTCTGTAAAAAGAGCTCCATGAGGGTGCATCTGGCTGTTGAGCTCCATTGAGAGCTCCATGAGGGTGTGTCTGGCTGTTGTTGTTGTGGTTGTGGTTGTTGTTGTGGTTGTTATTGAATCACTGGTTCCTTAGCACTCTACAGTCACCTGTAATATATTAGTCACTCAACAAATATGAGTGGAGTGAGTGGCCAGCAGTCAAAATATTTGAAAAGAGTGTCTAATGATAAGACAGGGAAGTGTTACAGGTTTATCATCTATTTGCTGGGAGGATATTCATTAACAGCTTGGCACTTAGTAAGTATTCAACATACTGAACAAATCAGTGAATACACGGATGAATATTTATGAGCTGCTGTGACAGAATATGGTTAGTTCTGAATGAAAAGCAAACAACTCTACCAAAGCAGCCATCTAAATAACCCAAAAGTTCTTTCCTCTGCTGCTACAACAGTTGACCAAACGTTGTAGTTTAAAAGAGAAAGTATAGAAAGCGCATAAATATGCTTTCCATTCTAATAGTTGGATCATGCATTATCTCATTTGATTCTTATAGGAACCCTGTGAGATAGACAGTATATCATCTCCACTTGACAAATAATGAAATTAAGCCAGTGTCCATGATTACTTCAGAATGTAATGGATCCAGAACTCAGATGCTAGCTTTCTAACCCAAGAGACTAAGTAATAAGAGCAAGAGGAGAAAATCATGGGATAGCTGATGTGACTTTGTTCTGATTTCTTCCCCTGCATCTGTGATAAGGTTGGTTGGGCTTTTAATAAATTGATTCAGCCTTTCAATAAGAAACAAACAAATACCCAAATCCTTCCAAGTTTTCCAGCTTCAAAAACTGACTTTGGTCTCAATTGCTATTACTAATACTTTTGGGATTGGTAAGATTTTATTCTTCTTTCCGGCCATATTTCAAAATATATTCTGAGCCACATTTGTCTCTATTCCTTTTAAACCAGTGAGAAAACGCTCTCAAGAAATTGCATCAGTGCCGAGGACCTACTCATACACCAGCTGTGATTTGGCTTATTGCCATATAACCTAATATGGCCAAGAAAATGTTTGACTGGAACAGAGTGAGGATTGCCAAACTTGACTTTTAGTAAGAAAAGTGCCACAGAGTCCTCTGTTTAGATACAGTGTAATTTCAGTTCAGATGCAGTGCTTATACGTTCACATCAACGACACCATAATTATACTTCTATGCAGTAACGAAAACCAGATACCTGCCCCCTTTGCCCACTCACAGGCGAGGTGAATAAATAAAAGCTGCCCAAAAAGGCTCTTGGTGGCAGTCTATTGAACATGTTGCCCTTCTTGGGTCATAAAAGCTGAGTGGGGAGACCCAATTCAGATTCTGCAGGAGGTCCTTTGAGTTTGTGGAAAATCAAATACCTTTCAACAGAAGAAACGTTGGAAGGAAATTCACCTCCTCCGTCTCCCATCTCAACCCATCATGGATTTACCATCGCCTTCCTCAAATAGCATCTCTAACATTCTTATTTCTTCTTACTCCCAGTATGCTGATAGATTGGAAATATCAGTGTCATCTTAAATGTCGCTCTTTCTCCTACCAGAAATACAATTAATGGGCATTGAATCCAGAATTCTATTTGGGCTGTTCTGGTCACGAGGGCTTTCTTGCTTCCTCTCGCCGCCCCTGTTCCCATCACTCACACACTCTTGTGCTCAGACCATATGACTGTCCTCTGGCCAGACACTGCAGTTTCTTTAGTTGTTCTGAGGCATGAATAAATGCTTTCAAGTCAGACAAATCTGGGTTTGAAGTCCAGATATGCCACTTATGTGCTGGGTGACTTTTGCCAAGTGTTAACTTTCTCTATGAAAGTGGAAATGACCTACCTTGCACTGAGGTGGGCACCAAGGGAGGTGCCGTGCAGTAGGTACGGTACCAGACATGAAGGAAAAGTGCTGGGTAAGTGTCAGCAAGCTCCCATGTTCTGCTTCTGTCCTCAGTAATCTCAATACATTCTGCACAATACTGCTAGAGTCTTTTCCCCAACCAAGTATGTAGAAATGGAAAGGGAAAAATGTACCCATCGACCCCTGAAATTTGCCCTTTCAGTGAATAAGGGAGCGCTACCTAAATATTCAGTCTGGCCCAAGTTAAAGAAAAACTAATGTCAAAAAGTTTCCTAGAGTTACCAAGGGCATAAGCTCAGGGTAGATGACTATTATGTTTATGTAAACATCTTGACCTTCCTGTGTGTTCAAAAAAGGTGAAGACTCCCCGGGCCCCAGCAATCACTTGGGAGAGAATTAAGGCAAAGAGCTAAAAAACTGACTTTCTCCTCAGCAGTACCAGTCTCAGGTAACTTACTAGCCCTCTTTCTCCATAAGACCCACTGATCACCACGTCTAATACTAATTTTAAACTGTGATCTGGTCTCAGCTGTACCGTAATGCCTCTCTATCACTTCAAACCATTCATCAAAGTCTGTTAAACACAGCAGCTTTGTGGGAATGAGGGGGTGAAAAAGGAACTTTGCTGTGCTCAGGGTCAATCTGAGAGAGACTGGAAGGGATCTGGAACAGGAGGTGACAGTAAAACACAGGCATTCCCACCACTTTGTCTGTTTCTTGGGGATTCCCAGAAATATTGAGATGGAGGCCCCAATAATTTTATTCAGTTATGAAAGCAAAGAGCAGCCCAGGAAGAACTCGGTCATTCCGGGTTACATACTTAGGAACAATTAACCAACAATACAAAAATAATATTATAAGTAAAATGTTGGTCATCCTGACTGGTGTAAGTAACTCAGACAACGGTTTCTGTGTGGTGAAAAATACTGGCGAGGTGTTAAAAGACCTCGATTTTTAGTTCTGCTGATACTCCTAACTAGCTGTGTGACCTTGGGCAAGTCACAAACTCTGTAGGCCTCAGTCTCTATAAAAGGATGAAGAATGGATTGGAAAAGCTCTGCTACTTGTTGATTAGATGGGCTGAGGTACTCAGGAAAAGCTTCAAAAAGAAGATTGGCTCTTAGAGAAGAATTGAGATTCAAATAAGTAGAAAGAAGAGTGAGGATATCTCACTCATGCTCAGGAAGAGAGCAAAGTCATTTGAGCAGAAACATCCAAGTTGTATTCATGGGTGAACATGTTCAAAAGCCCAGGTGGGAGGGTTTTGGGAAGTGAGTTATATTGATTATGTCCATGGATGTCAATTTTGCACTTTATTGTTTGGAATAGATTGTAAGTACTAGGATTTTTTATGTAAATGGTAGTTGGCAAAGATTAAAAATCAAACTCAAAATACAGAATGAGAAGGACAAAGCTGGAGACTAAACTAAAGAGGAGAGAGGTATGGGGATAAGTTTAGGGCTTCTTGAAACCTGACATAAGATAGTGACAATGAAGCTGTGAAGGAAAAGAAAGTCAGTGAAGGATCTAGAAATGTGCATTTATTTCTCCTCAACATATCCCAGTCTCTTCTGGTTGGTCTGTAGAGGGATCCCTGCCCAGATGCAACACTCAACTCTGACCCTTAGGTCTAAGAACTGTGCTGTTAATGACTAATATATCATTTGGGAGACTAAGCTACAGGAAGAGCCAAGATCATTTTTTGCTGTAAGTATAAAATGACTTTGGGTTATTTTGTGATTAGAGGTCTTTACATTAAGTGCATAATTGAACATAATTTTGTAAATTGTACAAGTCAACAATCAACCACAAATGACTTCATTAAAGCAGAAATCTCCACATTATCCTGAAAGAATACACATATTATAAGACTTCTACAAATCTGACAGACTGTGGAATTATCCTTACACAGAGAGAAAATACACTCATTTCTCTCCTTCTTTATGTTTTATAGCAATTTAAAGACCATGAACTACCATAATTATTCATTAAAATTGATGCTTTGAATAAAGGAAATCCAACGTTAACTTACTAGTAGTGTTAACAAAGTTATTTAGCAAAGCAAATTTGCTTTGACTGGGTGTATAACGCCCTCTCAACAACTTTATGCATTAGAAAGAGACAGAGCTGGAGTCCAAGTCCAAGTCCACGTGAGCTTAAGAGCCCATTTCTTTTCTATTGAACTTCACTGCCATCTTACAAATGTCAGTTGCCTTGTCCCTTCCCCATCCCCTATTCCCTACTATATCTCAATCTTAATGTGTTTAAATGCTAGTTTCAGGCCACATTATAGACCCTCGTCACATTATGGTGTAAGTGCTAGTACCAAGCTAAAAATGCATATTAGTTCAAGAGGAGTTGAGAGACATTATTGGTTAATAGATTTAAAAGGGTCTCTGAGGGGCGCCTGGGTGGCTCAGCCGGTTGAGCATCCGACTTCGGCTCAGGTCATGATCTCACAGTTCGTGGGTTCAAGCCCCGCATCAGGCTCTGTGCTGACCTCTTGCTCAGAGCCTGGAGGCTGCTTCAGATTCTGTGTCTCCTACTCTCTCTGCCCCTCCCCCGTTCATGCTTTGTCTTACTCTGTTTCTCAAAAATAAATAAATGTAAAAAAAAATTTTTTTTAATAAAAAAATAAATAAAAGGGCCTCTGAAGGGTTACTAGAGGGGAGGTGGTTGGGGGGATGGGTTAAATGGGTGATGGGGATTAAGGAGGGCACTTGTCATGAGCAGTGAGTGTCGTATGTAAGTGATGAATCACTAAATTCTACGCCTGAAACTAATATTAGACTGTATGTTAACTGGAATTTAAATAAAAACTTTAAAAAATAAAAAGTAAATAAAAAACAAAAGGGCCTCTGAAGGAAAGAAAAGGAAGGTTGCAAGATAATATTAAGTTCTGGAAGTTTTAAAAAACACCTGGAATAACGCAGATTCCAACAATGGTCGCTTCTTCCATCATCAGAGACATCAGGTTCTAGAATTTGGATTTGACCAAATGAGATATATTCTAGATTCTAACATTTATAGTAGTCTAATGGAGTGGGTGTCAAATATTCTCTCTCTCTCTCTTTTTGAGATTTTATGGGGGTGGGGGGTGGTGGTGCACCTGGGTGGCTCAGTCGTTTGAGCAACCAATTCTTGATTTTGGCTCAGGTCATGAACCCACCATCATGGGATCAAGTCCCTGCTGGGCTCCATGCTCAGCATGGAGCTGCTTAAGATTTTCTCTCTCTTCCTCTGCCCCTTTCCCCAACTCATGTTCCCTCTCTCTTTCTCAACAAAAACAAAACAAAATGAAAAAAATTTTATTTTTAAGTAATCTCTACACTCAGCATGGGGTTCAAACTCACAACCCTGAGATCAAGAGTCACATGTTCCACCAACTGAGCCAGTCAGGCAGTCCAAATATTCTCTTCTTTTTGTTGAGAAGCTGCCATCACAAGGAAAACAGAAAAAGCAGAAGTCTTCATGTGTACAATTGAGAAGGTACAGGGAAGAAATTTACATTTATTGTACACTAAATGTGTATACAATACATGTATATACAATGCCACACATCTTTTATTTAATGTTCCAAACAAATCCACGAGGTGTTTTTTCTCCATTTATAGATGAGAACATGGAGGCCTGAGAAGTTAAAAAATCGGTCAAGCATTAGATAGAGGTGGGAGAGTTGGTACTACTCTATTCTTAATCTATCCTCTTTCCACTGCTCCAAAGGGACACTCTCAGAAAGAGGGAGAGAGAGAGAGGAAAGAAGGGAGGGAGAGAGAGAGGAAGCGAGGAGGAGGGAGGGAGAGAGAAAGGAAGGAAGGAAGGAAGGAAGGAAGGAAGGAAGGAAGGAAGGAAGGAAGGAAGGAAAGGAAGGGAAGAGAAGGGAGAAAGGGAAGGAAGAGAGAAAAGGTTGTTCAGTTACTCAATTATTTCATTCACTGTTGTTTGAACAGAAACAACTGATACCTTAAATCAATCTGACCAACTGCACAAAAACTGGTTGTTTAGATTTTTAAAAAATTTGATTGGAAACCAGTTGTTTCAGTGGCCATACATAGACCTAGAGTTAAGAAATGACCACCTTTAAGTCCCCCAGCTGGAAGAGTACAAAAGAACCTGGAGGCAAGTCAATGGCAAATTGCCACCCCAAACAAATTGCAGTATGTAAGCTCTAAAAGTTGAATTACCCTTTGAGGATTAAGGTTCAAGACTGTGAAAAATTAAAAATGTTGCCTAGTCTAGGAAATAACCTGTGAATCAAAAATATCATTACTAAGCTTAACTGCACTCCTAATCTTCCACTTGCATGACATCTAAACTGTTTTGTTATTCTTAATGGACCAAATCCCCCTTCTGGTAATGTTCTGGAAATTCTATTTTTGTGGTAATTTAACAAATCATACAGCATGTTCTTTATATTTGGTTTATGTAGGAGTTAAGACCACTTCAAACATACTTTTCTTTCTTAGTCTGATGGCTATTTAATATTGTGTCATTCACTGGTTGAAATAAAAGTAGGTTAATCTGCAAAAATACATGAACACCCAAAAAGGATTGAATTGTATCTTTGAGAAATGATTTTTTTTTCAAAGTCAGACATCAAAGGCTGCATATTGCAGAAAGTTTATTTTGAGAAGCTTCAGTCAAAACAGTTTGGAAACTATGAAATGAGTCATTTTTTTCTTAAAGAAATGTAACTTTGCCTATTCCCACTGCATTTTTGGTTTGGTAGGAGACATCTTTATTCCACGGATTTTAAAAGCATGTTTAAGATTCCATAGGTTTAGTATTACATCACTAATGGTTTCTAATGAGATCCAGGCAAAAGCAAGAAGAGAGGAAAAGATCAGCACAAAAGCTGAATTCTACAACACCAAGTACCATGTAAAATGTGGGAAAGTCTCCATGCTTTATCTATATGGCTGAAGCCATCTGGATAAAAAGGGGTAAATCCACATTCTATCAACCAGATGTGGATGACACGATACTCAGTGTTTGACTATTTGGAATCAGTCATCTAAGGGGCTGAATTTTTTGCTTTTCATGCAGATGTTTGCTGCCCTTTGGTTATTATGGTCAAAAAGAATCAGTGAAACATGCAAATATCTATTGTATTCACTCGACTGAGGGGTTAAGGCCTTAGCTACTTGTTTCGTTTTGTTCTCATAAACAACTTTTCAACAAAAAACTACACAGATTTGACTTCTGAGATGATGTCTATGTATATACAGGAGAGGAATAGTAAAAATAAATATTCCCCAAGGCTTCAGCAACTCTGGAATTTTAAGGAAGGTCAATGAGGGGACAGGTGGGGTAAGCAGGATGACCCACAGTAGAGGTACTATTCCAGGGGAGATCAATTTATTTGGTGAATGATAATGGACAAATAGGATGAATGGAGGCTCTCTAGAATTTTTGCTTAAGGGGGCTCCAAAGTCGGTACCTTTCCAACTTCCAGATGGGTGTGCTAATAACCACTAACAGTGGTTTAGAGTGTGACAGTGTCAAAATTTCTTTCACCTTCATGATCATTTTTGATCCTCACCAAAGGCCTATTAACATACGTAGTTTTTTATAGACCTACCCACCAATTTCACCTCAAGGCCATTCTACAATTATTGAGTTGGGTATAGAGCTATCATGTGTAAAGTACTGTACTAGTTAGTCACTGGTCAGGGAGGAAAACAAAGGTTAATTAAGGCATAGTCTTTGCTTTCAAAAGAACATACAGGTATAGTCAGGGAGACGGACCCAACTAACTATATCACAAAACAGAAAGTTGAGTATAATGCCATACCTATTTCTCTTCAAATGAAGTAGAACGATTTGTTTTAGGATTTGGAGAGGAAGTTTGAAAAGGAGATGGTAAGAGGAGATGTTTTAGAAATTTGAAATACTTTTATATAAGGATGTATCAATGTCAGAAAATATTTATAGTGGGTGTTAGCATTCATTCATATAACAATTACTGAACACGTACAGCATCCCAATACAAATTTAAAAATTTGTAACGTTAAATTTTGTCAAGTTTCTTATGAAAACCATTATATTATGACATTCAACTGAAGAATAAAACCTTGGCCAATCTACTAAATGTCTTCTTATATCATGCTGCGCAGTAAGCTTGACAAGTGAAACTGATCAAATTGATGTCTTGTTCAGACACATGATTCTAGAAATTCTAGAAAGTCTCTCTTCATTTCAATTGCTCATTATTCACCAAATAAATTAATTGTCAGTACAAAGCTAGAAGATATATTACCACATATCTAGAAAACATCACTTTGGGCCCAGACATTGACAAAGTAAAGATAGCTAATGGCACCTCATTAAACAGAAAATTCTAACAATGAACGATTCTGACTTCCCTTCAATACATAATTTCAACAAGCATTTCTGTGCAAAAATAAATGAAAGCTGCCCAAGAACTGGCACCATCTTGAGCAAGAACTTGGTGAAAAGTCACAAAGGTGGCAGTTATTTTGTGACTTTAGTCTCAACAGTTTCAGTAATGGCTTAGAACCTTCCCTATAATATGTGTCTGGTCAATAGGAGAGCTCAGTGTGCCACAGTCTACCTATTTTTTTTTTTTTTAGGAATTAATTGCTAAATCTTTGAAGGAAACATGGAAATGATGGTGGATGGATAGATGGGTGGATGGATGAATAGAAAATCAGACAGGGGTTGAAATTTTTGTTGTTTAAACTACAGATGTCATTGTTAGACATGACCTGACTCTCTACTATTATAAAACACAGGGAAATTTGCACATTTAGATTTTTTTCTTACAGTTCTTCCCTTCTCTATTTTAAAATATCACTATTGTTTTTTCACATTGTTAACGTATACAACATTTACACTTTGTAATCATAATGCTAACAATTGCTTAGCCTTAGTTTTATATTTAAATTGATTAAAGTATAGTCTAAGATTAATAGAAAACAACTACATTCTAGTGACTAAAGGCAAGAAAATAGTTTGCACTGCTTTCCTCTTTCCCTCCCTTCTACTGGTCATTGTGGTTTCATGTCACCATTTAAATTTTCTAAGGAATGTATCCCCTTATTCACATGTTACACTATTAGTCTTTTTTATAGATTTTTAAAATAATAGAAATGCTAATACATATTTTAAATTCAAAACTTTTACAATTCTCCATTAACCCCAGCTTTCTCCTACCCTACCTCCCAGGAAAAAATATTTAGCCGATATTGCAGAATAACATACAGATATATTTTTTTAATTGGGCAACTAAGACATCTAGTGTCTACAGAGAATCTCATTTGAAATTATACTAATTACTAAGGGTTCAAGGTAGACCTGCGAATCATCTAAACCTTTCTAGTGGATAATGTGGTCAAGTGTTCCTGGAGTAGCAGTGATTTTTCTCCCTGCACTACAATCTTTCTTCTAATATTTTTATGTCCTATAATAGTATCTGGGTAAGGTCACCCAACATTTAGATATCTTTCAGCAGTCTTTAAGCCCAGAAGCATTTTTATCTGGAAGATTAAATGTGCCCTACCCAATTCTACCTGTGCCAGATTTCTCCTAGATCTCATTGCTTCCATTTTCAACAACATAGAACCTAATATTTTCCCATAGAAACCAACAGACTTGGGAATAAAATAGCATAAGGGGCAGTTCTATTCATAACTTTCAGGTCATTGTCTATCTACACAGTGTCAAGACCATCAGATGAATTAGTTTAATCTTATTACAGTGTAGACAGACCACCCTCAACAGTAATTACATTTAGAGTATGTCTTAGAAGCCTCTGGTTACCATATGCATATACATGAACTAAAAATTCCCTCTTAGATCCAAATTCTCATGTATATCAAAATGAAGTGAGTGTTGGGGTTGCGGGGAAAGCACATGGACAAAAATTTAAGACCATGTCTGATTTTCATTAGATCCATTATTCAGTTTCTGTTCTCTTTTAGGGTGTGAGTTTACAGGCTAGTGTGTATTTTCATGGCTATCTGAATCCCTCCTTTAAAACCATGTGTTTTATGTGTAGTCATCACAGGGTACTACAGTGGTCTTTACAATGGCTTCTTAGATGTTGACTAAATTTTCCAAAACTTGGTAGAGATTATTTCAATACTACTGGACCTGGTTAAGGTTGTGAAGGGATTTAAACACTTTTATGAAGCAATCTGGAGTATCCCAAACACTAAAGGATATGGATGTCATTTTGGCCTCATGACATCAACTCAACACAACACATTTATGGAAAGTATTTACTATGTGCTAGACATAGTGCTATGCAAAGAGGATAAAATTATAAACATAAGAGACACTGTCCCAGTCCTACTAAGTTTACGGTCTAGTAGAAACATAAAAATTAAATATCACAATGTGGTATGATAACTTTGCTCTAGAGAAAGTATCGGGGATTGTCAGAACATAGAGAAGGGTAATTAGCCCAACTTGAGTCTGTTCAGCTTTCCTGAGGAAGTGATATCTACACTGAGACTTAAGGTGGTTGAGTAGGAGAGGGTGGAATGGAGTGGAGAGTCCTTCTAAATTTCCCAGAGAGAATTGTTCAAGTTTCTTCTTTACTCTAGGCCTTTGGTTCTTTCTCTTGGGCCTCACCTGGGGTTACCACTCCATCTGGTCAGATTCCTTGTCCTCGGTTCCCTCTTGCTCTTGTGCAAAATCAAAAGAGCTCACAGAGGAGAGGAGGAGAATTGGTTTGGTTTGGGATTTTGGATCTGGATTTACTGTCTTTCCTTCTAAGGAAAGACTCTGTAGGGTGGCCAGTTTGGATTTTCCTCAGTAACTGAAGATGATCGAAATCTCTACCACATAACCCTGGCGCCCAATCTCTTGTTTTTTCCTCCTGAAGTTTTCTGTTACAAAAAACAAGTATATTGGCATGTGGACTACTGCCACCAGTTGACTGCTTGGTTTAAATCTTGGAGTCAGTCACAGACATCAACTTCATATTGTGTCCAGTGGCCTCTTGGAGTATGGCTGCCATTTGACCTGTTTCTGTGGTGACCCACAGAGGCTTTGGCACAGTGGTGGGTCATTGAGTTACATTTTCCAGAGTAGGGTGATAATTGTTAAGATTTACTGAGAAGAGAAATATGACCCATTAAATTCAGTCTAAAAATAATTTTTGCTCTTGAAAAAAGAAAATCTAATTACCTTGCTCTTCACTTTGAAAAATTGGGTTCATCTGGGTAAGGAGACATGGAACCTTCCTTTGAAGTAGACTATACATTCCAAAATATCTCTGGCAGAGTCTCAGGTCTGCTTCTGATTAGATAATTGACATGAACCTCCCTCAAATAAACACTGAACCCTTCAAAAACAGGGAAGCATATGAATAAAATGTATCTATGTTTTAAGTAGAAGTCTTCTGCAATAATTAGTTATCAGAAAGAAGTTTACTTTTTCATTTACCAACCAGTATTAAAATCTAAAAAACAAAAAGTATGCTGGATGAAATTCTATTGAAACTTCAAGTCCGTCTTCAGTCTATTCTAGATAGTATCAGTTTTACTAGTGACTTTAGGGGAAAGTATCTCCACATTTATGGTGTTCCATCCTTATCCCTCAAAACTAAATTCATTTCAAATAAAATACAAATCTTGAAAAGTAAAATCATGTGTTCTTCTCAGAATATTTTGGTCTTTATTCTCAGAAGAGTGTAAGTATACTGTGAATAAAAGCAAAACAAAACAGCTTAACTCTGTGATGTTGCCTCCTTCTACAAGGAATGTGACCTATGTATATACAACTCAGAAACAGTTAACCAAGAAACAAGGGTAAACACCTATGGCTTCATTACAGATGAGGTTATAGCTAAATGGGCTGAAGTTTACCATGAGGAAAACTAATGTTTGAAAATTCCAATCTTGTTGCCAACATACCCATGACTTTTCAGGCAATTCCTATATGGGGAAATAAAAGACAATGTCTTCTATCTTGAAAAGCCCCTTACATAATGGAATGAGTAAGAGAATTCCTGTTTCACTTTCTAAATACTTTGTGCCAACTGATTTCTGCCTTCCCATATGGTTTTACCATTCAGCTTTTGTATACCTCATAAAATGAAAACAATAACTTTATTCTGTCCTTAACAGGTAGAGCTTTATGAAGATAATCTCTTAGGAGAAATGTAATTTTTAAAAGGAGGTCAACTCTTTTTTAAGTGAGTTTGCTTTGTAAGTTTGAGTGAATTTAAGTGAGTTTGCCTCTACAAAGTATGAAGACCTCAGTAAATAACAAATAGTTAAGTACTTTTCTGTAAAAGGGACAGGTTCTAGAGGAAGGCTTTGGTTGTTCCGAATTACTTTTTGTCTTAACAAGTCCTTCCTACCTGAATAACTTCTGTGGATTGTACCAATCTCAATTTCTTGGGTTTTGATCCTATACTGTAGTTACATAAGATGTTATCTTGGGGGGAAAGTGGGTGAAGGGCTCTTGGATCTCTCTGTGCTATTTTTACAACTTCCTGCTAATCTATAATTATTTCAAAATAGAAAGTTAAAAAATGAAAAAAAAATAAAGAAATGTCAGTGGTCAAAAAGAGCAAATAAAGAAAAAAGTCCTTTCTAACCAGTTCAAGAAGGTACATGTCTATCTGTAAAGACTATTACCTATTTGTTAAACAGAACCTTTTTTTTCTTTTAATTTGAGAGAAGGAGAGAGAGAGAGTGAATGTGCAAGTTGGGGAGAGGGGCAGAGGGGGAGAGAGAGAGACTCCTAAACAGGCTCCACACTCAGTGCAGAGCCCAACTCAGGGCTTGATCCCATGACCCTGGGATCATGACCTGAGCTGAAATCAGGAGTTGGATGCTCAACCAACTAAGCTACCCAGGCGCCCCTAAACAGAATCTTTTTTGACATAGTCTTCTTTGACATATAAAACCCTACCAGCAAGTTTGTCTACCTTGTACTCCTCCAGAGGCACACTCTTGACAATTTTACCCTACATACGAAGACTAGAGACAAAAATAAGTAAAACTAAAATTTAAGCAATCATAATTTTTTAGCAAATGTAAACAGCACTTTATTACTTGGGTTATAACACTAATATTCTTTACAACAGTTCATCCAATTCAATGAATTCTGTCTTTACCTCTCTAACATGGTCTTACAAAACAAAAGGTAAATGACTATAAGGCGAGGAAGAAAACAGATACCACCAGAGACACTCAAAAAAAGTTAAGTTCGTTGTTCTACCTTCTGACTCAGTGACCTCACGTACTGAACCCATGGGATTGTCAATGAAATGTAACTAGCTTTGGAACCACTGGTATTGTCTTCGTTAGTACTTGGTTGAAGACATTGATCATAAGGCTGTACAGTTCACTTCAAAATGCCCTTACTCTCTACATTTTACCCATTCATCTAGAGACCAAGAATCCTCTAGCCAGTTAAGTCAAAGCAGAAACATGAACACAAATCTTCCAAACTAATTGATACTACATATACCAAACAGCCAACTGCTCACTTAAATTGGCTGAACGGAAAGAGGCTGTTCAGGAATGGTTTTGGCTTTAAGAATGTACACATGATCTAAGAATGACATCATAAGCTCTTTCAAATATTTTGGAGTAGGTTTTAAATTGCAAACTAAATATAGTTAGTCAAGCTCCACCTTCTCCAACATGTGAAAGTTAATAAGTAGAAAATGTAAAACTCCAATAATTTCCATCAATAAATGGTTGTTAACTGATAAACTGTGAGATTCTTGGGCTGAAGGTCATGGCAGGCTGCTGCATTCTTCAACCTTACTTAGTACAGTGCTAAGAATATATCTGCTGGTTCGAAATATTACACATATGGCCAGACAGAGACAAACTCCAATTTAATGTGAAATTTAGTTTTATTTTAAAACTGTATAGTCCATATTTATGCATATAAACTCTTGCACTTTTCCAAAAAAAAAAAAAATCTAGTATTAGGGCTGAAGGATGACTGCCCCTGGAAAAAAATGATCTAACTGGATTAAATTAGCAAAACCCTTAGCTAGGCTGAGAAGAAATAGCAGCACTGAGAAAAACTAATCTTCTAGATCTAGTCAAGAAGAGAACAGATGAATGACCCTGGTTAACACAATTGCCAATTAAAAGTAAGATTCTTAAGAAACCGATATTTCGCAAAAGGAATATATGCCAAATAGAGGATATATTTTTAAAATATTATTGGGAGGAAAGATTTTCTTCGGAGAATATTATATATTTATAAGTTGTGGGAAGTATTCTGTCTCTAATTCTTTCTAAGCATTTGTTTCAAACACCAGATCTCTCAGTTCAACCAGTTCACTAGATTTGCTCAATTTAGTCAAAACTCTAGACCCTCCGAGCTTCTAGAAGCTGAAGTACAACCCTGGACTAGGGTCACATAGGCTTAAACATTCCCTCATTCTTACAAACCATAAGAAATGGTAAGAGACACCCTTCTAAAACAATTAAAAGAATACTGATGATTCAGCAGGAGCTGATGAAATACAACAGCTTATTTGAGCAACCATGCTGCTGATCATGGACCTAAGATAATGGCAAATGCCCCACAGAGAGATCTCAGGTAGGTAAGTAATGTTACGGTACATTAGATCTATATACCTCTAACAATGTGTTTAGTAAATTTTATTCACAAAGCAAGAGTGATGTGTACCAAAATCCGAAACAGCGTTTTTCTTGTTTTCTTAAAAACAGTCTTAGAAACAATGATGGAGACACTCCCTTGGAGGCCCCACTAGCACTGGGAGAAAAGAGGCAGCAGCTCTGTACTGTGAGGATGACTAACGATAGAGATAAATATATTTCCACAGTAGATGTTCCTTTCCCACTCCTTCTCATTCTCTCTCACACAGAAACAAATTAATAGTTTTCAGATAACACGTACAGCTGAAATCCAACCGTTTCTGTGTATATCCCACTTAACTCACAGAGGCCAGCAAGCATGGAAACCAAGAGGGTCCAGAATTCATGGTATCACTTATCTAGACATGATGTTGACACAGTCACCTACTGGACAGCAACTTGATCAAAAGTACTACAGCTGGTACATGCTCCTGACACTTGTCTTGACCCATTCCTACCAGTGGGAGAAGAAATGAAAAGCCAGACCAAGGCAAAACTGAGAATGAAAGCCAGGGTCTGGGCACCAAGTGTCCCAAAATCCCAAAAATGAGCACACACAGTTACAGACACCTTAATTTAAGGCTTGAAGGGAACCTAGATGTTATATGATCAGCTCCCTATTTTATACATGGAGAAATCCAAATTCAAATTGGGTAAGGCCACACAGTTAGCAGTGCAGGCAAGACCACTACTCAGGTTTTTAGATTCTTTGGCTAGTGTTTCTTCCAGGAGCCAACAGTGCAACAGTTGGACTGAAACAAAAGTCACAGAGACACTGTAAAAAATCCCAAGATCCCAGATCTGCTCACTTGTTCCAAAGGGGTATGATTTTGCACTGTCCTCCGACCTTCTTCTGAGTACAGCAAACATTTATGAACTAGTCACACTCTCTCATCCCCTTGTCTGAATATCTGGATAAGAGATTCTGCTTGATTCATATCACCTTCAAGTCAAGGGTCTTTCAACTTAAGGTACAATATAAAGACAGGGATGGTTTTTGTAAGATGCAAAGATTTCAATGAGTGCAGGGACAAGAACTGAGAAAATCAGGAACTGAGGCTACTCTGTCCTCCCAGGCCACATATTGCCTGTCATCGGTGAGTCTTTTTTTCCCCTCATGCTCAAGCTTTGGCTTATGCATCTTACATATGTCCTTGTATTGTTGTTTATCTCAACTCTACTTCACAACCTCCCAGCTCCAGTGCCCACCACTGACTACCAACTATTGCTCTCAGTTCAAAGTCTCAAGATACAGAATCTGGTAGGCTCAACTTATCCATGTTTTGGTAGAGAGCTCTTCACACAAGCCATGTCCGTTGGCCTAATGAGTTGGTTGACTTTGGGCTAAGCATCCACCCCTAGCTCCATTGACTTTGGCCAAAGGATTGAGGTTGTATGATCCACTCCTCCCTTAGAGGCTGGGAGGAATCAGGCAATGAGAGATTAAATACATGGCTTGAACTGACTCTCATGACATTTAACCTCTTGCCTATCTGACTTCTGGCATACACTCTAGTCCAACTGCTTGGTGCCTCTTGATGAGGGGTTAGGGCCATGAACCAGGTCAGGATGTGGTCATCTCAGGATGGCTGATAAATGACTGTCATTTATCCAGTCGAGGGCCAGAGTATTAACTTCAACTAATAGCTAATCCTGGAAAAAGAGCTTTCTTTGTGGAGGTGGAGGAGTTGTCTTCCTCTTTGCCATTTTTCCTTCCTCTTTGCCATTCCTTCCTCTTTGCCATTTTTCATCCCTCATTTCTCTCTAAAAATATCATCCTCTACCCCTCCTTACTGCAGTCACTTACTGATCTCTGCATTACTCCCCTTCATTTCTAGAAGGTTTTAGCTCCTGGTTGTAACTCTTTTCAATACAATGTCTGCCTTAATTCTCAGTAATTTCAAATATTCATGTATGTGATCCTTCTAATACCCTGGCCTCTTAGTTCCTTACACTCCTCTCCTGATCTTGTCATCCAACATACCTCAGCCACCCACCTCCTTTCCCAGATGACATCCCATGATTCATCACTCTTAACAGCACTTTCCATGTACAGGCAGGCAGCTGAACCCAGCTGGAGGAAAACTCACAGCTAAGCTGACTGGTTTTACTTAAAATTCATTATCACTAATGTCAAGTGGATCCTTAGTGCTACCTGGTAATTCTGTTTCCCAAGTTCAAACATCCTCTCTTCTCTTAAAACCTCCCAATCCTCCTCTTTCCCTCTTAAGCTCAGCTGATAAACTTGCTTCCTACTTCACTGAGAAAATGAAGGCAATTAGATGAAAATTTCACAGACTCCCATCACCATATTTTCCAATCTACCTACAGCTGACTCCAGATAACCTTTCTTCATGCAACGATGCCTTATTTGTCCATGCTCCTACCTAAAGTCAACATTTCCAGTTATGCTTTGGGTTCCATCTTCTCTCAACCACCCAAGGGCATTGTTCTAGCAATTGTCACTTCTCTTCGGCATCATCAATTTATCTGTCTGCATTGGATTATTCCCCTCATACACAAGTGTGCCTAAATATACCTCATCTTAAGAAAAAGGAACCTTCACTCACATCCATCCACAGGCCTCTCCAGCAACTATTTCAATCCTCTGCTTCTCTTTCAACAACATTCTGAAAAGAGTTGTCTCTACTTACTGTTCCTTTTTCCCTCCCATCGTTTCCTTGAATGCATGCCAATCAGGCTGTTTCTCCACCATCCTCTTGACTCTTTTCAAGATCATCAATAGTTCTACATGGCCAAATCCAATGACCAATTCTCAGTTACTGTCTTATTTAACCTATTAGCATTTGACAGAGTTGATCACTGTCTCCTTTTAGAAGTCCTTTCTTTACTTGGCTTCTAGCCCATCACACCCTCCTGGTTCTCTTCCTACTCCCATTGGCCATTGTTCTTGGTCTCCTCTGCTGGTTGTTGATCTTCACTCTGATTTTTAAATGTTGGAGGCCCCACATAATGTCCTGGGACTGTGTTCCTCCCTCGAACTCACTGCCTTGATCTCATCTTGCCTCTTGGCACTATCATGCAAATACTGATGACTCTCAAATATTTATTTTCACCCATGACCTCTTCCCTGAACCTGAGACTGTATATCTAATTGCCCACTTAACACTTCCAATCAGGTACAAAATGTTCATGCCAAATTTAAAATGTTCAAAACCAAACTACTGACTTCCTCTCTACAACTCCTCTTTCTACATTTTTCCTGGTAATGGAAACTCCATTCTTCTAGTTTCTTAGACAAAAAATCTTGAGCTCATTTTTTACTCCTCTTTCCAGTGGTGTGCTGATAAATGTGTAACAGCAGGTTCTCAGCTCTGAAGGGTAGGCGGTAGGGGAAGGCCTAACTTTTCTGTGTAAATACTATCATCATCATCCATTTGTAACTACGAACGTCACAGCATTAGACACTGAGTTGGGAAGAGATGTACAGTGGCACGCCATTACATAGCAGTTCCACCATACAGATACAAAAGATACAAATAAGTTAAAGAGCATGAATAATCATAAAAAATGCAGCAAAATAATTAGTAAGTGATACATTTTTAGTACTTATTTGTTTTTGTTATTTCATTTGTTTTGTTTTGTTTTTAGATTCCACACACAAGTGAAATCATATGGTATTTGTCTTTCTCTATCTGACTTATTTCATTTAGTGTAATACCCTTAGGTCCATCTGTGTTGTTGAAAATGGCAAGATCTCATTCTTTTTTAATGCTGAGTGATATTCCAAGAAATATCTATCTATCTATCTATCTATCTATCTATCTATCTATCATTCATTCATCTATCGATGGGATGCTTCCATATCTTGGTTACTATAAATAATACATAAGGGTGCATGTGTATCTTTGAATTAGTGTTTTCATTTTCTTTGGATAGACATCCAGTAGTGGAATTAGTATATCATATGGTATGTCTAGTTTCAATTTTTAGATGAACCTCCATACTGTTTTTCCTCAGTGATTACACTGAGTTACATTCCTACAGTGTACCAGGGTTCATTTTTCTCCATATATTTTTCACCAACACTTGTTATTTCTTGTCTTCTTGATATCATTCTGATTTGTGTGAAGTGATATCTCATTGTGGTTTTGATTTGCATTTCCATGATGATTATTGATGATACACATCTTCTCATGTGTCTGCTGGTCATCTGTATGTCTTCTAATTTTTAGTATTTTTACCTTTGTTTTAATGTAATTCATTTCACTAGAAGTTTATATAATTTCTAATATAGCTTATATTTAACAGCTGGCTCACAAAATTCCTAAAAATTTAAATGTAGGTTCTCAGGAGCCCTAATGACCAGCACACCACTGCCCTTTTCTCTTTAACTCTCCAATTTATTAGCAAATCCTGACACCCTACATTCAAAATACGTTATCTAAAATTTGCCTGCCTTCAGTATCTCTGAAGCAGTACCACTGTTACCCTGGTTTGTGCCACCATTATCTTTCAGTTACATCAGCTCCCCCACTGTCCCTTCTGCCTTCCCCTGCTATTCTGTTCTCAACACAGGAGCCAGATGTAAACTCTAAATCAGTTTGTATTGCTCTTTTTTTTTTTTGTTTAAAGTATAGTTGACACACAATGTTACATCAGTTTCAAGTGTACAACACAGGGATTCAACTCATATCATTATTTTGATCACAACTTTCTAACTGCTTCCTGATTCAAACAGAATAAAATCCAAAGTTCAACAAATGACCTAAAAAGTCAACACATCGACTTCCTAAAAGAATGGAAAAAAAAAGTTGGGAGTGGGGGAGAAGAAGATAAATGGAATAAAAGCAGAAGGAAAAGAAAGGAAGAAAGAAAAGAAGTTACAGTGATATGAACAGGTGCAGGATACACAATCCACTGAATCCCAATTTTGCATTCTGCTTCTTCATTAATTCTGTGTAGTTCTAGCTTTGGGAGAAGTATATAGAAGAACTGGGGACTTCATTTTTCTTCTCTCTTTTTAGAAAATAAAGCAACTTTCCACCATACCAAGCTAGATTGCTAGAGATAATCATAAAAAGCAGGAGAGTCATGGTGGTATGTTCCATACCAGAAACACTGTCCTATGACATTCCCCTAGTAACAATCTGGCTTCAGAAAAATGGCTAATTGCAAATATTTGATAAATGCTTAAAAGTTTTCCCCAAAGCTCCAAACCCTAGGGGAAGATAGAGCGTTCCCAGGCCAGACTAAAACCTTTTAACCTTAAGTCCCTTAAACATAAATATGTTGCCAAGATGCCGAGTGGATATTTAAATCATCCACTTCCTGTTCCAGTGCTATCTCTCTGTTTTGGAGAAGGACCAAAAATGTTTCATTCCTTTTGGCACTGCTTTCTTCATTTAAAAAGGATTTATACTTCAGGGGTTTTGACTCTAGAAAAAAAAACCCAAGCACATATTTTGGATGTCAGAATCTGAATGTTTTGACCCTTTCAAACAAAAATGCACTACCCTGTAGCCAGTGTGGCGAGAGAACTAGATCAGGGATAGAACATGTTCAAATGGGCTTCTAAAGTAACAAGCAAAGAGGGAAAATTGGCCCATCTACAATAACTTCTTTAGGAAATATTAAAAATAGCCCATCTAAGAAGCTGGTTTTTACTAGACCACTTGTAAATAGTTGTGTTTAAATGTAATTTAAGATAATCTAGTATTTCCATCATGCTAGAGCTATCAGTCAATTAAACTTCAAATGTAATGAAAACACATCATGGCTAGTTTTATGAGGTTTTCATTAAAGTGAATAGGAGTAAATAGAAGGTTCCAAATGATGTCTCTTAAAGGATAAGGATTGGTGAGGAGTGAGTAGAGATAATTTCAGAGTGTCCTGAGTAGCAAAACAATACATTCTATCAGCCTATGTAGTTTGAAAAAACGCTCCAGGTGATTCTGATTATACTTGGCAATCCCTCTCCCCAGTTAAGATTCCCCAGGGAGGCAGGATAATATTAGACGTATTAATACAGTGTTAGTGAACATTCCTGTCTTCAATTAATTGAATTCAATTCAAAATCTGTTAACCTTCTACTCTGTGCTTGAAACGTGCTTGGCAGTAGAACTGAGGGCAGGATATACAAAGATCAATGAAAATTATTCCTTCCTGATGGTGAGGTAGAGAAAAGAGAGTAGTAAACCATACTGGTCAGTTATAATACACAGAGGTTTAAGCTATTGAAACCCAGAAGGAGAACTATTAATTCTGACTGGGGCAATAAGGAGGTAGTATGACTTGAACCTTGAATTATGGACTTTCAATCAGTAGGGAGTGAATTAAAAAAACCACTCAAGACCAAGGAAGGAAACCATCTTCTTAGCTGACAGCTCATGTTGATAGATATGTTCTTGGGCAAATCTGTATGCAACCTGGGTGGTTAGTCATTCCTGCTAGGCCCAGAAGCTACGAGGAGGCTTGCCCACACATACCTAGCCACACTGCTATCACCTAAAAACGGATGGGGAAGTATTCTCAGACTAAGAATACAAAGGCAGAGAAGAAGAGAATGAAGGCCTGAACGGATCTCAAAGGTAAAACTTGGTGCTTTGTTTGACTGCTAACCATTTCAAAAACTGGGTGCAGGAAAGGAGAAGGCCTCTTGCCATCACAAGGGGGAGCATTCATGAAGAAGTCAATGGTTTGAGTCTCTCAATGGCCAGTTCAATGGTCGCAGATTAGCTCTCTCCTCATGGAGCCATCTCAGAGGGTGCCATTTTGTCCTAGGGCGCTGGGCAAGAGTATATTGACTACTGGAAAAACAACATGCATATATCTTACTGATAGTGAATTCACAGTATATATTCTTGTAAATAAATCATGGTATAATTATAACCAACTGGAGAAAGGGAGAATAGATCCCTCAACAGGCATAATCTGGCAGTTCAAAGGTGAGGCAGAAACTGAGAGAATTTAGAAAACACTGATTAAGACAGCTGAGAGTAACCCATAGGAAGATTTGTCATCTCCAACCATTTGATTTATTGCATATGGGTATGATTTAAGTCTGCTTATTGACAATGCAGGATTAGGCCAATTCAGTTGATTAGACAGCAATTGGCAACTAGTCATAATATGTTCACTTTTAGTTAGCATTTATGATCCTTAAGCTTATGCTACTTCTGAGGGTAATATTCATCAATTTAAATACTTTTATAAAAATTCTGTATCTACTAAGTGTTTTTGTGACCTTACTATATCTGTAAGCCATCCAAGATTCCTTTTCAAAGTTTATAGTCTTTGGTTTTCTAAATATTGTCAAAAGATGGGGGGGGGGGAACCCTTAAACTCAAGGGTGTTCTTGTGGAATTTGGCTCCTACATCCCATTTCTGTCTGTATAGCTTAATTTTTTTCTAGCAATGAAAATATGTTCTCATCACCTCTACAATACAAAGCAAAATTTTGGCTCACAGCCTTTTGCAATTGTGAATAAGCTGTCAAGGCATTAATATTTTAGTTGCTCCAAAGTTGATTTGAGGGAATTTTAATCTTATTTTATTTGTTTTCCAAAGTGACTACTCTAAACCTCTCTTTTCATGTTGGAAAATAAAAAAATGACAGACATGGCTAAAACTGACAGTCAAAATATAGACAACTGTGCCCTATTGAATGCACATTTTGTTCTAGATGAAATGGTGTTCTCCTGGAAAAGACAAGAGCTGAAAGTAATGTATATCAGCTTGGTAAAAATTTTTTGGTTATAACAGGAGGGAAATGATATTTATTGAATCTCTTCAGGCCCTGTGCTAAGTTATTTATATTATTTCATTTAGTTTTTATAACCCCCAGCCATGCCATTTTACAGATGAGGAAGTAGAAGCACAAAAGGGTTCAAATTTCTACCTCTGTCTTAGAGCTAGTATAGACCTCTTGCCTTTTGTACTACACCAGGTTCTCTCTAGTCTGTTAGTCTAACCTATCAGCCTCAGCTGCCTGGAATACTGTGTTGAAAAAAAATTCCGAAGCCATGAGAAAGAATCATATGTTTAATGAGCAAGCGACTCCAAGGCCAAGAGCAACATTGGCAGCGGGTATACAATTTGCAAATATATTATTTGTCCCCTATATAATACATGAAGCTTTATTGGTAATTTTTGCTGAAAGTAGGGAGCTGGAAGGAATATAAAATCGTCATGGATTCTAACCTTAAAATTATTCTCTTAGTAAATACAGATTTTCTATGAGCTAGCCTTTCCCCTGGTTAGACTATTTTCTTACCATTATTTTATTTTCATCCTAAAATCTTTAACTACTTTTTATCCTTTGGGAATGAGTCCCTCACCACCAATATTCAAAGAGTTAGTTCAGCATTATGATAAACATTATACTGTTGGAAACTTATTTGTAAATACTCTAGTGTAGACAGTGTAATCTATACGTGTGTAAAATAATCTGTACCCTAGGAATTGTGGTCAACATGAAGGATCCCAGGTGAAGAGTATACACTCCGGAAAGCAGAAGACTAGTATTTACATACCACTATCTAAATTCATACCTGAAGTTCTATAAATTAGCATAAAAGACACAGAAATAATTTTTTAGTTGGCACATGTGCAGGTATTCAATATATGTGATTGGGTTGATTAAAAGGGTTTGCATAGGCATCTCCATCATTGTGTGTACAGGGATTAAGAATCTGGCAAGCCCTGCATTCAGAGGAGTGCCATAAATCCAGAATTCTATTCAGGCCTGTGCCTACTTAATGAAAAATTTGAGCCTGGCTAGAAGGGAAGCTGATTCTGCAGTCAGAATACTATTACAATTGCCACAGAGTGAACCTTTTGCATAAGGTGCTTGCCAGGGCAACCAAAAGGATAAAGAGAGAGCTTCCCCAAGTGTACAGAATGGGGTTTGTAATTGTTTTTGTGCCTACTAATAAATGTTTGCACATGTGAAGAATTTAGTCTCCGAGACTGGCTTCCATTATAGCATACCACATGGTATTGAGGTTATCTGAAAGGAAGCAGTGCCTACATCTAATGACTGGAGACTATTGACATTCACCACAAAGAGCCAGACAAATCAGCTTAGGTCATTTTATAATAACCAATTACTTTGGGAAGCCCAGGAGAGACCTTTTCTTCCTCCTCTCTCCCATTCCCCAACATTCCAGAGTTATTCACTGGGAAGGAGGGGAAGTTGTTCAAAAGACACAGCCCTATAACCCTTAAGTCACTGGACTCTAGCTTGGGGTCAGTGGGGTACAGGTGGGAGCAGAGGTTTGAATCAGATATGAGATGACATTTCAACTTTAAAATAAACATTTACCTTCCTCAAATTTAGGAGCTGGGCAAAGATGTAATTAAGAAATTCCTGTTCTCAGTGATAAAAGGAAGTTTGACACAGAACAGCTAGAGTTACTGATAGATAAAAACAAAATCACTTTGTCTCTAGATCCTCAATGAATTGAGACTCCTCAATAAACCAGCCATGCTACCATGAAAAGAATTTTGTATGGTTGGGCTAATGCTATAAGGTATATACAGTCTGAGGTCTCCAGATCTCATAATCCTCCTAACCCTCCAAGAGCAGGATGTTCATTTCTCCTAGTGTAGCAGAATGATTTCTTTTTTAAGATGTTGAGCATGGAAAAACAGAAATAAGAACCAGTGGCTAGCTCTTGTGACCATGATGAGTGTTCTCTACTTGTACATATACATAGAATATCACCTTTCTGAGTGTCTGCCTCCCACCATAGCTGTTGTCTCAGAGAGAGGCAACAAGTTACCTTTCAAAAATATTCAAGCCTAGGGGGTACCTGGTTGGTTCAGTCGGTTGGGCGTCTGACTTTGGCTCAGGTCATGATCTCATGCCTCGTGAGGTTGAGCCCCTCATTGGGCTTGCTGCTGTCAGCACAAAGCCTGCTTTGAATCTTCTGTCCCCCAGCTCTCTTCCCCTTCCCCACTTGTGCTCTCTCTCTCAAAATTAAATATATATATATATGTGTATATATATATGTATATATATATGTATATATATATATATACATATACATGTATTTTTTTTTCAAGGCTAAATCTCCACTTGGCCAATTTAATTTTCCTCTAATAGTGCAGACTGAATGAAGAAATAGGTGAAAATTTGAAAGTTGAAAAAAAAAAGATATTGAGATAGTCTAAATCATTTGGTTTCATCTATCAGGTCAGAAGCCAGGTTGTGGTTTAAAAATCAACAAACAAGACTAAAACTACCAGAAAAAAATTTCCCCTTTGGCTAACATCCCAAAATTACCAATTTGTCTAGTGAATAAACCAAATTGACATACAGAGAAAAATAAATACTATAAAAATTCTAATGGGAGTGATTTTTATGGATAAAACTGATAGCTAAGAATTGATAACAAATGCACAAGCAAACTTAGTCATTATAATGTTATAATGTACTCTGTGCTCTAAGAGATAAGAATTTTAAATCAATTGCTTTAGATTTTTGTTTAACATGCTAAACCAAGCAGATGCAAGAAGTGTTCTTACTTTGCTTCAAAGATATGTATCTTGCAGAAAAAAATAGGAAAAACATTTAGAAATACTTAGATGAGCTTGAAAACAAGACAGAAACATCTTCAGGTTACAAAATACCAAGGAAATTCAAAGACAGAGAAGTTAGTCTGAGTTAAACATGTGGAAGCATTCATTAGTAACATGGCACAAAACTAACTGGGCTCCTGCATAAAGCCAAGAGCTAGGCAGGTGGTGTTCCATTTATAAACAGGAATAGAAATATTCTACCCATGGTAAATTACTAATGGGGAAGCAATCTATCAGCAAGGAATAAACTCTGAGCTGGAGGGGGGATAGTCCCTTTCTGTGTGAGGGAATGGGATCCAGTCAATTTGTTTATTGCCTCTGTCCCATATACAGTCAGCCAGCCAGGAATCACAGAAAAGAAGGAAAGCCAGACACGGATCTGGGACAAGAAGGAAAGACGGAACAACAGAAAATAGGAACAGACAGGAACAAAATGTAAGTGATGTTTGCAAGGAAATAAGAGATAAGGGAAGGAGATAAGAGAAGTAAGTAGGGCAGCTGGGTTTGCTCAGTTGGTTAAGCATCTGACTCTTGATTTCAGCTCAGGTCAATGACCTCATGGGTTGTAAGTTCAAGTCCCAAGTCAAGCTCTGCACTGACAGCATGGAGCCTGCTTGGATGTGCGCTCCCTCTCTCTCTCTCTCTCTCTCTCTCTCTCTCTCTCTATCTCTATCTCTCTCTCTGCCCCTCCTTGGCACTCTCTCTCTCTCAAAATACATAAATAAACATTTTTAAAAAGAGAAGAGAGATATTGTATTTCTTTTTTTTTTTTTAATTTTTTAATGTTTATTTATTTTTGAGAGAGACAGAGCGTGAGCAGGGGAAGGGCAGAGAGAGGGAGGCAGAATCCGAAGCAGGCTCCAGGCTCTGAGCTGTCAGCACAGAGCCCGACACAGGGCTTAAACTCACAAACCGTGAGCCAAAGTAAGCCACTCAACTGACTGAGCCACCCAGGTGCCCCATAGAGAGCTATGGTATTTCTTTCTCTCATTTTTATTTTTTTTTTTAACATTTATTTATCTTTGAGAGACAGACAGACAGAGTATGAACTAGGGAAGAGGTAGAGAGAGGGAGACACAGAATCCGAAGCAGGCTCCAGGCTCTGAGCTGTCAGCACAGAGCCCCACACAGCGCTCGAACTCATGGGCTATGAGATCATGACCTGAGCCAAAGTCGGATGCTCAACTAACTGAGCCACCCAGGCGCCCCAAGAGCTATTGCATTTCTAAAAAAGGATCAGAATATCATAAAAGAAACATTTAAAATGACAACAAAAGAACTCTTGGGAATTCAAATTATTGTGGCTTAATGCAGTGAATATAAAGCCAAAATTAAGGAAATTTCCCAGTTATTAAATGAAGATATAGAAAAGTAGAAAATATTTGAGAAAATATGAAACCAGAGGATCAATTTAGGAGACTCAGAAGAGAAAGAGAAACATGGAAAATGGTGAGACGGAATTATCACCAAAATGACATAAGAAAACTTCCCATAATTAAAAGATGTATTTTTCTAGATTGAATAGGCCCACTAAGTGTTCATGAGAATGAACACAAATCTGAATGACACTAGGGCCCGTGTCATGAAAATTCAGAATACTGAAAATAAAAAGAAGATCCTAAATACTTCCACAGAGAAAAAAATTCTGCCAGCATATAAATATTTGGGAATCAAAATGGTATCAGACTTGCTAAAATGAACACTGACGATTTAGAAGACAATCCAGGCATACTTTCAGAAGTTTTAGGGAAAATGATTTCCAGCGTAGAATTCTATGCTCAACCTAATAATCAGTCAAGTATAAGATAAACTGAAGATGCTTACAAAACTGTGTCTCCTCTGCACCCATGTGCAGGAAGCTCCCAGATGCTTTTCTTCATCAAAACAAGGAAATAAAGAAAGAGGAAGAATGGGATCTAGGAAGCACAGGATTCAAATTTCAGCCCACATGTAAAGGAAATTCCTTTCAATCCTAGGAAGGAAATTCTTAAGATGACTGTGAAATAAAGATTTAGAACAACTAGCTGTGCAACAAATCTAGAAAATTCCAAGATGTTTTCAGGAAGGGTATCTTTCAATAAAAAAAAAAAAATGACAAACATCTGATGTATCTGATTGTATAGAAAAGGCCTTGACATTCACATTAGTGATAGAAACCTAAGCAGGTAAAAGAAATAGAGTAATTATTATATCACGATAGGAGGAGGGGAAAGAGAGTAGACTGAGAAATTAAATGTAATTATAGTATACTATTTGGTCAGGTAGAAGCAATATTTATACAGCCATAACAATGTTGGAAGGGTGAGGAATATGGTGTCTATTTCTGTAGTTTCCCTTCTGTCTCACAGATCTATTTGTCTATTCTTATACCAATGTCAAACTGTCTTGATTACAGTGGCTTTATTAATGGTAGACATTACTTGTTAACCTCCTACAACTGGAGATAAAGATTTATCACTTAAAAAAAAAGATTTATCACTTTTATGCTGCAGGTTATTTACATTTTCAAATAATATGTTCAATACGTCTTGTATAATAAATACACTACATAGGAGCTAAAAATTCTGGAAAGCCAGGGACAATAGTATTTTCATTGTGTTTTTAAAACTTAATAATTGGAACAACTGCTTGAAACTTGCTGTCTGAAGCTTGAATAAAAATATACTGAGCAAATTATTTGAAAATGTAACTAACATTGTTTAAAGTTAGGTTTATGCTATGTTTTCAGACTTTTTGGACAGCCTATATATCATTAATCATAATAAATATAATGGATTTATCTCATATAGCAAATGATAAAAATCTCTGAGAATTATATTTATAATTGTATATATGCTATTTATGAAATATATCCTTTATAATAATTACACAGAAATATTGAAAATGAAAGTTTTAAAATTTATAAAGTTTAATAAGTAACATAGAAAGATGTAGTAGCAAGCAATGTATATTAATAGAAGACAAAATAGAATTTAAGGTGAATTGATGAAAAGAATACTTCACCAGGAAGATTAAAAAAATCATGAACTTACATGTATCAAACAACATAGCCTTGAAACATATGACTAATTTTAACAGCGATAATGACAAATTTTCTACGGAGAAATGGACAGATTCACAATGTTTGCAGGAGATACTGACATAACGTCCTTGGAAATTAATAGATTCAGAAACTTTTAAAAATTATCAACATTTTACCAAATTAATCTTTTTATGGCCCTGACTTTCTGTACCATTTAAACAGGATATTCACTCTTTAGTTTAACTAATTCCACTTTTTTTCATCTTTTCTCTTGCATTCTGTTTTTTCCCCAGTCTTCTATTCATTTTCATCTTTTGGCCCTTTCCTATCAGATGCTGAGAGCTTTTATAAATATTTATGAACTGTTCCTTGTCTTTCTTGATGAAGGAAAACATAAACACCATTTTCATTATTCACCAGCTATTTCCTCTGTGTGCAAACTGGAATGACTTTGTCTGATCACTGTGACGGTATTTGCTACCAAGTCCTTTATAAATACTAAATGGTGCATTTTTTCACGTTGTGTACCAAGTGAAGCAGGTTCTCTTTATATACCAGAAGGCCTATCCAAATGACACATATTTGCTTTATCAACCTCTATAAAAGTCTAGCGGTAATTTATATTGATTACATAGTAAGAAACTCCATCCCTGGTACAACATGTTCTTTCAGCTGCCAAGCCACACCTGTAGAAATGCTAACTCACATCTGGTTCCATAAATCTGTTCTTTCTGATCCTCTGGAGAGATATTTTTATGTAAACTATATAGCTACATGTGGAACAGGAAAGACCAAAGCAGATGGCTAAATCTAGTAACCATTTCCACCCCAAGTCTTGAGCTCTTACTCTCTTTCTTGACTTTGATGTCTTCCTATTTGAGAGTTGATCCAATCACTCATTTTATTAAAGTGTGTCTTAGAAGTTTTATTTATTCTTAGGTAATCAACTCAAAGTGCTGATATTGTTGTGCTTTTAGAAGCTGTTAAGAACTACCTTTGAGTCAACAATATTAGTTTCATTCATTGATAAATAAATTCCTCCAATTATTTTTATATGAAGATACCAAGAAAGGTACCAACATTTCCTCATCATTATATATTTTCATTTTTATTTATTTCATTGTATGTGTTATATCTCTACACAAAGGAACTTTAAAAACAAACTAACTATAATGAATCAAAAAACGGGTTTCTTTGAAGGCAACTCATTTGTAATTACTATTTGAACTAAATTTAGTTCCTCACTCCAACAAGTGGTTTGCTAGTAAAGGACAACATTAAGGAAGTAACCGTGATAGAAAAGACAATAATGACCCTAATAAGGGAAAGTTATAAAGCCACAAATCCAAACAACAATAGAGCTAGAAGAAACCATATTTAGTTCAACTGCTTTATTATAAGAACTGATGTCTCAGAAGGCTGAGTCACCTGCCTGATGTCATCAAGTTGCTCAAAGGCATAAACTGAATTTAACGGATTCTTTCTGCTATTATCTGCTGCTAACTCATATTTCAAAGAAAGTTTGGAAGCTTAGAATACGGGAGGCTGTTTATTATTGAGATGATTTCTATAAAGCAAGCCCCTCCATAATTTATATTTTAGTAATAGATATTTTTCATAAACTGTGGGATATTTTTAAATTGCCAAAATGTATAGACTTCAAGATTTGGGGGAACATGGATAAGGTCTCTTTTTTTCCTTCATTAGTGTCTAAGCTCTTACAAGTAACTGTGGTATGGTGCAACTTAAGAGCAGAGTTTCAGCAATTCAACAGCCAGGCAAACCCTTTCACGTTAATGCTTCTGTCTAAAACAGAAGCATGGAGTGGCAGTTGTAGGTGCTGCTAGATATTACCATCTGTTTGGGATGGCCAGCTTCAGTGACAGAAGCAACAGGGTTCCAACATCTGGCATCAGTGTGGAGCAGGCTGAGGAATCTGCTAATGGTCTCAAGGGAAACAAACCAGAGACCAGAAGAGGCCCAGGGTATTTCAGGTGGAAAGTCCTCAGGAGATTGCTGGTCCGGATGGCATATGTTCAAGAAAAGAGCTTGTTTATGCAATTTTCACTGAAGTATTATGAGTTCCACCAAGATCTTCATAAAGTACGTATTACATTTTTACCATATTAAACATTATTCTGCTTTAAGGGACTTAAAAAAGTAAAGCACATCAGGGAAAGCTTAAGGCAATCCAAATAAAGTATGGAGTTGTGTTAATAATGCCATCGATATTGTTTCATTAGTTGTGACAAATGTGCATAGTAACATTAACAATTTAGGAAACTGGGTGTGGGCATACCAGAACTCTAATATTCTTGCAACTCTTCCGTAAATCCAAAATCTATTCTAAAATAAAATTTTATTGTAAAAATAATAAAAATATACAATTTGACCCACCCGTATGATTGCTTGTGCAAGCTTGGTCCCAAGCACACTTGCTAGGATCAAATACGCTTTTCTTCTACTCTTCCTTTTAGTTTCCTAGAGCATTTTTAAACTTTAATGTATATGGCTATAGATATTATAATCATAGACATTACAAAGCACAGCACTTTCATATAAGTGATCTCGTGTTAGAAATATAAATGCTGATGAAAGACAATTTTAATAAATCTGAGAGTGACAAGATCCTTAGGTTTTAGATAAAGCTTGTAAAAAAAAACTTTTCTGACTATACTGGAGAAAAAGCTCAAATTGAATGGTAACCTGTCTTAAAGATCTTTTTCCCACCTTGGGGTTTCAGACTGCCTCAAACAAGGTAATTGTCAATACAGCTTTTAAAGGTGAGGATGGGAAGGAATATGCTTGCCCCCAGAGCTAAAAACAAGGAAAGAAGGAAAGGCTGAAATTAGGGATGGGGCAGCCCCAGAAAGAGTAATTTTTGGAAATCTCAAATTCTAAACTTTGAATCTAGAGAGTTTCCTGTATGAATAGATGACTTACATCTTCCAAAAAATCCCAACTAGCAAAAGCCTTCATATTTCAAAGGAAAAATAAAAGAAAACCATGTATTAAAGATCTCTGGCTACCTAAAATGCCTTTACATTAAAGATCTCATTGCTCCCTAGCTGGGTGTTACAGAGAAGGGAAAAGGCCATTGTCAGTTTATAATTGGGAAGCTGGAGGCACAAGGAGTCTGTTCAAAGTCATGCAGGCTATCAGCTGTGGACATGAGCCAGAAACTGGGGCCACTTTTCTATCAGACCACCACCTGGAATCTGAGGCCCCACAAAATATAAGAGCCAAGATTCAAAAACTTAAACCTTACTGTGAATACTGTCAGGAAAAAGAACCAGCGAGCTAAAAACTACTCCCAGTAGAAAGAGTGATTGTTTTATTTTAACAGCATATCTAAGAACAGAAATATGGAAAAGCATGAAAGTTAAAACAAAATCTTAACCTCCCACACTTCTCATTTCCTCAAACACAGGTGGGTCTGCAGTTCCAGGCTGGCTGATATAATCACTCTGTCCAGTTTTAGGGCGATAGAGAGCTCTTGGCTGCTATAACCATCTGTCCAGTTTTAGGGCGATAGGGAGCTCCTTGGGTATATATTTCCATTCCACCACTACTGTAACTATATACCTACCCTGCAGAATGTGGCTGAAGCATTCTGATTTTTCCTTGTCTTATCTTTTCAAGCCTTTTTAAAAGGATCTATCTAAGCAACAGAGGCATGAGGCCATCATGGCTAAAGCATATGGCTGCCAACAGCAGAACATTTCCAAATGTATAAATCCCAACAGGAGAAGAAACAAAAAATAGAAGAAGGAGAAGGAGGAAGAGGGGAAGGAGAAGAAGAAAAGAGAAGGATGACAAAGGAGGGGAGGGACAGGGGAGGAGGGTCAGAAGGAAGGAAGGAGAAAGCTTTAATAAAACCCTCACTTCCTTCCATAAGGTATCTTCATTGTTTTTTCCCCTCATTCATTAATTTTTAAGAAAGAAAGAAAATTATGGTCACATATAAAGTAAGAAGAAAGAAAGTAAGAAGATTAAAAGAAAGAAAGTAAGTAGATTAAAAGGAGAATAGCTTTTTCCAGCTGACATAGTGCTACAACTGGCAAGTTTTTCAGGTATCTATGGATAGGTTTCCAGTAATTTGCAAGAGGCGAATGTTCTGCCTTTCTCATTTTAGAATTGAGGAGGTTCAGGCCTTCCTCGCATGACCTAAATTGATAATTGAAGTGATCTTTCAGAATGAACCATAAGCTGCACGTGATTGAAACATAAAAAGAACTACACTTGAAAGGGACTTAAGTCAATGTTTATTCTATCTTTTTGCCTTGAAGTTTATTTCTACAGATGTTAAACCTACAGCAGCATTGCTAGGCCTTTGGTACATACTATTTTGGAAGTGAAAATACCCCAAATTACTGAAGGCATAATGGAGGAAACAAACAGTTTGATTCTCATATTCTCTTCATTTTTCAGCCGTAAATTTTGTAACTCTAATTGTATACATGCACACATATCAAAAACATATCCTGTAAGATTCCAGACACGTACACATAACATATCTACATAACAATTCTAGACCCAGCTGCTTACATGGTGTAGAGATTGTGCTAGTCTCTGGGCAAAGGTGCTGAAGTGGTGGACAGTCCAATAAGGGCTCATCTGAGACCCAAAGCAGACTGTAACATTTGATGGTGGTGGTAGTTGCTTGTGTACGTGTTCAGACATGCAGGAAATCTGTCCTGCATGTATAATGGCAGACAGAGTGGCCTCCCTGAAAGGCAGTCAAGATTGTACCAAAACAGAAGAGATAGAGGGAGAAGAACTCTGACCCAGAGGGAAGAGAAGAGGTGATAAGGAAAAATAGAACCACACATTGAGTTTTTTTGGGTGGAAATAAAAATGAGAATCAGAACACAATTTTTTTTGGGGGGGTACAGAAACAGAAGGAGTGGTTGCTAGGTGAAATGAGGTCTGTAGAGTCAGAAAACTATACCATAGATACGATAACTGTCCATCTGAGTTTGCCTGGGAGTCTCCACTTCAGACTGTTATTGTAAGGAAATTATTAATAGCTCCTCCTTTCCCTATCGGAAATGTCCTGGTCTGGATTGGATAATAAAAGGCACCGTCACCCTCTTATCCGCCACCTCTGGCCTAAGACAGGGCGTAGCCATAAGTAAGACTGAAACTAGGAAATGCAACCATGAAGAGCTTTTAAAAAGGGGTGAAGAGAAACAATGGCTAAAGAAAAAAGGCATTAGGAGACAAGGTATAATGCATTGGCAATTTGTAATCAACCATGCCAAACACAGATAAAGTTAGGGAGAATGTTGAGAGGAAAAGTATATAAAAACTTCAGGATAAATGCAGAAGAGACAAAAGAAAACAAAGACAAAAGACAAATGATTCAGAGCACAAATATGTGCAGGCTACTAACATTTTCTCTTGTATATGGAGATTCGTGGTTACGAGCAGCATGTATAAAAATGACTGAAAATGGCCATCCTTGCTTTCCACCCTGCTCAGGCACACACAAAGTCTGTCTGTTGCTGCCTCCCAGTCGGCTGCTCCAAAGCTCCTGACATCCGGCTAGGGCTCTGCCTCTCAGACTCACAGGCTGCCTTGGCCAAGCTTTCCCACCACCAAGCCCCCTCCCCGACTTCTGATGGTTGCATACCAGACTGTCTGCCACCGTGGTTTCACAGGCTTCCACAGATAGGCCACAGTATGTGAAGCAGCATTTCAGTGCGTCATTTCAGAGACCTCTTTTGACTTTTTACTGCATCAGAATTTTGTACTGCAAAAGCCAGTAAGTAAATGTCAAGAGTAAGTTCAAAAGGCCAAGTGATTTCTAGCTAAGCAACTCCTCCTAGACCCAGAGGGAAGATGGAATACCACCAGCAATAGGGCCTTTGGCATTTAGAGGTTCAGAAAATACGTTGTATGGATTTCTACCACCATTTTGAACTGGAGCATATTATGGGTTAAATTGTGCCACTCTCAAAATTCTCATGTTGAAGCCCTAACCCTCAGATTGTGACCTTATGTGGAGATAGGGTCTTTACAGAGGCAATCAAGTTAAAATGAGGTCATTAGAATAGGCCCTCATCCAATATGGCTGGTGTCTTTTGAGAAGAGGAAATTTTGGCACAGATACATGTGCAGCAAGAATGCTGTATGAACATGAAGATGGCAATCTATAAGCCAAGGAGAGAAGCCTGGAACAGAGGAAGGACTGATGCTGCTGACACCTTGAGATTGGAATTCAGCCCTCTGCAACTGCGAGACAAGAAAGTTTTGTTGTTGCAAGCATCTGGTTTGTGGTGCTTTGTTACAGCAGCCCCAGGGAACTAATGCCTCAGAGGCAGTCTGGTCAAAGATGGGAGCGAGGAAAAGTTGACCAGACTTTTTATAGTGCCTTCCTTTCCCTGAGAAGACTAAGCAGTGTTTCTCTGAGTTATCTAAAAGAAAGGGCACTCCCTGTGGCAAGACTGGACTGGTTGGTCCTTAGGAAATAATTTCAATTGCTCATGCCTCAGTTTCTCCCTCCATGAAGTTGGTTATAGAGCTTGTGTTCTGAAATCCCCATTATGACTGATTGTTAAGGCAAAGAGTGGTCACACTGATATTCTGAGTTTGAGGCAGGAAGATAAAACTTACATGTGGAGACTTATTAATAAATACTACATCTGAAACGGCTGGCCAAGTGAGTGGACTCTAACTTCCTGAGTCAACCTGTGCAGAGAGGTACAGTCCCTGACTTCCCACCTGATCCTCACAGAACCAGCTCGGTCTTGGCCTTTTGAATATCTAACTTTGACATGATAAAAGACTAAAATGACTCATATATTTGAATAAAGAGTTTCATCTTTCAGTACATAATTCCAGAATATTTCCCCTGAACCGGGGAAAAGGGTGTAACTGCTTGTCAAACTATCTCTGCTACCAGGAAAGAAAAATACAAAAGTATTCCTGCAGGCTTTTTTTTTTTTTTTTTTTTTTAACTGTAATAGGCCTAGATTCTCATCCTGTCTCTCACTTGAATTATCTCTTGAGTCAGTAGTGAAAGAAATGGTGTTTAGCCCTGCTTCCTTATATGGCAGGGAATGACAATGTGCTTGTCTATTTGAACAGCAATGTGGCTCTCTGACAAATTATAATGATTGGTTATGGAAACCTCCTGCTCTGGTTTCCATCGTATTCCTTAGGAAAGACACAAAACAGACAGCTGTAAGGAAATGGAAAGGGCCGGACTCAGGGAGTGGCACTGAATCTGGCTCCGCCATTTGCCAGCTGTGTGACTTTGGGCAAGTTCTTTAATTTATTTTACTGCCCTGAGGTGGTTATCTTCAACTAGAAGTGCCTGTCATGTAATAAGCGGGCCAGCAAGATATTTGAATGAACTAGCTTATCTTCTTAACCATCTCTAACCTATAAGGGCTAGTGATAACTATCCATTTTTATTCACTGTCCCTCCCAAATTCAGTATTTTTCTCCAGATAAGTCTTAATTGTCTCTTCTCTCTGTCTCTCTCATTGTCTCCTCTTTCCTCCCTCTCTCATTCCAGGTCAAAAACTTAACTAGGGGCGCCTGGGTGGCTCAGTCAGTTAAGCATCGGTCTCCGGCTTAAGTCATGATCTCATGGCTCGTGGGTTTGGGCCCGTCTTGGGCTCTGTGCTTACAGCTCAGAGCCTGGAGCCTGCTTTGGATTCTGTGTCTCCCTCTCTCTCTCTGCCCTCCCCCATTTGCACTCTGTCTCTCCTTCTCTGTCAAAAATAAATAAACATTAAAAAAATTAAACAAAACAAACTTAACTAGAACCCACTACCCCATCCAGCCTCAGGAATAATAAACCCCATTAGCCATACTAGATAAATATGATTTAGGATATTAAAAGCAACACACATCCAATGATAAGGGTACGGAAGAAAACTTTGTGGCTGAAAGGAGGGGTGGACGTTGTCTGCTTCTGCAGAGCAGGGCTGTGCAAGCTCCAAAGACAGACAGAACTGGTTAGAAAGTGCTTATGCTGACCTGAAACAGGGTTTCCTACAACTGATATCTACTGGTCCTGGTCCTACCCAGTGGGAACCTGACATGAAAGAAGTTGGCTTCTTCTGCTCCACTGACACAATGGCCATGGAGTAGCCAACCTGGGAGTGTGTGGCTTGGGGTATGGAAACCAGTGGGAGTCCATCCCTATAGACAGACTCACAGGAAGTCAGAGCCGATAGCTGATGATTTTTAATTTAGTGCCCACATGTGCAAAGCAGTTTAGAGATATAATTTCTAATCCTTATAATTGGAGGAATAATTATCCCCTTCCTATAGGTGAAGAAACAGGCTAGAAAACAGTAAATTTGAGCTATAAACTTAAGTCATCTGGATTCCAAAGTTTGTTCTCAAATAGGTCACACCTCTGGGGCCATACACAAACCAGGGGTCTCCATTGTTGGAGTAATTAGCAACAGGCAGCACAGCATTGTGGACTATGGAGCCAAATTATCCAGGTTTGAATCCTGGCTCTGTCACTTACTAGCCGTGTGCTTAGACATGTTACTTAACCTAATTGTAACTTAGTTTCCTTATCTGTAAATTTGGTTGTTGTACGGAGATTAGTTGTTTGATTTTTATCTAATAAACATCTATATGCTACCTAGCATGTGCCAGGCACTGTTCTAGGCATTCAGTAATAACATAATTAGAAAGGAATCAATGAGTTCAAACGTGAATACTGGCTTCAGCTTGCTTTATCAAGAAGAAATTATAGACATTTATTCCTTTACTCATTAACTCTCTTCTGTGTGTGGGGTGAGGCACTTTTTTAGTTTCAGGTCACAGCACTGAAAAACCCAAAGTCCTGATTCATAGTGCTTATGTTCTAGAGCATAAGAAATGATCAACAAACAAATAAATATGCAATCATAAGCATACATTATGAATCTGCATGCAACGAAGTAAAAGAGGTATTCTGACTGGCTCTCCTGTGCAGAGGCTAATTTTATCAACTTGATACCTTAGGTGAGTTAGTAGTAAATGTTTCGCAACAAACTCTGGGAGGTTAAGGGAGAGCAGGGGAGTCTGATTTGTAGCATTTGCTAATTTCAGTGGTGTTTTTCCATCATACAGATACAATAAATGTAACTAACTTCCAGATCACAGACAATAATAAAACATAAGAAAATAATTAGGGAGGAATGAGTTTTGAGTATTTATTACCTTGGTTTTTAATATAATTTAATTATAAGTTTATCGAATTTAATTTTTAATAATGACTATGTTTAACAGCTGGGTCTCAAAATCTTGAAAATTTAACAATTGGCTTTTGGGAACTAGTATGAGCTGGTTTCCCATACTACTGTTTAGGGAGCATGGAGAGGGGGAACAGTGTCAGAGGGAAATGAGACTGAGTCAGTGTGGTGTCATTATGCGTGTGGATCCTAATCAAATTCCTTGCTCTTCTCCAGCAAGCCCTGCCTTCATGTACACAGTGGAAGCACTGCTCTATAAACCTAACTGCATCGGTACAAACACAGTAGCAATTCTGGCATTCTTATTGGACCAGGTTACTCACGCAGAGATACTTTTAGCTCTATAATCCTCAGTGAATATAATTTATGTCCTTGGTGCTCTGAATACGGTAGATTCTTCTGCACAAGTTACACCTTCAGGATGTAATTCCTGCCTATTGACCCTAGAGATGGATTTTCAGTTCTGCAAAAGCTTTTGCCTGAGGCCTCTTGTCTCTTAGGGCTTAGATGCTTCTGAAAGGCCCATCCACAGAAGCGCCTAAACCAGAGACTATGATGGCCCTGGCCTCAGAGGAGATGCAGGGGGAGGGTGGAGGAAGCTTCTTCCCCCTTCCGCTCAGGATTTGTACATTCCTCACCACAAGGCTGAGGACAGAGAAAAACATCTTCTGTTTTTCCTGGTAAGTTAAATATCTAAAGTAATCTAAACAAACATCCTAAGGACAGAAATACGTAAAGAGAAAATTTTTTCTCAATTCACCCCTCCCCCAAATCCTGAATTTCACTTAGTAATGGTGGCTGGAACAGGAAGTGGAAATACCATGAGAAATTTTATTCTTGCCACATTTCCAATGCTTTACAAAAGCAAACACTGGAAATCTCATCAGAAAACTTGACCTTACAGGGTTGATAGCTTTGTGCCCAAACCAAGAATATGGGAAGCTGGAGGAATTTTCAGACAAATATTCTAGCTCTTCCGAAGAGACTCTTTGGGAAAACTCATTATTTGGAATATAACGCTGTAAATTTCAGAAAGAAATTACACAAAACTAAACAACTAGGCTTCTGAGGCATAAGTTACTCCACACATCTACTATAAATTATTTTAAGCATAGATGTACAGAACTGTTTCTGAGCCAGGGATTTTAGCAGAATCACCAGAGAGTTTTTACAAACTACAGATGCTGGACCTTGCTCTAGACCCACTGAATCACAGTCTCCAGGGGATGGTACTCAGGGATATATGTTTTCGAAAAGCCCTACAGTTGATCCTGATTAAGACACCGGTTAAGATCTACTGGACTATTGATTATAGGCAAATCGGGCTGTAATGTATAATCCAAATCCATAGACTGTTTATAACGGGACATTCTCTCTTGCTTCTTTCAGGGGAAGCAATCCATTAGACTGAAATTGTTAACAGCCTGGGACTTAGAAGCTGTGTGTTTCAGAACTGCCTTTGCCACTAATTAACTGGGAGATCTTGGTCGAGTCATTTGGTTTGTTCTTTCATTCAACAGATACTGGGCCTCTGTGATGTGCCAGGAACTGGGTATATATTAATAATAATGATAATAAAAAGATGTTCCTGCCCCTATAAATCTTACTGACATTAATCAAAGAAACTTACAAATACATGTATAATTTTACTTGGTATGGTTAGGCTTTAGTTCCTCATCTGCAAAATGAAAAATCACTGGTTCTTTTTTTTTCCAAGCAATTCTTCTTAAAACCGTAAATTTCTTGTCTGAACTTCCACATAATGTATGTTTTTTTTTTTTTTTCAACGTTTATTTATTTTTGGGACAGAGAGAGACAGAGCATGAACGGGGGAGGGGCAGAGAGAGAGGGAGACACAGAATCGGAAACAGGCTCCAGGCTCTGAGCCATCAGCCCAGAGCCCGACTCGGGGCTCGAACTCACGGACCGTGAGATCGTGACCTGGCTGAAGTTGGACGCTTAACCGACTGCGCCACCCAGGCGCCCCTCATAATGTATGTTTTAAGTTCACTAGCTGAGTGAGAAAATACAATACCAAAAGCTACTATGAATTCAATAACTATTTTAAGTAAATTAACATTTTATCTTCATAATGCATCAATGTAATTAGAAAAATAGTAACACATACTGTGCAAGATGTATTATTTACTCAGTTTGTCAAAAACATTTGCTGCATATATGGATTTGTTAACCTCTTGCAATAATTTTGTGGCCTCCCAGGGATCTAAAGTGCGGAGGTTAGGAACCTACGGACCACATCAATGATGTGAAATACACGGTACCTGAGTAGTAATGTCCCTTTTCTTCCACAACAGACATCACTGTCAATGACAGCATCTGTGGCCTCCAGTAAGCCTAGGACTCAGCCTCAGAACCCTTCTCAATACACTGACCCAGATGATCCCTACCAATTGCTTTGAGCTGGCAAACAGATGAAAAATTATCTGCACCCCCTGGCTAAATGCCTCCTAAGACCCTGCCCAGCTTTAAAAATACAGGATACATGTATTCAGTTCTGCTGTCTTGATAATCACAAATGCCTTCTCCCCTCTCCATATGAAAGTACTCCAAATATTTGAAGACATCCATGTGGCCCCTAATTTTCCTTCCTTTGGGATTAACAGTTCCAGATCCCTTATCTGTTCCTCATATTCTGTTCTCCTGACCCTCCTGGACCTCCTTTGACACTCATTCCAGGATACATATTTGGGAATGCTTCTCTGAGGAACAAGCCAAGAGTAGAGCACATTGTTTTGTTTTGTTTTGTTTTGTTTTGTTTTGTTTTACTTCCTGTGACAGCCATCAAGACAGGTGTTCGGTGAATGAAAGATTACACTACAAACACTGCTTAGAACTGAAACTTCCACTGATTGAGTACGCTTTTATGCATTAAGCTTATGAAATACTGTCATTTACATTGAGAGGTAGTTTTTTATTTATGACAATTATTAAGTCATTATTTATTGAATTTTAAAGATTGCCTTAGTTGGAGGGGGGGGAGCCATAGCACACCTATGACTCATACGAAGTTTCATGCCAACAAAAACACTCAAGTGTTTTTCTTTAGAATCTTTCTCAAATGGGTAATTCTTATTTTTTCAATTATTAGCGGTGCAAGCTTCCAAGCTAACCTCCCTTAAGATTGGTTCATTGGACAATGCCAAAGTGGTCATCAAATACTGTATGACCCTGACACTGAGTGTTTGCCTCTCCAGGAATTCAGTCACATAAAAATTAGAATGACCTTCACTGGTAGCTGTTGGACATTCAAGCTAATTTGCCTTCCATGCCTAACTTTCTCTTCTAAGTAAAACTGCCCACTGATCTTTTTATTTTCCCCAGGGGTGGCAGTGACTACTGCTCCAGACCCACTGGGAATTCATCCATAAGCATGCCAGGAACCTCTGATACCTCCTCCTGCTAAGGGATTTGCCAAAGACAATAGTTATCAGCTGAACCACTCAGGACTCCTCTCTCAGAATCTGATCAGGAAGCACAGAAGGAATTTTCTAGTCTGTAGAACAACAGGAAGAAGCAGCCACGTGTGCTGCAGCTGAGTTACATTAATAGAAGCACAGAGACCTCTGCTGAGATACTTTGACCCACCTTGATTTAAACCCCATCTTTGAACCCCAGTCCTATGGTGGCTTCTGTTCTTGGATTTCCTTGCGATCCCATCCCTTTATTATGCCATATGCATCTGACAATCTTGTCCCTTCCCTTGAGCTACCGAAGCCTATTAACATAGATTCTGTTTGTTCTGAGCACAGTGCCAGGTGTTCTCGCCCATGTTACTGTACTGGTCTGCACACTGCCTTGCTAATAAGCTGGCTCTTTGTTTCTAAGCCTCTGCCTGCCTTCTGATTTTTGCTGTTTTTCTTTTACTTAGTGGGCTGTGATTCACACGTTAGTCCCTTGTTAAACGTTATTTCCATTCTGGCTTAGACCCTCCTGACCCCCATGGAACTAATGTCCTTGATGCTTCTGGTCCCTGGACCTCTTGGGCACTTTGCCCTGGTCCTGCCCATCTTTAGCACACAGGTGATGTCTGCCTAGTTCCCCAGGTTGAGACAAGGGAGAGGGAATGTTACAGGTGGGTGTGAAAGGAACTAATTATATATTCGTACTTAATATGCCCCTCTCCAAGTAAGATGAGTCCCTTACAGCCAATGTTTTCATCACAAATAAATATATTCACAAAACAATGCCAGAAACCTCAAGAAATGATTAAAAAGCAATTTATCTTCAAGTTATCCATCACTGAAATATATATAAAGAAAAGCCACGTACTAAAATGAATGCTTACTAAGAACACTCAATTCATTTAAAATACTTCCCTCTCCCAAATATTTATTTTCCTTCAATTACTCCTTGACTGCTGCTTAGCACTCCTTTTATTAAGTTCTTGGTGCTCTCTCAGCACCCACTTCACTGGAGGTACTCCGAGCCTCTCCAGCCCCTACAAGCTCCCCACGTAAAACTGCTTCTCTAGAGATGACCTCCTTTCTTTGAAATGGAGGCCATATGAAGTCATCTACTTCTATGTATCTGTGTATTTACACCATCCTTTCTTCCTTCAAAAAAATCTCGGAAACAGGAAGGGACACCTCCACTCATGCTCCGTTCCCATCCACCCTTGTCTCCAATGGAAATCAAGACCTTACCTCACTCCCCAGCCCAACCACCCCAGGCTCATGGCTTCTCACCTGCCAATCACAAAAGGTGGGTTCACAAAGGACCTGAGGGTTTAGAGTTTTTATCAAGTTTCAAAGGTATCCATGGCAACAACACGGGGAAGAACAATGATAGGCCTACCCCCTCACCTCTCTTGTGTGCCCACAGCCATCCTTTCCTTCCTGCCCACCTCCCACACTCACTCACTGCCAGCCAAAGGTGAGTCTGGGGGTGAAAAGCAGAGTGACTCTTTTCCACAGAGACTGCTCCAACATCTACTCTGTCTGCTCTAACTCTTCCCTGCTCTGCCAAAAAAAAACTGAAGAGGTCTTCCCCTATCATGACCCTTCTGCTGTTTTCTGGGCTTCATTCTAAAGCTGGGGCATTACAAATTGTCAGTGTTGGATCAGAAAAGCACTTGTGTGAACTGGAGTGGGAGGAGTTAGGGAAGTTGGGAGAAATAGAAGACTGGGGGTAGGGAAGTTAGGGAGGCCACCAGGGGTCAGTCACCGGAGGGCCAGCTGGGGATACTAAAGACCGAGGGAAACAGAGGAGTAGAGGCTAGATCCATGGAGCAGTCTGGTCTCAATACCAACAGGAACCACAGCCAGGTGCTCCTGATTACCTCACCCTCTCTACGAGGCCCAGGCTTGACATGCTGGGATTAGTTCCATGCTTTTGGCTGGAGGCAGAGAAACTGCCTCATTTACTAAGGCCTTTCTGTTGTCAGCACCTTGTCACTGGTCTTCTACTCAAGTAGATCTTCAGATTTCTCGGTTCCTGGACAGGGCCTCGCATCACTGACGACCCATCTCATTCTGCCTCCTGATACTTGTGTTCTCCTGGTCACTGATCACCAAGGCCAAAATTTAGACTACACTGGAGTGGACCAGTATTTCCTGGACTCTGGGCTCAGTGTTCTAGAAATAATTAGAATTCAGAAGGTACTAGTCAAGGTACTGAGGAAGGAACAGATAATCAGGGATACTAGGTAAGAAGTGGAGGGTACCAGTCAAGATGAACATAATGTCTAGAGGCCTCAGATTGTACACAGTTTGAAGCAGACAGCCTACAGAAAAGAGGGGTAAACAGCCTCATCTCATTTGGACATCTTCACTGCTATAGGAGGTAGGAGAAGCATCAGAATGTCCATTCCACACACGAGGTCAAGAGTTGATGGCTTCCTCAAAGGTCTGGGCTATCTGAGAGGGGAACTAGTGCTAGGACTGAGCTCTCAAGGTAGTGCTTCCAAGTTAAGCCTGAGTTGCAAGTATCTTCTTAAATTACCCAAGGACTCAGAACTTATGGGCATCTCTCTAAAGACAAACTTGGATTAGCTTCATAGATGAAGGCCTTTCGGTAAGTATCTAATAGTTCTATTTTTAGGCTCTGAGAAAATTTACCCAGATATCTCTTTTAAAGTCAGAAAATTCTTTGGCAACATCTAACCTCCTTCTCAGGCCTACCATGCTATTTGCATACCACTTGGTCAGCATTTTCCCCTGTCCCCCCACCATGGCCTCACCCCACCACATTTCCAAGACATGTGATAAGACTGCAGGCAGATGGGGATTGAGCTAATTCCTTTACATGCCTGCCTCTACGTCACTTTTCTGTCTTGCTAAAGAATCACTGAGAAGCAGCCATGCTACTCATGGGATCAGGAAGATACCATGAGGTTGTCTCCATGACAATTATGTGTTTTTAAGAAAAGGCCTACTGAAGGACGCCTGGGTGGCTCAGTCGGTTAAGTGTCTGCCTCTTGCTTTTGGCTCAGGTCACGATCTTATGGCTTCTGCAATCGAGGCCCATGTCAGGCCCTGTACTGACAGCACAGAGACTGCTTGGGATTCTCTCTCTCTGCCCCTTCCCTGCTCGTGCTCTCTCTCTCTCTCAAATAAATAAACTTAAAAAACAAAAGAAAAGGCCGATTGAGGTGCATTTTAGGCTTATCAGACTAGAGACTACCCATGCGGGACTCAGGACCAGCCTATACTATCTGCCACAGAGCAAGAAATCCTCAGGCTAGTCACAAAAGCCAATCAGAATTGTTCATAGCCTCACCATCAGGACATGCTCTAATGTATCTCATTTAAATCCTTCATGCTCAGTTTAAACCTGGTTCTTCTCTTTAATGCAAGAATTGCGTATTTATTTAAAGAAATTTTTCAATCTGAATTATTTAATTTATCCTATTTATTCCATTGGCTTTGAACAATGGAAACAACCCAGCATGTTATCTATGGATCAGTCCTTGCACATTCCTTGAACTGAGATCAATTTTTTATTCGTGACTTTTTGTTCCAGACCTCTGCCATTGTATTTCTCTTTATTAAAATGATTTTTTTTTTTTTTTGCAATGCAGTTCCATTGTGCTCTGTTGACCTCCCCATCTGGGGAGATGTGTTCTAGCTAATATTCAATTGGAGGAAAGTAGCACGAAGAGCCGCCTAAAGTTCAATACAAAGTAAAATATCAAATCCCCTTGTTCCATCACATCACTATAGAAAGTAGAACACTTATTTCAAAAAAAAAAAATGCCTTCTTGTGGTTGTTGGGGGATGGGGAGCACACAAGGCAGAGAGGAGAGAGTGGTGGCAGCAAAGTTTGAACTTTCAGGGATTTGGAAATGTTGGTTTCAAAATGGAATTTATCCTCAAATCCCAAGATTATAGATTTCCTTCCAAACTGCATTCCCTACATGGTTTAGAGAACAGTTGAAAAAGAAATTGCTCTCCATATTTTGATTGACATTAAAAACACTGTGAAAATAGTTTGGAACTTGAGCTCTTTGAGGGAAGGACAATAATCAAACTATAGCTTTCACTTACAGCCCTTTCTCCCACACTTACTCAGAACTGTTCCAGGAAAATTCACAGGGAACTCTGTTCTCATATATCACTTCTAGGAGGAGAGAGGCATTCTCAAGAAAATTATCCCCAAACTTCTAAATACAAAGAGAAAAGATTAATGAATCTCAACACAAAGCCACCTCACTTGACAGAATAAAAGCAAACTGAGTCAGTTGTTTGGAGGTAGAAACCTTTAATATCCAGCTTTATTTAAAAATTATCAGACTTGCCCTTCTTACCACATACTGCCTAGTCCTCCCCCAAGCTCTAGCCACACATGCCTGGTTTTGCCAAACACATGAGAAAGATTTTACTATTCCAGTTTACAAGTCCATCTGCATAGCCCTGTTAACAGAAGGGATCTATGAATACCAAGTACTTTGTTCTCATCCACTTTTTTTGACCATGTATTACCATAGCACGAAAATTCCCCCACCCTTTACAATCAGCTCTTTCTAAAAGGAATTCCAGACTACTACCAACTGGCTGCCTTGTACTACTGTTTAAGATGCCCAAATATGTCTGACTATCTTGAAATGAAAGCCTGCTTCTCCCTTTCTGGAACGCACTTGTAAACTACATCTTTTCAAATTCTCTAGTCAGGGGCACACTTTCAAACAGAAAAATAAGATTTGTTAAGAAATGGTTTGGTAGGATGTTAAATGTGATTTCTAAAAACACACCCACCAGCACACGCATTCTCTCATGATTAGGTTTTATAGGAAACAGACCTTGGTAGGCATCTTCCTGTCTTGGCAAATATCAGATCAGTTACATTAACCCAACTGGTGCTAAATGCTCTTGCCACGAACTCTGACCTTATTTCCTTGCAGCTCGAGAAGTCCAGTCTTAATTAAATACAGGTAGCAGAATAATATGTAAATGCCTTTGGTTAAGAACCTTTACTTTTGACTTCTCATTAACCTAAAAAGTTGTTGTTTCTAAAGCAAAACCTCTTTAAATCTCTGGTAATAAAAGATGCAGGCGAGACCACCGGTGTGGGCAGACTGGCACGGCACGCCTGCTGACCCTGGCCCTGTGGCTATCAGGTAGAATCCCCATTGCACTCCTAAACAAAAGGCTTTCCTTCTCAAGGTTGCCGGTGGTCCCCGAGCATAAGTCTCCGTCCTGTCCCAACTCCAAGAACAGAACTTGAAATCTCATCCTGTTTGTCTTCCGGGAACATCTGCAGGGCGGCAAAGCCCAGTCTGGCTCTGAGAATTTGCATGGTTTATTGGCTTTTACAATCTTGCATCTCCAGCTACCTTAGGCAGGAATGTTGACTGAAACCCGGAGAAAGCCCCCAGACTCTCTGGAAGAGATTAAAAGAAAGCCCTCCATGGCTTACCTCGCAGGCTGCAACTTCTTCCTGGGGACTAAGTCGGAAAGGAAGGACTGATTTCTCTAGCAGGAGCACAGCAAGAGGGCAGGCAGGCAGGCAGCCTAATACACACTGCTCTATTCAATAAAACTCCAGACCGCCCTTCCTTAGCCCCTCCCAGAAGTCCATGCTAAGTGAACACATAGCCCCTATGTTTACAGTCGGCAGTCGGTGGTATGCATTGTCCTGTAGTTTTTCTAATAGGCAGCCAATGACGACACCCCGGCCGAGGTGGATGCAGCCTGCCTGTGGAGATGCCTGTCATTCCCTAGGCATGCTCAGGAAATCACTCATCAGAAAAACCGAGACCTAAAAAGCTCTGAAACTGCACGCAGGCTGCCAAAACCAGCCAGCTACATGCCCTTTTTTGGTTATCCTTAGCAGGGCCTCTGGAAGTGAATCCATTGTCAGGAACAATCATAAGAAATGTTAATCTTGGAGAAAGAGGCTGTCTTGTAGAACACAAACGCAACTTTAAAAAGAAAGCACAGTCTATGAAACAAGAAGTTAACAGTCCATATGTTTAGTGGGGTGGGGGTGGGGAAGGCTTTTAAATTGAGGGAGCCTTAATAGCATATTTCTCTTAAAAGTAGCCATGTATACAAAATGAAATTAAATTGTTCTACAATTTTAAAGTCTGCAATGGCCAGGACCCAGGTCTGTATGTACAGACTACATTCTAACCTGAACGAGGCACAGCCCCCTAAAAATATGTCTACATGTGTTATAAAAACAACTGACAAAAAAAAACTTAGGTCTTTTTTAGTAGGTAATGTTTTCCAGAATAAGTGTAGTGCCAGAAACTCAGCTAGGCAGGGTCCTACAGCCTTGGCGATCCTCACTGGTTTTCCATATCACCCCCCTCTCCACCTCCCCTTTGTCTCCTCAGATTCGGCAACAGGGAGACATTGCTGGCAACTCTGCACAACAGAGAGGGCGTGAAGAGACCCAGCACTTCCTCTGCGACTGCTAGAGACAATGCGTATGCCCACTGAGATGAGACTGCTGTTTTAGCGACTTCTTGAAAGTGCTCCAACCAAGTCTTCCTTGGTAGGACGTGGGCTACGAGAGGGTCAGAATTAGGCAATGCTGAATCAGGATGAAGTTAACTGGCCCACGTGTGCACACAACCTGTGGTTTTGTACTTTTCAATAAAGAATTCACTCAATTCATCAATCAGTACTTAATTCAGTAGTCACAATAACAAAAAATTAGGAGCACTTACTACTTGTCAGGCCAGGAGCTCGGTGCTAGATTTCTGTCTCCTTATCGCTGTGTGTTTAGAAACTGTCTCATCACTGACCAAGAAGACTTAACATATTTTCCCTGGCTAACTACAAGTCCACAAGCCTGGTCTCCAAAAACCTTAGGTTTTACCATATAAGCCTATTTATGAAGATCTGACCTGAAAATAATCTCTACTTAGGAACAAGTGCCTGCCCTTTGCGCCTTATACTGAAGACTTGGGAAGTAACTGATCCACCTGGATGGTTTCCTTCTTCAGTCCTCCAGCATTAGCCAGTTACCCACAGGCATCGACATCAAGCCTATGCTCATCTCTTTCTTGGGAAGGCTGCCTGTCCCGTCTTCCCAACTGCTACTGCAGCACAGCCTGAAAAAGCTACAGAGCAGGCTGCCAGGCAGAGGGAGAGGTGAGCTTCAAGCATCCCAAGTTAGAACTCGGAATGCACTTTCCCAGGGAAACAGAATAAATAATGGCTGGTGGGAACAGTACAGTCAATGCGGCATTTCAAGGACACTATGGCTCAACCAGGCATTTGTGGAGCACCACCGTTTATAAACTTGTTCCTATGGTAAAATGTTTTCTGATCCCAAGTGAATAATTTGGAAATAAACTTTGGGAACATAACCAGTTTCGCTACTGGGGATGTGCCGTACGTGGACAGGTTGTAAAGACAGAATAACAGTTCATAGTCTGGTAAACTGCTGAGCTTGGAGATGTCTTGGCACAGGCATCAATGACCTCTGAAAACAACTCAGTTGGTGATGTCTGTGTGAAGATATGACCTGTGTCCAGAGATGTTTGGGGCCCATGCTCTCCAGGCCATATGGTCTGTGACTCAGTGAGGCCTGTTTTAATGCACTGTTTTCCATGGCCACTGCTGATTCAATCCTAAGCCGCATTCTTCCCGCTTGTGTGAGTAATGCCTTTTGGTTAAACAGCATCAGGGCATAATTTGCAATCTATGAATAAAATAAGTACCAGCTTTCCAGAGGAAAGAAAAGTTGCACTACAAATGGGGAAAATATTATCAGCAGGAAACATGGAAAGGACATGCGTTTTGTATGGTTTTTAGAAGATAAATGGCTAAATATTTTTGGGTTCTGTCTTTAGAAAAGAGAAGTATGTTTCCCTAGATAAATTCTGAATACCTCATTTTCAGGGCATAGTGGATGACCAATCATTCAGCCTTTTTTGTGTATTTGAAAGTAGACACTGTGCAAGAACCACATGGTTGGAAGGATAATTTAACAAATTTCATTAGAAAAAAGAAAGAAAAAGATAGATGTTGCCAATCTCTACCATGGGAAACTTCACTTTCATAGTATTTACTTTTTCCAGAAGTCATTTGTAAACAACACTAAAAATACACAGGATTATACAGAAAATTTTTGTGGAATATAATTCCCACTCAGACCATCCCAGATAAAGAACAGCTTGTCTAGCATAGGCTATAGCTACCTAATCAAACCATAACAAATCTAAAGAGACATTTGGAAACATCTGGATGGTTCATTGTATTTTTTCAGTTCCAACTGAGTATTTGGAATCATGTATATAAGTAGTGAGCAATTACATTTCACTTGCAAGTCAGTTTGGGAAAAGTAAAAGCAGGCCACACCTTTTTCATTCAAACCTAAAATCGCTTCAATTAGTTCCATAAAAAAATACATTTTCCAGTTTAAAATATTTACGTAATTGAATAAAACAGATATTTTGAACATTTTAAAAGGCAGCAAAATACCACCCCCCCCCCCACCACACACACACACATCTTCTTTTACTCAAATGAAGTATTTCCAGAAACTCAAGTTTAGAAAACAATAAAATCAGACTGGTAAAATGTTGATGCCAAAACTGGACAACAAAGATAGCACAAAAAGAGGAAAACTATCCTAAGTATATTTCTGAGCCTAGATGAAAACAGTTAGCACCCTGAATCCAACAGTGTAAAAACAAGGTAAGGCCAATGTGGAGACAGTCCAAATCTGAAAATCTAGTGATTCAGTAGTAAACTAGTATGATACGATGTAAGCAGTTAAAAAGTTAAAAAAAAAAAAAAAAAAAAAAAAAAGTCGACGAAAGAAAAGAGAAAGATCATCTCAACAGATAAAAAAATAATACTTGGTAAAATTAGCAATCTTACACAGAAAAAACAAAAGTTCTTGAAAAACCAGCAACAGAATCTTTCTAAACATGTAATGAGACCTTTACCAGAATGCTACAGCGAATACTATGCTTAATGACAAAATGGTAAAGTATTCTCACTATAATCAATGAAAAGGCAAGGGTGACTATCATCTCTCTACAATTAAAAAATGGGGTGGAGGTCCTAACCAAGACAAAGACAAAAAAAAAAAAAAAAAAAAAGAAAGAAGAACTATAGGAATTAGGAAGAAAACAAATGTCTTTATTTTCTATGATAGGATCGTGTGGGTAAAAAGTTCAAGTGAATCAACAAAATATTAGAATTAATAAAAGAGTTTAGCAAAATTATTGGAAGCAAGTTCAGTATGCAAAACTCCAGAGTTCCTGTAACCAGCTGTCTCTAATTTTAAAATATAATGGAAAATAGATGATTCATATTAATAACAAAAGTGTGCATTACTTGGGAATAAACATAACAAAAAGTGCAAGAAAATTGAAGAGCTGGATTTAAGGAAATAAAAGGCCCGTATAAATGGTGAAATATATCACTTTTACAAATGACAGACCTCAAAATTATAAAGATGTAAATTTTCCTTGAATTAACCTATGTAGCATTTATTATTCCAACTAAAATCCCTAAATGATATATTTTGTAGAACTTAACAAAACAATCCTAAAATTCAGATGGAAAAGTAAAGATCTAAAAATAAGGACTGAGATTTTTATAGAGCAATTCTAGTTAAGATGAGTATTATTGCCCTGGGAATAGACAAATAGATTATTAGAATAAAGTGGAAAACCTAGAAACAGCCCCAAGCATATATGGAAACTTCTAAAATAATAGCAAAGACACAACCAATGAGGAAGAAAAGGGTGGGCTATTCTATTAGTGGTAAGGTTACCATCGATTATGTAGAATCTCAAAATTCCCACCCCATACTAAAAGAAACTAGATTACATAGGGAAAAAAACCAACTTTAAGATGATTAGGAAAAGCTGTAGGTGAATAATTTTATAATGGAGTATGGAAGGATTCTTCAACATAAAAAAACAGAAGTTCAGATGGAAACACTGAAAACTTTGAGGAGATGGCTAGATTTAATAGAGTAAATGCACAATATGCATTTATTTCTGCTCCTTCCCAAACCTCACCAAAATGATAGCACAGAAATAAAAAATCATCAGTAAATCCTACAAGGCAAAGAATACTGGAAGGGAGTCAACACAGAGTCTAGATGTCAGCCAAATTTTGGAATATGGAAAATGGACAGATGGCTGGTAATTGACTTAACAGAACTAAGAACCTGAACTCTGGCCCTGTGGAGTAGAAGGGCCAGTGGATGAGAAAGAAGCCAATTCAAGTCTCAAAACCAGGAAAAACAGGATTTGGAAGCCCCAGGAATCTGAGGTGAGGGATGGAGCAGAAAACAGGTTTGATTGGAAATCTGCGTAAGGGGGGTACTTGGGTGGCTCAGCTGGTTAAGTGTCAGACTTTGGCTGAGGTCATGATATGGTTCATGGGTTCAAGCCACGCACCGGGCTCTGCGCAGACTGACCGCTCAGCTCAGAGCGTGGAGCCTGCTTCAGCTGCTGTGTCTCCCTCTCCCTCTCTCTCTGCCCCTCCCCCACTCGTACTCCCTCTCTCTCTCAAAAATAAACATTAGAAAAAAACTTTTTTAGAAAATCTAAGTAATAGTTAAAAGCCCAGATCTAGGAACCCCCAACACACATAGGTGAACACCCCTCTTTCAATCAGACGGAAGTTCCAAGTTTATTCTCTGAAGGCAAGTGCTGCCCTCAGAATGGCGAAACAGTGGACAGGGAAGAGGCTTCATACTGAAAACAAAATTGAAATGTAAGTATACTCAGTGAACACTGGAACACCCCCGGTCTCCTCACTCTGCAGGTTCCCAGGACACCAACAGTCAGGTTTGTACTCAGCAGAAAGGAAATTGGAGGATGTCACTCTAGGGAAAGTGGCATGCCCATGGAAAAAGAACTAAAGACATAGACACTGAGGGACCCCTGAAATTTCTGGCTCATTGCCCAAGGCCCTTTAGTGAACTTGTGCACAGGAACTCCCAATCCGCTGTTTAGCACCTCACACTTAAAAATATGAACATCAAGTTAAGGAGACGGTCTGAGAGACTCGAACAACAGAAAAAGGAATTCAGAGGAAAAAGAGGCAAGGTGAGAAACAGAAGAACAGTTCAAGAAAATTATAATTACTATTCACAGAGAGATAAGAGTCGATACTGTTGCCACCAAAGGAGAAAGATGCTTTAAGAAGACACTTTCAGAGAAGAGGAAAAAGGTCTTGTAAATGAAGAATACTGTGGCAGAAAGTTATAAAAATTCAATTCAAGAAATGTTAAGATAAAGTTTAAAAAAAAAAAGCCTGCCAGATAATTAGAAGAAAAAGGATGGAAAAAAGAAAATAACATTAAAGAATCAATAAAAAACCCAACATCTGAGTGTTCCAGAAAAAGAGGAAAGAGAAAATTGTGGGAAAGAAATTATCAAAGAAATAAAACATTAAAATTTCCCACACCTAAAGGACACAAGTTTCCAGATTCAAAGGGCCCACTGGGCATCTAGTACAATGAATGAAAACATGTATAATTCTGAAGTTATCAAGTTCTTGGGTTTTATGTTCCATCCAAAGGTGGGGGAGGAGTTGGGGTTGAAACCAGAAACCGAGACAGAAGATAAGGATCAGAAAATAGAGAGTACAAAACTATGACAGAAGTGAAGGGTAGTCCCATGATGACGGTGAAAGAAAATTCCAGGATAACAGCTGGTCAAGAGAGCAACAAGTAAAGACTGAAGCAGAGGGATCCAGAGAGGACGTTTTCAGCAAAATCAGGTAGACACATTACCTGATTTTTTCTTGGGGAAAGCATCTGTGATAGGTACATGGAAATGAGTAAATGTAAGATTGAGGTCATTATAATTTCAGGAAAAACAAAATGTTTATATGAGAAAGGAAAAGGGATCATTGTATACCATATAGTTCAACTGTGAGAAAAATTTGCACAGTCATAATAATGTAAATACTATATTTTGATTTCACCAAAACAATGATGTAATTAGATTCCAAGGATAACAAGCAAGAACATGTTTGTAGGATGATGGTGGATAAGAGAGCTAAACCCTCATTTTGTTTAGCAGGAAATCAATAGTTAATATCTAGTACTGAAATTTTAATAAATAGTAGAGTTAGCAATTTATTTAAGGATATGAAAGCAAATACCACCCTCCCCCGATCCCCCACAAAAAATAGTTCATTCATTCACTGAAAAAATATTTATTGAGTGTCTACCACATGCCAGGGCCTGTTCTAGGCGTTGCGAGCCAAATACATTTTGATGGAGGGAGACAGATAAATACACTAATAAATGTATTAATGTCAGGCAGTGGGAAATGCTATAAAGAAATCGTAATGGAACAGAGAAAATCAGGGAAGTCCTCTATGAAGAAGTTTTCAATGGAGATGAATAAAATGAAGGGGCAAGCACTGGGACCATACAAAGCAATGACATTCCTGACAGCAAGAATATAGCAGGTGCATATTAAAGAACAAGAAAGATTGCAGAGTAATTGGGGAGGAGTGATCACCAACGGTAGATAGGATCATCTAGAGCCTTATCATCATGGTAAAGACTTTGAGTTTTATTTTAAATAAGATGGAAAGTCACTGGGAGGTGTTGAGTGGGGAGAGAAAAAAATCACTCTGGTCGTCGTCCTGTAGAACGAGCTGGGAGCTTACCAGTGTAGAAGCAGGGGAAATTATTGCCTCCTTACAGGCAGGAGGTGTTGGCCAGGACTAGGGCAGCTGTGGTCAGGGGACTGAGAAAGTATTGAATTTTGGACACAGCAGGACTCATTGCTGGTTTGGATGAGGAATATAAGAAACAGAGAGGAATCAGAGATATCTCCTTTTATGGGCTGAAGAGCTGAGTCAGTGGTGTAATTTAATAAGCAGGGACCACTGAGGGAAGTGTCGATTTGCAAGGAGGTGTGGGAATCACATTAGACATAATTTAGGCATATTAAGATGACCAAAGGCATTCAAGTGGAGGTGCAGATGGGTAGTGTGATATACAAATCTGATGTTTTAGGGAGAGATGAGGCTTGAGAGTCATCTATTTCTAGATAGTGTTTTAAAGTAGGACTAAGTTACCTGGAAGAAAGCAAACAGTGAAGAGAAGGCTGCACAAAACGACACCCCAACATTTAAAGCCCAGAAAAGGAGACTGTGAAAAAGATGATAGCTACTGCTTGGTGGGTGGTCAGGTATGAGAATGGGTAGAGAGGATGGTTACCGCTTTTTGTTAAAAGCCACAGAGCATTATTGGACTTTAAAAGTAGGGTAATTTGTGATAGACTGGATAATTGTAGCCAACTAATCAGTTACTCTTTTAATGGGATTAAACACTCAGTCTTTGCCATGTGTCTTTGCAGGGCTCTCAGAAGGACTTCTTGGCCTGTGATTTGCTTTGAATGATGGGACGCACCAGAGGTGATGGTGTGCCTGTTCAGGGTGGAAGGTTTAAGAGCATTACATTTTGTTCTTACCCCTGAGCGTCTGCCCTTTGCCATGACAAAAAGCACCACAGAGTGGGTTGAATGGCTCATCCCACCCCCTGAACATACACATTCATCGAGAACCTGCAAATGTAACCTTATTTGGAAATGGGGGTCTTTGAAGATGCAATTCAGTTAAGAATCTCAAGATGGGATCATACTGGCTTATCTAGCTGGGCCCTAAATCCAATGGCAAGTATCTTTATAAGAAAAAGGCAGAGAGAGATTTGAGACACACAGGACATGGAGATTTGAGACACACAGGACATGGAGATGTGAAGACAGAGGAAGAGATGGGGGCAATGTATCCACAAACCAAGGAATGTTAAGGTTTGCCAGTCACCACTAGAAGCTAGGAGAGAGGCATAGAACAGATTATCCCTCGGAGCCTCCAGAAAAAGCCAACAACCCTGTCAACACATTGATTTTGGACTCCTGGCCTCCAGAACTGTGGCAGAATACATTTCTGTTGTTTTAAGCCACCCAGTTTGTGGTAATTTGTTACAGAAGCACAGGAAAACAATATACCCCAGATCGTGTCCACTTTTCAGCTTGAGTTCCCAGTGAGCCCAGCCAGGACCATCAGAGTTGCTACTGACCCAGGCCTTATGCAAAAGGCATAAGAAATAATGTTTGTTGTTGTAAGCCACTGAGGTTTTGTAGCATTTTTTACCAAGAAAAGGCTAACTAATATTTGTATATATTAAGAAGTAAACTAAAGAAATTTAGTTAAACTCAAGAAAGTTTGGTTAAGACAGAAAAACTTCTGTTAAAAGTCACCATACACAATGTGAAAAGACAAGCCAAGAGAAAATGTGCAATGTATAAAGGATTAGAATCTAGAATATCCAAGAATGCCTAAAAATCAATTGAGGTAGAGAGCGAGAGGGGCAACACTATTACAAAATGGGAATAGGATGTAACATCCACAGAAGAGAAAATGCAAAGGCCAAAGTCCTTGAAATGATGCTCAACCTTATGAGTAATCAGGAAACTGAAAGTGAAAACACTGACACCAGCTCACAGCCAACAAATTGGTAAAGAAAAAAACATTTAATCTTGTAAAACTAAATGATGTTGGTAATGTGCAGAATCCTATGCGTTTTCGATAAGAAAGTAAATTGGGACACTTTGTAGAGTTACTTGGCAGTGGTATTTAGTATATGCCTTCTTTGTCCAGCAATCCCACTTTTAGGTATATCCTCTTAGGAAACTCATGTTCTTTAGCAAGGAGGCATGTAAAGGGCAGCTCATCAGAGTATTATCTGTCACAGCAATATCACAAAATTCCTACAGCAATCAGCAGGGGAAATGCTACATAAACTATGGTATAGGATGGAATACTATATAGTAGCTGAAATGAATGAATTAGATGCACCTGGGTCTCAAAAACATATTATGTGAAAAAAAAAAAGCAAGTTGCAGCTGGAATGATTCCATTCATATGAATTATTTATGGCTCCAGGCAACAGTAGACTAGAACCACTCCAAATTCAACATAGTGGTTACCCGTAACAAGGTAGAAAGAATGATACTAGTCACAAAATCAAGAAACTTGAAATTTATCTGAAATGTATAAAAGAAGACCTCAAGTAATGATGACAAAACAATTACATTTGTTAATTCTGCAGAGTATATATACAGATTGTACGTTATCCTTAGACTTTTTTTTTTCTTTTAAGAAACTGCTATACAAATGAGATTTCTCTCCCCAAGGCACTAGTATCTGGTCACCTATGTGATACAGGGAAAGGTCACTGCCCTTCTTTGTTCTGAGGGCATCAGTAGAGCTCACTCAGGACCAACCAGACTAGCAGGGAGAGAGGACCTGCCCTGAATATGAAGTCCTCAACTTAATCACACCTTTGTATTAAGGGTCTGACATGATAGGATCAACAGTTACTGTTTAAGGCTAACACCTTAAGCCATAGTCTAACTTAGTGCCTTAATGCCAACTGTTTTAGGAATAGGGTACAGATAAAGTGAGGGCCAGCTCTGATCCACTTTGATGGGCACAGAAGGATTAAAGACAGGCTGGTCTCTCAGAGCATCAAGTAGAAGAAGAAGGGCTTTGGTTGTCTGGGATAAGGGTGATGATCTGAGATGGAAAGAGGGTGTAATCCAAGAAGCCCCAGTATGAAGGAGCTTATGAGACAAATGTTACCTTTTCCCACTCTCACTGAGTGGCCAATTCCTTCAGTCTCCCTATCAGAAATCTCTGTCTCCCTATTTCTTGATCTAGGGAGGATAACTGGATGTCTCCATGATTTCCACTCTTCCCACATTCATTTCTACTGGATTTGCTCTACCCTCAGGGAAAGTAAAATGTTTCCATCCATGAGAAATCCCTCTTGGTCTCTGATGGGTATCTGAGTCACTCAGAGCCATAGCCAGATTTCTCTCAGACAGTTGCATTCATTCATTCATTCATGCATGCAACCAACCTCTTAACATGTATTACCTACAAGGCTTAGTGTTAGGCTCTATGCCTTTTATTATCTTGTAAAAACACCACACCTACCTTTAAAGAACTGCTGGTCTAAAGGAGAAGCTCAGACATGTCCACAAGATGGACTCTCAAATGGCAAGTGCTAAGAGAGACCCCTTTGCACCACATGTGTTTACCCAGCTGTGTGTGTTTCCTTTTCCTGTCTCATGCTTAACGAAGGCTGTCTAATCCAACCAAGACCGTGTGGGGAGACCTGGTGTCCCCTCCCAACCAGAAAGCATATCCTTCTCTCATTTCAGGGGGGAAAAAAAAGCCAATCTCATAATTGGCTTTGCATTGCAGACATACTTGTGAAGGGTGCAAATAAGAAAACATTTAAAATATTTGATCTATTTTGGGTGAGGTTTTGTAGCTTTGGCCTAGCAGAATGTCATCTGAGAAGCAGTGATTTCTCTTGGGGGGCAGATATTTTTAAGATCAAAAACAGAAAAGAAAAGAAAACATTTTCAAAGAGATAGCGGAGTCTGCTAATACACAGGGAAAGATGGCTGTTTGGAACATGCAAACTAACGGCAGCATAGAAGCATCTGAGCGCTCATCAAGCTCTGCTGGACGTGTGCTCCCTTTACATCACAGAGAGGGTGTGTCTGAGACGCCTGTGCCACCGCACCACGTCCCCTCCTTCCGAACCTTCACCTGTGCCACCGCACGCACCCTCGTACTGTCCTCATGTTGCTCCCCGCCCTCCTGTGTCTATACACACATCCCGGTTTTACCTCTGATGACTCTAGCTTCCTCTAGCTTCACGCCTGTCTTTTCTTTTACTGTCAGATTTCTCCAAATGATTAATGTATGATGCAGCCCCACCACCCCCACTTCTTTCATGACCTCACTTCTTGGTCCCTGAACATTTTGACTTCAGCCCCTGACCTCTTCTGAGAGGTGGTGTCTGTGACCCCTGAGCAGCTGGACCCTTTTGCAGTCCTCCCCGGCATCCCCTGACCCCCCTGGGTTCTGTCTTTATCTCTGGTAGCTCTTGCCACTGATGGCTGGTCTGTTGTCTTACTTCTCTGGCCTCTTAGATTTTTCCTCCTGTTCTTTTTCCTCAGTGAGGACATCCCCCAGTGCCCCGGCCTGATCTCTCTCTTAGAGAATTCACAGGGCAGATATAAGAATTAAAGGAGATCAAGTGTTGGTAGAGTTGCTTTCTGAACTAAATGCTTGTTCACTGATGGGACAAACTTTTATGAAGCACCTTTCCCATAGCAAAGCTTTTCTCAGTCTTGGGAATACGGGGACACTGTAGGAGACACTGTTGGCTCCTCTTCCCTTAAAAGGGTCTTGCCTTTTGCTGGCAGAGACACGTGCTCACATAAGCGCAGTGAAGCGGAGCAGGTGCTGTCATAAAAATCCTGTCCAGTGAAGGTCACCAAGGAGGGAGGGGTCATTTTTTTTCTTAGTGGGTTTTTTTTAAAAAAAAAATCTCATTCTTTCTCATGTCTACAACAATTACCTCTTCTGATACGAAAAAAAAAAAAAAATGTATTTGGCCCCGATCTCTTGCTCTCATCATGAATTCCCTTGCTTGGAAATCTTCAATATCATCTTACTACCAAAAGGATGAAGTCAAAACCTGGCTTAGCATCTTACCAAGATCTACAATCTTACCAAGATCTAGAAGAGGCCCCTCTTCTTGCCTCTTCTAGATGATCAATGCAAACCCCGCCCCCACTCTTGTCAAGGGGCATACCTTCTGCCTGTGACCTCAGTCATGGGCCTCTCCCCTTTACACTTAGCTGTCGTTTGGCACCAGCTCCGGGCACACCTCAATGCCGTCCTTGAGATCTCAGCCTTCAGTCAGTAACCATTCTCGGACCGCCTACAGAACCTGCTGTCAGACCTGTGCATTTTCTATTTATCAATTACAGACTTGAATTACTTGATTTGATATATATATATATATATATATATATATATATATATATATCTCCTAGATTGATTAGTGACTGAGTGATCAATTAGTTAATAGTTAATTAATAATTAACAGTTCTGGAGTGCCTGCTATGTGTTGTCAGCTCTATTAGGTCCTAGTGACACAGTGGTAAATAAGACATACAGAACTTTTAGAAACAGAGGCCATATCTTAAAATTATGGGCTATATATTATACCCATTTAATCTCTTTCTCTCAACGCTGCCTTTTGGGACCAGAATTTAAAAATACAAACAATTAAGATGTCTTAACAAAAATTATTTACGTTCAACTGTATACAAACCTGGTACTAAAACTGAGAATTCAAGTCAGTGCTCAGGGAATGGTGACTGCAAGTTTGGGTCTAGGCCAGGAACCCTGGAATCTTATTGCTGCTACCCTAATTAAGAGGTGCAGGTGGCTGGGGGAAGGGAACCAAGGACTACAGCCCTCCCACATGCTCATGAATACCAGGCATACCTCAAACAGAACTACCCATGTATGGACTTTTGGGGACACTTAGTTCATATGATTCTTCTAGAAGGTGGGGAAGGAATAATCATAATAAAAATAACAAACAAATGAGTATGGCCAGAGTTGATTTAGAAACTAGAGTGCCAACTTATTAAACTTCAAGTGGGATACATATCCTAAGGCAAAAAACTAAAGTGGCCATTTGAACCCAGGCTCCTGACCAATAGGCATCTCCCTTCAGGACAAAGAAAGGAGGTGTTAGGGAAAAGTTTTGACCCAAAGCCCAAGAACCTGGCCAACTTGGAGGGTGATTCCAGTGATGGCTAATAAACTGCCTTTCCTTAGGAATATTTCTGTCTGAAGAATTAGACCCTATTGCTAGGAGAACCGCTCCTAAAATAGTACTAGAGGTGGGGCGCCTGGGTGGCGCAGTCGGTTAAGCGTCCGACTTCAGCCAGGTCACGATCTCGCGGTCCGTGAGTTCGAGCCCCGCGTCGGGCTCTGGGCTGATGGCTCAGAGCCTGGAGCCTGTTTCTGATTCTGTGTCTCCCTCTCTCTCTGACCCTCCCCCGTTCATGCTCTGTCTCTCTCTGTCCCAAAAATAAATAAACGTTGAAAAAAAAAATTAAAAAAAAAAATAGTACTAGAGGAATCCTGGCATATTCTTCTTTTTGAAGCTCTAAAACATCAGGTTTCTCTTTGCCTGCCGGGACATCTACATTGCCTTCTTTCACGTTATAGACCTTGTTCATGTATTATTTTTAACTGAATTATCTCCTGGTATTCTATATGAATCCATGCCCTCAGAAAGACCACCTCTGTATCTCTTAATCACTCTGCCAAATGGCTAATTTCTGGGAAATTTTCATTTAAATTGATTATTCACAGTATGTCTATCTGTCTCTCTCTGCATATTAAGCAAATACTCATCTCTATATCCCAGCACCTGGTATAATGCCTAACATAGAATGTTATGGGACGAATGAATGAATTTTAGAGAATTTTGACTTCCTGATAGCATTCTCAAATTTTGGGATTCTTCTTACTTTGGAAATGGGCTACATCTTCCAGATGTTAGAGGCTAAAGCTTTAGGGCATATGTATTTGGGGTCAGATGCTCTACCTTTACCAGGCTCGAGTATTGAGGAGAGCCGGGGCTATGCTCAGGAGAGCACCTGGCCACGCCTTTCTTCTACTTCCTTTTCATTTTTCTGGCTGGTGAGCTTTGGACTAGCTTCCCTCAATGGAATGATAAGATTCAAGATTCAACTGTAGATTCAATTACAATGCAGCCGAGCTCACTTGGCACATACCCTGGATTGGGGTCAAGGCTCCAGCTAATAAATGAAATGATCCTTTGTCTGACCCTGAATTCTGTACATATTATTTTCCTTGGGAAACTCACAGAGAAGGGTGTCTAATGGTCAGGCCCTGCTAAACACCATCCACTTAAGACAGTTTACAAACTGCAAAGACCTGGTTGCAAATATTTCAGAAGTAATAATAAATAATAAACTAAACATACAAATAATGGTATCTATATATATATAATTTTTGTATTATTTCATTGTCATATATTAATACACCTATTTATGTTAACGTATTTAATGCTTTAATAATTATAGTTAAAGTCATTACTTAATGTGTTAATTAATAATTTTATTCATTATTATGTATTTATTTATATATTTAGCACTTTTACTCCAAATAACCATGCCACCCATATTATCACCACTTTTCTTACACACCCTCATATAGCTGGCAAATATTCACTTATGGGGAGCAAGATAGGTTAAGCACCTGCCTTCAGAACACAGAAAGAGTACAGATTATAGGTAAAACAACCTTAGTAAGTCATTTAAGTTCTCTGAGTTTTAGTTTTCTTATTTGTAAAACAGTTGCTTTGAAGAGTTGATGTGAAGATCAAATAGATTAATAAATGTAAGTATGCTTTATCAACTGTTAAGAGGTACTTAGCTATGAGTGATTATCATTATCAGTACAGAACTAAGATTAAAACCCAAGTGGCCTCCTGACTACCAGTTTCATTTTTTTAACTTTAAGTTAATCTACTGTGAATTTTCTTTCTATGAGATCTTGACTCTTCATAGATTATGGAACAGTGATTTCAGCAACCACAAAACTTTTTCTGATACTTGTCATTCCAAAGAAATTGGTGAAATTCCACTGAGTGCAGAGAGGAAAACACTAAAGTTTTTCTTAAATGTTGGAATAAAATATCTGTTGGAAAACTGGGTTGGGGCAAGGGGTGCGGGTGGGGAGAAGCAAAAACAGAACTTGTTATTTTCAGAACATCCTCTTTTTCACTCCTCCCCATTGTAGGCAACCAATTCTGTTCTGTTAATTGTACACTTTTTGTATCGTAGGTATTCTTCCCAAGGTTAGGTGTCATCCCGTGTGCGTATATTTCCAGGCACACAGGGAAAATGCCTAATCCGGTGTCCCATGGGGATTTCTACACAACTTTTGATATGGGGGATTTCCATGTGACATCAGTTTCATGTGTGTGAAAGGCCCTAGGACTGGAAGAAAAGGAAAGAAAAGAGGGTGCTGAGCTGAGTGACAGAGAGAGGCTGGATCTTGTGGGTTATTTTAAGTATATATTTCCAGGAAGAGAATGTAAGCTCTGTGTGAACTCGGTTTTCTCACATGTCAACATGAGAATAGCAATAAAGGCAGTCTCCTTCCCAGCATCCCTTTGAGGAATAATAAATAAATGTGATAAGAAAGTGTTTCACAAAATAAAACAGACTTTGAAGTAGAAAAGCAGCCAGCCAGAATTCCACGTGTAGCTGGAAACTGTTCCACATTTTAACCATTCCTATATCGGTCGAATGGGTGGTAATCAGTAACCTCTCCACCTCACATTTTTCTCACTGCACAAATGCAAACATACACTCTCACACACCCAATAGGTGCTATGGGTTTGTTTGTTTTTTTTTAAGAGTGCAAACTTCATGTGTTTATAGATATATCCCAATTGATCACTTCATTTAAAGTTTATATGTACATTAATTTTCATTTATTCACTATCATTATTAGTATGCTTAATATAATTATGTTTATATAATCAAGTCAACAATGAAGTCATTCCAATTCTAAATTCAGATGGTTTGACCAAAAGATCTCTAAGGCATTTTTACTCCTAAGAATCTATGAGTCTAGTAGGAGTTTTGACTTTGACTTTGCATTATCTCACACATGCTTTAAGAAAGAACAGAGTTGCACACAACAGTCTGATTACGTCAGTATTACTTAAAAACACCAGCATGCAGAATATACTCATGGGAAGCTTCTTGGTGTGTAAATGTAGACTATGCTTGTTACACTGAACAGAATCTCTGTACCGTACGTTTGACTCCAGAAGCACATCTTCTGCTGCCATCAAAACACTCATGCATCGTCAGTGGTACTAAGCCTTATGTGAGTAGGCAAGTTATCATCCTATATAACCATTTGAAAAGAGTCTTACTATACCCCATATCTTTAAAATAGTCACAAAGGAGACAGTTTGAACTCTTAAGAAAAGCTCTGATAAGAACTCAGAGCTGGAAACTGCTGAAAGTCTCTGGGCTATTTTCACGAATAATCTTTGTAGTATATGGAATGAGGTCTTCAAGTGACATGGAGCTACAGAGTCTATCTGTCTACAAGCCAGCAGACAGTAGGCTAGTCAGGGCCAAGCGGCTCTTTTGGATTAGAAAAATACAGACAGAGCATGGGGGCTGGGATGGAAGGAGGACAATACTGTGTACTGAGCAACTCCAGAGAGCCATTCACATTCTATTCTACGTAGACAGTGCTGCCTGGAGAGAAGGGAGAGTAAAGTAAATGTAGTTTTCATTCTTTGGTCCATATGGAAAGTTAATATAGGTAATAAGAGCTATACTTCAGGTTGCTTCTTATTTAACCAATAACCAAATAATTAAATCTTGGGTTTAAATAAATCCCAAAGAAAAGAATTAAATTGACTCCAAGTTTTCTGGCTAAGAAAGCCAGATTCATGCCAAGTTCTAGTATCATATGTCATAAAGCAGTGAGAACAAAAGAGCTACTCTGAATGAAGCAAATCAGTAAAGTGCCGAGAAAAAAGAAAGCATAAATGTTGCTTCAAAGTTAAGCTGGATGTTAGCTTCATTCATACTCCAAATATTTATTCAGTGCCTCCTACTTGTCACACTGCTATCAGATGTAGCCCGTGTTTAAGGTTCTCATGGCCCCGTGTAAAAGCACATGTATTTATAATATCTTTGCACTTTTGTTGCAGTGACCAATTCATTCAAAGTCAAAGGATATACTAATTAACTTGTATTAGTTCACTACGTATGTGGTTAAATTCAGTTAAGAGCTTTCAAGTCAAGCACAATATTCAGGAAGAAACAAAACAAGTTAGCTGCTAAACTGGGCACCTGTGTCTTGTGTCTAAGAATCACATAAGATCTACCAGTTCTAACTATATAAGACTTTCTAGATGGGGTTCTTCAATGTGGGGCTTTATAAAGATGGCAAACAAGTTATTGAGATAGATGAGTCTCCTTTCAGAAGTGAGAACTCCATATAATTTATACATAATTTACTACAACATTATGTTCTACCCTATGGATTAAAATCAATGTAGAGTGGATTTTATTTCAATATCAACCTCTCACTTATTAACAGACAGTGATTACACTTGACTTGTGTAGTTAAATACTTCCTTCAAATATTACTTTAATTTTTTTTAACGTTTATTTATTTTTGAGACAGAGAGAGACAGAGCATGAACGGGGGAGGGGCAGAGAGAGAGGGAGACACAGAGTCAGAAGCAGGCTCCAGGCTCTGAGCTGTCAGCACAGAGCCCGAAGCGGGGCTCGAACTCACGGACCGTGAGATCATGACCTGAGCTGAAGTCGGACGCTCAACCGACTGAGCCACCCAGGCACCTTTAATATTACTTTAATCATAAGAACAGAATTAAAAAAAAAAAAAAAACGCAAGAATTCAGAGCCCTAAAATTGACTCATGAATGTAAGGGGAAATAATATATAATAATGGTAGTATTTTTAGACAGGGGGGAAAGGATAGCTATCCAATAATTTGTGGGGACTCTTGGTTACCCATTAGAAAAAAAATCCCTATTTCACATCATTCACTAATAATTTTCAGGTACGTTAAAGATATAGCACACAAAAACTATGAAAGCAATCAGAGGAAATACGGGAAAATGTTGTAGGAAAGCCCATTTTTAAGTACAACCAAGAAGGCAAACAACACAAAGTTAAAGACTAACAGATACAACTAAAAAAAATAAATGATTTTGTTACTGTGAAAAATAACACAAGCAAAGTTAAAAGACAGAGACAGGTTAAGGATAAAATATTTAATTAATTCATCACAAACAAAAGATTCAAAACAACCAGGAACGGCTGCACAGGTTGTGTACTGCACACCACCAGGAGGAGCTATTCAAGTAGACTACAACATGGGGTGTCCCTAAAGTTGCCTGAGTCAGAATCCGTAATATATAAAGCACTCCTACAGCAATAAAAAGGTCAATAAGACCCCCAATGGTCGAGTGGGCAAAAGGTATGAAAAGTGGATTCACAGAGGAGGAAATCCAAGTAACAGCATATACAAAGATGTTCAATGTCCCCTGTAATCAAAGAAATGCATATTGGAACAATAATAAACCATATCGGTGTGATAGGAGCATTGGTTAGGGTATGGTGAAATGGTATTCTCTTGCATTCCTAGGTGAACTGTGAATGTGATAACACCTATGTAAATTAAAAATGCATATTTTATTTTTATATAGGAATATTATATAAATATACATATATATAGTATGTAAAAGCACCAGAAGGACTACATCTCTGTTAACAGAGGTACCTCTGGGAGTCGACTGGAATTGGGCATAGAAATCAATAGTGGGTTTTAGTTTACTTTTAAAACTTTTTTTTTTTGATTTTAGAGAGAAAGAGCATGAACAGGGAAGAGGGGCAGAGGGAGGGAGGGACGGTGAGAGAGTGAGAGAATGAGAGAGAGGGAGGGGGAGAGAGAGAGAGAAAGAGAGAGGGAGAATCTTAAGCAGGCTCCATGCTTAGTGCAGAGTTCAGTGCGAGGCTCAATCCCATGATGCTGGAATCACAACCTGAGCTGAAATCAAGAGTCAGACACTCAACCAACTGAGTCATCCAGGCACCCCATTGAAATTTTTTTTTTTTTATTTTAGAGAAAGTAAGAGAGATAGTTTACTCTTAATGTTTGAATTGTTAAAAATATATATGTATTAGTTTTTTGACATTTAAAAAAATTTACACTTCCATCCTGCTTGTGGCTTGAGACAAGGATATTATTTAAAAGTCACAAAGAAGACACACTGCAGAATTTTTTAAATGACAATGGCAGTTGAATGAGCTAAAGTAACCAACACTAACATTTATCATACATACTTGGGTTTACCTAAAGATTGTGTTACTTGTTATTCATTTCTTTCCCTGCTTCCCTTTGTAATATTCCTCCTTTCCACATCTCAGGCCCCTGGCTTGGGAACCTGGCTCCTGGCCATCTAGGCTTTTTCTCTCTTCCTGTTGTGACCTCCCTGCCCAGGATTCAAACCCAGGCTGTTCTGATCCAGAATCACACTATTGTTGTCTCCTAAAACCAGAAGACTACTATCTAGATGGATAGGCCTGGACCTTATCCCAACCCACAGAAGTCACAAGCTGAACAAATATATTCAGGGGCTACCTATGGAGAGGTCCCAGCCTCCTGCACCAACTGAAGAGAACTGAGTCAGACACCTGCCTCAAGTCAGTGCAGCTGGAGGGGCTTGCAAAGGCAGCTAGGAAATCAGGGGGCCAGAGTTTGCAATAGAGTAGACAAACACTCGGAAGGAAAATACAAATTTCTGGAGTCAAAGCAGGCAGGGGAAGGACTAGCAGGCACCTGGGAATCAGAAGTATGAAATTATAGGCAACAGATAAAAGATCATCTAAAGTCAAGGGCCAATGCTACAAGGTAGGAGAATGAGGAGCACCGAGGAAACAGGACAGCAATGAGGAAGAGCTCCACTGTAGCCCTGTTTCACATTCCTGCTAATGGACTCTGCTACGGTTATCACAAGGTAGATGCCACTTCCAGGCAGTCAACCTCAACCAATGCTTCTCTTCCAGTGTGCTTTAAAAAAACAAGCAAATATCATCTCTCATTCCATAGGCTGTCTTTTAGTTTTGTTGATTGTTTCCTTTGCTGTGCAGATGTCTTTTTATTTTGATGAAGTACCAATAGTTCATGTTTGCCTTTGTTTCCCTTGCCTTCTATGGAATGGGAAAAGATATTTGCAAATGACATATCGGATAAAGGGATAGTATCCAAAATTTATCAAGAACTTATCAAACTCAACACCCAAAAAACAAACAACCTAGTGAAGAAATGGGCAGAAGACACGAATAGGTACTTTTCCAAAGAAGACATCCAGATGGCCAACAGGCACATGAAAAAATGCTCAACATCACTCATCATCAGGGAAATACAAATCAAAACCACGATGAGATACCACCTCACACCTGTCAGAATGGCTAAAATGAACAACTGTGGAAACAACAGGTATTGGCAATGCAGAGAAGGGGGAAATTTCTTGCACAGTTGATGGGAATGCAAACTGGTGCAGCCACTCTGGAAAATAGTATGGAGGTTCCTCAAGAAACTAAAAGTAGAACTACCCTATGATGCAGCAATTGCACTATTCGGTCTTTACCCAAAGGATACAAAAATACAGATTCAAAGAGATACACGCACCCCAATATTTATAGAAGTGTTATCATCATCAACAATAGCCAAACTATGGAGAGAGCCCAAATGTCCATTTACTGATGAACAGAGAAAGATACGGGGTGTGTGTGTGTGTGTGTGTGTGTGTGTGTGTGTGTGTGTGTATACACACACATATATACATACATACATACAATGATAGACAGCAAATCAAGGGCTGATGGAGGGAGATGGGTGGGGGGATGGGCTAGATGGGTGATGAGTATTAGGAGGGCACTTGTTGTGATAAGCACTGGGTGTTGTATGCAAGTGATGAATTACTGAATTCTACTCCTAAAAACAATATTGAACTGTAAGTTAAGTAAAATTAAAAATAAAACAAAAAACTAGCAATACCCAGGCTGCACCCCAGTCCAATTAAATTAAGATTTCTTGGGTACAGCCAGATATCAGTAGTTTCCAAAGCTTCCCAGGCGATTTCCCAGCACTGAGATGCACTGTCCAGGTCTTACAAATTTAGACTGGGTAATTGGCACCTGGCACAGTTGAGGGGTATACAGGGTGGAGATTCCTGAGAATTCATTCCCTACAGAACAATTTTATCTCATTACTTTAGTAAATGAGAGGATATACTCATTTTTTTTCTAGAAGAATTAAGATGGCTCCTCTCATTATTTTTTCACATGAGAGCTCAGGCCCAAGGTTCATAACGCCATCATAATTTCTGGACCCTTAGATTAAAAATTCTCTTTTCAGAGCTCAGTCTTCTCCAGACAGACTCCCCACCCCAGCCCATTCCAACCTCCAACAGAGTTTGCAGCATAGACCCAAATAACATTCCCCTGTTTATTTTCTCTTTGAAAATAATACATTCAAGATTATAAAATGCCTTTTTGATAATTGGTGCAAACATTGGATTTACAGTCTGATCTGACATAAATCAGGCCCGAAATTTATTGGCAGAAATATAAGTTGCATAATTACTCAGCAGCAGTTACACATTCTTGACACATTTATCTTCTAAAGCCTGAACTCTACATGCATGGACACATATGAAATTCCCCTAAAGAGGCATTCCTGATGCCTCTTCTCTGGCCCATGGAAGCAGATTTATGAAGGTCTCACTATACAATATATACTTTTACTTTTATAATTTGGATGGCTTTCTTCTCCCAAGAGAAAAAACTAAACCTTTACATGCTGAAATAATAATTTATTCCTTTGAGAGTCTTGGGCTGGATGTGTGAATGCCAACACCAAATGAAAAATAAATTAACTTGGAAATTATTTGAGTGGTTATTTTGACAAAATAGCATATTTCTTTGGCATTCTGAAGATAGCTTCATTTTCTGACAGGCTCAAGATGCCCTACTCAACCTGTATGAAAAAGCATCCTGTCCAAGTCACATACCCAAGATGAATCACCAAGCTCTTGAAGGCTATTCCCTTAAGCTCTCAGGTCTGCTTCTCTGATTCCTCTGCCACTTGATGATCCCTATTAACTTGCTCCTGGAAATCTCCTCCTAGCAGGAACTAAGTTTAAAATGCTTCATGAATGACATTATCTGAATAGAAATTATGAGGCCTTGGGCAAGGAATCAAAGGACTCAATAAGCACAGATGATGAACTTATGCTTTTCTCTACCAACAGTCAGGGCTTTGGCCTAGAAAGGAAGATCTGAGAGCTGAATGTCCCAATAGAGAGATCGTCATGAGAAATGAGATTAAAAAAACAAAACCATGGTGTTTGGTACTGGGATGAATGATGGATTCTTGGCTGGGAAGGATATCTGACCAGAGTCTAAACGACCTCATTGAAAGACTTTAAATAAAGAAAGAAAAAGAGACAACTGCCTTGATAAACCTATGAAAAAATGGTACCTTTAGAGGACAACAAGATGAGAAAATGAATAAAAGTATGTGAAGTGCCTAGTGTTTTACACTGCAAAAATATTGGGAGATGAGAGATGGAAATAATACTTACAGCCTCAGGATCTTTATACGAATAATAGCTGTCATTGATTGAGAACTGACTATCTGTGTATTGCTTTTAGACTGAAAAACAGTCCTATAAAGGAGGTACTATTATTACTTCCATTTTACAAATGAATAAAATGAGGCTTATAGAAGCTAAGTAACTTGTACAAAGACACGTAGAGCTGGTAAGTAGGAAAACAAGGTTTTAGACGAAAGCAATCTGGTCCACAGCCCCCACAATACCATACTGTCTCCCTAACCTGCCAAGTTAAGTGTTATAAACAAAGTAAGCTTAAGATTATACCCTAACGTGATCTTTGAGACATGGTGGGGAGGGAATCCAGATTGAAATACAACAACAGAAGAGTATATCCTATTCTTAAACAGCAGTCTTGAAATAGGGTGAGACTGAGTAATACTGTATGTCAAGAAGCCACTCACGTGAGTAACCTTTGAATGGCAACGCAGGACAGAATGGGTGAGTTAGAGAAGACAAATGACTTGTTTTGGAATTTTGCTATGGGCCACCTAGTCAGAAGGAGACAATTACACATTTCTGACAGATAAAACTAATACAGGAATAAGATCTAGAATTGATAATTGGATACAGATATTATATGGAGGGGTAGACATGTTCTTGACTTGTCTTCACCTTTCAAAATAAAGTGGAAGTCGACATTTTTTCTTTTAATAGCTAGATATGAAAGGGATAAGCAAAATCAAGCATATGCCTTAGACTTCAGGAAGGCAGAAGTTTTTAAAGTCCAGGAAGGAAAGGCATGGTTCTCCCTCCCAAGAAAAGGTACCTGGAAAGGCTTCAAACACAGTTCTAGTTGTAATCAATAATACATGGCTCTAACAGGAAAGAACTAGGTGCTTCCCCAACAAGCTAGAAGGAGAGTGTGCAGGTTAAGGTTTTACCTCTCAACTCCAGATCCACCCTTCCCTCTTCTTTGTGATGCTGAGGCTGTGTGATGCTGAGGCTGTGACTCTGCTTGGACCACAGGCTCCTGGTTCGACTTACAACCGGGGGCGCCAGAGGGTGACCATGAGGCTGAATGAAGAAAGAGAAGAGGCTTGCTTTTTCCTGTCCACCATCAGGCCTTGAGTTCACTCCAGCAATAGCAGTTCCTTCCTGAAGCAGCAGGTGAAAACGGTTTGCGGTTTTTCCAATAGATTCCATATCAAGCCTCCCCCCAAGGCCCCCAAACACCTATCTGGGCTCCTTCTTCAAAAACCCAGGTCTCCTGAGACCACTCCTCCAAAGCTCAGAGTCTCCAACACCAGCCAAGCAGCCCCTTCTCCTCAGAAATGTGAATTTCAGCTCTGTGGGAGCCCTACCTTAAGTTCTAAAATTAACGCTCCCAGCCTCTTCCCTTTGTTTTTTCAATCCTACGTGCGGTAGCTGCTTCCCGTTGTTGTCTCCTCCATATCGTAGCATTCTCCTTCTACCCTTTCATTTACCTTGTTGACAGCTCTGTGTCTCATTAATGGTTTTTTAAAAATCTATTAAATTCTCTCTGTTCAAATAACTAGTTAGGGTTTTTTGTCTCTTAAATGGACACTAACTGATAGAGAAAACATTAGTAATGCTAAATCCTTAAATGAGCAGAAAATAGAAAAAAGTGTCCAGGGAAACCAGTGGGGTTTTTAAAAGGAATTTTCTGGTCAAGAAGATGATCAAGGAAAGGCCAGGTATTTGGAGAGGAAGGTAAGGTGCTAAGTGTCGTTTTATTGGAGGATTTAGAGCCGAGGCTGGATCATCAGTGGGTAGAAACATGGCAGAGAAGTCAGACTGGAGAGGTGTCCACACAGGTGACTATTAGATCTCAGGACTCTGAGAGACAGTACCCACCATGACCCGAGGGTTCCCAGCACTCACATCACAGAACACTTGATTCTGGGTTTCTGAAGTGTGAGTCTTTCTCAGACTCCTGTGGTTCCAGACACCTGGGCCTACTGGTCCCCTTATGGAACTGCGTCACTTTACTGTGAACTGCATTCCCTAAAGAGGTCTGAGAAGGCGCTTTCTGTGAGATCAACAACATTTTTTGGTCTAATCCTGACCTCTAGAAACCTGGGTCTGTTCTCTAAATTAAATTATAGAAATTGTAGTCTACCTTTGCACCTCTAACACCTCCGAAATCTGTACACAGTACCCTGAAACTTCCTGCCGTCTTCTGAAACTTTGAAAAACACCCCCCCCCCCCAGGGTTGGCTAAACAAAATTCCTTCACAGTGTCATAGTGGCCACCTGAGTTGCTGGCTGTAGGTGTATCTTGACCCTCTGCTTCCAGAAATCCTCTGAGGCTAGATCCATTCCACAACTGCCCTTTAGCTTGCCCTTCTAGATGTGTCCCTTAAAAGTCCCATTCTTTGCTGTGCACCCTCGTACCATTTCCGTTGTTGGTTCCAGGCTGACAGGTATTTCTTTGTATTTGTGAAGAAAAAGAAGTCTTTTTTCTCGTTACATTTCTCTAGCCTCATTAGACTAATCTCTAGTTATTCAGATATTATTTCTCACTAGCTTCCTCCTTCCCAAAAAGTCCAAACTGCAGTAATATTCAAAGGACAGAATCCAAGCTCTGAGCCCTGAAGGCATCATTGCTGGAGATTTTGGCCCAATTAGACTGTTTCTACGGACTGCCCAGAGGTTCTCTCCAGTCATTCCGAACTAGTGGCAGTTGCTTCATCAAACCCACACAACCATGACAGATAACACAATATATCACAAACTGAAAAATAAATTCTACCATCACCCCAACAAAAAGGCTCCCAGAGTCTTGCAAAACTCTTGGACACTGAGCAACAAAAAAAAAAAAAGGACAGGAATTCTTTCCAAGTTTCTCTTTTCTCCTTCTAATTCTTCTACAACTAGTTCTCCATCTCCTTATTACTCACATACTAAGACCACCTCACACCAGGTATTATAAAGAACAATCTGAAGATGAAAGGCATAACTTCTAGAATACTAAAAGGAGAAAAAGTACATATACATATTTTTTTTAATGTTTATTTTGAGACAGAAGTGGGGTGGGGGGGTGGGGAGAGAGGCTGAAAGAGAGGGAGAGAGGGAATCCCAGGCTGACCGTGCAGGGCCTGATGAAGGGCTTGATCCCACAAACTGTGAGATCATGACCTAAGCTGAGACCAAGAATCGAAAGCTTAACTGACTGAGCCACCCAGGCACCGCAAGGAAAGTATATTAAAAAAAAAAAAAAAAGTTAATGTTTATTTATTTTTGAGAGCGAGAGAGAGAGAGAGAGAGAGAGAGAGAAAGAGAAGCCGGGGGGGGGGGGGCGTGCAGAGAGGGAGACACAGAATTTGAAGCAGGCTCTAAGCTCTGAGCTGTTAGCACAGAGCCTGACGTGGGCCCAAACTCACGAACCACAAAATCATGACCTGAGCCGAAGTCAGATGCTTAACTGACTGAGCCACCCCGGCGCCCCAGAGACAAAGTATATTTTAAATTGCTATTTCTGGGATGGCAAAACAACAGCAACAACTGTCCCCCCCCCCCCACCCCATGTTTAATGTAACCAGGGAAAATTTATCAGAGAAGACACGTCTTAGGAGAGCTGCAATTGCCCCTAAGAATTTAGGTTAAGGGGCGCCTGGGTGGCTCAGTCGGTTAAGTGTCCGACTTCGGCTCAGGTCACGATCTTGTGGTTCACGAGTTCGAGCCCCACGTCGGCTCTGTGCTGACAGCTTGGAGCCTGGAGTCTGCTTCCGATTCTGTGTCTCCCTCTCTCTCTGACCCTCCCCCCATTCATGCTCTGTCTCTCTCTGTCTCACAAATAAATAAACGTTAAAAAAATTTTTTTTCAAATAAAAAAAATTAAAAAAAAAAGAATTTAGGTTAAGCTCACCCTCTTGTTATGTTTTGATAAAATAGGTACCTTTTGTTCAGCTTAACTCTCAGCTTCCAAATCTTTCTAATTTTGGTTTTCCAGGAAGGCGCCCCTAAGTACTGTGTGACAGAGTGAGTTCAATCCAGAGTTCTTGAGCACAGCTTGGTATTTTTAACTAAATCTAGTAACAGAATTCAGGCTTCACCGGCCCCACCCTATTTCTCCCACCCAGATATTTTCCCTTTTGTCCAGTAAAGTGTCATCTGTTCCCAAGAAAGACAAAAAGAAAAAGAAAAATGTTTACTTAAACTATTACATTCTAAACTTCTCAGTCAATTCTGACCAAATTTAAGATGCTTGATACTGAGCTTTGATAAGAGAATATAAAGGAAGTGTTTATTTAACTAACTTAAAAAGTGAAGTCTTAACTTTCTGTTACCCTTACTTGTAAGAACATTAGGTTGCAGGTTACTGCTGTGCAGCAGGCCTGGCTTTGGATGCATTCATTTTATTAATAAACATACACTTACTGTGTGCCCTTTAAGGCACAAAGTACTGTGCTAAATAATGTGGAGGTACAAAGTAAAATATATCACAGATCTTCTCTTCTAGAGGCTTAAAGATCACATGAGGTATGTAGAAGGATGAGACATGAACATGAATTGTTATGATACGTGGTACAACTAAATAAGTGCCATAAAAAGGTCCAAGTAAGGATCTGTGAGAGTCCAGAGAAGGGGAGGAGTGCCACTTCCCTTCTCCAAGAAAGGCTTCCGGGAGGAAGAGGCATTTCCACCACCCTTTGAAGAGCAAAGACAGAAGGGCCTTCATAGGCTTAGAAAGGGAAGAGAGAATCTCCTTTGGGGAAAAGAAGTTATAGTGACCACGAAGACTAACAGATAATATTTCCAGAAGAATCTTGTTCCTGTGAGCTTACTTGGCATACTTTGATTTCGGCTAGTTTCAGAATAATTCAGGTAATGCCTCCATACATAGGTGAACCTCCTGTGCTTTCAATATGGTCCAATCTTCCTTATATAAAATTACACAATCAAACTTGCTCTCTCTCCCTCATTTCTTCTCCCCTCACCCCAACAGTAGTTCCTCATAGATGAGAATTAATAATTAAAGCCAACTCTATAAAGAGGCAGGGCCTCTGATTTTTCTCCATTAAATAACTAACCTGAACCAAGCTACACTGACTCCTGTCAGAAACATCTGGAAGCAGTCTCTCATCTTGTTTCCTAGAAATGACGTAAAAAGATTTCAGGTTGAAGAGCAAGCTTGAATGTCTCCTCAGCCACTCTGTCTAGAAAGTAACAGTTCTAACACCACCCATTGTCTGCTTTAATGAAAACAGTTCTCATTACTTTGAAGTACAATGAACTGCTGCTAGAATAAAAGTTTCCTATTGGCTAAGGTCCTTGAGTCTCCCCTTGTTAAAAGATAAACTGAGGTATATTAAATTTCTTTTTTTTTTTTTAATTTTTTTTTTCAATGTTTATTTATTTTTGGGACAGAGAGAGACAGAGAATGAACCGGGGAGGGGCAGAGAGAGAGAGGGAGACACAGAATCGGAAACACGCTCCAGGCTCTGAGCCATCAGCCCAGAGCCTGACGCGGGGTTCAAACTCACGGACCGCAAGATCGAGACCCGGCTGAAGTCGGACGCTCAACCGACTGCGCCACCCAGGCGCCCCGAAATTTCTAAGAGTTTATTTGAGCAAAAATCGATTCATATTAGTCTGTGTCAAACCAGAAGTAGTTAGGAGTCTCCACCACCTACAAGAGCGCCAGCAGACTTTACAGAAGCAGAAACAGAGCACGGAAATTACCAGGTTGTCTATAGCTTACACAGTTGCTTTATCTGAGAAAGCCTCATTTGTGATGGATTGCCCTTAGGTTTTGATTGCTTAACCTTGAAGCACTGCAAGCTTAGGTTTGGGCTTGCTTACACTGCTTGCTAAGGCATTAAAGTAACTTCAGTCTAATGGCCTCCTTGTTTAATTAATTTAATACCCTCAAACATGGATGCTAAAGGAAAAGAGGGTCCACTGTTTTCTGGACATTAATGCGTTCCACTTATTTTTTAAGTGATAGCAAACAGCTGATCTGATTGGCTGTTTTTCACTGAACTTATTAGGGGAAAGTACTGAGGAAATTAACCAACTCAACTGAGTATAAAATACTCAATTTTATAGATGCTAATTCTTTTGCCCAAGGGAACAAATGATTTTTGCCATGCATAAATAAATTAGATTTGAGTCCTGTATTTGTGAGAAGCTCTATGACTAACATCATGCAAATCTCCAAAGGTGAATTCAACAAAAGGCGAACAGAAATTAGATAGCAGCACTATTGCAGATATAAGGATGAAGACATTTTAATAACCATTAGAGCTTTTCTAACCCATTCCAACCTAATATGTTCCAGCACATGCTGCTTGTTGCTTGTTCATTGATAAAATGCGGACTTGAGTGACCACACAGAGAACATCTCCATTTGGAAAGAGAGGACCAAGAAAACAGCAAAATTATTTTACCAGGCATCAAAAAAAAAAAAAAAAAAAAAAAAAGTTAAGTATTTGATGGGATCTCAGGGAAGGAAATGAACTCCAATCCCCATGCCCCTTAGATTTGCACAGGATTGTCAAGAGCTGAAAAACTTCAAAGTATCACAGAACTGTGGTTCAATTTTTGAAATATGAAGCATTTGGAGTAACTAATTTGGCCAAATATTTATGTTTTGGTGCATAGCTGAACTGCTTATCGGACCTTCAGGAATTCTTTGTTTTTCATTTTTGTGCTTTTATTTCCTCTATCTCCTCCTCCCCCTCGCTAGAAGCAAAACACCCTCTGGCAATGAAAGTTAAAGATGCTTCTCCTTAGAGGCACCAAGCCAGGCCCAAGGGGGCTGATCCCAAGCCACTGCCAACTGCACTCCAAGCAGTAATTTTCCTTCCCCCATGCTCGCTTCTGGGAAGTGCTGGGAAACGTAGAAGTCTCTAAGGCCTCCCTGGGAAAGAAAGAGAAATCTTTGCCCTGATAAGTATACCAATTCCCCTCTCTTATTGACTCACTTTAAAAGGCTGCTGCAGAGAGGCTGGCCTTCGTGTCTGCAAAACTGGGGCAGAGAGGTAGGTAGGAGAGTCCCAAAGAACGTCAGAGACAGAGGACCAAATGCTTTGCCTCTCTTCCCACTACCAGCACCCCTTACCTTTCACTACCAGGGTCCCACAATTTCTCTTCATTCATAATCTTAAAGAAATAGAAGACTGCTTAGAGAGAAGATGCCCACTGACAAGAAAGAAGATAAGACATTGTTTTTAACTCTCAGTAAGCACAGGGGTGAGGGAAGCATTTGGATAGCTTCTGTTGGATATTATGCTAAGGTGGGACAGAGCAACCACTATCTTCTTTCTGCTCCAGGCTGACCTTTGCTCTCAAGGAGGCATGCAATGACAAGATCTGCATTTCCTAGTAGCTTCTTCCCCTCCAGGCCTGGGGGCTACTGAACCACACCAGAGATCCCAGGTAGGCCAGACCAGCCCCTGCTAGCAGAGCCCTACTGCTCCCAGGCTCCACAGCCCATACTGATTCGAGCACATTCCAGGACATTCCATAGCTGTGAGGCTGGGAGCCCGGAATGTCTGGAACCCACAGAGGGAAGGTGCCCCAGCATGCTCCCCCACCCCAACCACATTTCCCCAAAGATCTCAAAGCACTCTCCAAGGATGATCTCATTTTCTAATAGGTATTTATTTCTATTTTCATTCCTATTGTTGGTAATGACTCCTTTTGCATGAATGTCACTCTGAGTTTTTTCACATAACCTGTATCTTGGTAAGGATATCATAATGGGAACCAAGAACTCAACTACTAGTTAATTCCTAACTGGATATCATGGGTAACTCCTTTCTAGCACGCAGGCCTGTGAAATTTAACCATGAGGCAGCAAGGAAATGACTGTTTCAATTCCACCTTTTGAAAGAAAAATAGATAATATAGATAATGTGGGGCCCAGACATATACCATGCATGTATAGTACGCAGGCGTGCATGTGTGCGTGTGTGTGAGAGTGTGTGTATGTGCACGAGTGTCCTAGTGCCAATGCTAATGTAGTCTTCAGGACTACACTTCCTTATTTATAAAAGAAAGATAACACCTACTTTACAAACTTCTTGTGATCTTGCTGTGGTGGCTAGAACATAATGGGCACTTGATAAATGTCTGGGGAATAAATACATGGATGGATGGACAAATGTAACCTTTCTGAGTTTCTTTCCTCATTCTAAACTTGCCTTGCTTCACAAGGCATTCGGAAGATTAAAGAACATCAAGGTTTGTCTGTTTGTTTTTAAGTTTTTCTTTTCTTTTTTTTTTCTTTTCTTTTCTTTCTTTACTTTTTTTTTTTTTACTTTTTTTTTTTTTTTTTTCAACGTTTATTTATTTTTGAGACAGAGAGAGACAGAGCATGAACGGGGCAGGGGCAGAGAGACAGGGAGACACAGAATCAGAAGAAGGCTCCAGGCTCTGAGCCATCAGCCCAGAGCCCGGCGCGGGGCTCGAACTCACGGACCGCGAGATCGTGACCTGGCTGAAGTCGGAGGCTTAACCGACTGCGCCACCCAGGCGCCCCTCTTTCTTTACTTTTAAAAAGAGAGTGGCGGAGAAGGGCAGAGGGAGAGAGAGAGAATCTTAAGTAGACTCCACACTCAGCATGGAGCCCACTGTGGGGCTCAATCCCATTATCCTGGGATCACGACCTGAGACCAAATCAAGAGTCAGACACTCAACAGACTGAGCCACCCAGGCATCCCTAACATCAAGGTTTTTAAAAATGCTTTTGACACCTGAAACTAACATAATATTATATGTCAATTATGCTTCAATAACACAAAAATAAATAAAATGCTTTTGGAAACTAAAACCTGACCATAAAAAATGTATGATTATTAATTACGTGAGTACTAGTATGGGTACCCAGGTATATCAAAACCTTATGAGCATATTTCTCTTCTCATATGCAGTGGGCACTAGACAAATTCCCACTACTCAGCAAGGAGGAGCCCTGCCCCTCTTTGTTTTTTTTTTCTATAACTTGGTTTTTAGGTGCCACTCTTGTCTCTCCCATTAAGATGACTGAACATGAATGCTTGAGGTTGGGGAGTTTCAGAGCTTTATCAGACATATAGCATATGGTTAAGAGCACCAGTCCTGTTGTCAAATTGCCTGACTTTGTGCCCTGACTCCACCATTTACTAAGGAATTTAACCCCACTATATCTATTTCATCTATAAAATGGGGACACTAGTAGACTCCATTTCATAGGGTTGCCATGAAGGTTGAGTAAGATAATACATGCGAGCATTTTAGAGACGTGCTTTGCACATGGGAAGAACTCAATCAGTATTACCTGTAACCACTGTTGGTATCATCATCATCATCATCATCATCATCATCCCTTTTTTAATGGAGCTTACAGACTAGTAGATGAGACAGACTGGAGTACAGAGCTGGAGGAACAACACAAGCACTAGGAAGGTCACCAGCAGCATGCTATGGATGCAGAGGCAGGAGACATCTTTATTCACCATCCTCATCACCTCCTCCGTGTAGTCTCTAGTTTGTCACTCTGCCAACATACACAGATTTTAAAAATAATACCCCAGATTTCATCTGAGGAGGGCAGAACCTAATGTGTCTCATGATGATCACACAATGCTTCCATTAACGCAGCTCAGTTTGTGGAGCCACATCACTGTTGGCTCAAATCAAGCTTTTGGTCCAATAAGACCCCCGGGGTCTTTTTACATCAACTGCTGCCAAGTTACATGTTCTCCATCGTGTATGCCTATAATTCTTTTTTGGACCTAAAAACAAGACTTTGCATTCATCCTTATTACATTTCATGTTGTTAGTTTTGGCCAAGCATTGCAGCATGTCAAGATAATTTTGAATCTTGATTCTGTCAACTATCTTATTTCTATTCCCTCCAGACCTGTGTCACTAGTGCATTTGATCAGCATACCTACTACATCCTCATGCAAGACACTGACAAAATGCTGGCCAAAACAAGTGTAAGAGAAAAGCTCAATATTTCAATTGAAGAACTTAAATGCATCCACCAATCATTTGCGGTATGTTTAAACAGCTTTGAATTCATTGAGGAGTACCCCGGTTTCATTATTTTGTCCAAAATGCCTTGCTGATACCAAGATACACTGGATCTATGACATTGTTGAGTATCACGTAAAATTTGTAAATGTCCTGCAGTGCTATCTCCTTTAAATTTGATGAGAATATAGATATCCACATTCATCAATAAAGAATGTAGAGGGTACAGTTTAATAAATCACTTAAAAGTTATGTCATTTGATTACCACTCTCGTAGTCCCAATTTAGGCTTTAATTTGAAGGGTGTATTTCTTAGGGCATGCTATCTGCTGCTTCAAAAACAAAAACAAAAACAAAAACAAAAAAACCTCCCAAATCCCAGTGGCTTAGGGAAATAGAAGTTTACTTCTCACTCACATGAAGTCACATGAAGTGCTCCTGATGTACAGGCTGCCTACTGTGTGTCATTCCAGAAATATAGTTTCCTCTATCCCCACCCTTTTCTTGGTCCTTGGAATTCTCTGCATGCAGCAGCTAAAGGACAAAAAGGAGAGACTATTACATGTGAAGTGTTTCTGTGCTCCAGGCCTGAAAGTACTTACTGTACACCACCTCTCGTATTTCACTGGTTAGAATTCAGTCACATGACCACCTCCACCTCCACAGGAGGCTGAGAAATGCAGTCTAATTATGTGCCCAGCAAAACGAGAAATGAGTGTGACGAACAGTAAACCTAGCTCTAAAACAGTTAGCAAATATAATTTAGATGGGATGCACACTCTATTCCAGGTCAAGTATGGGGCTAAACCTGCCAGAAGAGGGGGTTGATGGATCAGGACCTGTAAGAGTTGGGTTCTAATTCCAAGTCCACCATTTAGTGCATAAACACAGCCTCAGATAAGTCCTTAGATAAGAAAATTATAAGATTTCTAGATCCATAAAATACCGTCTTAGCACATTTCATCCATTGCTGAATCCCCAGCCCTAGCCCAGTGCCTGGCACATAGTTGGTACAATAAATATTTGTTCATTAGTTGAGTGAATACATGAATAACCTTTCCGGACTTGTTTACTTATTTCTAAATTTTCTCTACCTACCATACAAGTTGTTGTAAAGATCAAATGGACCATGGTTTGAAAATTAAAAGTCATCGTAAAAAACAGAGAGTATACATTTTACTCGTACTGACTGCCATTTGTGTCACGTTCTATGGTTTGACCTCCTCTGCACAGTTTTCTCTTACTGCACACAATAGAAAATAGACCATCTCCAAAAATATTCAAGGTAAAGCTCTGCCCCACTTACTTTCCTTCTATGGCTTGAAGCAATTACTAATGTCTCCTCTCTAGTTAAATTTAAGAAACAGGCCTATGTGGCTCAGTTGGTTAAGCATCTGAATTTGGCTCAGGTCATGATCTCGTTTGAGCCCCGCAACAGGCTCTGTGCTGTCAGCTTGGAGTCTGGAGCCTGCTTTGGATTCTGTGTCTCCTTTTCTCTATGTCCCTCCTCCATTCATGCTCTGTCTCTCTCTCAAAAATAAATAAACATTAAAAAAAAATTTAAGAAGCAGGCATGAGTTCCTACTGAGATCAGGGCATGTGCTAAGATATGGGATGATATTAGGACTAATCCAACCCATACCAAAACAGATAAAAATACTTGTCCTATAGTTGAGGATCCATCTGACAATTTTATATACCAGACAATACTTACCTCATTTTTAATTAAGAATGTCCAACAGAGAAAAATAAAAAATATCACCAAAACCAAAAGAAAATAGATTTAATTGGAAACTGGATTATAGATGACCTTAAATGCAAGGATAGGGAACTTTAGACTTTATTCCACAGTCAATGTGGGGCCATGAACAGTTGTTAAGCCAGAAAATCACATGGTCAAAGTGGTATTTTAGAAAGATGCATCTGAGAGATGGTATCTTAGACAACTTGGAGGAAAATTCACTAGAGGGCTAATGTAGAAGTCTTAGCATAAGTCCTATGGGTCTTGATCTAAAGCTGAGGAAATCATAAAACATAGATGAAAGGACTTCTAGTTCCTTTTTTTTAATGTTTATTTATTTTTTACAGAGAGAGAGAGAGAGAGAGAGAGAGGGAGAACGAGTGAGGCAGGGGCAGAGAGGAGACACATAATCTGAAGCAGGCTCCAGGCTCCACACTGTCAGCACAGAGCCTGACGTGGGGCTCGAACCCACAAACCGCACGATCACAAACTGAGCCGAAGTCAAACACTTAACAGACTGAGCCACTCAGGCGCCCCAAAAGGACTTCTAATTCTGACAATATGGCAGGCTAACATAACTTGAAAACTCTCCCTTCAAGTATGTCTACAATTGCAGGATAAAATACAACAACAACAACAAAAAAAAAAAAAAAAAAAAAGAAAAGAAAGAAAGAAAGAAAGAAAGAAGGAAAGAAAGAAAGAAAAAAATTTAAAGCAAAATTTAGATCATAGGAAAGCAAGGGAAACCAAAGAAGGAGAAAGATGAAACCAAAAAAGTCAGCATGTAACCTGATACTCCATTTGCCCTCAGAATTGGAGTAAGCCATAGATCTTCATAACCCTTAGAACTTGGTTCTAATGACCACAGGAGATATGGCCTTGAGCCTGCACAAAACAGGGGTGGAAATGAGACTACTACATGAAGCTGAGACTCTTGCAAGCCCGAACCCATCAGGGAGAATACTGACCCCTTCCCCCCCACCACCAAAAAAAATCCCTAACCAGGACAGTAAGATGACACAGAAACTTATTTGTCTCTCTTTACGGAAAAAAAGTCTTTCCTGAGGATGTGAAACCCTGGACCTGGTCTAACCATGAATTTGGTTTTTAAAATTTCCCTATTGGAATGGCCCAGAAACGTCTAAGCCAAGAAATTAATGTAAAAACTGGTCCCTGGCTAGTAATATTTTGGGAGTGCCTGGCAGAAGCAGTTACAAAAACACTCTAGAGAAACATTCCACAACCCAGAATACAGTTAGTTTCACAAAAATAAGCAAGCCCCACACGAGATGAGCTCACAATAAAAGAAATGGCAAAACACTGAAGGGACAAATCCATCACAGGCAAGATGCAATAGGAATTCACCACTACCACCTCCCACCTCTCAAAGAACAGAGCTACCACAACAACAATCTGAAACAGAATATAAAAGAAGCATGTTTAGAATAGAAACATTACAAAAAGAAAGACATCCACAAGAAAAACACAGGGTGTCATGACCAAAAAAAAAAAAAGAGATTTTTTTTTAAGAACCAAATAGGAATTCTAGAAATAAAAGTTATTGAAATAGAAAATTCAATGGTTAAACTAAATAGTAGATAGACACGTCTGAAGAAAAATTCATGAATAAGGAACCCAAGCTAAAGCAACATACCAGAATAGATCCCAGAGAAATGACAAGATGGAAAACTGATCGGGAAGTTGAGATAGAAAAGGTAGCATGAGTAGGTTCCATTAAGTCTAAAAGAACTTCTAGAAATGAAGGGGAGAGAATGGAGCCGAGGCAAGATTAGAAAAGATAATCATGAGAATTTTCTAATTTGATGAAAAACATAAATCCTCACAGTGAAGTGGTACCTATATATACACACACATATAAACTTACATAAATATGTTATTTATAATATAGTATATAATTATTGTAATTTGGTGAAACACATAAATCCTCACAATGCAATATATACATATATGTAAGTATAAATATATAAAAACATATTTATATATAAATACATATATACGTATATATGTGTGTGTGTGTGTGTATATATATATACGTGCATATATATGAATCCTGGGCAACATCGATAAAAATTTGTCAAGGACCATCTTTTTTCATGGTGGTATGTTACCATCAAGCACTATTAGTGTTAGTTCTCCAAGGATTTAAGGCCATCTTGACATAGTGGCCATTAGCCAAATCAGTTGCCGTAGGCCAATGTGTTGTTTAGCTTTGTTCTTAAAGGGACGGTGAGTGGCACTCATTTTGTCGACCTATAAGAGAGAAATTTCTCTTTGAAGTGTCTGATGAATGAAAGGAAAGGGAGGGATTCTGCTTCTTGGAAGCTCCGCTCTGCAGGGATCCGTCTGGGAGTGGGTAGAACGTGGAGCAGCACGAGGGCACTGGAGGGAGCTGCGGCGTGCAGCTCTGCATGTGAATTTTTCTATAGCTACATCCTCACGTACACATGCATATGTACAATGAGTTTTAAATACATAAATGTACTGTCTTCTTTCACAGGGTCACATTCTAAACTGGAATTTGAGATTCTCTTCATAGGTTTTCACTGATTTTACACCTCTGTTAAGAGATTTTGGGACTTCATCTATCTGCTCAGATAGAATTCAGTTATTATTCTCTCCATTTAAGGGAGGTGTTTGGTTTGGGTTTTTGACGTTGGTGGAGATGGTTCTTAAAGCAGAAAATGATCTCTGCCTTCGTTCCTTTTCCTAGGGCACATAAAGGAGAAGGACTTACGTTTCCCATGGAAGACACTGTAGGCAAGAAGCCAAAAGCCCACACAAAGGACTTTAAAAAAAAATAGGACACTGTATCTGGTCATTCCTCTCCTTTCTGGGATTTGGGGTATGAGTAGCTTTTCTAGATTTCTGGGCGGCATCTTTGTGGTGACCAGATTTTCTTGTTAGTAATGGTATCATCAGTTTCCCAGAGGGCACTCATCAGTGTCCTCAAGATATCTCTCCATAGGTTACTGCTCCAAGACTCTATCAACCCCCTTATAACACGGACCCCAGCTGTGACCCCGGGAGCCACCAGTGTCTAGAGCTCTTGCAGAAGACTGCGGAGAGCTTCCAGGTTGGCACGCGGCACTCCCCCAGCTAAAAGCTCATCCTCCCCCAGGTGCCACACTGCCAGACAAGGGAAGCAGCAAATGCCCGCAAGCACTGCCTTGTCTCAGCTGACAGTCCCTTACTATTCAGTGGTTTCCTCTCAGGGGCTTGTTCTGTATCTCTACCTCCCAGAACTGTTGCAGGCAGCCGTAAAATTTTACAGAAAGTTTCAAATTCAACTTTCAAGTACCTTATGATGACAGGATAATGTATTAAGTCCCACGAGCAATCCCAGGGACCCCAAAATACTTAGAGTTAAGTGTACACGTGTATTTCCCCTAGAAGCAAGAAGTTCCACCTGGAGCTACACACACACACACACACACACACACACCCCATTCCTTTAAGAGTGTTTGACTATTATCCAAATAAGTGTCTTGCATGATACACACACACTCACCAGATTATATGCGTATATGGTATTACTACCCAAGTTTAAGTTCTAAAGTTTATGTCAGTATTTCACCCACCCAAACTGTTATTCAAATATCCTGAATGGTATTTGTTAGTGTATTTTTCCATCAAGACCCCTCCAAACAAACTAATGTGTATAAATTTGGAATTATGTGCTATGAGGAGGTGATGCGTCAATACTAAGGCACTTCAAAGAGAAACACTTCTGCTGAATCTACTTGACACTATCTTAATGAAAACTGAAAACAGGGAATCTCTAACACTAATTTTCTACATATCCAGAGAGTTGGATTATATAAATTGTCTGGGTGGTACAAAATGATTCATTCTTGAAAAATAAAATGAGTAAGTTTTCTCATGACTTTGAAAAGAAATAAAAATCTAGCAATTTTGATATGATTTTAAGAAATAATTCTTAAAAAAAAAATAATTCTTTATGGGAAGCATTGTTTTGAAATTAACATTAGACATGCAAATGAACTAAAATGTGTTCATTTTCCCTATGAGCCTCTCCTCATGCTCTGCAGGCTCAAAAATAATTTGTTTTCCTGTCTAATAACCAGCTTCTCCTCTGTAAGTCTCTGGTAATGTCACTGTTGCATGTTAGCAGTCTTTTCAATTTAATAATTTGTTAATATAAATAACTGAATATTTCTATATATGGTATAACATAGTAAATTTATTATACAATAATGTATGGATTAAATGGCATATAATAATTGTATAACTCATATGTAATAATTATGGTATGTATATAATTTAATATAATTATTAGACATCAAGCACTTGATATGTCATCTAAAAGATGTACACAAAATATTGTCTTCGACTTCAAGAAGTCCACAATTTTATCAGAGGATTTTGATAACTTCTATGGTATCTAGGTGAGATGTCTTTTCCTAAATGCCTCCGTGCTTTTATCCCATCCCTAATCCCTGCCTGCGGAGGAGTGAGTTCCCTGGATGAACTGTCGAAGAACTGATTTGGGGGGGGAGGGCACCGGGGTGGCTCAGTGGGTAAAGAGGCCAACTCTTAGTTTCGTCGAAGGTCATGATCTCACAGGTCATGACTTCGAGCCCCTTGTTGGGTTCCGCGCTGCTGGTGCTCCCTCTCTCTCTCTCTCTCTGCCCCTCTCCTGCTCTCTCTCTCTCTCAAAATAAATAAATAAACTTAAAAAAAAAAAAAAAAAAAGGAAAAGAACTGACTGGGATGTGCACACTCCTGTCCTGCCCACTCCAGGAGTCCTATACCTCTAACCCTACCCTGGGACTGCAGAGGAGTCTGTCAAATTCTGGTGTTTCATGTATTAGGAAGCCTATTGTTGCAGCACAACAAGGCACCTTTCTTCAGAACCAGTTTTATCAATAACAAAGTATTGTTTTGATCTTATCTGCCACTCCTCCCTCTCAGGTAGGGAGAAGGGTGTAATTTATTGGAGCCCCACCAATCCTAGCAGGGATAAGATAGGTAACAGGTAATTATAATACAAAGCACACTGTGATCAGTGTAGTGTGAGTTCCAAATTAGAGGAGATCATTAGCAAAGGAGAACACATTTTTGTCAAGAGAATTACAAAGTAACAGAATCACACTGTAGACCTTTATGCCCAGGGCTCATTCTACATCAGAACTTCTTGTTATAATTTTTTATATTCAGTATATAACTTAATAAAGAAACTTAATTATCAACCTAATCATAAATATAGTTAGTGATTTTTGAGTTAGAGCGTTTGCTTCTTGCTATTGGATGTAAAACTGTAGCATGTGATTGTTGGTGGTCAAAGTAAAGAGCTGGTGGGAAAAAACACCTCATGGGAAATAAAACTGGAGAGGTAGTTTAGAGCTAGAGATAGAGGGTCCTAAATGTGTGCGTTTGGGTCTTTATGCTTTAGGCACTGGGCAGCCTGTGAAAGTGTTTGAACAGGAAAATAACCAGCTTAGATGTGTGCTTTAGGAATTAACATGGTAGTGGCGTGTCAGACTATAAGGTACAACTCAGTAGGGTAAGGCTGAAAGCAGGGAGACCTACTAGGTGATTATAGCATTAACCAAGGTAGGAGGAAGCCAGGTATTGTACTAGAAGGTACTAGCAGGAATAAAGAGGAAAGAATGAACACAAAATATGTATGTTTCAAAACAAAATTACTAGAACTTGACCACTTAACAGATGTGGGACAAAAGTAAGGGGAGAATTAAAGATTCTATCAAAGTTTTGAGGAGCACCTGGGTGGCTCAGTCGGTTAAGCATCCAACTTAGTCTCAAGTCATGATCTCATAGTTCGTGGCTTCGAGCCCCATGTCGGGCTCTATGCTCACAGCTCAGAGTCTGGAGCCTGCTTTGGATTCTGTGTCTCCCTCTCTTTCTGCCCTTCCCCCGTTTGTGATCAATCTGTCTCTCTCTCTCTCTCTCTCTCAAAAATAAATAAACATTAAAAAAAAAGTTTTGAGCTGGTGCAATGAGAAAGATCTTAATTAACAGAAACAGGAATAAATGTTCAGGAAAGAAAATAATGATTTAGATTTGAATCTGTTAACATCAACACACTGGTAGAATGTATGGGTGGAAACTTCCAATGAGGAGTTGTCAGGGCTAGAAATGGGGTTTCAGAAATAAGTCACAAACAAGGAAGAATTAAAGCCATGAGACTGAATGAGTTCACCAAGAGACCATATAGAAGTGAGGATGGAGTGGAGGGCCAAGGGCAAATTCTTAAGGGAAACCTATATTTCAAGTTGGAAAATAAGATGAGGAGGCATAGGGATAAAAAGAGATATAAGAAAACATTATTGGGGGAGCCAAAGGTGGGGAGAATTTTACAGGTGTGGGGAGCAATAAGGCATGAGAAAACAGGGAAAATCATATAAAGTGATTAGGGAAAATAAGAATAAAAAACAAAACACTGCATTTGGTAAGCAGCTATCGACCTTCAAAAAATTATGATGGAGTGAGAAGAGCTAAAGCCAGATTACAAAGATGAAGGGAGTGGGTGATATCCGCACGGAAGCCGGTGGCAAAGATGACTTTTTACAGAAGTTTTGTGATGAAGAGAACGAAGGAAGGCCCTTGCTTAGGGGGGCAGCAGAGCGGCGGGAAAGTGGCTTTGTTCATGTGTATATTTGTGGGTTCGGTTTTCTTGTTTGTTTGGCTAGTTTTGGATACGATAAACCTGAGTATGATTACAGTCGGAGAGCAAGAGCCAGTGGTGACGCCAAAGAGAGAAAGAGAGGGCGATTATGTCAAATTGAGCAAAGCTTCAGGGCAGGCGGGAGAAGCTCCAATCAAGATACCAGAACGGCAGTTTAGCCATGGAGGAGGTGGAGGCTGTATAAGGGGCCAGGACAAGCTGGAGAAGGAGTACCAGAAGCAGACACGTGTAGGATGGACAGATGGGACGAGGGGGAGACGAGGGAGGAAGACCAGATGCTGGAGGTGACAGTGGTCGAGGGGTGTGGTATGGATGGGTGGAGTAGGCGTGCAGGTGGGACTGGGTAAGGGCAGCCTTCCTGGGCCTGTCTCACGCGCCTCGTGAAAGCAGACTCCTCTGCAGCTTCCGCCGCAGCTGCTCTCCCAGCCCTTAAGCTTCGTTCAACTCGGAGCACTACCTGTGCGCCTCGTCCTGCTACCACAAGGTGTTGGGAGATGGCCCTTGGCTGTCCTCGTGACTCTCCAGTGCCGGTGACACAGGTATCTCGCAGTCGCTGTCCCACTGCAATGAGGCCTCCTGGGCCTCCTCGCTCGGCCTGCGCCCGGCCCACCGCCCGTGGCCCTGCGGCATCCGACGGGCCGGACACGAGTCCGGCAGCTGCGCGCACCCAGGAGACAGAGCAGCTGCAAGGCCTCGACGACCGCTTTTGCCGTATTCACGGAGGAGACGCACCAACGCAGGAAGTAGAAGACGGATCCAAGCCGAGGCGACCGCGCTGGGGCAGCGCCACGTCGGCCCGACGCGCTTGGTGAGCTCTTCCGGCACGAGCTGCGCGCGCAGCTGTAGGAGGCGGGCTCGGCGCAGGCGCGGGCGTCGCTTGAGCGCGTCGGCCCGGCGGACGAGGCGTGGCGGTTGCGGTCAGGCTGCGAGGAGGCGAGCCAAGGGTGCCCGGAGGCGTGGCAGCGTGATGTGGATGGCACCTCGCTGGCCCGCCTGGACCTGGAGAAGAGGCTGGAGTCGCTGCTAGACGACCTGGCCTTCGTGCGCCAGGTGCAAGATGAGGAGGTGGCTGAGCCGCTGGCCACACTGTAGGTGTCGTCGCAGGCCTCGGCCGACGTGAGCGTGGCTGTGGCCACACCACACTTCAGTTCGGCGCTGAGGTTCCCTGGCCCCTAGGTCAGTGGAGGAATGTGCAAGTCCAGGTTTGCCAGCCTGAGCTAGTAGGCGGCACGAAGCGCGGAGGCCAGCAGGGCCGGCCGCAAAGAGATTCACGAGTACCGGTGCGAACTGCAGGCATGCACGGTCGAGACTGAGGGGCTGCGTGGGGCCAACGAGTGTTGGAGAGGCTGGAGCTGGAGAGCGGCACAGTGCAGACACGGCCAGCTGCCAGGATAGTGTTGGGCCGCTGCAGGGTGATGTCACCAAGAGTGTGACATGGCTTGCCACCTTCAGGAATACCAGGACTTGCACAGCGTCAAAATGGCTCTTGGTATGGAGATAGCAGCTTTATGGGGAGCTACTGTAAAGTGAAGACCCACGTTTTAGCGCCAGTGGATTAAGCATTTTAGGACTGAATCCCCCTTCCGATCTAGGTTATCTGTGTCCACCTAGAATCCTCAGTTTTACGACCTCCAAAGACTCATCCACTGGTCTGTCTCTTAAGAGAAGATTTCTAAGATAGCCTGTAAGAAAAACTTCCAGATAGGGGGAGATTTTGAAGAAATATTGGAAGAGACCATAGGATTCTACCAAGGAAACCAAGAAATCAAATATAGAAGAAAGCACTATCTCAAGACAAAAAATATAATTCTGGTGCTTAAAAAAACTTAATGTTTAAAAGGAGATAATATGTAGGGGCGCCTGGCTGGCTTAGTCGGTAGAGCCTGTGACTCTTGATCTCACGGTTGTGGGTTCAAGCCCACGTTAGGTGTAGCGATTAATTTAAAAAATGAAATCTTTAAAAGGGGGGATAATACGCATTAGACTTGTTAAAGATCCTACTCCTGAATCAAAACACCTGTCACCACCGTAAAATGTCTTCAAGACTTCAGTCTCCTATTTAGCATCGCATACTTTCTGTAACAAGAAAACCACCCCTTGAGTTGGAGCAAACTACAGTCCTTGAGTAATCACAGAGGAGTTATCGAAGAACCCAGCCTTCTCACCTAAAGCTCAAGGTTCACAGCAATAGATGATTCAGGTACAGAGGAGGTACAAACTAAGGTGCTAAATCTGTGATCATCATTTGCTATGAATTGAAGTTAAAACCTATATCCACTCACTATGCCAGCCATTGCCCAGCTATATAATCTCATTCTAGTTACCTAAAACATGAGATCACTGCCAAAGATAAACCAATGATCCATGCCTCACACCACTCTGACAGAACTGTTTCACAAATTATAGGTGTTTGTTTAATGGACACTTTGCTTCCTATCATGTTCAATTCCACATATCCTTCCCCCCCCCCAACTAAGGGGGGGAAGCTAGTGTAGTATTCTTCACCTTAAATGCATTGGGATTCTTCTTGAAAGAACTTACCCCCTTTTGTTTCTTTGCCCAATGGATAAAATTAGATTCACATTGAACATTTCTATGATTTGTGTAATAAATTCTCACTATGCATTTCATATCCTTCCAATTTTGTAAGTAAAAGAAAAATGGCAGTACAAGTTTTAAGGATTTCCCCCAATAAATAAAATAATGAAGAGTCCCTAGATTTTAGGCTTTCAGCTTATTCAAATCCATTTAATTAGGGGGGAAAAAAAAACTATTAGGAATGTAGCTTTTCACCGTAGCTGTGGAAACACAGGAATAGTATCCTGAGCTGTGATTCAGCTGACCTTAGAATTTAGTAGCATAAGCTGGAAAAGGTGAGTTTTTGTGTGAATGGAAAGAACGAAGGTCTCATTTATCTGTGGCAGTTCTTTTGTGGTGACACAGAATTAGCTGTTTTGTGCCCTTATCCTTATTTTAATTTTTTTTTTCGACGTTTATTTATTTTTGGGACAGAGAGAGACAGAGCATGAACGGGGGAGGGGCAGAGAGAGAGGGAGACACAGAATCAGAAACAGGCTCCAGGCTCTGAGCCATCAGCCCAGAGCCCGACACGGGGCTCGAACTCACGGACCGCGAGATCGTGACCTGGCTGAAGTCGGACGCTTAACCGACTGCGCCACCCAGGCGCCCCTGTGCCCTTATCCTTAGATGGAACCCACATATTACCCTTCCTACTAGTCTAGGTCCTCACTCTCCTATGCCTCTTAAGAGTGTTGAGTGTAGATTATGTTATCTCCAGGACACAATGCTACTGCCCTAAAGTCAAAGAAGTCACTTCTGGTCAATGAACACCACCAGGAAAAAAAAAAAAAATCTTTCTTTTTTCTAAAAGAGTCTTGCCCAATAGTTTTACCACTGCTGCATGGTTTGTAGGGTGTCCCTTCTCCGCCGAGGAGGAAGAGACACTGAGACCAGAGAAGGGGCATACGTGCTCCTACTCACGTGCTAGGAAGTACATTCTGGAGAGTCAGCTTTTCATCTGCTCAGTTGTATAGCAGCTACATTGCACAGTGTTCCACATGTGCCAAGTCTGATGTAGGATTAATTCTCTATCCACAGTCACTTCTACCAGACCTAAAGAGTCGCCCTGTCTCTGTCACACATCTCCACTAAGAGCTCTGTGGGAACAGGAACTCTGTGGTAACAGGAACATTATACTTTTACTGAACTTTCTTATTCTAGTACAAGCTTCAGTAATTCAAGGAACTGGAGAGATATTTTTCCTCTTTCCCTTACTCCATCCTGTCTATACTCCCCACACTTACTGTAAAACATTAGTAAAATAAGAATTATGATCATGCAAATTCCACCGATGTGAAAAAAAAAAAGCAGTTTTCATTTGGGTCTATGCTCTCTAAATCTGGGAGTCTCCCTACCCCCCAGCACTTGCTCCCTTCCCACCCACCCTCACACAAATGCCAGCCTGTCTGACAAATAAAATCTTATGAATCGTGGAAGCCAAAAATCTATTTTAATCCTAAAATTACCTTCTACGTTGCTATTTTGTAACTTGTGTTGTTCCTAATTATGGTATTAACCAGTCAATGTTTTAATTTTTTTCTAATTCTAGAAGATGAATAAGGCCAAAAATGTATAAATAAACTAATCCATATTACTAGTTTCTGTGTTTCTTCAAGAGACAGGATGCCAGATAGAAGACATTTCTGAGATATAATCTGTTATCAGTCTAAGTGCTGTAAGTCTGGGTTTTTTAAGAGGCTTAAATCACAGTGCTTGCATTACTACTTATAAAGCCTATTTCTGCTGATAGTACCTGACTACTGACTCTCTTTTGATGATGAAAGAATTGGGAAGTTGGAGTCATAGCATGATGGATTTGGCAGAAGCTTTTCTGTATTTCTCCATTGTCTGGTCTGGTTAGGAAAACGAAAGAATTGCCCGATGCTCTTTCATTTTAGTTCTCTTTATTTATCTTCTAGTGTTTCTGGTTGTTTGAGCTATATTTAGAATCAGATACCATGGATGCTGTGAGAAAGAGAGAGGGACAGAAGGAGGGAGGAAAGGACAGAGACAGAGGCAAACAATCAGGATGAGATTTGAATCCTGGCTTGGATTCTGGTCTTTTCTATGAAAGGACAGTTCCCCAGAACTAAAACTCATTATTTACTTTGGGACTAGTAAATTCCCCAGCAGAAGCAGTGGTGGTAACGTTGTGGCTTCACATCTGTGAATATTTGGGCTTATGTGGTGCTTGTGACTGCCTCTCTCCAGTGAAAGGGCTCTGGGGCTTATAGTCCATGGAGCCTGCCATCCAGAGGCATAAATCCCACTGCTGGATTCTCCATCCAGACATCTAGATTTAGCAATGGCACCAACAGGTATTCTCTCTCTTCAGGAGCTTGCCCCACTGTTATGCATGTTGCTGACCTTGCTTCCAATAGGTCATTCATATTTCCTTAAGGATCACTCACATTTCCCCTTAATACTGCCCTTCCCTCTTTGTCCTTGGACAAGGGGGCAGACAGAGTCTGCCAGTTTTATTAGGTGTGAAAGTAATTGATAAGTCCTTCAGAAGGCAGAGCCCTGAAGTCAGAGCCAGCCTGCATAAAAGGGCTAAGGTCCACCAGCCAGGAAGACGGGAGGGAACCTTGGCCAAGGGGTGATTTATGCTGCGTCAGCCCTCCAGATCTTTCCTATGTGTCCTCTTGGAAGAGTTCCTACTTGGACTCAGGCCTGCCCTCCGTGGGCACTGGACCGGGGCTCCCTCCTCCCTTGTGTCAGCATTTATCTGCCCTGTGTCCTATTCCTGTCACCTCTCTCCTAGGTGATAGGCAGCAAAGGACACAGGCTAAACAGGTGGGCGTTGGAGACCGACTCTGGGGATTTGGATCCCAGCTACGCTACTTAATAGCTGTGCAACCTTGGGCAAGTTATTTGACTCTCTATCCCTCACTTTGCTCATCTGTAGAAAAAGAATAATAATAATACCCTATGACAGGGCTTTTGTGAAGATTGATGAGTTAAACTGCATGAAGCACTCTGTAGTACCAAATAAGTGTTAGCTACTACTTGAAAAACTCCTTCAAGGTGTTAAAAGTGATAACCGTTTTATGTGTTGTCACTTACGTGATTTTTGTATTTTAATGAGGGCCTTGTGGAAAGGGTCCAAGGAATTAACTTCAAAGGACAGAACTATGGAGAAAATGTAGAGACCTTCTATTACTCTTAAATCATACTATTGCAGCTGTCAAAAATACTGACCTTTCCCGACAGATATTTTTTAATCTAATACTTCCTTTCAGTCAACAAGAATGAGGGTGGCTGCTTAAGAATTATCACAGATCAAAGACTTAATTAATCTGGGAAGCAAATTGGTCAGGGCTAAAACAGGGTCAAAGTCATTCCCTACACTAAATACCACAGTGCAAAGGAAAGAGTAGTACATTTAACTACCTGCCAATCTCCTTTTAGATTTTATTTTTCCCCGTCCTGGCTACAAAAGTTTGTAGCCAATAGGATGTCCGTAAAGGAACAAAGGTTAGTAAAGCAAATCACCAAATATAGGAAGTTAATAGCACAGACGTAGATGATTTACTTCCTAATGATCTCGTAATTCTCAAATATGTCTGACTACAGCGTATTCCTTAGGAATGAAAAGCGAAGAAGAGCTTAGATGAGTGACAAAACTAGGTCCTGAAGAGCAGAAGATGGGTTACTACTGCTAACATCTCCCCTCCGTCCTGCCCTCATGGCTCACTAATGTTGGTAGATCTGAAGTCATGGAATGGACCCTTGTCAATTACTATTAGTAATAGTAGTAGTGGTAGCAGTAGTAGAATTAGGCTGTTCACATCCTGCACCTTCGCAGTTTTGAGCAGACTTCTTTTCCTGTACATCTTGATCCCAGGCAAAACTTGCCTCGCTTTGCAGGAGCTGAAGACACTCTCCCAGTGGCCCTTGCACTTGGGGCTCAAGCTCTGACTGAGACTCTGTCCATCAGACACATGCATTGCAGCCTTCAGCTCATGGTACGTAGAAGGGAAGAGGAGTGTCCTGTCTGGTGGTTGGCAGCAGCAGTGTCAACAGTGCTGTTTAGGAGCAGCAGCGGCACGTATGACTTCAGAGGGCAGGCTGTGGCGTCCAGCGTTATCCTCGCTAGATGGGCTCCGGTGCAAGAGTTTGGCTGCCGTCCTGGCTGCTGCCAGGCCCCATTTGTTCCTGCTCAGTTCCTAAGACTGGCTCTGTGGTCTGTGAAATACACAATATCCTTTTATTAAATGCTTTTTTTCTGCTTAAATCAACCACATCTGTTTCAGTTGTTTGCAACTATAAAACCCTGACGAATACAACTGGTGAGACAAGTTTTTCACTCTCATGGCTGGGACTGCCAGCTGTGTGCCGGTGTTCTCCATTTCAGCTTTTGGTAATAGAACTTGGATTTTAGCTGTACCCTCAGCAGCATCAGGTCCTGATCTTAAAAAGAAAGGGTGGATGTTGATTCTTTTGTTTGTATCTTTTCTGGGTCAGTTGATTGATTTTTCTTTTCATTATGTATTGTTGTTGTTTTTCAGCTTTTTTGCGTGCCTGGTAATTTTTTTTCTTTTTCTTTTTTTTCTATTTTTTTAATTTAGTTTTTTTTTAATTTACATCTGAATTAGTTAGCATATGGTGCAACAATGATTTCAGGAGTAGATTCCTTACTGCTCCTTACCCATTTAGCCCATCCCCCCTCCCACAACCCCTCCAGTAACCCTCAGTTTGTTCTTTATGAGTCTTTTATGTTTTGTCTCCCTCCCTGTTTTTATATTATTTTTGTTTCCCTTCCCTTATGTTCATCTGTTTTGTCTCTTAAAGTCCTCATATGAGTGAAGTCATATGATGTTTGTCTTTCTCTGACTAATTTTACAAATACCCTCCAGTTCCATCCACGTAGTTGCAGATGGCAAGATGTCATTCTTTTTGATTACCGAGTAATACTTCATTGTGTGTGTGTGTGTGTGTGTGTGTGTGTGTGTGTGTGTGTGTATGTATACCACATCTTCTTTATCCATTCGTCCATCGATGGACATTTGGGCTCTTTCCATACTTTGGCTATTGTTGATAGTGCTGCTATAAACATGGGGGTGCATGTGTCCCTTTGCAACAGCACACTTGTATCCCTTGGATAAATACCTAGTAGTGTAATTGCTGAGTCATAGGGTAGTTCTATTTTTAGTTTTTTGAGGAACCTCCATACTGTTTTCCAGAGTGGCTGGACCAGCTTGCATTCCCACCAACAATGCAAAAGAGATCCTCTTTCTCATCCTCGCCAACATCTGTTGTTGCCTGAGTTGTTAACATTAGCCATTCTGACAAGGGTGAGGTGGTATCTCATTGTGGTTTTGATTTGTATTTCCCTGATGAGAGTGAAGTTGAGCATTTTTTCATGTGTCAGTTGGCCATCTGGATGTCTTCTTTGGAGAAGTGTCTATTCATGTCTTTTGCCCATTTCTTCACTGGATTATTTGTTTTTTGGGTGTTGAGTTTGATAAGTTCTTTATAGATTTTGGATACTTACCCTTTATCTGATATGTCCTTTGCAAATATCTTCTCCTATTCTGGCTGTTATCTTTTAGTTTTACTGATTGTTTCCTTCGCTGTGCAGAAGCTTTTTATTTTGATGAAGTCACAGTAGTTCATTTTTGCTTTTGTTTCCCTTGCCTCCAGAGACGTGTTGAGTAAGAAGTTGCTGCGGCCAAGATCAAAAACGTTTTTGCCTGCTTTCTCCTCGAGGATTTTGATGGCTTCCTGTCTTACGTTTAGGTCTTTCATCCATTTTGAGTTTATTTTTGTGTCTGGTGTAAGGAAGTAGCCCAGGTTCATTCTTCTGCATGTCGCTGTCCAGTTTTCCCAGCACCACTTGCTGAAGAGATTGTCTTTATTCCATTGGATATTCTTTCCTGCTTTGTCAAAGATTAGTTGGCCATATGTTTGTGGGTCCATTTCTGGGTGCTCTATTCTGTTCCATTGATCTGAGTGTCTGTTCTTGTGCCAGTACCATACTGTCTTGATGATTACAGCTTTGTAATATAGCTTGAAGTCCGGGATTGTGATGCCTCCTGCTTTGGTTTTCTTTTTCAAGATTGCTTTGGCTATTCAGGGTCTTTTCTGGTTGCTTACAAATTTTAGGATTATTTGCTCTAGCTCTGTGAAGAATGCTGGTGTTATTTTGATAGGGATTGCATTGAATATGTAGATTGCTTTGGGTAGTATCAACATTTTAATATTTGTGCTTCCTATCAGGAGCATGGAATCTTTTTCCATTTTTTTGTGCATGCCTGGTAATTTTTGATTGGATGTTAAATACTGTGAATTTTATCTTGTCAGATGCTGAATAACTTTGTATTCCTATAAACATTCTTGAGTTTTGTTATGGGGTTTGGTTAAGCTACTTGGTATATTAGTCTCCTGATGCCACTGTAACAAATTACCTCAAACTTACTGGCTTAAATATGTAGGCATATATTCTTTCACAGTTGTGGGGGCCCAAAGTCTGAATACAAAGTGTCAGGAGAGTATCTCCAGAGGATCTAAGAGAGAATCATTTTCTTGCCTTTCCAGCTTCTGGTGGTACCCAATATTCCTCTGTCGTCACCATTCCAATCAGACTCTGTCCTCCCATTGCTTTCTTCTCTGTATAAATCTAGTCTCTCTTTGCCTTCTTTTTTTTTTTTAATTTTTTTTTTCAATGTTTATTTATTTTTGGGACAGAGAGAGACAGAGCATGAACGGGGGAGGGGCAGAGAGAGAGGGAGACACAGAATCAGAAACAGGCTCCAGGCTCTGAGCCATCAGCCCAGAGCCTGACGTGGGGCTCGAACTCACAGACCGCGAGATCGTGACCTGGCTGAAGTCGGACGCTTAACCGACTGTGCCACCCAGGCGCCCCTCTTTGCCTTCTTCTTATAAGGACACTGAGATGGCATTTAGAGCCCACCTGGAGAATCCAGGTTGATCTCTTCATCTGAAGATTCTTAATGCTATCACATCTGTAAAGATACTTTTTCCAAATAAGGTAACACTGATAGGTTCCAGGGATCAGGACTTGATATCTTTAGGCCACCCAAAGATATGTAATGTAATGTAAATTCATCCCATTACATTTAGAAACAATCTGAGCCTTTTAGGCCTTATTTTAAGCTTTGGTAGGACCAGAGCAGTGTTTAATCTAGGGTTCATTTTGCTTCACCACTGAGGCAAAAACCCATGAGAATTCCACCTGATGGCCCACAAATTATAAGGTTTTCTACTCTGCTAGTGGGAGGAGGAGCGATTCCTGACTCTGTGAGCTCTCAAGAGTTGTCCTGCTAATACACTCAGGTGATTCTTTCACAGGCCTTGGCTGTTTTCCTCACATACATGCAGTCATCAATGTTCAGGTGAGACCCAGGGAGAGGAGAACCCTCCACGGATCTCCGGAGTGGTCTCTCTGTGCACCTTCCTCCTCTCCCATACTCTGCCTTGTGGATTCTAACTACTTGGGCTTCTGGGACTCCCAGCCCAATCCTCAACTCTGGATATCCCCTACCGGCACCATGGCCTGGGGCAACTCTAGGGTTCCCCTCATTTGTTTCCTGTCTCTCAGGGATCCCTGTCCTTTGTCACCTGATGTCCAATGTCTTGAAAGCCATTGTCTAATGTGTTTTGTCAGTTTTTGTTGTTTTTGGGTAGAGACTACAAATCTAGTTTGTTGTTCCATCTTGGCTGGAAGTAGAAAGCCATGTTTTTTAAAACTAAAAATTACAACCAACTGTACCTTCCCTTCCCCTTTCTCTCATCTTGCTGACTAGAATGTGGGTGGTGGGAGGTGGAGCAGCCATCAGGAACTATGAAGTAAGAGCTGAGATTGACAGAAACATGAGATAGAAGGAACGTGTGTGCCAGCCTCTCGCTGCCCACCCAGACGCTTACATAGAGAGATGTGCATTTCTATCTTGTTCAAGCCATCATAGTTTTAGATCTCTTTGGTTCTGTAGTTTGGTACCTATTTAATACAACTATCATTTATGAGATTTCATAGTGTCATCTAGTTTTGCCCTTTCTGGTATAGTGATTTGAAAATTGATACAGTTCTTCATTGAATGGTGCCAGTGGGCCTCAACAGCAGTCTGATGTCACCTCCTCAAAACTAATTTCCCATGGGAATAAGTGAATATACATGCATATATATTAAGTAATAAACACATTTAAATATATATATTTAGGGGCGCCTGGGTGGCGCAGTCGGTTAAGCGTCCGACTTCAGCCAGGTCACGATCTCGCGGTCCGTGAGTTCGAGCCCCGCGTCGGGCTCTGGGCTGATGGCTCAGAGCCTGGAGCCTGTTTCCGATTCTGTGTCTCCCTCTCTCTCTGCCCCTCCCCCGTTCATGCTCTGTCTCTCTCTGTCCCAAAAATAAATAAACGTTGAAAAAAAAATTTTTTTTAAATAAATATATATATTTAATAATATATATATATAAAAGCACAATAAATAACTTACTTAGTAGCATTTTATGACACCGACTTCTAATTCAGGGACCATAAACCTATGACCTGTGGGCTAAATCTGGCCCATCCCCTGGTTTTGTAGAACCCACAGCTAAGAATGATCTTTACATTTTTATACAGTAGAAAAAAAATCAAAAGAATTTCTTTGACAAGTGAAAATTTTACAGAGTTCATATTTTAGTGTCCATATGTAAAGTTTTATTAGAACACAGCCACACTCATTCATTTATGTATTATCTATGGCTGCTTCCATGCTTTAATGGCAGAGATGAATGGTTGTGACAGAGACTGTATGACATGCAAAGTCCAACACATTTGCTATCAGACCCTTGCAGAAAAAGTATAACAACCCCTATTTTAGTCCAAAACTCTAGATCTACCACTTAATAGGCATTTGGATGCCATTGTCATGTGACATAAAGACAATCTTCACTTGGAGCACCGACAAATGATTAAAACAAAACAAAAAACAAAAACAAAACAAAACAAAACAAAACAAGGCTGTAGGCACCATGCTCGCTTACAGTTCTGGAGCATGTAAACAACAGAGTGTTCACACAGTGCAGTCAACAGCTGGTGGGCGTGGCTATTCCTACCATGAGGAATTTCAAACCACCATGGAGCACACAGCCTAACCAAGGTTTTGTACTCACTCAGCCAAACAGATTTGGAATTAGACGATTCTTGAGGTTTCCCTTCATCTCTACCTCCATAAAAAAAGAGGGGCTTTATATTAAAATTTTTTTTTCATTTATAAATAATGCCTTGGAGTATTTCAAATCCTCAAAATTCAAATTGACCATGCAGCCATACTGTAATGATAAATGTGTCCCTCTCTTTCACATGGAGAATTATCCTCCTTTTATATCTCATGCTTTATTCCATTGGCCAAAACTTTTGGAAAGCTGTGAACTAATGAGGAACTGTTCACTGTAGTACCAATTCCAGTAGGACCCTAAGTTAAAAATCCCTAAACTGTATGATCTCTCAGGCTCTGTTCACATCTAAGGGAGGGGTAACATTTGTTCAAGCACCAACTTTTAGCAACTGGGGTACCCCAGAATTAAGAGGTGATGTTAATGCCATATGTGGTCTGGAATCTGAAGAAAAGCCAAATCCTGCCCTAAATCACCCACTTTTGAAAGCCTCCCTGAGAGAGACAGTATTTGGGTTTGGGTCCCATATGCAATGTAGAATCCAAGGAACTAGGATGAATCCATGGAAGCCTCCTTTTATTCCATAGAAGAGAAGCCTGAGGAGGTCTGTCTCTGTCAGTTTCTGCATCGAGGTCCAAAAGTGTTGGATTAAGGAAAGGCTCCATCCAGCAGAAGAAAAGAGGCCTTTGCTTTGACACCTACAAAATGAGCTAGCCTGGGCTTTCTGCACAGGCACTCAGGCCAGGCTGAAGAGTGAGAAAGAGGCGACAGGTCTTCCCAGTTCCGAGGAGCAAACCCTATGCCACCTAACTCATCTTTCCCAGAAGTGGAAGGGAAAACGGGAGAGGGAGTTGAGTGCACCCACCTCTGCGACCCCTGGGCAAATGGAGTTGACTGTGGTTTCAGAGAGAGAAAGAGGAGAAAGCAGAAGCCGCCCCCCCCACCCCCCCCCCCGCCCCCGCGTTGGGCACAGAGCCTTTATCTCAGCACACTGATGCCCCCCAACAGGTGTAATGGCTGATAAATGTCCTTAAAACACCAACCACTGCAGAGGAGGGGGAGTAGTGTTGAGCTCCCCCTAGAGGCCAGGGCCAAACACGTGCCAGAGACATCAAAGATTCTTCCATTCCTTCGAGGTGGTCTGACTGCATGCATTTAACAAGCAAGGAAACAGAGGCCTAAAGAGGCTAAGGATTTGAGGAAACAGTGTGATGCAGTGGAAAAAACATGGACTTTGGAGTCAAATCTAGGAAGACTTAGCCAGCCACTGACTATCTGATTTAGCTAAGTGACTCCAAAATGTTAATGTAAAAATACAGTGAAATCCTACTGCATATGCAAGGCTAGCATAAGTCTGGCATATGGTAGGCATGTGGTAATTTTAGTTATTATCCTTTCTTTGTTCAAGATCACAAGGTCAGTAGGCAGCAGGAGGAGGTGAAGTTCGAAGCCTAGTGCTCTCTCCTCAGTGAAGGCTTCCTCCCAGCTTCCCCTGAGCATAAAACCCAGTTTCCCATTTTGGAGGCTTTTCACAGTTAAGCTGGTTGATCTTCATATCTTAGAAGCAGAAGATGGTTCCCAAACAACCCCTTTTTAGGGCTAGAGTCCCGTCCCTTCCCCACAGCTTCTTCACTCTCACCTCCTGGGGAGTATAAACACCCCTCAGGGAGGGCTGGAACTAGGAGGCTGGCCAGTCTTGCCCTTTCCCAGTGATTTTTCAGGCTCACAAGGGAAACCCTTGAAGGGAATCCCTCTGGGCAGCAAAGTCCATCCCTTTTATGGACAGATTCTCCTGCCGCTGCATAGCAAACCCTGAGCAAATTTTTTGGCATTCAAAAGGCTACAGATCTTTTTGTCCGAAAGGCAAACATGCCTCTCTGATTCATAACAGCAGCTCAGTTGAAAGGTTTTCAAATCCCATTGAATGCCTCCTCTATCTAGATTTTTTCTCGGACTTAATGAATAGTAAGATGCTAAAGCCAAAAGGATCCCGTTATTTACAAAGCGATTTTGTGTAACTGGCTACCTCTAATCTAGGGTTTTTCAACCTAAGCACTATTGAAATTTTGGGTAGGGCAATCCTTTGCATTGTGGAATGTTCAGCAGCCTCCCTGGTCTCCACCTATTACACACCAGTGGCAGGCCCCACACCACTCCCCAACTTGTGACAATCCAGAATACCTCCAGACATTATTAAATGTCCCCTGGGAGACACAAATCACTCCCACTGGAGAACTACCACTCTAAACAGATCTAGTATGAGATTTCAAATGGATTTTGAGCCTGCAATTCTTAACTTCTTCTGCCATTCTGGACAACTCAAGTCATTAGTAAATCTAATGGGAATACTGGGGGTACCAAGTATGGTTAGATTTAAGGCTGCCACGAACAGTTGTGTACAGCCCAATACTGAGAGGCTCACCATCTTATTTCTGACTCAATGTCAAGACAAGATGACGTGGGTAGGGTGCTGAACTAAACTGACACTAAACAACCCATAAGATGAACAAACCTTTTCTAAAAAATTAAAGTCCCAGGTCAAAATGCAGAAATTGCATAGAAACCTCAAAGTACCCCAAATGCACTTCACATGTGATCTCGTTTAATTAATCCCTGGCACAACTAGACAAGGTAAGGATGTCATTCCTTTTTACAGCTGGAACCAAACCTTGAGCAGGTTAAGTAATTATCTAAGGTCAGTCAGCTGATAACTGGTAGAGATGGCCTTAATACTCAGGCCTGCAATACTTCGCAGGGGAGGGGGTGATAATATTAGAGATCAACCAGTGCTCGTGTTTGACCAAGGATTTGAATACAATTATCTTAACATATTATTTGGGTTGTAGATGGTAAAATTGGGACAGAGATCAATGTTGCCTTTTTTGTATAGCCATTTTCCCAGTCCTTTTAGGTCAGGCAGCTCAAACACAGGATTAGTCTTTTGGATCAAATACAACACCTTCCTCTCTAATCGTGGTCACTGATTCCCTCCTCCCTTGGTTAGATAGAATCCTGGTGCCCCTGAAGTCACTATGACCCCAGGCAGTTGCTAGTTCTCAGCCTGTTATCTCTAAATCCACAACAGCTGGATTCTTTGGCATCAACCTTTCTCTGGAACTTCAGCCCCAGCCGGTAACTGCAAGTCCCATTTCCTACATTCAAGGAAAAGTCTGCCTGTCCTTCCATTATTTGTCTTACAGAAAAAGCCATCCAACAGGCCCTGTGGATCCATGGAAATAAAAGTATGGAAAATAAAAAGGAAAAGAGGGCAGAGATGGAATAAAGAGTTGTAAAGGAGTAGGAAAAGCAAAAATACTGCAGAATACACAGTGCAGAGTAGGAAAGAAGAGACTACTGAGATCAGAAGATCAGGAGAAAGAAAACAAAGAGAAAGAGAAAGGTCAAAAAGATGAGAAAGAGATAAAGAGAAACTTAACCGGAAGAAAGGAACAATAAATAGAACCTGCTCCAAGGCCATCTTCATGACTGTTGACTTCTGGTTAGCTTTTAATCTGAATGCCACCTTTGAATAAATGGCAAAATGTCTGTGCACGACTCAGTAGAAACTTCTACCTATCAGAATGCAACCATTCTAGACTATTACATTAGCCAATATGGTTTAGCTATACTCTATTTTGGGGAGAAAAATGGAAATAATCAGAATAAAAAACTACTTTTAAGAAGTCAAAAGAAAAATCCACATGGTAGATCTTCAGTATAGATTCACGTACTCGGTGCCGAATGGGATTCCCATCACAAGGTCCTGAGGCTGCCTTCCATAAATCATACTAGACAAGTGGCCTCACAGCTATAGAATCTCACCTACATGATCAAAAAAATTCTTTAAACAATTGATCCAAAATCCATAAAAATGTAATAGCTACCATGTATTAATCATTTATAATTGTTCCTACAGCAATGCTGTAAGGTGAGAACCATTAACCCCATTAGGGATAGAGACATTATGGCCAAGAGGGTTGAGTAACTTGTCCAAGCTCACACAGCTAGTCAATGGGATTGGCTGGAGACCTCTCAGTCATTCCCCCAAGCCACACCTATACCTCATCTCACACACACACACACACACACACACACACACACACACAGTCACACAGTCATGCACTGCCATCTGGTTGTATTCAATGCACAGTTTTTGCTACAGTAGACCAGTAAACCCAGAAATTTTTAGTTTTTTATCCACAAAAGCTGAAACAAAATCATGCTTTGTGCTCAATTGATAGAATTATAGAATTCCAGGCAGGGACACCAGGGTCATAAAGTCCCCCTCTTTTTTTTTTTTTTTTGCAGATGAACTTCACCAGGCTCAGTGAATTGAAGGGTCCTAAGTCACAGCGTTAGTTGCTACAGTTAACTAGAAAATTAAATCAACCCCCAATCTTCATTCTTGAAAATGCCCTATTCCTGTGGGTTTCCTTGTGCCCCTGAGGGCACGTTCTTCTCCCCCAGAGGGCTGCTTTGTTGCTCGCACACCAACTGTGGGGTCTATAGAGCCTCCCCAGCATGCCATTTTGCCTCCCTCCAGTGGTGGGGGCACAGGAGGAACAGCACCCTGTTGAGGTGCAGGTAGGGAGGAGACCCAGGAGGCCTATTTGGCAGACCACAACTTTGCTAAGAAGCTATGTGGCAAAAACTAAATCGGCACTTCCCAACTCTTTGCTTGATACTATTACTTTTATAATCTATGGCTCCCTTTAAATACAGTGTAACATAACAGGCTTATAATTCAAAACACATTTGTACAAAATGTAAAATCCTTACTGTACAAGCCCATGAATGTAAGAAGCAATGTTCCCTTCAGGCCTCCTATCGAAAGCAGACAACACTTCTTCAAACAGTGTGACATTTTTTTGTCTGCTTGCTTTCATGCTCTGCAACATCCACTAACTGTTGTTTTCCTATCGATCAACGGTTAGGTTTCACATGGGTCCTCTTGCTGGTATGTGAGTGCACGTTAAGCACTTGTTTTCTTTCAGGACAGACATTCCCTGCTGTGCTTTTCCTGGATTTGGGCTATTTTTATTATTTACTTTATGTTGCCATGGAGACGGGGAGATCACAGATGTTAAGAGTTGGAATCCAGGGCCACAGGAGACATTTATCATCGTACTTCGTATGAAGTGGGCTCTTGGTCCCTATTTCTGCAGAGCCTAGTGTTTATTTTATAAAAGAGTTACTAATGGGAACTCAAGCCTAATGAATAATATGAAACTCTGCTTCACCTCCATGGCACATGTTTTCTACAACAGTAAGTGATCTCATAAGAGAGCAAGGTGGGGCTCATGAAAATATAGAGATTAGCAGCTGTCAGTTCTTCCCCTTGTAGGAAACAGAATGATGCATCAGAACAAGGGAGTCATTCATCATTTTTTCCCAGCCCCCTGAAGAAGAGAAACTTTCCCAAATTATTTTATCCATGCTCTGCAAGGAAGCAAAGAACCAGGGGGCTCACCAGCATGCCGCCATCATCACTGACAAACGTTTGCAGAATATCAGTGAGCAAAGTGTGAGTCTGAACAAAACAAAATATGGCGGACAATGCTTATGAGGCCACATGCTAAAACCATATTGTTTGGTTACTACCCAAAGTGGGGGTTAAAAGAAACAGCAGCCTTTATTATTTCCAAGGCTGTTTGTGGCTCAAAGCACAACTGAATTGAGAAGAGATAAAAACAAGGGCACAAAAACTCACTGCAGGTATCTTTGATGACTTGGACTTTGAACAAGTACCTTATAGAGTTCACTCCCCTAAAGGCCGGCCAAGGTAACTGGTGGTTGCTGTTGCTCTGTCCAAACCAGACTGGGGCCCTTAACAGTTTCCTTCTGCACACAGGAAGGCCATTGGTGCCAAAACAAAACTAAGCAGACAAACACCCAATGGTGACAAAAGACTGCCCACATCACAATAATCCAGTGCTTTGAGAAATCTCTCCTATCTGCTCTCTGCAAGCACGAAGGCCTTGATATCCTTCTTCATCTCACTTTTTTCAGGGGACTCTGATGAATGCCTCATTTGCTTGCTTACTTGACTATTGTCTCCTTCCAGGCCTTACTCTGGGTACTATCTTTGAGATTCTCTGTGGATCTTCACAATTCCCCTTCATCAAGCCCATAATCCCCTGCTAACCTGAACCCTAGTTTTAGGGACCTTACCCCAACATTTGCACTAAAAGGTATTTGGACATTTTTCATCCTTTCTGTCACTTCTCTTTCTATTTTCTAGCATATTCACTCTTCACCTCTCCCCTTCCTTCTAGTTTAAAGCTCACATTTTCTCTTTAAACAATCATTTTTCCTTTCCCAGTGGCCTTTATAATTTAGTTTGAAAATTAACATTTCTTTTTTTTAATTTTTTTAATGTTTTTATTTATTTTTGAGACAGAGAGAGACAGAGCATGAGCAGGGGAGGGGCAGAGAGAGAGGGAGACACAGAATCCAAAGCAGGTTCCAGGCTCTGAGTTGTCAGCACAGAGCCCAACGCGGGGCTCGAACTTACAGACTGTGAGATCATGACCTGAGCCGAAGTCGAATGTTTAACCCACTGAGCCACCCAGGCGCCCCCAAAATTAACATTTCTATAACTAAAATGTTTCAAGAGGCAATAGTGACAGAAAGAACATTGGACTAGTCTCAAGCTTCAGTTCTAACATTTACGAGTTGTAAGATATTGGAGAAAATACTTAACGTCCCGAAACCTCAGTTTCCTCATTTGAAAAATGAGGATAACAGTCTATACTTTAAGAGCTGTTGTGAGGCTAGCATGGGTGAAAACCCCTGATAGGTTCTCACTAAAAGGTGATTCATTTGTTCAACTTAAAGATTCATTTGGTAAGTGTTATTGATTTATGTAATGGTGATGATGTTTTCATAACATAAAAAAATCTAGCTACAGGTGTCAAGACTGATGAAAGGTCTGAGGTTTTACCCTTCCTGCAAACTAGCAAGTTAACATGCTGCAGGTGCATGAATGCTGGCAGAAGACATAAGACTCCTGGGTCAGAGACAAAGGACTTCGTTATTCACAGCAATATTAGTCGTCAAAATGTTTTGGCATTTTTCTTGTACCAGTTTCCTGAACCACAGTCCCCACACAGCAACATAAAGAGGGCCAGGTGACACCTGCACCCACAATCAGTTGTTAGAGGAGGAGAGCCCTGAGCTTAGGGCACCTGGACATTGTACAGTGGTAAGTAGAGCATGCCTGCTCTTTGCTCCAGGAGAAGATACAATGTCTATCTTCCAAGGCTATTTACTATATGAACATCCTTGAAAAGATAGTCTAGAAGAAACCCTGTGCCTCCTCTTGCAGGACATCCACAAATGCAAGAGACCCGGAGAATTGTCTCCCAACAAGACCATATTGTTTGTCAAGCATTAGCATAGTCCTGGCAACAAATGATCAGAATGCTTGAAATCTGAATGCAAGTTCAAGTCTGTTAGGTCCATCTGCATTGTAACAGAATCGATATTAAAGGATAAGATTAGTCTAATTGCAACATAAATTCGAATAGCAATTTACTATGATTTAAGATTTATACCTTCTTAAGTACAAGACAAGTGTTACAGACTGTATTTGGCCACTTAGCTCTTATTTTAAATATATTGTTATATTAAATTATCCTTCCTTTCCCATAATATATAAATATATAATTTATAGCAGTATAGTATAGGACTTATGAACTCAGGCTCAGGAGTCAGCCCACCTAAGGTACAAATCTCAACATAACCATAAAGTCACCTTGGGCAAATTATTTAACTTCTTTGTGCTTTATTTCTGCTTCAGCAAAATGGAGATAGTAATAGTGTTTACTTCATAAGACTGAGGAGTGGATAAAATGTTATAATCCATGTAAGGTGCTTAGAATAGCGTCAGGCTTAAAATAAGTGTTAACTATTTTTAATGGTGAATATTCACACTAATCCTTTGGATATGGTGTTCTTCCCTAAGTGGAAGACTTTTAAAAATGTATCCAGTCTTGAACCCAGGATTTCATAATAAAGCCACAGGCACTTATAAGCAAAACTATCTCCCACTTTTCTACTTCTTACCACTAACCAACTCTAGTATGGTTCTCTGTAAATAAGAAGAAAGATAAATTGGCACCAAATAAAATGTCCCCCTTCTCTGAGAATTCATACGGTTAGTATCAAGGGTTTTTTTTTTTTTTCTTATTCCAAGAAAAATGTTCCTGTATTAACTTCGTGCATGTACTCAAAGAGTAGATGAAGAGAATTACACATATAGATTCTTATCTAGAAATAATCTGAGTTCTTATTTTCTTTTTGTTTTAGCTGTCGCCCAAACAGGCCATTTAATGACTAAATTGGTAGAATTCCAAATAGAAATCTCTCTCTGTTTTTTTTTTTAGTCTTTTTAAAAAAATTCCCGAATTCTCCAAAGGCAATCAGCAGAAGAAATCCTGAGGCTCAAAGAACATGTTTTTCAATCCACTAAACACATACTATCCCTGGTTGTAATTATCTGTGCCCTCTTTCCCTTGGAGCTGGAAGGGCCTTTGCAATTAGGGCATCAAACCGCTTGCCTTGTGGACCAAGAAACCGAGCTAGCTGAGGCAGGAGAATCCCCCAGTGAGTGGCCAAGTTAGAAGCTGGGTTCCAGGGCTGTCTGATGCTCCCAGTCAGACCTTTCCTTTTGCTTCACCGCTTTCCATCCACTTCCTCTTTCTTCTTGGACCAAAACAGGTACATTTAGTTGGTATTGCGTGACGTGTGTTGAATGAGATGTGTTGAGCGGAAATGAAAAGAGTTTCATTTTAGTTGCTAGTGCTTTGTCTGCAGATTTGAGGAGGGTTAACGACATTACTCTCATTTCCCCATTGGGCTCTCTTTCAGCTTATTAAAACCACAGTGACCTTACGGCGGTGGCACTATTGACACCGTAATGGCAGATACATGACATTATATATTTGTCAAAACCCACAGAAGGTACAACACAAAGAGTGACCCCTGACGTAGACCATGGACCTTACTTACTAGTAGTGTATCGATGTCCGTTGATCAGTTCTAACACGTGCACCACACTAAAGCAACGTGTTAATATTAGGGGACATTGTTGAAGGGTGGAGGAAAGAGTATATAGGAACTCTGTAGTCCTGCTCAGTTTTTCCGTAAACCTAAAGTTGCTTTTAAAAATAGAATTCATTATACGTATATATTTTTAAAAACTATAGTGGTCTAACCTTGTCATATTTGAGAGAGAGCATGGTAACAGAGTTTCTTAACCAACAACAATAATCACAAATAAACACCAGCGATTTTTGGCATGGGTCTTTGGTATAAAAAAGTAAGTTCTAGAACTTATTATTAATCTGGTTCATATAAAACATGAAAGTTCACAATGTAAATAGCATTTACTAATAAAATCGACAATTTGCGTGGGGCTATTCAATAGTTGGTGCATTTATCAATAGCTAGTGCACATCCACTCAGGGTACCGTGAACACGTAAATTAACTTTGGTCATGGTTTTGAAATGAACTATTCCTTCTGACTCTTTCCCCTGCCATTGTTTTCATACTGCTCCTACAACCAGCTTATATTTTTGCCAATTTATTTGATGGTGTGTTAAAAACTGATCTAAACACCTAAAAATTTCTTCTGCTATGCACATGTCAAAAATTTTAGAAAGTAATAAATCTTTTTCATATTTGTCTGCATCAACTTCTAATACAAAAGCAAACAAAGCAGATTCTCGTTCACCAGATCTATAAAGATTTCATAAAATCTCAGCCTCTGAATCACTTCGTCAAGCACACTGGGTGATAATTCTTGTATTCCACACTACATACACTTGTCAGGCAATGGTAGTGGTTGAAATTTTGGAGTGTGTGTGGTTGAATTTTTATAGTAGCCAGTTGCGTTGTTAATAACAGAACATTTAACAATGTTTTCCCTGGTGGAACATTCCATTCTCTCTCATAGAGCACATCTTCTTTGAATGATGCTGCCTATGAATTTTCATTGTCAGATTTAATTTTAGTTCATATTCAGTTTTCTAGGAACAGTAATCTCAAGACTGTAAGAGGTAAGATGTCAATAGCCTTATTTTTATTCTCACTATATTCTGTTTCAAGATGCCATTGTAGCTTGGCAGGAGTCAAAGAACTATTTTGCAAATTTTTACCGCATGAAGTACGTCCAGTAACTTTTAGCACCATAAAAGGTGAACCCCAGTGACAAATAATTATTACCATTCTTCTTGCCTGCAAGACTTTACGAGAGAGTTTTCCACACATGGCCTTTGTTTTCTGGGCAGGTGGCTCATCTGGTCAGCCTTGTCTTTATCATCTTGATTCTTTTCTTATTATAAGTATGGTGCTTATATATTATTTCATCCCATGAAGAGAGGAGATAAATGTAAATATAAGCATAAATTATCTCTCACACACATATACATGTGTATAACATGTATTAATGTGAAGGTCAGAAGCACAGAAAGCCTAATTCACTAAAATTACCACAACATGAGACCATCGTAATGCACAACTGATTTCTACCCCATGGGGAGAGCACGTGCTGAGCATATGCACCCACGCTTTGCCCAGCATTTAATGAAGCGTGATACACTTGCAATAATTTACCCTACGGGACATGCACAGGCCTGAATTCAGGAACAGATCAGGGCAGAGCCACGGACTCTGTTCAAAGGCACATCTATAAGACATTCAAATATACACACAGAGATGTCAAGAGAAATGCTATTTCCAGTTCTAAACTAAACCAAGCTCACCCAGCAGTTCAAGTCACTGTAGTGGTGGTCTCTAATATGTTAAAATCTGGTGCATGTCAAATTAGAGTATGTGTTTATTATCATAGTTTCTTTTTTAAATAGCTGAAGTATATATATTCGGAAACAAAGCTAGAGTTCTGTACTTACGGAATCTTTGCAGCAAGGCATATAACATGTGACAATGCAAGGATGGAACCGAGCCAGACAATCAGAAAAATGCAGCCCCCTCCCCTCACTAGGCAAACATGGAACCACAGCTGGTACCAGCATGTGGAGATGCAAAGAGGAGATGGTCTGAGAAAAGGGGCAGCTAGGAGTGAGATCTCTGGAGAATCTTCTCTGAGTGAGAAGTGGACAGAGACTGGAAGAGGAGGGGCTGGAAAGGCCCTGCCAGAGGAGGGAAAGTCGGCCGAGAGATGAAGGAAGACGTTGACTATCCACACATCTCCATGGTTGTGTGGCACCATGTAATTGGGCTGGAACTTCTGCCAAACCAGCCCTCCCCAGTTCAACACATTTCTTCTCTCTGCTCTTTGGAGTCATCTGAAATCTCTCTGTTCCCACTTCCTTTCTTCACTTTATTAGCTTGGGTGCGTGTTTCCCAAACTAGTGTTCTGTGGACCATCATTCCGTAGGTGGAAAAAAATTCCACCTGGGGTTATGAATAAGTTACACTAAATTCAGTGGGTTTCTTTCCTGCAGGATATCAAGCCTTTACAATGCTAATGTTTCTTGAGAATTTCGAAGGGAGGATAAAAGAAGTCATGTTCCCCACACTCATTCTATTAAAAGAAACAATTCTTCCTAGAGGACCTGCAAATATCTCCCAAAACTCTTGTTCCACAAAATACGGTGAGAGAAATATCACATCCCCTGGAGGCCTCTGCTCTCAGGCACGTGTACAGTATATCATTCACAATCCTCTCCACAGTCCCAGGGGAACTGGATGTTGGGAGGCCAACCACATTGTCGGCCAAAAGGAGGATTGTCTACTATTGTTGTTTTCCAGGTGAGAATGAGTAAGACCTAGGTCAGGTAAGTTTGGATTAGAACGGAAACTGACAATTCGGTGTAGGTCCTGGGCAGACATTAAGTAGAACTTCCAAAGAGCATTACGGTTGTACCAAGACAGATCGCAGACTCAGTATTCTAAAAAGAAGGTATTGCTGGCTAGACCTCCAAGTGACAGAGATGAAAGAGGTGTTTGATGTAGCAAAAGGTTTGGGGGAAAATGGTGAGAGATTTGTGCTTGTTGCTTGATTTTAAAGCCTGCGGGAAAGGAATGCTTTGGGCAGCGGGTCAAGGATTAAAAAGAGAAAGGGAAATTAGAGCAGTCTTGCCTTGAGACTTCCTTGCGGATTGCATTTTCCCTCTTTTTTTCCTACCTACCCTCCTTTCTCTCCTCCCTTCCTCTTTCTTTCCTTCCTCCCTCCCTCCCTCCCTCCCTTCTTTCTCCTTTCGAATCTGGTAATACCCCAGAGCTGTGTTAAGGATACAAAGATAAAGAACCCATGGTTCCTGCTCCGAATGTGTCTGACAATCCTCTCTCTGCCCTCCTTCACTGACTTTACCTGAACACCCACCTCCATTTTACCTTTCTCTATGTTTTGTATACTTTATATAATAGCTTGTATTAGTTAAGGTTCCTCAGAGAACCAATAGGATACACACACACATATGCATACATATGTGTGTGCATGTGCATGTATATATTATCAATAAACCAATAATATATATACACATATATACATATATATACATAAGTGTATATGCATGTATATACACATAAATACATATACATACATATATATATATGTATGTATATATATATTCCCCCCCCCCCCTTTTGAGAGAGTGAGATTTTTAGGAATTGGGTCATGTGATTAGGGGCTGGTAAGTCCAAAATCTACAGGACAAACTGGGGACCCAGGAAACAATCAATGTTGAAGCTCCTGTCTGGAGGCAGAATTCCCCCTTCCTCAGGGGAGGTCAGTCTTTTTTCTCTTAAGGCCTTCAACCGATTGGATGAGGCCCACCCCACCACTCCAAGTCTACTGATTCAAACGTTAATCACGTCTGAAAAATACCTTCACAGTGCCATGTAGACTGGTGTTTGACCAAGTATCTGATTACTTTGGCCTAACCTATTTGACACATAAAATTTATCATCAAATACCACTTTCTACCACCATCGCCAAGATCCTCCCTAGATTCTTTCTTCTTGTGATCCTTCTCTGTATCTTATCCCACCTTGTTCTCCCATCAAATGTTCCCCACCTTCATGGAACACTGGGGCAATAATGAGAATGGCTAACATCTACTGAGCACTTACCGTTTGACACACGCTGTGCCAAGCTTTGCATAAATGCTTACTTAGTTCTCACAACAATCCTCTTATCCACAGAGGCTGGACACCTTACCCAAGGTCCTACGGCTGGTGCATTGGGAAGCAGGGATTCAAGTCAGTCAGCCTGACACCAGAGCATATGGCATTAACTCCTGGCTAGGCTGCCTCTCTTAATATGCAAGATGGCCACAACCAAAGGCAACCTTTCCTCTTCCGACCCTCCCAGGGGCATTTCCAGATTGTCAAGGTCCTCAGGAATTAGAGGCCAGTACTGCCCATTCTGCTGAACCCCATGGAAAGCACAGGGAGCATGATTGTGGGCAGAGCAGAGGATGCCAGCTGGTATCTCCATGAGATGTCCTCACCGGACCCACGAAGGGCTCGCTAAACCCTGTGGCCAGACCATACCCAGCCCCACTGCAATGGGCTATTCTCCAACCACTTACAATCATTCAGTAGGAGAATGTTAAATGACATGGGCAAACGTTCATGATAAACTAAATCGAAAAGCCACTTCCTAGCATTTTGTAAATATGAGCTCATTCAGAGTGTTTATCACACGTTATCCTTATGTGATACATAAATGTAGGTGAATATATGCATGTAGATATATAGAAGAAAGACTAAAAAGATAAGCTGACAATGAAGGATGATTATTGGTGATTTTTTATTTTATCTTTTAGGCTCTCTTGCATTTTCTAAATTTTCTACAAATAAACCTACTTTTTTTTTTTTTAATTTTTTTTTCAACGTTTATTTATTTTTGGGACAGAGAGAGACAGAGCATGAACGGGGGAGGGGCAGAGAGAGAGGGAGACACAGAATCGGAAACAGGCTCCAGGCTCTGAGCCATCAGCCCAGAGCCCGACGCGGGGCTCGAACTCACGGACCGCGAGATCGTGACCTGGCTGAAGTCGGACGCTTAACCGACTGCGCCACCCAGGCGCCCCTAAATAAACCTACTTTATAGAGATGTACAAAATCTTATACTTTTATGATTAAAAACCAGGGCAACTATGAAGACATTTAGATATTTAACTCTTTCTGGGCAATTTAATCCTTTGCGAATCTATTTTTAAAAGACTAAATCCTACAAATATTGGGCTCAGATCCATATTGAGATTATTGGTTACAGATAAGGTGTCAGCCCCTAAAGAGATAAGGTGCTTTGCGCAGGAGGGAGCTTCAGCTCTCCCAAGAGGAACCTAATCCAGGAAAGGTGTTTGGCCTAATGACAAGAATTTTCATTGCAAAGGTATTTTCCATTCTTTAATCAGAGCCTAATCCAAAAGGAACTTCAGATGCCCATCATGGTACTTTCCATTTAGATCTCTACCTCCCTCTCATTTTAGGGTCAATAACATTCCTGTGCTTTGCAAATGGCAAAGAAAAAGCCAGGATTGTGAAAATCTTTGTCAGATTGTAACCCATTTTATTAATCCCTCCAATTATAATAGTGTGACTAGATTTTTAACTAACAGTCCAGGACTAATGCGGCAAATAAGAACTGTCTACTTTGGGAAGACAAAAACTTATTCCAACTGATTTCTGTGAATCCAAACATTTTTGGAAACCTTTGGAAATCCTCACTTTCATAGACTGTGGATCTCCCTGTACGTGACAATACTAAGTAATTATACCACGTATCATGCTATTTATACATTATCCCATTCATCCTCCAAACATCCTCAGTACTTTACATTTCTTCCACGGCATGAAGAAACCAGGGCCCTGAACTGTAAATTACTTGCCAAGAACGTACAGCTGGCCAATAAGAAAGGAGAACTTCTGGCTTCACATAAAGCGTTCTTTCCACCTCACAACATCTACTTCCTGAGTACATGCCCATCTAATCTCTTGCAACCATCCTAAAAATCACTCTTTTTTATTGATTGGTTGGTTTAAAGACCTGCCAAGTCCATATTGGACTTTACAACACTTCAGTTCCCAAAGGTCACTGATGGGTCTCTGTGTTGGGTCATAGAAAGTGATGTGCACGCTTCAACTAACTCACTTGTTTCTACTCCCCCAAACACAATAAAAAAAATAGCTCTCCCATTTTATGAGGTTTCCATGTTCAAGAAAAAATATTGGGTGTGCGACACACACGTGTTATATCATTCAGTACTCACTACAACTCTCTGAATGGGTGTTATCCGCCCAGATTCACAGATAAGAAATCTGATGCTTGGCAAAGCACTCCTCAACAAATAAAAGCATGACATTACTTTCATAATTACTTGAACATGTCCCCATGGCACTGATCATATACTGCAGGGTAGTAAGACTCATTTCTGGAATGGGTCTCCAGGGTCCGCCTCTATTGAAATGCACCGGGGAGGAGGTTCTATGGGTCCTCAATGTTAAATTGTCATAGGTTCAGCACCTCTGCCTGCTTGTTAGCAGTAGGATCTCTTTTCTCTTTAATTTTTTTAATGTTTATTTTTGAAAGAGAAAGAGACAGAGCGTTGAGTGGGGGAGGGGCAAAGAGAGAGGGAGGCACAGGATGCGAAGCAAGCTCCAGGCTCCAAGGTGTCAGCACAGAGCTTGATGCAGGGCTTGAACCCATAAACCATGAGATCATGACCTGAGCCCAAGTCGGACGCTCAACGGACTGAGCCACCCAGGCACCTCTTTGCTAGGTAGTTACCCCTGCAGTTTAGGTATATCCCAAGGCCCTTAGATCCCTGGCCACATTCAAAGAAACACCAGACATTATTTACTGAGGTGACCCAGGAAAAGGTACCTGTTATTTATAAAATGCTGCTGAATGGGTTTGCAGAAAAAGTCAAACGGCTCCTTGAAGTCTGCAACACTGCATCAAAAAGGTCTCTGCAGAAACACTACTCTGGTAGGTTCTTGGTTGTAAATATTTAAAAGTCCAAGCACACAGAATGCCAAATTTGTCTGTCAGCTCTGCAAACAAAACTACCTATTATTTTTCCATTCAGTACTTCACATTTCCTAATTTATACATGGCCCAAATCGAGCTGTTCCTGCCTTATACAGTGGTTTGCCTGCTCCCTGGGGTGACCTGGAGTGAGTCAGCTGTAAAGAAGACTGATATTTTTATGTGCAGTTTGTTCTCAGTCCTTGACCTCAGGGAAACTGCTTTTGCGAGAGGTTAGGGCTCTGCTGAGGCTGCAGGGGAGGTGGGTGGGGTGAAGGGGCAGCTGCTTCTGGAACAAGCCCATCCAAGGCACCTGTGAAGAGTAAGGGTCTCCTTTCTCAGGAAGACTTTCCCTCTTCCTGGTAACACCTGAGGCCACGCGTCCCCCGGGGTTTCTGCATTCTGGGGGCAGTAGGCGAAAGGGAGTCAAATCGACTTTTCCTGAAGCTTTGAGAACTGTCTGGCTCTTTCTCACCCACGTTCTTCCTCATGCTTCCTCGCTAGCTCCCTGAGCACCGTGACCTATAGAGGAAGCAATGCGGGCACCCAACTGCTTCCCTGCATCGAACAGGGAAGGAAGGAAGGAAGCATAGCAAAAAGAAATCACTGATCCTCGCTTGTAAGCAAGGGGGTGGACCACACCAGCGGTTCTAAAACCTAAGTTAAAACTCGCCTGAAGAGCTGGTTAAGCTGTAGACTCCTGGGCCCCGTTCCCAGCGATTCTGGTTCGTTAGCTCCAATTCCCCTGGGGATGACTTCCAGACTGGTGACTGGGGTAAGCGTGGTGATCACCTTGTCCACCCCAGACGATACATGCTAGGTCTTACACTGCACCAATGCCCTCTACTCCCAGCCAGGGGCCAAACGTCCAGTGTTCATCAAACCCTTAGCCAATCACTGCCTCACTGCTGTCGGATGTAACCTCGGCTTCCTGGCCAAATTCCCGACCACAGTCTTCTTCAGTAACGACAGCTCAAAGTTTCTTCCTCTGCAGCCAGGGCACCCCAATGGCAAGGCAAAGAGAGAGAAGAAAAGCTGATTTTCAGCTGAGTGAAAAGGCTCCTTGAACCATCTGTCTCCCACCAATGCCTCTCCCCCCACCCCATGACCCTCCCCTCCTCCAATTGGCATGTTTGCCATTTCTTTTTTTTTTTTAATTTATTTATTTATTATTTTTGAGAGAGAGAGAGAGCATGCGCACACCTGGGCGAGGGGCAGAGAGAGAGAGAGAGAGAGAGAGAGAAGACCCTAAGCAGGCTCTGCACTGTCAGAGAAAAGCCCGACAAGGGGTGGGGCTCAAAATCACCAACCATGAGATCATGACCTGAGCTGAAATCAATAGCAGGACGCTTAACCGACTGGACCACCCAGGGGCCCCTCATTTGCCATTTCTTACGTTTTTAAATAAATAGAAGCACAAGCATATGAGGGCTAAGCAGCACCTATTTCTACGTCCTTACTTCCCAGGTAAGGAAAGTAACGAACAGTTTAACGGTCTTGCCCAAGGTCATACAGCCAGCAGGGGCAACAGTGGGATGTGAACCCACGCAGTCTGGTTCCAGCACCTGTGCCTGAAACCAGCGTGTTCTACAATATGTAGACTTAATAAGAAACTGTATTAAGAGTGCAAGACAGGTTGGTAGAGCTATGTTGAGAAAGATCCACACAGAGTCTGGGGGCGAGGCTATCCTCCTGCCATTCTTGGGGTTTTGTTCGTCTGTCAGTTTGTGGGCCCTGCCACCTTCTGCCTTGGCAATTTCAGAGCACCGATTACACGGGCGAGGGGATTAAAACCCAAATTGTTGGTTATTTGGCTTCTGTCCCTTCCTTCTTTTCTGTTACTCTCAAGAAGAGGTGGGCAGCGTGGGCGGGACAGGGACCCCCAGCGGCATCGGCAGTGTGGTTCCACTTCGAGGTCGTCCCTCTCCTCCTAACTGTATTGGGCGCCTTCTCCGGGCGCCATTCCTTCACCTGTAAATTGGGGAGAGAATTGCTCCAGATGTTTCCGAGACTACTTTCCAGTGCCAAGATTCGATGTGTGTCCCGCTGATGGGCTGGTAGGGGTATTTGTGCAGATCTCTGTGCAGTTGAGGTTGATGGTAAATGTCTTTGTCACTTGCATTTCTATTGACTGGTTTTGTGTTGATTCATACCTTCACCCTTACGAATGGGGAGACCCTTTACAGCCCTTGTGACTCCTCAGGTTCTGGAACAGCATTTTGCCAATGCCAGGTATCTAGTAAATACTGCTGAGTGGCTGTGCGCAGGGCCAGAGTCAGCTGGGGACCCCCAGGTGCATGATAAGCCTGCCTGTCTGCAGAGCTCATCCCTCTCTCCTCCTATCCAGGAAGCCACCTGAGAGTTAGGGGGCTCAAGGATTCAACAATAGTTCTGAGTGACCCTGTGACCCTGTCATCTCACGGTGATGAGACAAGAAGACAGTCTATCTCGCTGACTCTTGGGAGGCAGCTCCTCCTGGCTCACACAGATATCTGGCCGCAGGCAAAGTATTGGTCATTTTGCTTCTTGCTTGGGTTGTCTGAGGCACTTCAGGGTTTCCTCGATAAAACAAAAAGTGTTCAATTTCTTGAAAGTACCTGCCCCACCCCTGTCCCTACGGGTGATAAACAATGCCTTCAGCACCAACAGTAGTCAATTCCATCTCTTCTCTAATGTCCATATTTCCCATCTTGCATATTTTTCCATCCTGGTTTCATAAAGCTGCCAAAGAGTCTCCACCATGATGTTCAGTGATGACTATGTGAGAATAGATGGGCACGAATTGCCACATAGGAGAGACTGTGGTCAGACATTTCATCTTCCTGGGTGGATGGCATAACATTCAGCCTTGTGAAAGTGAAACACCCATCCTCCTGGAATGTTCTGGAAGCTGTGCTGAGGCACAGGGCTGTTCTAAGCCAGTCTCAGAACTTTGGATCTCTGGTGTCTAATTCCGTGGTGAGAATGTGGGCTAAATGCTTTGATGTCTGGATGGGCCAGCGAGCGTGGTTTAATTCAGTGGCCCAAACCCTGCCACTGGCTCCAACACACAGTGAATTTCAGTGTAATTATTCAAAAGGAAAACCAAAAAGAGAGTTTGTGCCTTAACCTCTCTCAAGCTATTGTACTACCCCAATGCAATTTGAAATGCTAATATTGATTCAGTAAAGAAATGGGTGAGGGAAGAGTTAGGAAGGTCAGTGACAAAAGCTTAGTCCGTATGGAACCCCTTAACTCATTTGCTCCAAAGGAAAGCACGGTTCCTACTTCTGTGCTTTCATTATGCTCATGTCCAGGTAAAATTCTGTTTCAACGCTTTATAAAAAACGCATAAAATTTGAGTGCTCAAATTGCAAAGGGAGGCAGGGTTGGAAGTAGAATGCCCTGTAAATACACAAGCTTTCTGCATACCCCAGCTGTTTCCATATCTCCTGTGTAGCAGTTCTCTGTCGACCTGTTGCGACATGCTTTCCCAAAGAGTTGTCTTGGTCCGTTCAGGCTGCAATTAAAAAATGCCAGAGAGGGGCGCCTGGGTGGCGCAGTCGGTTGGGCGTCCGACTTCAGCCAGGTCGCGATCTCGCGGTCCGTGAGTTCGAGCCCCGCGTCGGGCTCTGGGCTGATGGCTCAGAGCCTGGAGCCTGTTTCCGATTCTGTGTCTCCCTCTCTCTCTGCCCCTCCCCCGTTCATGCTCTGTCTCTCTCTGTCCCAAAAATAAATAAACGTTGAAAAAAAAAAAATTAAAAAAAAAAAAAATGCCAGAGACGAGGTGGCTAGGAAACAACAGAAATTTATTCCTCACAGTTCTGGAGGCTGGAAAGTCCAAGATCAAGGTGCCAGCAAATTCAGTATCGGGTGAGAGCCTACTTCCTGTTCATAGATGGCTGTCTTTTTGCTGTGTCCTCCCATGACAGAAGGGGTGAGAAGCTCTCTGAGGCCTCTTTTATAAGGGCACTGATCCCATTCTTGAAGGCTCCACCCTCGTGACCTAATCACCTTCCAAAGGTCCTACCTCCCAACACCATCACACTGAAGATTAGGATTTAACATATGAAGTTGGTGGGGACGCAAACATCTCAGTCTATAGCAAGAGTCGTTTAGATCAACAAGCTAATTATGTTCCCCTGTTAGCTAGAAAACTTTTCTTTCTCATGAAAATAACCAACTGATAGTATTTACCTTACAAGACGAGAAGTAGATCAGAGTCCAAGGCAGTATGCCTGACCTCAGAGCTCTTGTCTCCAGAAGGCATCCATTCCCTTTAATTACTCCTTTATCACTTTTCTTGCCCCAAATCCTACTAACACACATAAACCCCCAAGTAATTCAGCCATACCCATGTGTATGTGTCACAGTACTTTCCTCCTTTCCTGAGAGATTGAGCACGAAATCTTTTTCATTCCCTACTCCATTCAGACTGTGCAATGAGGTCTGGTGGTGAATTGCTTGTACATTCCACCAAAACAAGAAAAAAAAAATTGAATAAAGTTGGCTCATTTTTTTTGCTGTAAGGATTCTGGAAAATTCCATCATGTTGTTGATTAAGCTTCCAAAATGGATAAACAGTGTCCAGAAATCTAAATGGCAACATTACGGGGGTGCCTGGCTGGCTAGTCGGTAGAGGGTGCAACTCTTGATCTCAGAATTATAGGATCAAGCCCCACGCTGGGTGTAGAGAGTACGTAAGAATAAAATCTTTAAAAAATAATAATAAAAGGCAACATTATGTAGAGGAACAAGCACTTGTCAAGAGAATAAGTTTTTCTCTTCAATTTACCTGTTAGCTGGGTGACCTTAGGGAACAAATAGCCTCTCTGAGCCAGGATCCTCATCTGTAGGCTGGATAATTGCTCATGTCCTCCCAGCTCTCTGATCCTGTATGTTCCTCTCCCTGTTTATTTATGAAGCTTACCTTTTGGGATAGGGTATCTCTATTCTTCTGCTTTTCTAATGTTTCAATTATTTTCTGAAAAATTTTTTTTTCAAAATTTGCCCTATTTGTTATTTTTACCCAAATGTCAATTTCCCTATCCAGGACTGAAAACCTTCATTGTGGTAGTCGACCATTCATTTGATGTCATTGCTTTCTACTTGATGTTAATGTGAAGGAAGCAACTTTAGTTCATGATGAAGGAGCCACCACTTGTAATACCTTGGGAGAAGAAGGGATACTTTGTGTCTGGCTTGTTTTTATTTTAGTTTTTTTTCCACATGAGGGTGGGCCTCATACAGTCAGTTGAGGGTCTTAAGAGAAAAGACTAAAGTCCCTTGAAGAGAAAGGAATTCTGCCTCCAGAATGCCCTCACACTTACGCTGCAACATTGGCTCTTGGAACTTCCAGCCTGCCAGGCCGTCCTGCAAATTTTGGACTTGTCCACCCCCACAATCATGTAAACTCATTTCCCTTCCTTCCTTCCTTCCTTCCTTCCTTCCTTCCTTCCTGTTTACTTATTTTGAGAGAGAAAGAGGAGAGAGCTGGGAAGGAGCAGAGAGAGAGGGAGAAAGAGAATTCCAAGCAGGCTCCATGCTGTCAGCCCAGAGTCCAACATGGAGCTCGATCCCATGAACTGTGAGATCATGACCGGAGCTGAGATCAAGAGTCAGAGGCTTAACCAATGTACCCCTAAACTCGTTTCTTAAATCTATTTCTCTCTGTTTCTGTTTCTGTATATATGTACACACACTATTGGCTCTGTTGTTCTGGACAACCCTGACTAATACAGTACATGTTTATTTAAGAGCTTATTGGACTACAACTTAATAGCAAAGAAAAGAGTATGGCGATGGGGCTAAAGGCTGTCTGGGAAAAGGGAAATGGCTGAAAATGTGTGGGTAGGTAGACAGAAATTGAATGACCAGGGGAAAAATTATATGCCACTGTTTTAGAAATAATTATTTCTACATTTATTATGCACCTGGGTACCATATGTGCTTAGAAATATCTTAATGCAATTGGATACCCTTAAATTTTAGAGATTCCCATGTAAATATCAAAATTTAAGGTAGAATGGGATTAAGGTATTGAAAAAGGGACTGAGGCCAATGTAAAGCACACATAACAAAGTGTACTTACGTTTTATAGGGGATTTTCTGAAATCTTTAGGAGTTTTTGGGACTGGATTAAGCCCCTGGTATTCTTAAACCCTTAGGAGCCCTCAAACTATTTTCAGTATTTTTAAAAATCTCATTGAAGTCCTACCCCTGTCTGCTAAGCTTGCACAGGCTCATTAAATTGTCAAATTTTGTTTTCTTTGGGACAGAATTTTATTAGCCTGGTATGATGACATCGGTTATCCTTTGCTGCTCAGTATCTGTTTGGTAATTGCACATATCTTTGATTCATTTCTTAAAAATGAAAAATAGCTAAACTAATTAACAAATATAAGATTTTGATGGCAAAATCTTTTGAGACAAAGGGAGCCCAAGAGGTGGAGAAAAGGAAGGAGGTAATGAAGGAGTTTCTGGTAATGGGAATCTAGGGATCCTTGGATTGCATGATTGCTGAGCTCCTTTGAAGCCCATGAACTTAGTGAAGTCAGTCCAGTAGCTCATTAACCACTAGGTTTCTGATGGCCAAATGATAAGTGCATTGGGAATGCTTCTGTGCTTGGCCTCAAGTTCACACACAGGTGGCACCAGTGAATGGCTCAGAGAAGCCAACACAGCAAGCCAGAGAGCCCAGGTGGGCGGCAATGTGCTGGAACAGCAATTGCTCCTTAAGTCTTGGCTATAGGAGGTTGAAAGCAAGACATCTCAGCCCAGATTGCCTAATTTGGAGTCCCAACTCTTAGGTCTATGACCTCTTTATGCCTCAGTTTCTTCATTTGTAAGATAATGATGATGAGGTGTTCTAGAGTTGTTATAAGGAACAAATAATTTAGCATGGAAAGCACTAGAACAGTACCAGGGACAGAGAGGCCTTCAATGAAAGTGGATTCTTATTATAAGCCAGACATTGTCCCAAGCATTTTGCATATGCCTTTACCCAGTCCCTAGAAAAATCCCTTAAGTTAGGTACGAGTATTATCTCAGTTGCACAGATAAGAAAGCTGATGCTTATAGAGTTTAAGGAATTGTCTGAAGTCATTCAGCTCATAAGTGGCAGACGCTGGATTCAAACAGGACCTTGATATGGTCATCTGCCCTTGGCCTGCCCAAGTGGAATGTGCTTGCTGGGGGGACACCAAATTACCTCACTCACCATGTGTCTTTGGGCAAGTCGGCCTTCCCAAGCTTCCATCTTTTCTCACCCATACCATACTATGGTTTCAATAACATACTCTGGTTGTGTATGACGTTATCATTGAAGAAAGCAGGATAAAGTATACACAGCATCTCTCTTGACTAATTCTGCAACTTCTCTAAAACTTCTAAAATGATATGGAAGCAGGAAGTTTAAATACTACCATAAGGATTTGCTACTTGATGTCAAGCACAAAACATTTTTGAGCATCACTTTTGCACATAAGTGATGCTCAAAACTTTTTTTTGAGATGACTTCTTTTATTTTGAGAAAATTAAATGTGACCAGTACTGAGCACATTGTTCTGTATAGCATGAAAAACAGACATCTCTGTATAAAGTCCCTCAAATTAAAACAAAGAATTTTGTTAATTAAAACAAAGAATCATCTCAAATGAGATGATTCAAATATTTTAATCTTTAAAATAACATTTTTCATAGTATTAAAATTTTATATTAAAAATACCTTATCACCTCAACAGACTCCAAAAGAAAAATCATGTGATCACATCAATAAGTGCAGAAAAAAATTCCCAAAATATACTTGGCAATAGAAAATATATTTGACAAAATTCAACACCCATTCCTGATAAAAATTGTCAATAAACTAGGAACTTTCTCAACTTGATAAATACCAGCTACAAAAATCCTATGACTAACATCACACACAATGGTGAAAAACTTGTCGCTTTCCCACTAAGGTCAGGTACAAGGCAAGGATGATTACTGATTTTAAAGTTTGTATAGTGAGATAAAAGACCCAGAATAGCCAACACAATGTTGAAGGAGATGAACAAAGTTGGAGGACCAAAGCTACCTACCGTCTAGACTATTGTAAAGCTGCAGTAGTCACCACCAAAGTGTGGTAATGGCCAAAGGATAAACAAATAGACCAATGGAACAAATAGAGAGTCTAGAAATAGACCCCCATGAATATAGTCAACTGATCTTTGACAGAGGAGCAAAGGCAATACAATGGAGCAAAGATAGTCTTTTTGGCAAATTGTCCCGGAACAACTACACATCCACATGCAAAAAAAAAAAAAAAAAAAAAGAAAGAAACAAACAAACAAACAAAAAAAAAAAAAGAATCTAAACACAGACCTTACACCCTTCACAAAAATTCATTACACTCAAAATGGATCATATAAGTACAGGTAAAAGGCAAAGCTATAAAACTCCTAGAAGATAACAGAGGAGAAAACCCAGATGACCTTGGGAATGGTGATGCATTTTTAGACACAACATCAAAGTCACAGTCCATAAAAGAAATAAACGATAAGCTGGATTTCATCAAAATTAAAAACTACCACTCTGGGAAGGACACTGTCAAGAGAATTAGAAGACAAGCCACAGATAGGGGCAGGGGGTAGGAATATTTGCAAAAGACACATCTGATAAAGGACTGTTATCCAAAATATACAAAGAACTCTCAAAAACCAGAAACAAGAAAACAAACAACCCAGTTCAAAAATGGGCCAAAGACCTTAACAGACACCTCACCAAAGAAGATATACAGACGGACAATAAGCATATGGAAAGATGCTCCACATCATATGCATCAGGGAAATGCAAATGAGATACCACTGCACACCTATTAGATTGACCAAAATCCAGAACACTCACGCCACCAGACGCTTGTGAGAATGTGGGGCACCAGGAAGTCCCATTCATTGTTGGTGGGAATGCCAAATGGGACAGCCACTTTGAAAGACAGTTTGGTGGTTTCTCATAAAACTCAATATACTCCTACTCCATGGGCCAGCAAGCAATCTTCTTGGTATTTACCTAAAGGAGTTGCAAACACGTCCACACAAAACCCTGTGCGCATGTTTAATAGTAGCTCTACTTACAACTGCCAAGACTGAGTAGCAACCAAGATATCCTTCAGTATGTGAATGGATAAATAAACTGTGGTACATCCAGACTATGGAATATTATTCAGCACGAAAAAGAAATGAGCTATCAAGCCAAGAAAAGACATGGTGGAACATTATACTAAGCGAAAGAAGCCAACTTCAAAAGGCTACGTGATATGATTCCACCTATATGATGTTTTGGAAAAGGCAAAACTGTGGAGATAGTAATAGGATCAGTGGTTGCCAGGGGCTGGGGTGGAGGGCGAGAGGAGGGATGATTAGGCAGAGCACAGAGAATTTTTAGGGCAGTGAAAATACTCCATATGATATTATACTGATGGATACATGTCTTTATACATTGTTCCAATCTACAGAGTGTGCCATACCAAGAGTGAAACCTAAGGCTAATTTAGGTCTCGGACTCTGGGTGATCAGGATGTGTCAATGTCGGTCCCTCCTTGGTAACAAATGTATGTCTCTGGCGAGCGACATAAATAACGGGGGGGGGGGGGGGCGTGTGCGTGGGGACAGGGTGTGTATGGGAAATCTCTGTACCTTCCTCCCAGTTTTGTTATGAACCTAAAACTGCCCTAAAAAAATAGTCTTTTTGAAAAATAACAGAGGGCTGAACGCAAGGATGTGTAAGGGGCCTTCCTGAGGTAGGACCACTGTCTGTGCTAGAACAAGCCAGCAGAGGCAGAGGTCCTAAGCAGACCTGGCCCAGTGCCTTGGGCCGTCAGTCACATCTTCCTGTCTCACTTCACGTTAGACGCCGCCTCCCTGTTAAATGCTAGCATGTTCGACCTCCATCCTCCACGCAAACACTGCTGCCTTCAGCAGCAGCTGGAAATCCTTTCTGCCAGGTGTATTTCGTCTGATTATGCCTGCACAATGCAGAGGTGAACACAGAACTAAAAGGCTCTCTGTGTCTTGGGGAGCAGTGAAGATCTGGGGGCCAGGCAGGTGGGCTCCAAGCAGAATTCCCAGAAACGGCAACAAAGGGATTTTTTACAAAGTCTGGTGTTTTCCTTTTGATTTAACACTCTCTTAGCTTCCAAAAGTTTTGTTCTGGACAGGGAGATGTCCCTTTCTTTGTTAAACAACTATGAAGCAGAGCCGGGGGCACATCAGTTTACCACTTGGTGCCTCAGTTTACCCATCTTTGTAAATAAGCTCTGCTTTATGAGAAGCATGTCGTTTATATGGTGGGGAGGGAGAAGTTGGGAGGCAGGTAAAACAGGAATGAAGGCTTCCCCCCCGCCTCCCTACTTTAGTCCACGGCCAGAATGCAAACAGCAACACATTTCTAAAACTCAGCTGACAGAAGAGAACTAGCAAGACGATGTAAACAGAGCCTGGGCCCAGGCTGGACAGACGCAACTGACGTGGTTCTATTTGGGTCCCTGCATGAATAGCACTAGCTGGGAGTTGCTCCCTAAGACCAGGCCTCCCAGGCTGTCCTGGGCGTCAGATGGAAATGATTTGGGCACATCCGGTATGGCCTGAATCTGATCTTTTGGGTAAGATCTGAAAAAGAAAAGAAGGAGAAGAAAGAAGGCAAACCTATTCCCTTAGAAACTATGCATACTGAAAGCTTGATATTTAATGCTCACCCCTTAGAGCTGTATTCCTAACTCTGGGTTTGTAAGACACAACATGTTTTTTCCCCTAATCCTTTCCAAAAATGCGTTCCATAAATTGTTAGCATCCCTGCCAATGGCCCCAGTAAACTCACATACCAGCTTTAAAGTCAACCCCTTTTAAACCAATGCATCAGTCCTCTGAGTTAAGGGGATATTATTTCCAGATTCCTATAGCTGCTAGCTCCTTTTTAAAGTTGCAAATGATCGTGTTCCTTTGTTGCTGTTAATTTTCAGAAAGAAGTGGGTACAGTGGCAGCAATGGATGTATACAGTAGCTGTGACATCCTCCAAAGCCCCTTAGCACACCCTGAGATACCCTGACCCCCGCCCCCCCGCCATGCCCCCACTCCTTGCTGCACTGGCTCTCTCCTGAGGGCTCAAAACTCTCCTTGTTCAGAATGGTCAAGCAGTTCGCACGTATGTTATTGTATCACTGCTATTACTGTATGGTTTATAATGGAGAGGTGGTGAAAGTGGAGGTTTAACACATGGGCTCCAGAGCCAAACTGCCTAGGTTTAAAGCCCAGCTTGTAGCTGTGTGACCTTGAGCAACGTACTTAACTGCTCTGTTCCTTGATTTCCTTACCTATAAAATTGGAATAATAGTGTGTGCTTCATCCACTAATATATTAAGCAACTAAGCAAGGCTTGCTTCCACACAGGTCCTAGTTACTATTATATAATGTTTCTAGACAGGACTTTCAGCCATCGGGGACTGCTCTATTGACTTTTACCCATCAACGAGGAGGGTGTCTAGAAGGCTCTAGGGACAAGCTAGAATACAGGCAAGGAATACAGGGAAACATGCCTAGTGACTGTGGCCTTTCTGGATCACGGAGGCTGAGGAAGGAGACAGCCATAGGCTGTATGGGTCAGGGAGGTCCTCGTAGATTATGGGGACCCACCCCTCATTCTCAAAGCCTCTCACTGACAAGTTGACAGCCCCTGGGTCTCCCAGTCTCCCATCCCAGACCTAGGTCTCCCCACTGCCTGGTGCTGCTCTCATAGAGGAGAGCTGTCATTCCCAGCACAGATCCATCCACCACACCCAGAGTCTGGAGTCATACAACCATCGGTCTCCCTGTTTTCAGTTTTCCCTGCTCGGATCCCCTTACCATCTCTTTGCCAGAGTAGTTGTTTTCCAAATACAATTTTCTCTCCCCGCACTCCAATTTTTAAGAATCTGCAGGGCTTCTGTCCTGTATGTGATGTGGCTTTGGACGTGCCTTTGATTTTCATGGAGACTTAAAGAGCCAGTTCCCTCACTTCTCATTTTTTAAGTCACTTCTTATTTCTTCCCGGGCTTAATAATTTTTAGGACAAGAGCACAGATCTCCTATCTGTTTTCTCTGTATCTGGTGGGAGTGGTGGGCAGGTGGATGATAACTTCATCAGGTAAGACAGGAAGTAGTCATTCTAACCATGTAAGCCATCTGTGACACATGGTAGAACATTTATCATCAGGCTCCAACAGGATGACAGAGATGAAAAGGGACAAGAAGAAGCCTAGGCTAGCAAGGAGTTGAACTGGCGGGCAGAGTAAATAATTGTTAAGAGAAGATGTCACGGGCAGAGCTTTTCTCAACAAAAGAATTATTAATAAAAATTCCTACGCCCTCCATATATTCTGGCATCCCACGCAGCTAACAAAGAGATGATCTACCTTTTGGGAGAATCCCACCGCCCACGAACAAGCAGCTTCTTCTGACACCCGTGCACAGCCCCTGAGCGCAAAAGGCTCAGGGAATGAACAGGATTGCTACACTCCCAGAGCGTGTCTGTGACACTCCTCCAGCAGAAGTTCCTCTTTAATAAACTCCTGGAGACGTTAGCCACCGTCTCAGGCAGTGCAGTTCAAACTGTCTGGGGTATCTGATGAAGTGCCTCACAGGCCGGGGGGAGGAAGCAGGGAGCTGGGTGGGCAGGGTTCTGGGGCCTTCTCTACTCCCGCATGGACAGCCCTGCTTTCAAACAAAGCATCCCAATTCGGAAAGAAGGAAAGCCTGACCAACGGCGCTGAGAAAATCAAGCATCAGCACTGAAATGACTGGCCACAGGTCATTTAGTTAGTGGGTGGCAAGAGCCCGGGGCAGATCACAAATCTGGGGCTTCTAATACCAGGCCCTTAGCATCTCACTGTGCTGGGCCGCCACCTGTCTCTCGGACATGTAGATCTCAAATAATGATGCTGTGGAATGCTCAAATAATGCTTTTTAGGAAGCTTTAAGAAAGCAAGTGCCAAATCTCCATAAAGTGTGCATGAGATTATCTATTGTCAACAGCCCCATGAGACAAAGACATCTTCATGCCCAGCTTGAAAGTGCACTCTTGTCTCTCCTCCACCCCAACTGAAGATAAACAAGGCCAACCTTTAGTACAGTCAGCTAGTCAGTAACTTTGCTTTCCAGGTCTTTCTTCCACATGAGCCCCTCCTCTTCTTTAGCACCCCTTCTTTCTATCAAAACAGGGAAATCTGCTGCCCAAAATGTCACCTATTGTTCAATTTAATGCCTAATTTACTGCCTTTTATCATAAATGAGTGTCTTTGGTATGCTCTGTTCCTCTGTGGTATTTGCTTTGAGAATGTTATCTTGAATGATTTCATAAAGATTTTTTTTTTTTTTTTGTCCTGTATCGAAGGAATTTCAGGCATCTGGGATGGAAACGGGGGAAGACACTTTTTCTTGTGGTTAGGAAGATCTTGTGATCATATTAGGTATTCATTCAAGGTACCCTTAAGGTGGCCTAAGAGCAAATTCTATTTTAATCTTTCAAAGGCAGAGATCCCTACCTGGCATTTTGGCTCTATGCTCATCCTGGTTGATTCTTCAACCACAGGCCACCTCAAAAGCCATCACATGCATTTGGCCGGCATTCCATCTGGGAGGGAGAGATACATAGGTAGCTTTCGTGCCCTCTCCCCCTGCCCCCGTTCCACCAAACATCTTAACTTTCCCCTGCCTCTGCCAACTCCCCTGTGGTCTGGAGTGTTCCAGGAAAATGAGGAGTCATTCTTTATTTCTTGCTCCATAAGGGGAGGGCACCATGTGACTCTCTGTGGAAGGGGCAGCAGGGTGGGGAGGGCTGAGTGGTCCAGACAGAGCTGCAGAGATCCAGGCTCAGAACTCCTTGGGCTGGGGTGCAGGGGGGAAGGGAGCTGGCTCTGTCGCTGGCCCCTCATCGCCAGCTTGGAGACTGACTCAACTTGGCACAGCTCCACAGCACAGTGCCCCTCACCCCTCGCCTTCCCCACGCATCCGCCTTCACTAGCTCTTCCCTCCCTCTGCCCCAGGGCTCCCGCTTACATTCCTTCTATCTCCTGGCATTTTTTCATGTCGTTTTGCTTTGGATTTAATAATAGCTCCACATTTTCTACTTTATCTGAAATCAAGAATCATGCCTGTATCATGTGTTCTCGGGAATAAAATTTATGGCGAGGCTTGCCATTGGACTAATTGCTTTTCATTAGGTTCATACTTCTTAACGATTACAAATTGTTTGCCTGTACAAGAAACAGTTCCATTCTGTTCTCCAAATTTACTAGCCTTCGATTGCAACCAGAAACTGGAAGTCTTGGATTGCTTTTACTTGGGGAATGAGGTTCCTGGCTTTTTGCATCAGGGTCCGGCCATACCGAGGGCAGGGAAGAGGGCCGGTAATCCTAGATCGTTCGACTTCAAAGCCCAGATTATGGTGCATGGTCCAAATGAAAAGTGAATTTAGCTTCTCTAAGCCATAGGCTGTTCTGTGTCTCCATTCTCAAACCCATAAAGTGGAACAAGAAAGACAGAGACAAGATATGTATATTTAATAACAAGCTTACTTTAAAATGAGTTTTGAAAAACCTATACTTCATATAATGAATTGGGGTTTCAAAAGCAAGACGGAAAGAGTATGCCCACCAAAAGGGAGCAGCAGAAGAAATCCCAATGGAAAAATCTGTGCCTTTCTGCGGTTGGAGTCATTTGGTCAAGAAATGATGAAATTACAAATTTCTGGAAAGGGTGTGTGTTTTGGAGTTCCTGAGGTCCAGGTCTCAGCGTGACATTCGGGCAAGGCCAGCATTTAACTGCTCTGCAGAATAAAGAGAAGGAAGTGGTCGAGACCAGCATTCTTTCCCCCCACAGCAGCGCCTCCCTGGTCTGACGCTGCCCATTATTAGTCTCTTCGTCTCATGGACTTGGAATCAAGCTCTCTCAGCAAGCCTGCGCGCCCATCATGCCCTGCGAGGTAACGGGTGCTTTAACTCTCTCTGGGCCTGAATGGCTGGTAGCTGGAGGCCCAGGGGAATGGGAGCAGCCCGGCCTGCACACAGGCAGGCAGCAGCCACAGCAGCTCCTGGAGCCGGAGCTGAGCGCCTGGCCCTGGGGAGCAGCAGAGACTTCTCACTGCCCAGAAGCCCTGAAGCCCTTGGCCACGCCCCAGTCTCCATCTTAGTCCCGTTCAGGAGTCAGGATCAGTCTGCCTCTCACAAGTAGCAAAAGACCCAGAAGAACCAAGCAGCCCAGGCTTTGTTGTTGTTGTTTTCTCTCTAAACACAAGAGTCCACTTAGTCATCCAACAGGCAGTTATTGAGTACCAACTGAATTAGGATGGGAGCTAATCTACCACAAGGTGGCATGCGCTATACTGACACTGGCTCAAGAAAGTTCATTTCCGGGAGGGCCTGGGGGGCTCAGTTGGTTGAGCGTGCGACTTCCGCTCGGGTCCTGATCTCACCGTTCTTGAGTTCAAGCCCCGCTGGTCGGCTCACGGCTGTCAGCGCAGAGGCCTCTTGGGGTCTTGTATCTTCCTCTCCCTCTGCCCCTCCCCAGGCTTGCGCTCTCTCAAAAATAAACATTAGAGAGAAAAAAGAAAGGAGGAAAGTTTATTTCTGTCTTCCCTGTTACATAAGATCATTTAGTGACCCCAATTCCTTTCCTGTTGTTCATCTGCTTTCCCCTAGTGCTCTTTAAAGTGCGGTCTGGGGCTGGTCAGCTTAAGCATCACCTGAGAGTTTGGTAGAAATTTCAAATTTTAGACCCCACTTCAGAGCTATTGAACCAGTGCCTCTGGTGGCGAAGCCCAGGAATCTGTATCTTACCAAGCTCTCCAGGTGATGTGATTTCTTTAAAAAAAAAAAAAAAAAAAAAAAAAAAAAAAATATATATATATATATATATATATATACACACACACACACACATGTATATATATGTATATGTATGTATTTATACATATATATAATGTATATATCTATAGTGGTAAGATATATATAACACAAATTTATTATTTTAACCATTTTAAAGTGTACAGATCGCGGTGTTGTGCAGCCACTCCCACCATCCATCTCCAGAACCCTTTTTTATCTCGCAAAACTGAAACTCTGTACCCATTAATCATTAACTCCCCATTCCCCTTCCCCGCCCTCCAGCTCCTGGCAAACACTATTCTATCATCTGTCTCAATGATTTTGACCACTCCAAATTCTAAGTGGAATCATATAGTATTTGTCTTTTTGTAACTTATTTCACTTAGCAGAGTAGCTTCAAAGTTTATCCGTGTTGTAGCATGTGTCAAAATTTCCTTCCTTTTCAAAGCTGAATAATATAGTAATGTATGTATATAAGACATTTGATTTATCTATTCAAGTGTCAATGGACATTTGGGTGTTTCCATGGTTTAGCTGTTTTGAATAACGCTACTAAGAACATGGTGTACAAATACCTTTTCAGGAACACACTTTCAATTATTTTGTGCGCGTGCTCAGCAGAATTGCAGAATCATATTGCAATCCTGTTTTTAATTATTTTAAAACCACCATACTGTTTTCTCTAGAATGGGGTTCACAAACCATTCTTGGTAATGGGTGCTTGGTAAAGGTCTTTCAGGTAGTCTTGGCGGGTCCCAGGAAACATTCAAAGTCAGGCTTCCCCATTTCCAAGGGGGAAGAAAAACGTGGAGTAAAGGAAACTGTTTACTCTAGGAACTGAATGGTAATTTAAACTTTCTTCAGTGGCCAAGCGCTCTGCTAGACATGCAGATATATTATCCTACTTATTCTCACAAAACTCTACAAGGTAGGAATCACAGCTGAGCTGAGCTGAGCCTGTCGACTTCTCTTTTGTGGTCTGGGGTTATGTTTTCAACTGGTCACAGACATGCCCATAAAGACAATCGATTGATACCTCAAGCCGGACATATTCAAAATGAAACTCACGATCTGTTTCCCTAAACCGGCCCCTTTCTTTCTTCTTTAGACTATAAGCTAGCACCTATTTCATTGGTTTCTTATCATTAGCAAATCCTAGAATTGGTGCCTTTATGAATCACTTCTGTACTTTAATTAAGGCTATTCAGGTCACTCCTCCTTAAAATCTACCTTAGTCTATTAGGATCTTCCCATTTTCTCAGATCCCTTCTAGCCAGCCTCCTGCCAGATTCATTTCCCCCCACCCTTCCTCCCATCCTTCTGTTAGCAATCCTTAGAGCCCAGCTCCAATGCGACCTCCCTCATGAAAGCTTTTGTGAACCCTGCTAATGAGCACCAACAGTATTTTATTATTCCCACTTCATAACGCTATGCACATTCCTCCTGGAACCATAGCTAATGACAAACTTGAGTTAAGCTCCTTCATAGAACCAAGAGCTTGCCTTCATATTAGTACTGACACAAAACTCCATCCTAAGATCTTTGCCTGTAATATGCTGAGTCCTTTTACCGACACTGGTGCCTGTAAGAGTTTATCAGCAAGTGGGAGACCATAACAGAGATGCACAGAGATTAAGAAATATTGACTTCTTCCAAAGTACGCTCTTCACAGGACATATTTGCCTGTTTATTCCCTACAATCACCTGAAACTCCAGCCAAGTCTGGCTACTTGATAGTTGCCTCTAAATGATGGAAGAGATTTTTGAATTTTAAGAGTTTAGATGACAATCAGAGATGATATGTTACCAGAACCATTGGCTAAGCTGAAGTCATATTGCGCTATTTCTTCACCCCAAATTAAACAATACGGGTGACGTATATATTTTGACTAGGGGGTCAAGGTAACCTCCATTCTAAATCCACCTTTTTTATTTATTAGTGGTTTGACGTTTGGCCAGTCATTAAGCTTCTGTGGGCTCAATTTCCTCCTCCTTGAAACATGTGGATAATATACCTGCTCCTCCTGCCTTACAAAGTTGTGAGCAGGGTAAGTTGTGAGAAAAGGTATGTGAAAGAATTTAGAAAACTAGTATCAGGTACCTTTCTGCTGCTGATACTCCAAACACAGTGACTTATAATAGTGGCCATTTATTTAGTGTGTGATTTTGTGGGTTGGCCAGACCGTGTGGTCTGTGTCAGCTTCGTTGATCATTGCTGGGCTCACTCACGTGTCATGGTGAACTGGCAAGTTGCCTAATAGATGGGAGACCTAGGCTGACCTCCAATCACGTGTCCAGTGGTTGTCAAGCTGAAGGTTTGGGTAACAGAAGTGACTGTGCCATGTATATCTCATCATCCTGGAGGTCAGCTTGGGTTTCTTCACGTGACAGCTTCAGGGTTCTGAAGGAAGACAAGCTCCATAGTGCCCAGGCTTCTCAGGTGTCTGCTTGTTTCACTTTCCCGGGATCCCAATGGCTGAGCCCAGAATCAGGTGGGGGGTCATTCAACGTTTCATGGTAAAGGAGCATGGATGGATGGATACAGGAGACAAGAAGAATTTATGGCCATTTTTACAATCTATAAGACTATTGCCAATTGGGGTAAACAGCAGCAGATGTTCCAGCACTCAGTGCCCAACAACATCGCTGGGAACTACAGCGTCTGTGCCCAATAGCAGGGTCATTGGAGACCTTGCTAGAGCCACCCCACACTGTGCTTTGGGGGTGTTACTCTCAGCTGGGTGGCCTTCCAAACTTAGCTCTCTGGCCTTGCCCAAAAGTCTGTGAGGCACTTGATATCCTTTAACAAATTCCTGTTTTGTTTAGACTAGCTAGAGTGGTTTCTACTGTTTCTGATTGAGGATCCTGACACAATATAGTTTTCTGAGGTTGGAAGGCTGTGGCTTTAAATATCCCATACTGAAGAAGGCACAATTTTTGCTTTATTTTTTGGCAAATATAATGTTTAGTTTACCTATTTCTGTGTATGTATTCAAATAATCCAGTTAGGCTTTAATACACAAGGTCTGGAGTCCCCAAATATCAGAGCAGATGGTCTGAGGAAAGAAGGAAAGAAAACTCTATTTCTCTCACTGAGAAAAGCAAACACTTAAATTTTGTGTAAAAAATCAAAGCTCTCTAGCTCCACTCAGTGTTCTGTTGTACTTATGTGGCACCGTAGTGTTTTGTAAGAGAATGAAAATAAAATTTGCTCATTGTGGCTTCATTGAATGATCTTATTCTTTGGCCACTTTTAGATGGACACCTCAATTTAAAATTTCTTTCAAACTACAAACCATATGGAATAGTGACCAAGAGCATGGGCTATAGAGAGTTCTGGATTTGAATCCTGCAGCAGCTATATACCAGCTTTGTGACTTTGGGCCCGTTACTCAGCTTTTCTCAGGCTCCTCTGTAAGATCTTAAGAAGATCTATGACCAGGCTCAATTTGCATTGGAGAATCATCTTTGGGAATACTTGTGTGATAAAATTTAAAATCGAGATTTTAAATATGGTACTTTTGCTACTTTTGCATGACTTTGACAGTCATAAAAATAGTCATCATCATTTTCATTTCATTGTGATGCTTGTCATGACATCATTTCCAGAAGTGGTACATTTGGAAGTATAGAAGTCTTCCTCTTAAGCTCTTTCTTATATTGTGATAAAAAGTATGACATTAAATTTACCAATGTAACCATTTTTAAGTGTACAGTTAAGTATATTCACATTGGTGTGCAGATCCCTAAAACTTTTTCAACTTGCAAAACTGGAACTCTATAAGCATTAAATACTAATTCCCCCTTGCCTTTGGCAACGACTTTTCTATTTCTTGCTTGTATGATTTTGACTACTTTAGATACTTCATATGATGGAATCACCAATATTTGTCTTTTTGTGACTGGCTTCTCTTAGCATAATGTCCTTGAGGTTCATCTATGTTGCAGCATGTGACAGAACTTTCTTCTTTTTTAAGGCTACATAATATTCCATTGTATGTATATTTCACATTTTCTTTATCCATTCATTTGTCAATGGACATTTGGTTTGCTTCCATCTCTTGGCTATTTTGAATAATGTTGCAGTGGACAGGTGTGTAAATATCTCTTCAATATCCTGGTTTGAATTCTTTGGGATATATATCTAGAAGTGGGATTTCTGGATCATATGGTAATGCTATTTTTAATTTTTTGAGGAACTTCTAGTTTTCCATAATGGCTGCACCATTTTACATCCCCACCAACAGTGCCTAAGAGTTCCAATTTCTGTGCATCCTTGCCAACACTTGTTATTTTCTGTTCTTTTGATAGTGGCCATTCTAATGGATATGTAGTTTTGATTGCTTTGATTTGCATTTCTCTTATAACTCGTGATGTTGAGTATCTTTTCATATATGTGTTGGGCATTCGTGTATTATCTTTGGAGAATTGTTTATTCAAGTCCTTTGCCCATTTTTAAATTGGGTTGTTTTTTGTTGTTGTTGAGTTGTAGAAGTTCCTTGCATATTCTGCATATAACCTCTTATATCTATGATTTGCAAATATTTTCTCCCATTCTGTAGGTTGCCTTTTCACTCTGTTGAGTGTTTCCTTTGGTGCATAGAAGTTTTTACATTCGATATAGCTCCATATGCCTATTTCTGCTTTTGTTGCCTGTGCCTTTAGTATCATACCAAAGAAATCATTGCCAAGTCCAATGTCCTAAATCTTTCCCCCTATGTTTTCTTTTAAGAGTTTCATAGTTTTGGTTTTATGGTTAGGTTTTTAATCCATTTTGAGCTAATTTTTATGTGGTGTAAGGTAAGATCCAACTTAATTCTTTTGTACATGGATATCCAGTTTTCCCAGTACCATTTGAAGAGACTGTCCCTTCCTTATTGTGTAGTCTTGGCATCTTTATCAAAAATCATTTGACCATATTATGCAAAGGTTTATTTATGGACTCTCTATTCTGTTCCATTGGTCTCTACATGTTTTTATGCCACTCCTACACAGTCTTGATTACTGTTGATTTGTAGTATGTTTTGAAATCAAGCAGTGTGAGGCCTCCAACTTCACTCTTCTTTTTTCAAGATTGCTTTGGCTATTCAGAGTCTCTTGAGATTCATTTCTAGGATATTTTATTCTATCCCTGAAAAGAATGCCATTGGGATTTTGATAAGGATTGCACTGAATCTGTAGATAACTTTGGGTAGTATGAACATTTTAACAATATTAAGTCTTCTAATCCATGAGCACAGAACGTCTTTCCATCTATTTGTATCTTCTTCATTTCTTTTAGCAATGTTTTGGAGTATTCAGTGTACAGGATTTTCATCTCGTTGGTTAAATTTATTCCTAAGTATTTTATTCTTTTTGATGTTACACTAAATGAGCTTGTTTTCTTGTCTTTTCAGATTGGTCATTGTTAGTACACAGAACCACAACTGGGTTTTGTTTGCTGATTTTCTATCCTGTAACTTTGTTAAAATAATTTAAGGTTTTTTTGTGAAATCTTTAGGGTTATTGACATACAAAATTATGTCATTTGTGAAAAAGATATAATTTTACTTTTTCCTTTCCAATTTGTTGTTTTTGTTTGTTTGTTTGTTTGTTTTGTTTGTTTGTTTTGGCATCAGAGTAATGCTGGCCTCATAGAATGAGTTTGAAAATATTCCCTCATCTTCAATTCTTTGGAAAAGCTTAAGAAGGATTGGTATTAATTCTTATTTAAATGTTTGGCAGAATTCTCCAGTGAAGCCTCTGGTCCTAGACTTTCTTTTGTTGGGAGGCTTTTGATTACTGCTTCAATCTCCTTACTAGTTATAAGTCTATTCTGATCTTTTAATTTCTTATGATTCAATGTTGGTAGGTTGTATGTTTCTAGGAATGTATCCATTTCTTCCAGGTTATCCAATTTGTTGGCATTTAATTGTTTATGGTGGTCTGTTAGAATCTTTTTGATTTCTGTGATATCAGTTATAATGTCCCTTCTTTCATTTCTAATTTTGTTTTTTGAGTCTCAACTCTTTTTCTCTTTGTCTAGGTAAGGACTTGTCAATTTTGTTGATATTAAAAAAAAATCTTGGTGTTGTTAATTTTTCTATTGCTTCTATTCTCTATTCCATGTATCTATGCTCCAATATTTATTATCTCCTTCTTTCTGCTAACTCTTGGTTTAAATTTTTCTTCCTTTTGTAGTTCCTTGAGATCCAAAATTAGGATGTTGATTTGAGATCCTTCCTCTTTTTAATGTAAGCGTTTGCCACTATAAACTTTCTTCTTAGTATTGCTTTTACTATATTCCATCTGTTTTGGTATGTTGTTTTTTCATTTTATCTCCAGATTTCATTTCTACTAAATCCCCTTGTGATTTCTTCTTTGAATAACTAATTGTTTAAAGCGAATTATTTATTTCCATATTTTAGATGATTTTCCTGTTTTCTTTCTGCTATTGATTCCTAGTTTCATTTCATGTGGTCAAAGGAGATCTTTATATGATTTCGATATTCTTAACTTTGTTAAGGCTTGTTTTGTGGCTTAACATGTGGTCTTTCTTGAAGAATATTCTATGTGCACCTGAGAAGAATGCGTATTCTGCTGTTTTGGGGTGCGGTGTTTTGTATATGTCTGTTAGATCCAACTGGTTTAATTGTGTTGTTCAAATCTTCTGTTTTTCCTTGTTGATCTGTCTAGTTGTTCTATCATAACTTACGAGGAGGTATTAAATTCTCCCACTGTTGTGGTATTGCTGTCCATTTCTCCCTTCAGTTCCTCAACAATTATATATTTGGAAGCCTTAATCTCTCTTTAAATGTGATAGGATTTACAGTTCTCAAGGGGATCATATTTCACAAGAATGGAATGTAAATGCTGCCTTGGGGAGACTATATGCTCAAATGAGTGAAGCTCTTTTTTTTTTTTAATGTTTATTTATTTTGAGAGAAAGAGAGAGAGAGCATGAGCAGGGGAGGGGCAGAGAGAAAAGGAGAGAGAATCCCAAACAGTTCCATGCTCGGGGCAGAACTTGTTGCAGGGCTCGATCTCTTGGTGGGATCATGACCTAAGCTGAAATCAAGAGTCAGACGCTTAACCAACTGAGCCATCCAGATGCCCCTGGCTGAAGCTCCTTATGGCAAGAATAGCTTGGGCCATTGACCACTCTTTTGCTTAGAAAACTTTCTATATCTCCCATACCTCTCACCATGGCCCAAGGTGACTTTTGTCTACTTCTCTAATCCCATCCCATGAGACTTCACTACTCATTACTGTGCAAAGCTACCCTGACCTCAGCTATTATTTTTTGAAAACCTTTTCTGCCTTAGCACTGACACATGCATATGTGTACATGCACACACACACACACACCACACACACACACACAGATAGATATACACACTGCATCATTCAAGGTATAGTATATATGAAATCTTTTCAGAGAAGACTTCCATAACCATTCTTTAATTTATTGATTTATTTTTATTTTAGAGAAAGGGAGAGAGAGCAAATTGGGGAGAAGGGGAGAGGGAGAGAGGGAGAGGGAGAGAAAATCTTAAGCAGGCTCCAAGCTCTGCATGGAACCTGAGGTGGGGCTCAATCCCATGACCCTGGGATCATGACCTGAGCCAAAATCAAGATTCGGGATGCTCAACTGACTGAGCCACCCAGGCGCCCCTCCATAACCATTCTTGATGTTTGGTGGCTTTCAATCATGTAAAATGGCTTTACATATTTTTATTTTTTTATTTTTGTTTTGAAGGTATATTTATCAAGTTATATAAAACATACAAAATATTTTATGTAAGTTTGCTAGCTTGATTGGTATTTTAAAATAGACAAGTAGCATGTGGGCCACCATTATGCTCTTGTATCAAACCTCACGCATATTCAAGATGGGCCTGTAGGGAAGTTATATAAACAGAATTATTTATTATAGCAGAATGTTGAAAGCACCTAATTCTTTTCCCTGTGGGACATTTAAGTTCTATCCAAATGATGGAACAATATTTATCCATATAATAAGATTGCTTGAAGCCTATGAACCATGGAGGAATGTTTATGATTAAAAAAGCACAATGGAATGTAAATTAAGGCTATATGAAAAATGCGTACGGAAAGAAATAAATGAAATAGTTCTCACGATGGTAGGATTAAGGAATCTTCTCTACTTATTTTCAAACTATTTATACTGCTACACTTAGCTCTATAATTTGAATAAAAAGCAAGAACACAGATCGTTAACCCGTTCCCACACTATTAAGGCTGCTGCCAATGGAGAAATGCTTTGAGCTGTGAGGCCACTTGGCCTCCCTTGGCTTTCTGTCTGCCAGCAGCAGGGTTTCTACTTTTGCTCTTGTGGATATAGTGGGAAGACAGCCACAGAGGGCTGTACAGATTAGGATCAAATATCTGCTAGACAAGAAATAATCTAAAGAATCTATAAAAATGGATAGTTCAGGACTCAAGGGGAATACATTTTTGGAATTTTGGAGAATAAGTTTGCATGACTTTGTCTGGCACCAACTTCATGAGGTGGAGGTCTTAGGATTCATTCAGTTCTCTTGCCAGGGAAGAGAAGGGACAAGGGGACACATGAGGTCCAGCATAGGTAAGTCAAGGACTCTGAGGGAGCCTAAGCATCCTGAGGGATGAGCCGATACTATGCAGGCAATGAAAGAAGGTAAGGTGGGTGGGTGATAGAAGAGAGACAATGAATGAGGGCAAAGGCAGAGCCTTTAAAAAGTGCAGGTGTCCCTGAAAGTCTGCATCAAGCTCTGTGTGGCAGAGCTTTTGAATAGTCACCTGACAGATTTTTGGAGAGGACTGGAGAAGAGTAAAATTAGGAGCAGGGAGATCAGTTTTTGAAACGTTTAAAGAGAGAAAAGCTGAGGATGTGACCCAAGGCCTGAGTAGTGGGGATAGAGGGGAGATGAATTTGAAAGGAATGAGGAAAGAGAATTACCAGGACTCTGTAACTGGTCAGGAGGAAAGCCAAGGATGGCAGCCAGGATGCTGGCTAAGCATCAGAGGGCATTGGTAGGACCAGTGTTACCAATCTCCAGAAACCAGCAAGGACTCAGTATTAGTTTATATTTTAGATTGAAATTATAAATTTATATTTATTTATGTCTGCCTCTTTCCCAGGTTACAATCCCATGGGGATCCATAATGTTTATACTTACATTTTATGTTTACATAGGCCAAGCTCTACAGTTACATTATTGGAGAAAGAAATCCCACAATCGATTCCAGGCCTCTTTGGGCATGACCTTTTATAAATGGAACTAGGTTTGCAGTCAAATCTAGAAGCATTTATGAATGAATACTGACCCCCAGTGTCTGGGTGCAGAAGTAAACATTAATAAGGATTAGTAAATAAAGATTATAAGATACCAAGCCTTCTGAGAGAGGACCTGGAATTCAAGCTACGAAACAAGTAACATTCCCTACAATGCCATTCAGAATCCTAATGTGCTTCAGAAATTAAAATGCCGACTAGCTAACCTATGGCTAATGACTGCCTGGAGAATTCTAATGGATATTCTATAGGACAAGTGCCAGAATGGATGAAGTGGCCTCCATGCAAGTGGCCAATGGATGCATGGACTTTGCCCTCTCTGCTCCAAGGTCCAGTTTCAATTACTCCAAAGACTCTTCTCACTAAAAGGGAAATTTATGTAACGAATTTCACTAAAAAAAACTCTACCTCTGATTCCCCACCGAGGTCAACATTACGTCAAATGAAGTTTCCTCTTCAAGTGGATGCAAGGCTGTACAGTTGGCGAACGTTCCCTTTTCAATAGCTGTGTAGCTAGAGTGAATTCACGAAAAATTCTTGAGTAAACTCTCTGCAGCAAAATAACTCCTTCAGGTGCTGCAGGTGCCTTATCGAGAAAGTGAGAAAATGACCATTTGACATTTTGGCCAATGGTTGCTCCAGTTACTGTCAGTCAGCATCTATCTTCTGCAGACTGGAAACCAAGTGCTGGCTCTTTGGAGACATGTTTATGTCACATTCTGGGCTATGCTGAAGTTTTTAAAAACTTGGCTTTGCAGAGAATTAAATGAACAGGTTGAGCGATAAAGCTGTCTTGATGGGTAGAGCTTCCTTCATGAAAACAGGATCTTTTTCATGAACCTTGTTTTTTTTTTTTTTAAGTGAGAATAAACTTAAGGCTGACGTGGCCAATCACAACATAAATAAGAGGCATATCTTTGGTACCAACACAACCCATTTACCTTTAGTTTGGGGCAATGAGAACCATTCATTGACCCTCAGCAGTCTTAGTAGAAGGATGCATAGAGGAACAGTAGAAACCCAGGCTGCTTCAGAATCACGTTTTCAGTTGGGCTATGTCACTGAGTGACCCATGGGACACTTCCAAGGTGGCTGCTGCACAGAGCTCAAATTCAAGGGAATGTAGGCCCAAAGATTACATACAGTTTAGGAGCCAGGCTGGTGACAGGAAGAAGGGATGCCACCCTAAGGCAGTAAAGGAGATTTACAAAGAAGGCTTTGCAACAGGAGAAAGAAATTCCATTTACTATTTGTTCGGCTACAAGGTAATGGCAATCATAATCCTGTTCCTGATTTGCTGTATCAACAGAAAAGCTGATTGTTGGTCTAACACCTAACTGTAGTGCCAAACATAATCGAAATAAAATGAGTGTGCGACTTACCTAAAGGACTGAGATTTCAAGTAGAGTAAAAAAGCACAGAAAGCAGTAGCCTTTATCCAGCCACTACACAGAGGTTGTTTCAGTTGCTGCTCTGTCAGTATTTTTTTCCTCCTGTCACTTTATTTTTCCTGGTTTCATTTTGAAAAATTTCAGACCTACAGAAAAGCTACAAGAATAGTACCATAGTACAGTATTATACATTCTTTCCTTCAATTATAACATTTACTATGTTTGCGTTCTCTCTCTAAATATAGAGGGACAATTGTGTTGGCCTAATCATTTGAATGTGGGTTACAGACACGACGCTTCACCCTTAAATGCTACAGACCCCAAATGTCCTTTATGACTTTTAACTTAAAAATATCCAATCGAAGTTCAAATGTTGAAGCCCTAGTCCACAGTGTGATGGTATTTGGAGGTGGGGCCTTTGGTAAGTACTTAGATTTACATGAGGTCATGAGGATAGATCCCTTGTGATGAGATTAGTGTCCTCGCCCTCCTTTCCTCTCTCCACCATGTGAGGAGAGCAAGAAGACATCTGTCTGAAAACCACGAGGGCCCCCATCAGGCACCAAATCTGCCAGTCCCTTGATCTTCGACGTCCCAGTCTCCAAGACTGTGATAAATGTCTGTTGTTGAAGCCACCTGGTCTGTGGTATTGTTATAGCAGCTTGAGTATACTAAGACAGATGTTCTATAATCCACTGTCATTACTCTTGCCTTTAACTTCAAATTGTCCCAAATGTGGCCCTTGGAGCCCATTTTTGTGTCCCAGTAGTCTTCGGGCTATTTCTTCTTTTCTGATTTAAGATGTTCGAAGCTCATTTGGTACTTTATCTGTCCCAAACCTGAAATTGACCATTTCTGCAAACACCCTGGTTATGTGGAATAGTAATTAGAAGGCAAACTCAGGAGTGTAGACATGCTTATTATTACTAGGTTACTGCTTCTAGGTCCTTTCAGAGGACAGGGACAGAGTTGGGGGCGAGAGGTGGGGAGGGGAGGGTGTTAGGGAAAGGAAAACACACACACACACACACACACGGTCATATAAATATCTCCAGTTCAAAACCAATAAAATAGCATTCCTCTTTATCTGCCTCCATGTTTTATCTCCCTTCTTCCGTAGGAAGCACCCTGATTTACAAGAACACCAACAGATTTGCTCATTTTTTAAACTCATGAGCTTGTTTCGGAATCATTAAAAAGGGTCTCAGGAACATTTTCATCCTTAACGTCAGTCACCAAATCATCCTGCGTCCTTCAGCAGAAGTCACACATAACAGATCAACAGGTCTCTAGACAGCAAACAGAGACAGTACAGACTATATACAAGCCCCGACTCAAATTTGACGATTTAGCAATGGCTGCCGTTTGGTTTCTCTTTAGTACCAACAAAAGACAATGTTCGGAACAGATGATTGATGGCTTCGATTTTAACTGCGCAAAGACTATTTAAGCTGTTTTCTTTTCGAAATCTATCCTGTTTGATGTGTGGTGTTTATTTCAGAATGATCCAGTGCGGTGGGGGAAGAGAGAGGGAAGATCTACATAACAGTGGTCATAAGCTAATGAGGTGGCAGTTGAATGGCAGATGGGCATGAGTGTTCTTGGTACTATTTATTTTTTTAAACAATTTTTTTTGATGTTTATTTATTTTTGAGAGAGACAGACAGAGTGCAAGCGGGCAGGGACAGAGAGGGAAGGAGACACAATCTGCGGGAGGCTCCGGGCTCTGAGCTGTCAGCACAGAGCCTGATGCGGGGCTTGAACCCACGAACCGTGAGATCATGACATGAGCTGAAGTCGGACGCTTAACTGACTGAGCCACCTAGGTGCCCCTCTTTGTACTTTTTATACTCTCTGCTTTTATACTCTAAAGCATTCTAGAATAAAAATATTTTATTTTTTTGTTTTTATTTCATTTTAGAGAGAGGGAGAGAGGGTGCGAATGAGGAGAGGGACAGAGGGAGAGAGAGAGAGAATCTTAAGTAGGCTCTATACTCAGTGCAGAATCCGGTGTGGTCAACCAACTGAGCCACCCAGGCATCCCTACAATAAAAAGATTTTAAAAAATGTATTCCTGTCAAATCAGAGTAAGTGGAAGCTTAAATGGCCAGCCTTTAACTTAAATAAGCCCTTGACTTAAATAAAAAGCAGGTAAGAGATATGTGGCTGTTTTATGTGTAAAGAGGCAGTCATGGGGACACTCTAGCTTACTTCTAGAAAACTGTCAAAGGAACTTACAGTTTTGGGCAACTTAAGGTCCCAATGTCTTAAAGGCTAGGCTACACAGCCAGATTATCCTCCAATAAGTAAAACATTACCAATTGCGGAAAAAGAATGACTTTCATTCTGCCCATCATTCGGCCAAATGACTTTGTCATAAGAGGGAGATTCAAGGATTAAAATATTCTTACATTTTGGACGTTTCATATTCCTCTTGGAATCGGTGGCTTAAATTCCCTTCACAGTCCAATGTGAAAACCCTCAGGCCACAGCATAACATGGCATCCACCAAAGCCAGACCTGCTGTGAGGCAAGGCACGATTTAATACAACAAGTGCTGTTATAAAAGTCAGCCAAAAACTTGCAAATTCCAATTATGCAAAACAGAAAAACAGGAAACATAATAAGGAACTGCAACCTTGAGGCAATTTTGGTATCTTTCTGAGGGAAAAAGAACATATGAAAGGCTTTCCAATTCCACCCACGTTGTTGCAAATGGCAAGATTTCATTCTTTTTGATCACTGAGTAATATTCCATTATGTATGGACACACACACACACACACGCATGAACACCCTTTCTTTATCCATTCATCAGCTGATGGAACTAGAGTGTATTATGCTAAGTGAAAGAAGTTAGAAAGACAAACATCGTATGATTTCACTCATATGTAGAATTTGAGACACTCAGCAGATGAACATAGGGGAAGGGAAGGAAAAATAAAATGAAGACAGAGGGAGGCAAACCACAAGAGACTCTTAAATACACAGAACAAACTGAGGGTTGCCGGAGGGGAGGTGGGTGGGGGGATGGGCATTAAGGAGGGCACTTTTTGGGATGAGCCCTGGGTTCTACTCCTGAAATCATTATCACACTGTATGTTAACTAATTAGAATTTAAATAAATACATTAAAAGGAAAAGAAAGGCTTTCCAGGTAATAGGGAAGCTGAACTTTGAAAAGTCACTCTTGCTTATAAAAGCAAGAAAGTGAATGAAAAATGACACCAGGGATGATGAAACCTCTGTGTAGTAAAAGTACTTCCCCTAACTGATTCGGTCAAAAGCAGGAAGGGGCTAGGGAAATAAAGAACTACAGCGACATGAGAGAAGGAGCAGGGAATTACCTGAGTCTTCTCCCTTTTCTGGGGGAGGCAACATGACCAGGAGGGTTTCTTTTTTTTTTTTTTTTTTTTTTTAATTTTTTTTTCAACGTTTATTTATTTTTGGGACAGAGAGAGACAGAGCATGAACGGGGGAGGGGCAGAGAGAGAGGGAGACACAGAATCAGAAACAGGCTCCAGGCTCTGAGCCATCAGCCCAGAGCCCGACGCGGGGCTCGAACTCCCGGACCACGAGATCGTGACCTGGCTGAAGTCGGACGCTTAACCGACTGCGCCACCCAGGCGCCCCACCAGGAGGGTTTCTATATTTGGCCACCAAATCGGCCAAGTGCTGCCCACCCGGGACTGGTTTTAACAGGCTCACACACTGACCACCCCCCCCCCCCCAAAAATCCCCTCTAAAAGCTACAGGGCCTGGGGACGCTTCCCAGACTGGAAGACAAAGAACCACCACCCTATTGTGCATATGTGGTAACAGCATTTCCATCAAGGTGATCAAGCTCCAAGATGGGAAATAATCTACAAATCGCAGGCAAAAAAAATCTGGATGAGCTTGAGAGATAAACAGGTCTCATTTAGAAATCTTTCCTGCACATCTTATCAAAGAAAAATACATGACGTAATGCATTTTCATCCAAGGACGCTTTGTTGTCAGTGCTCAAATTAGCATTAGAGGATGTGAAAACCTCCGTTTTCTGAAGCAGAACTTGTGCTCTCTTAGAAAAAAAAAGATTCTCAGTGTACTGGGATACAGCACTTGTGGAAAATTTATAACTTAAAGCCTGGGAGAAGCATCCTGCTGTGGCCCTTATCTTACCACACTTGCTGCACCCCGGGGGCAGTCAGTCATTCCAACCTGGGCAGAGGAGACGGGTCTAGCTGGCTTCAGGGCAAGTCCATCCTGGCAGCAGGCCGGGCTGCCCTCTCTAACAGCCAAATTTCTAGACAGGCTATCTGCCTTTACTTTCAAAGAAAAAAAAAAAATCCCCCTTTGTTTGGTCCCAGCTTCATAGAGAACAGAAAGTTGCCAAGATTAGGATGTAGGTTGGCCTTCAAGATTCCTACATCAAAAATTCTGGATGTGAGCCATGTGAAGAAAACAGCTACATTAGGTGGTCTAAGGACGAAGTGCTGGAATTGTTAAAAATCATTTTACATGTCTTTAAAAGAATGGGGTGCCCGGCTGGCTCAGTCAGTATGGCATGCGACGCTTGATCTCGGTCGGGATTGTGTTTGAGCGCCACATTGGGTGTAGAGTTTTAAAAATAGAATCTTTACAAAACAAATAATTTAACATGAGGTTTTCATAAATGTCTCCTTTATTTCAGCCAAGATCTCAAAAACAATACACCAAATTACATCAGAAAGTATCAGCAAAAATTATCCCTATCTTAGGAGATCTGCCAGATTCCCAAGTGACTGGCTGTGAGTGTCGCTTTGTGTGCAGAACCACATCATTCTGCGGGGGGCGCTCCCTGGAAGTGAACGAGGACAAGCAAAGGACAAGGGAAGAATCCAACTCTAGGATCTTCAGCTGCATTAAGATACGGTCACCACTCGGGCTAGGAAATTCAGAAAATCCAGAGATGAAGCTGTTAAAGAATGGTCTGAGGTATAGCCTGGCCATAGGCTTGGAATTCTAGAAAGATCTGATCTCTGAATTCCAAAGAATATTATTTGGTTAAGTGGACTAAAATGAAGGGCTACAGCAGACACTACTGGTTCATCAGAAATGTAAAGCATCCACATGCCATGTCCTGACACATCCCAGATGTGGCCAGCTGGGAGCACACCAGGGTCATCTCTTCTTCCCAGACATCTTTGTTCTAAAAAGTCTCAAAGGAAGGACCAAATGGAGACCAAGCAGTGGCAAGGGTTTTAGAATTAGTTTTCTTCCATTGCCATTTACTCTAAAATGGATACAAATAGACTAACCCACAAATGGAAAATCATGAAAAACTGATAAACAGCTACAGATTTTTTCCATAACTTTGTCACTGAAATATATGTCCCTTGCCTTAAAATAAGGCAAGAGTTTGAAGAAACCGTGACTTATATACCCATGACATCTAAAAATATCATCTGGAAAACAGTATCATTGAGATTGATCAGCAACTATTTCTGTCTGTGGCCTACCCTAGCTGCTCTATGTCACATACTATAATCTTTTGCTCTCTGCTGATGAACAATAAATGTGTATGGCCGGCCCCAATGTACCATATTTTTCCTGCTCATGGGAATAAAATTACATGCATTATATTTTACCTTCCCCCTGACCCTGATGTTCAATTTATAGGGAATTAGGAGTGTCCATGCAATGAAATAGGTGCAACACTTTGAGAGTTACAGAGGATTTGAGCCAAAGACTAGTTCGGAGGCCTTTACCTAACGTTTATCAGTCACATGGAGATGCTTTGAGGAGATTCATTTCAGGTCACAGACCTTTAGTTTTAAGCAATTTTAAGTAACCAATGATTAAAGTTCAACAAAACAAAAGGAGAACATCAACAGCTATGGCTGTCGACACGTTGCTAATCCCAGCAGCCAAAGGGGAATCGTACCAACTGTCAAAGAAAGGATGTCTCTGGTCTAGAGACAAGGCAAAGTGCCTTACTGTTTGTTGTTGGCTTTCTTGGAGGAATCCATCGGTGATTTCTCCCATTTAATGGGCCTCTGGTTTTAACTAGCAAAGCATCCCTTTTCCTAGAGGAGAAGACTAGTAATAAATACTTAAGTAGAGCATATTATCTAATATACCTTACTATCATCCCAGAAAGTCTCAGTAAATAGAAGAGTGAACTACCCATTGGAATAAGTAGTGTCTGTCAATAGTGACTCAATAATGATTTATTAAATGATGAATACCTTCAACTTCACCTCTACTTGTTACTCTCTCATCTTAGACACTCAGGACCTTGATTAAGCCCCACTGGTTACCAATTAGCCCCATGAATGACTAATTCAAACAGGACTAGCAAGAGAGTTCTCATCAGACTTATGACAAAGCACTCAGGCATCCTAAATCTTTTATCTGGGCAATAACATTTACCGAGTTACCTTATAAACTCTATCCCATTGACTAGTTCTGGAAAAATCAGGGGAAAAAAAAAGAGAGGGAGATCAGCACCCAACAAATACTGCATGCCACTTCCTTTGCAGCTATTCCTAGCAAGTAAATGGGAAAGCTTTCATTTTTCAACTCGTTTTTTCACTTTTCCTTGATCCTCTACTTTCTTAATGGCGGCTTGGATAGCCTCTTGGTCGCCCAGGAACTGGTGAGGCCCAACAGCATGCAGGTTCTCATCCAGTTCCAGGAGAATGGGCACTCCAGTGGGAAGAGTAATGTTGATAATGTCTTCGTCGGAGATACCTGTAGATTGGGAGAGGAAGGGACAAAACATTAAAGACAACACAGGAGGTAGTTCTGTTCGGTTGTTTCACTGCACATTTATTGAGTCCCATATTGGTGGCATGTCTGGAACCACTCCAGATACTGTAAGGGATTCTAGCTGTAGTTCCTGGAAGTATAAAAACTTCTCAGAAATTAAAAAAAAAAAAAAAAAAAAAAAAAGCTTAGACAGAGATTCACGTCATATTAAATTTTAGGATAGTAGATACCCTTCAGGGCAACCTGTTGTTCCTTCATGTTTCCTATCTAAATCTTGTACATGAACCATCATAGTAGCATAATAGCCAAAAAGTGGATACATCCTAAATGTCCATGAATTGATGAATGGATAAATTAACTATAGTAATTGCGGTATACCCATAAATGGAACATTATTTAGCAATAAAAAAAGAAGTGCTTAATACATGCTAAACATTGATGACCCCTGAAAACATTACGCTAATGAAAGAAGCCAGTCATAAAGGACGGCATGTTGTAGGATTCCATTTATATAGGAAAATCTAGCGTGAGAAAAATAGATTAGTGATTGCCTAGGGCTAGAGAGAAGGAGGAAATTGGGAAGTGACAGTTAAGTATAGGGTTACTTTTGGGACTAATGAAAATGTTCCAAAATTGACTGTGGTGATAGATGGGCAATTCTGTACACATACTAAAAGCCACTGAACTGTACATTATGTAAATTATATCTCAAGAAAGCCGTTAAAAAATACTAAACAGATCCAGAGAAGTTAAATTAAATTTCTCAAATCACAAGACTGATAAGGCAATCACATTGCACCTGGTTTTCTTATTCCCAAATCCCAGGATTTCAACTCTGGTCATCCGACTTGTTCACAGCTACTTCCAGCGCAGTATAAGGAGAGAAGAGAATGTTTGCAATCATGTTCTGCCCTTTTGAAGGGCTGGGTACTAACTAAACAGTAGCACCTCGTGTTCCTCCGTCTTCAGGGCTGGTAAGGACATGAACAGATTCATCTGATCCCCTTGAAACAGCTAACACACTGGGATCGTGATGCGCCAGGTTTAGGGGTTGTCGTCTGGGACCTTAGAAATGAGTTCTAGGTCTTTGGCAAGGGGCTGGAGAGCACATGGGACTCTCCTGTTTGGCCAAGGTCCCAGATCTAACCAGATCTTGACAGGTCCTCTCTTCAACAGCACCACACTCGAGCTCATGTCTATGGCTCAGATAACATCCCACTTTTGTGTGGGACCAAATCAAAGAGCCAACTAAACAAAGGCCACGAGAACTATCATATTTCACATACAAAGGAAGGAGAGCTCAACAAAAATAGAGACATTTCCAATAAACACCAAGTTGACATTCCACTTTAATGACTACTCAAATCATTCACACAGCAGACTAATTACTTACAAATATTTAAAATGCTTAGACTGGTTAATAATCAGTCAATGAGACTTAACGGACTGAAATTTTAAAATAGCAAATTGGGAAAAACCACAGTGAAGCTATTACTCATTACTTGATTTTGGCATAAGCCATTCTTCATCCTGAGAATGTTAAGCCAGCAGAACTCCTAAGGCTAGAATAATGCATCTGCACTGAATTAAGCCAAATTGAATCAGTACTGTATTATGCAATACTGTATTATAAATTCACTAACTGGAACATCATATGAAAGTTAAAATGAGTGAACAAACAGCACATCCCCTGTCTGATAACTGGCTTAGATTTTTGTTATTGTTTTTTTGGCTCCAAGAACGTTTGAAGGGAAATATCAGAGTTCTCACCCTGCAACTGCCCTTCTCCGTCACCGCTCCCTCCACTGCCACCCCTTCTTCAGCCCCCAACCATTGTCTTTAATTCTTGAATCTTCACGTAGGAGCATCTAGGAGTTAACTGTGGTCAATCCACATGGTTGGGCTATTTCGAGTAAGAAATAATGAAAGTTTATGGTAAGTCAAAGGGGGTAACTCAATGCCAGTATGGGTAGAAATTCAAACAACTTCATTTTCTGCATACAGGAATAGCTCTGGAAAGTCAAATCTGCATCTATGAGCCCTCTCCACCAAGTCATTATAGCAGGAACAGGAGCCACAGTCAGTTACTGAGATCACTGTACATTATTTTATTTATTTTTTAAATGTTTATTTATTTTTGAGAGAGAGACAGAATGGGAGCAGAGGAGGGGCAGAGAGGGAGACACAGAATCAGAAGCAGCCTCCAGGCCCTGAGCTATCAGCACAGAGCCCGAGGCAGGGCTCGAACCCACGAACTGTGAGATCATGACCTGAAGCTGAAGTCGGACGCTTAACCGACTGAGCCACCCAGGTGCCCTGAGATCACTGTACATTATTAAGTATATTAATACTTATGTTAATATGTATATACATTAATTAAGTATATTAAGATACACTTACAGCATTCACACTTGGCCTTCTATTAGAGGTGGCTGTGCAAATGCTCGCTTCGCCAACCAGGATTATAAACGCCTTGAGAAGAGGGACCATGTCTCATCCATCCCTGTGTCACACATGCTCTCAGACCAGTGCCTTACCCACTGCGAGAACTCAGTAATATTTGTTCAACTGTAAAGAACCTTCTATTATATGCATTGGCTGCCAGGATCCACAAACTGTTTAGCTGTATGATCCACTTTACAACTGTATACATTGTATGAATCTACTTCTTATATACAAATACAAGCGATAAGGAACAGAACATTAGCTACAAACTCTAACTTATAAAGTCCATACATGAAAGCACTCTGAAGACTTTGCCAGAGTTCCAGTATCGGCCGAATTTCAGAAAGAGATCAAAATGGGACATAGCTCCTCAAAAGCCAGGATTTTGTGTGTCCAATTCTAGGGGCTATATCCTGCGCCAAGAACAGCACCTGATTTGACAGGCCCTCAGCACACAGCTGAAATGAATAAACCTGAACTCTCTGGGCTTTCCAATTAAATCTATTCTTTTACTCTTGAAACCTTGATTAAAGACTGTGTTTCCTTTATAACCTTACCAAAAAGAGAGGGAGAGAAGGCACTTAGGCTTGAATACAAGGTATTTAGTGCTAATAAACAATTCAAATTAAATTTGCCTATATATTTTCTTTGATGTCCTCCAAAGGTTTGCTCATCTCAGGCAACAGGAGAAAAGCTGGCCAGGGAGACAGATTTGTCACAGGATGAAAGCAAACCCCAAATCTATAGTGTATACTTCTGGAAACTAGGAAAAGAGGGAAACCACTTCGACCAATTCATTTGGCCGTGAGGTGCACCCACGCCCCACTTACCTTTCCCAGTCAAGAAGGTCACAATTCAAACCCCGCTGATGGGCGGTCTGTGGTGAGAGGCCTGTATTCTATTGCAAAAATGAGAGCTGACACAAGATGTTCTCAATTTCATAGATGATCTATCTATCTTTAATTAGAAATCTTTAAAGTTTGGATGCTACTATTTACAACTTATGCTGGGGAGCCAGTGCAAAGGGGTTATCTGAATATCGCAACACGATGATAGGATAACAGCCTCTACTTTGGAATAAGGCAAAGAGAAGAATCCACATTGAATTTTAAAGTTAAGATAGCCTGCAACTTTTAAAAGTAAAAGTTTTCCTACATCAATTAAACTTTGAATAAGAGAAAGCCTCACCATACCACCAGACAAGCATTTGCTTTACAGGAGAGAGGTCTGAATTTGCAGCTTCCGAAAATATCACGCTAAAATGCCAAAGGTGAAGCACTCGTCAGCCCCGCCGCCACAACTGGCCCCGGCTGACCTGCCCTCCCCGGCTCTCTAATTTTGCCTCAAGGCTTCCTTGCCTTGCTATGTGTGCAGCTGCACCCAATTCTTCAGGGACCAAGCCTGTCGTTCATGAGTCTCCTGCATGCCACTCTGATTCCAAACTTGAAACTGCCTAGTCCTGTGCTTGAACCCAGACTAAACAATCCACTTCCGCTGGCAAGACGCAGACTACATCCAACGCTTCAGTTCAGTCCCTGGATTTTCCTTCAGTGTGGGCCAGCAGCAAACAAACAGGAAGTGACTATGCCAACCACAGAGAAAGAAACAAACGCCTGTCTGGAGCGCTACAGAACAGATGCTTTTAGATACTAAGCCTGTGTTAGGAGCTTTCGCGGTGGTGCTCTGTGACAAGTGTGTCTGAACCAGTCAGCGCAGGGCCGTGCTTTTGCCTGGACTTCTTAGCACAGCACAGGCAATCCTCTACGCTGCTAGAAACAGGTAAGGCAGTTCCTTAGGTAGGAATTTTCTTACTATATCGTATCTCATAGGTCTGTCTGCAGTCCTTCTTCTGAAAGTGTCAAGGACTACTTTCCAGTTAAAAGTAATGCAACCTCCCAATTACCTACAATTTAAAAGCAGAGATGTTCAATAAGTAATCGACATGGTAGAAGCTGTCCTGATCAGGCAAGAAGCGTATCCTAGGCCCTGACATGGGTTCCTGTGTTTGCAATTCTTGTACGAGAGTGCTGCCTAGTTCCAAATCAGTAACACTTGCCTTGCTGTTCTTCTCATGCTCTTGCATTGACCTACTCCTTGCCTAGGTGGTTGTGAGAAGAAAAAAAGGACAGATAGAAGACCCAAGGACGACTAGAGAATTCAGTGCCAAGTGAGCAGAAATAGTTCTGGGGCAGAAAAACCTTTCCTAGACAAGCTCACAACCTCGAAGGACAAAGCTTCTTGGCCCAACAGCTTCTAGATCACTTGCGAAGACCGGCTGTGCCAGCGATCCCCTGTGATGTCCATGGTTTGGGTGCTGCGGAAAGTCAGCACTCCTTGCTCCCCGTCTTGAGAGAGCATACCGGGGCCCTCCGGGTTAGTTTCCAAAGGCACAATTAGGCGCATGTAGCAACCTTCATTTAATTAATTCTACTAGTTGACAAACTAATCGAGTCTTTATCTCAGGCAACAAAAGCCATGGTCCCCATTAGGGAAATGGTCATTTCACTGGATAAAAGCTAGACTTTTTACACAGAACTATAATTCACATGCAGTAAAATTTACCGGTTTTAGTGTACAGAATAGCTCTAATGAACCCCCCAAAATTTCCTTATGCCCCCCTGCATCCTACCTTTTCTTCCACTGATCTGTTTTCTGACCCGATAGTGTTGCCTTTTCCTGACAGGCATATAAATGGGAGTCATACAGTGCATAGTTTGCTTGTTTTTTGCTAAAAACACACACACACACACACACACACACAAAACTCAAACAAACAAACAAAACAAAACTCAAAGTTCTTTTCTCACTGTTCTGGGGATATCAAAGTCTGAGGTCACTTTCCTTGGCTTGTACGTGGTTGTCATCTCCCTGTACCTTCACATGGTCTTCTCTCTGTGTGTGTCTGTGTCCTGATCTCTTATGAGGACGCCAATCACGTTGGATTAGGGCCACCCTAATGGCCCAATTTTACTTTAATTACTTCTTTAAAGACTCTCTATCTAAATACGGTCACATTCTGAACTACTGAAGGCGAAGACTTCAACAGGAATGTACAATACTCAGCTTTTTGAGCCCAGGTCTTTCTCTTAGCATAATGCCGTTGAGGTTCAGCCACGATGTTGAGGGTATCAGTAGTCTGTTCCTTTTCATTAGAGCAGTTTCTTTAAGCAAAACAGCTGAGTGATCAATGATTGGTCAAATGAAATAAAAAGTATGACCCAGATACACTAAACAGCAGTGTAAAACACGGGACTGAACCTCAGTTTTCCAGTGAGTTCACAGCCTGGCTCTAGTTCCTATATTAAACAGGATATGTATGTAAATGCCTAGAGCTGCACTTAGCATGTGCTCAAAAAAAAAAAAAAAAAAAAGGTCACCTTGTACATCTGTACTAGGGAACACCATTCACAAACCACAATATTAGGGTAACAGCAATAATAATTTGAGACTCAGCTGCATCAAATTAACTTTTAATGGTTAACCTGCCAAGGATACTCTTGACTCAGCTTCTTAAAACATAGTATTCCAAACAAAAAATAGATCAAGGGAAGGGCTACTTTTCAGAAAACATTTAAAACAAAAACGCCCAGGTGGTAATCATGTGTGGAGACTCAGTGAACTGGGTTTGGGTGGAGTTCACGACTCCAACTAATTATCATGATCATGGCTAAGTCATCTGAGGTCTGTCTGGCTTTCATTTCCCCTCAACAGCACCTGTCTTCTTTTTCACAAATGGAAGAAGTGTCAGTCAGGACTGGACGGCCTATAGGATAAAGTCATAGCACCAAATAGTTGGCAAACAAAATAACGTCTTAAGAACCAACAGTCTCCATTGTTGAGGTGTATACAAGGTAGAGTAGATGTGTAACACTAGTATACTTTTAAGTAGAGAGATCATAAGGCACTTGGAGATTTCAGGGTAGACTAATATTCTAATTAGTTTTTTTACTGGGACATCATCCTTCCTACCCCAAAGTTATAGTCTTTAAACAATAAAGTATTTTTGTGATACGAGAGTATGCTGTCGTTGATTCTATCAGCGACCATACTCCTCCCCAGCAGAAGGTAACATGCTTTAAGTTTGTCAGGCAGTTTAAGGATAATACAGGGAAAAATTGCCCAGTTCCTTGAAAGATCCTGTTAATAGGAGAGAATTTTATATAAACATATCTAGAAAGCATGACTAGGAATCAGATGAATCTACAACCACAAACATCTTTACTTTTGTAATCAATGCAAAGAATTTAGCAACTTTTGTGTTTACAGGAAATATGGAATCTGGTCACACCTATTTCAGGGATTCATTCTTAATACTAGTAAAGGCTAACACCTTTATGGTAAGGTGACCACATAATTTATCATTCAAGCAGGGCACTTATGAAAGTGAAAGGAGATGCTATTAATAATTGCACTGGAACAACAGGTATTAACCAGAAAATGGGGGTGATACAGTCATGTAACTTTACAGTAAGAATAAACTGGCAATTAAAATGGTAAATTTTATGATATTTTTTAACACAATGAACATACACACACACAAATAAATTGGCCAGTGGTCCTTCCTATATGATAAATACCTGTATTTCCCCCTAAAGTAAGTAAGATTCACTTAATTTCTGGAATCTTAAAAAGTTAGCATCCAGGGGCCCCTGGGTGGCTCAGTAGGTTAAGCATCTGACTTCGGCTCAGGTCATGATCTTGCGGTCCAGGAGTTCGAGCCCCACATCGGGCTCTGTGCTGACAGCTCAGGGCCTGAAGCGTGCTTTGGATTCTGTGTCTCCCTCTCTCTCTCCCCCTCCTCCACTCACACTCTGTCTCTGTCTCTCAAAAATGAATAAATGTCAAAAAAAAATTTTTTTTTAAGTTAGCATCCAAATTCAAAGGAATATTTTCTTTTAGGCTGAGAATTTATCAAATACTACATAAAGCCCTATAACTTGAGTTCCTGAAAGTCAGATGTGTGAGGTAAGACTAATGTTGGTATTCCTATTCTGGTAAACATATACATCCAGAATAAATTTTTAAAAAGCTAAAATCTCATTAACAGAAATTATGTGGAAGAAAGAACATACACTGTTCCTTCGGATCTTGGCAAAGTCATTTATGCTTAATTCTTAGAGCTGTGACATCGAATACATGGATCTTATTTTTCAATATATAGTAAGAGAAATCTATTAGTGGAGATTGGTATTTAGGGAACTCCTAAAATAAGACATAATAACTAATTTATGGAGTGATTCTAAAATCTAAAATAATTTCTTCCACGTTAGGCGTGGAGGTCATTCTAAAGGGAGTCACAGCGACACCAAAGAGCTCCATGAGTCTTAACAACGGCACCACCAGGGGGTACCATAGGCCAAAAGGAACCAAGTTGTTCTACCCGGGGTGGGTGAGCCAAACTTACATACCAGCCTTCTGTCTTCCTATGGACAGATCCCAATCTTCACATCCACTGCTTTTGCTTCCCCACTCTATGGCTTGTGCCTAACGGCATATTCTGGATTTTCTGCCATTTTTTTCCCCCTGAATGTCTGCCATCCGCCATGGTCACCAACCCTCCCATTTCCACTTCCTGTCTCCCTCATCTACACCTCCCCTGTCCTCTGCTGCAGACATCAGCCAACTTTATGCCTTTTCTACTTTCACGTACTTCCTTCTCAAATCTCATACCATTTGCCTCTTCCAGCATGAAAACTGCTGTTTTAAATCAATTATCTTCCAAATAACAACATTTTGTATAAGGCCTATAGATAGGGAGAGGGATAGGAATTATAATTTAAGGTTGCTTCAGTTGTGTTAAGCTCTGAAAAGTCATTTAGCACTATACATCCAACTTAAAAAAAAAAAAAAAGACCTCCAGAAGAAAGCTTAAATAAAGCCTGAGGACTAATGCCTACTAATTTCTCAGCAACCCCTATAAATCCATTTCTGCTCTAGTGACCAAAGCTGTAGTTTATTTTATTTTTCCTTATTCTTTACTCCACATCCATACATGTCTACTTTGACACTGCTTCCCATATTTGCCCTCCAATATTTTTCTCTAGGCCATATGCCACATCCTTTAATCTTTCAATCCCATTGATTATTTTTGCAGCTTTAACTTGGTAATTCACATATCATACAATTTATCCATTTATCCCACGGCTTTTAGTATATTCAGACTCGTGCGACCATCATCACAATCAACTTTAGCACGTTTCACCACCCCAACAAGAAACTCTGTACCTAACGGCAGCCACTGTTCATTCCACACCCTTCCACCCTTCCACCTCTACCCCAGGCCCAGGAAACACATAATCTATTTTCTGTCTGTAAAGATGTGGCCATTCTGGACATTTCATTTAAGTAGAATTGCACAATAAATATTCCTTTGTGACGCCCTTCTTTCAGGTAATGATGAGTTTAAAGTTCATCCACACTGTAGCACATAAGAGTATTTCATTCTTTTTCATTGCTGAATCATACTGTATTGTATGGATACCAAATTTAATGTATCTAGTCACTAGGTGACACGCATTTGGGATGCTTCTCTGTGTTTTGGCTCTTATGAATACTACTACTATGAAGTTTTGTGTACATGTTTTCATTTCGACATAGGTTTTCATCTCTGTTAAGTACTGCTATGGGTTGAACTATTATCCCTCCAAAAAAGATACGTTGAAGTCCTAACTTCAGAATGTGACCTTATTTGGAAACAGGGTCTTTATAGAGGTAGTCAAGTTAAAATGATAGCTTTCATCCTACTCTAATATTATGTGTATTCTTACGAAAAGGGGAAATTTGGACAAGAAACAGAGACGCACAGGGAAAACACCTAGTGAAGACAGGTCTGCACGGATGCACCTACAAACCAGGGAATGCCAAAGATTGCCAACAAACCCAAGAAGCTAGAAGACGCAAGAAAGGATAGAGAGAATATGACCCCGGCAACACTTTAATTTAGGACTTCCAGCCCCGGGGAACTGTGCGGAAAATTAGTATCTGTTGTTTTAAGCCTTGCAGTTATTGGTACTTCGTTACAGTAGCGCTAGGAAATGAATACAGGTAAATACCTAGCAATAGAATTGGTGGGATCGTATGGTAACCGCAGGTCTAATCTATAGAGAAGCTGACGGATTGTTTTCTACAGCAGCTATACCAAATGATTGTTTTTCGGTAAATTATTAATGGTTTCAAAACCTCCCTCAAATACAGAAAGTAAGCTTTCTATGGGTAACCTTGCCGTCCACAGGTAATTCTCCCTCTACTCTGACCAGGGTGACAGTCTTCTTCACCATTGGCTAAACCTTCCTATTCCCTTCAAAAAAGAACAGTAACAAATAGGGAAATCCTCGATGCACTAATAGAAGGGAGTATCTAGAATGAGCTGTGGCTGGGGATGCAGAATAATCTTAAAGACATCTAACCCTAAAGACAGTTGAAGAATAAATGGTATTAAATAGCAAGAAATCATTTTTAAAGGGAGGGTTTCCTAGTTAAGACAGGGGAGAAAAGAGGTTCCTGAAGCAGATGATGGCATCTTCTTTAGGGAAGGGAGCTTGGCCACAGAGAGATCGAAGTCTCGTCTCTGGAACAAGGGAATTGGAGTGGTGGAACAGAATACACCTTTTGGCAGAAACTTCGAAATTCTGAATTTCAGTTTGTTGTTGTCCTAAGAGAAGGCTCAACTCTTCTTCAAACAATAAAGTACTGTAGTCCAATAATGATGAAGTTATTTATCACTTAATCAAATACCTGACTATTCTGAAAGAAAAAGAATAGAAGCCTTTATGTAGTTGAGTAAATAAGATATATACACAAACAGGGTGAGCGCCATGTCTAGCCAATAACATTTTTAATAGCCAATAAAGTCTGTAGAGTTTAGATCTCTGCACAACTAATGGATGCAAGTATTCGAGTAATGATTTGGCTTTTGGCCATGTTATAAAAATCAGGGGCAAAAGCACATGCTAAAAAGTTTACAATAAAATCTCATAAAGATCACTTTGTTTGGTTACCAATAACCTATTTTCACTTATTTCACATACAATGTCAACCTCTTCATTTTTCACAGCCTCATAGAGAAAAGTAAAGCAGAATGGGCAAGGAATGTTAGAGAAATGCATTCTAATATCAGGGGCTAACTACTGCTGGTGCTGTCAGGACAAAGGACGAGGGAGCAGATCACTCAAAAAGCACAAATGCCTGGGATTGCTTAGTGAAGGGAGAAAGGGGAAGAAGAACCCCCTGTAAGTGTCACAGTGCAGTCGCTGATGCCCCAAAGTGGTGAGCCTGAGTCCTCAGGGGTTCCTAGTTTACATCAGTTAAGAGGAAGATAACAATATTGTACATTTCAGAATGTTTAGAACACAACATGAAGTGGTTAAAATAAAATTGAGCCAACTGATTATCTCCAACAGGCAATCCTTTTATTTACTTTCCCCCTAACTTTCTCCCAATCAATGAATAGGCCTGGTGTGGAAAGAAAGAGCTGGAACAAAGGAATTGTTCAAGAAACACAGATCTGCAACGCAGGAATAATTGTTTAGAGTTGGAAGAGCATGGGCAAAACTGAAGTCTAGATAATTTTGTTTATCTGGAACGACTCAAATAAATAAATTGACTTTGCATACCATCTCTATAGAAATTAATTCCCTCCCTAGCCTGCTTTTACCTTGCTACAGCAAAAACCTTATTATCCTTTAGATCAATAGTTCTCAAAGTGGAAAACCCCCGAGCAGCAGTAACCGTGCATCACCTGAAAACACCTTAGAAGTGCAAATTCTCCAACCATACCCCCGGGCCTACAAATTCAGAAACTTCAAGGATGGGGCCAGCAATCTGGAGTAGACCAAAGTCTCCCTCCAGGGAAATCTGATGCTTGCTAAAGTTTTAGAATCATTGCTTTATATAGTATGAATGTGAAAAGCACAGCGTTTTTGATTTAATAGAACGAAATGATTCTTAAAAGACTGAAATGAGTATGGAAACTAATTTGACAATAAATTTCATATAATTAAAAAAAAAAAAGACTGAAATGACAAAAGGGAATAGGGCAAGAAAGTCCATTATGTAAATTGTGCTCAGAAACCCTGTCCTTTCTGGATTAAGGTCCAAGCATAACATTTAGCAACCTCTAATAAGTAGTAGCATAAAGATGGTACCTTCCAGATGTTTCAGGAGAGCCCTACTGCTATTTCCATGAGCAGATATCAGAATGGTTTTGCCACTTAAGACTTCAGGAGCAATCCTTTCATTCCAAAAGGGTAGGAGTCTCTCCAGAACATCCTTTAAGCTTTCAGATCGTGGCAGCTGATCGACAGGTACATCGCACACTTTATACCTCCGGTCACTGTAGATTTCATGGTAGTAAGGGTGAGATTCGTCAATGGGTGGTGGGGTCACATTGTAACTTCTCCTCCAGAGCCTCACTTGTTCTTCACCGTGATTCAAAGCCATCTGCTCCCTGTTGAGACCGATCAAAGCTCCATAGTGACGTTCGTTTAGACGCCACGAGCTTTCCACCGGAACCCATTCCTGCCCCAGCTCTTCCAGGATCAGCCAGGCTGTGTGGATGGACCGATTAAGGATGGATGTGAATACGAGATCAAACTCAAAGTTTAGTGCTTTGAGTTGCTTCCCACAGTTGCGAGCTTCCTCCATTCCTTCACTGTTAAGTTTCTGATCCACCCAGCTACAAAACCGATTCTCTTTATTCCAAGCGCCCTCTCCATGTCTTAACATAATCAGTTTGTACTTGGACATACTGATGGCTGAGCTCGCCTAGCACTTTCAAATGGGCCCGTGTTCAATGACAGCAAGACATCTAGAAAGAGAAGAAACAAAAAGTATGTTATGGTCTTCATTCAACCGACTACCTGAATGGAAGCACAACTTTACAACATATACACTATGGCACATTCTACAGATAATTAATGACAGGGAGCCTAGTCGATTTGAATTTTCTGACAGCTAGACAATATCTTAATTGTATGATGTAAAATGACAGGACATGTCATTCTAATGGCATGCTGCGTTTCCACCAGATAAAAAGGCAGTCTGTGCCTACAGAAGAGAGGATTTACTAGAATGAGTTATAGATGTCTGAAAGTATGACTAGTAGCTGGGAACTCCCAGCTCCTAGCAGCTGACTCCAGGTTGAAGGCATCCTTCTCACTTTGTTTTTCCCCTGGTGGAAAAAGAATATTGACCAGTGTCACCTTATTATAGAAGTTAAACATGTTAATTCAATGAACCACCACATCTGCTTGGTATGTAAATCACTAATGGGTGGCAACTCGCTCTTCAATGCCACAGGCGACACTACATATAAGAAAATCTACGGTCCAACGTTCAAACAACACCAAAAGTGATTTAAAACAACATTAACACTGAATACGGTACTCACCTAAATAATCTCTCACCTGCCCCCAAAACAACGCTCGGCAGGCATAAATCCTGATGCAAAAAAGCTATCAAATGCAAGCAGCTGTAGAAGAGATGCTGCCTGTAGAAAGAGATTAGCAGGAGCAGGTCTGAAGAAGTGACAGGAAGCACGCTGATAAGGAGGCCCCGCCCCCTCCTGCCCAAATCTTAGGCTGCCCTACACACACCAGCCGCATCTCAGCGGGAGAAGAATCTGGTGAAGTGGGACAGACAACCTTACAGTGTTTCTGAATTCCCTAAGTTAGGCTGCTGGCCCGAAGGTCTGCTGGGCCCACTCCGTCCCCTGGAGAATCTGCTGCTCCGGCTGCATCAGCCTGCCCTCACCCTCCTTGCAGTGGACATAGGTATACCGACAAACACTGCCCGCCTTGCATGCCCAGGCTCTCCACTTCCACCCCAGGGTTTTCCACACCGGGGACTAAAAATGATATGAACATCGGGGCCTGGTCTCCTGCCGTTCTTGCAACTTCCATGAAATGGGAGATTTTCTGGCCCACTTAATCCGTGATTCACCCACAGTTACATAACAGTCAGTGACAAAGTTAACTGGAATCTAGGTATCTAGTTTCTTCCTTTCTTTAGTAATTTCCAGAGATTCTGAAGGGGAAAAAAACCCTTTAAAACAAGGCTTCATCTCACTGCAGGAGAAAGTAAACTGATGGGGCCCTGAGGGAAGAAGCAGATTGAGGTAATCTGCAAGCAGCTGAAAGACCAGGGTGGTCAGGTTTATGACACCCCTTTCTGGTCAAGCATCAGGTTTGAAGCTTTAGTGCATGTGAAACAGGAAGCATCTGGAAGAGACTGGGCTCGGGCGAAGGTACATCAGACAGCTGAGAATTTCTGGAGGAAGAGGGATGATTCTACCCTCAGCCCAGAGGGGCATGGGGTTGGCGGAAGAACAGAGAATGGGATGACACACAGCTGGGCAGTGTTTTGCTGTGTGATCACTGGTGCCCAGAAGCAGAATAATCACAAAGCTAATGAGCTCAAATTTCAGGATCTTTCACTTGAACAAACCCCGTCTAAGGCACGGGGAGAGACCAAATAATGAATGTGTGGGCGTGCGTGTATGTGTGTGTGTTTAATTTGCAAAAGAAAGATATTTTTATATTGTTTCTTCAAAGAGCCCCAATTCACCAAGTACTAGAAACTTCTGTCAGATCAAAAACTAGACCCACCCTCCTATAACATTTATTGTTTTGTTTTTTGATGCTGGTAGAGAAGGGAATGGAGAAAAGAGAGGCTATCAAGGGTTCCTCCACCCCAACCCTCACTTTGTCGTGTCAAGCAAGAAGCCTCCTTATGCTAATAAAGCTGTTTTCCCTTTAAATGAAAAAAGGTATGATGGGGTGCCTGGGAGGCTCAATCAGTTGAGCCTCTGACTCTTGATTTCAGCTCAGGTCATGATCCCAGGGTCACAGGATTGAGCCCTGCATCAAGCCCCATATTGGGCTCTGTGCTGAGTGTGGAGCCTGCTTAAGATTCTCTCTCCTTCCCTCTCTCTCTCTCTCTCCCCCTCTGCTCCTCTCCCCTGTTCATGCTCTCTCTCTCCCTCTGCCCTTCTCCCCTGCTCATACTCTCTCTCTCTCTCCCTCCCTTCCTCTAAAATATATATTTTAAAAAAGGGTAGGATGGACAAATTCTGCAGCCAAAAGCACTTCTCCACTGCCTTTGATTATGAACTATACCAAGAGAACAAAAAATATATATGGCAATAACATCATGAACATTCAGGCACTTACCACCAAGCTTGCAGTATTTTAATCTGCTATATTTGCTTACTCTGTTTAAGAAATGAAACAATTTCTCTGTTCCCCCCACCCCCAATATATATATATATATATATATATATATATATATATATATACATATAGAGAGAGAGAGAGAGAGAGAGAGAGAGAGCAGAGAAACAGTACCACAGCCACAAACACTACACCCCTCCCTCCCTCTGGTGTACAGGGGTGAACATAGGACAAAGTACAGATTAGTGCATCTATCTTGGGTAAATAAAGTCACTTCCTTCTTTCCTCCTTGCTGCTATCAACTGACTTCCCATTTAATTAACTACTGAATATTTACAGGGGAGCTGCTGAGGTTTAAAGTTTAAGATTTTAATCATCATGGGAGCTGGTATACCAAGTGTTTACCAACAAACACACAAACACACACACTGAGCCACAGGCATGATGGGAACCATGGAAAACTGTAGAGAGCGTATGTGCTTCTCTGATGGACGTGGCTCTCGTGCAGATGGACAGAGCTTTTGTATAACTTGGTCTCACTGAACTAAGGGTCCCATTCTTACAACCTTTCTGGAGAATACACAGAAGAAGGGACTCCTCAAAGCAAACACTGGAGAGACTGCAATACTTCGAGTCAGACCACACAGAACCTGGGGACTCAGTTTTGTCTTTAGGGTAAATAAATGTCTTCTTTAAAAAACATAAAAATGGTCATTTCAGGGGGTGCCTGGGTGGCTCAGTCAGTGAAGTGTCTGACTTCGGCTCAGGTCATGATCTCACGGCTCATGAGTTCAAGCCCCACGTCAGGCTCTGTGCTGACAGCTCGGAGCCTGGAGCCTGTTTCGGATTCTGTGTCTCCCCCTTTCTCTCTCCTCCTCCCCTTATAGCACTCTGTCTGTCTGTCTCTCTCTCAAAAATAAATAAACATTAAAAAAAAAATTTTTAATGGTCATTTCAGCTCCTAAAAGTTCATATAAAAATAAAAGGAGTAGCTACTACTTGGCTGCTCCATGTCTCTGTGGGGTTCCTGGATCTTCCAGTTTTCAAAAACACCAGAAATGCACATTAAAGACAACTGTAGTGAGAAAGAGAGAGAGTGGGGGGGGGGGTTGTGAGCAGGGAAGGGACAGAGGGGGAGAGGGGGAGAGGGAGAGAGAGAGGGGTGGCGGGGGAAGAATCTTAAGCAGGCTCCACACTCAGTGCAGAGCCTGACATGGAGTTCAATCCCACAACCCTGGGATCATGACCTGAGCCAAAATCAAGAGTCGAACACCCAACCAACTGAGCCACCCAGGTGCCCCAGAAATGCACAGTTTTATGTGAAATCTGATATTAATACTGGTGACTAGTTTAAATACATTTTAGAAACATGAACTAAACGAAATGTGTCTGGAGGCCAGTTTGAGTCTGCTAACATATGCACCATGACTTACAGGGAAATCTCCAGGCCACAGATGAATGAAGAGGCCACCATACCCCAGGAGAAGGTCAGTCCCCCAGCCCCCAGGCTCCAATCCCAGCTTTCCTCTGCTTTGTCCAACACCCTCTAACCCCCACATGTGCTGGGCTCCTTGTCCCTGACCCTTCTTCACCAAAGCCTGGGCCAGTGCCCTGAAGAGCCTCAGCTCTGTAATCAAACTTCCACTCAACTTTGGACTCTTCCTGGAATGCTTCGGCCAGCTCTGAGCTTTAACCATGCTGAAAATGAACTGAAAGCAAAACTACCTCTTCCAGGTGTCTGCTTCTCCCTTGACTCGGGGGTGTTTGGGCCTAAAGTCCTGGGGCACGGGTAGGTGACAGGCAGGGTCCTGCTCCCTTTCAATCCGGACCAAATGCCTCCATGCCCACCATCTTTTGGGGAGGGGAGAAGCTTTGACTTTGAGAGTCTTGATATATTCAGATGTAGCTCTCTTGCCTTCATTTATTAACTGCAAACTTCCTGAAAAGTGAGCACCCTATTTAAAATCCTCAATCATGGGGCGCCTGGGTGGCGCAGTCGGTTAAGCGTCCGACTTCAGCCAGGTCACGATCTCGCCGTCCGTGAGTTTGAGCCCCGCGTCGGGCTCTGGGCTGATGGCTCGGAGCCTGGAGCCTGTTTCCGATTCTGTGTCTCCCTCTCTCTGCCCCTCCCCCGTTCATGCTCTGTCTCTCTCTGTTCCAAAAATAAATAAACGTTGAAAAAAAAAAATTTTTTTTTAAATCCTCAATCACTTCCTGTTGGTCTTAGGATAAAGTCCAAAATCCTGAACATGACTTGCAAGGCTTTGGTTTTCTCTTATTTCCTTGAGCATGTCATGTTCTTTCTTGCTTCAGGACCCCTGCACACACTGTACCCTACCCAGAACCCTCACCCTGCATCCCCTCCCCTCCACTGCCACTTTGGTCCCACCCAGCTTGAGGTAACCTCTAGTCACCCTTTAGATCGGCTGTGTCAATCACAATATGCTGCAAGCCACATATATAATTTTAGATTTCTTAAAATTCACATTAAAAAGGGAAAAGAAATAAATGCAATTAATTTTAATAATATACCTTATTGAGGGGCACCCGAGTGGCTCAGTCGGTTGAGCGCCCAACTCTCGGTTTTGGCTTAGGTCATGATCCCACAGTTTTGTGGGTTCAAGCTCCTCATCAGGCTCTGTGCTGACAGTGCAGAGCCTGTTTGGGATTCTCTCTCCTCCCCTCTCTCTGCCCCTCCCCGACTCATGCTGTCTCTTCTTCCTTGAAATAAATAAACTCAAAAAAATAATATATTTTATTTAACCTTATAGAATCAAAATACTATTCCAACATACAATCTATATAAAAGTATTAATGGGGTATTTTACATTCTTTTTTTTCATAGTAGGTCTTTGAAACCTGATACATATTTATACTTATAGCATGTCTCAATTTGGACCAGCCACATTTCAAAGGCTCAAGAGCCACATGTGACCAGTGGCTACCAAATGGATCAGAACAGCTTTAGAGCTTAAATGTTATTTCCTCTAGGCCAATCATTCTCAAACTTGAATGTACATGAGAATCACCAAGAGAAGTGGTTAAAACAGAGTGCTGGGCCTCACTTCCAAGGCCTGACTGACCACATCTGGGCGGGCCTGAGAATCTGTATTTCTAACAAGTTCCCACATGATGCTGACATCCTGCCAGTTTGAGGACCATGCTTTGAGAAGCTCTGCTCTAGGCAGACTTCTCTAGCCTTCCCTTTCACCCATTGGGAAGTGGACAGTCCTGCTTGGAAAACACTCGTGAAGCACCCTGCTCTACAACACTGCATACAGCTGTGATGGGTCACTTGTGACAGATTACTTGTCCGGCATCTGGGTGCCCTATTAGACTGTGAACTGTATCACGGCAGGTGCTACTTGCCCTATCTCTGGAATCTAGCGTGACACTTGACATACGACACACACAAGGTACTTAGTAAGGAGCTGTGTTGACTGACTTGAAGTCAGTTTGACAGGGGTGATTACATTGTGCTTAATGAGCCTAAGGCCTGACCGTTTTAGCGGTAACTGCCAAAGTAAAAACCACTCAGTTGGCAGGCCCGAGGGGTTAGGAAGCCTTAATTCAAGAATCACAGTGTATTTAGTGGCAAAGCCAGAGCCGATAACAATCATCCATTACACTTCTGTGTCCTTGACAGTTTAATATATTCATGAATGGTCATAATCTCCAGAAAGAAGAGACTCCTACTGACCATATTATACCATCTGTTAAGTAACTGGAATTCAAATAAAAACTTGAAGAAAAAAAAAAAAAAACAAGCAACCAACCAACAAACAACTAAGTGGCAAATTGGAACGACAATCCACGCCTTCTGCCTCCAATGCCTGTGCTCCTTCTTCTCACCACTAGAGACTTCAGCATCTGGGTTTTTTGAGTATCTAGGCTCCACTTGGCTTCAGTTCACAGGAGCATCTCCAGTCACAACTTGTCCGTCCAAACCCAGGCAGTCATTTCATAAAACGCATACAAACGAGGTGAGTATAAAGGAGGGCTCAGCTTATGACTGCTCGAGAAAAACCTCAAGGTACAAAGTCAAGTGGGCAATTTAGAGGGGTGCCATACTACGTGTATATACTCCCCACTCTCAAATGAAAAATTATTATTATTTTTTTAATCGAGCTTTGTTTTTTGTGTTGTGTTTGGTAAAGCTAACCACTCTGGAGTTGGTTCTTGAAGGTTCCTTATGTATCCCTTGGCAAGGGTTACCAGCACCTGAATTAAGCACCAATTTTAGTCAATGATTTACTTCATTCCAAAAAGGGCCACACAGGTCACTGAATTAGCATATCCCAGGGTTTCTTCCTTTTTATTTTTATTGTTTTTTTTTTTTTTAACATTTATTTATTATTGAGAGACAGAGCGTGAGCAGGGGAGGACTAGAGAGAGGGGGAGACACAGAATCTGAAGCAGGCCCCAGGCTCTGAGCTCTCAGCACAGAGCCCGATGCGGGGCTCAAACCCACAAACTGCAAGATCATGACCTGAGCCGAAGTCGGTCGCTTAACCAACTGAGCCACCCAGGCATCCCTCTTCCTTTTTAAAGTATGGTAAAGCTGAAAGAAAAAACTTACTAAACAAATAGATCTTTTATATGCTTCTGTGTCTCCCCTTCTCACCCCTTCCTATTCACTGTTTCCCCGCCTTCTGGCCAGTACTTATTTAGTTCTCGGACACCTAACCTGTGCCTTGACCACTCGACTGAACTGGTCTCTCAAAAAACTGCTAACTAGTCATTTCTTACTAAGTGAAACCATCTTCTCGCAGGACTCACACCACTTTGGTCCCTCTGAAACTACTTCAATCAAGGGGGTACAATTATTCTAAGATTTCGGGGCTGCATTTCTCTCAGCTCTTCTATTGTTACATCCTTGTCTCGAGTCGCTGTATTTTCCTACCCACCATTAATAGTACCGTGATGATGAAGACAGCATGCGGTATCACAGCAGCTAATATTCATAGAGGGCTCACCATGTGATTTGGGACTATTTGAATCCTCAACCACCATTCTATGGAGAAGATTCTAGGACTACTCCCATTTTACAGATGCAGAAACTTAGGAGGAAAGGTCAACTTGCCCAAAGTGACACAGATTGTAAATGGCAGAGCTGGCAATCAGTCTCAGGCAGGCTGGACCCCAACGCCTATCTTTACACCTAGAACCACTCTGCTACACTGCCACGTTGACATCCGAGGCTCTCCTCAGTCCTTGGAAACCCAACTTTTCTCACTACTTTAATCACATTAAAATGGAAGATTTACAAATTGACAGCCCCAAATATTCATCAGTCTCCCCAATCTGGTCAACTAATTCATTCTTTAAACATGTGTTGCAACCACCACCTGAGCATGACATAATGCTAGGACTATGAGGAGTACAGGATCCAACACAGATTATGTCTTCAAGGAACTGATGGGGAAAAAGGATGTGTGTGTGCGTGTGTGTGCGTGTGTGTGCGTGTGTGTGTGTGTATCACTAAGGCAGAAAGTCATCCACACCATGAGAAAGCCATTCATAAGGGAGATAAAAAAAGGAAAGATTATTTCTGAGTAAGGCTCATGGACATGGCACTATTTAACCCAGATTTGGAAAGATGTTCAAGACTCAGACTTATAAAACAAGGAAAAGGAACTGGAGCCTAAGGGAATAATGAGTAGAAGCAAGGGAACGGGTACATATGGAGAATGGTGAGCCATTCAAACCGGGTGGAGTATAGATAGTGTGACCACATTTCCTGCTTTGCCTAGAACAGTCTTGCTTTAGGCCTGTTTCCCCCACGTAATCATTATAGGGCCCCTTTCACACTTGAGTGTCCCATTTGGAAGATTTTATGATCTCTATCCTATGTATAGGGTCTAACAAGGAAGTAGGAGGAGATTAGCCTAGAAAGATAAGACTGAACAGTGGCCCCAGAAAGGTCTTGTGCAAAGAAGATAGGTTCTTCCATAAGTATTGGGACATCACTAAAATAAGTATGTGTATTTTAGGAGGATCAGGCAGCACTTACAAACACAGAATGAGATGGGAAAAACCACTGATAGGAAAACTTGAGAGGCTTTTGCAATGATTCTGGTAATGTAGATAATGGAGACCTGGACCAGGATAATGGCTGTTGAGATGTGATGAAGGAGATGAACGTGAAAGACAGTACAGCTTAGCTGAGGTGTTGGCAACTTTTTTTGTAAAAGGCTAAATAGTAAACATTTTAGGCTCCGTGGGCTATCTGGCTTCTGTTGCAGTTACTCTGCCATTGTAGCTGATAGCAGCCATAGACAGTTCATAAATGAATAAATGAAGCTTTAGTCCAATAAAATTTTATGTGTGGACACTGAAATTAGAATTTTATATAATTTTCATACATGTGAAATATTGTCATTGTTTGACTTATTTCAACCAGTAAATGAGGTAAAAACTATTCAGAGCTTGTGGGCTGTACAAAAACAGGGAGCAGACCAGAAGGCCTTAGTTTGCCAATCCCTGGCCTAGCTGGATATCATATTCAGACCTACTAATCATATCAGCATTTTGAACCTTTAAGCATCCTGTCATGGGATAATCTCAGAATTATTAAATCACCTGATTTTATTCTTGGCCAGAACTGCAAGTACCTTGAGGAATGAAATCCCATTCATAATTGTTTTTATTCCTCACAGAAGACAATACTGAACTCATTTAAATCAGTCTGAGGAGCTTACTTTTGCTTAATTCACCCAATTCATAACAGGTCCAAGGTAAAGTTAGAGAGAAGACGTATTCATGGTAGTAAGCAACTTCAAAAATAGGTAATTTTGACATGCTTTACTTTTCCTAGACTATCGTCTTCATAAATTGCCACAGTGTCTCACACTTCAGGTGAATGTACACTTGCCTGGGAATACAAGCTTAGCAATTGGCCCAGCAGTACATCGACAGGTGATTCAAAGGAAACACGCTATGCAGGTGACATCTTTTCAAAGACTTTTCACTATGCGTGGGCATAGAAATTCCACCTAAATCGCTTGTAGAGCCAAAAAAATATTCTTTCCATAAATGCCACCATAAAATTGAAGTTATGTTATTTATTTTCAAATGTTTATTTTTTTTTTTTTAAAGGGAGAAACAGAGAGAGACAGAGAGACAGAGAGAGGGGGAGACACAGGATCTGAAGCAGGCTCCAGGCTCTGAGCTGCCAGCACAGAGCCTGCTGCGGGGCTTGAACCCACAAACCGTGAGACCATGACCTGAGCTGAAGTCAGATGCTTAACCGGCTGAGCCCCTATTTATTTATTTTTTTTAGAATCAGCATCCTTTCAGCAAGGCAAGCCTGGAGAGAGCAGGCAGGTAGGGGACTGGTGCAAACACACGGCCCTGCATTTACTGAGGTTACTACTACAATATTTCCAGGACCTCTAGGTAGTTTCGACAAATGTAGCACAACAATCTTGCTGCTGCCTCCTACTCCTGCCTTTCATTAAAGCATATAATTTCACTCACCTCCCCCGCCAACCCCAACAACTGACGCTCGTTCCGTCCTCCAAACTAATGCTCCTGAGACGTTGCTGCCTCCCTTCCTCAGGTGTTTGAAAAGTAATGATGTCTAATACTCTAGCATAACAACTCATGAATGGGTGGGGAAAATTACAGGCTAAAGACCAGTCCAAAAACTTAGTTTGTTTTCTGCTTCCAAAAACTGAGGAAGAAATGTGATCAGTGATATCATGTTGAGGTAACATAAAAATAATGGATACAGAAGGGCACCTGGGTGGCTCAGTCAGTTAAGTGTCTGATTTTGGCTCAGGTCATGATCTCACAGTTCGTGAGTTTGAGCCCTGCGTAGGGCTCTGTACTGACAGTACGGAGCCTGCTTGGGATTCTCTCCTTTCCTCTCTCTCTACCCCTCCCTGACTTCTTCTCTCTTGCTCTTTCTCTCAAAATAAATAAATAAACTTAAAAAAAAAGGGATACAGAGTCAGGGTTGCTTTGATCAAAAGATTACCCTTAATTATTAGCTCTTCAAATGCTACCCTCAACCACTCTGATGTTTTCCCTAGTCCAAAACCTCATTGCACAGCTTTGAACAACTCTTAACCTAACTCTGTAGGAATCCAACTCTACAGAACACAGGCTGGCTGTATTTGAGGACAGAAAAAAAGAGGGGTTAGCCATGTTTCTAATAAATTAAAAAGGAACTGTTCTTAAGGGAAATGAAATCCAGAGCTCAGTTCTTGGAGTCTTAACAAAGTGTTCTTCCCCCCAAATCAAGCTCAATATTAAAAGTTCAAACATGTACCTGAAAGTACCTTGTTTTCCACTATTACCTTCCCTAAAGCTTTACAGTAACTTTTCTATTTGTATTTGTAATCTAAGGGCGCCTCTCTACCAGGAGCAAATGCTATCACCTCCAGGTGTTTTGCAGGCATTACGACCCTGTCATTCTCCAGCTTTACATCTACCAGCAGCCCCCACTGATCACTTGGTACATGCAAAGCAAACCACAGCAGGTAGACCCCTATTCACAGGGAAGACATCTACATCTGTAATGAGATGAGTGTTTGCCTGAGGCACGTTGCTTGTTCCGGCCTGCACGGCATCACTGATGAGCAAAACACCCACTCATGACACCTCCTTCCTAACTTTGGTTACTTATTCCCCCAGGATAGTAGCTTTTGTCAACACAAGCTATTTCCACCAAATCCCAGAAGTCTGAAGTCAAGAAACCTGGGCATTAGTCCCAGCTCTGCTACTTACTGATATTGACCAAGTTATTCAAATTTTCTGGACCTCAGGCTCCTTATCCATAAAGATAAGGATAACTGCTGTTCTCAAGGGCTATGAGTGAGACTAGATGAAATTACAGTGAAGCACTCCTGCCGAAGTGAAAAGTATTCTGGGTTGAATGCAGCAGACTTTGACGAACCAAGCCTGGCACAGACCTCAGGCTCCTGAAAGTGATCCTCCTTGCTGAGGTATGCGCAGAAGTAAATGCTGGGAATAAAGTGAAATGAGGGGCACCTGAGTGGTTCAGTCGGTTAAACGCCTGACTTTGGCTCAGGTCACGATCTCGCAGTCTGTGAGTTCGAGCCCCACTTTGAGCTCTGTGCTGACAGCTCAGAGCCTACAGCCTGCTTCAGATTCTGTGTCTCCCTCTCTCTATACTACCCCCCCCCCCACCTCATGCTCTCTCTCTCTCAAAAAAAATAAACATTAAAAAAATAATAACTTTAAAAAATAATTAAAAAAAGTAAAGTGAGGGCGGGGGTAAAAAGAAAAGGTTAAATTAGGTAGTGAAAGGAGAAATACAATCAAATGTTGTGTGTATTGGGGGTGTGGGGAGTTGATGTTAAGATACAGCTCTAGAAACATACAAAATATTAAGCAGTATTCTACAATCCAAACGCCTTGGTCAAGTTTATGTTTTATAAAGTACATTTTTTTCAATATTTGTGGCCAAATTTCAGGGCAAGAGTATTACCATTAAGTAATACTTGTAGTCTTATTTTTCCACATAAACATCCTCTCACAACCAGATTTCATTCCAAGGATGTTCAAGAGACCTGTTGGTTCAAATATTTGTGTATCCTCTGTTCTCTGAGCACCAGGCCCACAGAAATGAAGGCACAGCTGAATTTAGATGTACCAGTCATTACTTGAAATGCAATGTGCCACTTAATTTCAACCAACCGTAGAAGGCAAAAGAGGAAGAGAGACTGGAAGATGTGCCCAAACACTAACAGTGGTTACCTCTGAGCGACGGAATAAAGGATGACATTTTCTGCCACATTACGCCCTGTACAATGGTCATTCTGTACACGGACCAAATTTTCTACAATGATCCATTTGGTTTGGTTTAAACGGGGGCACAAAAGAGTAAGTACCACCCTTTGTAGATGGGAACTTTTATTTGCTAACAGATTGGCCCAGAATTTACTGCTATGAGATTTTTTGCTTATGTACTCGTGGTGGAAAATGTCTAATCACCGTTAGTTTAAAACCGGCTTTTAACACAGGCATGGCCCTCGGAAATAATCCACTGCACCATCCGCTTTTTAAAGATGCAAAAAACCAAGTCAGAGGGTTGAAATGATTTGTTTAAGATTACACAAATAGCAACAGCTTCATGACTAAAACCTAGGTGTCCTGACTTCCAGCTCAGAGCTCCTTCCATTACACCATATGTTTGAATTACACTTCTCTAAAGTCCACCAACATGGGGATTAGGGAGTGCACTTGTGATGAGCACGGGGTGATGTATGGAAGTGTTGAATCACTGCGTTGTTCACCTGAAGCTAATATAACACTATGTTAACTAACTAGGATTAAAAATTAAAACTTAAAAGAAAGTCCACCACATTCGAGGGGCATCTGTGGTGTGTCGAGATGGTACAGGAATACAAAGATGGATAAAACCTAGTCCCTGTCCTCAGGGGAGAGAGCTTTAGAACAAAGTACAAACTGACATGTGTTCTGCTCTCATCACAGAAAACTGTAGCAGCTACTGGTCAAAGACGGCATTTGATTCTTTTCTCGAAAAGTCTACATTCGGTCAACATTCTGGTACCACTCACGGGCTGTAAATCCTCCATAATTTGGAAGGGAGGCAGTAGGGGAAGAGGGTTATAATAAGTTAGCAAACAACCAATTATCCTTTAACTTTACTTTTTCAGAGTAACTGTGAACTGTACTTCCAGCATGCATTTCTGTTGCCCTTCTCGAGTAATGCAGCCCCCATCCCTTTGGAAGGAGGAGAAATAAACTTACTTTTTTTTTTTTTCTTTAATTTTTAGTGATTCTAAGAATCTGTGATTTAGCTCGATTTGAGAGCTACATGAAACCATCGCAGATATTCACCTCTTTCTCCTTCCATGCCATTCAGTTTTTTTCTCTCTACTTAGACGTTTAGGGCCAGGTCTGCCATCGTCCTAAATACAGTGGCATGGCTTTGAAAACACCCGAGCTTGCTTCCAGGACCCCTACTAGTGAAGGGGCTCTGCCACACTGTGCCTCAAAGGTCCAGGAGCGAGGAGTTCATCACTCCCTCCAACTCCTGTTTATTCTTGCCGTCAAGACACCACTACCAACGCGGAGTCCTCCTTTCAGCTGACAGATCTGACTCCCAGAGGGGCACATTCTGCGAAAGGAACAGCTGAGAGGGACCTTGGGGAGTGAGGGTGGGAGCTCAAGGGGCGGACGAGCGAGCTCCAGATTCTCTCCAAAGACGGAATCCGGGGAGCAAAGAATTGGCCTTCCTGCGCTCAAATTAAAACACCACATCACTGAAAAACGTTAAGGTTCGCAACAGCAAAATTCGAAAACAAAACCACTCACCTGCAAAGAGGCCACCAGCAGCAGCAGCCACCGCTCCTCAGAACCGCCAAGCAGCCAGCTCCTCCTACAACTCATCACTGCCGCCGGCATCGACGCTCTTTTCTAGCTCTGGAGCCAGAAGGGGCAGGTCCTAGCGCTCTGCCTATTGGAGGGTCGAGCTGTCACTCATTTGAGGCCTCTCCCCACTCCCGGGATCAGGTCCGGGTCTTTTCCGCTTCCCAAAGCCCTGGGGTAGAAGGCGAGGCTTTGATTGGCTCTCTGCGGAGACGAGCATACTCCCAGACCAGTAAAGACCTGACTTCGACGCCGGGGGGCGGGCCTGGGCCTGGGGAAGTAGAAAAAAACAAAGCCGGGAGCATCGCCGCGGCGATAGAAACCATTTGGGCTTGGGTAGCGTTTAAACCCTTGAGGTGCTGCTGGAAAGCGATTCGGGTCACAGATGAACTATCTGCCAACGTAGAGAAGTGTCCGCGGAATCCTGGAAGTGATGAGGTGATACCTTCTTTTGTTCATGGGAAATTTTCATCCTGGGGATGAAGGTGGGAGTCCTCGCAGGCGAAAAGCTCCTGCTTTCCTCAGTGGTTGTCAGACTTACATCGTGATTAAAGCAAAAGCCTTTAAAGTGCCCGATTTGTGAGCAGTAACTCATGCCCCTTTCTCTTAGTACGTTCATAGGGACTCCCTTTGGGCAATTCCCCGACACTATTTTGGTTGGGGAAGAAAAGTGATAAGAGGGATGCATGAAAAAAGCTTCTAGAACAGTTGAAGGAAGGATGGAATGGAAAGAGGAGGAGAATTATAAATTGGGAGGCCACAGTGACTGAACAGGAGAACCCCATGAAAATACCCAAAGCTCGGCACGAGGCCCTGTAAGCATCTGAGTAGCTTTGAACTACCACACTTTGAAGCGAGTGTCAGAACTTTTGGGTGGACGAGAAAGATAAGGAATGATAGGTTTGCCTGACCACCTGGGAAATTGTCCTTCTTGATTTCTAGAAGCTGCCCTACCTACTGTTTAGTGTCCTCTTTTGACTTTTTCCTATTTCATCCTCGTGACAAGTTCAGTAGGTTTGTGACCACCAGGCATAAACGTAAGCCTAAATTAAACATCATTTTGAAAAGATCATCCTTCCACATTTTAAACTCTGTGACACACTACGTATTGAGTTCATTACCACCCAAGCGTTTGTAGTTAGCTCGGCATAGCATTTCCCTGTCTTTGAATGTAACAGTTCCTCCTGGAATCTCAAAGACAAGAGCTTTACTTCTGGGAGAGCACACCTCCAAGGCCTGACAGGTCCCAGCAGGTGATAGGTCCCACCTAGCAATAGTTAGAATTCACCTTGCATGAGATTGACCAGAGTCAAGTCAGAGCAACAGGAGGAGGCAGCGTCCAGTCTTCACACCCAGGAATGCAGCTTCTAAATCCTATACTCGTACTCACTTGTTTTTCCTCTTCTCCATGCCAGATGGGGGCAAAGTGAGGAAAAAGCTTTTCTACTACAGGGTAGCATCGAAGCTCCCTACTCCGTGCCCCCCATCCCTACTCTGGAGTCTAAAGACGACCGTTCACGTGTCAGACTCTTACAGCATTTGGCATTTAGGGATCCTTACTTAGGACTTAAGGGCCCCTGCTCATTGGATTTGGTTTCACTGTTGTGGATACCCATGGAGGGCTAGCTGGGCACCTAGGACATGAACAATCCCAAACATCACTTGCATTTTAGAATCTCTTTGTACAGGTGAGAAATGGGAACTTTAAAAGGTTTAACGTTCACAATTATTACAGCAGTTGGGGACAGAGCCGTGACAAGGACCCAAGGTTGCCGATTCATAATTCTGAGAAAATGTTTCCTCTTCCGCTGCTTTCCCCAAAAATAAACAATAGGGTTTTTTTTTATTATTATTTTAATGTTTATTTACTTTTGAGATAAAGAGAGAGAGAGACAGAGGCGTGAGTGGGGGAGGGGCAGAGAGAGAGGGACACACAGAATCTGAAGCAGGTTCCAGGCTCTGAGCTGTCAGCACAGAGCGCAACACGGGGCTCAAGTTCACAGACTGCAAGATCATGACCTGAGCTGAAGTCGGACACTTGACCGAGGGAGCCACCCGGGGGCTCCAATAGTTTTTTTTTTTTTTTTAATCAAGGTTACTGATGTTAAAATGAACTTCCATAAAGGCCAATCAGGAGAAATTTAATTCTGATACAGGCAAGCAGTTTAGCTATGGAAATAGTGTCACAGGTCACTGCTTTGTTTCCAGCAACTTCGGTGTAGTCCCACTTTCATCCAAACAAATGAAAATGCAGTAAATTGGGGCGCCTGGGTGGCTGAGTCACTTAAGCATCCGACTTTGACTCAGGTCATGATCTCAGAGTTCGTGGGTTCAAGCCCCGCATCGGGCTCTGTGCTGACAGCTCAGAGGCTGGAGCCTGCTTCAGATTCTGTGTCTCCCCCTCTCTCTGCCCCCTCCCCTACTCGTGCACATGCGTTCTCTCTCTCTCTCAAAAATAAATAAAACATTTAAAAAAGTTAAAAAAAAAAAAAAAGAAAATGCCGTGAATTATCATACCCATGTTGTCTCTTTGTTTTTCTCTCTGTTACGTGTGTATATTGAAAAGTCGATGTTAACACGTGGTATTTTAAGGGTTAGTAGCAGATTGTCTTATTCAGAACCTGAATAAAATACTTTATGATAGCATACATACCTGGCCAAAAGAATTTCACAGCTGTTTATATAGCCTTTGAGGTAGGGTCGAGCTGGTCCACCAAGCATCAAAACATCATCCATTGACTTAGGCTATTCTGCCTTTTTCTTCCCTGCAGAGCCATTGGCTCCCTCCTCCCCCCGCTTCTCACCAGCAAAGTCCAGAATTAATTGACCCTATATCCAATGTACAGGACTGTCTCCTTGTCTTCACAGTGTCGGGTCACATCCTGATCTGGTTGTTTCCTGCTAGTATCTAGTCTCCCACCACACCCTACCTTCTTCAGAGTCAGATTAAAATCTGTCACGCACAATCTAGTATAGTCGGGTCAGGTTTGGCTCCCACCATCGCCCTGCTAAGTACAGGACTCCTCTAACTGAAACCAAACGCTGGGAATGCTCTCATGGATCAGGCACGTAGACCCACAGAGAGGACATTAAAGCCATCTGCCCCTTCATTCACAAGTGAAAACCTAGAATCCGCTTCTCGCAGAGTAGTGTGAAAAATAACAAGAGGCCGTTTTGAAACAGTTTCACAATCTGTGAAGCACCTTACGTCAGCCATTTTATAGAACTGGGAACTTAGGCATGCTGCTTGACCTCAGCCTGTGTCTTTATCTGTGAAGTAGGAATAAAACCTATGTGGCTGATGTGAAAATTCAATGAAAGAATACAGTGTGTACCTGGCACCTGGAAAGCATTCAGTAAGTGGTAGTTATTCTTAACAATTACGCTAATGATAAATGTCAAGTGTTCTAACTACTTAGCAGTACTCGTATTTTAAGAATTCAAGAAAATTTGGGCCTTGTGCCTTCCTTCCCTTTCCTGCTCCCAAGCAGAGACCTGACCTCCTGCAGAGGATATAGGACAGGAGTCTCCCAGTATCTCACGGCCACCCGGAGAAGCGACTGTCAGGAAGTGAATGTGGAGAGGGTGCAGACCCACGGACAAGGCCAGGAGCCCCTGTATTGGGAGGTCTGAACTATGTGAAATTTCCCCATTCTAAGTCTCAACACTGAGCATCTATGGGCAGGAAAAGAGCCAGGATGATTTTTTTTTTAAATTTTCCACTCTCAGTTCTGGGCTGTGTAGGGACACCCAAAACTCAAGGACAAGGGAGGGAGGGGCCTCATCCAAAAAATTTGCCCCATCCAAATTTTTTACCTCTCTATTGAGGAAAAGGGCACATTTCTTTAAAATGCTTATTTTTCGGGGCACCTGGGTGGCTCAGTCGGTTAAGCGTCCGACTTTGGCTCAGGTCATGATCTCGCGGTCTGTGAGTTCGAGCCCCGCATCGGGCTCTGTGCTGACAGCTCAGAGCCTGGAGCCTGTTTCAGATTCTGCGTCTCCCTCTCTCTCTGACCCTCCCCCCACTCATGTTCTGTCTCTGTCCCAAAAATAAACAAACGTTAAAAAAATTAAAAAAAAATGCTTATTTTTCTATGGTGACGAACAAGGTAGTCACAATTTCTGCCCAGTGGAGTTGTTTCCTAAATGCTGTATCATATTTACATATTGAAACACTATATTGAAAACTATTACATTTATTGTATAAGGTTTAGAAAAGAAAAAAATTAACATACCCGTAATCTGGGGCGCCTGTCGGTTAAGCTTCCGACTTTGGCTCAGGTCATGATCTCACGGTTCATGAGTTTGAGCCCCATGTGGGCTTTGTGTTGACAGCTTAGAGCCTGGAGCCTGTTTCAGATTCTGTGTCTCCCTCTCTTCTCTGCCCCTCCCCTGCTTGCGCTCTGTCTCTCTCCCTCTCAAAAATAAACATTAAAAAAAATTAAAATACCCATAATCCAACCACTCAGAATTTGTCATTGGCAATTTTTATTTCCTTCTGGTTTTCCCTATAAATCAATTATTTAAAAAAAAAAAAAAAAACAACCCTGGAATCCTTAATGTATATACTATTTTACAGCAACATTTACTTAATTTATTATGAACATCTCCCCGTCATTTAAAATTCTTTTTCAGCACATAATTCTATCATGTGAATGTGCCTTCAAGAGTTATGTCTCATAATTCAACCAGTCTGCTACTTCCAGACATTGTGGGTGTTTCAGTGTCTTGAAAAGATTCAGGGATTTAAATGGACTGCTTATTTCCCCCAGTGACAGGGTGCTCTGGAAATATCTGTTGAACCAAAGGGACTGTCTGCTGGTCCCAGTTCTTTTTTGACAGGGCTGGTAAGGTGGCCAAGAATTCTTTTCTCTGTGCCCTGGTATTGCAGGGCTGAGAGAGCAGAAGCCATTTAAGCCGAAAGCTCCCAGAGGGGTTGGCCTTTAACCCCTGCTTGCCTCAGGATTTCCTGAGGAAAAAGGAGTTTAGGTGACAGAAAATTGGGGGAGGGAACGGACAGGGGTCCGTTAATAGAACCTTACAAAACTCCTGGCATTTGTGTGTCCATTTTAGAGATGAGGAAAGTAAGGCTCCGAGAATTTGTCCAAACCTGCGTAGCTAGTTAAGAGAACCAGAGCTTGACTCCTAGGCGTGGTTCTAAAATTTTGACTCTTCCCACCATGCTGCCCACTGCTCCCAAAAGCTGATGGGTGGAACTTCATTTTTTTTTTCCTGTGAGAAATTCGTTGTCAGTCTTCTAGGATATATATTTATATCTACTCCGTAAAAAAAAACAAAACAAAACAAAACAAAAAAACCACCTCCTGACTTTCCAAGAATTCCTTCTGTCTATGGGTTTCCCAAGTTGGCTCACTCTTTGCCAAAAGAACATATCTTCCGTTTTTGATGAACAATCCGATGATGTAGCTTTTTTCCCCCTGTGTTGCTTATTTTCTTATAGAAGTGTCCTTACTGCATACATTGGAAGGTCAGAGTCATAAAAGGAAGTTCTTATAAATCCTGCAGCAATTTAACATTATACACAGTTCCCTTAGCTTTTGGGATTTATAAAATATACCTGTGTATATGTGTGTGTGTATATGTATATGTATAATATGAAATGTGACTTAAAATACATATATAAAATATGAAGCACGTATATAGCAATGAGCCTATTTTTCTGGTTTGGCTCATAAATGGTTTCTGAAGGAAATTCTAAAAAAGGTTTCCAGAATTATTTAGAGGCATGAAGCATTTTGAAATAGGTGTTTAACATCCCAAGATGATACTTTGAAGCCAGTAACATGTTATCTGGAGGTGTAGTTTCTAGAATGTGTTGCTAAAGTTTCTTTATATGATCTAATCAAAATCAGTTTTAATCAAGGGTACATGTTTTAAAATACCCTTTTTCCATCCTTCCACCACACACACACACACACACACACACACACACACACACACTACCAATACCCTAACCCAAGCTACCATCACCTCCTGCCTGGATTTTCTCAGTAGACTCCTAACCAAATTTTCCTGAATCCACTGTTGCTCTCTTTTAGGCAGCCAAGGTGATATTGGTAGAGTATCTTTGGAGTCATATCACAACTAATCTCCCAGCCCCTCTAGCTTCAAACACTGCAGTGGTTTCCCATTATTCCTAATATTGGCCTTCCTTCTTCCTCTCCATAGCCACTAAGACTTTGTGCATGCATTTTCCCTCCCTAGAATGCTGTTTCCTCTCAAGTTAAAGTATAGAACAATATTTCAAGTTTCCTAATTCCCAGGCTGAATCTCTAATGCAGGTATATTACTGGGGACTAATAATTATCCAACAGGAAGAAAATATGACTTGGAGGTTCAAAAGAAGTGTAAGAGTGTGGGCTCTGGAAGCAGTCTGCCTGATTCTGTCCTGTGCTAACCATGTGAACTTGGACAACCTGTTTAGCATCCTTGCCTTATTTAAAGGTACCTACCTTATAAAGTTGTATTATTTAAATAAGTTAACATATGGAAGGAGGTCAGTAAATTTTAGCTTTAAAAAGTCTCCACGGTAGATTAAGGGCCCAATATTATTTCTTATGTATAGAATAAAATCAACCTTGTTGATATTCTCTTTTCTTCTAGAGAAAAACTGATACAGTAGGCAACTGGGAGGCCCTCTTAGGGCAGGAGAAGGCTGGTCCTAGCAGATAAGGTTTCAGGGGCTGCACTACGTAGGGTAAGACATGTGATTACTTAGTGAAAACAAGTGCCAGGACACAGATGCTAGCGTGTTGAGAAAAAAAAAGAAGCCTAGGGGTTTAAAAAATACAGAGAGGAAAACACTAAAGAAATCTAAAAGAGTATTAAAAAATCACAACAGCAAACAAAAGACAATCTATTTACAAATGAAATTATCATACGCTTGTAAACCAAGCCTTATTATGTAAAGTATCTTTTCCTTGGGTAATAAACATTTTTGAAGCTACCTGAGGTCCCAGAATTTTTTAACAGAATGTTCTCTTGTGGCTTTCAGGGCTGTCATTTCTGTAGCTCCTTCTAAGTTCTGTTTTGTAAGCTACTTTACTTACATGCCTGTGACTCCAACATGAGTGAGACTAAGCTCTTTATGTTCTCCATTTGAATCTTCACTACATACATGTAGAAGATTGCTTGGTTGGCTTCGTTTATCGTGAGTTTTCAAGTACAGACTAATGAGAATAAGCAATTTGTTACCAGTCTTGTGACCGTCAGCCAGTACCAACAACTGAGCACTGGTCTTTTTATGCCAGTTGAGTATCCTAGTCTCTGACATTATCTCTCAGGGGGATGTCAGATAAGAGAACTAGGTGGATCACCTGTGTGGTAAGCACAGAATGGAAAAGTTAGCAAAAAAAAAAAAAAAAAAGGTTGCTCTGTAAACTAGGTATGGTGTATAAGGTGAGTAATGGCAAAGGCACCAATGCTGATGATTCTTGACGTGCTGAATGACGTGTTGAAACTCAGATTGTTGTGATCCATGATTGCTCCGTGACAGCTGAAGCAGAGAACCTGCAATGCCACATGACCGACATTTCTTCACCTTTGGAACTTTAAGCAAGTATGTAAAGGCCAGGCGTCTGTATCTTGCTAACATTTCCCTTGTGTTGAAAAGTATTTTTAAGACCAATAGGAAAAAAAACCCTATGTTCTCAGCTCCAAATCAAATCATATTAGGCAAAATATTAATAACAGACCAACATTTAACGAAATATTGTGGAAAAAGTTACATTTTTTATCTCCAGAAGAGGGTAAATTCAGCAAACATATATAACTCCTTATATTCTCAGGTATATAATATATAAATATATAATATGTATTCCTCTTTGCTTAAACTCCCATATTTTCTTATGCTTTATGGAGTCTCCACCTTCTCTAACAATGGAGAAGAAAGAAGAACAAGAAAGGAAAAGAAAAAATGAAAAAAAAAAACAAAACCTAGTAACATCTTCAGAAATGCATAGGATCTGGTCTCAACCAGCAAATCAAACCCAAAAGTAACCAATCATTCATTGAATGTCTCCTCATGTTTAAGAAATTGTGTTAGGTTTTGAACGAAGTGAGTTAACAGTACATTTAGTGCCTACCTTGAACTGTGCTGGGAGCAAGAGATATAAATATAAGTGAAACATTTTCCTTGTCCCTAAGGAGTATGGTCTAAAAGGAAAGAGACCAACTCATGAATTGTTCATTACGGCCCAACAAATATAAGTGCAAGTGTAATTATTGAGGTGTTTTGATGGAAGTATTAAGTATGTAGGGAGGGGGGGAGGCTCTGGGGGTGCAAAGAAGTTGGCAGCTGTCCTGAGTCCCTTGCAGTGTGTAATCATTCCTCAGCTTTTCTTGTCTTTCACGACCTTGGTATTTTCGAAGAGTACAGATTATTTTGTCAGATGTCTCTCAGTTTGAGTTCACCTGATATTTTCTCATGATTAAACTGAGGTTATGCACGTTAGGTGAGAATACCATGAAATACCGTGTTCTCCTTCCTGCATCATATCACAGAGTTCATGATATAAACCTTCATCACTTGGTTAAGGTGGCTTCTGCCAGGTTTTTCCACTTAAAACTACTGAATTCCCCTTTGTGATTAATAAATATCTTGGGGCAGATATGTTGAAATGATGCAAACTTTATTTCTCCACAAACTTGACCCACTAATTTTATCATCTGGTGATGGAGTTTGTCTGCAGCCATTATTATTGTGGTATTTCCTGATAATTTTATATTTTCCTCTTTCCTTTTACATTTATTTATTCAAATTCTACCAAAGGAAAAGCTGTTGCATCTCCCCCACTTACTTATTTAATTAAAAAAATTTTTTTAATGTTTATTTTTGAGAGACAGAGAGAGACAGAGCTTGAGTGGGGGAGGGGCAGACAGAGAGGGAGACATAGTATGAGAAGCAGGCCCCAGGCTCTGAGCTGTCAGCACAGAGCCCGACGCGGGGCTCGAACTCACGAACTGCGAGATCATGACCTGAGCCGAAGTTGGACACTTACCTGACTGAGCCACCCAGGCGCCCCTAATTAATTATTTTTATCTGTATGGACTCGTGGGTATCTATTATATTTATGGATTAGAATCGAACACTGTGATTATTTATTTTGCTGCTCAAATTTTTCCAGCTTTGGCACTTAAGAGCTAATTCAGGCTGGTCCCTAGTTCTGTTTTGTTCTGGACTGTGTTCTTACTTTCTGGCACTGCAACATATTCCAGGTTCATCTTACGTGTGATGTGCCCTGGCCCTGGAATCAACTGTTTCCCAAGGAAGAAACAGTTAGAGTGTAACAGTTGTGTTAGAGGCGTGTTTGGAAACCAAGATCTGAGCGAAAGATGTGAAATTGGCTAAAATTTCTGACAATTTCAAGTTGATGAGAATTTGGACTAATTAGAATTCATATGCTTATGAGAATTAGTACCATCAGTGTGGAAAACAATTTAGCATTAGCTAGTAAAGTTGTAGGTAGGTACATTCCATGCACCAGTAATTCCAGTGGAAAAACTCTTGCCTATGTGCGACAGGAGTTAGCGCAGCTTTGTTCAGAAAAGCACAAAACTGAAATGACCCAAATGCCCATCAGTAGGAGAAAAGATGAGTAAAATGTGGTATATTCATAAAATGGAATACTCTAAAGTGATGGAAATGAGCTACAACTACACACGTCAGCAGGAATAAATCTCAGACACATAATATTGCACAAAAATGAACGTGAAGTATGATTCCCTTCACTTGAAGTCCATCAACATGCAAAATAAAACAATGTGGATATTTGTAGGGATGCATAAACGATAAAATGGTAAAACTAGAAAGAAAAGGGAATGATAACTACAAAATCCAGGATAGTGGATTATAGATAGGGGGTGGGATGCAGTAAGCTTAAGAGATAATGATAGTATATTTCTTAAACAGAAAGGTGGGTAAATGGACTATAGGCAACTGTGTGTGTGCGTGTGTGTGTGTGTGTGTGTGTGTGTTTTGTATAACGTAGTGAGGGGAAGTTGGAGTTAGGGAAAGAAGAAAAAAGAAGAGAGGAAGCAAAGAAGGGGTGGAAAGAGACAGGGAAAGACGAAGGAAAGGAAAGAAAAACAAAAAAGCATTCCCGTAATGGTGTCTTAAGATCTAGTTGGTGGTAGTTCAAATTCTGACACCAACTGTCTGTCTGGCTTTGGATGAATCACCACACTTCTCCAAGCCTCAGTTTCCATACCAGTTAAATGGGAAAAATGTACTTTGTCCTGCAAACTTTCCCGTGTTATCGTGAGGATAAAATGAAATATTTGTAACTGTAGAATAGTACTTGGAAAAAGTAATGAAGTGTTCTAAAATATGAAAGAAAAAGAAAATTCATACCTCAAATGATCTTGCTTCCTAATGCCAGAAGTTTAGTATACCTTACGTACAAGTTCATATTCAAGGGCTCTGGGTCCTGCGGACTCCTTGCTCAACCAACGTGAGGAGGAAAGCAGATACTGTGCATATGCCTTTCAAGAAGGTTGGTTTGCTCCGCCAAAATTCATAGCAGGGCAGTATAATCTGAGGTCTCAGGCTGCACAATTTACGAGCGGTGGTCCCTGGGGACGGGCAGTGTCGGTGTGCTGCCTGGTGCTCAGAGGAGATCACACGTGTGAAGGGGCTTTTCTGAAAGAATACAACAGTGAGCGCTTTCAGGGCAGGGCTCCCGGGCCTCGCCATCTACCAGGCTCTGGGCTTCGTCCTCTTCATGATCTCCTTTCATTCTCACAACAGCCCCGTGACACACGTCATATTATCCCCATTTTACAGATGAGAATATAGGGCCCCAGAGAATTGAAGTAAATGACCCCAGGTCACCAAGTGAGTAACAGGAGCAGAGGTCCTCCTCATGGCTGTCTGCAGCCATAGCCCCTACTCCGCATCTACCCCAGATGTCTTTTGACGGACTAAAATCTCCTCACAGGTCTTAACGGCTCACAGGTATCGTCTGTAGGCTGATAGAGCGCCTCATCACCAGCCAACTTCACACTTAAGTCAAGATGTTGGCACACTTAAGTCTATATATATATATATATATATATATATATATATAAATATATAATATATATAATATATATAATATATATAATATATACTATTATACTATATTATATGTATATATATATACATATATATATTAAATGGCTTGAATTCTTTGTGCCAGAAAGGATCTTCCTACTGTAGTAGAATGGCCCCAAAGGGGAAATAAACAACAGGAGACATCACCAACCATATCTAGATTAGAGACTCAGCCCCTATGCTTAAATTTTCTCTTGGTCCCTCTTCTTTGCTTAGAATAATCATCTTTGCTGCATTTTGACTGCACTCCAAATAGGCTGATTTTTCGGCCTCTGCCTTCTTCTGTAGCTACTGGCTCTTGATCTTTTGCTTTTTAAGTCATGTGTTCTATTAATAAAATTCATGAATGGATCACTTTATAGATATTCTAGTATTTATCTGTCTTTGAATTTCTGAAATAAGACCTATTTTGGCACAGCGTATTTTATAAATATGCCATTAGAATCAATTGTTATATATTTTATTCATATATTTTTTTTTTTTTGAGAGACTAGTCTACAGTTTTGAATGATTCTTGGGAAGGATTTTTGTCCTGGGTTATTCTATCCTTATAAGATGAGTTGGGAAAATTCCTTCTTTTCTGATACTTTGGAATAATGTGACTGTCACAGATAATACCTGGACTCTGAAGGTTTGGTGGAGTGCTCTCTGTAAATCATCCTAGCTTGGGGACTTTTTAGAGGGTAGACATTTTACCTGCTTTTTACACCTTCAACCCCACCTCCCACCCCTGGTGCTACTTGGTCTACCTAAGTTTTTCTCTCTCTTCTTTAGTTGCTTTTGGTCATTTGTATTTTCTATATAATCATCTATTGCATCTAGATTTTCCAGTTTGGGGCAAAATTTTATGTAGTGTTCTCTTACACAGTTCAACTATCTTTTTTGACTGTACGAATAATCCTTTTTGTTATTCAAGTGGCCATCATTTCTCTCTGACTGCATAACCTACTGACCAGTCTCTCGTATCCACTCTGTGTATCTACCCCCTATTTTATCATTTCCTGCTCTACCCACCAGTAGGCAAAAAAAGAGCTATCAGATCTTAAAACAAGTGACACACACCAGAGAAGTCTATTTAAGCAGTGAAACATGTGTAGTATCTTCCTAGCCAATCTGGTACTAATCCCAGCTGTGAGGCAGAGACTTGTGCTATTCTTGGGTGTGCAAGGTTGTCACTGTATGTGACTTCCGTCTCCATCCCTCCTCACCTGTATGTTTACATACACCTGTCCTCCACTGTCCCCTGACCCACCCAGCCTAGCTACATCTATCCTGTATACTCTGCCTCCCCACTCTGCCTCCATAGTCCACCTCTGCTATTGAGGAAGGAAATTTGGACTGGAAATGTTATCCTGGATTCCCGGCATTATGGAAAACAGCCGCAGCACCTGATTACCAAATGGGGGTCTATAAGTGGTACAAGCCAGGCTCGACCATCTAGTAACCTTCTGTTAAATCACTAAAGAAACTCCAGTCCAGTTCTACTAGGCCTCACCCTGAAGGGAGATAGAAAAGTAGACAAAGTTAATGTGTATTGAGCCTTTACCCCTTTGCAACCTACCCCAAAGTCAGCAACAGCTAAGCATATATATCTCTGGGAATTTCAAATCTCGACCTGCCCCATTTCACACGCATATAAGCTCTACCTTTCCTTAACCTCATTCATCACTCATTTTCTGTGTATATCTCTGAGACATCTTGATTCTGATGCACCAATCAGCTTTTTCCTGGTCTTTAACTAGAACTGTGTTTCTTGTTTACTTTTGGGCAGTATCCATCCTTATCTACTGAAGTTAGGAGTTGAACAATTACCAAAGGGGGGAAGAAAAAGAAGGAGGAAAGAAAAGATTTTTGTTCTTATGTGCAAATTATTTTTAAAAAAAAAATACACAATAGAGGGGGCGCCTGGGTGGCTCAGTCGGTTAAGGGTCTGACTTCAGCTCAGGTCACAATCTCACGGTCTGTGAGTTCTCGTCCCGCGTTGGGCTCTGGGCTGATGGCTCAGAGCCTGGAGCCTGCTTCAGATTCTGTGTCTCCCTCTCTCTCTGCCCCTCCCCCGTTCATGCTCTGTCTCTCTCTGTCTCAAAAAAAAAAAAAAAAAAGTTAAAAAAATTTAAAAAGTTAAAAAAAATACACAATAGAGGATTTATACTCATCAAAAGTATGTGCTTCTTTCAGTAAACAAGGTTATGAGTGAAGTCATCAGTTCTGTAAAAAGAAAGGGAAGAAAACAACTAGTTCAAAGAGAGCATTTTCCCCCTTCTTTTTGGTATGCAATGCCACATATTTGAACAATTAGTATCAAGTCAATTCAATGGTAGAATGTGGTGTAATATATAAGCATGGCTTGGAGTCAGGAGACTTTGACTTTACTCCCACGATTTATTATACTAGTTGTGTGACTTTAGGATAAATTGCTTAAAACTGTAGTCTAAGTTACTTGTCTGTAAATTTAAGATATTATTTAACTATAGAAACTTTAAAGCTTTGGGCTTTCTGCAAAGTGGAGAGCGAAACTCTTCCCTTAACCAAGAGTCTTTGAAGGAGGCTAGAGTGGTCCCAGGTCAATCTCCTCCCTCTCCCCCCAACCCCCACCGATCCATGAAGAAACAAACAGAAATCCCCAGTGAATACTTCTGATTTGTTAAAATTAAATACAATAAAACATAACATAGAAATCAAATATAATAAGATATTGAAATGATTGGATAGAGAGTATAAAATAATTGTGGATCAAATGTTTCCAGAAATTAAAGATGGAATAAAAACTGAAAAAGTGTCAAAATATAAATCTAATGAAAATAACAGGCATGTTTGAAAAAAAACCACTTAGGACATTTATAAATAAAATATAATTATTATAATTAATGTCTTAGTGGATGAATTACACAGCAGAATATATGCAGCTGAAGAGAGTTAAATCTGAAGGAAATACTCAGACTATAATACATAGAGACAAGGCAGTAAATATGAAAGAGAGATTAAGCTACATGGAGGATATAATGAATATGTATAACACATCTAATTGGAGTTCCAAAAGGAGAAAATAGAGAAGAGGCAATATTCGAAAACATAAAGGCTGAAATTCTCCCAAAACTGACAAAAGGACATGAATCCAGAGATAACGGGAAACAAGAGTCCAAAATAGAGAAATAAAAAGAAAGCCACACCCAGATATATGTTAGGAAAACCAAAGAATATCAAAGACAAATAGAAGATTTTAAAAGCAGGCAGAGAAAAAAGGTAGATAATTTACAAAGGAGGATACGTAGATATCAATATCTGAGCGGCAACAATGGAAACCAGAACAGAGTGGAATAATATCTTCAAAGTTCTGAAGAGAAAATAACTGTCAACCTAGATTTGTGGATTTAGCAAAACTATTTTTCTAGGACAAAGGCAATAAAAGACACTTTCAGATAAATAGAGATTGCATTTACAACCAAGAAACCTTCTGTAAAGGAATTTGTAAAGAATTCACTTTAAAAAGAGAAAGATGATTCTAAAAACAAGTTCCAGGATACCCACATGCAAAAGAACAAAGTCTACAAAAAATTAGCTCAAATTGGATCAAAGACCTGTAACCACAATACCCTTGGAAGAAAACATAGGGGTAAATCTCCATTATCTTGGATTTAGCAATGGTTTCTTAGGGCACCAGGAGCACAAGAAACAACAACAACAACAAAAATTGGACTTCAAAATTAAAAATTTTGTGTATCAAAGGACATTATCAAAAATGAACCTACAGAATGGGAGCTATTTGTAAATCATAAAAATCATGTGTCTAGCATCCAGAAGTTATAAAGAACTTGTATAACTTAACAAAAAGACAAACAACCCAGTTGAAAAGTGGGGCAAACACTTGAATAGACATTTTTCCAAAGAAGATACACAAATGGCCAACAAACACACGAAAAGATGTCCAACATCATTAGTCATTAGGGAAATTCACATCAAGACTGCAATGAGATACCCACTTCATGCTCAGTAGAATGGCTATAGTTTTTTAAATGGAAAACAACAAGTGTTGGGGAGGATGTGGAGAAATTAGGACGCTTGTACATTGCTTGTGGGAATTTTAGATGGTGCAGCTGCCATGGAAAAAACTTTGATGGTTCCTCAAAAAGTTAAACATAGAATTACCATATGAACTAGCAAACCCACCTCTAGTTATATACCACCCCCCCTCCAAATTGAAAACAGATACTTGTACACAAATGTTCATAGCAGCACTATTCACAATAACCACATTATGCTGAGTGAAAGAAGCCAGACACAGAAGGTCACATACTGTATGACTCTGTTTGAAATATTCAGAATAGGCAGATCCATAGAGACAGCAGATTACTGGTTGCCAGTGTCTGAGGAGAGGGAGGAATGGGAAGTGACTGCTTAACAGCTGTAGAGTTTTCCTTTTGGGATAATAAAAATGCTCTGGAACCAGATAGAGGTGATGTACTAAATGTACATCTGAATTATACACATTACAGTGGTTAAAACTGAATTTTATGTGATGTGAATTTTACCACGATAAAGTTGACAGGTGCAAAGAAATTAACAAACATATAGGTAAATTCAGAAATTGCATAATATTATTGATGATGATAATAATGTCTCATTCGTGTGGTTCTACGAGTGAGAATTAAAATAGTAGGCAACACAAACAAGTGAGTTGAGAAAGGAGTAATCAAGAGTTATAGCATTAAAGTCCTTAGGAGACCCTTGAACACTGCTTGTGGGAATTTTAAGTTTTGAGAGCCGATGGCTCTCAAGTGCTTTTAATTGTGATCTATAATAATAAATGTTTTATATTGTCACCCAGTGTCCACACATAGGTATATGAAACAAAAATTTTACAAAATAATCCTTGCCCTAAGTGTGTATATTGTACACTATTTTCTAATCTAATTAGTTTCTTTTTTTAAAAAATGCTAATTGTGTACCATTAAGTTGATCTCATAACTCACTAAGGGACTATAACACACTACTTAAAAAAACTGGTGTAGTGTGTGATATCACCCAAGTAAAAATGTGGACAAGCAAAAAAAATAGAGGAAAAGATCTTGAGTAGTTCAATTATCTACTCTAATGCTGGGTCAGCAAGCATATGCAAATGGCAAATTGGCTGTATTTTCCAAGGTCTTTTGAAGGAGTCACCATGTTCCAGTGTAGTAATCTCCATGGCTCAAAAGTGTATTTCTACTAATGCACTGGAAACATTTTGAACAATTCTGAATTTGTGTAGTGTTCTGTAAACTGCCAAGATAAAGTTCTCTTGAGTTATTCAATGTGGATACAGCTAATGGAAAGGATTTCACATTTATGCATGTTGCAGAATGATCCATCTCAACTTGAAGAAATAAGATCTGAGTGACGTTCTTACTCTTGTTATCTTGGACAGCGATCTCATTTCTCCTGGTTTCAGTTCCCTCATCTGCAAAATTAAAGGGAGCTTTAAGTTTTTCCTAAAAAGGAAATCTGTAATTCACTCTAACAAGTCTACATAGACCTGTGATTTCTCTCTCTCTCTCTCTCTCTCTCTCTCTCTCTCTCTCTCACACACACATACACACACACACACACACACACACACACACACACACACACAACTGCATTACATTAAGATGAAGGAATTTTAATGTAAACTCGTATGAAACATTCACAGCATTGGCATCGATCTGTTTTAAAGCAGGAAGTGATGAGAGGTGATGATTTATTGAGTGTATTTCTTATATATTTTCAGACATGACTTTTGATTTATAAGACATTTATGGCTTTTTAAAAATCAGTTGTTGACTGGGTGTGGTATAGTTTAGTTACTGCAACTTCAGGAGCTCTACCAGGTTAAGAAAGGGGATTATACTGGTCTGAGCCTGTACCAGTAAACATGTCCATATTGCATGGTAGCCAAATGGCTCATGTTTAAGTTCTTGTTCCAATTGCTGCAAGGTACCTCAAGGAACAATATTTGGTAAGTTATGTTTATACACGAGATATAAATGTCTGTTTTTGCCACAGTTACTTGTTTATGTTAGCTCGTCATTGTAACCATCCGTGCTGTAAAGTGAGATGTGACTAAGAGATTTGGTATCTTCAGTCCAGCACTGTCTGGTAAGATTCCTACGAGATGAAAGAGTGGAAAAGACACTCTCCGCTTCAATCATTCTCAACTATTTTCAGTTCCCTTAAAGCCTTTTGATGATGCTTGTTTATTGTTTGTTTTTTTTTTACGTGTGTATGTGGAAGATTTCATAGATAAACAGAATAGTATAATGAGCCCCACTTAACTTTGTGAATATTCTACCACTCTTGTTTTATCTATTCCACCCACTCCCCAGCCTGACTATTTAATTATCATTATTTTTAGAGTTTTTAAGGTAAAATTTACATACATTGAAACGCACAGATCTTAACTGAACAATTTTAATAACTAGTTACACTTGTGTACCTACAATCTTACCAGCATTCCATCTTGTGAGAAAGTCCTCTGCCCTTCCCAGCTGATCCCCCAAGTCCCCCAAAAGCCACCACTGATTTTTTTTTTTTCACTTTAGATGAGTTTTGCCTATTCATGTAAGTGGAAACATTAATTATATACCCTCTGTGTCCGGCTGCTTTTCTCAGCATCAGGTTTGTGAGATTCAGTCATGGTGTTGCAGGTATCAGAACATTACTAATTTATCCTTTTTATTTCTGAGTGGTAACATACCACAGCTTGCTTACTCATTGTCTTGCTGATGGACCTTTGGGGTTGCTTTCAGTTCTTGGGTGCTGCGAATTAAACTGCTATGAACACTCTTTATACAACTCCTTTTGTGAACATATAGTTTCACTTATCTTGGGCAATGACCTGGATCTACAATTGCTGGATCATAAGGTAAGTATATGTTTACCTTTATAAGAAACTACCACGCCCTTTGCCACACTTTTACGCTCCCACCAGCAGTATGTATGAGTTCTAATTGTTTTACATCCCCATCAACACTTGGTATTTGTCAGTCTTAAATTTTAGCCATTCTAGTGGGTGTGAAGTAGTACCTCCATTTAGTGTTAATTTGCATTTCTCTAATGGCTAGATATTGAACATGTTTTCATGAGCGCACCCTTTGGCTTAATATGTTTTTCACACGTGGTTCCCTTGCCCAGAACATTTACTACCACGCTTTTCTGATTAACTGCTTACTCCTTATCTAGTCCTTACTTTATTGAAAGAAATCCTTCCTCCCATAAAGTTAGGAGATGAGGAAATAAGCCTAAAAGCTACATAAGAACCAGTTTTCTAGACTCAGCATCAACCACTGTCTTTTCTTCAAAGCGCACTGAAAGCTTAGGGCAGGGAAACTCCCCTTTCCTTAACCCTCCTCCAATTCCCAACTTAGGAAATACCAACAGCCCAAGTCATAGTTGCTCATTCAATTTGATGTTAAGAGGTACAAGAAGCTTGTAAGGCTGGGACGTAAGATACCATAAAACCTAAAAGGAAAGTACTATGTGGAAATTTTATTGAAGAACAGTAAGCACCTCAGCTTCAATATTTCCCTTTGAAGAGATAATCCTGTGGCTTTCAAGCCTGTAGAGAAATAGGATGATTACAATTTACAGCATGAGAAATACTATTTCTTTGGAATATGGACTCTAAGTTACCATTGATTAGAAAAGCATGGCATTCTCCTGCTGTGTTCTGTATAGCTTCTTCCCCGGCCTGTTCCCAATGTCTTCCAAGAAGATAAGCAAAAAATGTTCTCAGGCCTCCCTTAGTCTGACCTCCACTGACTGCCTGGGGGTTGAGGAGAAGCTTGCAAGGATCCTGTGTGGGAAGAGAGTAGGACTGCTATCAGAAGGATTACAGTCTATGCTTTCCAGATCTTGCCACCCTCGGTTGCTGGCCTTTTGGTTTCCTCCCACGGAAAGATTTAGTCATGTGTTTATAATTGGTTATGCCTCTGAGTAGGTACTTTTGGCACACCATTTTTATCCCCTTGTAACCCAACATTCCTATACATGCCGATAAGCTTTCTATTGCCAATACCTGCACCCCTTAGGCTGAGAGCTTTCTTTGACCACAGGAGCATTCTGGGTGCCAGGCGGGCAGGAAGTGCCAGCACATTAACATCCATGGGAACAGCCTCAAACTAATGACAGGTGGGGGTTCGGTGGCTAAGTCCTCCACGTTTTTCATCCTTGGAGTGCAACAATGACCAGGTATGCTCTACACCACCTCCTAGAGGAACACATTTGGAATGAGCCCAAGTTTCCCACAGCTGTAGCATACTCATAGATTCATCTCCTGGCTCACTGCCCCTTCCTCAGTCCAATGTTTCCTGAGATCACCTCCCAAATAAACTTGTAGCCTTGGTCCTAGTCAGGGTCTGTTCTGGAGAAACCCGATCTAGGCTAGCTTTAAATCAAGCAAACGCACTAATAAAATATTAGGATGAAGATATTGGTAGTAAATCTTCTGATGCTTCAGCTGGTTCACATCCAGCATTCCTAAGGACCTAGAATTCATTTCCTCTGAGTTTACCTAGCATTATCCCTGAAATATTACTGTTCGAGAATTCTCCTGAGATAATGATCCAGTTTAAGGAATGATCTCAAAACCATGGAAGTGTGTCTCACATATTTGAGTTCAGATGAATAGTCAGCTAATTGATTTCTCAAAGCAAATTGGTATAATGTATAATACTGTTTCCCAGCATATTAAGATATTTCTGTGTGTAATAAAAGGTACCCTCAACATATTGATATTTTAGTTTTACTCACTTGAGCGTACTTTTGTTTCCAAAAATGGAAAGGAAGTGTAATTCTGCTGAAGAAAGACAGCTGATGCTGGTGTATGTATAGGCATGCGTGTATATGGACCCAGGAGTCCTCAGTATCCCTTGCCCTCCACACCCTCACCTAAAATATTTTGGAAAGTTTGGGTTTATGGATGTGTCATGAGTTAAGTTTGGTAAATACCTCCACATAATATTTTTATTCGTCAAGAATCTGAAGAATATCACAAAATTGAAATAGCATTAGGGTTTCGTGGCTCAGATGCTAGAAATCTTCTGGCACCAAGATAGGTTTTGCCTCATTATTCATTAACATATCTCTTCTTAAATCACAATTCCAAATCCATAAATTCAGGTCTGAGCCTTAGTTTCATTGCTCTCCTCAAAATATTATCTTCCAGATACTTTAGTGTTAATTTCACTGATGCCTTCTAGTGCCACTGGCTTATGTCATGATGCTTTTAGAGAAATTCTTGAAGGCAACATAGGTGCAATGCAAAGCAACCTACTGGTCCAATTACAGGTTATCTAAATCTCCATCTTTTTGCTAATCAATTAACAATGAAAGACCATGCACTTTCCCTAATCATAACACCATTTTTGGCCTCCCTTCCTGCCATGTTTTTTTTTTTTTTCCTGAGGGAACTGGGTCAAGCGTTAATGAACATCTACAGTCATACTTTGTTTTATTGTGCTTCGCAGGTACTGTATTTTTTACAAATTGAAGGTTTGTGGCAACCTTGAGTCAAGCAAGTTTATTGGCACCATTTTCCCCATGTTTGCTCATTTTGGGTCTCTGCCTCACATTTTGATAATTCTTTGCAATATTTTTCAAATGTTTTCATTATTATTATATTTGAATTGCTGCAATCTCATGAGAAAACTTTAGCAGACGAGGAGTTGCTTCTCATGGATGAGCAAAGGAAATGGTTTCTTGAGATGGAATTTACTCCTGGTGAAGATGCTGCGAAGTTTGTTGAAAGGATTTAGAATATGACATAAACTGAGTTGATAAAGCAGTGGCAGAGTTTCAGAGGATTGACTCCAATTTTGAAAGTTCTACTGTAGGTAAAATGCTATCAAACAGCACCACATGCTACAGAGAAATCATTTGCAAAAAAGGAAATCAATCAATACGGTGTATGTATTGTGTTATTTTAAGAAATTGCCACAACCACCCCAGTCTCCAGCAACTACCACCCTGATCAGTCAGCAGCCATCACCATTGAGGCAAGCCCCTCCACCAGCAAAAAGATGGTGGCAACTCACTTAAAGCTCAGATGATGGTTAGCACTTTTTAGCAATAAAGAATTTTTAATTAAGGTATGTACATCGTGCTATTGCACACTTACTAGACTATAAACATAACTTTTATATGTACTAGGAAACCAAAAACTTCATTGGACTCACTTTATTGCAATATTCACTTTATCGTGGTGGTCTGGAATTGAGTCCGCGATATCTCTGAGGTATCCTGTATTCTGATTATTCTTTGGTTCTCCCCAGATCTGTTCTGTTTTCCTCTTCTGTGTTCTTTGCCCTGGGAAGCTGACCTCTATGGGCTATGTCACCTTCCAGCAAGTAGGAGGCACCAGCAGGAGGTCAGAATGTGGATGGAGAGAGATGCCAGGGCATTTATTCCCTCCCAAACACTCTGCTTCCCTGAGGTCTATGGCCTTATCACCAAACCACAGCTACCATGGGGAAGTCCCTCTCTGACTTTAGCTCTCAACCAGGGTCTTGGTAATAGGGTTGTCTCCCCCTGCTGTTCAGGCTGGGGATTGCAAATGATCTCCGCTGTCCTTAGTCTCTTGTTCCTCCCCCGCGGGTTCCTGTAATCCTACTGGTATCTCTATAAATAGTTCCTTAAATAAAAAGCCTCTACACAACAAAACTGAGCGTGCCCTCTGTTTCTTGTTGAGCCCCTGGCTGATGTAGCCTCCTACCTTCAACTTTTCAGCGGTCCATGACATAGTGACATTTAGGGATCACAACCAGATCCCTCTGGGCCTGGAATCAAGTAACCTGTGCACATAGAGACATCACATTTTCCTGTGACTACTTGCAATATTCCGCAGGAAACACGATGTCGGAAATTGAAAAAAAAAAAAAAAATAGAAGCATGTGTCTGAAGCAACTACGCCATTTGATCTAGAAGCCCATAGGAAAATATTACATTTGCATCTTTCAGGGTCACGAATGGCATTTTCTGGAGCTGAAACAGAACTTCGGAAAATCTGGAAACTTCGGAAACTACCTACCTATGAAGGTAATGGTATGTACATCAGTTAGCCATTGCCACAAGAACTCTGTGTAACAAACTTTCCCCCAAACTCAGTAGAATAACAGTCATTTAATCTTACATAGCTGCAGGTCACATGGCCAAACCAAAGTAAAGGAGTGGGAGAAGGATGTCCCTTTCATGGAGGGGAAAGGTGTAAAGATTTTTGACAGTGACTTACGCAGTGAGTAAGCTACAGAAAGGTCATTCAAGGGCAGCTACAGTTTGTTCAGTTAAAGAGGTGGAAAAAAAATTTCTTTCAGTTTTCCTCTCATTCAGCACAGATGAACTAGTGTGACTTTTTAAAATACCAGGCTAAAATAAAATAAAATAAAATAAAATACCAGGCTAAATGTCTCCATGCCCAGAAATGGTTTCTTGATACAAAGATGACATTGCCCTAGAAATGGAGGCATTTTGAGGTTTTAGATGTTAAGCAAATGTTACAGAGATTCCATTATCTGTTTGTGACTAAACTGTGATTGCCAGACTCTGAGACCTGAATCTAGCCCTGTTCATTTATTTTTCCCCGCAAGATTCAGATTCCAAAAGAATTACTCTCATTCTGAATCCTGACTATGGAATATGCCTATTAGTGACTCCACAGTCTGGATATCCAAAATCTGGGATCCAGACCACTTATTCCAAGTGGTACCCCAAACCAGTATTCCTTTATCTGCATAGGGTTTTCTCAACTAGTAACTGATTTGTAGTTTAGCTGAGGTTTATGCAATTTTGAAGGGGTTAAAAGTCAAGATTCCAATAGCTTTCACCAGGTTAGTACGAACTGATTCTTTTTTGCCTGAGAAGGTGGAGAGATGTTTCCCTTGCATAGGATTAAAAAGGAACAAGGGCCCTTACTTATCTTGGTCATCTTTGGGAAGGAAGGACGTGTTTACAATGGTGAGCAGCAAAGACAATAGCTAGAAGGTCAACCAGAAATCTCCATTACGCTCCTAGCAGTTTGTGAATCCAATGAGTGTCCATAGATGATAGACTGATTTCAAAAGAAACATTAGCTTGGGGGGCACCTGGATGGCTCAGTCGGTTAAGCATCCAACTTCGGCGCAGGTCATGATCTCATGGTTTGTGAGTTCGAGCCCCACATTGGGGCTTCACTGTGTGCAGAGCCTGTTTGGGATTCTCTCTCTCTCTCTCTCTCTCTCTCTCTCTCTCTCTCTCTCTCCCTCTCTCCCTCCCTCCCTCCCTCCCTGACTTGCACTCTCTCTCTCTCTAATAAACAAACAAAAAGAAAGAAACGTTAGCTTATGATTCTAGCTCTGAAGTGTCAGTATGGGAATTAAGAGCAGGGTAATGCAAATGTGGTCGGCAGTCATGACAGACCCCACCGATCAGATGGTACTGGGACTGGAATTTAAGAACAAATTGGTTTGAATAACTGAAGAAGAAGGAACATGAACTGGGGGACAAAGAGTGAGTCAAGTTTTGGCATGAACATGAAAGTGTACCGGGTAGTGAAAAGACCACCTTGACCAAAATGGGGAAGTGGTCACAAATTAGATGAGATAGCAATTATAGTACCAGATTATGGGGGTCTTAATAAGCAAAGGAACTTAAAGGGTATTTGGGGGATGTTAGAAGCTGCCAGAATTCCTTGGCAGGGAGATTACTTAGTACAAACATCTCCAGTTGTCACAACAGGCTGGTTTTCATTGTAACTCTTGGCCCGCTTTTGACTTGGAGATAGTAATGATCATGCTGGTTGAAAGAGGAGATGATTCATGGGTATTTTGACTCCTTTACCAATTTGATTTTAGCCTGAATCATAGAAAGAGTCTGCGGCCTTTTCCCATGGTTTTTGTTGGCAGCAGCTGTGTGTTCCCATGAGAACATACATACTTACCTACTCAAACCCTCCTCTTAAATTTATGCTCTGGGCCTCTGTTCACTTGGATGTTTTCATCTTTTCTACAGAACATGTTCACATATAAGCTTACAGCACAATCCATATTTCTTCAACAACTGAGGATTCATTTTGAATATTTTCAAATACATAAAACTCCAGGTATAACTCCAAACAAAACATGATGAAAGGAGACATTTGGATAAGCCGTGGTATGATAACATCACACTGAACACCATCTGCTGTGAACACTTCAGCTTTCTGCAGTGACCAGATGAAGGAAATGTGGTTCATTGTGCTTCTTCAGTGGTTAATTCTAGAAAGCTTTTGCTAAACTTTCATCCAAAATAGGAAGAACATATCTCCCATGTGTTGAAGAATGTTGCCATCCTGGGGGTAACATTGCCCTTTTTATCTCCGGGAAAGAAGTTTCCCTCTTGCTAGTGGCAAAGCAGTCAACACTTACCTCCAAACTTCTGCACTGAACTCTTTACTCATATAGGACATACTAATTTCTATGTTGCTTTGTTTCTTTGCCAAGTGCTAATGGCTTGAAATCCAAAATAAATGAAGTTAATTAACAGCAGTTGTATATTTTTGAGAACCTTTGAATTTGGTTATTGTGGACTTTTCTAAGATACTGCTTTCCTTAATTTATACAAAAAGTATTTATTGAGCTAGACCAACTGCTAGTGATTCAGACATGAATAACACTTCCTCTGGAGTGTTTCAGGTAAGACAGATAGGTAAAAAATAGGCTGTAATAAAATTTAATTATGCCCTTTAACAGAGGTGCTCAAGTTCTGTGGGAATGTGGAAGAAAACATAATTGATTCCGCGGTTCCAAGGAGACCATCACAGAGCAGAAGGCATTTGGGCAAGTCTTGAAGGAGAGGCAAGAGTTCCCTAAGTGGAGTGTGAGCATTAAAGTAGAGATCAGAATGAAAAAAAGCACATCAAAGTGTGGTGCTAGCTGTTACTTCTTTTCACTCCAGATGAGACAGGAATCCAGGGGGAGACAGGTGTCTGGGAGGCTGTTCTCTAAAGTACAGACTTCTCAGCTTGGACCTGTTACAAGCAGAAATTTCAGGACTGCAGAATCAGGCTGATGAAGTCATGAGGGTAGGACTTGTTGGGGGAGCCGGATACTTGCAAACACCTTCATGGAAATGAAGCGATGGACTCACGGGCATGTTTTCCAGACTGTCAGGAGGCATGATTTCAGGAGGAGAAGCTAGCTAGCTATGTTCTTCTAGAGGGAAACTAAGGGAAACACCCCAAGGTTTTAGGAAATGCAAGTGGTCCCAGCCTCTTTCCCTAGTCCCAAGAACGTTTCATTCAGTACCATTTTCCTGACTATGCACTTTTCACTTTATTAAAATGTGAGTTCATTCCCTGCATCAGTTTTGTACAGCTGCCATAACAAGTCACCACAAACCTGAACAACAGAAATTTATCCTCTTTCTGTTCAGTAGGGCCAGAAGTCTGAAATCAAGGGGTCAGCAGGGCTGGTTCCTTCGGGAGAAGCGGAGGGAGACTGTTATGTGCCCGTCCCATCACTTCCTTGCCTCTCATGGACGCCATGCGTCTCTTTCTCCATCTTCACATTGCCCTTCTTGGCGTCTCTATGTGCCTCATCCCCTCTCTTGTAAGGATGCCAGGCGTTAGATTTGTGGCCCACCCTAAATCCAGGATGATCTCATCCCAAGATCCTTAACTTAATTATGTCTGCAAAGATCCTGTTTTCAAACAAGGTCACGGTCACAGTTTCCAGGAGTTAGGACTTGGGCATATCTTTTGGGGGCACAATATTCAACCACTGTGCCTTCCCTTTCATTGCCTTTATCTGGTGGCTTAATGCTATGGATGTCTTCTGAGCCCTCATAAATGTGCTGTTTGACCTTGTTCAGAAACTAGCTACTGGGACACAAAGACTCAGTATGTTAATTCTCTTTGGCCGGGGGTAAAATGAAAGTCCAAAGTATACAGCTCCCTGTCTCAAGAGTTTTCTTACTGGAATCTTTGACCAGAGGCTTATCAAAGATGTGAGCTCTATCTGCAAAAGTAGTAAGACAATTTTACTAGAGGAGGGTGGGGCAACTTCAAAAACACCTTTCTTGCTTTTTACATTCCCTGTGGTTGTAGTACACTCAGCCTCTTGTAAACTGGAATAAATTATTTAGAACTCTAACAGTTAAATGGCATGTTGGGTTCCAGTTCCTTGATCAGTGGCTATAGAGTTCACCAGAGTCAAGAAACTCAGAGAGGAAATCCAGCTCACTACATTTATCGAAGGTAAAGGGGTTGACCTATTGTTTCATGCTGAATCCCAGATCGGTTTTGGCAGAGCAACGCTTTCAAAATGTGTTCAATAAAGCAAGTTCTGCTTTGATCTTCCCACAAATCTCTTTTTTCTCCCTTTGCTTGTAAACGTATTCTCTAGAATCTGAGAATTTAGGATGATTTCCCCAAGAAACCTCATTTCTGGAGCGAAATGAAATGCTGGGCATTGTAAACAAAGCACACCCAACCTTTGGTCAAGTCTAATTTAAAGTGAGAGCAGTCAGCCTGTTGTCTTACCCCATGGCCGCACCCAAGCAGCTGAACATGGCTGGAGACAGACTCAACCACGCTGACTGCACTCACTTCAAAGTCATGATCACTAAGGCCAGTTGCTTCTTGGCCATCCTTCTCTATTTCTCTCCACTATTCCCAATCCTGAACGACTATTTCATACCTCTTCTCTCTCCTCAACCCTTCAACAATTCCTCCTCCACCCTCAAATGTTAGCTGACTTCCTTGCTTCTATGAAAAATACTGCAATTCAGAAGAGCATTTCCACACACTCCACCACCTCCACAGCTACCCTCTACCTTCCCTCTGTCACTACTGATACATATCTGTGCTCCTAAGGCAGTTCTGTCTAGCTGTGTACAGACCCCGTTCCCTCTTGTGTACCAAGAATATCACTTCTGTGACTTTTCCTCTCTTTCCTGCATTATCAGTTTTTCCCTTTTGCCTGGATTACTCTTATCAACACACAAACATGCTGCAACACTTCCCATCTTAAACATACATGTGTGTGTGTGTGTGCACACACACATACACACACACACACACACACACACACACACACATCTCTTTTGACCCCCACATCTCCTTCCAGCTAGCATACAATTTCTCTACAACAAAACTATTTGAAAAAGTTGTCTCTACAGACTGTCTCTGATTTCTTTTTTCTGTTGAACTCACTCCCTGTCTTGAACCACTGCTCCTTGGATCTTCTCAAGGTCACCAGTGACCTCCAAATTGCTAAATCCAATGGTCAATCCTCAATCCTCACCTTACTTGAACCTTCTGCAGTATTTGGTAGCTAATCTCTTCCAACCTTTAGGAGCACTTTCTGAACTTGGCTTCTAGGACTCCATTCTCTCTTTTTCGTTGGCCTCTCCTCAGTCTCCTTTGCTGGTTCCTTCTTATTTCCTTGATCTCTAAATGATGGAATGCTTATAGAGCTTTGGTGACCAGACATCTTCTCTCTCTAACCTCACTCACTCTGGGGGTGACGCTGGACCATCTCATGACTGGAACCCCCACCTATGTTCTTTAAGACCTGTGCACACAGGGCGCTGCTTACTTGGATCCTCACTTCTGATGTTCTATCAAGGGGGCTTTTATTGGCCCAGGCAGTACTGGACTCTCCTATGGAGAAACCTGGAAGTCCTAGAGGGTAAATGTCCCCAAGAGCAAGCCCTCAACCAAAGATGGATGGCAATTTGGTGGGTAATAAACCTAGCTTTCTGATCTCTCAGGATGCCTTTGAGGCCTATTCTACACTCTTTCCTAGAATTCCACAATGGGAATAGAGTTAAGTTGCTGAAAGGGATAACTTACTTCATAGTGTACCTTTTACTTCCTTCCTCTTTTGCTTTCACTTCTCTACTGGTAATTCCTGGACCTTCCTCCCAAACAAACTGCTTGCACCAAATTCTTGTCAGGGTCTGCTTCTAGGGGAACCCAAACTAAGACAAATGCTCCTTCTATGCCAATTACTCCCATATTTATATATCTCATCTAAACATCCCCCAAATTCCAGAATCATATATCCAATAGCCCTCCCCCACAGCTCTGAATGGATATCTAGTCTCCGTCTCAAACTTAATGTGTCCACAAGTGAGCTCCTGATTTTCTCTCCAAACTGCACTTCTCAAGTTGAAGCCATTTTTTTACTCTTTCACACTTATGTATCACCCAACCAAATCTGTTGGGTTTACCCTCAACATATGTGCAAAGACCTACCTCTTCTCATCTACCCCTCGGGCCCTCACTCAAGCTGCCTTCCCTAGATTATTGAGATAATTTCCCAACTGCTCTCTTTCTCTCTCTTCATCTCTTGCTCCATTAAAGTCTATTTTCCTGGGGCACCTGGGTGGCTCAGTCGGTTGAGTGTCCGACTTCAACTCAGGTCATGATCTCACACTCATGGGTTTGAGCCCCGCGTTGGGCTTTGTGCTGACAGCTCAGAGCCTGGAGTCTGCTTCGGAATCTGTGTCTCCCTCTCTCTCTGCCCCTCCCCCACTCACGCTCTGTTTCTCTCTCTCTCAAAAAATAAACAAAATAATAAAAAAAATTTTTTTTTTAAAAGTCTGTTTTCCTCACAGCAGTCACAAGGATCCTTCTAAACCATAATCATGTTGTGTTACTCCTCTGCTCAAAACTTGTCAATGACTTCATCTCAGAGCCAGAACCCAAGTCCACAGTATGGCACATAAAGTCCCATATTGTCTGCTGCCTGTCTTAACCTCTGATCTTACCTCCCACCACTTTCCCACTCATTCTTTCTGTTGTGGGATCATTAGCAATACTTTCCTCTTAATACACTAAGCATGCTACTTCCTAGGACCTTTGCACTTTTCCCTGCAACCCAGAAAATTCTTATTCCAAATATCTACATGGTTTGCCTATTCATTCGTTCAAGTTCTTACTGAAATGTCATCTTACTTAGAAGGGACTTTCATTGTTAGGTATGAGCCTACATGTTCTCCTATCATTCTCTTGTCCAACCCTTTGTTCCTCCAGCCTAGGAATGCTAGTGGCTTCCAGCCATTGTTGATTTCCAGGTTTCTTTAATGTGAATTATTTGGCCTCTCAGGTATTCCAATACCCATGCAATCAATTCTTCCCAATAAATTCCTCTCTTTTGATTCTCTAGGCCTATTTCTGTTAGAGTCACTGAATCTGACTGACAACTTGTATCAGTTTCAGTCCCAGAAGGAAACGTGTAATTAGAGGAAAGTTTAATAAAAGGAACTGTTTACACAGGTGTTGGTTTGGTTTTGGAGAAACAGCGAAGGATGGTACAGTAACTCTGGGCCAGGAATGGCTTGGAGCCATTACTTACCAACTCCCAGGCCCAAGGGGGCAAGGCAGGGATTCTCAACCTCAGTACTAGCAACATTTGGGGCTAGATAATTTTATGTGGTTGGGGGAGGGCTGTTCTGCACATTTTAAGGATCTATAACAGCGTCCCTTTCTTCTGCCCACTAGATGCCCGTAGCATTCCCCCCATCGGGACAATGATGATGATCTCCACACATCACTAAATGTCCCCTAGGGGAAAGAAGTGCCCGAGGTTGAAACGTACCAGGCAAGGGCGGCTTACTAGAACCCTAAGAGAGACAGGTGTAGTGAGCTGGACATCCCACTCGCAAAAGCTTCAGTAGAAAGATATAGCCGAAACATGGTAATGTGATAGGAAAGGAGCCAGAAGAAGAAATATCCAAAATCAACTCTTTTCTTTTCCTGTAATCCTTTGCCAGCGCTCCAACCAGCCAAACCAACCTGGATGCCGAAGTACAAAAGAGTATATTGTGTAGTCTATACATATCACCCTCTGATGACAGATAATGGAGTGGAGAAAGGTAGGGAACAGATCTAGAGAAGAAGACAGAAGGTGTATGGTAACACTCCTGTATCCTTGTAAACACCCCCTGCATCCTGCCCTTTGTTGCTTTCCATAACACTTAACCACCATTTGACATGCTATATATTTCCTTATTTGTCCACTGCCTTGTGTTCAGTGCCTGGTGCATTGTAGATGTTCAGTAAGTGTTTGCCAAATGAATGAATCAATGAATGCATGATGGAATCCAACATGAGAAATTAAGTTCTGGATAGGTTTTACTCTGGAAACAAAGTATAAATCAGAGGACAAAAGGGAAATATTTAGTTTCAGAATACTACATAACAAGTTTATTAGTCACTCTTCCAAAGAAACAGAAGCAACAACATGTATGTGTATAAAAAGAGATTTCCTTTGAAGAGTTGGCTTGCATGATTGTGGAGGATTGGCAAATCAAATATCCGATGGAGTAGGCCATCAGGCTGGAGACTCAGGGAAGTGGTATAGTTTGAGTCCTTCTTGCAAGGGGGAGGTCAGTCTTTTCCCAGAAGGCCTTCAACTGATTGGATGAGGCCCACCCACTTTGTGAAGGGTAATATGCTTTACTCAAAGTCCACCAATTTAAATGCTAATCATATCCAAAACACAGTTTCATAGAAACCTCCAGAATAATGTTTGACCAAATATTTGGGCACTGTGGCCCAGTTGAGTTGATACATAAAATGAACCATCACAGCAAGATTATAGCGTATTAAATTATACTTGTAGTATATAAATTATATTAAGGATTTATAGTCTGAAGAAAGCAGGCTGGGATCTTCAATCCTAACCTTTTACTTTTTCAAAAGGTAAAAAAAGAATAAAGTGAACTGCTGCTGTTAACTTATGTATAATTATGTACTAATTATGAAGACAGGTATATCTTAACTAATCCTGTTCTACATTTTTATCATTTATTTGATAAAAGTCTTCTAGGCCAAATATATTGAATGATGAAATCGGAATCCAAAAGCAATTTGTCTAGAGGTTTAGTAAGGATTCAAATAAGATCCTTAAGGTAGAATATATAGAATTTAACATTGACTATGAAGTGTGATTTAAAGTAACATATAATCACAAATATATGGAAATTAAACAACACCCTCATAAACAACCAATGGCTCAAATAAGAAATTGCAACAGGGGTGTCTGGGTGGCTCAGTCAGTTAAGTGGCCACCTCTTGGTTTCAGCTGAGGTCATGATCTCATGGTTCGTGAGTTCAAGCCCCACGTCAGGCTCTGCATTGACAGTGTAGAGCCTGCTTGGGGTTCTCTTTCTCCCGCTCTCGCTGCCTCTCTGTCTCTCTGTCTCTCTCCTCTCTCTCAAAATAAATAAACAAACAGGGGCGCCTGGGTGGCGCAGTCAGTTAAGCGTCTGACTTCAGCCAGGTCACGATCTCGCGGTCCGTGAGTTCGAGCCCCGCGTCGGGCTCTGGGCTGATGGCTCGGAGCCTGGAGCCTGTTTCCGATTCTTGTCTCCCTCTCTCTCTGCCCCTCCCCCATTCATGCTCTGTCTCTCTCTGTCCCAAAAATAAATAAACGTTGAAAAATAAATAAATAAATAAATAAACAAACAAACTTAAAAAAAGAAATTGCAATGGAAATTAGTAAATACATTGAAAGTGAAGACATAACATACTAAAACCCATGGGAGGCGGTGACAGCAATGCTCAGAGGGAAGTTTATAGCTGAACACATTAAAAAGGAAGAAAGATCTCAAACCAATGACCCAACTTTATACCTTGGAAAAAGACAAGCAAAGTTAACCCAAAGCTAGCAAAAGGAAGGGACGAATGAAGATTAGAGCAGAAACAAATGAAATAGATGATATAAAAACAATAAAGAGGACCAATTAAACCACATGTTGTTTCTCTGAAAAGATCAACAAAACTGAAAAACCTTTAGCATATATGGCAAAGAAGAAAAGGAGGAGACACAAATAACTAAAATCAGAAATGAAAGTGGAGACATTACTACTGATTTTACAGAAATAGAAAGGATGATGAGGGACTACTTTAAAACACGTGAGGGTATGCCAGTCAGAGTGGCCAAAATGAACAAATCAGGAGACTATAGATGCTGGAGAGGATGTGGAGAAATGGGAACCCGCTTGCACTGTTGGTGGGAATGCAAACTGGTGCAACCGCTCTGGAAAACAGTGTGGAGGTTCCTCAAAAAATTAAAAATAGATCTACCCTATGACCCAGAAATAGCACTGCTAGGAATTTACCCAAGGGATACAGGAGTGCTGATACATAGGGGCACTTGTACCCCGATGTTTATAGCAGCACTCTCAACAATAGCCAAATTATGGAAAGAGCCTAAATGTCCATCAACTGATGAATGGGTAAAGAAATTGTGGTTTATATACACAATGGAATACTACGTGGCAATGAGAAAGAATGAAATATGGCCTTTTGTAGCAACGTGGATGGAACTGGAGAGTGTTATGCTAAGTGAAATAAGTCATATAGATAAAGACAGATACCATATGTTTTCACTCTTATGTGGATCCTGAGAAACTTAACAGAAACCCATGGGGGAGGGGAAGAAAAAAAAAAAGAGGTTAGAGTGGGAGAGAGCCAAAGCATAAGAGACTCTTAAAAACTGAGAACAAACTGAGGGTTGATGGGGGGTGGGAGGGAGGGGCGGGTGGGTGATGGGTATTGAGGAGGGCATTTTTTGGGATGAGCACTGGGTGTTGTATGGAAACCAATTTGACAATAAATTTCATTAAAAAAAACAAATTAATTAAAAAAAATAAAACAAAACACGTGTGGGTATAGAGACATTGGAACTCCTTACAATACTGGTGGGAATGTAAAATGGTGCAGCCACTATGGAGAACAGTTTGGTGGGTACTCAAAAAATCGAACTTAGAATTACCATATGCACTGGCAATTTCACTTTTAGGTATACGCTCAAGAGAATGGAAAATCAATATTCAAACAAATACATGTGCTGGATGTTTATAGCAGCACTATTCACAATAGTTAAAAGGTGGACATAATCCAAATATCCATCAGTGGATGAATCGATAAACAAAGGTGGAATACCTATATAATGGAATATATATACCTATACATATACCTATATAATGGAACCATAAAAAGGAATGGAGTGCTGATATATGCTACAGCATGAATGTACCTCACAAACATTATGTTAAGTGAAAGAAGTCAGACACAAAAGGCTACATACTGAATGATTCCATTTATTTGAAATGTCCAGAATAAGCAGATCGATAGAAACAAGACAGGTTGGTCATTGTCAGGGCAGTGCTGAGAGAGAAGAGAATGGGGAGTTTAATTAGCTATTTAATGGTCACAGAGTTTCTGGGGTAAGGAAAATGTGTTGGAACTAGATGGAGGTAGGTGAGGGTTGTATAAAATTGTGAATGTACTAAATGCTACTGAATGGTTCACCTTAAAATGGTGAATTTAATGTTATGTGAATTTCTCCTCAATCTGAAGTAGAGTATGAAATACACAGGAACTTAAGAGATATCCCGATTTTATATAGACTTTTTTTCTGGTAAAAGTAAAAGTAATAGAAAGTGTTGTGCTATTCAATTATTGAGTACCAATTAGAGTATTTAAAATGATTTGGAAGAGGAAAGCATATGCTCATTAATACAAAATACACATATGACTACTAGACAGTAATAAGAAATCATAAGTTCTGGAGACGTAATGTGTTCCCCTAATAATTTTTTTTTTACTCTAAAGTATTGAGAAGTTAACAGAGACTCTACCTCTGGTCAGTTACAAGGCTTGTGGGTTATTTTTAAGAAAACTACAGTTTATATGTTTGCTGTGGTGTGTTTTGTTGCTATTTATACTCGGCCGCTAGAGGGGTGTCCATGATTTGATGTTTTAGGCCTTGTTCTGACACCTGTATACCAGCACACTGGGTTTATTATTTTTTTCACTTAGTTATTTAACAAGAATTTTTATATTCCTTACGAATGGGCCAGAAATAGTTCTACATGCTTTAAACAAATATTGAGTTATTCAATTCTCCTACCAACCTAATGATGTGGCCTCTATTCTTATCCCCATTTTACTGATGAAAACCCTGAGGCACAGATTGGTGAGACAAATTGCCCAAGTTCACACAGCCAGTTATTGGAGGAGCCAGGATTCAAGCCCAGACTCTTGCTGTTCATGATCTTTCTCACAGAGCTGCCTTTGTGAAAAAGGGAGTATGTTTTAGAGACCACTGTTGTGTAGGGAAGAGGGATGGAAGGGCAATGCCCCAGGTCGTGGTAAATGTAGTATTCACAAAGAGGAAGCCACTTCACTCTAGATTCATTTCATTTTTGGTAGAGTTTCTAGACTGGAAGATGGAGTGAATACAGCATAAATTGTCTACGTGGGCAAGGCATTTGGCAAGTCCCCTCATAATTTATTTTAGAAAGGGTGTAATAATGGGAACTGGATTCTAGATCAATTAGGTGAATTCATGTCCAGTTGAATGACCATACCCAAAGAGGGGCACTTACTGAATTTCCTTTCACTCTGTTAAGAGGCCTCTTGTGGCAGGTCCCAGAGCTTTGGGCTGCCTTTTTTTGGGGGCTGCTGCTCCTTTTAAAATTTTTAATAAATTTCAGTAAAGGATATCATTAAAACTCAATCTATTTTAAAGAAGATTGGTATCTGGTTCTTATGGGATAGGGCTGGGACAGGATAGTTAATGTGCTAGAAGCTAGAATGGAGAAAATGAACCTAACAAGATGGAATTTAACAGACATGAGAAGTCCTTTATTCAGATCTATAAAAACAAACAAACGTCCAAGACCTGGGTGGGGTTGAGATGGCTTAATGGCACCACATGGGGAAAAAGAAAAGACTCCAGTTTCTGTTGGCTGGAAGCTAAATATGTGTCAACAGCAAGTTGTTGCTGCTTAACAAAACAAAGTAAAATAAAACCCTAAAGAAATCTTAACCTGGAAAAACAGAATTTTAGTATCTAGGGCGAGGTGTGGGACCCTTTTGTTTCTCCTTTGCTGGTCAGCCCTTACCTGGAGAACTGAGTGGTCTTCCAGGTATTGTGTCATTGAGGGACAACATCAACCCATAGAGGTCCAGAAGAAGTGGCTGGGAAGAGGCAACTCTGAAACCATCTCCTATGGAAAATGTCTGCAGGAATGGGGAATATAATTGATAAAGGATGTAATATGTTTTCAGTTACCTGGGTGGGGGGCAGAGGTTCAAGGAGATAAGAGATGACTTACTCTGTGCTGCTCCCTGACATAGAAAAGTGACAGAAAGGGAACTTAATATTGTGTCAACTCTGTGCCAGGAAATGATAACCATTTTACATGTGTTGTTTCACTACCTCCCCGCACAAACTCTCTGAGATAGCCACTAGTGCATGTCTAGCACCTTAGGAGTGTTCTAATAACTCTCTTCCCTTTGAAGATCCAGCGAGGGGAAAGCATAAGCTTGTTCATATAAATACAGTGCGCTGACACTGGGCTCCAATATTCACCTTGAAGACTAGGCAATCAACTTTAGAGGAAAAAGGTCCTTTGCTCATAGAGTCCAACACAGTGTTCACCACCCACTTCCTGTACTCAGACCAGGACAAGACTGGAGGAGGGCAGTGGAAAGGGGGATTTACTGAAAGCTGTCAAACCCAGAAATGGCACCTGCCTCCTTCCACCTCAGCTACTGCTGGCTGGTAGGCAGGACAAGAACTCTAGAGCTCTGCCTGTTCTCCAGGTCACTGCTATGGAACAGTATGGTATAGCCACCCCCAGTCACTGCTCTGCATCAGCAAGTCCCTGCCCACTGGCTCCTTAGCAGAGCCTTACTCCCACTTACTCTACCTTTGGGTTATTTTTCAAACAACAACTTGAAGATACTGTCCAAGAAGTTATTTGGAAAATACTAAGGAAAGCATTAGCATTACAATCAATCACTCCTATACCTCCCTATGAAATATAAATGCCGCTCCCTGGTACCCAGGACTCTCCAGATACAAATGGAATGTGTTTTTCAATCTTTGCTCTATTACATCTCTACATAGGTTCTCTGTTTCATCTAAATTGAAGTTCTCATCCCTAGTATCACTCTGCCAGGCCTCTCCCTGTTGTTTCCTGCACTTGGAAGGACTTCTTTCTCTACACCTTTCAAAATCATACTCAGTAGTTCAAATTCCTTTTAAATATCATCTCCTTTTTGACCCTGCAACCACTGACCCATAGATGAAATGTTTCCTTCATTGAGCTCCATAGTACATACCTAAAACTTTTGTATGGCACCTATGTTGCTACTTGCCAGTCTCTGAGACCGGTTTACGTATTATGACATGGACAACTTATTCATTTTGTTCCCTCTGTTTATAAAAATGGAATGTCTAGTGGTTTCACATTGCATAATGGCTCATTGTAACCCATTTCCTAAATGGGAAAAACAACTCGGAAAACTAAAAGGCAGCGACACCATTTTGTACTTCAACACTTGTGCAACTGGATATTTAAACCATCTATGATTGATAGGGTACAATGAGGAAACAGCTCTATTTTTCTTCTGTCTCTGCCTTGAAATACTCTTCTGGTTCTCCCTTCCCTCTCTTTCCCTTGGTGATATCATGGGCAGATCCAAAGGCTCTCCATTCACTTTCCATTTGCTCTTGAGTATTGAAACAGCTTGGCTTTTCAAGTATTAGAAGGTATTATCCAGTCAAAAACTTCAAACTGTCATCCAGGTCAGAGTGTTTCCCTTCCCTTAGCTCAGAACTGATTTTTGGTTTGAGGACTTACCAGTGGGAAAAAAGATATGTGGCCTATCCTTTTGCTTCCCTTTCTTTTTGCTTTCTCTTCCCCCAGCTTGCCTGGTAAGCATACCTGGAGCCACTCCTAATACACTGCCAGAATGCCTCTTAAATAAGGCTTGGAAAAAATGATAATTATAGTAAATGAGGTAGAGATGCTGGAAGTTCCTTGGCTGAGGAAGGGGTGAAAGGCTCAGAAAGGTGGGTATGTAAGAACTGACTTACTGTGCAACACCAGAGAACTATCAGATGCCGGTGGTTCTCAGCAAAACCCAGAGAACACTCTTCACTAAAGTAGAAAGAAATGCTTCAAAAGGGAGACCCCAACACCTGGACAAACTGTGTTGTTTGTTTCTGCAGGCCAAAGCTGACAGAAGATCTTCCGGGAAAGTGGTCTCCCTGGATTTAATGGGGATAATAGGATTCTGGAATAGCAGAAGCCAGCTGATAACACAAAAGTAGCAGAGTGAAGGTGGGGTCGGTGGAATTAATTGGCTGTGTTAATTGCCACAATAAGCCAGGTAGATGCAATTATCCTAATGGGAAACAGTGACAACCAAGAGGACTTGACCCTTAGAAATTGTGGCAAAGCCAGGTCACCTAGGAGTGAGATATATGGGCAAGCAATGAAGGCATTGCTTGATTTATATATCCAAGAAAACCTCCTCTTGAGTCGGTACCACAGTGGAAAATCATGGTCTCCTGTCTAGTTTCAAGAGTTTAGGCAGTTTTCAGTCTCAGAATCCATTGATTGAAAGGCCATGTCCCCTTGAGGAAGGACTTTGAAGCACCATAGCAAGTAGTTACAGTGGCTATTAACAATCCTTCCCGAAAGGAGTCTATAGACTTTAACCAGATTCATTATATACAGGGGAAAGTGAATATTCGGGCATTTTGAGGGCCATGGATAGGCTGACATGGACACCAAGGGACCCAAAATAGCATCAAAATCCTTATTAGAGAGGGATGTTTAGAGGCCAGGTAATAGATGTCATCCTAGCCCAAGTCAGAGGGCTGTGGTATTCTTAGCAGCTGGAAGAACGCTCATGTTGGTTCTCTGTGGAGTTAAGTCTTCATCGTAGGAAAGGCTAAGTGGAAATTCCTAAAAATCCTCCCTGATCCCTATCCTTAGGCAAAAATAGTAAGTTGATGCCAACAGAGAATCCTGCAGCAATTGAGGTCACCCTCAGCCACTCAAAGGATACAGGAGTGATGCTCTTCACGGTAACCCATTCAATTCACAGTCTGGTCCTTGCTGAAAGTATATAGATTGTGGATGGATGGACTTTGGTTATCTGGACATTCTGGTCACTGTTCTATTACCCTGATGACACCATGCCAATTGGGCCTGGTATCAGAAAGTGGGCTAGAACTTTGAATGTGTAAGTAAGAGATAATAGGAGATGATTCAAGAAACTGACACATCTGTGGAATTTTTAGAGACATGGTGGTCTAGACCACGGGTTGACAAGCTATGGCCTATGGGCCAGATCTGGTCCACTGCCTATTTTTATATGGCCTGCAAACTGAGAATGGTTTTACATTTTTAAATGGTTGGGGGAAAAAAAATCAGAAGGAGAATAGTATTTTGTGACATGTGAAAAATACTTGAAATTAAAGATTAGTGTCTGTGAATGACATTTTATTGCCACACAGCCACACTCATTCATTTATGTGTTGTCTATGGCCACATTCAAGCTTCAACAGTAGAGCTGAAAAGTTGCAACAGGGACTATATGTGGAACTCTCTTCACTTCATACTGCTTCTCAGGGGAGCATAACTCACTCAACACAGTATTATGGGTGCTAAGCATATTGTTGTACCATGATATTTTATTTTATTTCATTTCATTTCATTTCATTTCATTTCATTTCATTTCATTTCATTTCATTTCATTTCATATCACCAATGCATATCCTTCATGTCAAAGCAAGAAAAGGGGACTTCAAATGCTGCACTTTTTCATCACTGGAGTGTGATTTCCTTTTTATTGGATTATACTCATTATGTAATGACACTATAATTGTGCTAAAACAACATTACCAGATTAAGCGGCCATCACAATATTTCCAACTCACAGAAAAGCGATAGTCAGAAATATTAAGAAATTTAAAATGGAATATCTCAATATAGCAGAATTTCTTCGCAAAAATTAAACATGTAAATGAGGCTAACGTTTTCAAGTGGCTCATTTGGTAGCAAACAAGAAAAGCCATTGACCATTAGTAAATTCATTAAAACATGTTTGACTGCAGAAGCTGAAAAAAATGTGTCCAGAGAAAAGAAACTTGTTTAAGGTAACCAGTCTTTTGGTAAGAACAGCTGGTCCAAGTGCTGAAGACATTGGGAATAACATCAACAGTTAGTTAAAACAAAGAAACAAACAAAACATAAAAAAACAAGGCTAATGGCTGAGTATCTTTCCTTGTATCTTGATGAGTTGACAGGTGCCCCAGATAATGCTCAGTTATTGCTGTTTACTTGATGTGTCAATGTCAAGTTTGAAATGGCTGAAGAATTGGATCCTACAAATGGTGTGTAAAGAACAGTGACAAGTTGAGAAGGTCTATAATGCAGTACAAACCGAGGTAGAATCTGCTAAACGGTATTACAACTGCTGGTGGTAAAAACTTCCGTGGAACAGAAAAAGGCTTAATTGGACAAATTTACAAAGCTTATAAAACAATAAGATGTTAACGCCTGTGATTATTTACTGTGTTATTCATCAGTATCCTTTGCAGAAAATTTGAATCTTTGTGTTGTGGAACCAATAGTGTAAAAAATGAACTTTATTCACTCTTATGGACTTAAGCATCTTCAATTCTATGAATTTTTGTCAGAAATAGAAGCAGGGAGCCTGGGTGGCTCAGTCGACTGAGTGTCTGACTTCAGCACAGGTCATGATCTTGTGGCTCGTGGCTTGTGGTTTGTGGGTTTGAGCTCCCGTGTTGGGCTCTGCACTGCCAGTGCAGAGCCTGCTTGGGATTCTCTCTCCATCTCTCTCTCTCTCTGCCCCTCCACTTGCACTAGCTTGCTATCTCTCAATAAATAACTAAACTAAAAAAAAAAAAGAAAAAGAAATAGAAGCAAAATATCCTGACTTGGTGTCTTAGTAGTGGTAAAATTTAATTGTGATTCTTTGTTTTTAGCTCAAGACTGAAATTGAGGTTTTCTTTCTGAACAAGAGCCACCTTCAACTACTATTATTTAATGCTCAATGAACTTCAGAAAGTTTTTGCTAATTTTTAGATGTGATGTGGTATTAAGAATTCTTATCTTTTAGACGTATCTACTGATATATTTATAGATGAGAGGGCATGATGTTGGGATTTGCTTCAAAATAATCAGGGGCAGGAGTGGAAAGCAAGGGGGTATAGATGAAATAATATTGGTCATAAAATGATGAAGGCTGAGTAAACTGTACATTACAGTCAATATACTATTCTCTCTAATTTTGTATATGTTTGAAATTTTCCATAGTAAGAAGTTACAAAAGAATAATGTCTGTTATCACAACTGACAAGGAAGCTACATGATAGATAAGTTGGCCTATAAAGCTGTCTTAAGAATCAAGAGGTAACCAGGGCTGCCTGGGTGGCTCAGTCGGTTAAGCATCCGACTCTTGATTTCGGCTCAGGTCATGACCTCACGGTTCATGAGTTTGAGCCCCGGGCTCTGCACTGACAGCACAGAGCCTGCTTGGGATTCTCTCTGTGCCCCTCCCCTGTTCTCTCTCTCTCTCTCTCTCTTTGTCTCTCTCAAAATAAATAAATAAACTTCAAAAAAGAATCATGAGGTAACCAGAGTATTCATCAAAGTGTTCAAAGGACCGGACAGCAGTGGGTCCTTCAGGCCCTGGATGTCTGGGGAACCACTGCCAGCTTCAGCCCTAGAATTAATGGGCCCCGGGGAGAATCCGAAGGTCAGCAAGAATGAGTCAAGCATATGATTTGGTTAAGCTCTCAGTTGGAAGAAATGTAGAATCCACTCGGTAAGGAATGGAAAAAATGTCTAGAAATCCTCTGCCCATTGGGGAGTGGAGAAGGGAAACCCTCTGGCTCAGCCAAAGACTCAGCTGACTGAGGATAGTATGCACAAAAGATAGATAACCCAGTGGGTAGATATGCAGGGTTTCCAGACTTCCTTGGACAAGCATGGAAAAGTTGAGTGAGTTAACTTTGAAAAACTTTTACAAACTCAGAAAGGAGGGAAAGGTGATGGAGTTCAGTGGTTCAGAAACTGCCTGAGATCAAAGGAAGTCAAATTGCCTGAAGCAAGGGCTGTTCTTTCATGAGCCACACATTCCTTTAAGAATTTAAATTTTTTAAATGAGAGAAAATAAACAAGTGTGCACAAAATAAATTTTTGCATTTGATTTCAGGGGCTTCCCCAAAGCCTGGGATCCATGAACCCCAGATTAAGAATCCCTCGATGAAAATCTTATAGAAAGTTCACAGTGGAGAGTAAGTGGCAGGGAAGGCAAGAGGGGAATTGCGGAATATGGGGTGTCCACTTCAGGCAAGGAGTAGCAACATCCAGGATGTTTTCCTGCCCTAGGAAGATACACGTGAAGCTGGAAAGTACCAGGTATGTGGACATCATCTGCCTAGTAGAGATGCGTAGGGGAAGTCACTGGAAGGTTGGACATAGCTGTTTGGGGGTGCCTGGGTGGTTCAATTGGTTAAGTGTTTGACTCTAGATCTCCACTAAGGTCACGATCTCACATTTAGTGAGTTCGAGCCCCGCGTGGGGCTCTGCACTGACAGTGTGGAGCCTGCTTGGAGTTCTGTCTCTCCCTTTCTCTTTGCCTCTCCCCTGCTTTCACTCTCTCTCTCAGAATAAATAAAATAAACTTAAAAAGAAAGAAAGAAAGAAAGAAAGAAAGAAAGAAAGAAAGAAAGAAAGAAAGAAAGAAAGAAAGGAAGGAAGAAAGAAAGAAAGAAAGAGAAAGAGAAAAAAAAGAAAATAGCTGCTTGGCTTGAGAAAACCAAATATTTGAAACTCTATCATATTTAAAATATAGGCCAACCAGTTCACGGTTGTAATCTCCAGTCCATCCTCTATAATCACCATTAATGATGTGTCAAACTTCAAATCCATTCAAATAGCCTTTTATAAACCATGTGTGAGGAAGTGTGGAAGAGGAAAATATTATTGAAACATGGACTCTAACACAGGAGCATTCATTTCTAAATGGAGAATGTAAATGGCCCTTGAAAAAACCTGGCCCTGGATTCTTTGACCTTCAACTTAAACCTCTCTCTTCAGGACATTTTCAGGTACACAAAACCATAGCCATGCCTTTGGAATCAATCCTCACTTGATATTCCTTCGTGGTCAAGATTTCAAACTCTGAAATTCTCTTAGACTACAAGCCCTTATTCTTCTGTAATTCTCACACCAATTAATTTTTTCCCCTTTATTCTCAGCGTGAACCCCAGACCCGTTGGATATTCATATTCATATAGTCAGCTCTCTTGGTTTTCACTGGCCTCTTTCCTAGCCTCAATGTCACAGGCATGTAAAGCGACCAAGGACCACTAGGTGGCAGCAGAGTCTTAACTAAACTGTCCCCCAGCTTGGGCCCCAAGATAATTGTTATTAATCACTGGAGCCTCAAGTTTGAAGGGGCAAGGAAGAAATGGAATTAAACAAATGGTAGAGAACACAGAGAGATACGTTGGCTGGGGACAAGAAGATCTTGAGCCTCCACATAAATGTAAACCAGAGAAGTGGCTGAACCTAAGCAACAGGGGAGGGGGGTAGCGGGACACTCCCAGGTTCATTGACTAACCATTTTGTACCTATTCATGTGGGCAGTCTCCCTCTGCTTTGAAACACTCACTGCCTAACTTCTCTGAAGCACTTTCTATTTCAGGGTTAGTGACTTAATACCAGCAAGCCTCCTGGAATCTTTTGCTCTTAACTGCCTTGCTGATCCCCACTGCTAAGTAGCCAACTCTCTTACCTCTCTCCTTCTGGGTAGCCAGGTTCTCCTACAGGAAGTTAAAACGGTCTACACATTACTCAACTCTGCATCCATAATTTGTAACCTCAGTGGTGACCTCAAGGCTGTTCACCTTTCTTTTTGTCCTTAGTTAACTCCTTGGGGCATCGCTCATAGACACAATTCTAATCCTGCTCCACTCCCTGAAGTCCCTTTCCACATTTCAGCTCCCCAGTCTCACACCCTCCTTTATCTAAGGACTGGGACCATCCATCCAGTCCTTCCCTGCAATCCCTGTCCACTGCAGACTGAGCACAGGACCTAGAGTCCTCCATGGGACCTTCCTAGAGTTCGTGGGGGAAGACGTCAGGAATGCCACCCTCTTCAATACAAAGTAATAAAGCAATACCCTGCATCTCATCTCAGAACCAATTTGCTTCTCTGAAAGATACTTTACGCTCTGCATCAGCTCGGGCTGCTATAATAAAACAGTGCAGCCTGGGAGGCTTCAACAATTAACATTTATTTCTCACAATTCTGGAGCCTGGGAGGTTCAAGATGGAGGCACCAGCCAATTCGGTTGCTGGTGAGCACCTGCCACCTTCTCATTACATCTTTTCAAGGTCTCTCCTTGGCAGGATGTATACAGAAAGAGAAAGAGATCTCTCTCTCTTCTTGTTAGACCCCTTATCCCATCAGGAGGCCCTCACCCCGTCAACTAACCTAAACCCCACCTCCAAATGCCATCACGTTGGGGGTTAGGGTCTCAGCCTATGAATTTTGGGGGTGCACAAGTGTTTAGTCCAGTCCAGTTACAAATGTTGGTGACTGGAGTGCTTCCTGACTTACAGGAAGAAGCCCTGGGCGGCAGCTTTTATAAACCTCATCTGCAAAGACAGTGATTTCAAACTATTCCCTAAAAAGTAACAAACTTACGTAAAATATATTCTATTCTGGCAGATTTCCACTGAGCTTGTCCTATCCAATGATTTCTGATTCATTTGTTCACTCATTCAGTTAATAAATACGTACTGACTTGAGCCGAGGCTCCTAACCACGACATGCTGCCATATACACAAATGTGCTGATGCAGCACTTTTGTGGCAGATAAAGAATATTTTAAAAGAAGAATCATTCATCCAGAATTTGTCAGACTCTCCCTCCAGCACTGTGGAAAGAGAGTCCGCTCTCTGGCCAGCAGGCATATGCCAGTGTGCTCAGCTGTGAGTTCAGACAAAGACTAAGTGCCTCGGGCTTAACTTTTTTTTATTATAATCACTGCTGATATTCAAGTAGTGCTCAAAGGCTTTTTATCTAATGGAAAGATAATGTGTGGCCAGCAGATACACGCATGTTCTAGTCTGCTTGACGGGCACATCTCTGATAACAGTGATGTAAATGAGAATTCCATCATCTTCATCCGTTTCTTATGAAATAGATTATTATGGATCATCAGCCCCCCCCCACCCCCCCCAGATCACTCCTGAGTGAACAAACAAGAAAGAATTTTGAAATCTACAATGCTGTAGATGTGACCTTGGCCTCAGAATGAGCTCACTAATTTGCGGGCTGGAATCCTCTAAAGTTCAGCCTGATCCTCCTCCTCTTAAAGCTACCACTATCAACCCAAAGGCACGTCCATTTTAATCTGTATTCATTGAATTAATGAATTAGTATATTAATTAATGCCATGAGCTTTAATATTAACAAATTAATTTATTGGATAATAAATTTGTTAACAAATTAAATTATTCAAGATGCATTTAATTCATTTAAACTGTATCAATTGATTGGCAGTATTTGCCACAAACAATTGGGTATTAACACAGGGATATAACAGCTACATCAAATATTCAGAAGATTTTCGAATAGGGTAAAACCTGTCCTGTGTGGTCAAAGCATGTACAGAATGAAGATCAACAGGTAGAAGATGTGGGAAAGCCCATTTTAGCTTGGCATCACAAAGACCCCTCTAAACAACAAGATTTCTCTAACTATTCATTGGGAAAAGTGAATTGTTGGTCACCTGAGGGGGTTGGGGATTTGCCAGCCTGTGGTGTTGAAGATCTGGAACACATCCGGTGCCTCTAAGATCCCACCAGCTCTGAGAATCTGTGATCTCCTGAATCAGCCCGGTCATTTCTGCTGCAACCCCAAGTACACAACTGTACGGAAACCGAGGCCCCTTTTGCTGCCAGCCCTCACTCAGCTCCTACAAGGAAGCAGGATGTGGCTCTAGGGACACACACCTGCATCTTTATCCGAGCTTGTAGCGATGAGAGTGCTGCCTCTCATCTCGTAGATTCGTAATGCATGATGTTGCAAGGCTGATCATTATGAGGAAGCAAGTGTTTAAAATTCTGGTCCGGATTCTTGGCTTCTAGCTTACAGGTGGAGCTGAATTGAGTTATAAGCCATTAGAACACAATTACAGCAGGATTTTCCACTTTAGAATATTACCTGTTTGGCTTAGAAATAAATCAAGCAATGCTGAAAGATTAAAGCTACAGTCTTAAAGTGCTGGAATCAAAGAAGAAACGAGTAGAGAGATTTATTTTCCCGAAATCATTTTTTCCCCCTTCTGAAAGCCCAAGCAAAAATTAAGGAAATTTATTCAGGAGTTCTAGGGCCTTAGAACTAAATTCATATTGTTGCCAGGAAGTGGAGAGTGTGGGGTCCAGGAAGAGCCTTTTCTGGAGCGACTAATCTGAGGCAGGCAGCAGAGAGGGAACTTCACTTTGGTGGATATGGAGATAATACTTTAGCAAGAGTTGTCGGTTCCAATTCACCACTTTACGAACCTATTTCTGTTTTGGGACTTTTTTTTTTTTTTTAACATTTTTTATTTATTTTTGAGACAGGGAGAGACAGAGCATGAATAGGGGAGGGTCAGAGAGAGGGAGACACAGAATCTGAAACAGGCTCCAGGCTCTGAGCTGTCAGCACAGAGCCCGATGCGGGGCTTGAACTCACGGACCGTGAGATCATGACCTGAGCCGAAGTCGGCCACCCAACCGACTGAGCCACCCAGGTGCCCCGGTCTATTTCGGGACTTTTAAGAAAATATTTGGTATTTGATTTATACTGGAGTATGTATGGGTCACGTATATGTTGCTTTATTACAGTAACTAACAGCAGGAAAAGAGGTTGTCACTAGAAAGCATGAGCTAGAGCTTATGGGTATTTTGGATCTTCAGAAGCCTACCTGCTCTGAGACTCCACAGCCCTTGCCTTGGTGGGAGAAAGAGTGACAATCCTAGGGCTTATGCCGACGAAGGCCAAAGCCCTAAATCTAAAGACAGAGTGAGGAAGATGTATATGCAGAGTCATGGTGCTGGGGAAGTCAGCCAACAGCTTAACAAAAGATAAGATTGTATTTGGATACGGGTCGTGCAAAGTGCAGAAACCAACAGAGCTCTAAAAAAAAAAAAAAAAAAAAAAAAAGCCAGTGTTCTTTTTCTCTTTCTTTCTTTCTCTCTCTCTCTCTCTGTCTCTCTCTCTCTCTTTCTTTCTTTCCTTCTTTCTTTCTTTCTTTCTTTCTTTCTTTCTTTCTTTCTTTCTTTTACTGAACCAAAGAGTAGTCCCTATGTATTTATTAAATGCTGAATTCTAGGAGAAATGTGTAAAAGTAATCCATCAATATTAATTATTTTAAACATAACTAGCGTAAACCCTGCTTATTGCTTTATAAAGGAAGGCCATTCTTTCTGTAACCACAAGGAGCGGTCTGGGACCCTGACAAAACTCTTGTACTTCTGTATACAGTTGACCCCTAGACAGTTGTGCAGAGGTTAGAGGCATCGACCCCCCACTGCCCCGAGCAGCTGAAAATCCACATACAGCTTTTGACTTTTCAAAAATTTAACTACTGTTGATGGGAAGCCTTACTGGTAACATAATCAGTCAATTAACACATTGACTGTTATGTGTATTCTAACAAAGCAAGCCAGAGGAAAGAAAATGTTCTTAGGAAAACCATAAGGAAGAGAAAATACATTTACAAGGCCATACTGTAAAAAACCCATGTGTAAGTGGACCCACACTGTCCAAACCTGGCTTGGTCAGGAGTCAATTGTATTATAAAAAATGTGAATTACTTTCCCAACACACTGGAGAAACAAATACTCTATTTTTCTGTCCCTCTGAGCTTCAGCTTTTCCATTGTGATACATCATTAGTCTGACAACTACTCAGACCAGTTTTCTAACTCACTCTGATTCAATTCCACTTTCTTCCAGTTAGCAAATTCTCCATTTTTACAAACTGACATCCTAAAGGGAACAGATCTTTTTCTTTGGTTTTCATTTAATTTCTTGTATACTCAAAACAAGAGGCACCTGGATGGCTCAGTTGGTTGGGCGTCTTGATTTCAGCTCAGGTCTTGATCTCAGACTTTGTGGGTTTGAGCCCCGCATCAGGCTCTGTGCTGATAGCTCAGAGAGCTGCTTTAGATTCTGTGTCTCCCTCTCTCTCTCTGCACCCCCCCACTTGTGCTCTGTCTCTCTCTCTCTCTCTCTTTCTCAAAGATAAGTAAACATTTAAAAAAATTTAAAAAGAAAAAAGAATTTATTTTAAAATCATTTATTTTAAATTCTGTTGGGAATCTAGCCTGTTTTTCTTGTTTTCTTGACTAAGTAATGATTTCCTTTTTTTTTCTTTTGAAATGATTTAAATAATAACTTCAGAAATAGTAGGAAGAGCTTTTCTTTCTGAGTGATTTGCTGACATGATGCTCCATCACCCTTGAATACTTTAGTGTACAATTCTTACATACAAGGACTTCCCGTATAATTACATTGCAACGCTCAAAACGAGAACATTAACTGTAATTCATTGATGGCACTTAATTTTAGACCCCATCCAAGGTTTAGCAGTTGTCCCAATAATGTCTTTATAGCAAAAGAATCCAGTTCAGAATCACACATCACATTTGTTTCTTGTGTATTTTTGTGTTTCTTGATCTCAATCAGTTCCCCCAATTTTTTTCTGACTTTCATGACTTTGACTATTTTGAAGATTACAGACCACTAATTTCGTCAAATGTGTCTTATGATGGGATTGTTTGATGTTTTTCAAGTTTGTATTTAAATTATACTTTGGCAGGAATATCACAGATGTGATGCTGAGTTCTTCTCATTGCATCCTATTGGTATACAATTTCGATTTGTCATATTACTGGTAATATTAAATTGAGCCCTTGATTAAGGTGGGCTAATAGGCAGAAACTTAGGATGGCTCTATGACTTTGGCTGGTGGTGTTACTTTTATGATCATGATATGGCAAAAGGGAGGTTATCTAGTGGACACAATCATATCAGTACTTTAAAAGTAGAGTTTTCACTGGCTGTTAACAGAGGCAGAAGTCAGAGAGATTTGAAGTGTCACAGGGATTCAACTCCAGGAAGGTCTACCTCAAGGAGATGAAGAAGACCCAAGGCAAAGACCCAAGATCAGCCTGTAGGTTCAGGGGGCTTTTCCTGGACCCTAGCTGACAGCCAACAAGGAAATAGGAACCTTGGTCTTACAGCTTCCAGAAACAGAGTCCTGCCCCTCCCCCTGCTCGTGCTCTCTCTCTCTCTCAAAAATAAGTAAACATTAAAAAATTAACAAAGAAAAAAAGGAAATGGAGTCCTGTCAACCTGAACGAGCTTAGAGGGTAGATTCCTCCCCAGAGGACTCCAGGTAAGAGTCTAGCCTGGCTGACAGCTTGATTTCAATCTTGGTGGACTCAGAGCAGAGAACCCCATTGAAGCCACCTACACTACTGACTTACAGAACTGTGAGATCATAAGTGGGTGTGTTTCAAGCTTTCAAGTATATGTTAATATACTTCTTATGAGGCCCTTCTTATGAAGGCCTATTCATAAAGCTTCTACCTTCATGATTTAATTACCTCCCAAAGGTCCCACCTCCTAATACCATCACATTGGGGGGTTAGAATTTCAACATATGAATTTGGGGAGACATAATAGCAATTAATAAGCATTTTGTAAAGAGGTACTTTAAGACTAGACAAATATCCCTTATCAAATGTTTACCCACTTATTAGTTTAAGTATCAATTGATGTTTCTTGGATGGGTTAATTATTAATATGGTGGCTAAAATCATGGTCCTCTGATTCCATTATTTCTCCTGCATATTAGTTGACAATATATGGTGAGGGAGAGTTTTCTGTCCTTATTTATTCATTTCAGAGTGGTTCCATGAATTCCTCTTTTATTCAATGGGTCATAATCCATTCGTGTCATTATTAATTTTATGCTCTAATTGAGCTGGTCTCTGTGCCTTTAGGCAGAAGCCCATCATTCACTGAGCACTCCCTCACTTCCTGGTGGAAAAATCTGTTCCCTGATTCAATCCTGGAGTCATCTAGCTTTCCAAGTAACCTAGTTTCTTTTAATGGAGAATAGTACATACATATCTATAGCTATATGGATCTTTACATCTCTACTTCTATGCCACCCCATCCATATAGAAACTCATGAGTTCACAGCAAACCTAATCCAATTCCACAGAGTTCATTCTAGTTTTGTGTCTTTCTGTAGTTGTAACTGCTTAAAACAAGAAATCTGAGTCCATGGCTGACTACATAATTTGCAGAGCTAAATGGAGAATGAAAATGCAGAGCCCTTATCCCCTGGGAGGAAAAAAATGCTATTAAAGGTACTAAAATACAAAGCTTTTAATTTTTGCTCATAGTCTCTCTCTCCACCATAGTGTTTTTTAATATGCTATTTAATGTCATTTTAAGTAAAGAAAATTTTAAGTTGAAAATTATTAGCATGAATTTTACTATTTATCTTTATATTCTGCAATATCAGTTTCAAATGCAAATAGGAGAGCATTTAACTCATATGCAAAATCATCAACGTTACACAGCTATATTTTGGAGCTCACACACATGTATATATGTCATTCTTACCACAATAGTAGAAAGATTGCATAAAACTAACTCAATTGTTTTTATTTCATTTCTGGATATGCATGCATTTTCCCACATTTGGTTCTACATTTGGCTTACAGATGAATGAGGATGTACTGAAAAGAAAAAGAATGATGGTTTGCCCTATATTTCCTTTCTTCTCTGTCATTTTCAGTGCAACGGATTGTCTAATAAGCAGAAGTAACACAAGTTAAGGATTCACATGATTAGGTCAGGCCCACCCCAGCGATCTCCCTGTCATAAGGTCAGCTGATTTGGGACCTTAGTTACATCTGTAAAATCCCCTTTACCATACAATATCACATCAATATTTGGGTACTATCTTATCATATGCATAAGCTCCACACTCCAGGGAAGGAGATTATACAAGAGTGAGGGTCATTGAAGGCTGTCTTAATTCTGCCTTCTACATCTACCTTAAGATAGATAATGGCTAGTGACCCCAAGGAAATTGTTAAGTTCATTTGTGATCACGTTAAGTGTGTTATCTTGGCCCCTGCTGGACCTGGATCTGAAGAGGAAAATACCTGTAGGCCAGATGGATAAAGATCCAGAAACTTCTTCAATCATGTCAGGCAATTTGGGTTCTTCTGCAGAGGCAACAGGTGTCTGTTTTCCTAAGGCGCAATTCTCATGTCAGAGAACAGAGACTGGCAAATGCAAAGGCATGGTGCCAGGGAAGCTGCCAACATTTGCAAACACAGCTGAAAATGCTTCGCCTTGGATAAGGTAATACAGGCAGAAAGCAGAGACAATGGATACGTACAGAAGCAAACAGGCTGTTGGGAAAAAATGGGCCTAAATATGATTCAGATGACGTTCAGTTGCTCTTTTAGCTATTTGGGTAACAAACTAATGCTAAAGGGAAGTCCTGTTCAAGAAAGTCCATAAATACATTCTCACAAGTATTGGGCCTTCAACTGTGGTCATGGTAACTGACGCTGAGTTGACAGTGTACTGAGTTGAATAGTGTCCTTCAAAAGTCTGTGTCCACCCAGGGCCTCAGAATGTGGCCTTATTTGACCATGAGGTCTTTGCAGATATAAGTTAAGATGAGGTAATACTGGAGTACATTGGGCCATAAATCCAATGACTAGTGTCTTTATAAGAAGGTTATAGAAGCAGAGGCTGACATTGGAATCCTGTCCCCTTTCCGATAAGCAAAGGAGCCTCATGCATTGCTAGCAACTACCAGAAGCCAGAAAAGGTAGGGAAGGATTCTCCCCTAGAGCTGTCAAAAGGAGTATGGCCTTGATTTTGGACTTACAGGACTGTGAGAGAATAAGTTTATGCTGTTTTAAGGCACCAACTTTGTGGTAATTTGTTACAGCCACCCTGGGAAAATTAGAACAGGCACTAAGGAAGAAATCAAAACTTGAAAAATCAGAATATTTCTGTTCATAGGAAGATAGCAAGGGTTATGAATTCCACTTATCAATCAACATGAGACAGCCACTATCTTTCCTGAATTTCCAGGATTCGTCCAAGGTTGAGGCAGTGGAATACAGTTTTTCCAATTATGACAGCTTAAGACCCCTGGAAGGCTGACAAATAGGCTGTGATTGGCCCTGCTGCTTTCCTGAGCTGCTAGCATCACTTGACTCATGGAGAATAGGACCACAGCCATTCTCCTCCACTCACTGCCTCCCTGGCCTGGCCTTCTGAAGATGTGCCCTGGTAGAAAAGATCCTGGGACTATGGCTTATCACCAAGCCCTGTTCAAATCACATTTAAGAAGGAATTGCTAATAAAAGGAATTCACTTGTTTCTGGTATGGAATCAAACAAACAGAACTGAAGGAGGAGAATACGAATTGTTTTTCAATGGTTATTTTAGCCCTTCCAATTATACCCAAGTGAGGACAGGAGTAAAAAATTGATCATGAGTTAACTGACATTCTCCATGTATCACCCCTGACTCCAAAATGGTCAGTTCAATTCCAGTTTAAGAATGTCATATAGTCCCTGAAGTTTATAATCAGTTGTAGGGGTGCCTGGGTGGCTCAGTCGGTTGAGCGACCAACTCTTGATCTTGGCTTTGGTCATGATCTTGCGGTCATGGGATAGAGCCCTGTGTCAGGCTCTGCACTAAGCATGGAGACTGCTTACGATTCTCTCTCCCTCTGCCCTTGTCCCCCACTTATGCACCTTACTCTCTCTCTCTCAAATAAAAAATATATATAATTAGTTGTTGAGTCACTTGTAGAATCATTTCAGATTACGTGGGTAGGCGCCAGGAAGTGTAAGAATGAAGAGGCTTGGTTCCAGTTTTCTCATGTGTAAAATGACAATAAGCACACCTTGCATCCGCCTACCCACCCACCTTCCCATCCATTCGTCCATTTATTCAAAATATAGGATTGAGGAACAGAGAATACAGCAACAAACAGAACAGACCAGAAGTCCTGCTCTCATAGAGCTTACATTCTTTTGGGTAGAAACAGAGCAAGGAAGCCAACAAACTATAAATTATATATATATCATATGGTGGGAAAGAAAACAAAGAAAGGAAAGAGATTACCACAGGAGATGGATTAATTTTAAATAGGGTGGTGAAGGAAGTCCTCACTGAGGCCTGAGAAGATGGTTAGTGAGCAAAGACCAGAAGAATATCAGGCAGAGAAACACTCCCATATATGAGTGTGGCACATCCCAGGCAACGAGAATAGCAATGGCAAAGGTCCTGGGGCACAAACACAGTGGTAACCCCAAACCACCTGTCTTGTGTTATATTTTAATGATGGTCAAGTTCTTCTTCTTGGTCCCCACCAATACTCCCCAACTTACCCGAGGGCTGACCTTTTTGAAACAATGAAAGTGGGGGCGCCTGGGTGGCTCAGTCGGTTAAGCATCCAACTTCAGCTCAGGTCACGATCTTGCGGTCCGTGAGTTCGAGCCCTGCGTCGGGCTCTGGGCTGATGGCTCAGAGCCTGGAGCCTGCTTCCGATTCTGTGTCTCCCTCTCTCTCTGCCCCTCCCCCGTTCATGCTCTGTCTCTCTCTGTCTCAAAAATAAATAAACATTAAAAAAATTTTTTTTAAAAAGAAACAATGAAAGTGCCTATAGGCAGCATTATCAAGTTGAAGGGTTAAGCCCTTCCCTGAAATTTCTGGGAAAACATTTACCCTACTGACAACAAATGAGGAGCAACAAGCTGGGTAGAATTTAAAAGTAAAATGTAATCAAATTCCACTGTGTAGTACATTCAGAATATTTGTTTTCTAAAGTTGAAAGGCCAATTGAATGAAAATAATTTCAAGTAACAGTGTAGGTGTATGAAATATTTAATTGAGTTGGATCCTTATTTGTTATTTTTTAAAAGGCTTAATACTTCTCTGATTGTAAAAATGAATTTCCCATTGTAAAAAACTTGAAAATTATGTGAAATAACAAGAACAAAATTTGCTTGTGACTACATAGGAAGAAAAAAACTATTTACATTTCTATCTTTCTAGATAGATTTCCCTTTTATTTTAAACTTTGTTGATTTGATAGTGAAAATAGCTTGTTTTAATTTGCATTTTTGGGTACTAGTGTGAACAACTTTTCACATGCTTTACTGGCCAGGTTTCATATATCAACTTTGCTTTCTCTTAAATTTTTCTTACCGATCTGAAAAAGCTTTTTAATCATAAGAAAACCATGAATCCATTTTCTGTCACATTCATGGTAAATGGTTTTTTCCAAGATTCTTTACTGCCCATTATTTTTGCATAGTTTTTATGTCCAAATTTTGCATTTTTATAGTCATGCATACTCAATATTAAAGCCAAAAAAAATTTATTTCCAAAAATGTTCACTAAAAGAGTCTTTTCAAATTTTACTGAAAATTATGGTACTGCTTTTGCTCTATATTGGTACTGCTTTTGCTCTGTAATGTACAGTGAAATCCCACAATAATGCAATAGGTAGGGTCCAAAAATTTAATTACATAAAATGCAATTACTGTAGGTTTAATGATTGACTGAAGCAGGCCTGGGCAGTTGGGCATTATGGCATCTGGCTGAGCAATTCCAATCCCTCCGGGTCCTAGCCGTAGTTTGACATCTGCTGGTGGGCATTTGCTAGATCTCACTTACATACTGAGGGGTCAAATCAAGTCCCAAGACTTCTTGGGACCTGCAGGACAGCAGCAGTGACTCCTGGATCTTCAGGTTAGCTAGTACCCTGTTTTCCAGACCAATCCAGGACAATGGGTGGAAGAGACGTACTAGGGACACGAGGGCCCACAACTTTCCATGATAAGCTCCCTTCTTTTCCACATCCTGCCTTGGATCCCTTCCTCCCCAGCTAATCCCCTTCTCTCTCTCCATAAGATGAAGCAAGTTTCCTACACACTCATGGAGTAGAAAGCGTTCACTTAACACACCCCTGTAATGTATACCTTAGACTCTCTATGACGGTGGATGCAGATTCAGTTGATGCCTAGAGTGGCTTTATTCCCAGCAATTCAAAAACAGTGAACAAATTTTAGGATGGATTCATTGTATCTGTTAGAACTGTGATATTGGGACCCCAAGGTTGGCAAAGTTCTCATTCCTTGAGATGCAAATGTATAAAATAAAATCAGCAATAAATAAGAAGTTGTTTTTTGTAGAATACAGCCTTTCTCTCTATTAGCTTATTTATTTACCTCTGGTTTGTTAAATTTAAGTGAAACAAAAATGTCATGTAATTTATTAATAGAAATATTTTTATCTTATAATCTAAGCTTTTTAATCAAGGAAATCATAATCACATGAAGGAAAAAAATTATAACATTTTGAAAGCACACACACAAAAAAACCACTCCCATAGATTATTTATGGATGTGTAGATAAATAGTAAAAATATAAAAACATGGATGGGAAGTGTATCAGTCAGGGTCCAGCTGGGAGAACAGAATGCACTCTAAGATTGTTGAACATTGGATATTTAATTCAAAGACTTGGTTACCCAGGTGATGGAAGAGCTGGGATATAAGAAGGGAGAAGAGCCAGTGAGGTGACTCAGGGGTTAACAGCAGCAGGAAAGAACTATGGTCCTAGATGGAGCATCTAGGAGGAAGTGATACTTCTAATACCAGAAGCCATGTCCCCTGGTGAGAGAGAGAAAATCAAGTGGAGCCTGTCTCGCAAGAGCTGGGACCACACGGGAAATGTAACTGCTTTTGGAGATGCCACTCAAGGCTGAGAGAGAGGGAGAAACACCTGGCTTCTCTCTTCCTCCTGCCCTCCAATCGCCTGACTGTACCTCCCATTGACCAAACCCAGCGGAAGTGGCTGGGAATCCTGGGAAATGTAGTCCGTGGACTCCCCTTCTCCCTCCCGTTGAGAATAGACGAGGGTAATGGCTGGGAGCAAGCAGGCAAGTGAGTGGCAGAAAAGGGGGCAGTCGCCTCACCAACCTGTGGATGCGCAAGACCTTCTTCCTGGAAAGGAGTCTAGAGAATGGGGAGGGGAGGGTACAGAATGGTCCTCAACTGTATTGGTAACCACTTATTTCATTGATAATTTTTTTAAAGTTTGAAGCCAATATGGCAAAATGTCAGCATCTGTTAAATGTATAAAGTAGGTGGCCAGATGCTCATTATATTAGTCTCTTGCATTTCTGCATAATTGGAATACTTCAAAGAAGAAATCATTGTAGAAAAAAAAGAAATGTTCTAGGTTAATGGAATAAGGAACATCCTCCTTGTTTAGACTCACCTCCCTTTCCAACCCCACTCCTGATGATTTGCCATGGCTCTTCTTCAAAGGCGGGTGGCAAGTGGGTGGGTCTTACAGGCTCTGCCAATCACCAGGGTTGACTCTTGGGCATGAGGTCATGTTAAAGGCAGAGTAGGAGGATGAGGAAGGGAAAGAAGAAGGAAAGGCAAAGAGGGAAGTTTCCAGAAGCTTGGGAGGGAGAGGATGACCAATCACGGTGAGCTCTCCCAGTCTTTTTGTCTTTGACACTTGGTTCAGCAACTCACAACACGGATGCCCTTGAGCAAGTCCCTTGGCCTCTCCATCCTTGCATTTGCTTTTCTGTAAAAGTGTGGTGGTTGCAAGATTCAATGAGAACAGATACAAAAAGCACTTTGAATAGTGCTGGCGCATAGCAATCTCTCCATCCATTTTGGTTATTATATCATTCTTTATTCTTTTTATCTTTGGATCCTCAGTGTTAGCAGAGTTCCCCTGTGATGATCATCAGATCAAATGAGTGGGGGTAGCAAAAGAGGACACCCTGTAATTTGCTTATCTAATTCAGGTCTCCCTGTGATAATCTGCTCCTGGTTGAGCATACCAATCTCGATACAACACCACCTAGATCCTGGCCTATGAGGCCAGTGTCAGTATGATTTCAGACAAGTTTGGCAAAAGTCAGACTCTGGCAGAAAGAGTTACACTTCAATAAAGTGAAGAGAGAGAATCTGTAGGGTCATCTTATCAGGATATTCAGCTTTCTTATTCTGATTCTGGATTCTAGAAGGGGTAATCCTCCAAATGAGACAATCTGCAGAGAAAACAAGGCCAAAGGAGAGTATGTGAGCATTAACTAGTTGAGAAGGCATTCTCCTGTGGTGTGCCCTATGGTTTTGTGCTCCCTCAGACCCCTCCCCACAAGATGCCGTAAGGACATAAGAAGGGCCCTGCCTTGACCTTCCATCCAACTGCCCCAAATGGCGTGCTAGGAAGGAGGGCAGGAAGCAGGGATCGGGGCACCAGAGTAAACCCTAATGGATAGCTAATAATAAGCTTGGTGCCCAGCATGGAGCTGAGTGCCCTCCCAGTATCACCCCCACTTATTCTCACAACCGTGTGAGTAGAGAACAAGAGAATGGTTTGGGGGATGCTGTGAGCATTGGGTGAGTTAATAATACATGCAAAGAGCTTAGGATGCCTACCCCTTTCTGAGCAAGCACTCAGTAGATGTTAGCTGCACTTAGTACAATCATCCCAAATTTGTGGATAAAGAAACCAACTTGGGAAACAGGAAATCTACCCAAGGTGACAAGGCTAAGAAATAAATGGTGGAGCTGGGATGTGGACTCTCACTCGTGAGCCCACCCCTCTATTGCCTCCATTGGAAATGGTGCTGGTAGGAGGAGAGGTAGTTTCATCCTGGGGAAGGTCACATTTGACATTTGACATTCCTTGTCATTCTAAGTAGCTGCTGCTTTGCTGCCCATGCAAACTGATGCTTGAGACACTGAAATGCTCTTGAAAAACTGAGTTGTTGTTTTGGCTTTAAAAACCATAGAAGAGATTCAGATTGTCATTAAACTGGGCACCTGGCAATATCAAATGTCACAAGCCATCTTCCCAAGGACAAATATCTTCGATATCTTTAATGGGATCTAATAATCAGAAAGCATTGGTGAAAGATTAATAGATCATTTAGAAGGATCACCTAGCAAGAGTAAAACATTCATCTTGGATGCTTATAAGAGATTTAAGGTGAAGTTATTCCCACTTCCTTTAATAAGCATTTAATTAAGAATGAAACCTATGGTTGACAAAGTAAATTGGAGGAATGCATTGTTTAACCTCTCTATTCTATGGAAACTTGCTTTCCAGGAAACTCATTTACCCCATCACATGGCTTCAAATACCACCATGTGACAGTGCTGCGCTTGGAGTGACAGTACTGGATCTGTTTCTCCTATACGAGGTAAGGATGACACCCAACCTGCCATCACTAGGGAAGGTGGCCTGCATTTTGAGCTGCACAGAGGGAGCCCCCCACGTAAAAAAAAGACTGCCAAGCAGAGGTCAAACCCTTCCCACTGCTGGACTGCCTAAACCAGACCCTGAGACCTGTCTCGCCCCTCCCCAAAGACTGAGTACACAGCAATGAACTTGCCCCAAATGTTTGAGAAGGAAAAGGGCAGGACTCTTACCCTTCCCTAAATAGTTTACCTGGCCAGTCACTGGTTTATATTTCAGTCCAGGTTTGTTCAAGAGCCTTTGAATCTGGAAGTAGTTGAAGTTGGAAATGCCAATGGCTTTCACCAGCCCCTGGTCCACCAGCTCCTCCATGGCCTATCCCAGAAAGGAACACCTTTGGAGCAGTCCTAGAGAGACTGCAGGGACCCTGGCTTGTCTTCGTCTTCTCTGGGGCAGGAGAAGCTGGTAAAGGAGCCATCATGGCAACGTTAGCTGAAGTATGAAAAGGAGATTTCAGTCCAGTTGTCCAGCTCATGTGTGCCGTAAAGCTCATTGGTTTCAGCCCTACTGCCCTTTACCAGCCCCAGTGAAACAAGGAGGAAAAGGTAAAGCTTGGATATACTTGCTCCCCTCCTCTTGCCTACATCTGGGTGACACGAGTTGGCCCTGGAAGAGGCTGCAGCATGTGGGGAAGCACCTCTTGTCTGCATCCGGAGTCACCCTCTCCCACGCTGACATCGGTTTGGCTGGCAGTAATATCAGGGCCACTGGAGAGGGTCATGCAGGTTGTGCCCCGGCAGGGGCACCGGGCCAAGTGATTGAATGGGGCCCCAATCTGGCCACTAGCCACTTACCAAGACATGTTCCCAGGTACAGAAACTACATTGAACTTGAGGAAAGGTATCTTCCCATGATTTGTAGCCTGTGAACTATACTTTTCCGAAATTGTCCCAAGATACCCTATAGGTTAACAGCAGTCCAGATTCAACATGTATTTATTATGCATTTATTACGCATCCAGAACCTGTCCAGGAGTTGTCGGGATATAAAAGTATACCGTGTACCTCCTTCTGCCAAGACTCTCACAGTCCAATTAAAGTGCTAGGGTTCCCCTCTGGGGATCCCTCAGTCCGCCAGATGCTGAGGCTGCCTCCAGTCGCTTGACAGCATAGCACTGGGAATCAGGGAGGTCAGAGAAGGAAGGGCGGACTCCGGGTGGAGTTTAAACTGGAACTTGAAAGATGACTTGGAGGAAAGAGAGAAAGAACAAGCGCAGGGGTGGAGGGAAGAAAGCAGGAGCTTTGTGGCAGGGACAAACTTGAGGTGCTCAAGGGACACTTCATGCGGTGGTTCTTAAATCTGACAGCCATTTGGAATCCCCTGAGGACTTTACAATATACCGATCCCAGGATCCACTCCCAGAGTTTCTTACCAAATTGGTCTGGGATGTAGCCTCAGCACTGGAATTTCTTCAAACTCCCCCGGTGATTTCAAGGTACAGCCAAGGCTGAGGGCCACTAGGGTAGATGATGTAGGTCTTCAAACTGGGCAAAGGAGTTTAGAGTTGATGAGATCACAAGGTCCACGACATGCCTGAGTTGAGCAATGAGATACTATAAAAGTTTCTGTGTGTCATAGATCAGGTGTAAGGGGGTACAGGACCCACGTGGACTCCTTTATACTTTTTTCTCCCGTGTGGTTCAGGGTGGTCAGTTAGGTTTCTATTGAACTGGTCTTGGATCCACATAAAAATCTATCGCTTACGTGTTCAATGCTGTCTGTTTCATCGTGGACCCACCGACTTTGATCATCAAAATCTTTTCATGCCCCCGAATCTTCTAGTTAGTGGTTATTCTGAAATCCATTCCAAGGGCATGACACTGTGAAACTGGGGTACTTCTTGCAGAGAACAATGACATAATTGCCACATTGAATATCGTCATAAGAACTAGGGCAAAAAATCTCTCAGAACCAACCTTAGAGGTGTGCTGGTCTCCACATTTCACAAAGAATAATTCCTAAGGGTAGAAGATGTCGTATTTTACCTGGGTAATATATATCATAGAGCCCTCTTATCAGATTTAATGCAAAGTCTGAGTCTGCTGAAATTTTAGGCTTTGTTGTAGGTCTTGCCACAGTTTTCATTCCCGGGAATAAAACATTCATTGAGTTGAGTCCATGCACATAAACCACTGTGTTGCTCAATAAATCATCAAACCTGAAACATTTCCCTAATGGAAGGTTGTTTGTGGTAGCAGAAGAAATATGTTGACTTTTTTTTTTTACAGTTAAGTACCAGAATTTGAGTTTCTTTTTATGTTTTGATGGCTATGATTTTGTCACTAGCAAAGAGAAATTAATATCTCATCTCCAAGATTCAGGCTTAATAAATTTATTTCAGTAAATACATCAAACAAGTATTTAAGACTAGGTAGTTGGATAATGACTTGTGTGGTCATTAAGGCAAATAAGAATATGTAAGTCTGAAAAAAAATGGCATGTTTCAACTTGTAGTTTGAACCATCTTTCTAGTATGTGGGCTCGCCCAGCTGATGGCTTGTATAGCAGTGACATTTTGTTACATCGACTGTGGGTTTGTATTTAATTACATAATCAAAATAGCAGAAGACATGACAAATTGATGGCTTCATGAGAGTATTTATTTGATTTTACTTCGATGGATAGTGTCTTGCTCATGAGATATATTTTCAGTAATGTATTATTTAGTATGGTTCTTAATGACATAAATCATTGCTATTTTACTATTGCGAATTTAGGCTCGTAGCACCTAACTGCAAATGACATATCCTGTCGAGCGAATTCAGTGGTGATACTGAAGATCTTTATCACAGCTGGTGGATTTGCTTTATATACAACCTAGAGAGCTTTCATAACAGTCTCAAAAACCCACCCATAGAAATCCAGATCATTTCCTCCATCCTTTCTATTCCTAGCCAGCAAATTTAATGGCTTACTTGCCAAAGATAATTCCCTTCAAATACATTTACAAGATTGCTAACCTTGCCGTTATGAAATGATCACTTTTCTGCTTCATCACGCTTTCCTTATCAAATCAATTTTTCCCTCTAAATGTTCTTACTATTAGCTGCTAAAGTTCAAAGTAGCAAGAAAGCCCGTGCTTCCGGATAAATACTTTTGAACAAACCACCCACAGAAAAGTTACATTTAATTAAATCATGCCAATTCTAAACTCCTCAGAAAGATGAGTCCTAATCTGGTTTTAAGCAGTAAAACACAAGATAAACTTATAAGGACGTGTGCCCCCACACCACAAGCCGATAAAATGATGCAGTTAACTCTTGGTGGTGTTGTCACCAGTCATTTGCAGTTTGTTCATTCCCTCTCTTCTCTGTTAGCATTTGAGAAAGAAACAATGTTTTCAGGGGGAAAAATACCAGAAAAAGACTTTCACTCCTTAATTCGATTTTGAATAAGAATTACATGGAACAGGTGATTACTTGATCTCAGAAACCAAGCGCTTGTGTCCCCTGATGTGCAAACGTGTGTATTCACTGTGTGCCAAACACCATGTGCAGGGCTTCGAACGGTTGGACTTTGGAGACAGATAGACCTGAGTCTGATCCCAGCTTTGCCACACTTTTGCAACGTGGTCTGAAAAAGTCACCCATCTCTCTAGGTCTCAATTTCCTCTTTTATAAATGGGGATGATAATAGTACCTGCCCCATTAAGTTAGATAATTAAATAAGCTCCATGATTAAAGTTCCTGCCACTCAACAGATGTTGGCTATCTTAATCTTTAAATTACCAGAGCTTAAAAGATATATTTTTATAAAGTTGGTTTTTTTTTTTGTTTGTTTGTTTTTTAAGAGGCAGAAACTGAGGCTTAGAGAAATCAGGTAACATAACGCCAGGTTACTCAGCCAAGGCATGCAACCCCAGGGCAAACCCTCTGTTCCAGATCCCTCCCCCTCGTTTCAGAACAGCATGTATATCCTCTATATTGAGGTACATTATATTCCTATCTCCTTTGATGATCCAGTCCTTAGCCTTTGAAAATATACATATTGTCAGATGAACCCAAAAGCCAGAGGTGATTAGGAAGGAGTTGAAAAAGCTAGATTAGAGGATAATGATGATGGAATTAAACAGCATCAAGTACATAGGCTCCTTCACACCAGTGTAGACCCTTGTGGATAGCTACAGGCAAGTTTTCACTCTCAGCACACGTGGAACAAGATGGAGCCTACCTCCCAGGCATCCAAGAATGTTACTTTACTGTTGAGGACTTTGTTTTTATCATCTGTGGGGAGAAGGATCATCCCAGGCTGTAACTGCAGCACAAAAAGCTTAGTGCAATGCGCACCTGAACACTCAGCTCTGTTAAATGCGGTTTCAAGATCCTAACCTGCGTTCAACATCCACATCTGTGTGCCATTTTTTTCCCCCAGAAATGCTCCAGAGTCCAAACATCAGAACGTGTAGTTTGTACAAACTCTGAACTTTGCGATTTGAAATGAAACCTCTAAACCAGTCTACTGGGGTAAGTAAGTTTTTATATTTTAGAAACTGCTGGATTGACTTAAAATCTGTCATTAATGCATCCCCAAAGCCACCATTATCATCAGGGACATTAACTTCATATAACCAGACCCCATATACACTTGGAGGCAACCTTCAGTTTCAAAATCACCAGACAAGGGTTAACTTCCAAAGGAGTGGCTTCCTGGGGGAAGATATTGGCCAACTTGTATTCTAGCAGCCTCAAGAAGCCAGCCGTTAGGGATGGCACACTGTCATCACCCTAGCTGGACATGAGGTGAGACAGCCAGGAACTCGTGTTCCTCTCACCTCTCCGAAGCAGGCTGGAGGGGAGCCCCAGACAATGCATTCTTCTGTTTCTTCAGTGAGGGCTGGCTGTCTTCCAGCATGGCCATGCTTGGGCATTTCTCCAAGATGGCACCTGAAGGTGTGCTTTGATTAGCCAGAGGGTTGAACCCTGCAATTGCAGTATGTAAGAGCTCCCCTGGGAGGGGAACCCTTGGCACAGAAGGAGGACAAAGATGATGTGGCAATTGCTTGCTGGGGCTGCCAGAAATCATGATTCTCTTGGACGTAACTGTAAGAAGACCTAGGCGCTTGGTCATCTCAGCAGCTACACGTGGACTCAGCCTCCTTTCTGGGCCAGTGCCTTTCGGTTTCATTGTCTCCTCCTGAAAACCTGCAGTTCAGGTCATGAAGAGCAAGACCCCATGCTGCAGCCCACCCCAGCCCCCAGCCCTGCACAGCTGCTGTTTTCTAGTACCCCGCTCTAGTTCCCTGCTCGGGAACTGGAGTTTGGGACAGAGAGTAGCTTTAACCTGTAATCCTTGTGGCCAGTGAATAAGATAGGTCCTGACAGTCCTGTTTCAGATCCCTAAGGGTATTCTGACGGGCTTCCTTCACTAAGGGTCTCCCAAAGAAGGTGGACCACAGCTGCGAGGAACCAAGAGTGAGACATCAGTACTGGGTAAAGGAAGTGCCGCATCATACTCATTCTTCCTGCTTTTTGACTTACGCCCTGATCTAACAGGGGACAGGCCATTTATAGCAGAGTTGGTTCAGATACATGATCCAGGGATGTAAGATCACCAGGGGGTCAGCAAGTCAATGGCCTTTCTTTTTCTTTTTAAGTTTTTATTTAAATTCCAGCTAGTTAACTTGTAGCGTAATATTAGTTTCAGGTGTACAATATAGTGACCCAACACTTCCATACATCACTCAGTGCTCATCACAAGTGCACTCCTTCATCCCCATTATCAGTTACCCATGCCCACACAAAACCCTTCTGACAACCATCAGAAAAATCGTTAGAGAGCACAGGAAAGATTATATAAGAAAATAAAATCCATCCATATTTCCATATTTCGAGATGATTATTATCAACGCTTGGGGGATTATTATTGTTAACGTCTGGGGATACCCAGTTGAGTTGGGAAGTCTCAAAGCAGAGAACTGTGCCCTGTTTCCCAGGGTGAGGTTGGGAAGAAGACACCCGGTCAAGGAAGCTCCCAGGTCCCTAAGCTGTAGAGTCACGGTGATGGCAGGTGTCCATCTGAGTGGGTTCAATGGCAGCCTCGGGGTGTCCAGGAGTCCCAACTCAGTGCTTGAGAGAACAGACCAGTTTCTTGTGTTCACGTGAGGGCAAAGCTGCCTGGCAGAAAGCTTCTGGAGAGTCTCTAAATGTCCCCGAGTTGGGAGTGTGAAGGTTGTGAAATGTACCTCTTTAAACTGCACATCATATTCAGGGCAGCCCAATCTGGGGAGGTTACAGAGGGGTTGAGTGCCTAGGGATCTGATGGGGATATGGACATCTCGGGTAACTGCAGGGCTGGTCACACCTAAGGACCAGACATATGAGCCACGTCTCAGGGGAAGCCAACATACAGAGGGCAACCCACACAGGCACCACCCCCCACCTTGACATCTCACATCTCCCCTAAACTCCTAAGCCCAGATGATACCTCCAGACGAAACATCCGAACATAATGGATTTTAATCCTGAAATAAATGGAAGTCAAAGTGGAATGAAGGCAAAAGCAAGTGTGAGCTGGGAGAGTAACAGAACATTTTCAGAAGTGGATACCATCCGCCAGGAGCCATTGTTCCCAGCCATTATTTTTCCTTTATAGTACCAAAAATTAACTTTGTTTAAAAAAATTAAGTTCCAGTTCCATGATCAGCTGAGGAATATCTGGCTCAGAATTTACCTCATAGGAAGAATGATCCAGACAAAAATTAACTAATTTAAAACAAACAAAAAAGGCCTTCATTATCAAATGAGGAGAGGGTTGATCCTGAGTCCAGCACATTCTCTTTATGGTTGATTTTTACTATTATTAACAGGCCCTGTGCTACGTACTATTACATAGATTAACACATTTCTTGGGGTGCCTGAGCGGCTCAGTTGGTTAAGTGTCTGACTCTTGATTTTGGCTCAGGTCATGATCTCACGGTTCCTGGGATAGAGCCCTGTGTCGGGCTCTACGCTGACAGTGTGGAGCCTGCTTAGGATTCTCTCTCTCTCTCTCTCTCAATAAATAAATAAACTTTTAAAAAAAGATTAACACATTTTCTCATTTACTCTTCAAACAACCTCATAAGGTCAGTGCTATTATTATTGCCCCCCCTTCACAAATGAGGAACTGACACATAGAGATGGTAAGCACTTTGTTCAAGGTAAATGGTGGTGCTGAGATTTGATACAGGCTATATCTCTCCAGAGCCATGCACTTGTCTCTTTGTTTGTAATTAGACACTGTGCTATATGGCCTATAGGCATTCCCCAATTCAATTGTCACAGTGCTATAAGGCAGATACAATTATTAGTTTCATTTTCAGAGGAGAAAATTGAGAAACAAAGGGGTAAAGGTCAAGTGATGAAAGGTTACAAACAGGTCTTCTAGGGCCCAGCAACTGCACTACTAGGTATTTATCCAAAGGATACAAAAGTGTTGATTTAAAGGAGCACATGCACTACAGTGTTTATAGCAGCGCTGTGAACAATAATGGAAAGCCCAAATGTCCATCAACTGATGACTGGACAAAGAAGATGTAATATATATACATATGTATATATGTGTACACACACACACACACAATGGACGATTACGTGGTGTTCAAAAAGAGTGAAATCTTGCCATTTGTAACAACATGGATGGAACTAGAGTGTGTCATGCTAAGCAAAATAAGGCAGAGAAAGACAAATATCATATGATTTCACTCATCTGTGGAATTTAAAAACCAAAACAGATGAACAGAGGGGAAGGGAAAGAAAAATAAGATAAAAAGAAAGAGGGAGGCAAACCATAAAAGATTCTGAAATCCAGAGAACAAACTGAGGGTTGCTGGAGGGCAGGTGAGTGGGGAGTGGGCTAATTGGGTGATGGGCATTAAGGAGGGGCACTTGTTGGGATGAGCACTGGGTATTGTACATAAGTTATGAATCACTGGGTTCTACTCTCGAAACCATTACTACACCATATGTTAACCAACCTGAATTTAAGTAAATAAATTTAAAAAAAATTTTTTAAGAGAACTATAGGCCAATATCCCTGATGAATATGGATGCAAAAATTCTCAATAAGATACTAGCAAATCGAATTCAACAGCATATAAAAAGAATTATTCACCATGATCAAGTGGGATTCATTCCTGGGCTGCAGGGCTGGTTCAGCATTCGCAAATCAATCAATGTGATACATCACATTAATAAAAGAAAAGATAAGAACCATATGATCCTGTCAATCGATGCAGAAAAAGCATTTGACAAAATTCAGCATCCTTGCTTAGTAAAAACCCTCGAGAAAGTTGGAATAGAAGGAACATACTTAAACATCATAAAAGCCGTTTATGAAAAGCCCACAGCTAACATCATCCTCAATGGGGAAAAACTGAGAGCTTTCCCCTGAGATCAGGAACACGACAGGGATGTCCACTCTCACCACTGTTGTTTAACATAGTGTTGGAAGTGCTAGCATCAGCAATCAGACAACAAAAGGAAATCAAAGGCATCAAAATTGGCAAAGATGAAGTCAAGCTTTCACGTTTTGCAGATGACATGATATTGTATATGGAAAACCTGACTGACTCCACCAAAAGTCTGCTAGAGCTGATACATGAATTCAGCAAAGTCGCAGGATACAAAATCAGTGTACAGAAATCAGTTGCATTCTTATACACTAATAAGGAAGCAACAGAAAGACAAATAAAGAAACTGATCCCATTCACAATTGCACCAAGAATCATAAAATACCTAGGAATAAACCTAACCAAAGATGTAAAAGATCTGTATGCTGAAAACCATAGAAAGCTTATGAAGGACATTGAAGAAGATATAAAGAAATGGAAAAACATTCCGTGCTCATGGATTGGAAGAATAAATATTGTTAAAATGTCAATACTACCCAAAGCTATCTACACATTCAATGCAATCCCAATCAAAATTGCACCAGCATTCTTCTTGAAGCTAGAAGAAGCCATCCTAAAATTTGTATGGAACCACAAAAGACCCAGAATAGCCAAAGCAATCTTGAAGAAGAAGACCAAAGCAGGAGGCATCACAATCCCAGACTTTAGCCTCTACCACAAAGCGGTAATCACCAAGACAGCATGGTATTGGCACAAAAACAGACACACAGACCAATGGAATAGAATAGAGACTCCAGAAGTGGACCCACAAACGTATGGCCAACTAATCTTTGACAAAGCAGGAAAGAATATCCAATGGAAAAAAGACAGTCTCTTTAACAAATGGTGCTGGGAGAACTGGACAGCAACATGCAGAAGGATGAAACTAGACCACTTTCTTACATCATTCACAAAAGTAAACTCAAAATGGATAAAGGATCTGAATGTGAGACAGGAAACCATCAAAACCCTAGAGGAGAAAGCAGGAAAAAACCTCTCTGACCTCAGCCGCAGCAATTTCTTACTTGACACATCCCCAAAAGCAATGGGAATTAAAAGCAAAAATGAACTATCGGGACCTCATGAAGATAAAAAGCTTCTGCACAGCAAAGGAAACAATCAACAAAAGTAAAAGGCAACCGACAGAATGGGAAAAGATATTTGCAAATGACATATCGGACAAAGAGCTAGTATCTAAAATCTATAAAGAACTCACCAAACTCCACACCCAAAAAACAAATAATCCATGAGGAAATGGGCAGAAAACATGAATAGACACTTCTCTAAAGAAGGCATCCAGATGGCCAACAGGCACATGAAAAGATGCTCAATGTCGCTCCTCATCAGGGAAATACAAATCAAAACCACACCCAGGTACCACCTCACGCCAGTCAGAGTGGCTAAAATGAACAAATCAGGAGACTATAGATGCTGGAGAGGTTGTGGAGAAATGGGAACCCTCTTGCACTGTTGGTGGGAATGCAAACCGGTGCAGCCACTCTGGAAAACAGTGTGGAGGTTCCTCAAAAAATTAAAAGTAGATCTACCCTATGACCCAGAAATAGCACTGCTAGGAATTTACCCAAGGGATACAGGGGTGCTGATGCCTAGGGGCACTTGTACCCCAATGTTTATAGCAGCACTTTCAACAGTAGCCAGATTAGAGAGAAAGACTAATTGTCCATCAACTGATGAATGGATAAAGAAATTGTGGTTTATATACGCAACAGAATACTACTTGGCAATGAGAAAGAATGAAATATGGCCTTTTGTAGCAACGTGGATGGAACTGGAGAGTGCTTTGCTAAGTGAAATAAGTCCTACAGAGAAAGACAGATACCACATGTTTTCACTCCTATATGGATCCTGAGAAACTTAACAGAAGACCATGGGGGAAGGGAAGGAAAAAAAAAATTAGAGAGGGAGGGAGCCAAACCATAAGAGACTCTTAAAAACAAACTGAAGGTTGATGGGGGGTGGGAGGGAGGGAAGGGTGGGTGAGGGGTACTGAGGAGGGCACCTGTTGGGATGAGCACTGGGTGTTGTATGGAAACCAATTTGACAATACATTTCATATTAAAAAAAATTCTTTTTTTTTTTTTTTTTTTGCCATTTGGCATGCAAAACCCAGCGCTTTATACATTAAGTTCCTACATATACCAGGATGACTATGAACTCTCTACCCATTAATCCTTTTATCTTCTTGTACCTCAACCACTCTGTTTCAGCAATAGCATTTAGAGTACGCAAAAAGCCCAATCACACTCCCTTAGAATACTTTTAGACATATTCTCTCATGTTCATTCTCGTGGCTACATTTTAACACCATTTTTGTCAAGTTTCAAAAGAATGTACTGAGATTTTAGATGCAACGGTGTTATAATTTTCGTAGATTTGGCGTTTTTAACATCTAGCCTTCCTAACAAGAAACAGAATATGCCTTTTTATTTACTGAAGTATTGTTTTATGTCCTCACGTAACAGTTTCCCTCATATAGTTCTGACACAGGGTGTGTTAAGCTTACCCCTAGGTACTTTTCATCTTTTGTCGCAGTGGTGAAAGAGGATCCTGTCTTGTTCCCATTTCCAGTGAGTATTCCTGGTATATGGACAAGCCTTTCACTCTTGCTTCAATGTTTTATTCCAGTCATTTTATTATAGAGATTTGTTGTTGTTGTGGTTGCTCTTTTGGTAGGAGGATGACGAAGGAACAGTGAGAGAGAGAAGACAGAATCTTCGAACTTTTCAACAAAATTCTTTCAACTGTCCTCAACAGTCCTTGGGATCACCCTTGATTTCTTCTTAACGTTTGAGCTTATTGTCGAGGAAATACTTCCTACTGTCGCCAAGATGAACATGCCCCACGTGGTTCGGAGAGAGCCCTCATCGGCCTCTTGTCCAACTGCCAGTCATCCCATCTGTAGCCGGGCATCTTTTTGTGACCATCACCCGTCACCCACTTTTCTCCAAATGAGTTCATTTGAAATGGGTCGTGGAAGCCCACTCGCCACTCTTGCCCCCTGTCACAAAGCGGGGCAAGATCTTCTGCAGGTTCCCCACACCAGCTGACATTTCACTACTTGAAGGCAGGTAGCATCACCATCATCAGGAAACATGGGGGTTGCCTTTTGTAGACATTCTTCCATACACTTCATAAAAACCGTAGCATCGTGCACCCAAGCTCCCAGTAGCGGAGAGGTAGAAACAACTTCAGTGCTCATCAAGGGACGAATGAATAGACAAAAGGTGGTGTATGCGTGCAATGGAATATTATTCAGCCTTGAAAAGGAAGAACATTTTGATGTATGGTACAAGAGACATTGAAAACGTTGTACTAAGTGAAATAAGCCAGCCACAAAAGGAAAATTATGTACAACTCCGTTTGTGTGGAATATCCAGAAGTAAATCCCCAGAGACAGAGCAGGTTAGCAGGGTCTGAGGAAAAGGCAAAATGACGGTTTGGGGACTTCCTGTTGGGGTAGTGAAAGTGTCTGCAACTAGCTAGAGGTGATGGTTGCGTAACATGGTGAATGGACCAAATGCCATTAAACTGTATGCTTTAAAATGGTAAATTTATGTGAGTTTCATCTCAATGAAAACGTGTTTACTATAGATCGGACCAATCTCAGTATTAAGCCCAGACATGCTTAGGCAGAACTGTCTAATCTGATTATTCTGCCGATTTCAATGCACCTCGCTCCAGAAGGCATGCATTGATTATTCTATTTTCGCTGAGAAAGTTGTGAATTGGTGACTCACAATGGTTTTTGGCCAGCAATCTGAATCTCCAAACTGATAATATATCAAACTTGTAATTCAGGGAAAGTGAGTCATCTAGAGTGTAAGAGAAAAGAACATTTGGGGGAAAGACGACCAGAACAGGAGAAGGCTTTGAAGCTTCACTTCTGCTGCCCAGAAAACCATGTTCTCATGAGAGAGGGTCCTCAGGAATGAGGTCCCTGAAGTAGAGGGCGAAAGAATATACATCAGATTCCTGACCTTTTATCTTTGTTTCCTTCAAAAATAGACATTTCTCAGGGTGCCTGGGTGGCTCAGACAGTTGAGCATCCGACTCTTTGATTTTGGCTCAGGTCATGATCTTAGGGTGATGAGATCAAGCCACAAGTCAAATTCTGCACTAACTGTGGACCCTGCTTGAGATTCTCTCTTTCCCTCTCTCTGCCCCTCTCCTCCCACCCCTGCTTGCATGTGCACACACTCTCTCTCTCTAAAAAAAAAAAAAAAAAAAAAAAAAAAAGTCTAAATATCAATTTCTATATTTATTCATTCATGTATTTATTTGGGGTCAGGTGCACAAACTGACTCATGGCATATGTACATTATCACTTCATACGGAGCCCTTTCTCTCTGATGCGTGGATTTATGTATTTATCCTGTATTATCCTTCACTTCTCATGCTCAGACCATCATCCTAACATGTTTAGCGCATTCTTTCATAATGTTGACTGGTATTAAGCATGTCTGTGTTTTTTTTTAATGTTTATTTATTTTTGAGAGTGAGGGAGACAGAGCACAAGCGGGGAGGGGCAGAGAGTGAGAATCCCAAGCAGCCTCCAGGCCCTGAGCTGTCAGCACAGAGCCTGACGCGGGTCTCGAACTCACAAACTGCAAAAACATGACCTGAGTCGAAGTCGGACATTTAGCGGACTGAGCCACCCAGGCGCCCCAAGTGTGCATGTGTTTTTAACCGACTGAAAGTGCCCTGTTACACACATGAAGCACGTAACTTCTAGCAGCCGTGCTCTACCTGGAGCTCCATGCTGTGTATTCACCACCACATCCTGCTGGCAGTCTCCGTTTTGATACACATGAAGCCACCCTTTGTTCTCAAGGAGGAAGACAGTCCAAAGAGCAGAGGGTCCCCTGAAGGAGTGTGAGGCACGAGGATCAGTCTGTGAGACAGGGCAGAAGAGGAAACACACTGGGGAAGGAGGGATGAAAAGGGTGACGTCAGGTGTCACGCAAAGTGCTTTCTTGCGATGTACCCATTTTAACATCCAAAGTAACTTTTCTCACCAAACTCCACACCCGAAAAACAAATAACCCAGTGAAGAAATGGGCAGAAAACATGAATAGACACTTCTCTAAAGAAGACATCCGGATGGCCAACAGGCACATGAAAAGATGTTCAGCGTCGCTCCTTATCAGGGAAATACAAATCAAAACCACACTCAGATATCACCTCACACCAGTCAGAGTGGCCAAAATGAACAAATCAGGAGACTATAGATGCTGGAGAGGATGTGGAGAAACGGGAACCCTCTTGCACTGTTGGTGGGAATGCAAATTGGTGCAGCCGCTCTGGAAAGCAGTGTGGAGGTTCCTCAGAAAATTAAAAATAGACCTACCCTATGACCCAGCAATAGCACTGCTAGGAATTTATCCAAGGGATACAGGAGTACTGATGCATAGGGGCACTCGTACCCCAATGTTCATAGCAGCACTCTCAACAATAGCCAAATTATGGAAAGAGCCTAAATGTCCATCAATTGATGAATGGATAAAGAAATTGTGGTTTATATACACAATGGAATACTACGTGGCAATGAGAAAAAATGAAATATGGCCTTTTGTAGCAACGTGGATGGAACTGGAGAGTGTGATGCTAAGTGAAATAAGCCATACAGAGAAAGACAGATACCATATGGTTTCACTCTTATGTGGATCCTGAGAAACTTAACAGGAACCCATGGGGGAGGGGGAGGAAAAAAGAAAAAAAAAAAGAGGTTAGAGTGGGAGAGAGCCAAAGCATAAGAGACTGTTAAAAACTGAGAACAAACTGAGGGTTGATGGGGGGTGGGAGGGAGGAGAGGGTGGGTGATGGGTATTGAGGAGGGCACCTTTTGGGATGAGCACTGGGTGTGGTATGGAAACCAATTTGACAATAAATTTCATATAAAAAAAAAAACAAAGTAACTTTTCTCAGTAGACATCATTAATCTTACATTGGAGATGAGGAAGCTCAGAGCGGTTAGATAAATTGTTCAGGTCAGTCCGGGGCAAACTGAGGCAGCTGATCACCTCAACATCACATAACCAATCAGGGAAAGAGCTGTGATGGAGCAGACTAGGCGTTTTCTAGAGCAGTGGTTCCCAGCCTTAGCTGCACATCAGCATCGCGGGGAAACTGTTGACTGTGTTAGCCGGGGACCTCCCACCTACCCCCACTCACACTCACACAAGAGATTCAGATTTATTTGGACTGGGCTAGGGTCCAAATGCTGACTTTTTTTTTCTTTTTTAGTCTCAAGTTGATGTTTTGTTAAAGCGTAACATACATCCAGAGGAGGGCTCAGAACCCAGGCATAGGTTGATGAATTTCAGGGAGCTCTCCCCGCTAACCACACGCGGAAGGAGAAACCAACACTCCAGACAGAGGAGCCCCCTCGTGCCCCTTCCAGGTCACTCCCCAGACCCTTAAGAAAACTCAGTCTCCTGACTGCTAACACCACCGAGCAGTTGTGCCTGGTTTTGAGCTTTATTTCATGTTTTCATGGAACCATACATCGTGCATTCTTTCGTGTCTGGCTCCTTTTGCGGAGGAGTAGTCTTGTAAGGCCCATCCGCGTTCCTGAACGCAGTTGTAGTTTTTGTTTTTTTTTTAATTCCTACTGCTGTAGGAATGTATAGCATTCCACTGTATGAAAAGACTATAATATTTTTAGTCAACTATTGATGAGCAAGCCTTAGGGATCTTTCCAGCGTGGGGCTATTATGAAGCAGTGTTCCTTTATACATTCTCCTACAGATTTTTTGGTGAATGTATGTTCACATTCCTGGTGGGTATTTACATGGGAGTGGAATCTCGGAGTCCAAGGATAAGACACTGGCCTTGTAAAAAAGCTCCCTGGGGATTCCATAGCTCCAAGGTTGAGAAACTCTTCTCTAGACTAGAGAGTATACCCTAAGCACCATGTAGATGTTTCTTATAGTACCGTCTACCATGAGCAGACATCCAAACCAGCTCAGATACCTGTTTACAATGCAGATTTCTGCATCTACTAAACCAGAATTGGTTGGGGATGGGGGGAGTGGTCTTTGGGAGTCTATCCTGTTCACAAACCACCCCCAAACCCTGCACCCAGGTGATTCTTACGCCGGAGCTGTAGGACTACTGCATTAGGCCATAATGCAAAGAAGTCAATCTACGCGCAATAATATTTCTCAATCTAAGATATTTTGAAACTGATGAAATGCAGACACCAAAGGCAACGATGAGTTTTTGCTTTCAGTGAGGGCTTCTGTGTGAGACGCACTCCTGTCAAGCATTACTAGTTTTGAAAGCTTTGGTACAAGAACGGGAACTGTTTAATTCAAGATTTTTACAAACTCTTAACCTTCCACGCCCTTGTAAATACCCACCAGAAATGTGAACACACATCCACCCAAAGATACCCATGGGGATGTATATTATTTTTATAAAATGTTGTAACTCAAGAAAACATTCTGTTGTTGGATTCCTTATCACTGGGGCTAAGTCAAGGCCATAGCTTCTTATCAGTAAGGGATAAAGAGCACGCACAGGCTTTCTGCCAGGAAAGCCTTTCTGACTGCTTCTTTGTGAGACACAAACACCAGAAGTGACTTCCAGGCCTGTTCAGTCTCTACCCAGCCAGGACGGAGTCTCTCCCTCTGGGGTCCCCACAGCCTGAGAACGAGACTCTTCTCTCTCATGTGGTCCCTGCCTATAAGAATCCAGCCCCCCTGACTAGCTGTTCCCTGTGTCCCTGGTCCCCGATGCCTCTGAGCCCATCTTCTTATTCAAATTAGAAGAGATTCTGGCTACCCCCGCCCCCATCCCAGTATAGCTCCTGTCTTGCAGTTTTTAATTTGCTGTTTAATTCTTTTCCAACAGCAGTCCGATTGCCCAGGCTCCATCTGGAACAACTTGCCCAAGTCCTCCTCTCTTCTTAACGTAGCAGCTCTGTATCTACCCTCTAGGTCCTTTCCAACTCAACCCCACCTAGGAGCAAGCCCACGCCCAAGTTCACCGGGTGTTAGGTCTCACCCATTCGGAAGAGGTGGCATTTTGACGCTTGAGGCCCTAGCCACTTTTGCCTTCATGAACTCCTTCTTCCATAAACGTTTTTGAAAGTGTAATTTATGACTGCATTGGGATACAGACTGAACTTATGATTGTGTATTCATTAATATGTGCAGGTTTTTCTTCTGAGTTTGAAAGAGATTAAAACACTTCTGTGGCTCTCCGAAAGTATCACAGGTTGTAGATGCTGTACACACTGGGCTTCCATGAGTAGATGGGCCCTGCAGGCCCGTTACCAGATGTGATGATAGCCCCAGCCTTCTCCTATGACTTCTCAGCCTTCTCCTCTTTTATTCATTAATAGGCTTTAATTGTTTGCGTGGTATTAGGTTTACAGAAAATATCGATGCATTATTATTATTTTTTTAATTTTTTAAATGTTTATTCATTTTTTGAGAAAGAGGGACAGAACGCAAGTGGGGGAGGGGGAGAGAGAGAGAGGGAGACCCAGACTCCAAAGCAGGCTCCAGGCTCTGAGCTGTCAGCACAGAGCCCCATGCGGGGCTCAAACTCGTGAACCATGAGGTCACAACCTGAGCCGAAGTCAGACGCTTAACCCAGGCGTCCCTGATGCATTATTATGAACAAAAGGCCATGATTTACATTAGGCTTCCCTCTTTGTGTTGTACATTCTATGGGTTTGGACAAACCCATAATGACGTGTGTCAATCATTAAAATGTCACATGTATTTTCACTGCCCTAAAAGTCCTCTGTGTGCCACGGAGTCATCCCTCCCGCTCCTCCCCACACCCTGGCAACCACCGATCTCTTTATTGTCTCCACAGTTTGCCTTTTCCAGAGCATCATATGGTAGGAATCATGTAGTATGTCGTCTTTTCAGATTGACTTCTCTCACTTAGTAATTAATATGCATTTAAGTTGCCTCCACGTCTTATCGTGGTTGATTGCCCTTTTGTCCCCTTAACCTGAGTTAAGTTACAGAGCCCTAGGGGCACCTAGGTGGCTCAGTCAGTTAAGTGTCCAGCTCTTGATCTCGGCTCAGGTCGAACTTCATGAGTTCAAGCCCCGCATTGGGCTCCGTGCTGATGGCTCAGAGACTGCCTGGGATTCTGTCTGTCCTTCTCTCTGCCCCTCCCCCACTAGTGTGCGTTCCCCCTCTCTCTCTCTAATACATAATTAATTAATTAGTAAACTTTCAAAAAAGTTGCAGAGACCTGGGTTACCTGTATGATAGGAGTAATAAGGAGCTTCTCAGCTATTATTTCTTTAAATTCACTTTCTGCCCCCTTCTCCCTCTCTTCCCCTTCTGGAAACCCGATTATCCCATCTGTACATTTCACTGGGTCCCTTATATCATGTAAGCTTTCTTCACTCTTTTTTATTCTTTTTCCTTTGTGCTCCTCTGACTGGGCTATTTCAAAGTTCCTGTCCCCTGGATAACTTTTTCTGTCTTCCACCCGATCTACCCTGGAGCAGATGCTCCCTAAGGCATTTTGTATTTCCTTCGCTGAATTCTTCAGCTCCAGAATTTCGGCTCGGTTCTTCTCTTATGATTTATATTTCTTAGTTACATTTCTCTTTTGGTTTGTATTTTTTTTTTTCCTGCTACCACTGCGTTATCTTTCTGTTTTCTTGTAGCTCGTGGGATTTCCTCAAAAGAGCTCATTTTGATCCTTTGTCAGCTAGACCGCAAGATTCCGTGCCTTGGGCTGTTGACGAGGACACGCTGCCTTGATGCTTCCTGCTGCTTACAGTTTTGTGCGGCTGCTTTCGCCTTTGAGGCAGCAGGCCCCTCCTCAGAACTTTCCCAGTTGCCTCCAGATGGGGTAGAGACTGTTCCATCTGGGGTTCTCTCTCTGACTCTGGATGGGTCCCCCTGTTCCACGCCTCTTGCTCCCTCCCGTGGCAGCACCCTGAGGCTTTTATGTCTTCTCTGGTTCTTACACTCAGCAGCTGGCCCCTGGAAACCTCCTTCCTTTTTCAGAAGGTGGTACTATAGCTCAAATTTGTGGTTTCGTCCTTGCCCGCGGATCCTGGTCTGTTTCTCTGAAAGCACCCCTTTTACTGGACTCGCCTTGGCCCCCGCACTTGGGAGCACGCACAGCTGCTGAGTGGGGATGTGTGTGTAGTGCGTGGGGCATTGGGGGCGACTGGGGCCGAAGGCGTGATCCTCAGGTGAGATTCTCCCAGAAGCTCGCGGGCAGGCTTCCTGCTGGAGTCCTGAGTGCGATCAGCCCTTTGGTATTATCTGCCCCTTTCCCCATCTGCTTCTGTCTAGGCACGGAGGACCCCATCAGGACCCTGGGTGCTACTGGGGAGAACTAGCGGTCTCCAGCACCTTCCTGCACAGCTGGGGCTAGCTCAGCCCCACACCGTGTTGTCTTGGGAAGAGACAGTACTGGCAAAGAGCCTCTTACCCTCTCCACCGCGTATGCTTTTTTTTCCTTTCTCGCTCCAGCGGCGTGCTGGAATCTTCCCTCGGGAAGGCTGGACTTGTACAAATTCTCTTTCATCCGTGGGTATTTGCCCAAGTCAGCATCCTCCAAGTTTCTCCTTGGCCACGGCCAAGAGAGGTCAGGTTCGCCAGCTCCGATGGCCCGACAGCTGGAGCTGAGGTCTGTCTGCCTGCTCCCAGATGCACAGGTGGGTGAGAGGCCTCTTGGATCCCCTGGCATATAGTGCTGGACCCCACACCCCCCACAGAGGCATTTTTGTATGTGGATGGACGCCTAATTAGTTGTCACAAAAAAGGAAGGCAAAAGCAGGGATGTTCTATGCTGCCGTGATGTTGGCATGAGAATTGTCACCTATGTCCAAGAAAGCGTTCAGTTCTCTGTTTCACCCCTTAATCTGAACCTTTCAATTTGTGACTTTCATTTTATCTTTATCTTTTTTAATGTTTATTTATTTTTGAGGGAGGGAGGGAGGGAGAGAGAGAGAGAGAGAGCTAGTGGGGAGGGGCAGAGAGAGAAGGAGACAGAGGATCCAAAGCGGGTTCTGTGCTGTCAGCAGAGAGCCCGATGTGGGGCTGGAACTCACAAACCGCAAGATCATGACCTGAGCCAAAGTCGAACGCTTAACCAACTGAACCACCCAGGCACCCCTAATGTGTGATGTTTAAATACTTAAAAGAAAAAAATAGAAGCATGTTTAGACAGGTGGGAAGAATTTCTTTGTAAACTTTAGAATAACATTTAGTTGGGAAATATATGAACTTTTCTCGTTTCTGTGACCGGAAATGCTTTTTACAGATCAGCTGGCTGGTTCCCTTCCCAGCTCCTTTCCATGTGCACTGGATCACGTGTCCGTTTCACCCCAAACCGTGAAAGAGCTCCCCCTACCTGGTCCCTGTGCTCTGTGTCCCTCCAGAGCAGTGGTTCTCAGAGGGTGGACCCCTGCCCGGTACCTGATGTCTTAGCCCGGGCCACCATAACAAAACATCACAGACTGGGTGGCTTAAACAACAGAAATTGTTTCTCCCAGCTGTGGAGGCTGGGAGTCCAAGATCAGGGGTGCCAACACGCCTGGGTTCTGGTAAGGCTCGCTTCCGGGTGTGTAGATACCCGTCTTCTCACTTCATCCTTACGTGGCAGAGAAAGTGAGAGAGGGCAAGCTCTCTGGTGTCCCTGATGAGGGCACTGATCCTACCCCGAGGACCCCACCCTTAGGACTTCTTCAAAACCTGATTGCTTCCCAAAGGCCCCATGTCCCACTGCCATCACTCTGGAGGTCGGGGCTCCTACATATGAATTTGGAAGGGACACAGTTCAGACCATAGCACCCAGGGGCTTGCTAGAGATGCACACTCTGGGGCCCTACCCCAGACCCGCTGATTCAAAAACACTGGATGTGGGGCCCAGCAGTCTGTTTTCACAGCCCACCCCCCTCTGGTGGTTCTGACACGTGCCAGAGACCGAGAACCACTGCTACAAACCATTCTCTAAACTATAGACTTCCCACAATTAAAACGGGGCATGATCCCCCTGCTTCAAAATCCGTCAATGAGTTCCCACTGCACTTTACAGCAAAACACAGACTTCAGGATGGAGCCTTCAAGGCCTCTGTTCTCTGTCCCTTCACTGCCTCTCTGACTTCCTCTTGGGCCCCTCTCCTTTTGCTTATTGTGTGTCAGGCTCGCTTGCTATTTCTCAAAATTCCTGGTTCGTTCCTGCCCCAGGACATTTGCACTTGCGTTTCCCTCCACCTGAAACCCACAATGACTCTCTACCTCACAGTCAGTGTATTTCTCCTATCAGGGTATTATAATCTGAATTAATGTTTGTTTACTTGTGGATTTCTCTCTCCCATCACAAAACGTCAACTCCGTGTGGAAGGAATCTCATTCACCGCCATCACCCCATTGCCTGAGAGAGTACCTGGTACATAGGAGGTGTTCAGTCCGCCCTTCATGAATGAACGAGTGAATGAATGAATGAGGTCGGTGAAAGTCTTCACGGAAGTAGGCTCCGTACCCTGAAATATTACTTTTTTTAAGTAACCAATGGCGATGTCTTGCTGCTGCTTACTTTCTATCTATTATTTGCCATCTTCCTCGGGACCTGGAGGAACTACTTACCCCCTGGAACTTGGTCTCCTGTTTCTTCTTTGTATACAGCTGCCGTTACCCAGGGAGGCTGATAGTGGAAAGTTCCCAGAGGAGAAATTTGGGATAAAAGGTGAAGGAGGGAGCGTCCAAGCAGAAGTCAGGACATCCCATTTGACCACAGTAGTTGGCAAACTTCCCATTCAAATAGGACCGTCTGAGAATGTGCCTCAAGCCAAATAGCTACCCAGGCATGCAAAATCTCACTTTCTCGTCAAATAAAAGGCAGGTGAAACGTATCCAAGGATGCTGACTGTGCATGGAATCCCTTTGCTCTTTAAGCCAAGGGTGCTGCCCCCGGCCTCCGGGACGGCATGGTGCCCAGGTTCATGGTGGGGAGGGGCGGGGGGCTCCAAGCTCATCTCCCACCACGGGCCGCAGTGCGGCTTTGGCACCTCAAGGGCTGGGGGCCTGTGAGCGGGACACCTGTGGTGACAGGGCAGCATCCTGACGGAGCAGGCTGGCCTTGACGGGACGGGGGACCGAGGGCCCCGCCCGAGGGAGACAAGCGGGCTGTTGCGTGCTGAGCAGGACCACTTTAAGAGAGAGTAGACTTCCCCGGGGGACAGCAGTCCACAGGAGGGTCACTGTCATTGTCATCCTGAGGCAGGAGGGGCCGGGACCCCAAGGAAATGGTGTCGGGAATTTCCAAGGGCCACCGCCACAGGTGTCCTTGCCTCCCAGGACCAAAAAGTGGTCCTGGGATTCACTTTCTTCTCTCTCATAGTTTTGTCCTTATCTTATCCCCTGACCTTGCTCAGGGGACCTGACTCACTTGACATTATCAAGGCTACACTGGAGTCCAATAGTCTGTCAAAGAATGTTCCCTTACTTTCAACATTCTCAAAAACAAGGTATAAAACCTATAAAACCAGATATAAAACACAAACTCCTGATTACGTTTTGAACAACCACCAACCTTCACCTTGGATCACACCAAAAAACACAGGACGTTTAAGAGAAATTCCTTGGGGGGAGAGGGGGCGCCTGGGTGGCTCAGTCAGTTAAGCATCAGACTCTTGATTTCAGCTCAGACTGTGATCTCACAGTTCGTGGATTTGAGCCCCACTTCGGGCTCCTCGTTGACAGTGTGGAGACTGCTTGGGATTCTCTCTCTCTCTCTCTCTCTCCCTTTCTCTGCCCCTCCCCTGTGCACTCCCTTGTACGCGCGTTCTCTCTCAAAATAAATAAGTAAACCTAAAAAAAAAAAAAAAAAAAAAAGGAAAAATTCTTTTGGTCACTCCATCCATTATGTAACAGTAATCCATCAATAAAATGTCACGAATCAAAGCAGAAGATGCTTGCTGGTGGATTTCATGACAAGCTTATCAGAACAAATGAGTTTTGCCTTCTGTCCTGTGAGAAGAGAAGGAAGATCACTTTATTCTGCAGTAACCGCCCCCCCCCCCCCTCCATTGATCTACTGCAATTCTAGGCCGGCCCCTTCCCTCCCTTTCCGTGAATGACAGGAACACATACAGGCCGTCTCCTCTGGTCTAGAAACAGGCACTTGGTCAACCCAACCGATAAGCCGGCCCAGACTATCTCCACAAACTTTCCTATTGTAGCTGACCCCAGTCACTCCAGTATGAAGATGCGTGCAGTGATCCTGCTCTGTTATCCAAATACGGTTCTGGCATTATTGACTCTTTCTTTAAAATGTTCCCTGGGGCGCCTGGGAGGCTAGGTTGGTTTGGCATCCGACTTCAGCCCAGGTCATGATCTCACGGTTCGTGGGTTCAAGCCCCGCGTCGGGCTCTGTGCTGACAGCTCAGAGCCTGGAGCCTGCTTTGGATTCTGTGTCTCCCACTCTCTCTGCCCCTCCCCTGCTTGTGCTCTCTCTCTCTCTCTCTCTCTCTCTCAAAAATAAACATAAATAATATAATATAATATAATATAATATAATATAATATAATATAATATAATATAAAATGTTTCCTGTTTCATTCCATACCTTTTTGTCCACAGACTCCACTTTAGTTCAGAACCATAGAGAATCACCTGTGGCCATTGCTATGGCCTTTTGCTTCCCTTTGGCCCATTCTTCCTCTTACCCACTGCCATCAGATCATTTGAAAGGAATCCTAAAAGTATGGTCCATGGAAGAGCTGTTATGCGAAAAAGAAAAAAAAAAAAAATGGATGCATTCCAAAAAGTTGGAAAGTTCTGGGTTAAACGAATTTAAATAGGTTCTTGTCTGCAGGACTTGTCAGAGCCTTTAATACACTAAGCATGTGCATTCTGAATCTTGAAGTGGAGGTATCTAAGATTTTTTCAACTGGGAGCATTATCCTCCTGCTCTTACCCTGCTTTGCCAGTAGATCATCCTCGAGATGAGTGAACTACAGAGCACACTATGGGAAACAATCCTAAAGAGGACTTATTTCTAAAAAACTATGTTCTAGTACTCCAGAGGGCTCTTACCACATACTTAGAATCTTGCATTATACGGAAATAGAAAGTATTCTTTGATATTTTATATCAATTTTAAAATTTATACCATATTTTATACCTACAAAAGAATAAACACAATGTACCAATAAGATATACAGAATATTGTAAAGGACGCAGCTGATGAATCAAACCGGGGGGGGGGGGTGGGGGCAGGAAGTTTTCTCTATAAAAAGCCAGACTTTATCAAAGGAGCAAATCATTTTTGTGAGAAGCGGGTGAAGAGTTGCTTTAGTCTTTGCAGACCATGCAGGCTCTGTTGCTGCAGCATGAAAGCAGCTATAAACAGTATGGAAATGGACATAAACACTATGTAACATTTTATTTACAGAACAGGCGGCAGGCCAAATTGGGACGGTGGCCTATAGTTGATCAACCACTGAACTGAGCTCCTACGGACACATCTCCTTTTGCATAACATTTGCTTGTGCCAAGGGTTAATCGTATTTAATGCACATCTGGACTGTTCACACCAATACATAGATAGATAGACAGATAGATAATAGATAGATAGTTTTGCTATTTTTTTTTTAACGTTTGTCTATTTTTGAAAGAGAGCAGGCGGGGCAAGGCAGAGAGAGGGGGAGACAGAGAATCCCAAGCAGGCTCCACACCGTCAGCAGTCAGCACAGAGCCCAACGCGCGGCTCACACTCACCAACTGCAAGATCATGACCTGGGCTGAAATCAGCTGTCAGATGCTTAACCGGTAGAGCCACCTGGGAGCCCCTTGTTCTGCTATTTTGAAAAATGCAGCTGTGAAAATTTTTGATAGTTCTTCAAATACGCCTCGGTAAATTTCTTTAGGGCGATGCCTTCAAATTGTTTGCACACATACCTAAAAAGGATCTGGAAAAACTGCGTGCCCCCTCACATACTTTATGTGGAAATCTCATATTTTTATGAGAAAAAAAGTGTCTGAAATAGTCGCGAAGAATATAATTCCAGTAGGTTACCAATGTTGACCCTGGAAAATAATGTAACTCCTAAATGTAAGAGTTTCTTTAGCATTTGGAAAATTTACTTCTTGCCTTTTTCCCCTTTAATTTATAATTCCAGATTACCACCCTCATAGGATTTTATCCTCACGCAGTGCCTTTTTATGGTTGAAGGATTGATATTGTTCATTAAAGTATGTTTCTCTGCACCAAAAATACCTACAAATGAACATTTTAAATATGTTTTATTGCCTGTGACCATCAGGTTTTAAGGGTTAGGAAATTTTTCTTCTAAACCAAGTTATCGTTAGAATAAATGTTAGTACAAAAATGATTTTTTTTAATATGAATGTAATTTAAATTTTTGAAAAATCATGAAACATTGGTAAAATGTCACTGGAAATGCATCACCAAAGAAGATAAATGGAGGGGCGCCTGGGTGGCTCGGTAGGTTGAACGTCCGACTTCCGCTCAAGTCATGATCTCACGGTTCACAAGTTCGAGCCCCGTGTTGAGCTCTGTTTTGACAGCTCAGAACCCGGAGCCTACTTCGGTTTCCGTGTCTCCCTCTCTCTCTCTGCCCGTCCCCTACTCTCACTCTGTCTTTCTCTGTCTCTCAAAAAATAAAAATTTAAAAAAAAAAAACCTTTAAAAAATTAAAAAAAACCTCCAAATCTCCCTGCAAAAAAAAAAAAAAAAAGGATAATGCTAAGCTTGACTTAGTTTTATTAAAAAGAAAAAAAAAAAGGATAAATGGAGATTTTTTAAAACAGCAGTTTATAAATTTTTTTTTAACGTTTATTTATTTTTGAGACAGAGAGAGACAGAGCATGAATGGGGGACGGTCAGAGAGAGGGAGACACAGAATCTGAAACAGGCTCCAGGCTCTGAGCCATCAGCACAGAGCCCGACGCGGGGCTTGAACTCACGGATCGCGAGATCATGACCTGAGCCGAAGTCCGCCGCTCAACCGACTGAGCCACCCAGGCGCCCCAAAACAGCAGTTTATAAATCCATATGTAGATATGTCTGATTTCCATGGGAACCATGTGTAGAGTATTGCTTGCTATAATTTAGGAAGCATAGGTAAAATTAATGTTGATAAAGCTAAGAAAACTTATGACAGATAATACGGATGATGATCGAATTTATTGGGAGGTTGAATTACACAGCCCCTTCAGGATGTTATATCTGTGGGAGAGAATTGGCCTGAGGATTTAGATTTACTGAGTGATCGATCGTGGTTCTTAATTACCCAACGGATGCCCGGCGCATAGTGCAGACAGCTACAGATCCAGGAGGCAAAAGATTTGTAAAGTGACTACAAAGATAGATAGTTTGTGGCAGAATTACTGAATGCTTTGGCTATTTGTTTAAACCTAAACCAACCCCTCCCAGGCTATTGAAAATGTTTCGAATCTGTATGTACATTTTGACGTCTATCCAATGAGGTAGTTAGGAGACAAGTAAAGGCTGTCAAACTAAGAGTGATTGTTTTGTTGTAAAAAAAGCCTTTGACCACGGATTGGGGTCTTGGGGGTGGGGTTGGGGGGGTGAGGTGGTGGGGATTAGTTGTCAGAGCTAATTTCAGTGAATTATCGTGAACTGTCCTACTGAAGCAAGAAATGTACGTCCACGATGTTAGGCATGATTTGTCCCTTGTGTTGGTAAGTTCCCAGAAAAGTCTGGTACTGGGGCTGGTAAAGTAGCAAGGATGTCTACATGACTAGTAGTATAAAAGAGGCCACAGCTTAGACAACTACCCTGGCGTCTCCATAAGGACCTGGAAACCGATTCCCTTAAAGTCTTGCTCTCTCTTCCTTAGAAAGTCCTCATTAGAAACTCAACAGATGAACATAGAGGAAGGGAAGGAAAAGTGAGATAAAAACAGAGAGGGAGGCAAATCAGAAGGGACTCTTAAATACAGAGAACAAACTGAGGATTGATGGGGGGGGTTACATGGGTGACGGGCACGAAGGAGGGCACTTGTTGGGATGAGCATTGGGTGTTATATGTAAGTGATGAGTCACTGGGTTCTACTCCTGAAGCCAAGACTACACTGTACATTAACTAACTTGGGAAAAAAAAATTTTTTTTAATTTGAATAAATAAATAAATAAATAAATAAATAAATAATTTTAATCTAAAAAAAAAAAAGAAGTCATCATTAGGACCATGGTCACGCATCGCTTTATAACAGGAGGGAAATAGGGCGCCTGGGTGGCTCAAGTCAGTTAAGCGTCCGACTTCGGCTCAGGTCACGATCTCGCGGTCTGTGAGTTCGAGCCCCAAGTCGGGCTCTGTGCTGACAGCTCAGAGCCTGGAGCCTGTTTCTGATTCTGTGTCTCCCTCTCTCTCTCTCTCCCCTTCCCCCACTCATGCTCTCTCTGTGTCTCTCAAAACTAAACATTAAAAAAAAAAAAAACTAAGGAAAAAAAAAGGAGGGAAGTTTCCTATGGGCACAGGACAGCAGAGGACAGGAGGAGGTGAAGCTCACAGTGAGGTGGGGCTTGTCCATTTTCTGTTGCCTCGTTGCCTCTAAATTTGCAAAGAGATCATCAGCTCAACTTGAAGACAAACAGTTGGCGATTTCAGGAGGAAGGAGAAGGGATAAAGTAGTTTTGAAGAAGGGAGACAGTAAAAGACAGCTGAATTGGCCTCTTGGATTTTTTCCCACGTACCAATTCTTTTTCCTCCTCTTTTCTCTCTGGCTACTAGTAACCACGTTGTCTTGGCCTTTTCTTTTAGACCCTTTTTTCCACAACCAGTTGATACTCTGACGATGAACGAGCTGATGAACCTCCTCTCTATTAACTGGGTTATACGCATGAACCTTAGGATGACAGCTGAAGTCACTCTCCATCGTAAGATGGAAACTGGAAGGATATTGCTTTAACATTTTTTTAATGTTTATTTCTTTTTGAGACAGAGAGAGACAGAGCATGAACGGAGAGGGTCAGAGAGAGAGAGGGAGGCACAGAATTCGAAGCAGGCTCCAGGCTCTGAGCTGTCAGCACGGAGCCCGACTCGGGGCTCGAACTCACGGACCGCGAGATCATGACCTGAGCCGAAGTTGGACACTCAACCGACTGAGCCACCCAGGCGCCCCAGGAAGGATGTTGCTTTTATTATTTACAAGGAGAGGGGCTTCTTCATGATCCCTTCTGGTCTGATCTCCCAGAATAATCTTTAAAGCAAAGTCCTGGGGCTAAAATTCACAGTTGTGGGTTCCAGGGTTTCTCACAAGCATTGTCCTTGACAAAGGAAGCCTGGAGACAGCCACAGTCACGTTATTACAGGAGGGTTTGCATAAATAATAATTAGTAGAGGGGCACCTGCGTGGGTCAGTTGGTTAAGCGCCGAACTTTGGCTCAGGTCATGATCTCGCCATTGGTGAGTTCGAGCCCCACATCGGGCTCGGTGCTGGCAGTGAGGAGCCTGCCTGGGATTCTCGCTCTCTCCTTTCTCTCTGCCCCTGCCCCACTCATGCTTTCTCCACAAACAAACAAACAAGCAAACTTAAAAAAAAGAATTAGTAGAGGCTATCCTGCTTCCCTCTCCCGTCCTTCTGACCAAGAAACTATCTTTGACTTACAGGGCGGGAGGTGGTGAAGCCCTGACCAGTCAGCCACCCTAGACTCAGTGCACAGCCGTGACTTGGGAATTCTGTGTGAGGGGCATGTGCCACGATTTAGGTCCCAATGTCAGCTGTGCCACCATCAATGTGGCCTGTCGCTTCCCGTGCTGAGCGATGGAAAAGGCCGCTACAGAGAGGGCTGTTTAGAATAGCCCGGAATGCCTCTTGAGCACACAAAGCTCTGTCTTGTCTCGTGTGAAAGCAACTCCAAAGTCACTCTGACACCCTCCGCCTCCTCTCCCCTCCCAATACTACAGGACCACGAATGCCCCTACCAGATCTAACACCAAACCCGAAGAGCTAGCTGTGCACCAGGAACCTGTGTTAAAGCTCAGAAAATGTGGATATCTGAGGGTTTGCTACGGCGTGAACCTGCAAGGTTGAAGGAACGAATCTAACACCGTTCCTGGATTCCAACGGCCCTGGCAGGCGGTTTCAGGTGTGACGGAAAACTCCATCCCCCAGAGCCCACGGGCCTGGGGCAGACGTGTCAGACTATGACCAGCAGGGGGCAGCACAAACCTGGGCACCCGGCTTTCCAGGCGAATCTGTGAAAGAAGCTTTAGCAAGGCTACTCGGGCAGACAGTTGGAGCACAACGTGAAGCTCAAGCCCAGGTCCAGGGCTGGACCAAGGCAAGGCCCAGAAGCCGGAAAGCTCACCGCTTCCTGCTGTGTTCCCCTTTTGCTTCTCAAAGTATGATCGGCGGACTCGCAGCCTCGGCCTGACTGAGGAGTTTTTATCAAGACTGCTGCATTTCAGGCCCCACTGCGTCAGAATTTGCAGCTCCACAATTCTCCCAGGTGATTTGTGTTCACCACCGAAGTTTCAAAAAACACTACTGTAAGCACCCTTTCTCTACACACGCGTGCCGCCCAGAGACCTGGCGCGTTCCCCGTCCCCGGCCTCTCCCTCCACCTCACCTGCACACAGGACAACACCGCAGAAGCGGTTTCCTGCTGGTTTTCAGGCTTAGCCAGAGGAGGGCGGTGCGTGTGGCCCCTCGGCATCCCCGAGATGTCGTCTTCAGGCCACTCAGGGGCTTCCAAGCCTGCTTCCAACCTTCCAGCTGGATTTGTCTTTGGGTGGCTGCTGGGCCAGGGAGCCCTGAGGCAAGATGCCCCAAAGAGATTCGACACTGAACTAATATCCACAGCCCACTGTCCCGAGCTGGTGTGAAATATAGAAATGTATGCCTTCCAAGTACGAACTTTTTTGCTTTCCTTGTCAGCATTTGGCAGCTAGCCCTTAGAGATCAGGCTTCTCGCTGGTTGTTCAACACCTCTTCGAGGAAGGACCTCTGTCCAGAAGATTCCTCTTCCTGTCCAAATCCCACGTTCTGACAGGGAGGCTGCTGTCGGCGAGAAAGCAAACACTAAGCAGTTTCTCTTGGGGAGTGAGTGCTCTCTAGGACCTCCTTCCGGGGTTATTTGTCTTTGTGCGGACAAAGGGTTTGAGTAGTGGCCTCGGACTTATTTTGGAGGAAGAAGGCTTTCTCAGGACCCTCAGATAGGTCCTTGGAGGCGGGTGCCTGGCCCCAAGGCCGTGTGAGAGGCCCTTTGGGTAGAAGAGCTGTCATGACAGGAGCTCGTAAGGATGATGTATGAGCGCGTGGGGCTGACCTAGAAAACTGCCGGCCTTTCTGGAGGCACCATGGAACTGGAGACGTACCCTGGAAGTGAACAAGGCAGAAGAAATTGACTGTGTGAATCCCCTAGTCTTCTTCCTTAAGGAAGTACATACAGGAGAAGGGGAGGGACTGGTCTAGAAGGGGGGGGGGGCATCCGTGAACTGCGTTATCTAACGGTTTTCTCTTCCCTCCTCCCTCCCTCCCTCTCTTCCCTCCTTCCTTTCTCTTTCTCTCTCTCTCTCTTTCACTCTCCCTTTTTCTTTCTCTGTGTCCCTGCTCACTCACACCGGGCATGTTCTTATTTCCTCTGCGCTCAGAAGCAAATCGAATATAAACTCATTATACCCACAGGACCTGCGTCATTGTGTACCTTTCCCCAATCCCCCCCACCCTACGACTCACCTTAGTGTTTCAGGTGTCCCAAGCCCAAATCCAGTCCCCAGAGGTCCTCGGCTCCTTTCTTCATAATTAAACCCATTGAAAACTTTTTCACAGTGAGCCATAAATGGCTCTTGTATCCAGGGAACGAACTCTTGCAGGACATCCGCACTTAAAAGCCTAGATCAGAGCTGACATCGTGTGAGCGAATTGGTAGAGAAGGTCTGAGAGGGGGGGGAGTTCTGTTGTTTCTAGAGAGAAGGCTCAATCCCAATGTTGAGCCCATGCAAAGACGGTGCTAAGTACCTCACTCACCTCATGGGTGTTTGCCTCCTCCTATGTCCTCTACTTTTGAATTTTCCCACCTAGAAAAGTGCTGGCTGTAGGGTTGGCATTCAACCAATATTTCAATTGAAAGAGAAAAGGAAATGTAGAGTTCCACCACGCTAGAGTCATGGGAAAACATAAACAGGAACTGCCTGATGCCATGGACATTAAATTATTGATAGGACATCAGAGACGGCCAGTTACCTGACACTGGTGTGGATCACCATCAGTGACACAATTGTAGTCACTGGATTTCTTTCTTTTATTTTTTTAAATGTTTATATATTTATTTATTTTGCGAGAGAGAGAGAGAGCAGGGGAGGGGCAAAAAGAGAGGTAGAGAGAGAATCCCAAGTAGGCTCCACACCCACCATGCAGAGCCCAACACAGGGCTCAGTCTCATGACAGCAAGATCATGACCTGAGCTGACGTCAAGAGTCTGATGCTTGGCCGACTGAGCCACCCAGGAGCCCCTGGTCACTGAATTTCTGAATCTAACCAGCTTTCGTCAATGTGAGCACATTTCTTGTAACCAAATCGAGCTTAATTTCCTAAAGAAGATTAGAGAGAAATTTAGAGAAGCTATTTTTGGCGTTGATGACCATTCAGCCTTGCATTCCATAAAATATGGAAGGTGCCAACACCCATGGAACCAATGACCTTTGTTTCTGTGACTCACACTTACGACTTGGCATTGTCTTTGCATGGCCCCAAGGCTTGTCAAAGCATACTTTTTTACTGGGGATTTAAGTGTTGGCTGGGTGTGAAGAGCCCTGTTGGGAGGGCCATTTACCCACAGCCAGGCACCATGAGAGAGGCTGAGGCTTCCGTTTCTAGAATGCCAGATGCTGAGCAGAACCCTCTAACAGAAACCTCAGGACACCCCTGAAAGTGCGGACTGCCACCTCCCAGGGAAAGATGGACTGGCTTGGCTCAGACGGGCCTAGGGAGACACTGTCCCCAAAAGATTGCTGTGTTCCATTCGCTGGGGATTGTTCGAGATGCAGAATAAAATAAACAGGCCCACACCTGATGTGCGTTGCAAGGGCACAGGGAAGAGGAAATGAAGTCCTCCTTCCTCCCAGCTGCGCCTACATCTCACCGAGCCTGCTCCTCGGGTCAGGCTAGGCCCCACCTGGGAGTATTATCGGAAAACTGACGGATTCACGGAAAAGCAAGAGTCGAGATACCGAAACAATCCCATGTTTATTGCAGAATAAAGAGGCAGCTCGTTTTCTCTCCCTCAGAAGAGTAAGTAGTCAACGTAGCACATTTCTGTAATTCTAGCATCTATGTTTATTCTTTATTTTTTAATTTTTTTCAAAGTTTATTTTTGAGAGAGAGAGAGCATGCACAAGTGGAGGAAGGGGCAGAGAGAGAGAGAAACAGAGAATCTGAAGCAGGCTCCAGGCTCTGAGCTGTCAGCAGAGTCTGATGCAGGGATCGAACTCATGAACCATGAGATCATGACCTGAGCCGAAGTCAGATGCTTAACCGACTGAGCCACCCAGGCATCCGTAGCATCTGTAGTTATCATTATATACCCATATACCTTAGACGAACCAAACTAGATTGAGTCTTGGGGTAGAAATCACTCTATTTTATGCTAATACCATGAAAATTGTATTTGTGCAACTAAGCTTAAGGTCTTGGGAATTATTATAGATGTTATTATTTTAGACCGTTAAATATGGGGGTCCTGAGAAAGTGTGATTTCCACATCCAGGGACCCAAGTAAATGCTAGGAGGCCTCAGGAGCCTCTTGGCATGGAGTTATGATCATCCCCTGGACAAGCCCATAATAGGAACCGAGTCCCAGAACCAAGACCCCTGACTCAGATGCGAAGAATGAAAGACCCCTCCTCATCGCGGGCAGTTGGCAAGATGGGCAGGGAATTTTCCTGAGGTAGAAGGGATTTGAAGTGTCAAAGCTTGGGGACACTGACTCGATTATGTATCAGAAGCATGATTAAGTGGAAGGAATATTTCCTGTGGGAGCTCTCAAGTTGTCCTCTACCCTAGACCAACACACTAGCTCCAAGTTTCAGAAGATAAGTGCTCAGGGGCACCTGGGTGTCTCGGTGGGTTAAGTGTCTGACTTCAGGTCAGGTCATGACCTTGCCGTTAATAAGTTTGGGCCCCACGTCGAGCTCTGTGCTGACGGCTCGGAGCCTGGAGCCTGCTTCAGATTCTGTGTCTCCCTCTCTGCCCCTCCCCTGCTCGAACTCTGTCTCTCTTTCTCTCAAAAATAAATAAAACGTTTTAAAAAAAAAGAAAGAATATATATTCTGTTGTTGTTGGGTGGAGGGCTCTGTAAATTTCTATTACGTCAAGCGGATTGACTATGTTGTTTAGTTTCTGTATATCCTTACCGAGTTCCTGACTATTTGTTCTATCGATTATCGGAAGAGGAGTATTGGAATCTCTTCTTACAGTTGTGGGCTGGTGTGTTTTTCTCTTCAGTTCTAGCAGTTTTTGCTACACATATTTTATTTTACTAACTTTTTAAAGTTTATGTATCTATTTTTTGAGAGAAAGAGAGAGCAAGCAAGCGAGTAGGGGAGGGGCAGAGAGAGGGAGACAGAGAATCCCAAGCAGGCTCTGCACTGTCAGCACAGAGCCCAGTGTGGGGCTCAGTCCCATGACGCTGGGATCGTGACTTGAGTCAAAATCAAGAGTTGGATGCTTAACCCACTGAGCCACCCAGATGCCCCATGCTTCACATATTTTAAAAGTCAGTTACCAGGTGCACTAATGTTTAAGATTATTATATCTTCCTGGTGAATTGACCCTTTTACCATTCTGAAATAACCTTTTTTTTTTTTTTTTTTTTTTTTTGAGAGAGAGAGAGAGCCCTCGAACAAGAAGGAGAGAGGGGCAGAGGAAGAGAGAGAGAATCTTAAGCAAACGCAGGACTTGATCCCACCACCCTGGGATTATGACCTGAACTGAAATCAAGAGTTGGTGACTCAACTACCTGAGTAGTTGCACCCAGGATGGGCACCCAGTTGCCCTTGAAATAACCTTCTTTATCCATGAAATATTATTAGTTTGAAGGCAAGTTTGTTTGATACTAACATAGTCCTCTAGGGGCATCTAGGGGGCTCAGTGGGTTAAGTGTGAGACTTCAAGTCAGGTCATGATCTCACCCTTCACAAGTTCGGGACCCACGTCGGGCTCTATGCTGACGGCTCAGAGCCTGGAGCCTGCTTCAGATTCTGTGTCTCCCTCTCTCTCTGCCCCTCCCCTGCTCACGCTCTCGTGCCCCCACTCGTGCTCTGTTTCTCTCTCTCAAAAATAAATAAGCCTTAAAAATTTTTTTTTAAACAACATAGTCCTCTAGTTTTTTTTTAACATGGAACATAATTCCTATCTTTTTACTCTTCACCTAATTGTTTCCTTATAAATAGCATACAGTAATGTTATGCTTTTTTACCTAATCTGATGATCTTTGCTTTTTAATAGGGGTTAGACTATTATGACCTATTTCCATTTAATGGGATTAAATGGGATTCCAGTTACAATCTGTTATATTGCTATTTATTTTCTATTTGTCTTATCTGTTCTTTGTTCTCTTTTTTTCCTTTTCTGCATTTTTAGATGCACTGTCTTTTGTGAGTTCATTTTATATCTTTTGTGGGATTATTAGCTATAATTCTGTTTTGTGTTTAGTGGTAGGTTTAGGATTGAAGGTATACAATGTAACCTATCAAAGTCTCAATACAAAAGCTTTAATGTTCATTCAGATTTATGAACATTATTTTTATTTTTATTTTTAAATGGTTATTTATTTTTGAGAGAGCGTGAGTGGGGAAGGGGCGGAGAGATAAGGGAACAAAGCATCCTAACCAGGCTCTGTGCTATCAGCTGTCAGACGCGGGACTTGAACTCATGAACCACGAGATCACAACCTGAGCCGAAGTAGGGCACTTAACCAACTGAGCCATCCAGGGGCCCCATGAACATTATTTTTAGTTTGACATTATTCTTTGGAGCAATTTATCCAATGTTAAAAGCAAAGCTTTATCCGATGTTTAAACAATGTTAAAAGTTGTATTGAATGTCCCTGTGTATATTGATCGTGGATTGTCAGTGGAAATATTTGTGTTGTTAAAATAACCTGAATTGAACAGACACGGCTGTGCTTTCCTATCACACACTTGTGAGACACTCTGAAGAGTTTGTACCCTTGGCTTTTGATGGATGATTGCACCCGATAATGTCACTTGTGCCTTAACAAAGCCATGAGACCCAGAAGTTAGCTTAATATTTCCTATGACATAAATTCATCTGAAGGCCAAGATAGCTATAAATACGCAGTAACTTCAGTGCTTGAAATTAGATCAGGGAGGGAGGGTGGAGTAAGACAATCTGGTTAATATTTTCTTTGGAGATAAAAACCAGTAAGAGGCTTTTTCATGGTACAGATGTTTCAGGCAATTTGCCTAAAAGACAATAAGATTATTTCAGGTATTCCTGAAAAGACGTGAGACAGCTTCCCACTACAGTTTTTACCCTTTCCACACCCACCGGACTGGTAGATCATTATAATTATCATTATTAAACTTCTCCGTTTTTAATATAACATCACATTTTTGCTAGTTCGCTTGCTTCAGAAGTTCATACTCCAATTCCTTATTCCAAGAATGGAAGAAGAAAATAATAGAATAAAGCGTTGCCACTTTTGGGTTAAGGGAAGATTTTAAAAAATGTGATAGGTTCAAATTTGGAACCGAACCCACAATGAGGTCTGAATGAGCATTAGGGTTTAAAGAATCCATTGCACAAACACAGAATAAGAAAGACCTAATCCTTGGTGAAACTCATAATAAAAAGAAATAAAGATTTCCTATCAGCAATTCAGCAAGACAGGATGTGAAAAACAGAACGACAAATCAAAAAAAGTTGACAGCCTTCATTGCACTTGGCTCTGGTAAGATCCTTTCCAGAGAAATTCTTTTTCTTTTCTTTTCTTTCTTTTTTTTTTTTTATGTGTATTTATTTTTGAGACAGAGAGAGAGAGAGAGACAGAGTGTGAGCAGGGGAGGGGCAGAGAGAGAGAGGGAGACAGAAACTGAAGCGGGCTCCAGGCTCTGAGCTGGCAGCACAGAGCCCAAGGTGGGGCTCAAACCCACGAACTGCAAGATCGTGACCTGAGCCGAAGTCAGACACTTAAACAACTGAGCCACCCAGGCGCCCCCGGAGAAATTCTCTTTTCTTGTTGTGTTGTGCTGAGCCCATGAAAAACTGAATTGCACTAATGAGAAGATTAGAAATTAGGTCAGACAGAGAATGCACAAAAGAACTAGGGATGATGTACTTGGAAAATATACCAGGCAAGATACGATACTGTCTTCAGAACTTGAAGAACTGATGGAGTGCCTGGGTGGCTGAGTCGATGAAGCGTCAGACTTCAGCTCACGCCCTGAGCTCATGGTTCGTGGGTTCGAGCCCCACGTCAGGCTCTGTGCTGACAGCTCGGAGCCTGGAGCCTGCTTCGGATTCTGTGTCTCCCGCTCTCTCTACCCCTCCCCTGCCCACGCTCTGTCTCTCTCTCTCTCTAAAATAAAAAATAAGCATTAAAAATTTTTTTAAATAAATACACTTTAAAAAAAATTTTTAAAAATAAAGAATTTGAAGAACTGTCATACAAAACTTTTATGACAGCAAGCACTGAGACCAAAAAGAGAAGAATGTTTCCCGCAGTTCTACAGGGCACAAAATAAAGACATTACGGTAACTGAGATCGTCTGACAGATGGACAAGCTGCCTCCCAAATCCCTGACCCCAACAAGAATGCAATTCCTGTCTCCTGGTTTGGGTGACCCACTATTAGAGATGTTGTAAATGACTTCTCATCGGAGAGCAATCGTAGAAATTGATGGCAGTGATTCTCAAACTTTGGTTTCAGGACCCCTTCACACTCTCAAAAATTATTGAGGACCCCAAAGAGTTTTAGCTTAAAGTGGAGCTGCATTAACCAATATTTACTATGTTAGAAAGGAAAACCAAGGCATTTTTCAAATGTTGACGTGTTCATTCATTAAAAGATAACCAAAAGATAACCCCACTGCTTACAAATAACACATTTTTATGCAAAAATGACTATATTTTCCAAGACAAAAAATGTAGTGGGAAGAGTGGCGTTATGTTGCATTTTTACAAAGCCCTTTCATGTGTGGTTTAATGGAGGACGGCTGAATTTGCGGGTCTTCTGCATTCACTCTGTGGCCATATTGCCTCTGGAAACTCCACCCTATGCTTGTGGGAGGACAAGAGTGAAAAAAGAAAATGCTGTCTTAGTATTACTGATGAAAACAGTTTGGGGCCCATGAACCCTCAGGATCGTGCACATGCCACAGTCACACTTCAATTGTGTAGAGTCTGATCGTATCAACCCAATTTATGGAACAAAGGATACTACACGAAGAATCCAGGCTCTCCCCTTCCAGTGCAGGACTGAACAGATCCTACTTTGGAGGAAAGCATAGACATTATGAATTCCTCAACATCCAAAAAGATTGCTCCTTTTTGTTGTTGTTGTTTTCATATCAAGAGGTAACAGAATGTTCAATTAGTAGAAGGTCAACACTCTTCGCAGCGTCATATCATTGACTGTTATCAACTTAAATGATTCACCTGCAAAGAAGCTATCTTGAAGAAATTTCACAACGGGGTCAGGTCAAGGTTGATATATCTATGAGGAAATTGAAACTTGCGGTTGTCCAAAAAGCAATTCCTTGCTTCAGAAATCTGAACGTGATTTTAATTTACACGTAGTTTTCACTGTTTTCTCAGTTCTGCAGAAACTCTGTGATAATTATGCTCAAACATGTTTACAGTTGAAGAGGAAGAAACTCCAACTGGCACTGAATTTTTTAAACTAAATTTAAACTGACATGTTTTCACAGCACTAAAAATCATACGTTAGATCATATTTATGAGAATGCATTTGCTTCTGTGTGTCCAAATTTCTATTTTTATAAATTTGCTAAAACACGTACTTACTCATTATGTGTGAAACCTCAGGCAGATTGAGATCAAAATGTTGGGCTAATTTATAAATAATAGAAGCTTATCACCACTGAAGCTATTAAATCGACCTGTCTAAATATTTTTTGTGTGATATCATATTACAAAAGCCCAATATCTAAACAAAATCATTTTGCTACATTTTCATACTGCTAAGATATTTAGATTATTCTCAAAACAAGCCAAGCTTATGGCCTAGTCCACAGCTTATTCTTAGTAATTGGATAATAATTACAATACTTGCTTAGTAAAAAATGAAGTTGCCTAATCATTTTCCAAAAAGATCCAACTCCCTAAACTCACTTTTGCTTTTTCTCATTTGTTGCTAACAATTACCTGGTTTGCCAGTTTCTGTGTATCTCTCCTGTTGTTTTTTTTAACCTGGGCATCTGATTTTTTTCCCTACTATTGTTATCTACTTCTTAGGCAAGGCTGTAGTTCAATAATTCAATTCTTTAAAATTTTTTCCATATGGACTTTTCCAGCTCAAACCTTCGTATTTCTACCAGTTTAAGAGAAAGACTTCTTTGGAACGTCGGGTCCCCCAAATCACACACAGCAACCTGTTGATGAGCCTCTATGGATCTCATCAGCATCTCAGAGGGGAGACAAGGTGAAGTTAGGATATTTACTGAGATTTTGAGTTTGGTCTTTTGAAGGAGGAAGGGGTGATGATTGAAGCTGGATTCAAATTGGGGAAAAATTCTGTCACAACAGAGTAGGTTCAGTGGGTCCAGCAAGGTGAAGATTTTGAAGATAGTGTTCAAAGATTGTTGGGGTATAAACTGTCATTTGCTGCATGCCTGAAATGAGCAATATAGTTATCTGCAATTTTTATCTTCCTGGGCAAGAATGTCCTTGAGAAGAACGCTCATGAAGAAAGTAAACCCATATTAACATAGACCGTAAGTTGTGTGGTGTGGATGGTTTCAATTCTCACTGTGCTTCACATTAAAAGAAATCCGAAAGCCACACAATTTTTGTAGAGAAAAGGATGCCTAATATATAAATATTTTAATAAACTATTTATTTTGAACATGTATCATGTATAAATAATGTAAATTATAAAAATAAATATACTTAGAAATATCTGTTGAGTCGAATGCACGAAAACAGTCCAGGTAGGGAGGAGAAGCTGACCAAGTGGCCTGATTCTATCTCCCATGTTCCTCCTTCCTTTCTGAGCTCTAATATTTTATGCCTTTGTCACCACCATCCCAGATCCCTGAGTACAGTTTACCATTCCAACCCAAGTTGGAACAAAAATATCCTTTCTTTTCAATTCCCTGGCATAGCTAAGTTGGGCAAGAATTTTAGAAATTATTGCTAGCTACTAAGAAAACATTGAGAGGAGTGAACAAAGAAATAACCCCAACACTCAAACAAAAGAATGACACCTACAATAACCAATGGTATGTCCACTCACAACAATCAGTGCTGAGTAAACAGAACCGTCCGTTTACTTAGTAAAAATTCCATGGTTGTTTCTTTAAGGCAGCATTGCTGATACTACTTTAATCACTGCTTGACCATGGACACACTCGGATTTTCTGAGATCATTCCCATAACAACCCACAAGATGAAGTGGCTCCTTTGCTTGGCATTCAAGACCTATGCAGTCTGGATCAGTCTACCTTTCCAGCCACATTCTCTGCCCTTTCTCTTTCCCCAGTGCCTCCCTGACTATCTGCCAAGATACCTGCCATTTTCTGACCCCAGCATCTTTATTCATGCCCAGGTGATTTGCTTCTTGTTGTAACCACTTCTCAGAATGCCCTCCCCAAACACTCTGCATGATGTTGTCCAATCTCAAGCCCAGATGTAAATAGGACCCCCTCTGTGAAAACTTTCCCTCCCTCCGGCCTCTGCATTCCTATCACTGCTGCCCCACCATCTCGTGGTTAGCTCTGGATGTCTGCTCTTACTGGGTTGTGAGCTTCTGGGGGCCCTGCTGGCTGGTGCAAGGTGCAACACACATTGGTTGAACTCTATTGATTTGACTTGGTGGGGTTTGATTTAACTTTATTTAAGCCACTTTGCACACTACTTTTACTGTACTTTTAACCCCTGTGGTGGTTTCCCTATTGCATTACAGGGTGAGCAGACACATAAGAAAAATGGAAGAAAAATAAGAACACTCAAAAAATTTAACCTACTCTCTATCAAAGTTGTTTTTCTCTTGCTTCTGGTTTCCAGGGAGGAGACAAATAGAATCTTATTTAAAAACAGATATTCTTCCATTAATAAAAAAAATCTCGAAACAAAACACAGATATTTTTAACTACTACTCTTTTTTTTCACCTAAAGTATAACGACCTCCCCTCCTTTAGACAATTGATCTTAGATGTTAGGAATTAATTCAAGGAAGGAGCAAAGATTCCGTTTTATGTGGTCTGAGACCCATGAATGGCTCTCTTACCTTTCCTTCCAGATAGCTGACTGGGGCTGGAAGGACATGTCAGGTAAGAAGGAGTCTTCATAGGCTGATCATAGTGCTTCTTATTGTTAAAAAAAAAAATGTGTTTTTTTTCCTCATGTCTTTCATTTCCCCCACCATCTTTGAGAACCCTTGCCTGCCTTCCTGAGCTCTCTTTTTTTTTTTTTAATTTTTTAATTTATTTTGAGATAAAGAGAGAGAGAGAGCAGGGGAGGGGCAGAGAGAGAATCCCAAGCAGGACCGGTGCTGTTAGCACAGAGCCCAACGCAGGGCTCAAACTCACGAACTGTGAGATCATGACCTAAGAGGAAACCAAGAGTCAAATGCTTAACCGACGGAGTCACCCAGGCTGCTCCCTCTTCCTGAGCTCTTCTCTTTAGTACTTATGACAGCTATAATTCTCAGGTACTGTGGGGAGTAAGCTTAGGAATTTCCTGAGCTTGCACCGATGGGTTAATAAGGCATAAAGAATTAGAAAGCCATAGGACGTACACACCCAAGTTTGGGTAAACAAAATTAGGTAAATGAGATTAGGTAAATCGGACAAAGATCCCCAATACAGGTAAAGCGGGGCAAAGGCCCCAGTATAGGACAAAGGTGTAGGAATAGAGAATCTCATGATGAAAACATCCAAGATGAGGTAAACAAGATTAGTGGTCAGGGCGGAAATGCCCCCCAACTTAGTACAATAGCAGTAAGCTGCTTTCACAGGAAAGAAGGACCAAATTAGGTAAACAGGTAAATAGGGCTATAGACCACTGCCGGGCGAAGTTGCCCAGATTGGAGCTAATTAGCAAAGGAAAGGTGCCTTGTTGACCCTGAGGTACATGCTCTGTCTTTCTTGTCCCTTAGACCAGTTTAAGTAAGCAGAGGTGGTGCCTCAGATCTGCTGTAAACAACCTTCTGCCAGGCGGGCACCAGGATTTTGTTTTGTATTAACCCAAACCCCTAACACTGCATATCTTCAAAACCCCCTTTCCCTCACTGCCCATGAGTTAATGTTCACGATTCCATTGTCTCTTTGTACACGCCCATCACCATGTTTGTAAGCCTTCTGATCCATAAAAATGGAACAAGGATCCTTATTCAGGGCTCTTGTCTTCTCCCGAACACCAGCCTCTCTCACATTTTTAATCCTGCGTCCCGCTTTCTTGCTGGACAAGAAAGAACTCCAGACCCAGAGTCTACAACAAGGTCTCTTAGCTGATAATGTGTCTCAGTTATCATCTGCCAGTGCAGCTGCCATGTTGGAGCCCTGAAAGAGGGTCTAGGGGAGTAAAGGGAGGAGGACATATACTTTTCATGGTGTTTTGTCTTGGGTATGGCAGACGTGACACTGGGGAGGGGGCTCCCCATTGCCCTCCCAGCCCCCAGGTAGAAGGGCCCATAGATCCACCAAGGCACAGGTGGGCCTTCATTGAGATCATCTAAGCCTTAAATCCCAGGGAGGATAGAGGTCTTCCTCCACTGAGGCTGAATGTCTCCATCTTATGTTATACCGAGTGCCTTCCAAAATTCTTTCTTCAGAGAAATGAGAGGGGGGGGGGGTGATTTGTCCTTGGCCACAATTCCTACATGGATAGGAAAGTCTACAATTGGAAAGGCAAGGAGCTAAACAATGATCTAGAAAGGAATCCATTATTTGTGCTGTCTATAACAATTTACATACTGTAGTACTTCGTCTAGAAACACTTCTTTTCACTAAGAAACAAAATATAACTTAACCTTAAGTACAGAAGGCATCACATGTTTTTTTGGTATCACACATTCATATTAATCATTTTTACTTTCACTAGTAATACTCTAATATTATTGCATGTATCGAGATCTGACCCTTTAGTTTTTTCTTTTTAGCTGTCAGCTTGATCTTCTTTAATCTTTATTCCATTACTCATGAATTCTGTCAGTTTTCAAGGCTTTTCTCCTTTGATTATAATGGGTAGAAGAAAGAAACCCCTGAGTTTCTCCTTGCAGAGGATAAATAGGAGAGATTATTGATGTCTGAGGCCTAGAATGCTGGGTGGCTCACCCATGTCATAAATAAGACTGTTGGCTCTGGAAACAGAAAGACCTGTAGTTTAGTCACCCAATAGTTTGTGGCCTTGGGCAAACTCTGAGCCCCCATTTTTTCATCAGTAAAACAGAGGTAATGAGAAACCTATTTCACAAGAGTTTTGTGAGAGCTACAAGCGATAGCATGTTTGACACACTTATTCTGTCATTTCGTTAAATGACACGAAACTTACGTTTTTGTATTTTACCAAGCTGAATGTTTATAAGTTAGCTTTTATGGTTTAATATGATGTTAGCTAGGAAGACGCAAAAGTGGAATCCAACCCCAAATCTTTTGGGTCCCGGCCCTCTGCACTTCCATACCATGTTAACTTTCATTGTTGGTGAAACTTATCTTTAGATGACAGGTGTTGATCGTGGAATTATGAAGCAGCTTAATACAGGAGATGCATGAAGAAAATTAATACTGAAAGTGGGAGACAAAGAGAAGTTACAGAATTGGTGCAAACTTCTAGACTTTGCAAATATAATGATTGTCCCGTTATCCTGCCTTTCATAAGAGCAATGAGGTATATGTGGTGGAAGATCCTGGTGACCTTCCTTGACGTCCACGTCATTGGTTAGGGATTGTGAGGGTTAATTTAACGTGTTAACTTGTCTGGGCCATGGGGTGCCTAGACATTTGACTGACTATGATCTTTGTCTGTCTGTAAGGGTGATTACATTTGTATTGGTAGACTAAGTAAAGCTGGTTGCCCTTCCTGATGTGTGTGTTGGGACCAGGTTGTGGGGGGCGGGGGGGTAGAGACTCATCCAATCAATTAAAGACCTGAATTAAAGAAAAAAAAAAGGCTGAGCAAGAGAGAATTTTGCCTACTTGACTTCTGGAGCTGGGACATCAGTGTTCTTCTGCTCTCTAAGTGGAACTTATGTTACCAGATCTCCTGGGCCTCCATTTTGCTGACTGCTAACTGCAGATCTGTGCAGTCCATAAGCACGTGAGCCAATTCTTTATAATAAATCTCAAGAGAAAGAAGGAAAGATTGTAATATCTATATTATATTATCATGTATCTATAATCTATATATTGTATATCTATAGATAGATGTAGATATAGATATGGATATGGATATGGACATGGATAGAGATAGATATAGATATAGATATAGATATAGATATAGATATAGATGTATTGTATGTATTGGTTCCATTTCCTGGAGAACCCTTTCTAATGCAGGAATGGATAGCAAAGGTTCTATTAATTTAATCAAGTCACTGTTAATAATACACCTTGAAGCTGCCATCCATAATTGTACCTAAAGGATTCTTCAAAGATAGTGATGTTGGTAACCACTTTGTAGACTTAGATTTTTTTTTAAGTCTAAACACATGAACCCCTGATCTGTCATTAGGCAGCCAGCTTTGTTCTGTCTCTGAAGTCATGACTCAAATCAAAAGGCTTCCTGTGGGTGAAAAGGAATGTGTCTCAGATTTCAGTGGGGCAGTGCAATTCAAAAGACTTGCATTTGGGGGCGCTTGGGTGGCTCCGCTGGTTAAGCGACTAGCTCTTGGTTTCTGCTCAGGTCATGATCTCACAGTTTGTGAGTTTGAGCCCTACATTGGGTTCTGTGCTGACAGCTTGAAGCCTGCTTGGGATTCACTCTCTCTGCCCCTCCTCTGCTCTCTCTCTTTCTCTCTCAAAATAAATAAATAAACTTAAAAAAATTTTTTTTAATTAAAAAAAAAAAAGACCTGCATCATGAACCCAGACATCAAGATGCGTTACAAAGCTGTAATCATCGAGACAGTATGGTACTGGCACAAAAACAGACACTTATTTCAATGGAACGGAATAGAGAACCCAGGAATGGACCCACAAACATATGGCCAACTAATCTTTGACAAAGCATTTATATCCAATGGAATAAAGACAGTCTCGTCAGCAAACTGGTGTTGGGAAAACTGAATAGCCACATGCAGAAAAATGAACCTGGACCACTTTCTCACATCATACACAAAAATGAACTCAAAATGGATGAAAGACCTAAATGTAAGACAGGAAGCCATCAAAATCTTAAAACAGAAAGCAGACAAAAACCTCTTTGACCTCAGCCATAGCAACTTCTTACTCAACACGTCTCCAGAGGCAAGGGAAACAAAAGCAAAAATGAACTATTGGGACCTCATCAAGATGAAAAGCTTCTGCACAGCGAAGGAAACAATCAGCAAAACTAAAAGGCAACGGACAGAATGGGAGAAGATATTTGCAAATGACATAACAGATAAAGGGTTAGTATCCAAAATCTATAAAGAACTCACCAAACTCAACACCCAAAAAACAAATAATCCAGTGAAGAAATGGGCAAAAGACATGAGTAGACACTTTTCAAAAGAAGACATCCAGATGGCTAACAGACACATGAAAAAATGCTCAACATCACTCATCATCAGGGAAATACAAATCAAAACCACGATGAGATACCACCTCACACCTGTCAGGATGGCTAACATTAACAACTCAGGCAACGACAGATGTTGGTGAGGATGCAGAGAAAGAGGATCTCTCTGGCACTGCTGGTGGGAATGCAAACTGGTGCAGCCACTCTGGGAAAGAGTGTGGAGGTTCTTCAAAAAAGTTAAAACTAGAACTACCCTATGACCCACAATTGCACTACTAGGTATTTATCCAAAGGATACAGGTGTGCTGTTTTGAAGGGACACATGCACCCCCATGTTTATAGCAGCGCCATCAACAATAGCCAAAGTATGGAAAGAGCCCAAATGTCCATCGATGGATGAATGGATAAAGAAGATGTGGTATATATATACAATGGAGTATGACCTGGCAATCAAAGAGAATGAAATCTTGCCATTTGCAACTACGTGGATGGAACTGGAGGGGATTATGCTAAGTGAAATTAGTCAGAGAAGGACAAATATCATATGACTTCACTCATATGTGGAATTTCAGATACAAAAGAGATGAACATAAGGGAAGCGAGACAAAAATAATATAAAAACAGAGAGGGGGACAAAACGTAAGAGACTCTTAAATACAGAGAACAAACTGAGGGTTGCTGGAGGGGCTATGGGTGGGGGGATGGGCTAAATGGGTAAGGGGCATTAAGAGGACATTTGTTGGGATGAGCGCTGGGTGTTATACACAGGGGATGAATCACTGGAATCTACTCCTGAAATCATTATTGCATTATATGCTAACTAACTTGGGTGTAAATTAAAATTAAATAAATAAATAAATAACCTGCCTTTGAATTATAGTTCTGCTATTCATTGGCTGTAAGAAGTAACTTTTTTGGGCTTTGGCTTTCTCATCTGCAAAGTGTGCATGATAAAGACTAACTCAAGGGATCTGGGAAAGACTTAAGAAGACAATGTGTGGAAACTGCTCTTTGCAGCTCCATAGTTGAAGAATGTTAGTTGTGCAATGTGTTGTTGTATATTGAAAGGAGCATTGGCTTTGGACCTGTGCACTTAGGTTAGTTAATCTTTTTGAGCCCAAGGATCTTCATGAGCTAAAGATCCAGAGGTGAGAGAGAGAGAGAGAGAGAGAGAGAGAGAGAGAGAGAGAGAGATGATAGCCTACTTTTGCAGGGTTTTGTGAGGATTTAAGGGGATAGTGTGCAAACAGTCTCTACCCAAACTGGCAATGCATGTGTTTCCTTCTTCCTGAAAAGCATAACTCTTGAAATTAATAAACCATTAGTTACTTTAGTGTTACTCTAATGTTTGTTTTAAAATAAATAACAAAATTAAAGAACTGCCCACTCCCATGTTCTACCAAGTGACATCCATATTCAAGTTCTGCTGTTAACCATCCCAACCCCTCTTCCAGCTAGACGGAGCTTCTGCCTCTCAATCCTTGGCCCATCAGGAAGCTGTAAGTGTGAAACACAAAGGCCCCCAAGCTTGTAGCGCAAAAACAACATTTGTTGAGGTTCATAGCTGACAGATACGTACTATCTCCACTATATGGTACTCGAGAATATCACGTAGTTCTGAACTTTCTGAAGATCTCATGGGACTGAGAAACAGATTTCTGCTCTGGACAGTTAGAGGGGCCAGGAAAAAGAAATTCTAAACTCATCATGTATTCATAGCCCCATCACCATGACCCTTCTCTATTTACAGATCCCCTCTTACTAAGAAATCTTATGGTGTAGATGAGTTGATGACATCCTCCTCAACATGGTTCGAGCTCTTGGAAGTTGATTGTCTCTTTGGCAATGAAATAAGGGGGAAAGTGAGGGGGTTTTCTAACGTTATTTCATCTCTATCCTCTTTTTGGCTCTTTATGGTCTTGAGCAAGTTCCCTAACCCCTCTGAACCCTAAAACCTCACTTATAAGATAATGCCCACCTACAAGGTGGAGTAGTAAACCAGGATGTAAGTAGGCTGTACAGAGGAGGCGATTCCACACACTGCCCCCTTCACTTTAGAACATCTTTGACCGGACACCCACTTTAGGAGTGGAGAGAATGATGCATACTTATGACCAAACAGTGAATTATATGTGACACTCCTTTGATGAGATAGGCTCCCTGATCCAACCTGGCCCTTGGTGACTGGTCTTCATGCACTGGAAATGCGCACGCAGGGGTGGACGCTCTGTATGGGGTCTCTGGAGTCAGACCACTTCACGACCCGTCACCTTGCCGTAACTTCACAACCTGTCCCCTTGCCATACAAAACACTTAGCACATTGCCCTTCACCTGAGTCCTCTTAGCGGGACCTCCTTGTTATATTTCTGCAGAGTCTAGGTTGCCCAGGGAAGGTAGGACAGTCTGCTCTCGGGGAACTCTTTAGAGAATAACATTCATTCCCTTTCACCGGTCCCCTCTCTCACTCTTCTTTAAAAATTCACTCATTTGGTGAGTTTAGCACTTTTTCTGAATTTAGATCCCGTATGATTGGCACAGGCTTTTCTGAATCTGCTCACGCTATCTCTGAGAGAAAGAACCCTGTATTCAGGTCACATACCTTTTCCAGCAGGTAAATGACCTCCCTCTGAGAGGAAGGCACAGCGGCCCCGCTTTGCCTGACGCTGGTAAGCACGTTCAGTCCTGGGGCCCATATTGTGGAGCCTGTCTACAAAGTTCAAACCGTATTTTCCAATTCACTCTTGCCAGAAACAAAGCTGGTATTTCGATTTCCGAATGCCTGATTCTTGTACCTGTTGCTCAGCGTGTGTTCAACTCACGAAAAGAAGAGCTCGAACTCCAACGGCACGTGATTAATACCTGTTGACTATGACTTTGTCTTTTGGTTGCCCAGAGATTTTCATGCCAGGAACATACATTGTGGCCTTTTTCTGAATGTCATGTAAGTGTGTGGCTTTGTTGTGTTTTGTTTTGTTTTTATCGGGCAAGCTCTGACAGTAGAGAGATCCAGCTTTAGTGGGTGAGAGCCTTAAATCAGTTTATGATTGGGTAAATATTTTTTTAAGCGCAGCTCCAAGGCTAGCTCTCTGACACTTGTTGTAATGGACCCTGAAGAGAGTTTTTGCAAATATTAGCTTTTGGTTTCACCTCCAAAATCAATATCCATAGATAATTTTGACTTTGGCAATGCTACAAAGTTG